>NC_089874.1:113414375-114685000 GCF_040182565.1 Anser cygnoides
TGGTGCATTAGGTTGTGGGACTCATTTGGATAGCAGAGATAATAAAATACTTTCCTTGAAGGACAGCTGAAAATAGCTAAAAGCAACATTCTTCCTATTTTATCCTCCCCATTGAATTTTTGTTATACTGAATTTGGAATTCCTGTTTATCATAGAATCATAACATGGTTTGGGTTGGAAGGGACCTTAAAGCTCACCCAGTTCCAACCCCCCTGCCATGGGCAGGGACACCTCCCACCAGACCAGGCTGCCCAAAGCCCCATCCAGCCTGGCCTCGAACACTTCCAGGGATGGGGCATCCACAGCTTCTCTGGGCAGCCTGTGCCAGTGCCTCACCACGCTCATAGTAATGAATTTCTTCCTAATGTTTGATCTAACGCTACCCTTTTTTAGTTTAAAACCATTATCCCTTGTCCTATCGCTATACTAAACTATCCTGGAGGCCAAGGTGATTCCAGGAGCTGGAAATCATGACAGCAGGTTCCCTGGTCTCTTAGAAAAATGTATCTGCCTGAAGAATCCAGTGGATTTTATAAACTTGTTACTCTATCCTAACCCCACAACTCATGCAACAGCGTTCCTCAGTAAGAAGGACATCAGCTTTGGCTTATTTTTGGTTTCCTCTGTCTGATGGTCTTTTAAATTGGCACACTAATTCAACTTCTTACTTTCAGCAGATTTTGGTCCTTTATTTAGTTTTTTTCCCCTGTTGCCTGACTCTACCGACAGAGAACACTCAAATGGTTTTGACATCTTTCACCCTTTCAAAGAGTTTTTTGGGCTGTGATTCTCAGTGCCATGGTCATTTGGAGATTTTTCTGGAGGAAGAGAGTAACCCATTGAATCTCAGGATGTCAGTAAGGCAATTCTTTGCATTCTTATTTCTGCAGTGCCATTTCAAGTTCCCTGTCACATGGTGAGCCTAGTCATGGTCTGGCTGATAGAGTTATTAATTGCAGGGAGGTCCTTGAAGCATTCAACCTCCTTGTTCTTCAGGTCAGCTCTTTTCCTTACGCCTTGCAAACGCAGCAGTCCAGGATCAGCTCTAGCAATGAGGTACATTGGATACAATTTGATACTGTGGTAAGTGTTTAATTTATAATTTTAATTGTGAATCTTAATGTTGACTCTTCACCTAACAGAATCTAGCAGATATATACATTAAAATGAAGTGTTAGAAGGGAGTTCTTTCTCTGCTGGAGTTTGTTTACTCAGGCTCTAGCTACACAATCCTGGGATGATGACAGTAGACGTAGCGTTGACATGTAGGCCCAGAAATTTCATGTTTTCCTCTATCCAGTCACATAAGATGAGTAATGACTTTTTATGCTCTGGTCAGACAAAACTATGTAGACATGCTGGAAATCTCTGGAGCTGGCTTTGCATTTTCAAGCAGTCTAACTTTTGATTGTAAGTGGTATATCATACAGCCTGTCAAGTCTATTCACAACTTTTCAAATGTTATTAAAAAAACGGTGCACTAGGTTAACGAGTTACAGTGTAGTAAGTGCCATCACTGTGCAGATGAGGTGAGAAAAGTCACTTTGACATTCAGTACCATTAGCTTTACTGACCATTTCAGCCAGCTGATTCTGAGGATGTTTTGGCTATCCTTTCTAAAAAAATACCCTTTTTTCCTCTTCTTTGTTTGAAAAAAAAATAAATTATATCAAGATTGACTTTAATGTGTTGAGTGGACCATTGGTTTCTGTAAAGTATATTAAAATACTAGCTGGAAAAAGTTAAAGTTAAAATAAAAAGTTATTTCCATAAACTCCCAGTATGCTAACAGTCAAACAGAATAGTAGAAACGAAGGAGTGAATGAAGAAAATTAGAGAATTAGAGAATTAGAGTGAATGGAGAAAATTAGAAAGGCCAAAGCTCATCTGGAGCTCAACCTGGCTACTGCCGTTAAAGACAACAAAAAATCCTTTTACAAATATATCAACGCGAAACGGAGGACTAAGGAGAATCTCCATCCTTTACTGGATGCGAGGGGAAACCTAGTTACTAAGGATGAGGAAAAGGCTGAGGTGCTTAATGCCGCCTTTGCCTCAGTCTTTAGCGGCAATACCGGTTGTTCTCTGGATACCCAGTGCCTTGAGCTGGTGGAAGGGGATGGGGAGCAGGATGTGGCCTTCGCTATCCATGAGGAAATGGTTGGCGACCTGCTACGGAGCTTGGATGTGCGCAAGTCGATGGGGCCAGATGGGATGCACCCGAGGGTACTGAAAGAACTGGCGGAGGAGCTGGCCGAGCCGCTTTCCATCATTTATCGGCAGTCCTGGCTATCGGGGGAGGTCCCAGTTGACTGGCGGCTAGCAAATGTGACGCCCATCTATAAGAAGGGCCGCAGGGCAGACCCGGGGAACTATAGGCCTGTCAGTTTGACCTCAGTGCCAGGAAAGCTCATGGAGCAGATTATCTTGAGGGTCATCACGCGGCACTTGCAGGGCAAGCAGGCGATCAGGCCCAGTCAGCATGGGTTTATGAAAGGCAGGTCCTGCTTGACGAACCTGATCTCCTTCTATGACCAAGTGACGCGCTTGGTGGATGAGGGAAAGGCTGTGGATGTGGTTTACCTTGACCTCAGTAAGGCTTTTGACACAGTTCCCCACAACATTCTCCTCAAGAAACTGGCTGCTCGGGGCTTGGACTGGCGTACGCTTCGCTGGGTTAGAAACTGGCTGGACAGCCGGGCCCAGAGAGTTGTGGTGAATGGAGTCAAATCTGGTTGGAGGCCGGTCACTAGTGGTGTCCCCCAGGGCTCGGTACTGGGGCCGGTCCACTTTAATATCTTTATCGATGATCTGGATGAGGGCGTCCAGTGCACCCTCAGTAAGTTTGCAGATGACACCAAGCTAAGTGCGTGTGTCAATCTGCTCGAGGGCAGGAAGGCTCTGCAGGAGGATCTGGATAGGCTGGAGCGATGGGCTGAGGTCAACTGTATGAAGTTCAACAAGGCCAAGTGCCGGGTCCTGCACCTGGGGCGCAACAACCCCAAGCAGAGCTACAGGCTGGGAGATGAGTGCCTGGAAAGCTGCCTGGCCGAGAGGGACCTGGGAGTATTGGTTGATAGTCGGCTGAATATGAGCCAGCAGTGTGCCCAGGTGGCCAAGAAGGCCAACAGCATCCTGGCCTGCATAAGAAGCAGTGTGGCCAGCAGGTCTAGGGAAGTGATTGTGCCCCTGTACTCGGCTCTGGTGAGGCCGCACCTCGAGTACTGTGTTCAGTTTTGGGCCCCTCGCTACAAGAAGGACATGGACGTGCTCGAGTGAGTCCAGAGAAGGGCGACCAAGCTGGTGAGGGGTCTGGAGAACAAGTCTTACGAGGAGCGGCTGAGGGAGCTGGGCTTGTTCAGCCTGGAGAAGAGGAGGCTCAGGGGCGACCTCATCGCTCTCTACAGTTACCTTAAAGGAGGCTGTAGAGAGGTGGGGGTTGGTCTGTTCTCCCACGTGCCTGGTGACAGGACGAGGGGGAATGGGCGAAAGTTGCGACAGGGGAGTTTTAGGTTGGATGTTAGGAAGTACTTCTTTACCGAAAGGGTTATTAAGCATTGGAACGGGCTGCCCAGGGAGGTGGTGGAGTCACCATCCCTGGAGGTCTTTAAAAGACGTTTAGATGTAGAGCTTAGCGATATGGTTTAGTGGAGTACTTAGTGTTAGGTCGGAGGTTGGACTCGATGATCTTGAGGTCTCTTCCAACCTAGAAATCTGTGATACTGTGAATACTCAAAGTTTGCTTTTTGGTTGATTGTTAATGTAAGCCATTGTGGTGATGTTCTGTAAAATGGTCTAGACAATTTTTTTTTCCCAAAAGTAAAAAATAAACAACTTCAGTCTTCTGATTAAACAGATAACTCACAGAAAACAGGAGATTGTATGTGATTAATTACATTCCTAGTGATCACTGGTGGTGTAAATGCACTGGAGACCATGCTGTGCTTCCAGCAGGCACCTCATGAAATTTCAGGCAGTAAATACTCTGCCTTCCTGATTGCTGTCAGTAGATTTACGTTCCTGCAAAGAAATGATCAATTTCTGTTTGTCATTAGAGATGTGTAGAATCTGACGATCAAGAAGAATTTTGGAAATGAATAATGCTTCTGTTTTCAGGTTCTACTTTAAATAGAAATGAGGTAACAGTTGTCAGTAAACATATAGCCAGAGATAGGGAGTCAGAAAAGAATTATCAGGATTCTGAAAAACCCCTGCAATCAAAGGTAGAAGATACATTGAAAAATTTGAAAGGACCTACACCTGTCTTTTCCTAAATGTAGACAAATAGTAAGTTGTGATAAACAATTTAAATTTTATTATAGTCTTTGAAACAAACAAATAACATCGAGGGAGAAGAAATGAAAGAAAGGGTACTTTGGTTTGGAAAATACTTTTCACTTATCTTTTAAATGACAAAAGAAATTAAAATTGTTTCCAGCTTTTCTTATGTTTTTGCTCACTCTGTATGGAACAGGATGACACCGCCAGTGAAGACAAGCTGTACTTCGGCTTGAATGAATACAGCAAATCCCTCCAATGGGGAGTCACAAGTCCACTTCTGAGATGTGATGAAACCTTTGAAAAAATGGTCAACACGCTTTTAGAAAGGTAAATAGGATTCTGCTTAATTGGGATCTTAAGGGTACAGATATATTTATGAGCCCTGTCTCAGGCGGATGAAGACACGATGACATTTGATGTTGATCTCGGGAACTGTAAAGTATGTGCAATTTTTATTTTGTAACAAATTTTGTACTGTTGAAGAAGCAGGGGATGTACTTCATTTACTTATGGAAAGATTAGGCCCAAGCAGTGGAAGTCCAAGCTCGTCTGTGCTGCTCCTGCCTTTTGGCTCAGTCCTTACTAAGCTAAGAAGGTACCAGAAATTAAATACCTCACTGCTTCTGGTGTCTCTCTGCTGAGACTGCCAGCAAATTTGTCAGTGGTGGCCCAGGAGAGTGATGTCATTTCAAAAACTTCAATTTTATTCTTTCATTAGCTGGCTGTGCTTTTGGTTCGTACAGCTGAGAGGCTGAAAGTGGCTTGTAAGTACCCTGTAGCTGCCTGAACAAGCTCATTTCATAGCACATCTCCAGGATAGAATTAAACACTCACATTATAGAAACACAAGCAATGACATGGTTTCCAGCAACGTGGAGTTAATCTGTTCTGCATACCAGCAGGATGGATCCGTTATAACTGCTCAGGCTATAGTTCTCATGTTGCCATATTTAACAGAACAGGATTGTTCTGTCTTCTGTACTGTTTTTTGCTATTTTATGTAGGTCAGCATAATTGAAAATGTATCTGTATTTGCTAAGTAAAATGCAATATCAAATTATCAACACGAATCATTAAATAAATCCATATTATCTACAAATACGTAATTAATAAATGTGATAAATATTAGTAAGGTCAATTAATTTCAATAGGTCAGTTCTTTAAGTTTCTTGTAGTCTTTCTGAGCAAGTCCAATGGAAGAGACAGTGGCCTCTATTGCTCTCTTTCTGTTCTTAAGATGCGGATTGGGAAAGGGATGAAGGAGGTTTAGTACATATGCAAATATTGCCCTAATATTGAGGTTAGGATCAGACTAGAAAGTTTTGTCTCAGAGCCAGCAATCCCTATTGATAAGTCTAACTTTCTGGGGAAGAGAGTGGGAAATGGGAAATCATGAAGTACTTCTTCCAGAAACCACTTGAAGCAGTGATGGTCCTCTGAGTTCATAGAAAAAGAAAACTTCTGGACAGCAAAATGTATTAGCCCCTGCTCTTGGACTGAAGCAGATCTGAGATGATCCATATCTCCATTAAGTTAAAGATCTTTAGTTGAAATTTTGTCCCAAATAAAGATAACAGAAGTTTATTATTCCTTTTACTTGAGAGCAGGACTTTGTGCTTAATTTTCCACATTTGGAGAATGTTTAATTAAAACACAGTTGGGTTTTGAGCAAAATTTTGGTCTGTGAAAATTAAAGGCTTCATTCTTCAAGCACTACAGGAAAAAATGGGTACTTCTTTACTGCACAGCCCTGTTTTTTGGCTAATTTTCAGACACTACTGTGATTTTGCATGCGCTAACGCAGAACTGTTGTCTCCCGAAAGGTATCCCCGGCTGCACAGCATGGTGATTCGCTGCTACCTTCTCATCCAGCAGTACTCCCAGGCTCTGATGGCTCTCACGACCATGGCCTCGCTGAGAGATCACAGCACGCCTGAAACGCTCAGCATAATGGATGACCTTATCACTTCTCCCGGAAAGGATAAGAACGGCTGCGGCCACATGCTCGTCATTAGGGTGCCGTCTGTGCAGCTGGCCATGCTGGCCAAGGAGAGGTTACAAGAAGTAAGAGACAAGCTAGGTCTGCAGTACCGCTTTGAGATCCTCCTTGGGAATCCTGCTTCAGAGCTTACAGTTGCGAAACACTTTGTGACACGGTTGAAGGTTAGCAGAAACTACGTATTTCTTTGTACGATCGTTGTAGTCATCTCACTGCTGTACGTATTTCGTGTGTGTTCCCACATGTTTTAAACTTAATTATTTTATAGGAAAAGAGTCCATGATCTTTATCTTTTCCAAGGAAGTATACGGTACTTCTGATGAGCATTAATGATTTAGGAACTCAGAAAAAAATTGAATTGTTTCTGGTCCCTGAAGTCAAACACCGGATGTTATCTTGCTTGTTAAAATTGAATAACAGCATGAGTCAGATTCCTCTTTGAACCTCTGAAAGCAGAGCTCGGATCTCCCTAGACAAACTAATTATTTCCATCAGTTTATCTCTCTAGTGTATCTAACTGTCTGCTCTGTCTTACCATCTTCTGCTCTTCTGGCAACTGGTAAAATACTCTGTTTGTTGTAGACTTATTTTCTCAAACCGCTGCGTGTTGAAAGCCTTTTCTGCACAGCATATATGCACCGAGCTAATTGCATGGATTTATAAGAGGCTGGTACAATGAGCCACATCCACTTCCTGTATTAACCGTGCTACATTAAAAAAAACTTTGGTTGCCTTTCGTACCAGCCTGAATGTAGTTCAGGTTATCTGTCGTGATCCCTGCTTTACATCTCACACAGAGATTCATTTTCAGTTTCATTGTGAGTTACAGTGTGTTTAAAAGCACACACAAAATGAAGGAATTTTGTGAACCTTTCTTAAAGAGCTTCTCTACAACCAAAACCAGGTAAAATGTCCTTTAAAGTAGCCACCCCTTCTGTTTCTCAAACCCTGTCTGCTGCAGGAGAGGGAATCACAAAATGGCTTGGGTTGGAAGGGAACTTAAAGACCACACAGTCTCAACCCCCCTGCCATGGGCAGGGACACCTCCCACCAGACCAGGCTGCCCAAAGCCCCATCCAGCCTGGCCTTGAGCACCTCCAGGGATGGGGCATCCACAGCTTCTCTGGGCAGCCTGTGCCAGGGCCTCACCACCCTCACAGTGAAGAATTTCCTCCTGATGCCAAATCTAAATCTCCCCTCTTTTATTTTAAGCCCTTTGTCCTATTACTACACTGATAGAAAGTCCCTCCCCAGCTTCCCTGTAGGCCCCCTTTAGGTACTGGAAGGCTGCTATAAGGCCTCCCCAGAGCCTTCTCTACTTTAGGCTGAACAACCCCAACTCCCTCAGCCTGTCCTCACAGGAGAGGTGCTCCAGCCCTCTGATCATCCTGGTGGCCCTTCTCTGGGCTCAATCCAACAGGTCCATGTCCTTATGCTGGGGGCCCCGGAGTTGAATGCAGTGCTCCAGGTGGGGTCTCATGAGAGCAGAGCAGAGGGGGAGAATCACCTCCTTCAACCTGCTGGCCACGCTTCTTTTGATGCGGCCCAGGATAGGGTTGGCTTTCTGGGCTGCAAGTACGCATTCCTGGCTCTTATCGAGCTTCTCAAAACCAGCACCCCCAGGTCCTTCTCCTCAGGGCTGCTCTCCATCCATTCTCTGCCCAGCCCATATATATGCCTGGGATTGCCCCAGACCAGGTGCAGGACCTTGCACTTGGCCTTGTTGAACCTCACAAAGTTCACACAGCCCCACCTCTCAAGCCTGTCCAGCTCCCTCTGGATGACAGCCCTGCCCTCCAGCCTGTCAGCTGCACCGCACAGCTTGGTGTCATCAGTACACTTGCTGAGGGTGCCCTCAATAACACTGTCATGTCACCAACAAAGATGTTGGATAATGCCAGTCCTGATACCAACCCCTGAGGATCACCACTCGTTACTGGTCTCCACCTGGGAGAGAAATAGTGAAGGAGAAAACAAGATGTGAGATAGCTCTGTGCTGCTGGTGGTTTGTTGTTGTTGTTTTGGGCTAGGCTTTAGTTCTAACCTCGAACCGTTCTGGGTTGTGAGTCCTATGAGGGTTTCTTTATGGCACTTTAACCTTGTGGTTGCAGCCCATACACATTGTTGGGACAGCTTGTGAGGCTTTCAGTGCAGATCAGGATTGAGTGTAAGAGGCTGATGTAGGTGAATATCCATGTAGTGTGAATAGATGTGTGAATATCCATTGATCTGAATAGAGGACTTTGATCAGATAGGGAATGGAAAAAAATCCTAAATGTAATTCCCCACAATGTAAAATGCTTTTTTGAAGTAAATAATGCTGTAGGATTCTGGACTTGTTTCTTTCCTTGTAGGTGACTAGAAAGAAACAACAACAACAACAAAAAAAACCACTTAACTCTGAAAGATGCCTATAAAGAGAGGGAGGAGAGGAATTTAGTTGTCCAAATATAAGCCTGCGGTGCCTTTTTAGGTGGTTTATCCCACCTGTCCTTTTTAGGTGGGTGCTCCAGAAGGATGAAGGGCACCTGTGAGTACTGTGCGGGGCTGCCAACCCTGCCAGTGTGGTGCCCGGGATAACACAGGCTGTCTGAAGTGGTGTGGGGACAAGTTTGTGCAACTGATTCCCATTACAAAATTCATCAGCCAGGTTCCTGTTGAGTCCGGTTCATTGCAGACGATTTCGATTTGGTCTCCTTGCAGCTTGGCTTTTCTCCCGATGTTAGGAGGCGTACCGGTGCTGGGGGACTAGAGGCAGGGGGGGGTCTGGCTGCTGGCTGCTTCCACGGTGAGTGCCCTGGAGAGGAGGGGAGAGCGGCACCAGGCAGCCGAGCGCTTGCTGGAGAGGTTGTCTTGAAGTGCTGGCCCCGCCGATACCTGCGGTGGGTTGCAGGGGGGTGAGACTTCGTCTCGACCTTCTTCAGGAGCCAGAAGGGAAAGCTTATAGCTTCTGGTAGCCCCCATTGGAAGGGTTGATTTGAGTTCCCCTCTTCCTAAGAGCGAGTTACCAGTGCGTGTGGTGCCGCAGCAGGGCTGGGAGGGCCGGCAGCAGTCTGTGAGGTGCTGGTAGTTGAACCGTGTCCCCCTCCACCAGAGGAGCCCTCTGGCACGCCACACGGGTCAGTCCTTGCCATCTGGGAGCCAGGCTCCAAGGGGGGAGAAACAGCTAGAGGTAAGGAATGAAAGAAGAGATGGAAAATAATTTAAATAACTATTTTTTTTGACCAGCCATGTTGTCATGGCAATAGAGGTCACCTTTTAAGTGTAATAAGTCAATTTGGGAGCCATTCAGAAGTGGGGAGCCTGGAGGGCTGCAGCTCTCTGCCCCTCCTGAATAAAGTGGACAAAAAATACATCTTCTGTATGCGGGGTTCCAGCTCAAAGCTCCAGGCACTCAGGCTTCTTTTCTGTTCTTTAGGCTAGAAGAAAGAAAAATCAGTTTTGAATCTGCCTTCTCCCATTTCATTTTGTAGCCGTGCACTTTCTCACAATCTTCCAGCATTGGGAAGGAAGGCTAACGCGCAGCCAGGCTAACCCTGCTGAAAAGCCAGAAAATCTCTCTCTGCTGCTGAGGCTGTTTAACTGAGCCAGCAGAGGTGGTTAGGTAGTTGGAGAAATATTTTTTTTCTACGAACATGTTACGAGGAAGATGCAGAAATCAGCAGGGGAAAAAAAATCACGGCTGGAGAAAGAAAATTAGAGCCATAGCAGAGACGGGGAATACTGTTCCAAATCATGCTCTTCCTAAGCTAAGAAAAAATTAGTCATAGCTTATTTCAGTGGAAATTTTCAGAAGGTAAAATGGCATGCTGAGTCACTGATCTGCTATTGAGTCCTCTTTTTCAATCCCCTTCATCTGCCTGAGAAAATGACTCATAAAACACGGCCTTTCTGGGGAGGAGGAAGGGTAAGGAAAGAACAGGTTGAGCATACAGGTTGAGAGCAGAAGAGCCGAGAGGGAATTTAAGACAGCGTTCTTCCTTTAGGTTATGTTTTCCACAGTTTGCATGAGTCGGGTTGCTCTGTAATTTGTTTGTCTGTGATGAATCTTTATGGATATCTATCGGTACATAGATAAATATTCTTCATGGGCACTTGGAGTGTCTGGGCTTGCCATCTGTATGACCTGGCAAAACAGACTCCGTGCCTCAGCTAGGTCTGAATTTTCTTCCAAATTGGTATTGTCCATTATTAAAAAGAAAGAAGAAGGATCTTCTTCCAGCAGAATGAATGCTGTAGCTCGAATACCTGCGGATTCTGAAACAATTATGGCTTATTTTCCTTGTCTGGAGAGGCCTCGATGTCTCTGTTCGACATGGACGTGTGAAATCTATAGGTTATGTGTAAAGAGACTGCTGATCTCTGCTGATCTCTGATGATGTCTGCTGACGATCTCTGCCTTGACTAGATGCTGACTGAAGAGGCTATGTTGTCAGTTTTACCAGGCAGTACTCACAGTGTATTGACAAGAATGGCAGGGTATGAACCTGCATTTTCCCATTTCAGCTTTGTAATTCCAGTGTTTGGAGAGGCAGACTGGCTTCTTTCCTTTCCAAGTGATGGTCTCTGAGTCTTTCAGCTTTGCTTCCTTTTCACGGTTGCTGTAGGGTGCTCACGCTTCTCTTGATTGAATGCTGATATTGTTGCTCAAGAGAGAGCAGTGTTTGAGGAGGCTCCATCCAAAACAGAGGACCCTGATGAGCTCAGCCATGTTCACCAAGCTCTGCTGAACCAAGGGCAGCCCTGTATACAAAGAAAAGTCAGGAACTGAAAACAAACAAACAAAACAACAGGTGATTGCTTAGAAGGTTTCATTTAGATGTGACTTGGATATTCTCTGTTCACAGGCTTGGAGGGGAAATGAGCAGGATGACTGGATTCCTCGCACCTATCAGGATTTGGAAGGTCTGCCTTGCATCGTTATTCTAACTGGCAAGGATCCTCTGGGAGAAACTTTCCCCAGGTGCTGTTACTGCTCTTGCAATATGTTTGTTTTCTAATATGTTTTGATAAGTTTTTTTTGTGGGGGAGGTTACATGGTTTGATACCAACTGTTCATTTTTTATCACAAAGAAGCGCATTTTGGAAGACTTTGGGAACGGTTTAAAATTTTGCAAAGTGTGGCTTGTGAAAAGTAAAGCTCCTGCACTCTGTGGGTCAGCGAACGTCTGTGCAAAGCACCAAGGAGCACAGCTTATGTGCTGCGTGTTTTAAAATTATGTGATATTTAATGGCTAGTAGAACTGTTCGTGAATATTTAATAAGCAGTTAAAGATAGGGAGTGTTGTTCAGGGTCGGGGAAAACAAACCATCCTTTTTTCTTGGCTTGGCTTTTGCAGGTCATTGAAGTACTGCGACCTTCGGCTAATTGACTCGAGCTACTTAACTCGGACTGCATTAGAGCAAGAAGTAGGCCTGGCATGCTGCTACGTCTCGAAGGAGGCGATTCGAGGGCCCATTGTAGCTCTTGACCTGAGTGAGAAGGAGCACGAGAAGGCTAATGGTAGCGAGAATGACTCTGATGAGCTGCTGATAGACTTGGACAGACCGCAGAGTAATAGCAGCGCTGTCACCGGAACCTCAGGTCAGTTGTCTGCTGCTGCTGCTCTAAAGAGTAAGTCTTCGGCTATCTGTCACTGGAAATTGAATGTAAATATTGAGATGCTTCATCAAACGGGAACGGCTTGTACCCTGCTGCAGGCTGAGCAGTGAAATATTATGTGCAGATCCTTGCCATGGTGAGCAATTTCCCTGTCTACAGTTAAAAGGGAGCAGTGTTGCAGTGGGAGGATGGGTCCTTTATTATTACTTTTTTAAACTTGTATTTCACGTTTGCTGATAGTTTTGTCTGGTGGATCCTGAAAAGATCTTAAAAATCAGAGTAGAAATTAACAGGATTAATGTTAGGAATAGCAAAATGCTGTGTAACTGGGGGGGTAGCTGTGGGTAGAAGTGGATGTTTGCCTCCTGGCCACGACCAGCAGGGTGGCTGGGTCTCACTCTACTTCTTCAGCCCTCAGTGGAGAATCCTCTCCCATCAGGCCTTTCCTTCCTTGCATTTGCCTGGCACTTCCAGGTCCTTCCCTTTGTTTCCCTATGAATTCGAGGTATTAAGGCAGCTGAATCGAGCCTTTGCCAGGCACCAGATCTTACCATGCATTTAAAGCTGCCTGGTATGGTAGAGGGAGCACAGCCCACTTCACTCGAAGGTTGCAGTGAAATGCTCTCCACTGAAAGGAGGGCCAGATTGATCTATGTGTACAGCGGTGTGTTATACTTCAGTTTCAGAGGGTTGTACCATGAAATTCTAAATCCCAGATGGGAAATGATAGTTAACATACTGAGATTAGCAGTCATTTGGGATTGGGATACTTGTGTTCGGACCCTGAACCCTAGCAGAATGGCTGTTGCCTCTCTGGCAAGAGGGACAGATAGATTTATTTTTTAGCTGTTGAAACACCAGCCTAAGCCTCTCCCAGCTGTACTCATGAACAGAAGTACTTGTAGGTTAAGCTTGTGCTCTAGATCAAATGGGTTCATGATTTTTTTGCATTTTTCTTATATCAGCCAGTATCTGTTCACTGCCTGCTCTTTGTTTTGCCAGGCTCCCTGGCTGACAATGGTGTGAGCTCCTCGAGTGCTGCGGACAAGTCCCAGAAGCAAGCACCATCGCTCAGCTTTCAGACTGTGGCGCACAGCTCCGTCGATGAGGGGGCTTACCCTGCTTTCACAGCTGGAGAGACCCTGAAACAAGAGTGCGACTCCCTGGGTAACCAGATGGCAAGCAGCACCACTTCGAAACTGTCGTCGCTGTCTTCGGTGTCCCAGACGTTTCGGTGGCCTGGCCACTCAGCCAAAGACAGCAAGGCCCTGCGTGCTGCGCTGCCACGCATCGTCATCCTGTCGAAAGCTGCGTACTGCCTCCTGAGCTCGCAGAAAAGTGGGAATTTGCCTTCCTCCTCTTCCCTCCTGCCTCACGCCGACGTGTCTTGGCTGAGCTCTCTCAGGCCCCTGCTTCACAAGGACATGAGCAGCGAGGAGCAGTCGCTCTACTACCGGCAGTGGACGACAGCCCGACAGCACCACGCGGACTTCAGCAATCAGGGTGAGGCGTCCGGCTCAAGGAGCTTTCACCCCAGGCGGCTGCTTTTGACAGGACCACCACAAGTAAGAGCACAGTTCCTTCCTCTTGCCTTACTAGCAGGGTGAGAGGACAGGCGATGAGGACTGCTACAGCTGCAGATGGAGATGTACTTGAGAGGCCCCATGAAACTCGTACACAGCAATGCGTTTTGAGATCAAAAATTGGTAAAAATTTAAGGTTAAGCATGAAGCTGGAAGCGGTAAGGAGAGGAGGGGTAATCTGTATGTGTCATGGTTTTTTAAGCCTGTATTACATACTCGTGGATGGCACTGGGCATAAAATTGCCATGAGCATGGCAGTGGGTGAACAGTTTATCAGTGGTGATCTCCCTGCATAAAAAATGTGATACAGGCTCTGCTCTGGGCCAGATTTTCCTCACAGATAATTTTGTGATACCATTCAGCAAAATGGGGAATACTGAGTCTTGTTATGCCTTGCAGGCAGGACTAGAATGGCAAAATAACAGGGGTAGGCCCAAATGCATTTACCTGAAATGTATCCTTCCTGTGCATTAGTCTGACTTGGGATTCAGACTCCTTTTCATCTCTGGTTCAGGTGGGAAAGACTGGCTCGTATCTGCAGTTCCTGAGGATCCTCTTTCGCATGCTGATCAGGTTGCTGGAAGTAGATGTGTACGATGAAGAAGAAATAAATGCCAGTGAGTATTTAGAAGTAATTTTTAACATGCGTTATTAAGTGACTCTCTTACATATTAATAAGCAGTGACAATTTTTTTAGACTTACAAAAAGACTTCATAACTGACACCTGCCACTTGTCCTGTCCGTTACTGTGCAGCTACACTTGTTGTAGGTACCTGCATATATATAAAAACAGATGAATAAAAATGTAAATTTTACATGGGTCTTAACTAAGAACTTTTAAGTGTATTTTGGATTGGTCTTACTTATATGCCACTAAAATGAAAGTGAACACAAAACTGTATATGGGAAACATCTGCTTGCTAGTTTTTAACATGCCTGCTTGCTAGTTTTTAAGCTGTGGCTGCTTTTAAACAGACAAAACAGATTGAAAACACTACTTTTCTGGCTGAAACATCAATATTACTATTTATGTTTAATTACCAGTTAGATACCAATTATTTATTTACGTTTAATTACCAGTTATAGATACCAATTTTTAGTAAGACTGTCTTCTGTAACCAGTTTACAGATCTTGTGCTGAAGAAAAAGGCTGGGGGGAGGGACACCTCTCTGAATTTGTGCTCGTTTGTCAGATCTCACAGATCCATTAACTGCTGTGGCAGGACTTGGCCTTGAGAAGCACAAACCCTTTTAAAAGTGATTCCTCTTAGGGTGTTCTTTACATAACTCTGTGGTTGTAGTGAAGTTAACTCTGTGATGCATAAATTTCATGACCAGACATCAGAAAATGCAGTTGTTTTCAGACCTTTGAAAAGATTAATTTGCATTTCTGCTCAGAAAGTGCTATCAAATTTTTGAAAAATGTATTCCCCTTAGATTTGGAGCTCTGGGGATTGTTATTACCTCATTATTTGAACTAAAGTTCCCCAAAAACTTAGGATGAAATCACAAAGTAAGAACAATTCTGTGTCATGCAGTCTGGTCTGTTCTGATCACAGCAGCTGTGTCACACCCCTTTCAGGAATGCATGAAGCTGCGTCAGAAGAGCAGATTGGGTTTACTTGGGGTTTTTGGTTGTGGGATTTTTGCTCCCACAGCTTCTACTGGAATGCTTTTCCAGAACCCTAATGCTCTGATGATTGAAAATATTTTTTTATTCCCCAACCCAAAGATATTCCTGCCCCTATTATAAACATTTTGGGGGAGAAGGAAAACAGTATTATTTTAAATTAAAATGCTTTTACTCTTCTTTGATGTTTGCTTCTGTGATGTAGTCATGCAGCAATCGTCTTCCCTCTCAGCTTTCATCTAGGTAGCCTGCGCCAGCTTGCAGGATCCTCACAAATGACAGGCTCATTATTCTTCTCATCGGTTTCGTACCTCTTGTCTGTGCATCTATTTTCAATTTATTCTTTTGGTACATGGCTGACCAGAGCTGTGTGTGAGACCATGCGGGGTGTTTAACCAGCCCAGTGTGCAACAGCTTGTGTATTTCCCTGCCTCCACTGAAAACCCCGCGGCTGATGAAACCAGTGATTGCACTTGTCTTTTCCATCTTCCCATTTCACTGACGCTGATCCTTAGCGTGTACTTGCGGGTGCCTCTGCAACTCCGTCAGTTCCAACTGAGGGACTCCCAGCCTACTGCAGAAATGCTTGTTATTAGTCCTTGACGGTACATATGACTCATATTTTTTCTGTTGAATGTCATCCAGTGACTGTTGCTACCGTTTTTGAAGGCATTGAATTCTTTCTGGATGCTCTTCTGTTCCTCCTCTGTATTGGCAATGACTCTTAGATTTGTGTCACCAGCAAACTTGAGGCAAGGGTTGTTGTTGTTGTGTTGTTTTTTTTTTTGAGACAGTGACATTAGGGAAAGTATTAAAAAGTATGTCCCTCTGCTGATCTTTGTGAACTTTGCTGGTAATATCCATCTGCCTTAATGCTTATGATGTTACATGCTGCCATCTTCTGTTTAATCACCTTTGCAGACCATTCATTGTCTCCATTTTCTTCCAATGTATTAATAATTTGTCATATAGCATCATATCAAATACTTTACTTGGTAAAAGGTAAGATGTGTGGCGTTTCTTTTGTTTAAAGAAATAGATATGTTATATCTGTGTAATGAAAGTAACATGGGGTTTCTTTGGTCAACCCGTGCTGAGTTTTATTGCATTTTTTCATTTATTTCAACATCTTTATTTCCTTCATCCTCCCCAAGTTTTGAAAAACACCAAGGCCAAAATAATGGACTGAGAGTTTCATAGATCTCTGAAATGGTGATAACATCTGCATTATTCTTGCACGGAAATCAGGCTTGCACCTGATTTCACACACCTGTTTTTTCAGGAAAGTGGCATGGAGATTATTCTTTCTCATTGTTTTCAGTGTGCATCAAGCATTTAGAGATTTGTTTCCATCTCAGCTTATAGTGAAGCATTTGCTGTAGCCCAGAAAAAATTTGTTTTCGTGCACTTTTCTGAGGTATGCCTCAGCTTGACATTTTGCAAAGCTTTTTATTTTAATCTTGCAGTTGATGACATGTGAGTCAAAACTTTATTTGCTGATGGGCTGTTTCCATTCCTCTTGGACTTTGTTCATACTTAGTGTCCTTTTTGCCTCTGAACACCTCCTGGTGTTCCTGTATTGCTTGGTGTGGTGGTTACCGATTGTTTGGCAACCGGGATTCCAAGAAATCCAAGTCTCATTCACAGGCAAGTCCCTAGTGTCCTCAGTCTAGTGGGCTTACTGAGCCAGCTCTCTCAGGATTTGTCTGTGTGAACACATTAATAAGCCTCACTTCACCGGTGGTACATGTTAATTCGAGCGGTGCCAGTGAGGTAACAGCCTCTGCACTGCAGCTGGCTCGCACCCCTGTGGGTCAGTCTGGGTAGGGTGAGCGTGTCCTTGTGTGTAGACCCAGCATTCGTTTCATCTGAGTTTGCCTTTCTGAAATGAGCAACCTCAGCTCCCTACTTTTGTGTGTTTTTCCCTCTGATTTTAAACTGAATCAACTCGTATTCAAGCTTCAGTCCCAGCTCCAGCTTGTCATCTTTGGCCAGTGTTTTCTCACGTTCACGTTGCTTACACTTGATTCTCTACCTTAGACTTACCTCTGTCGGATGAAGCAGAAGTGTTCCAGCTGATCCTTGCTGGTCGCATCCCATTCTCAAGAATGTGTTTTTACTGCCTTTACCATATACTCAGCTGCTGGTTCATAAGTTTATGCACCCTCTTTCTCCTTGCTTTCATTCATCTGACTTTGGATGCTTTTGCTTCTTGTTTGCCCAGTTCCCTCCTTACTGTGTACTAAAAAGGGATCCATAGAGGGACTGAGAAGACGTGCCTGTATCTTCTGCACAGACAGAACTGTTCATTTGAGCATTTTATGTATAAATATAACAATTCAGAGTGAATTATGCCTCAGCACTTTGATGAAGGGCAGAGCAGAAAGATATCCATAAGGATGCTTCACCCCACAGTTTCCAAGGAATTGCCATTTCTTTTAAATGTCTTCATATTGACTATAATCTGAATTTTGGTGATATTCATAGAAAGGTTTGAGTTGGAAGGGACCTTAAAGATTATCTATTTCCAACCTCCTTGCTACGGGCAGGGATATAACGCTTATGATGTTCAAAGATGTCTTTCTTGCGTGTATTTGCGCACCTGTGTGAATTCTTGTGCAATTGTAAATCAGCAAACATCACATAAACACCATTTAGTGGGTATCTGATACTGCTTACCTAAAGTGTGTTGTTGCAGATCATACAGAAAACGGCGAAATTACTCAGTCTAGCAATGACCACTGGCCAGATATCGAGATCTTCAGTAAAATGTCTTTTGACCTGAGCGTACATGACCCCAAGTACAGAACTATAAGTCCAGTGTACACAGAACAACTGTCAAGAGTGAAACAAGGTAAGCCAAAGGAGAATTTTCTAGGAATACTTTCCTACAAAAACGATTTTTCTATTGGTTTGACTAGACACATGAGCTTAAAAAAGCCTTTTATCTCCTAACGATGTGGAACAAAACAATTTGTTCTTTACAATTGTTACCAGGCTCAGTCTCTGGTTTCTATCACTCATAAAATTTCTTTTACAGAAACAAGCAAAGAAACAAAATCGGAGGAACCTAAGAAAAGAGAGACCGTGTCCATGATGTTGACAAAATACGCAGCTTACAACACGTTCCATCACTGCGAACAGTGCCATCAGTACATGGACATTAACCCTGCTGCACAGGTTAGTGCCAAGGCCCAACGGTAAAATGCATCCTTGATTTTTCTGTGGTCTCTCCAGGCATACCGCTCTGGCCTCAGGACTCATGCTTTCACCTTCCCTGAGATGGAACTGTTTAATTTCTTCCATTCTCAGGGGAGATATTGAGCTACAGACCCTGGAGCATCAACTGTGTCTGCTGCGTTCTGCATGAGCAGTTCTCTTCTCCAGCTGCCTCTGACAAAGGGTGAATATTGTCACTAGTTGTCTCAAGCCAAAGCGTTATTCAGCCTGCCCAGAGGGTCCACAGTGTCTCATGGCAGAGGACTGTAAAATTGAGAGAGAAGCTTGTCTTACCTAAATGCCAGCCATCCACACACCTCTGATGGGAGACTGGAAGGCCTACTTCTTCCTCCCTTTGTATGTAGTTGTGCGTGCTTCTTAACAGTAGCTTACAAGTCACGGGACGAGAAGGATCATTTTTAGCTGTTTTGTAATCCTTTTGATCTTTTGATCTCCAAAATAAACAGCTATGCTCACGGGAGGCTGGCAGGTAAGATTTTTTCCTGGTTAATAGCTCAGACATTATTAACCACCAGCAATGGTTTACTTGGAGGTTTCTTATCTCAGTTCATTCTTTTCTTGCTTACTAATCTTTCCCAACAGCTTGTTACTAACCTAGCACGCTGACCTGGAAATGTACAGTGTCAGTTATTACACAGCAGCCCCAGCAAATCTGTTTGAAACCTCATGCTTCGTTCAGTATGTTGACACAAGCAAATCCTCCCAAGGGACATCTTTGTTCCCTTTACACATCTTTGTGCATCTGGTCAAACACAATGACTATAACAAATCTGAATATCCACCTGTACGTCTGAGTTGTGTATATAGAGTTATGAGAGCTAAACTCAGAGAAATTATATATCCAAAGGGGAGTCACTGGATAGCGAGCATTATGGAGGGGAAGAGATAGTTAAATCCTCTAGCAGAACCTAAATAAAACCCTTTTCATTCTTCATCTCTACTTAGGCTAATTATTTCGGTTGTTTAGTAAAGATTATAGAGGGGTGACTGCTAAGAGTAAATGATTTGACCTTGAGGTAAGACACATGCCTCTCGAGGATGAAGTCTTACCAGATATGTAGGCGCTTTGTGTACATGTACATGGCTCAGTGAAGCACTGTGCAAACTCAAGCTCGCCCAAATACTTCATAGCCTTGTTAATGGGGTGGTCTGCCTTGGTTACGTAGCTGCTTACAAGAGTACTGTCACAGGAAAAATACCACACTAACGCGGCCACGCTGCTGCTGTCTGTGAATGGCAGTGCGCTCTGCTGTGGAGGCAGACCCCTATGTTACACGTCTTTGAATCTTTTGGAAAAATTTGTTTGGACAGTTTCTTTCCATGTGTGTGTATTTCATTTCTGCTTGTAAATACCGATAAATAATTTCCAGCTCAAATAGACTTCAGAAGAGCCCAGATGGGCCAAAGATCATTACTGGTACAGGAAGCTGGTTGTTTTAATAGCGAGGCAAGTTACATGCCTAAACAATGTAGCTTATGGTAGAGGAAATGAGAATATAATAAAGTTAACTTCAGTTACTGAAAGAAAATGTTGTGGATGTTCTTTCGTGGTGGCTGCCAGTATTGTGACTGCAAGAGCAGGTTGCCAAATGCTCCTTTTGGTTTACCTGCTTGCAAATCCTCCTCCCGCTTCTTTTTGTTTTATACAGGTATCTGACTCCACCCTGCATGCTTTCACATTTTCATCCTCGATGCTAGGAGAAGAGGTTCAACTGCATTTTATAATCCCCAAGTCCAAAGAGAACCATTTTGTCTTCAGCAAGCAAGGAAAACATCTAGAAAGCATGCGTCTCCCACTCGTTTCTGACAAGGTGTGTGTGCTGCTCTCATCCATCTGCCGGCTGCATATGCTGAGTGCAGTCAGCTTGACATACATTTGCAAATCAGTGGTGGTTGGCAGGTTTATTTTTTCCTTTTTTTTTTTTTCTTCTTATTTTATTTTAGTCATTTGCATAATTCTTACCTAACTCTCCCTAGAACTGGAGTTTTTGAAGAGAATCATCCCTGTTGGTATTCCTAGTATCCCAGTCCTGGCATGTTGCAATGATCAATAACGTTCAAGACCAGAATAAACAATAAATAAAAATCCGTGTCAGGAATAACCTGCTTTTTATGTAATGTTGGCAAAATATCTCCTGTTCTAGCAGAATTTGAATGCGGTCAAGAGTCCGATCTTCACTCCATCAAGTGGACGTCACGAACACGGCCTCTTGAACCTCTACCATGCCATGGAAGGCATCAGCCACCTTCACCTCCTCGTAGTCAAGGAGTACGAAATGCCGCTGTACCGCAAATACTGGCCCAACCACATCATGCTCGTCCTGCCTGGCATGTTCAACAATGCTGGCGTTGGTAAGAGACACCGTCAGTGCTGTGGAAATATCAGTGTCCATGCTGGACAGTACGGAAAAAAGCTTCGCAGTGCTGTGATAATAGCAGCAATCCGTGTGCAGAATGTGATGGTTTAAAAGAAACGCTGCGAGGGACGTAGGGTGGATATTTGTAGTGATCGCTGCCTTCTCAATTTAAAATCTGATGGGTTTTCGGCCGTATTTGGTCATTTTACTCAGCCCCACTGCGTGAATGTTCATTCTAGACATTTTACACATTTTTCTTTTTTTGTTAGCTGAAGCTAAATATTAACTGCAGCTGAACACTGGGGACTTGAACTTTGGATTTCATTTTTCTGGAGTTTCAGAGTTCTCCTGCAAGAAGTTTTAAATAGCTTCAGTTTTTGGATCTCAGACACTTTTTGATTCAAGTTAGTTATTCTTTTAATGCCCACTAAATCATTTTCTGTAGTCTCTTAAAAAGTCTGCTTTTCTTCCTATCTTGCCTTCTAGATTGCAGTCACACTGAAAAGGGGACGTTTTGATTTCTTTTTAAACTAAGATGTTCTGAGCACTAAGTTCATAAAAGGGTAATGATTGCAGTTCGTTGCGTAGCCTTTCTTTGAGAAGAGAGAGTGAAGAAGTCAAACCAAGATCTCTCTCTGTCTCCTTTACGGTGTTTTCTCAGGTGCTGCCAGGTTTCTGATTAAGGAGCTGTCCTACCACAATCTAGAGCTGGAACGAAACCGCTTGGAGGAGCTGGGGGTCAAACGCCAGTGCGTGTGGCCTTTCATTGTGGTCATGGATGACTCCTGCGTGTTGTGGAACATGCACAGCGTCCACGAACAGTCCAGGTAAGTCACCACCCAGCACTGGGCTCCCCGTGCCGATCCAGCACGGACGGCAGCACTGCTTCAGTCAGCACCCGCACCTGCAGCTTAGGCTCATCTGTAGCATCCGACAGCAAGTGAAAGACCAGACAGCTGGAAAAGTAGGGCAGCTGGAATTGCTGGGAGTGTACTCAAAATACTGCTGAGAGCAGCTTTTGGCAGTGACTTTGTTGTAGTAACACCAGGCAGGCTGTCCAAAAGGCCTCACAGCGGTCATTATCTACTCAATTGCTAGCTAAATAGTCCAGGAACGGCACACTTGGACATCAGATACCTTCCCTAAAATGCAAAAAACGCATCCTTTTCCTTGCTGCCATCTGCCCCTCACTCCGAGCAGTGGGAAGGCTGTAGGTTTGTCCCGCTTACCACCAACATCCAACCTAATGGTGTTACAAGCTTCCACCCGGCTCTGCCCTTACATCCGTGTCCCACAGCGAGCATCATCAGCAAACCTCTGCTTGTGCACGTGTGCCGAAAGCCACTCTTGGCTTTCAGTGACTATTTGGAGTGATTTCTCAGTATTTCACTTCCCTGGTTTGTTTTGATTCGATTTATGTTTACCAATGAAAGGTTTGTTTTGGAAACTCCTGCTTTTTAGAAGGCTTTAAGCTGTTGCTCTCAGTGCTCATGCTGTTCATTACGGAAAAAATAGCCTTCCAGAAATGGTGCATGAGGTGATTCCTTTTCCTTTTCTAAATTGCTGCAGAAGACCTGATTCTGCTGAAGAGCCCGTTTTCTTAAGATGAGTAAATTGAGGGGATATGATTAATTAGCTGTTGTTTAAAGTCTGTGTTTATTTACATATTTTACAGCATGGAGAATAAACAGTAGTGATTGTTAATGGAATTTCTTGAACCTATTTACATTCCATTAACTATACATATATATATATATATATTCACACACAGAAGCACTTATATATAGCGTATGTTCTATATACGTAATCAGCCACGTTTGTGTGTTGCACGTGATACCATTTTGCAGCCAGTCCCTGGAGCCTGGGGGTACCAGTAAGAACGTCTCTTTGAAGAGTGTTCTCCAGCACATCGAAGCCACCCCCAAAATCGTTCACTATGCAATACTGGGCGTTCAGAAGTGGAACAGCAAGCTGAGTGCCAGGAGAACGAAGGCTCCGTTCTCCAGGTGCCACGTGCGTGACTTCATACTGCTCAACATAGACCTGACCCAGAACGTGCAATATGACCTGAACAGGTAGGCAATACGTGCTGGTGGCACAACGGGTTGGCGCGACGAGAAGCTTGTCGCTGTATTTCTAAATGCTTTTGAGATAAATCAGAAGGTCTGGGCTAAGGTACACAATCACAGCACAGTGGCGCGTGCTGCGCCAAAAGAGCTGCCGGAGGGAGACTGTGAGGCAAGGCAAGGGAGGGCTGCAGAGGACTGAAAAGGCAGGGATCAAAGAAGAAAAGCTTCAGGAGAAAAAAAAAAATAACGAGGAGACCAATAATAGCGGGAAGAGGCCAAAATGACAGCAGTCACGGGAAGCGTGTGGAGCTTCCAGAGTGCCTTTGTAAGAGGCAGGAGCCTGTTGTGTGACTGAGAGCAAGAGTGTAGGCAGTGGCTGAGCATTGCTATGCCACGTGCTATGAGGAGGGATTCCTGGCATTTCCTCTGCTCAGCTCTCCTCCCCATTGCCACCTGGTTTGGAAATTAAAACAGATGAACAGTTAACTTTCCGCTATAAACTTCCTTTTTTCCCCTTCTCCTTCTAACGCCATCCTAAAGCATTTGCAATAAAGCACTGTTGGCATGGGGCTTTACCTCTAATTCTCATCGCAGACATTGGACTGGCAAAATCCAATTCCCTGTCCCCCTGATCTTGGCCAAGTGAGTTTAGAATAACCCACTTTCTGGCCCTGGGGTATCTCCTGCTGCTGTTTTCAGGGATCCCATGTATTAGAGTGAGGAACTGCAGCTAGTCAGTGCAAGCCAGAGTCTGGCATGGCTTGCAGAGCTCTTGATTTCATGTTCTCTGCATGGCTGAATCATGAGATGGGAGTCAGCCCACGGACAGGAGCATCACATCTGAAGTAATGCAGGGTAAGCGTTAGGCCTCTGCTGCTTTGTCTCCCGTAGCCAAATATTTGTCCAAGCCCATTTCTCTGCTCAGAAATGGAGGCTGGACACTGCAGAGCTCTAAAATATGTCAACTCTAAAATATGGGGAAAAAATAAATAAAAAAGAGAAGGGAAAAAAAGGGAGGGGAAGAAGTGCTCAGTGCCAGTACATGACGAGGATGAGAGGCATGGCCAAACTTGCTACAGGGAAGAAACCTGCAGACATGCTGAGAAGTGAAGATTTGTTTTGTCTTTAGGTTACCAGAAATCGCTTCCCTACACCAGGAACACGCTGAGGAAATGGTTCTTAAAAGCTATGTAGAGAATTTGTACAGGAACCATATCGGATTGTCTCCAGAAATCACTGCTAGGCCAGTTCTGATTCATTTTAGCCGAGGGTGTGTGAAAGGTGGCTTACTCCCAGCAGCAGCACAGCTAGTTTAGTCATCTTGTGTTTGATGTCCAGGTATTTCTGTGAAGATGTAGATTTTAATCTGAGGACCAACAGTAGTGGCCTGCTCATCTGTCGCTTCAACAACTTCAGCGTCATGAAGAAACATATTCAGGTCGGAGGACAAAAGGACTTTGTCGTTAAGCCAAAAATCATGGTGAGTGTGTGCGCTCCATCCTACATTAAGGGTAAAATCAGGACCTGTTTACCTTAGAAAGAATGAATTTTTTTAGCCCTTTAGGTTTATTTAGTGCTTATTTGAAATCTGACATTCATAGTCTGTGGTAGGGCTGCCACCTAAATAGAAAATAATAAATACATTGGTAATTATACATTATTAACAACAATTTCTGTGCTGTAAAAATGCGTCAAAATCAAGTGGGGATTTCTGATTCTTTCCCCCAGCTGTCTCTCGCTTCCTGCCATGGCGATCCCTTCCCTAACTCCTGCAGAGATGTGCTTAGGGGGGCTAAAAGGGGCTCTCCTTGGTTTTGTTGCAGGTTTCAGACAGCCTGGCGCCAATAATGCCTCTTCAGTACGTCTGTGCCCCAGACAGTGAGCATACCTTGCTGGCAGCCCCATCGCAGTTCCTCCTGGAGAAGTTCCTTCAACACGCGACGTACAAACTCTTCCCAAAGGCCGTCCACAACTTCAAGAACCCGGTGCTGGCCATTGACTGCTACCTGAACATCGGACTCGAGGTACGAAATACACAGGGGTAACGGGGACTGGTAAACGCCAACCTTTACTGCCACATCATTTTTTAGGTTGAAAAACCCTTCTTTTGTGAACCCTCAGCATCAAGGGTAGCGTTTGAAGATGATGTAGAACAGGGAGGCTCCGGTGTTTGAGCTGAAGGACCAACTCCGCTGCGGGGCTGGCAGTAAAACCTCCTCGCTGGGTGGTACGGGCAGACCACAGATTTGTGACGGATTGATGGGATTTACAAAGGAATGGGGCACGTCCATCTGAAATAGTATTTCGTATGGAGCAAAAATCCTGAAGTGATGCCATGACAAAACTGGGTGTGCTCCATAGCTGTCTGTACAACTACCCACAGAACTTTTCAGATCATTGTCACGCCCATACTTTTACAGCTTTTTATTGTCTGTGCTTGCTTTGTCCTTGCAACAAACTTGTTCTGGCTGAGAGTTTCTGATCTGACCCTTTTCTGATGGCTCGCTTCAGTGATGGACAAAGCTCATTCTTTGTAATGCTTCTCTCCAATTACATGCTCTTCTTTTTGTGAACCCGGGTTTCTAGGGAAACTTTTTTTTTTTGCAAGTATGTCTGTAGATAGGCAGATGTAATAATTTTTGAACCCTTTGGTCGGTTTGAGCAGGGTCTGAAGCAGGGGGAAAGCCTAATACGAGTTTTGTTCTGGCCTGTTTCATGGAGGTCAGCGGCAAGGCAGAGGAGAAACCCTTCAGTACAGAAAGTGTCACGGCACTGAACCGCAGGAGGGCCCCAGTGCTGGCAACCACTTAGCTGGGGACTGCGGTCAGCAAAAGATGCGTGCCTGCACAAAGGAGATGGAGCTTCGCTAGTTTCAATGCCTGGGGAATTGGTTACCGGGCTTAACAAATGTATCCTCGTTAGAACAACCTGAACAGCCTTACAGTTGCTGTAAGCAGGTAATTCACAGAGCAGCAGGAAAGCAAACTGAATTAATGCAGGGGGTCGAAATGACGTATTTCACACTTTGTGACCAAATCTGAATTCAGTCTAGAAGTTTGTCCAGTGTGTTATTTCCTGGGAAAAGTCTGCTCAGTGCTGCTTTGGGTTCCCATTGTATTTTCACCAGCACGTTTACTCATCTGTTATCACAAGTTCGTCCCCCATTCCGCTCAGAGCCCTGCTCAGGCATTCGCTAACGGAGACGGGTTGGCTTTCTTTTCCCCTTCTGTTCCAGGTGGCTATATGCTATGTTAGCTCCCGCCCGCACTCAGTCAACGTCAACTGTGAAGGGGTGTTCTTCAGCGGACTCCTGCTCTATCTCTGTGACTCTTTTGTGGGTGCAGACCTCCTCAAGCGGTTCAGGTTTCTGAAAGGTAATCACCTTGCTCTGCTGCACATCCATGTTGCCTTGCTTGCCTGTGAAGTGGTAGCACAGAGGAAAAGGGAACGGTTAGAAGAACAAACACGTTCATTAAACAGCTCCATTTTCAGTTGCTGCTGCCATCGTTTTCAAAAGAAGCAGATGGGTTGTTTATTTTTGGAGCGTAAAATGCTGCCCCTTTAGTAGCAAGTGCAGGCAATTGAACCTTAGCTAAGCTTTGATAAATCACGTTCATTACATTATTTTAAAGTGACATCAAACAGAGACAGGAGCACAAAAACAAGGATATATGGAAATCGTTCAGTGAGTTACAGACTCTGCAAGTTGAGAGTTTAGAGAGTAGATGTTACTTACTGATGAAGATGAGAAATTCTACTCCAGCCATTTATACAATGGCAATAAATACTCAGTCCTGTAGGATGGGCAGCTCTTAGCTGGAAGATGGTGGGGTCTACCCCCGCCACAGCCTCATAAATCTTGCCAAAATTGTTACTCATCACTTTGTCTTAGTGGTAACACACAGCGAATTGCCATACACATTTAGTAAAGCTAAAACACGTTGGAAAGCTCTGGTGCGTTTGTGGTGTGTCTGAGCCACGTCCCTCTTGTGCTGAGGCTGCTGCACGTGCTGGGGTGCAGTGGGGTGATGTAGCCACTGATACTGATTATATTGGTAATGATTTAAGGATCTTGGCTCCAAGTTCACGGTCTCTGCTACGGTTGATACTAACGCCTTGTACTTATACTAATACGCAGGGCAATGGATCGAGAAAAAAGAGTTGTTATTGTACTGAAGGTCTAATGTGCTTTTACTTGAAGGTGCCACGCTGTGTGTCATATGTCAAGACAGAAGCTCGCTACGGCAGACGATAGTCCGCTTGGAGCTGGAGGACGAGTGGCAGTTCCGACTTCGGGATGAGTTTCAAACTGCTAACAGCAGCGATGACAAGCCACTCTATTTTCTTACCGGACGCCATATATAAGCTTCGATAAGACACCGATAACAAAGAAAAAAAAAACTTTTTTTTTTTAAAAAAAGTACAATCACTGTGGAGCAAAGTGCAACCAATATTTATCTAGACTTCTCTAAAGGATTCCCCAAAATTCTAAAGTAGGCTTTATTCCTAGGTATAAAATTATCACGGCAGTTACGATTTCAAGGCTCGCTCGCGGATTCACGTTATTCTCTCATCAGTCACAACCGCTAATCACACAGCCAGCCAAGGCGTAGGCTCTAGGAAGAGGACGTGATTTGGTCGATGAAGAATTCTCTTTATTTTCAGCTGAGCTAGGGGAAGAGGCTGCTTTTAGCAGCTGCTAGCTTGAATGTGTTACAAGAAACTCAACGCAGCATATTGGATTTATTGAAGATATGTGGAGGAGCGCCCACTGTTTCTCTTCAGCTCTGTACTTCGGTACGGTAATACTCAGGGGTTTGAAACTACAATGTAACGTAGGTATTTGTATTAAAAGGAATAGTCTTGTTCTCTGTGCAGTGTTAGTTGAAGATTTGTAATTGTGTATGTATTGAAACTGTCTTTGGCAAAATTTCCACAGGTGGTCAAAGTTTACTACTTAAACCTGAACAAATCAGCAAACGCGTGGCAGGCACTGTGCACACAGGTGCTCCCGGCAGCGCTACTGCACCCCCCCCAGGTACCTCCTCGGCTCCAGGGCAAGGCAGAAGGCTCACGTGGGAGCGGGCTTCTTGCGGAGGCGCTCCCTTCTCTTAGAAGTCCCGAGTAACTTGCCAGCAGAAGGCCTTCCATCTCTCACGCAGTAGAGTTTTGAACAGCTGCGGCCCATCCTCTGCACATGGAAATGAGTTCTGCTGCGTCTGCTGCCTTTGGGGGGGGGGGGGCAGTTTGCTCCATGTCATTTTCACGCAGCACCAGCTGGCTGCAGATGAGGTCTGTCAGTTCATGGCAATGTATTGGAAAAAGGTGCCAGGAGGGCATCAGTGCCTGAGCTGGATTAGGGAGAGAAAAGAAGAGTCCAAATGAATGACAACAGCTTCGGGGGAAAGCAGGGGGGAAGTCCCGGGCAGCTGGGGCTGCTCAGGAGAGATTCTGTCCAGAGCAACCACCACCTAACACCGCCAGCCCTTCGTTTGACTAACCTCTGTGCATAGTGGTTGTAGCGACAGGCATGGCGTGGGCTACTGAACAAGACTCAGTAACCTGCAAGCCGTTCCAGAAAGAAGGCGGCGCAGTACAATTTGGTTGTCAGGGTTGAAGCATACCGGTACGCTGTTTTTCTCATGCAGTTAACATTGGTTACCCAATTGGTATTTCCATATGTTTCCAAAAAAAAAAAATATTTCCTGCACATCATAGCCCCTTTATTAAAAAGCAAAGCACAGCATGTATTTAAAAGAGGTTCGGCTATGTTCATTTAATCCCCCAAAGCAATGAAATGAACATATCTTTCTTTATACTTGACCTGCAACTCATTGGAGAAGGACCTGCCAAAGCTGCATTTTTTTTTTTTTTAAACAAATAGTGTTAATTGAGCAACTTCTTTATCTGGTGAAAAGATGTTTACAGATTAAAAAAAACAAAACAAAACATAATATATTAGACTGAGGCTAAAGGAAAATGGTTTGCATATATCTGTGTTAATGTAGCTTAACTGATGCTGTACATTTAGCAAATTCCAAGTGACGAACCCAGTTCTGTACATTCATTTTTTAATTTTCCTTCAGCCACAACCTGCCTTATATCTTTTAACACGTGGAAGATGTAGAGACATAAAAGATTCAAGAACCATCTTTTGGTACACACCTGACTGCATTCCAGTGTTTCTGGTTTTGCCAGTAGGGCTGGAAGGACACCCCGATTCGCAGTGATGTGAAAGTTTGAGGTACTGAGCGGTCAGGAATAGGTTCCCTTTCGTTTGTGATGTTTGCACTAAGTTCTTAGAAGTCCAGGTGCTGAGACTACTACGGCGAGTTAGCCCTCTGGTGCAGCAGTGCAGAATTGTCCTGAAGGCTGAGCGTTAGATCAGAATGTCGGCGTATTTGCCTTCCTTTACCAAGGAACAGTAAACCAGTTTCCTTAACTCTCTGCCATGCAGAAGCAAGGAGCTTTGCAATGGAAAAGAGGATACTAATAAGTTCAAACCTTGTAGGCCTGGCCAGTTGAAAACTTTTAACTCGTTGCCTGTGAATTCCTGGAAAGGATACCATTATTTGACATCTGGGTTATCGCTATTCCATTTTCGGTTTAAGCCTCACCATCAAGGCCATTCCTATGAATGTATTAAGTTGGCCAGCATTATATTTTACCTGTAGATCTTATTGTCTATTCACAGGTTAAATTTGAATGTAAACTAAGATTTAAAGAATCATATTCAAATGCTTTTTGCTTAACTTATGTAATTGCTTTTTGTGACTTTTGGAGGAGGGTTCAAAATGTTGCTTTCCTAGTGTAAAGTTTTCTTAACCAAAAACTTGGTGAATTTAGCTTCACTAGTCAGTCTACCTCATGTTATTGTTTATGAACTGAAACTGTCTGAAGTTGTGGCTATGGTATGTTTATAATGTGCTTTCATTAAATTTGAATATATTAAGTTACCATTTAAGACTGCCTCTATTTTAACTGTTTGCACCAGACAGTTGTTTTTTTTTAAATGTCTTAAAACATAGTGCTTACACCTGAGAAACTCACAGCGCAGTGCTACACTGAACGCTACTAGATGTTACAAAAAGGTTAGTTCAGCGTAGTGCCAGTACTACAGATTTTTCAGGCTGGGTACTTGTGATCTGAGAGCAGCTTTGTGTCAGACGTACAGCAGGTAGGAGGTACACAAGCTGTGAGTACCAACCTCGTCACCTTTAGGCTTTCTGTGAACCAGTTTTCTGACAAAGCCCTTTGCGGTACGGCTCACAATCCCCTTGAAAGCCTACCAGTCATGGCCTCTGCAGGCCAGAATTCACACATCAGCCACTTCATTTTCAAGCCCACCAAAACGATGTTTCAGAGGTGGCACTGGTTCTTTGCTTAGCCCTAGACCAAGGTCAAGGGCAGATGTGCGGGCAGTGTGCAGTATAGTACAAACCAGTGCAGCCTAACTGCACTCTAAGTTCCAAAATTAAAACAAACCAAAAGTTTAAATTTCACCTGAATCTTACCCATCCCACAGTAGGGTTTTTAAGCCATTTCTCAAGGCTGAAATTATCACCTCCCATCTTACCTCATAGCAGGTGGGTACTGAGCCAGAGCTGCTGGGAACCGACCGTAAGCATGCAATGCAAACGCGTTAATTGTCAATGGTGATTCCGCTCCCAAGCGGGTAAGAACACGGCAACCATTTTCCAAGGAGTGCTTCAAAACACACAGCAGCTGCCTTTAGCTGCTAAGGTAATATCTCACATAAACAAAAGAATAAAATACACTGAAGATTCATTCACACTCGGTATCAATACAGAGTAACTTTAAAAAAAGCTATCAAGAATTTTATTTTTAATCTATCTACATTATGTACAGATCAAGAAAGGCCACAGCAGTTTTTCAACATACAAACCCTTTAAAAGAGGAGAGCTTTATGAAGGAGCGACAAGTATCAAAGTGAAGTCCGCTAACAACGGTATATACTCAGTACAGCACTTGCAGCAAAGCGAAGAGCACACCGGTCCTTGGGGGTTTCATTCCACCTCTCGCTCGACAGCTGCTCTGGGGGAGACGGGAGGTAAAACGAGTTTCCCCCTCTACCCTCACACCCGGCCGTGCGCAGGATGCACACCAGGAGCCACCGTGCAGCCTGCCAGGTTACTGCCCACGGCCACTGCGCTGTAAACGCCGCCTGCCCTGGCGTGAGGGAGCTCAGGCTTGGACTCTGCTGCCTCACCCACCCGTGGTATTTAAGCACTGGTATATCACCACGTTAAGAACTTCAGCAGGTACTCATCAGTGAGACTATAGTCTTTGCATTTTAGTTTACAGTCCACTATGAACAATTTTCTGCTGCATGTAAACATGACTAACTAGATAAAATACAATCAAACTTCTGTAAAAGTTAATAAAATATCTTTCTTTTAAAAAAACAAAGTTAGCCTATTACTGCATTGTTTACAATTTTAATAAAATAGTACAACCTTTTGGTTGTTACCAGTCCTGAGTTCACGGTAAGAAAAATGGCCCTGGCTTCTGCGTAAGGTCTGCACCGATTCAGTACATTTTGGCAGAAGTCTCCCGATAAAAAGGGAATTCCTTCAGGAGCAGTTAAGTCTGATGCTGTCCATTGAGGAAGTTGTATACTAGGAACTGGCCGGTGCCACAGTACTGCGTCGCGAAGAGTTTTCCATCAGGTGTGGGGTCAGAGAAAGCAATTTCTTCTTTGCTTAGGTATGAGCCATATATGAAGTTGCTCCTGTTTGGAAGGAAAAAAAACCAACACACCAATTACCCTCAGGAAATACGGTAAGAATATTTATGCTATTATGCTACAACCCATTGGTTAAGTGGCATGGACATTCAAAAGAAAGAAGCCTCTATATTCGCTATCTCCTCTTTACAAATGGCAAAAGGAATCATTCATTCTAGGAAGGTTTTGGTATCTTAGAAGAAATGTTTGCAGAAGGCAATTTTATCTGAGTTGCATCAACAGTTCAGTTTCAGAGCTTAAAAAGAGGTCTGAATTCATTCCAACTATTTCTTCACAGAAAAGACACTGCTAGAACTATGGCTACAACCACCAGGAATGAAAATGTAAGCTGCAAAGCAGTTAGGGTCCTTACTGAGGGGTCTGATCAGACCAGATGAAATTTCAAGTTTCTAGTTTGAAGAAGTAGCAAACAAAAAATTTGACATTTGGGTAAGAGCACAGCTTGGATTAACTTAAAATGTTTAAGAACACAGCACAAAATTGATAAGTGATTCACTTTCAATAACAATTATATGAAGATTCGATTTGTTTAACTTCATGAAAATATTTTATATATGTTCTACTCTTACTAGGAAGGCAGGAAAGAATCAAGGATACCACTGTACTTTTTTGGATGGCTATGTGAGCAAACTTAGAAAACTGATCTCAGGCTTTAAGACCTTGATGAGGGGAAAAACAGAATAAGCTTCTTTGGAAACAGAAGAAACTCCCATTAGAGTTAACTTGTTGAGTTCTGGAAAAATATACTTGCAGGTACTTGCAGAGCAAGTGTTAACGTCTATCATATATGGACATCTCCATTAAATCTTGAGGAAAAGACAATAGCAACAGTCTTCTTTAATTATTACCAGCTTTATTGCCTTCTCATGACTGTATTACTGTATTTAGGAGGATGATTTTGAAAGGTCCAGACAGTCTGACTGGATTGATTTATTTATTTTTGACTCCAAGCAGTGCAAGCTCAAGTGAAATGGAGCATACATTCTCAAAGTGAACTCAAATTCTGCTAGGACGCCTTCAACATTTTGAAGTCGGGATTTAGCTGGCTACCAGCAGCTGAGCAGATCTAACTGCTTACTGACATTAAAAAGCAAGCCTCGCTCCTTTACGTCGCCTTCTGCAACTTCCCGCGCTCCCGCCTTTACACCGACTCCAGCGCACATTCAGCCCTTCTGCAAACCAACTAACTGGGCATCAGAAGAACAGAGCTCTTTTGGGTGAGCCTGCTTTCCACTACTTAGCAAGTTAAAAATGATCTAGTGGAAGGCCAAACAAACACCAGAACACAGTAAAAGGTGAGGTGCAGTGCACAGCTAAGAGGAAAAGTGACACCTCTTCTTGATAGCAGCAACAATCCATTAAAAATGACCCCAAGGATCCTTTAGAGCTGTGACTGAGGGAGCAGCTCCAGCATTGCTTTGGGAAGAAGTCCTTCCATCGGAAATAGTTTATAGGAAACTACTGAATACGCAAATCAAAAAACAGCCTTAAAAAAGAAAAGTATCCCAAAATCATCATGGTAAGATGCTTATCTGAATACAGTTATACAGCTGATAGTTCAGACAAAACGTGACCTGACAGGAAATTTCTATTTGCTGCACCAGCCATTTGGATGCATTTGTTTCGCTGTGGAACAGCTTTGCCAGGCTCTCCAAATACCCCAGAGGGTGAGGAGTGGCAGACACAGGAGCACCCGTGCCACAAACTCCCACAGGATGGGTCTAGCCAGGCACAAACCTGACAGCCCAGCAATAACAAGACTTGGGTAGTTTGGGCATTACTCAGGACAAGGATTCAGATTTCTAAGAAGTGTCACTAGAAGAAAGTACCTTAATGTTTAGGAGTTTCCAGAGAACAGGGAAAAAAAAAAGAAAAAAAAGATGAACAAAGGTTTGGAGATTCAACATTTTTAACATTTGTCTGAACAGCAGTGTGAATCTTTGTGTCCGTTTATGCATCTAGTACTTAAGTCTTCAGCTGAATACACTCATTACTAGCCACTAAAGCTCAATGGAAGTTAAAATGTCTCAGAAGTCTCAGTGAACCTGAGCAAAGCCAAAAAAAAAAAAAGGTTAAAACTATCACGGAAGTACAGTTGTTAGCCACTTGACTGTATCAAATTGTTCTGTGTACTTTTCTGCTCCTTCCCCTTTGCTACCTCTAAGGAACAGACATTTGGCCAATGATTAGGTCACAGTCCTTAATACTTTGACCTCAAACACCCTGACCAAAGACAGTCTCACTTCCTTCACTCATAATTACCTCGGAGGAATTTACCCAAGCTCATCTGCAGTGGGCTAGGCTGGCTTATTACAACTGCACTTAGCATAAAGGTTACTGTTAAGACAACCTACTGCAGAATACTGAGTTCAATTAGTTACCAAACGCCACAGAACACTGGAATCATCCGCTGTGCTCACCTCGACATCCCCAGTATTGCTGGAAATGTAAAAATGCAAGCTTGAGACCTGAAGGAATGCAATAAATGTCTTGGACTACGGTCTATCAAACTCATATAACCAAGGAAACATTTTCAGTATTACCTAAGACACTCTATCATCCGAGAAGCAATCTTCTTTCGACGCATCATGCTGAATACCCATATTCGACTAATCCCACAGATAGCAGGTTCTGGTGACGTTGAACAGCACCATGCTTTCTGTCTTTCAAATATCACTTTTTCATTTTCTGAACTAACTTCTGGAACCTTCTCTTCTATAACTCTGTAGCCCTGCAGGTGACATCAAAATATTTGTTACTTTATAAAAGCATCATCAATGATTAAACACAACAATTCTTGTGTAATATATTTCAGTTGAGCATACATGTATGTTAAATGCCTCACTAAAAAGAATGCATCTGTCTAATTTAATTTGTTAACAGTTTCAGAATTGGAATAGATTGATAAACAATTTAACCTCCCCCAAAAAATCCTAAAGCTTATCTAATTTAAAATATTATCAACAAAGAAAATCCAATTCTTATTACCACCTGTCATTAAAGTGTCTGTACTTATTTGCCAAATGGCTAGTCTCAAACTCTTAGGTAATTCTACAGTTTCAGCATGTCTGAAGAACACAGTCACCAAGCACCAACTTTTTTTTTTACAGACCACCTTTCCCCAGTTCAATCACTTACCCACTGGATATGTTCTGCAATTAAACAGCCAATAACTTTTTTGTCGTTAGAAATAAAAAGAAGAGTTTTAGTTCTAGAGTAACACATGAGCGGAGCTTGCTGAAATCCCAAGTCATTGTCTACCATTTCTCTAATTTCTTCAACCTGTCAAAAGAAGTCGAAATGCTGCATAAGAAACACATGTATAAATATACATTTCTACAAATATACATAAAAATTACAGATTTATAGAAACACACTAAATTATCTAGAACACCAAAAGCTATTCCAGAAGTTAAGGATTATTCTAAGGAACATGCAACACACAAGTCCACATAAGTTTTCCTTAAATTATACTTGTCTGTAAATCGGAAGAGTAGAAGCCTCTAAATCAGCTTCCAGTAAGTCAGTTAGTCAAAGGCTAATAGAGAGAATGCAGGTTATCAAGCTGTGGATTCTGGTATTTTAGCCAGAAAATGAGATCTATACAAAAAGTTAAACAAGCTTAGTTGAAGGTTTTCAGCTTGTTATTTTTAAAGTCTTGAAATAATCCATTAGATTGAAGTCTTGAAATAATGAATCCATTAGATCCAGTCTTGAGCAGATGATAGCAAGCACAGTGCCAAGGGGTTTGCATAAGACATCATGCATGTGTTTGCTGAAACGGAATGAATAGCTGTTGCCTCCTTCCTCGACCTTTCGGCTCTTCTGTTAATTTGTAAAGCTTAACTGGAACTCAAAACTGAAATTTCAATATTTAATATCAGCAAGTTCGAAAGAAACTTATGAGCTCCAGCATGAATGTAAACAAAAGCTTACGCTTGAGCTGAGATTTTACTGTGGGAATCCTGTACCTATAACCAGGCACTGAAACAGCTTTTAACATCTCATCACTTACAGGAGTCAGAAATAACGTGGCCTTTCCTATGCCGTTCATTAAATGGCATAATTTTCTTTATTGCATGTTGTAGTTACATTACTAATACAATCCTGGAATTACTGATGCTATGAATATATGAAGTTATATAAATGAAAATTGTTTTCCAAACGTGCTTTAAAATAACTTCAAGAATTCATGGTATCAGCTACTCCCTTTTCTCACCTAACCTTCACGCATCATTTTTTTAATAACAATTCAGACTAGTTGAAACATTAGGTCACCCTTCTTAAAGTGCTATTACACATCCACAGCGCTGACCACAGTAGATACTCTCAACCTTAACCACATAGGATTACAGAGAACTCTGTCCTAAATGACTTCATTTGCTAGTTTCTTTTCCTCTGCCCCAATTAGGTATTTTAAGGTGTTTTTTTTTTCCTCAGCCATTTTAGTAAAAAAAAAAAAGAAAATTCAACTACCTGCAAAACTTTATACTGATGTAATATTAAAATTCAGACAAAACCACCAGAAAAGCTAAACTTAGTAAACAAACTTATCTGCATTAAATACCATAAGAAAAGCTGTAGATTCTTTTTTCAATACAGCAACTTAGGAAATTCTATTTTAGTCTAAAGAAAACCCACTGCAGTCACAGCAGCAAAAAGAGCTGTCGCAGGGAATCAATTAAAATTCTTGACTTACACAATTAAAATTTTCAAGCTTACACCTTGTTAATTTCAGGACAACCAGAAACACATTAAAACACATAGATTGAGCAGCACAACCAACAATAAAAAAAAAGTCCGGAATAATATTATCTGGAGCACAAACCATGGGATAGCAGAATAACTCAGGTGGGAAAGTACCTCAGGAAATCCAAGCTCTGCTCTAAGCAGCGTCAGCTGTGAGATCAGATGAGGCTGGCTCAGGGTTTTGAAAACCTCTGCAGACACAGCTGCACAGCCTCCCTGGAGCAGTACGGACGTGCTGCTGGGCAGCCAGCTCCGGGTGGCCCTGCCTGAGCAGTGAGGCTGGACCAGGTGATCTCCAGAGTCCCCTTCCAACCTCAGCTGTTCTGTGACTGCGGTACTGTGAAAAAGTTCTTACTGGTCACAGCAAATGAGCAGCGAAACGTGAATTATGCCATGCTACTGAAAAATGTAATGCTGTATTAAGATGTACGAACACAAGCTAGCCAGCAAGACGCTGAAGTATCCTTCTGCACTAAGGCTCCACCAGTGTACTGTGCTCAGATTTAAACAGAGAGTTTCAAAAGAGACATTGAGACAGGGCACAAATGGAAAGAATCTAAAGGACAGTGTGACAATGATTAGAGCTCTATAAAATATTATTTAAGAGGGTAAACTAAGAAACAGCACATCCCTTCAATCTTCTTAAGGCAAAAAAATCAGTTTGTTCAGGAACACAGAAGCTGTTGCGAAAAGGAAAAGAAGGATGTTACCTACAGCTGTGGAAGTACGACTTCCATGAACGAGCTAAAATTGCTGTTGGACATTTAGGGGAAATTTGTGAAGCACCGCAACAAAGCCTCAAGAAGTTATTTTAAAAAAAGCAGAAGTTTTAGGAAGTTATCAGATGTATCACGACCGCGGCTGACACTGCTTTGCACATGGGAATGGAATAGATGAGTGAGGCCACTTTCTAACTAAATCTCTTTTTAGCCAAAAATCATCTAGGGAATGGTGCAGGTATCCATGCCGTGTAATAAGATCAATACATTTCAACTTGTTTAAATATAGTAGAAAATTTTTTATTATACAAAATATCTGGCAGACATTCTGTATATTAAAAAGATAAATTAAAATTCAGTTGGTTGATGCTATTCCCCCTGCTGCCTTCCACTCTAGCTCAGACCCATCCCCCCTGTGAAGAGTGCAGCGGTGTGTAGGAGTGACAGCTCTGACCTGTTTGTGGAGAAAGCTACAGAACCACGTCAGTTTTGAGTTCAGCTGCTCTCACATAAGTTCTACAAATTTTACATCCTCATCACTCATATTAAAATATCAAATATCAAAATAAGACATACAAGTCCAGTCCTTTTCACCATACCTTTTTAAGTGCATATTTTGGGTCATCAGGAAGAACCATTATTATCTTCCCATCAGGATATTCAGCCAGAATTCTTTCCTTTTTCCATCCCTAAATAAAACAAAAATTTATCTAAACCATACACAAGACGTACTTTTACAAACAGAAATTGCACATTATTGTTCTAGACACTGAACTTAGGCAGAGACTTCAAACTATTTAGCAGTTGTTTTGCCAGTGAAGGAAACTTCAGCTAGCTTTTTAAAATGAGCACAATAGACAGAATAAGATCTTATTTATTGTAGAATAAAATAGCCTAACTATAACTAGAGACAATTTAGGAAAGTGTCTTATTTCCCAACTAGATTTTTCCCCCAAGGACTGCAGTGCAAACTGAATTTTAAAATTGAAGTAGCAAACTCGGCTCACATAACTGATCTCCAATCCTACGTAATATTTATTTTCCAGAGTCCAGCAAATGGAAAAAACCCTAAGTTTTATTGAAATATTTCTTTTTAACATAGTTACCTCCACAAATACACACTCAGTTTTAAAGTTTGGCATGCGAAAGACCTCCAGGAGGTTCTAAGTGAACTGATTGGCATGCAGTTGCCCAAAATGTAAGGAATAGTTTATTTTGTTACTGATCATAACTAATAAAGCCACAAGAAGGATACTATAAAAAAGTTTTATAACTACCTTCTAAGAATCTAATGGGGAAGGAGGCTACGTTGTGTGTATCTGAAGTATAAACATACTCAAAAAAATAGAGGTAATTAACTCTTCTTCAGATCCACACTCGTGGTGAATAATGAGCAGTACCTGCATGGAAAAAAACAAAACAAAAAAGCCACTTAAATCTAGTAAGATGGGACTGGTAGATATTAGAAATCAGTTGCTTTGACGGGACCTAAAAGTACTGAATGCAGAAGTAACTTCAGCCACTAAGAAGGCTGATCTACAAGTCTAACTCAAAGCAACTTTAAATAAAAAAGCCTTTGAAGAAACAATATTGATGGAATAATTCTCATTGAAATCTGTACCTTTCCACAAAATAATGTTCAGCTAAAGACCGAGCAATGGAATTTGGCACTGAATGAATGCCATATACACTACCACAAAAAATGACAAACTTCGGTGTTATAACACTTGATCTGTATCTCAGTGTAATCACGCTGATTTTAATCCCTTACCCCAAACGAGACATGAAAAGAACGATTTTAGAAATTCATCTGCTTGCTGGTAGTCTTGAAACTATTTAGGTACAAGTTTAGCACCCAGCAAGACAACAGTTGCAACACCGACACCATTTAAACCCTGCCTGCCTTTCTGCTCAGTAGCAGTTGCACTGAATGCCAAGACAACTATTAGAATTGGTATTACGATCTAAACATGAAGGGCAATGACCAGCAGTGCTACAATGTCCAGGACAGCAGAGAAGTGCCATTGGTGGGATTGTGACTTGTGCTTTGATTCTGTTAGAAAAGGCATGGAGTTTGCCTCTCCAACTTCAAACACCATCCTCTCTCCACGTTTCATCTTTCACTGCCTTCTGGCTACCTGTTTGCCCTACGAAAGTTTTCTATAGCCTACTTTAAGCCAGCTGTGAGCATCACTCAACATGCCTGCAGAGAAATGCAACACATCTGACAGTCCTTCCATTACAGTCCCCAGAATGGTGCGGGCCTAATGCTGAAAATTCTACTCTAAATTTGAAGCTAAGGTATTCTGTTGACATAGTAGACAGGTATTTCCCACAACATGAAGTCTGCTCAGTCTGCTTAATTTTCTATTACCACCATACTGGTGTTACATGGTTAAGCAACAGCCTATTAGCAGAAGTCTAAATATGATTCAGTAAAAATGCAATTAATTGGAAAGATAAAATTACTCGAATACTTAGAACTTATTTTTATTATCATCATCTGGCTATTTTCTTAAGTGATTAGCATTAGATCACATTCACAGGAAGGGCAAATTCTAAACTCAAGTACTTTGAAATTTATTCAGAAATGTATCTTTTAGACGAAGTTCTTCACTAACTTTCTGCAAACCCTAAGCTCATCCAAGACTTTCAGTTCATTTGGTTTACATCAGAAATGAAATTTTCAAGTCTTATACCTTTGTTTTTGATGCAGCTCTGTGTACTTCAAACAAATAAACTAATATTTCATCTATCTGCTTTGCTTTTCAGTATCCTTACTGTTCAGTCTTAGTAAGGAATGAACTGCCCTTCCTTTAAACCAGACTAATGGAAATAATGCACAAGCTTCATCACAGCTCTTTCATATTCTAACATCAAAGCTTTTAAGGAAAATGTTCTATAGCTTCAGCTGGGACAGTTCCTATTAAATATCTACAGTACATCAAATGCACTTTAGTACCAGTATCTTCCATGTGGTCAGAAGATGATTTCCCTTAACACACTTATTAACTTTTTTTTTTAAAAACAAGACTTGAAACAAAACACAAAATCCTGAAAGGTATTTCAGTCACTGAGAACTAAAGTAGGACTCCTTAACTCAGGAGTCAACAAGGTATTACTACAGGAAGAAACAAAAGCATTGTATCTGCAATGTATTTTATAATATTCTACTACAGTGTCAGAAAATTGTTTTTCTGTTTCTTTCTGCTTGACATTACTTTAGGGCACTAAGACTTTTTGTTGAACAAGACGCCCAAGCATTCATGTACATTGCTTGTGATGCACCAAGTTGAAAGGAAAGCTGTTGTTCCTGTCAGGACGCATGTTCGGCAAGGCCTGGAGTAGAAGTACATGGCTGCACCACCCCTTCCTGACGCTGGAAGCCTGTGCTTAACAGCAGATTACCTGTAAGTAGCTGTAACGTGGCTCATATAACCTCACTGCCACAGGTAAGCAGAGCAGTGCTGCACAGAGCCCCATCGTGTGTGGTAACAGCTGCAGCGCCCTCCTCCCCACCATCTCATGGCTGCTTATCCTACAGCTACTTCAAATACAAAACATGCCCTGAAAAGCGAAGTTATTTTTAATCTGTTTCAAACTATCCTGTACCTTTTCCTCCCAATTCAAACAAGACTGTATTGCCATTGCACTTCAATAAGCAGGCAAAATTACAAAAGAAAAAAAATTGTTCACAAAAAGGACAATACAGCATAGCAGTTGCTACTGCATCAGGACACAGCAGTATGGACAGTAATTACAACTACGGCGTGCACTGCATTGCTTTCACTGGGTATTATATATGTACGTAACAACCAATGTAGAACACACTGGGAAAGATGGCTCCAAAAGCACTGCAGCTGAAATGGCTGGGGCTCAGTTTCACGCAAAGTATGTTCTGCTTATAGTTTAAGATAATGTCTGATGTAGATTTGTCTTTAAAAATACATAAAAAAATAAATTAGAAGACATGATAGACTGCTTGTGCATTTCCTCGTTTTAAAAGTCCTTACACAAGAGTAGGAAATTTTTCAGCAAACCTGCTTTTTTATATAAATATATAGATATGTATATGTATGTATGTCAGAGTAGAGACGAGCCAGAACTATTTCCCAAATGAATACATACAGATGAAAACTGGTGGTGTATTCTTATATCATTTTTTCCTCAAAAAAATATTGAGGTAGTACGGAAAACTTAGTTAATACTGTACAATTCTTGATCTTCACTAAGTAAAGCATTTGTAAAATTTTCTCCTAATAATCAGGTTTATTATGAAATTTTATAATTTGTACCTGAGAAATGGGTCTACTGCATTCTTCTTCCTGACTCTTTCATCAAGTTACAGATGTTCTGTCTCTACTTCCTCCAAGTGTAATATGGAAAATGAAGTTTTGACTGCAGAATGCATTAAGATCCTTGGACATAACTATTGTTTTAATTCTGTTTAAACTAAGATTTTTACATAAGATAGCTAATGGTAAGAACTTTATTCGAAATGTTATGTTTTATTTTGTATATATGTATCAATTTCAGAATTAATGCAAATCAAGAGGAGCATTAAACATTAAGATGACATGAAATTCACCAACATCTTCAAGCCTCACAGATAGGCTTGGATGCTGTTATAGCAGAATACCTACTTAAATCTTAGACAGATAAGTCATTAGCCCAAACAACAGCTTCTTCCAATTTTGTTCAGCTCAAGATATTCTTAACTGAGAGGATGAGCTTGAAATACAAATAAATACATTAACTGCATTCACCTCAGGCACCTGAATCTACAGGCATTTTCTAACTTAAATATTTGCCTCTGCATCTTAAAACCTCATTATAAATGTTTAGCTCTTAAAAAAAACCTGCTGAGATATTAAACTGGTGGTAAGTGGTGTGACAGAGATAGATTTTTATTTATTTATTTTTTAAACCAAAACTGAACCACTTATCCCTCCTACAATTTTACCACTGGAGTTAACACTTGCGTACATAATCATGAAATGCAAGCACGTGCTAGAATGGCATATGTTTTCTGGAGATTTTCAGATGTCTGAAACCAGAAGGATAGTGAGACAGACTCCTACATTGTCTATGGTAGTGGATCAATCTCACACTGCCCTATTCCTGCTCCAGGACTGTCCTTGACTACCTTACCTTCTTGCTTTTTCAGTAACCACACTTCTGTCAACAGAGAACGATACCCATCAGGAAACTCATAGCAGTCCTTGTCGATATTCTACTTCCAAATCTAGAAAATGCCATTATACTTGCCAAATTCTCTCTCTCCATATAATGCCCACAATTTCCTTTTTGTCTCTATCAGCCATCAGTGACAAAGTGAGTTTCTCAATACCATCTCCTTTTCCTACCTCTGAGGACATTATGGTATTTTTAGAGCTATCTAAAAAGAATTTTTTAATAAAGGTTAAAAAAAAAGCTTTAAAAATACGTTCTGTTGAAGAGAATAAACAGTTTATTATTTATGTGCAGACTATCTTCTGGCTACTCAGTACTTTGAAAAAATAAAGTCAAATAAAAAACACAAGCTTCATGCAGGCAGGCTAGACACAAACAATGACAAAGTCCATTTTCACAGTTCACAGCAAGACAAGCTCTAGTGTGATAATGTATACAGCCATCTTCTTGTGATTCTGTGAAATGAATCATCAATAAAACTACCAGGCACATAACAAGAGACACTCAATAGGGAGAAAGGCTGACACAAGTCTTCCCAAGTCCGACTGGGACTGCATCACATGGCATGAAGAATGTCAATAACAGGAGAATGAAAGATGCTTATAAAACGTTTCAAAATGGCCTCCAAATCAACAGCAATTACAAGTGTGTTAACTACATAAAAAACAACGTCGAGAGAGCTAATATAGTAAGATCCCAAGGTCACCTGGGTCAAACTAAGATCTTTTCTAGTACAATTTTTCAACTGCATGATGTTATTGTCCCATTAACACTTTGTGTCAGGGAAAGGAACACAGTCATAGTTTCAGCACAGTAACTCTACATATAAATCTTTAGAAACCAAGCAAATCTCCAAATCATCCTTCCAAAAATCCTCACTACAAACCTCCTACCAAGCAATCATTCTTCTGGTATTTCTGGGCAACTAAGAATTAACAAATAGAGACATGGTGTACCGATTCACTGGCAAAAAGGTTTATCTACAATTCAAATTATTTTTTAAGAGGAGGTGAGAATGTTTCTGTCATAGACATTACTAAAATCAAAAAAGAACCACCAACTACGGGTCAAATGATTAATATTAAAGATGTATCTACTTAGCAAGGCAGAAAACCGAGTCAATGAAAATTTTATAAGGAAAAAAAACACAGATGAGAATTTAAAGACTCATAAGACTCCCTCCTGTGCGTTATACTCCAGTTACCAGCTACATCCTCACTCCATAGCATTCTGTCATGAAACACAACTAGACTGCTAATAGATTTCAGAAATAGAAATGTTTACTCACTGAACTGACAATACAAACAATTTGCCTGAATAAAAATTGTGAAGTTTTAACAAGATACCTAGCAGCTGAGGAAACATTAGGTATACTTTTAATTTAAAGTAAACTTTCTCTAACTTATGTATAGTTATTTACAACTGTTTTAAGGAAGTCTGCTCTTTCACTTTTTTGTTAATCATGCTGTTACTCGAGATGTACATACATGTGAGAAATTTCAGCTCTTTCAAGCTCCAAAATATTAAATTTCGAACTGTAGTGCAGCTTCCTTCCACCACGTGAACCTAGCAGCTTTAAATAACTACTGAACTCGTATGCCAGCTTCTGTCCAGAAGAACTAACACCATCTTCTATGACTTATCTTTACAACTTCGGTAACATTCAAGATCCTAAAATACTTGGGGTCGTGGGGAGAAGGCAAACAGGAATATAATGAAGAAACATTTCTGCCCAGTCTCATCCTACAATGTAGTTACTGTACATCAGAAAAGATCTTTTAAGATGTCTGGATTATTCAGCAAAAACTAACCAAGAACAGAACAAATACCAAAACTATTTACTAGATAGTTTCAAACACTTTAGCTATGAAGATATATTTTTGTATTTATGAATCATGGGATAAAATTGAGCTTGAGATTTAAGAGTAGCCCAACTGCCACTTGGCACGTACATGAAATGAATTGGTGGCCTCAGTTCAGTTATCCTGGAGGTCTTATCTACTCGAGTGTAGAGTACTGAAGGTAACATGTGTGATAAAGAAAATAGACTTTGTGGATTCTGTTCTGGATTTCAGACATGTGAACAGATATTTCCTGGAAGTCTTGTAATATCAGCTACTGTGAAATAGCTGATTTTACACTGTCCTTAAAATTGTAGAAAGTTTTTCCAATCTGAGTTTTAACATGAGAGATACTCAGCTGTAGCACATATAATGAACCTATGGAATAATATTTTAGATTTATGTTTAAAGATTACAATCACACTATAAATTTGGTATTCGATACACTACGATGTTATATCAACTGGATTGCTAGGCAGTCTCTCTCTTAATTACACATAATTAAGACAAATTTAGAAGTCATCTAACATTACATGATTACAAAAACAGTCAGCTCTTTATCTGACAGTTGATCCAACCACTGCAAGAAGAAGCCTGTATTTAGTGCTTTCAAATAGTAACATTACTTTGTCTTCCTATCACCACCCCGTCCCCATCCCACAAGACTAAGGCATTGTAAAAGATAGAATACAAAAGCAATGCAACATTGCTATCCTACTGAATATCTTTATAAGTGACGTATAGTCTGTCTGCTATGGTTTTGGAAACTATTTCCAAAAGTGGACTTGTGGCCTCCTGTGATATTAATTTATTAAAACATGACAACGTAATAATATGAATTGTAATTAGTACATAGGAAGAAAATAATTTTTTTCTTACCACATATTTTACAGCACTTATGAACTGGTTATGAAAGAGCAGGTGTTGGGTTTCATCCTCCGGATTTGAAGCAGTATAAAGCATTCCACAAATATTACAGGAAATAGCACCAAATCTCTTCTGTCCTGCATCCTATTGAAAAAAAGAAAAAAAAAGTTATTTGTCATTTCCAAGCACAGTAAACACACTTCAACAGAGCTTCCGCCTAATAAGACATGCCTTTTATAAATGTATAAATTATCTTCGGTAAAATCAACACAGAGGCTAAAATGGAGCGGAACACAAGAATAAGTACAGAATTTAGAATTCCATCTTCTGAAAACCCACACGGCCTCAAAAAGCACACATATCACAAAGCAAACACTAACCAACATCAAAATTAAGCCTTCTCCTTACCACATTATAAACAACCAACTTCTCTTTTATTTCAAGAAATTTAAAAAAAAAGAACTCTTCCGTTGTTACACTGCTTGCAGTAAATATAATAATCTTTCATACAGAAAAAAAACGAACGAACCACATCTAGACCCACACTATTTGGTGTTCTCTATAATTCTGCTGTTGCTTGTTCTTTTGGCTGTGAGCTTCTTTGAGGTAAGCCATTTTCCTGAATGCTTGTAACAAACGTTACAGAAATAATCATTAAGACCAGCAATATGTCAGTTATCAGCAACTGCTGATCACCACATTTCACATTTTTATTAAAAACAGGTATTTCAAGGCAATCAAATAGCATTACAATTGTTTTAAAAATCTCTCTCTCCGTTATTTTATACTTTTTAAAGATTAAAAGCCTAGTATTTAAGATATTCTCAGGTCTTAAGTCTTCACTCTTAATTGGAAGCTGGTAACTATCATGTTTTAGTTGCTATCTTAATAGTCCATGACTTATTTTTCAGATACTGGATAGCACCTACAACACAAATGGAAGATCATACATTTACTTGTAAGCCTTGTGTTATTCTCCTACTCCATAACCAACTATTACTAAAGTAAGGGCACTGCTCAGTACCTATTGCTTTGTGATTTATTCATTAAAACAGTATTATTAGTTTGCAAATATGCTCAGATTGAGGAGTCAGTGCCTAATAATGAAGCATCAGTTGTAGAAAGTGCTCCTTCAGAAAGAGCCAAAGAATACCAGTTAGACTGAAGTCTCCAGCTAAAAACGCATGTCTTAAGGTATGGCTTAATGCTCAAATACATTTTTTTTAAACTACGTTTGGATGTTGAGATTATGAAAGCAGCAGTAAATGTCACTTTTAATCTATTTTAACATGTAAAAGTAATTTTATACACTGAAACATACGATACTATAAAAGCAAAACACTTGCAGTTTTTGCTTTGTTTTAAAGGAAATTGACCTATGTGCCAGATCGAAAGTACACAAATCCACTGGAAAACTTACCGCCTGAATTTAATTTTGATTTCTAACTGCTGATGTATTCACAATCAAAAAAGCCCACTTTACAGATAAAAGCATTTAGTAACACTGCAAAAGTGTTTACAAATCACTTCTTACTCCTTCCATCTTCAAAGATATTTTTAAGCAAGTCTAAGAGCTAGATGCCAGCTCAGTGCTCCACACAACAGCAACTTATTTCAAGCAGTCATTAGAGAAGTCCAACATGTAGGTATCAGTTTCCTTCCAAGAAGAGACTAAAGGTACAACTTCTTTTTAAGAAGTTCAGAGTTGAACAGCTTCTTCTGGCTGGAAGTCAGCCAGAAGAAAGAAGCTGAATCTGAGAAGCCACGGCTTTACTGGAATGTCAATTTGTGTGATCCTATTGTATACAGAAAGGCAAACAGGAATATACTAATTTTACAAAGGAAAGAGGAGAGATGAATCCTGAGGTCAGATTTGCAAAGTCAGAACAGGAAGTTTCTTAGGGTGTAAAAACTGAATCCAACACATTTTGTTCTACCTGCAGAGTTCCTTTAAAGCAGCAACATAGCTCAAAACAAGGAACCAACCTGGCCACCAAAACGTACTGCATTTCAAGGGTTTATACATGGAGAGGAGAAAAGGCTGGTCAGCAGGAACTGGCGATTATCTTAAGATGAACCGATTGAACCAAACCAATAATTCCTATCTTGAGGAATTCCCCATCTTGAGGATGGGGAACATATCCCGTATGTCTAAGGTACAGGAAGTGAAGAGGGAGTCTACTCTGATGCTTAGAGTACACTTAAAAGAAAAATTAGAAAATCAGCTACATAAAGCTACTCTTAAAATATTAGTACTGTGGTTAAGTTTCATGAAACAATTTCTGTTCAGATTGAGAAGTTACAAGTATTTAAGCTCTAATATCTATTAGTTCGCGAACCAAAAAACTCAAGCCCCCAAAAAAACAATAGCAATGTAGGAAGACATCAAGAATTAGGGACAAGAATATCCTCAAAGCTATCAAGCTCCTTAGCTCATCCTATCTAACCTTGTAAATAGATATGCTGTGCTGGAAGTCTCTAGGAATGGATTATTTCCCTGGAACAGTACTGCCATAATTTACAGTCTTTCTTTTATGTTGTATCAGTGTTTTATTTTTTCCTCAAAAAGGATTTCACTGATACTACAATTTTGGCAAGCATTCAAGGGGTGGCACACACAGGTTAATACTAAAAACCTGTTATAGGAGTATCAGAAAAAACACATGATAATATCTAAAGCAATCTACTGAACTCTTGTAGCCTTAACAAATGCTGGTTATACATTTTAGTAAATACTTTGCAGTATCCTGGGGGTTACAAAGATGATGGCCTTTTTGTGTAAATGAAATACTATTTCAAACCCTCACCACAGGACGTAATGTTTCAGGGAAGGAAAAAAAAGAAAAAGCTTTGTAAATCTAATGCGGACTATTGTACTAGACCAGGACATGCAAAATAAAGTCAGGAGTTAAGAAGAATTCATTTTCATACTTTAAGAAAACACCTAGAGAATCTATTTTCAACATTATGTCACTGCATAAGCAAAATGGGAAAGGGCACACATCAAGACATAAAAAGTGCTCCTGAACAACAATACTGCATTCAAGGTTGCCAGTCCTCCCTAATAGGAAAACGAATGAACAAACTTCATGCACTAGACATGAGAGTAAATAAAACCCTTTAAAACTGAGATGTGGGGAATCACAAACAAACAAAACCATGCTTTTTGAAATTTAAAAAAAGAAATATTGAAATTAAATTTATCTTGTTTTAACTTCAAATTGATGGACTTTACTCTTTTCAGGAAACACCAGATACTAGGTACTGGGCAATACGCTGTTAAAACACACAATAGCAGTTTTAAGAGTTTTAACTCTCAGAGCTTACTGGGAAACAATTTTTCAGAGCAGTGTTTAAGAAAATGTGCAGTGATAGGACAAGGAGAAATGGCTTTAAACTAAAAGAGGGGAGATTTAGATTAGGCATTAGGAAGAAATCCTTCACTCAGAGGGTGGTGAGGCACTGGCACAGGCTGCCCAGAGAAGCTGTGGATGCCCCATCCCTGGAGGTGCTCAAGGCCAGGCTGGATGGGGCTTTGGGCAGCCTGGTCTGGTGGGAGGTGTCCCTGCCCATGGCAGGGGGCTTGGAACAAGGTGATCTTTAACGTCCCTTCCAACCCAAACCATTCTGTGACTCTACGAAAATGTGAGGTTGCAGGAATAAAAATGTGTTGCTCTATTTAAACCTCAGTTTTCTAAACAGTAACAATAAAGAGCAAAGATATTTTTATTTCCAAAGGAAATTCTGTGAGTGTAGATGACAAATTGAGCATTCCCGACATATCAGGCAATAATTAATGTAAGCACAGATTATCCGAGATCCACTGTTTCACGGCTAACTGTAATCAAACATTGCAACAATGTTGTCTTAATCTCCAGAAGTTTTTCTTAATTCTGTGTTAGACAAGGAAAAGTCTTACCAATATCTTCTTTGAGAAGGTGCATGTCTGCTGATCCTCCATATGTGGAATAAGGAGCCCTGCAAGCAAAAAAGGCATTTGGTGCCTCTGTAGTAGACGAAAAGGGGCCTTTTTTTTTTTTATTTCTCTCTCTTCAGGCACAGATTAGGTCAACTCCTTCTTTATTACCTACTGTGTTTCAGAGGAGAATTACTTTTTCCTCTTGCCTTCTCATAGAGCAAAGAATAAAACCCAGCCATAAAAACAGGCAGGCTTGAAAGGAAATACAATGGAGAAGAGCAGGAAGGAACAACACAAAGATTTTTGGGCTCTCCACAGAAAACGAAAATGTCAAAGAATGCTATTTCAACGAAAGATGCATTCAAGACAGAAGCTGACGTGTGGATCCCCTTGCTGACCAGGAGGATCAGAAGACATGACCCAACTCAGAAACAAGTTTCGCTTTGAAATGAACTGTGGCATATGGAATTTACAACAACAATGACAAAGAAAAAAAATTAGTAATACCCATCTCTCTGAAAACCTACTTTAGCCAACTTGAAACTTTCAGAACTGTTATATACCTGATTTAATAGACTTGGAAAAAAAATGAAAATGGAGGGGTCATTATCCATCATGAAATGATGTCATTAGCTAGAGCAATAGGAAAAAATACAAAGTTAAGCAACAAATCTGCACAATATTTACTAGGGATGATCAATTCATTCTCAACCCATGTAAGAACATAACTCAAGTATATTACAGGGTGTGTTCCAATGCTAGTAGCTTTGCTGCTTCAGTTCCTGTAGCAGCTCACCTTATGAAACATTCTCTCAGAAACTCTCAGGACCAAGGACACTGAACACAAGCCACGTGAATTTGCTAGAGAAGGCTGGGCTTCTGTGCTGGAGCTGAAAAGGGAAGGAGTGACAGGAGGAGAGGATGACCACTCCTGCCCCACTAAGGACCGAGCCGTCCCAAAGGGTAAGATTTATGTGAGAAGTAAGTAAGGAAGAGTGACTTCTCTCGTCTCTACTAAACTCCCTCCCTGGTCATGTTCTTACTGGGACTACAGGAAAGAACAAGAGACAGTATCTAATTAACATGAACAACAAAACATTGCCCCTGTATCATTCTCCACTTCTTCAGAGAAATTGCGAACCAGACTGTACTACTTTAAGGAAGAAAGCTGCAATTTTAAATGCTTCTTATGCAACTTTCTTCAGGCTCTAAGAAATCACTTTTACACTTCCTTTATCATTTCCACCAAGGATTGTGCTTTCAACTTAAATTAAAACATTTCATTTATATATTATCTGTTTCAGTCAAATAAGAAACTATGCTAAGTTTAAACGAAATGTCAGTAGGCAACAATTCAAGTATGATACCCAAGCGTGTAAACTGAATTAGCCTACACACCCCTTCTACCAACTCAAACCCCGGAATCAAAATCATCTTTCATCAAGCCCTCCTGATCCATGCGTTTGCTGATATTCATAAAGACCTACATTTCTTAACACTTGCTCCCATCCAGACATTAACTCAGTCAGATCTTTAGAAAGGCAGAGAAGTCTCTACAACTCTATACTATCTTTTTATCATGTCAGTGATTTGTTTTCACTGTTCAATCTTTTTACATGATCTTCCCTAAAACTGTTGAGTATCATTTTCAAAAGACTAGCTTTATTTTCAAAGCAACAAATCTCATCTTACAAAAACTGAAAACATATGCTTTGCATATTTGGACTTCTTTCAGTTTCAGAAGTTAAAGGAACAGATAATTTCATATTCGGTTTCTCACATTTGCACATTAGATTCAAGTACTTGGAAAAAAATAATTTTAGTGCACTACTCTATATTGCAGTTCGGCATTTCACTTAACCTGTCAACCTACTAACTATACACCTGTTACTTAAATGAAGTGTGAGAGTATAGTCCACAAACATTCAGAACAGACTACTTCTTGAAACACCAAGTAAAGGATTTGGAATATAACATATTTTAGACCTCAATCTGAATTTCCTCCTGAAGAACAGATTATACTCTCCTAGGTCAGAACCTAAATCTTTGGACATCACTCTGAGTACCACTGTTGCCTATCACACTTTTACAAAGGTTGTTGCAGCATTAAATGCCTCCTTTTTTTTTCAGCTTAAGGGCCACACTCAGAAGAGCCTTGCTTTTTAACATGTGTAAAAGCAAGCAAATTTGAAGAACACAAAAAACAACACATTGTCTTAGCTCTGCCTCTTTACAGTGACGGTAATTTAATGTTTGAAAGCTGCTTAGATAACTGTATGATGTGTAGCAAGAAAGAGAACGGTGCAAGAACAGCTAGTAAGTACTTCTACAACTGCAAGTTATATAGTTTTACTTCTTGCAGTCATAGAGCCCAGAAGCTTGTTAAGGATTCTGTAACTTCAGAAAAATAGAAAACAAATCTATTCGTTAAAGCTACCATATGGGAAAAGCAGGAAGGTATTATACATCCTTAAGGACTGAATATAAAAATAAAGCATATTATGGAAAACAAAGACTAGCTTTACCCTAAGTAACACCTCCCTAAAGGTATCTCAGGAAATAAAAAGGTTAGAATACACAGACAATATTTTTAACATCTCAGACTCTGAGCCTTCAGATACTGTAGAGACAATTAAAAGGACAGATGTCAAACTTAAACAAAGGAGACTAGGGAAGTTTACTAAAGAAAAAAAAAAAGAAACAGTGAAACAACAAAGATAGGTATTGCGGGGAGTTAAACTAGGCCCAACTCCCCTCCAAACCCTAACCTTTTGGATATTTAGAAAGAAAAAAAGTTCTGTACACATGTTAATAGGGACTGGATTGATAAAATACCCAGGAAATCATATCTCATAATAGAGACCCCAAAACTGAACCTTTCAGGCTTTTTTTTTAAAAATGTATAATAAAGTTTGAGTTAAATGTTCCAGAGAAGCTGTGGATGCCCCATCCCTGGAGGTGTTCAAGGCCAGGCTGGATGGGGCTTTGGGCAGCCTGGTCTGGTGGGAGGTGTCCCTGCCAATGGGCAGGGGGGTTGGAACAAGGTCTCTTCAAACCCCAGCCATTCTGTGATTCCCCGCTAAGAACACAATAATGATTTTTTTCCCATCTTTGCTCAAATTAAAGAAGAATGAGACTGCTTCTCTTAATACCTCTCATTAGAAACTTCAAAGGAAAAAGGTTTCTAACTATTAACTATACTTTTTTCTTTTACCAACACTACAAATGCTAGTTTCACTGATCTGGCTGTGTAGAGTAAGCCTGTTTTCTGTATAGGGGAAATTTCAACATGAACAGCTAGCAGCTTTTGAACGAAATGAATCAGTTGTTCTTAGACAATCATTACAGAAGTACATAACGACCTTTGAAAGTGTCTCCAAAACCAAACCAAAACAAAAAACAACCCCCCTCAGAGCCATTCAGCATCAACATTTATGAAATTCACCATGGATATGCAAAACAGAACTATTACTTTCAAAAAGTACCATACCTTATTAGACAGATTTAATCCCATTCTTTTGGGTATTTGTATGAACAAAGTCTGGTACTTCAGAAGACATTTAGTGCTTCTTTTCCCTCCAGAAGCTAGCACAAACTATTCCTGACATAACTTGACATATGTCTTGTCACCACAGTAACTAACGTCAAGGAAAGCGGTTTACAAAGTGACATATCAAATATTTGAGATCCCCTACATGTTTTGACAATGCTAAAATCAGTTTTCCCCCCAGGTAAAAGAATATCAGAGCACTACCTTTCCTAATGGTCTCTTGGTAAAGTGAACTACAGGCATTACCAAAATGCCCTTTCAACAGAATAAAAAGCCTACTCCAAACTCAATGAATTTGATTTGTGTGAAGTGTTGAAACATATCAGACATTATGAAGCTGTTACTTTCACATTTAAAAATGAAATACGCTGCTTGCTTGCATTTTCCAGAAATACACACAGAAAACAAGAAACTAGGTCTCTCCCATTTTTCCTAGTGTATTTCATAGGTAACCATTCTTTATGTTCTAAACTGCTGTTAGGTTAGAAAACTTAGAACTCTTACTGTTGAATACCTGGTTAAAAAAAAAAAAGTTCTTTCCTCAGTAGCTAAGCAGCAAGTTACATATTTCTTCTTTTCAAGGGTCCTAGGCAACTTTTCAGTTAAGCTCTATTACTGTATGACTAAAAATTAAGTTAACCTCACTGTAGTGAAAAGGAATACTCTTACAGTCCTTTTAATATAGTTAAGGTATTTAATCACACATTTTAACTCTGTTGGTAAAATGACTTTTAAAAGAAACAATAGGTGAACTACTTAGTAAGTGTTAGATATTGTTCACAGACACCATTTATCATCTTGCGAGTAGGTGTTCAAGTGTCTAGATTTGTATCATTTAGGCAAATCAAGGATATACTTATCAAATTACTTCTCAGAAGCTCTGCTTTTGAAATATTAAAGTATGGATACAAGAAAGTATTCAGAGTTGAGCTGGTTCTATTTTGGTCAATATTTTCGTGTATACGATCCATGCATTACATGAAAAATAATGCAATTTAGCAAGACCACCAAGTCTATATGAGACGGGTAATTTTACTGACAAGTGTCCTAAAGAGTCCATCTTTCTCACAGCCTTGCTTCCCCTCCCGCTTTAGATTTCCAGCTCCAGTTTTTAATTTCTCAAGGATTATCTCGTACATTAATCAACAAAAAAGCAAAAATGAAACAAAACAAAAACTCTCCGACTGTTTCACTGTGAAGCTGCATGATTCTACAAGATAGAAAAATGCCTGTCTTTTCTGTGATTAAAAAAAACACTCTCTTCCTTCTCATTTTGCATTTGCTTGTTTTAAAAGACATACCTGCATTTGGTAACTAATGGCACATAATGGTGAGAACAAAGAACCAAACCATTATGCTACCTAAATAGTACGGTGAAAATTAGCATGTTCACAGGAAAATACATTTGTTCCAAGACAAAAAGGTTGTATCAGAACAACGTATACTTGATTGATGCAGGAATAAATCCATTCATATTAATTTTGTACACAATCTGCCAGATGCAAATCCCCTTATGCATCTGAAATTTTACGAAACAGAGATTTTGCAACTAAGTAAAGGCAAGTTATTCTCTCTAAAGCAAACAAATTTTTACTGTAGTCAGTCTTTTCCAAAAGAGCGTTTTTTTAAGAAGAATCAGTTTTAAATGTGAGTCAGTCAGCCACCATTTTTCCAAACTATTGAATGACAATTTAATAAAGGCTCAATTTTCACAAATCATTTACAATGGCAATAGTAGTATATATGAGTAATGATTTTTAGACTAGTTCATAAAAACACGGCACTGCTAATTCCGAAGTAATTTGTCTGAGAAACCATAAACCCTACTAAAAGGTTATTACTTACTATGATTAGCTGCTTATCGCCATCTTTTCCTGCTTCTTTTAGCTTTTGAATATGTTCCTCAGATGGTAGGAAGTTACTGCACTTTGATGTTAATGAAGGATTTGTCAATGGAACCCTTGAAATATAAACATATTTCATGTTAAAAAGGGACTGCTTATACATGTCATCCTAGACACTTAAAGCCTTTGTGATTAGTATAACTAAACTTTAACAAGATGCAAAGCCAAGTTAATTACCCAAAACAGTCCTATACATTTCAGTTTGCAATTCTACTGGAAAAATAGGCAAATAAGAGGATCAAACAAAAATACAGTTCATGACTAGCCTAATTACAAGACTATTTTAGTAACCACCCCCAAAAAATTACAATCAAGTAGGGTAGGTTATTCACATCCATTAACAGAAGCATTAACTGAGAAGAGAAGTTTTCAGAGCGTGAAGGATGATGCCCAATGCTATACATTTCCTACACAAGGTTTAGGTTTCTAGTGTCAGGTATCACACATCAGGCTGCTAAAGCAAACCATACAAATATTCCCACAAACGTAAGTGGGCAATATAAAACATAAGTCATAAATCTCTCAAGCTCAATTCAAACTTATCTTCTTACTACAGGCAGTAAAGGGAGATGGGAGGGAGGGAGGAAGCAAGAAGAGGGCCTAAGGGATAAATGGATATATATTAGTGCAATCTTCTCACTCAGCTCAGTCTCCCTTTGTTACAACTGAAAGGGACATTGGAAAGCACTATAATGAATCAACAACAAAATTAACCTTCTACTAAATTCGGGGGAAAGATAACATCAATTCCAAGGTTGGATAGAACTTGTGGAGATAACCAGAAGAAAACATACAAAACTACTGAAAGCATACATTTACATATTCTATTTCTAAGCAAACTAAGGATATAGGGCAAATACTTAACTGTAGCTGCTGCTGTAGCACATGCAGCAAGTTAACTTTTTGAAAACAGAACAAAACAACCACATTTTCCCAGATATTTTAGAGGAGCATTTTCTGTGCAAGAGCATTTTTCTTGCAAAATCCAAGATCTTTTTTTCTCTAGCCATGTGCCCCCAAATGCGCCCCCCCCCCCCCCCCCCCCCCCCCCCCCCAGAGCTATGCTGTAGAGAATATACGTTACTCTTAACATTGTGACAGGAGTACCACAAAATAGAATGATAGTTTAAGCCTTGGATAAATCAAGAATACCGTATGGAAATCAGGGTAAAAAAGCTCTCAGAAGACTAATATATATAGATATACACACACACACAGATTAATAAGGCTATATGGGTTTGTTCAACTAATAAAGTTAATAAATTTGAGTAGATGCCATAAAACTATTAAAGTTAAGAATAAAAATATGAAAAAATAGTTATTGTAGTAGTTACAGAAAAATCTGAAAATCTTCCTTTAACTAGGAAGATTCCTTCCTTTAACTTCTACCTTCACACTCGTTTTCTGTAAAATTCCACAGCAGTAGAATTTTTTTAACAGGTACAAAAGGGTTGGTTTGGCAGAATCCTTAATCTGGCCTCGGATGGAGTACTGAAAATGAACTGAATCTTTTTCTTGTTTCCATTATGAACATAGAGAACGGCAGCAATTTACTAACTACTGTGCCAACTATATTACTGTTCAAGACTTCAGGTATGAAAAAATTATTCTCCTTACTATGTCACAGAACTACAGTCAAAAACTAAAGGTGACATGATCAAGTATAAAATATCAGTTTGAACTGATAGCAGAAATAACGTTAAGTGTCTGTAAGTGACCGTTTAAGAGCACAGAACCGTAGTTTAACAGCAGTCACAAAATAATCCCAAATTAAGTCCCCTCTTCCCTACCTAAAACAAACAAACAAAAAAACTACCCTAATTTTAATAAATTAGGGGAATTTATTCTGGAAGGGAAAACCTTTCCAGAAGCACGTGAAATAATTCAGTAAGTGAAAAACATGTAGCAATCCCTTCCATATTTTCTGGTTTTCATCTGATTTGAGGAACAGATGATTAGAAACATTCTCCCAACGTTGCAAAATTCTACTTTTTAAAATTAGTGCACAGTTACATATCTCACTTAATAATTTTCTTAACTAAATAAAAACACCCAATTACTTGGGCAAAATGGAAGCCTTTTTATAAGCAAGTCACTTATTTGAAACTGGAAGTTGAGGCTAGGAGAAAAGTGACCAGTCCTGTAATAAAAATTAACGTAACTTTACGGAAGGTAACTTATTTCATAATGTATGAAATACTATACCTGCTCTCAGTTTCAGAAGTTTGATTTGTAGATGAAGTTTGCGTCACCTGCTTGGGAGCCAAACCTACAATTAATCAAAGATTGTAATCTCATTATAAAGTTTATAGTTGCACATGAAATAACACAAATTGTGTTTTTTTGAAAACATATTCAAGACAATGCTGCAGTTTGCTCATAAACAATAAAGAGATGCAACTTTGAGGCAGTATTCATATGTTTTGCCACATATACTTAAAAAAGCATGCAATTTTCTTTAATATTTTCATGTCAGTTCTGCAGAACAGTGTGCCAGCAGCTAAGGAAGTGCAGTAGTGAAACTACACCAGAGTTTAAATCTGTTTATAACTGCTATACATCTATAGAAATAGGTCTCTACATAGTATCAGAATCATAAATGCCACCACCGGAAGTGTGCTCTGTAACAGTAAAAGAAAAAAAGAAGCAATCCAGAATAGACAAATGAAAAAAAAAAACACATTTTTTACATTCTCTAACAGTATATTTTGTCCTGCAAAAATACCTTAAAATGGCAGTAAAGTTGTAACTATTTAGTAGAACTAAATAGTTAAACAGTACACTCAAGATCAGGTTCAGTTTTCCAAACAAAACAAAACCCAGCAAAACAAGAACACAAAGCAAAAGGATGAAATGTCAAGGGGAAAGTTAATGAGAAGATATGCTAGTGATCCACTGATAGTAATTCTTAGTCAAATGTACTTGAGTCAAAAATTCACATCACATGCATCACAAGGTCTGACTAACAGCATTCACAGGCTGAAAAAATGAAAACTCCTTAATAAAAACAGGAGGGCAATTACTCAATTAATAACTTGGTCAAGATTAAGTAGAATAAAGTAGAGAAAAAAATGCAGATACCTATTCAAAAGAAGCGGTAACCAACAGAGGATCCTTAACAGAAATAGATGCAAGAGAAGAATCCAATTGAAAAAGTGAACGTTTATTCATTTATTACATGGAAAATGAAAGGGGATTTTTTTGTCTGCAAGTTCCAATCCTGAAAGTTTAGTTCTGCACCAACTGTACCTTACTCTGTGAATCATTCCTCTGAAAGGAAGACTTATTATACTTCCAGTGTAACTGGTCAGAAAAATAAGAGAAATTATTAGTAAGTGTTTACCTTGTGGCTCACTTTCTCCAGGTTCTTTTTTTATTTGTTTTGGTGGTTTAGGAGCTGCAAGATACTTTATGGGAGAGCTTTCTGGACTTGATTCCAAACATAACTGAAAGCTCTAAACAAAACAGAAAACATTAAATTTCAATAAAAACCAGAGACACTTAATGCCTCTAACCTATTACTGAAACCACTCAGTTAACTCAGTATTAACATCTTGAGTACAGCACCAATTTTTCTATTACATTATTTCAAGCAGACAAAATGCAATTAATTAGCTAGTCCATACTAAAGTTTGTGATATTAATTTAGCTAAAAATATTTTTTATTTTATATATAAGGTTGCAAAATACTTTCCATAAAACCCCTTTGTCTTTAGAACCTTAACTTGTAATGGAAACTGATTCAGGTAGAGAAAAAATTTTTCCCTCGTCATGTCTTTTAACTCGACTTTTCAGAACAGAATAACCATGCAAACCTAAGTCATCAAGAAGTGTCCATATGAATCTGTACAGCCTCTGCCTCCAGCAGGAAACTTTAACCATCAACATTTAGTTAACTACAGAATTTAGGATTAATTTTCCAGCTTACTGTCACCCCATCTACGATAACACTCCAGTAACAGGACCTTTAATACAATCTAAAAATCTTAAGTTACTGTAAAATAGTGATTGCTGAGACAAAACTCCTGAGCATAGCATTCTCAGAAAACAGAACAGATTTACAACACCCTCCCACCACCCACCATAATTAAAATGGCTTACCTCATCTGATCGTGGCTCAGAGAAATGTTTTGTCAAGTTACGCAATAAACCGTTTTCTGCACCTCTTTTTGCAGGCTGTTTTATTTCTAATGCCACTTCTTTACTTCCAGCTCTTTCAGATGAAGGGTCTGATTTATCCTGCACACAAGCTGGACTCTCATTCTCCGAGAGTCTTGTTAGGGACAGCTTGCTTTGTGCCTTAGAAAGCTGTGCTTCTGGGGCTATTTGACTTGCCTCTGAAACTTCAGGGTAATTTTTTAACAAAGAAAGCTTGGGGGCATTTGCAGAATGCAAGTTACTTTGCTTCATGTTATTTGCTTTCAGTAATTTAATTTTGGTCCATTTAGAGTTCTTGTTTGAGGAGTTATTTCTACCATTCAGAGTACACTTGACAGGCATTCCTTTTTTGCTAGGGAAAAAACGTTTGCATTGAGTACTTTGACTAGGTTCTTTCTGAGAAAGCGCTTCACTCTGTTGCAGCTGTACTTCAGCAGGCTTTTCTTCTGGTTTTCCACACTCAGCATTAGGGGAATCTTTTTTCACCTCTACTGTATCTGATTCGATCTCACCTGCAATTTCTTCACAAAGTTCCAGGATGCTTACTCTTTTGGATTTTACATCGTTCTCTGGCTGATCAGCTACAGCTGCTTCACTTACAGATGGCTGTGAAACCTTGTTTGGCTTTGTACTGGTTTTTATGTTCTGATGCATTTGTTGCTTTTCCTTAGTGACTGTCTTAGAATTTGGCTTAGGAGAATCTGCTTCCACTTTCTTTGTGTTGCTAGGATTCGGAGATACAGGGCCCATTTGGTCTTTCTTAACTTCCTTGAGACTGTCATCGTGACACAATGACGACTCCTGAACACTGGGTTGAAGGCTGTTGGAATTACCGGTTTTGCTGTCTGCCTTACACTTTTTCTCTTTCAGAGAGCTGGTTACTTCTACATGTATTTCTTTATCTTCATTTGCATTGTTTGGCTTTGTTTTTGTCTTTTTCTGCTCTGTTTTCGCTCCAGCAGGTTTCACTACTTTTGCTGTAGCACTGTGTGCATTTTTTTTTGCCTGGCTACTTTGTTTGACTTCCAAAGGTTTTTCTTCTTTAACTTCTCTATTACGAAGGGATCTTGCTGGTACTTCGACATGTGTTAACTGCTGCAGTCTCTGGGATCTCCTCGTAACAGACTCGTTTGGAGCAGCTACGCATTTTGACTTAGGAATTTCTTGCACCGATTTCTTCTGGCATACCTCCTTGCTTTTTGTAGATTTCGGCTGCTGTTGGCCTTTTTTGTCAGGTATTGTTTTATTATTTGAGTTGAACCCCGATGATCTCGTAGTCATGCGCATTCCTACTTCAGGTTCATTGCTGTTGTTACTGAAAGATTCAAATAATTATTTTTCAGCATCCAGAAAGTAGAACTTGTCATAAAAATTTTCTCATTCCTAAAAACCTCTGCCTCTGACTTTTTTTTTTTTTAAATAACAATCTATATCTTCAATGCTTTTAGAAGAATCATTTTCTCTGGAATCTTTCTAAAAAGACACCACTTCCACCTGGTTATTCTTACATGTAGTGCTTAACGTTTTTTATGCATTGCAAGACTGAACTATGAACCCCACGTGAATGCTTTCTAACATTTCTAGCAGTTTTTGAATTGTTGTCACTTGTGGCTTTTAAATGAAGTATTAGCTTAGACTTTTTTTTCCCTTCAGAAGCCTTTTTGGATGAAGTCCTTCTGGATTTGAAGACACTAACATGGTTCCAGAGAAAGATCATGTAGCAGATACCACACAATGATTTAGGGCTGATCTTCCCACTAGTATTATTTAACTATTTTAACTGTATCTTTAACTCAAATTCACTGTCTTTAGATTGTTTCTGCACTAATTCAGCTTAGGAAGATAATGTAGAATAATTACTTATTGCTTTGTCACTGACCTGTTTGATTTGACAGAGGTTTTGAGTACAGTTTTCTCCTGCGCTGCACACTGATTAGACTTTGATTTATTTGAGACATGTTTTGTATCTGACACCTCTTTTTCCTTCTTTGCTGATGATGGTCTGCTGTTCTTGTCCAGCTTCGGACGTTTAGCAGAAGGCTCTACTAACGCAGACTTCCTTTTCTGAGCTGCCATTTCTGTAAAACACAATAATTGATTCAGCTTTTAGAGTCCTTACCAGCTGCTGTTACAGTGTCAGTTAACATAACCAAAGATTTGCCCATTTTACAAAACAAGGTAACTGATACTCTCTTTTCCCCTTCTGAGGCAGAGCATGCTAACTACGATCAGAGAGCAAATCATCAAAGCACTATCAAATCAAATTACATTTATTTTACTTACAGGTTTTTACAAGAGGCAATCGATGTTCGGGCCAAAGTGACTTATCAAGGTGTGCCAAGAGCATTCCTTACGTATATGCTTATGAACAAGACGTTTCATGACACCTATGAAGAACATAAAATGTTCACGTAGTGTTTAGATGCAATAAGCACTTTATTAACTTCCTTCTCAGGCCCTGAATTCAGCGCTCCCACCCATTCCCATCTCCTCAAACAACGCTTAAAGTTTATCAACGCTTAGCAATTCATGCTTATCAATTTTAAAATTGATAACCAATTTTAAAAGAAAACTAAAAACCTTTCAGATTTTACTTCCACGCCCAGAAATTTTTGGCGTTTTGCTGTCTTAAGCCTCACCTTTTTACTTTTTGAAAGGTGGCAGATCTAGTATCATTTGAAAAAGAAGCTTATTGGCATTTTGTCTTTTTCTAGAAAATAGTTTGGTGTTCTTTTTCATAGTCCAAAAAAGTGGGAGTCCTGTCAATCCCGTGCCTCACAGCAACAGCAGATAAACTCACTGGATTCCACAATGTTTTGTGGCTGCTACTACAGAACTTTATGGACATCAGCAACTGTCTATAACCATGCCTTCTAATTCCACTTACGGTACAATTCAGAGACAGAAAGCCTAGAAAGTCGTGTTTTAGAGATTATTTGCCTTGGGCGTTAGAGAAAATGATGTCTTCTGAAATGCTGTTAATGATGCAGCAGTTAACATGAACAAGAGTCTAAAAACTAGCAGAGATTCTCAGTCAAGTCTCCACAGATTCTGTCAATCATATCCTTCACACCTATCTGTGGCTTATGGAACTTTTACGATCTCTTATTCAAAGAGACCTTTGTTGTATTACAGCATTAGTAATAATTGTTCCGTAAAGATGCAATCATATCTTTTAAAAATTAAGTTTGCTTGAAGACTCAGTGCTGGGAGCTTCCATATTACCTTTTTAGGTCAAGAATTACCCATTAATTTTTGCCAAGGGCAGCCTGACTAGAAAAAAAATCTAAACCAAAATTGTATTAGTTTTCAAACTTTAACTCAGCTGGTATTAAGTCTGACAGATTTTAAGGTCAAACAGGAACTTCATAATTACCAGTTGTATAACACTGAGCAGGTATTTTCACTTCATTTCAACTACAATTTGCTTTCCAGTATCGACAACCACAGGCCTTTCTCTAACAACTGAAAGACACTTACGAAACTCCTTTTAATAATTATTAATTATCCACACAGAAGAGGTAAAGACCTGTAAACTTCTTTTATTCTTTCAGACTTACAATCGTCCTTCACCCCGTTTTCATTTATTCTGTCTTCTGAAGACACTTCTCAACACACAAGATAAACAATGCTTACATTCAAATCGACACCAATGCTGTCTTCTACCTTTCTCCTTTAAAGAAGCTGTATGACCAGAGCCTCGTATTTGAGATGGCATTAAAGAACACATACAGGGAAAAAAATCTCTAATAGCACCTCTCATAGTGCCATTTCCCCGTCTCTCCCCAAGAAGCAGGTCAGAGAATTTTCATGCCTTACCAATAGAGAAAGAGCTTACATGACACTCGGCAAACCGACAGCTTTCCACTGGCCACAGCCTGTCAGGGACGTGGTACGGCCACTTTAAACTGCACTCAGGATGAAAACAACAGGCATAGCTGCTGAACGAGTCTGTGGTCTTAGATTCTCTCAGTTTAGAGCACACCACTGACCCTCACAATTTGAAAACACCGTGACGCACATACCGTATAAAACTAGCCTACTTGTTTTTTTCCAGCCCTGTACAGACATCACTGTCACTCTCAGCCACATGACCAGGCACACTCAAGAAAGACTTTCAAGACCAAAACAGAAAATGCGATCCTTCCCTCGGTGGATTGCTTCTCAGGGCACTGACAAATGCGCTCTCCTCCCACAAAGAGAGCTGGCTCCTTAGTAGTCAATCCTTTCCTACCAATACTTTTTGCAGCAGAGCAAAGACTTCACCGGACGCTCTAAAACCGGCGGTTTCTGCCCCGAAGAAGTCCCCTCCGGTAAAAGCCAGATCGCGGAAAGAAGACACAGAAGAAAGACGACAACAAACTACGCAACAGCAGCCCAAGGTTTTGGCGCATGAAGTAGAAGGGAAAGCAGAAACGCACAACTCCCACACCGCGGAGTCCTCCGAGCAGGGGCGAGCCGGGCGGGGGGCCCACCTGCACGGCAGAGGGCTCGCACAGGGAGGGACCTGCCGCGACAGAACCCCCGCGGCTGAGACCCCCCGGCGAAACTCGGGCGGCAGGAAGAAAAGGCGAGGCCTCCAAGCGCGGCCCAGTGCCATCCGCGGCCGTGACAGCGCTTGGGCGGCGGGTCCCAACGCGGCCGAGCTCCCCTCTCACGGCGGGGGGGCCGCGGCGAGGCCGGCCGCGCACCTCAGGAGCCGGGGGGCAAGGGGGGGGGAGGGGGGACGGGACACGGGGACGCTCCCCCCGCCTCACGATCGCGGAGGCGGCCGCAGCCAGGCCCGAGCCGGGGCCGCGGGCGACGAGGCAGGCCCGAGGCGGGGAGGGAAGGGAGAAGGCAGGGCTGGGCGCCGGGAAGGGGCTGCGGGGCTCCGCGGGGCTGCCCGTGAGGAGGGAGGGAAGGAGGGAGGGCGGCCGTTGTGAGGAGCGGGCGGCCGCTGAGGGAAGGAGGGAGGGAGGGAGGGGGGCGCGCGCGGCGGCCGTTGGGCTCCCAACCGCCCGGCGCGAGGCGGCCGCCGCTTACCTCGCGCGGGCGTCGGGGCCGTGCCGGCGGCGCGAGCCGCCCTCCTCGCCCGGCTCGCCAGCTGCGGGCGCGGGGCGGGGGGGCGGGGGGAGGAGGGAGGGGGGAAAGGGGCGGGGCGGGGAGGGGAAGGAGGGAGGGAGGAGGGGGGGAGGAGGGAGGCGCGCGCACGCGCGGGGCGGGAGGGGGTGAGGAGGGAGCGCGCGCGTGCGCAGCGGGCGGCCGTTGGGGTAACGGCTGCCCTGAGGTGGATTCCGCCTCAGGCTGCGGGCTTCTCGTTGGGGCTGGTTCTGAGGTGGTTGTGAGGCGCTTCTCCCACGTACATTCGGCTGTCCCCCTAAATACGCCACGTAGGGTTATTCCAGAAGTGCTCGCTGGTCCCGGTGCTTTTGGAAGCTTCCATAGTGATGCGTTTCGGTGTTCTTCCAGGTCTCCTGCTCATCAGCTTCGCTTTACTGGACACCAAGAAGTCTTTAAGTGCAGCACTGTGCAAGTGTGTGTGCATAAATAGACAAATAAATTTAGAATACACTTTTTAAATGTAGAATACACTTTCCCTTGAAAAAAGGAGAGGTATTGTCTGTGTTGAATTAAGCATCCCTTTAATCAGCTATCATTTATGCAGTACATGACAGGAATTACGTTTAACGTTTAACCTAGGCTGCCTTTGATCAAGGACAAATGCTCCTTCTGGACGAAACAATGGAAAGTTGGCAGGAGAAAGTCGCCTTAAGTTGTCTTTGGGTGACGTGTGGCCATATATGCATAAAAAAAGTGAGGGTACTTCATCAGAGAAGACCCACAAGGAAAGGAGGGCATGGGCAGGAGTGCCTGAAAAGGAGCCAAGAAGGATGACACCACGTAACTACACAACTCATGTAGATTAGAGTGAAAACTTATTAGATAGAATATGAAGTGTAACAAAGAAGCCTGCATTGGGTGTGCTCGATTTGTGGAAAGTACACCAACTAGCCAGGCCTGAATAAAAGCAGTATTTTTCCCGAGTGTGTGACAAGTGGCTTATTGCACACTGGGTGAAAAATCTGCTCTTTCAGACAGTACTGGTTCCGTGTGGTGTCCCCTTGTCTCTCCAGAGCAGGGAGTTCACTCAGTTGGTGTGAGACCAGTGAGGTTTATTTCCCCACATTTGGTAGTAACCCTAAAGATGCTGGCTAACTGATTTAAAAGTTGCAGCTTGGTAACTCATTCTATAGCATAACTATATTTATTTATTTATTTATTTATTTATTTATTTACATTGTTGGGGATATTTCAGTCCTTATTACTCTGGATAATAGAACTGTACCTCATCCAACTTTATGTTGTGGGTTCATTGCCTCAGGATATTTCCAAGTCCAGGCCAATATCCACATTAGCAAGCAATTTAGGAAAGTCTGAGTGAAATAAGGATTGCTGAGGATCCGACAGCCACGTACTAGACGTGCCAGTCCAGCCCAGTTCCAGTCCAGTCCTGTAGATTCAGTGACCACTAGAGGTGGGGCGGGTTAGGTATGTTCTGGGGATGTGCCTGTAGTTTTGGCGTCATTCGAAAGGAATTGGGTTTGCACACACCAAGACGAGGCATGACAAGTGGGGACAACCGAGGGGGTTGCTCCAAAGGTGTCCTCCTCATCCTACCCTAAACGCTGATGCAGAAGTACCTCATGCGCCCCGTCCTGTTACCAGGCTAGGGCTAACCTGGAGCAAGTCTTACCTGAATGCAAGTAGTGTGCTTGCTGGGATCGACATCGGCAGCCTTGCTGTGCGTGTCCACCCCTGTTGGTACACCCTGCTTGCTAATACAGTCACCGTCCAGGTTTATTTGCCTATAAATTTACATAGTGATGTGTACACTTCCCTCCATCAGAATGACTGGAGAACAGTGTTGTGAACCTCGGTGTTAGCCAAGGTTCGTAAATGACCTTGAATGTGAGAACAAAGTTTTTGAACGGCAGTATGTGACAGGTTTTCTCCCAGAGATTTCTGGTTTCCCATACAGATTTCTGGTAACAGATTTCTGATCTAACAGACAGTCCACACGAGTAATTCAATACTGGCAAGCTATATAGTGTAAACCTTCTGCAAATATTCTTTTGTTAATATTTGAAATATTTATAAAGTGGTATTTTGATTTTTTAATAGTTCTCGAGGCCTTTTAAAATGATTTTCCAAATATTTTATTGGTTTCTACTGGTATTACATATATTGGATTAATTGTTAGAAAGTGTAGTGATGTTGCTGAACAGAATAAGATTTCTTGTGTATAGATCATATTCCCTAGAGACATTTTGTTGTCTGTAAATTTCTCACTTTATTAACTGAAACAGGGAACTGCCTACCTTGACAAGTCTTCTTTCTAGACACACTTCATTGAAGCACAGTTTGTCCTAGACAAATAGAAATTTTCAGCAGCTGCAGTTTTTGAAAAAGCTGATAGTATTATTTATAACCCCCCATATCAGCTCCTCTTTAATGCATGATAATCTGCTGTCACTTTACAACGAATGCAGCAACATGTGGTCTCCTGCTTTCCTAGAGTAACACACAGAATACTTTCCAGATGAAAGATACTTTAATCACTGAGCAGCCTGTAAACTTCCTGGAGGATGATAAAAGCTTTTTTTTTTTTTTTTAACATTACTGCTAGCTTTGTAAATTTAACACCATGTTTTCACTTCCCTCTTTCTTAGGAACATGAAGCAAGTCAAGGTAGATTTTCTCACGTCCTTCCATGGAATAGTAATTTGCTGAACAGCAGGGATGTTGTAAAGAAGCAAGCATTCTTGTAAAGCATTCAACTCCAAAAACTCGGAAAATCGCAGGTCGTGGTATAGACTATGAGTAAACTTCCAACTTTGCACACAAGGTGGCAGCATTTTGAAGCACTGATTTCAGTGTGAACGTGCTAGCAAATGTCACTTTCTTAACTGCAAGAGCATAAACTTCACAAACTTTTCAGAAATGTGCTGTCTTCAGAAGTTGTGGTGATTGTGAACAGGAGCGCTCGGGCATGGATTTACTGTAGGACTCGGGGACTTGGGGGGGAAGGAGGAGCTGCAGTTGCCCAGGTGGAGTATCTGGATAGAACAGGTGTAACCCCAAAAGGATTTTATGTTAATTTAGCCTGATTTACCAAGTTTAACTGTAATACTGGTGGAGCGCCTGTTGTCTGCAGCTAAGTGAAAAAATACTTGCTTCTAAGTTATGCCACTTTTTTACAGGAGCTGTAATTCATCCAATACATGGATCATCCCACTAATTGTAGAGGGTGCCCTACTGCGCTACAGCTTCAGGAGATGCAGTGACCCTGTGTGACAGCTGCCACCAAAAGGGGGAAGCCTCTCCCACTGTCCTCTCCAATTTCTTTCCCCACTCTCAGTGGTGGGCTCCAGCTCCTTACCTCACGCCGCCCTTTCTCTAGCACCTTGCCCCGCTAGACATGGAAATTTAACTTGCTGAGCTGGCAAAAAAACCCAAAAAGTTAAAGGCCGAGGGCCATATGACTGGAATCAGGGATAACAAAAGGTAGGGGAGGAGGAAGAGCAAGCCTTCTGCTTTTGGCAGGAGGGAGCTGTTAGTGTTGGTGCAGCTGCTGGTGAAACTGCAGCCCTAGGGCAGGCTGCATAGTTGCAGGCTTGAGCTCTTGATCCCCAGGTCAACCACAGCAGCCCAGCCAGCACAGAGGTCTTGCAGCCCCTTTGACACGCTAACACACCCTGGACCTGCCCTGCTGGTTATCAGGTATCTCATCTGAGCAAGCAAGTGGCACTGACAGAGGCAGAGGCAGCAGCTGCTTAAACCTCACAGCTGCAATTAACCCTGCACGCACTCCTTGGGCATCGGAAGAACACTTCAGACAGCTCAGCTAAGGCCACATGTGAAGATGATTTGAACTAGGGGTTTTCTAATGGCTCAAATTTCTAATTGTTCCTTTAATGGACCTGAAGGGCAGCTGAGACAGCACAGGGCCCTTGCTTCCACCCTTGCAGCAGATTCAAAAAGTCCCTGTATCATCCAGGAGGAGTGGAGGGGCTGGGTTCTTGCGTCTCCAACAGAAAAAAAGGGACAGGAAAATTGGATCCCACAGAGCAAGAGGATTCTCTCCTATGAAAAAAGGCTGAGAGAGCTGGGGATGTTCGGCCTGAGGAGGATAAGGCTCCAGGGAGACCAAATTGCAGCTTTACAATATTTAAATAGGGCTTATAAAAAAGATGGAGAGTGACTTTTTACTTTGGCAGGTAATGATAGGACAAGGGGGAATGGTTTTAAACTACAAGAGGGGAGATTTAGATTAGGCATCAGGAGGAAATTCTTCACTCTGAGGGTGGTGAGGCACTGGCACAGGCTGCCCAGAGAAGCTGTGGATGCCCCATCCCTGGAGGTGTTCAAGGCCAGGCTGGATGGGGCTTTGGGCAGCCTGGTCTCGTGGGAGGTGTCCCTGCCCGTGGTAGGGGGTTGGAAGTAGGTGATCTTGAAGGTCCCTTCCACCCCAAACCATTCTGTGATTCTATGATTTTGCCAGTGAAGAACTGCTGCCCATTGTGGCTGCTGGTGCATTTGGCAGATTTTTCTTCTCTTGGAATTAAAAACAAGACAACAACTATAAAAACAAAAAACATGCCTGGGATGTTCTACAACAGATCGGCTGCTGTTGTAACTTTCCTGGCTGGCAGGAAGTGCTGCTAACCTACCCTGGGGAGGAAATCCAGCATACATGCTGGAGGTATGTGGAAAGACCCTAGGGTGATTCGCTTGGGCTTTTTTATGCCTTCCTTCTGTCTTTTCATTGCCGTGAGTGTTATAAGGCTCTTTTTGAGCAGCTGGCACCCTGGGGTGAGAACAGCACGTGACTCAGGCTGAAGGGTGCCGGTGTGTGGCAGCAACTCAGCGACTCTGGGAATGAGTTTCCTCGTTTTTCGCAGGGTGACGGTGCATTGGAATAAACTGGACTGGACTGGGACACGTCCAGTTTGCTCGCATGTTGAATTTAAGAATCTTTAAGAAATTGCTTCATTTTGTTGACTTCAAGGGCTCAAACAATTGCCTGCTAGATCTCAATTGGAAAAGGTAACTTGCAGCTGAGAGGAGGTACGGAGAAGCTTCCAGAACCACATCCTGGGTGTAATTCTTGAAAACGGAGCCCTTTTCCAACTCCTGTAGCAGTCAGTCTAGAGTGATTGTGACAATCAGCACGTGGATGTCTGGAGCTTGACACTCGCTGCCGTACTGGCACAACCTTGAAGAGCTGCCTCAAGTCACCAGCACTGCATTGCCATTTTCTCGGCACCAGCTCCTGTAGAGTCGTGCACTGTTCTCCACAGCCCATTCCGGTTAAGTCTTGTAAAATGTACCGCTGCGTGCCCTGGTTTCTAAAAAAAGCATTGATCCTCCCTTTGTTCAGTGTGAATGTATGCCACGGGTTAGTTTCTTTGCATTCGTAGGACCACGCTTTCCCTTATACTTTAAATTTTCAGATTTTCTAGATCTATTTGGCGAGAGTGTACCTAATACATTAAAATCTTGGTCTTTGTGTTCTGATACTAAGTCAGCTTAGGTCCAATGTGGTTCCTGGGTGACTGAAGGCCTCACAGGTATAAACTGTACCTCGCGTTGACTCCAAGAGCAAGCTGAGAAGAGGTGGATGTTTTGGAGCAAGTACATAATTTGCACTGCTGCGAGCAGGGGGATTGCATTAGACAATCTCCAGATGTTCCTTCCTACTTCAGTTACGACCCGACTCTGAACTAGGAGGAAAATTTTCTTTAAGAGGTGCCTGCAACCTTCGTGACTTGGAATTTCATTCTCCATCTTTCCACCAACGCGTACATTGTTTACTAACAGCGTTCTCCCGTCTCCAACACTTTGTATCCCTGTTGCTGTCTGGTTGCTCAGACCCCGTGAAAAGCCAAGGACCCGATGAATTCACTCTTCTGAATAGAGGGCACACTCTGGGCTCAGTGTTTTGGCTTACTAGCGAAGCTCAGTGTACAAGGTCTAAAGATATTACAGAGAGGAAGTGCTTCTAGCACTTCTTACTTCTTGTTGTGTCTCCTGCAAGAACTGAGGTGTCTACACTTCATGTTTCAGAAAATCTGACCACAAAAGCTTGAAGATGGCCATTGTAAATCTGATTTTTGTCACTTTGAACAATGCATTTTCCCTAACAGGTTGTAAGCAAAAGCACTGTACACTGGGGGTGGGGGACACGCACCTTTAAACAAACATCTTTATAGGCATTTATAAATGTAGATTTAAAGAGAAACGTCCCATGTGGATCTCTACACGGGATTGGACCTAAGTGAAATAAGACAGTGCAAAGAGACACAAGTTCTGCCACGTCACTTTTATTTAAATGGTAAGGTGTGTTTTTAATATAAGCGGTTTTATTTTTTATTAATAGTTGACGTTGAGTTTTGAACATACTGCACCTGAACGATTTTACAAATATAATACACAATACACAGTTTATTGCTCGCTGTTTTTGTAGGAACATAACTTTTGTAATGGAAATGAATGTACGGATGAATAAGGCACCCTACTAATATGCTGATTTCATCTGTTGTAGCAACATGCACAAAATTTTGTTTCACTTTTACAAGTCACTTTTCTCGTTTTCCTTATCAGTGAAGAAGTTAGATTTTATTATTTGCGCAAGGACCAATGCCTTGCCCTAAAAAGTCAAAACCTAAAAGCACTTTCTGATTTTTAATTTAACCTTCCACCTTACAAAACTAGCTTTCCTACAGCACGTCCTGATTTCTTCTTCTTCTAACGACAAAAAGTATTTTTGTTCTTCCTTTGCCTTTGCTGTTACTAGGAAACATGCCTCGCAAGAGGACTGTTCACATACTGCTTGTGACAGAAGACCTGACTTGCTTTTTTCTCCACGTTTTCTTGTGGTTCTGAGCCTGCTCAAAACAAAACAATGAAGACGCCTTTGCACTTTTACTGCCTGATCTTGTGTGGCTAGGCCCAAATCAGACAGTAGAATGAGAGGGGATCTCCACGGAAGCTGGTTAAAAGATTTAATTTCAACGTGCCCTAAATTAGGACTTCCCAGCAGTTTCAAAATGCGTCTAACTGTCCTTTTTCCTCAGGGACCCGCTTTAGCTCTCGCTCTGCTGCAGGGCTGAGGAGAACGCTGATGTCACAACCTCTTGCCGAAGTGCTGACAAAGGATCACACAGCAAACCAGAGAGACCACCCCCCCAGCTCCCACCTTTCTTTGAACAGTTTGCTACACCCGTTTTAGAAATTAGCTGAAACAATAGCAGAGGCAATGGGTTCAGATTATTTTTTTTAATTTAAAACAGACTTTTTGATAGTTTCCTAATGCTCTAATGTTTATTCTTTAAAACTGAAATGTTCTCGCAGGGTAATATAAACATAACAGACAGAATAACTGAAATTACCAGTTATATGAAGTATGCATTACATATATGATAACACCCGGCTATACACAAACATTGAAATGCAAAATGTCTTTCAATTACATAAGTTATTACAGTACTGTTTTAAAGGAATCTTTTGGTTATATGTAAACACTATAAATAAACTGTTTAAAAAATCATGTAAAATGAATATGGCATTGACATCGTTTAAAAAACAGTAACTGGCCCTAAATCTGGACACTCTCAGGGTAAAACAGCAAAAGCAGATCAGTCTAATGCTACGGAATAGTATGCTGCAATTCAGACCTATCTGAAGAACCAGTGCTTCTTCGTGTTCCTTCCTTTTGTTTCCGTATTTTAAGATTTTCACCTAAGGAATATATCAACTTTAACTATGTGTGACAGGATAATAAATGCTATTTTGAGTGTTGCCATTCTGATATTAAAAGCCATCTACATTAAGTCTCCTAAATATATAGTAGTTTAAATTAAAATCCTGAGGAATTACAATCTATTTACTTGATGGTTTTGGTTAAGTGCAATTTGATGTATGCAGAATGCTGTTTCATTTAAGGTCATTCTTAGTAAGGCATATTAAAAATAAATACAAAAGTGACAACGTAATATTTAGTTTCTTGCTACAAAATCTTAGGCAAAAAATATTTTTGCATGTACTAATGGACTTCATCCATTTGCTGGCTTACAGTAGTTAAAATTTGTGCATTAAGCTTAACTGCCCTTGTCAGAATGTGCCACTGTGCTACAGTAGTGGTCCAAAGCTACATGCTAAAGATTTTGTTTCCATGCTCAAACACAGCTTGCACGAACTGCTTGAAGACTCTGTCCATGTAAGTGCACTTCCTTGGCCATATTCCTTCCAGAAAACCAATGTGGCCTCCGCAAGAAGTCAGAACCAAAGCAACGTTTGCGTTTTGTTTGGCAGTTTCTACTGGTATAGCTAAAAGGGTGGGGGGGAGAACTTTAAGTACTTATTCTTCTATGAAATGCCAGCCACCGAATAATTTTTCTCAAATGTTTGTCACACTATATATGAATAAAAATGCACGTTAACATATGCTTAAATGTACCGCAAGAGGACTTAGAACCATAGCTATGTTAAAAGACATTTATCTCTTCATCATTAACTCACCTTTTTTGTAGGATTTTTCTGGCTGCTGTAAAACTTTCAGAAATCATGGGTTCATCTTTCTTACTGATGTAACAGCACTCATGTTGACGCATATTTATGATTTGGTATATATAATATAAACAAAAGGGCAATCAAGCCCGTAGTTTTTAACCTTTGTTGCAATATCCAACTTTGGAAAAAATGAGGAACTTGGGAACTTAACTGTGAATCCCATTCTTTTTTTTAGGAGACTGCAAACACAAAACTGTTAATGCCGTCACGAGCTAAAATTAAAGAAAATTCTGGGTTGTCATCATTATTGTATCTGTTTTGCCATACATTTACACTGCATGTTTAGGGCACACCGTGGAAACAAAGTGGGAGACAGTTCTCACCCTGAGGAACTCATCATCTGAATACACCCAGGAAACAAAGTAAGAGGAAGGCAAACAACCGCACAAGGACACAGAAATCCACCCCACGTTATTCAGTAGGTTTGTGGTTCTCTGCTGTACAGTGACTACTAGAAAATGCCTTAATATACAATTCAGATTATTAGACCAGATACACCAAGTGTTTTTCTTTTGCTGGGTTAGTTTTCAGCTCCCTGACCTGGTTCACAACACTAATACCAATATATGAATGGCAGCAGACAGACTCTGATGAGGGCTACAGTGAGGTGGCCACCTCACAGCCAGCCTCCAGTTAGCTTAAAGGGAGGCACCTCTTATCTTGAATAAGCACAAATGTGTGGCTTAACCAGCGCTCGCTATCACCTGGGCAGCTACCTTTGTGAAAGAAAATAAAGGTCAGTTAGTGCAGACTGACAGCCGAGAAAGCATATGAATTTGCAGATTATTTCAGTGTGGTGGGATGATGCTCATCCTATGAACTGGCTGACACAATGGTGGAGCTTTATGGAACTCTGGTGTTTGTGCTCTTGATGTAAAAATTAGCTACTTTAAGTGATTTCCTCAGAAATTGTAAGTACACTGAATATACTCCTGAACAAGCAGAAATTTCAAGCGTTTCAGTGAAGAATGCCTTTTAAAAGTTCTGGTTTTGAAATAATGTACCTCATGGAACAGAAAAAAAAAATAACACAAAATTTGTACAGATTTTTTGATTATTCAGGCTAACAGAAAAGAAACAGCAGCAAAAGAACACACGTTTTGTCCAGAGAGGAGTAATAGAGGTTTCACCGAACTGTCAAAAAAAGGTTATGATTCCACAAGAAAATAAATCTGATTTTTAGGTCATACACTGCTAAATTAAAAATGCTTTGGCACTACAACAGAAAGCAGTGAGTCATTCACAGGACTTCTACTGCTGCCTTGTTTATTTAAAAGTATTTCCAAAGAGAGACACTTAATCAGGGTCACTTTTGGGGGGCGGTTCAGCTGTCCACATCCCCTTCTGACTGAACTTTCCTGAGAGACCTCCCCCCCTTTCTAGGGGCCGGCTTTCCTTTAACCTTTGCTACCTCAGAGGTACATTGCTACCTCAAAGGTCATTATCCGTGAGCAGTCATTATCCCTGCACATCTTTAGCTTCTTTATGCCCACGTTCCTTCCTTTCATTTGGGTGCTGGCAGACTCACTGCTGTGTGCCTCTGATGCCGATTTGCCTTCATTTTCATCAGCTCGGGTAACAGCACGTCGCCTGTTCCTCAGCCAAAGGACAGCCAGGCAGAGCAAGTCAAGCAAGACCCCAAATGCGACAACTGCAGCAAACAGACGCAACTTAAACAGACGGGGCAGGGGCGCAGGGCCTGCAGGCAGGCAGGGGAGCAGCCTGTGCCTCGGGGGCCTGTCCCAGCAGCGTGTGGAATGTGCTCTGCTCCGCTCCAGGGCCTCAGCACGGATGCTAACCCCCCAGCACTGTTAGCATCTTCTATGACTGTTTTATGGTATTCCTGCCCGTCATATAAGGTACTCGATTGTGTCCTGGTGGAGCACAGACTGTGAGCTCCGGAGAGCAGTGGGGATTCTCTTGAAATGTGTGGGATTCTTTGCTACTCAGCACCATTCATTTATTTCACTCTCTTTCAAAGTTGCATGCATTTAAGCAGTTTATAGATTCAATCATTTAGTAAGTGATTTTGATTCTTTACTAGGTGGAAGAAACCATGTTTCTCACTGTCTCTACAAAAAGTCCTTGAATTTTCCTTTGTTCAGCTGGAAAACTGGAAATAGCACACGCGGTATCTGGGCCTTCTAAAGCACTGCAGAGGCAAGGCTAAAAAGAGAAGTCGATGAGATAAAAGCATAGGGCCTGACAGCCTGGACGAGGTAATAGCACAGGTTGGAAACCAGAGATGCAGCAGTGTGTCAGTTCTTGCAACCCAAAGCATGCCTGAGCTTCAGGCCCCACGCTCCGCAAGCACTCGCCTGGAGTCTTGCCTCAGTTATCTGCCCAGGCGTCTCTGGTCTGGCTCCCCTGGGTTCTCTGGATGAACACCCTGCGGCGTACGAAGATGGTGGCTGCGATTCACGTGAGCTTCTGCCTACCGCGAGGGTTATTTGTACCAACCTACCTGCCTGTCTTCCCTCTAGTGGTGTGTGGGCCATTCCCACGCTGGTTGGTAATAGCGGGGGCTACATGCAGCCTGCCTCTGAACAGCCCCAGCAGCTCTCCCCTGCAAACCCAGCAGCACCGTGAGGCTGCTCCTCTTCTGTGCTGCTGGGTAAGGCGTGAGCCACACAGAGACCTTTACGAATGTCACCTTCCCCATCCCGAGAGTTCGCCCTATTCCATCTCACATTCATTTCCAACTGAATTCTGCCACAGATCATCACTCGTCATAAGCTGCAACATGGTGCTGGATATGCAAGCCTTTTATTTCCATCCACAGTGGGGATTTTTATCAGCTGCCAAATTTGACCTGCTGTTGCATCCCTGCTCTTACCTCCCCCACGGTGCACAGGAAAGCCTGCCCCTGGCATAGTCAGTCTTGACACAGTTGGGTCACCATTTGTGTGATTCCTCCCCAGCAGAGTTTCTTGCTCTGCAGCTTCTCAGGAGAAGAACTGAAAAATTCTGTGTTGCTCTCCAGTGCCAAAATGCAAATGATGCTTGGCAGTGGTGTGGTGCTTTTCTCAAGACTGTTTCCAGGGTCTCTTAGCCATCCACAAGTAGACCCACAATGCAAAAGAGCAAATTCTGCAATGTAAAGGGCAGACGAACGGAGCACTGGATGTGACACACTCTGGGTTACAGGCTGGCATGCCAAAAGACACTACTGTTCATTTTTGTCCAAATTTAACCTTGCACATATGCTTCTACTGATCAAAATCTGTGCTGCTGTTTGATCCAGCAGTGCACAGACTTGTTATTTGTTATTAGAACCACAATGTAAATACGCATGTGCAGAATTACCTTGTTCAAAATCAATTTGTTTTATGTACAATAAAAAAACACAATCCGTTGGGCTGTTTACGTAAGTGGATGCAAAATAACACACTCTAAGTTTGGATTCAGAGAGACAGAGAAGTTCAGTACAACAAAAAGTTCAGGACAATGGCCGTTCAGACATGCACTTACTTGGCACAAGGGATCAGGAGGGAGCTGGCATAGTCCCTAACTTCAAAGGCAGGCTTTCAGCTCGAGCACAGCACACACCAGCAGTAATTAGCTAAGCGTTAGTATGGTGAAATTTAAGTTGGATTTAAGTTGGATGCTTAATAAACTGCTCAAAGTCTCTGAGGAGGAAAATGCCACTTCAGATGAAAAGTTAAATATGACACTGCCAATGAATGCTATCATTCCATCTTCTTAATTTGACACTTGCAAAATAAAAGGGCTTGACTTGGTTATATTACATACTTCCTCAAACAATGGCTTGTTCCAATTAGTGATGGTGAGCGAAGTGTCACACAGTGAAGAAAGCATTTGCTTTCATTACTTAGTCATATGCAGTCTGAGAACTGCATCCCGAAATTAAATTTCAGATACATCAGCTGCCAAGCTCTATGAACGTTAAACATCAACATTAAGGAAGGAATGCAAATGAATTGTTTCTTCCTAATACTGGATTAGGATCAAAGGGTGTATTTTCACAATATATTCAACAATGATTCCCGGAAAACACAAAAGGTATCAAAAGCTATACGAGAAGTGGTCAGGTAGTAAGAGGCAACAAAAACAGCATCAACGCTTTTTACAGGAAGTCTCTCCTGAAGTCTAAGTTGCGTAATGACAGAGGAGACCTGGGTTTGCATCCCCCAAACTCCGTTATAGGAAGACAGGTGTGGCTGGCTTTGTAAGGGACATTTAATCATGAAGGAATTCTGGCACAGCTCTCTCCCTAATGGGTTTTCTAGGCCTGCTTCCCAAATGTCTGAAACTATCTACAGCTATCTACAAGAGCAGTGGAAGGTAGCTTACAAGGTGATAGGTATTATTAGGAGAGATGAAGCTTGATGAGGAATGAAATAACCAGTTCCCAAAGTCAGCAGAAGACCAGGGCTGGCTGAGAAGAAGGTCTGTGGCTTTGAATCCCTTACACAACTGTCAGTGGAAATTGCCTCTGGTGCCACAGGCTAACCTGTGTCCACACACTTTCAAGTCAGAAATACAGTTGCCAGAATAAAGTCACCTCCCAGATTAACACCAGACCTTCATGTTTGCTAACACAAAAGAGACGGCAGAAGTGCCAAGATGAGTGACCTCCAGTAACTGATGGCATCAGCCGTAACTCCTAGGCTGCTAATCAGGGTGCCCTTTGTTTCCTGCCAGCACAACTTTTCACTAACTAAAAAGAAGCCAAGGATACACACACGTAACAAAGTCATGCTGTTATTAGCTGTAAGTCAACATTTCCTCTGGTAGCCCTTCCTAAGGCAAACTAGTCACCACCACGACACTGGTTTACAGCCAACAGCGTAACTCTGTGGACGAGGAATAAATTGATGCTTACCCACCCACACATTTTAATGGAGAAAGGCAGGTTAGGTTCAGAGCTCAAGAGAGGATGGACAGTCATTACCACAGACTAACATTTCTTGTTTCAGATTCTTCATGGTACCTTACCTCTCCTCTCTCTATGCTGCAAGACTTCCAAGACATTTTTATTATCGAGTTCTAACAATAGGTTCGATACTTAACCTTACACAAGGGACCGTCCCTATAATCAACTGTTCACAAAGAGCTGTGTTTCTTTTACAGACCAGTTCCAAGGGAGGAGGGATCTGCTACAGCAGATCAAGGGGACTCAATCTTCTGGTGAGTCAATCTACAGAATCCCAGAACCAGTGAGAGTGGAAGGGACCTCACAAGATCCCCTAGTCTTAATTCCCCTGCTGAAGCAGGGTCAGGTACAGCAGGCTGCTCCAGACTGTGTCCCTTCAGGTTTTGAACAATTCCACAGATGAAGACTCCACAACCTCTCTGGGCAACCTGCTCCAGTTTCTGACCACCCTTACAGTAAAAAACATGTTTTCTTGTGTTCAGACTGAAGTTCATGGGGTCAGGTTTGGCTCTTGAGGACTGGAGGTTGGCTATATTCTAAAATGAAGAGACAGTGGCATGGAGTATCTCTGCACAAAGGTCCCAGTCTCAGTGGGAAAAAGGTGGAAAAAGTTATCATATCCCATAGGGACACAGGCACGCTCTCTGGTTCACTGCTGCTGTTAATTGTGCTAACAAACCAGCTTACTCCTGTCACGGTGTTTCATTTTAGAAGAGAAACTACAAACTGAGCTAGGGCTAAGCATGGAGGTGAAGCCATTGCTGCCTCTCTAAGACACCTGATAGGCAGAAGCATGGCACACTAGATCACCTGCCTTGTAGTACTATGGGGGAGGTCATCCCTGGGGTCATAAGACCCACAAAACTTTATCTTCAGGTGACTGGGCAGCTTTTACATTCGGACACAGATTTTAGGGTCACGGCCATATCCACTCTCATTTCCATGACAGTATATGCTTGTAACAGAAACCACAACTGGACAACTTCAAGAAAAAAAGTCCTGTAGAAGCTAGTAAATACAAAGGGATCAACTCTGGTTCAGAACATCCCTGAACTGTTAATTGTGGAAGGTAGATGCAGCGTTCTGGAAGATTATTACTAAGTTTGTCCTGATCTTACATCTTTTTAGGCCCGTGTTTTGGCCAGTAAGGGATAGGTAGTTTGGCTAATCTAGAGTCACCATCTTCTTTCCTCCTATTAGGAGGCTGTCACCTCTTTATATTGTTCACGCATAGCATGGATGTTTTTTACTCAAGAGGAGAAGAAATCTTTTCCTAGTGCACTCCACCGGAATGGCCCTTTTCTCTTTGTGTCGTATTTGTCTCCAACGGTTCTTCAAACTACTAACAGTAACATAAAGTATGAGCGTGTTTCTGTATGTGCTATATGTATAGGCACACATAACTAGTACATACACACATACACAACCCCTTCCAATTCCTTCATTCTTCTGTTTGTTGTTCTAATCTGTTTACTCACTTCAATTTTGTGTCTCATTCTACAAGAATCTCACTTGTGGTGGCAGAAAAAAACTTTCCTGAAATAAATCAAGTGAATGAACTTCAACTTCATACATGGGAGGTGTTCACTACTGAAGACTGGGTCCTCAACCACCTGCTCATTATAGCAATTTTCCTCTACATTAACTTTTTTGTTCTCTCTTTTCTTCTCAGACACTGAAACCAACACATAAACTGCAGGAACAAACAGATCTTTTTTGAGACAGTTAGCAACAGGATTACAGATCAAAAGCAAAATGTTCATAATACTCATGTGGCTGGCTGAAAACAGAAAGAGGAAGGAAAACAGGGTTTTCAGCCTATCAGTTACTAGCTGATATTGCTGCTTCACCACTTAGGTTTTTATCAATTTTACTGTGTCTCCTTTGAGAAGCTCACCTTGTCTGTATCTCTTCCTTTACCCTAGATTTTGGTCCACATGCTAACCTACACGTTTTCTTACTTTTCTATTTTCAGGCTCTGGAGTTTATGTCATTGGGATCATGAGCAACAACAGCTGAGAACTTCAAGTCATCTGAAACATAAGCAAGTCCCAGATATTCTTTGTAGGGAATGGCTTGAAGAATGGTAATGGAAAATATTTGGTTTCACTCTTGTTCAACTCTGAATGTCTACAATCCAGACATATGTATCTGAGCTCTTCTTTATAGGCTGCTTCCATACTTTGTGAATAGAAATGGGCACTTTTGGGAGCAATACACCTGGCATCTTTCATATAGCGAAATAACTCACACCCTAAACGTGCATATTTCTTTTGACTATAAAGAGGCTACCTACTAAGGGCTAATGACTGCCACCCCGTGTGCTCCTGCATTCTGTTCTAATCAGGCGTCTCTGTAATCAGCTATTTTGCACATATCTTATACTACGTAAATTGCAAGACTGATCCACTCCTGGAGGTTGTGACCCTACATGCAAGTAGTATTTATATAAATCTCCACACATAGTTCATTCTCAAACCTGTATAGTTGGTCTTAAAAGACTGCACAGACAGAAGTATATTTTAAAAATCATAAGCTTACCATGACCCGGTGAGAAAACATCATCCACAGAGTTCAGACATAACACTGGAATTCCTACTGACTTCAGCTTGCGACATGGGCTAGCGTCTTCATAGTAATCATCAATTGTACGGTAGCCAAACATGACTGAAGTGAACTGTTTATCAAATTCTCTAACAGTTCTAGCCTGAAGTATAGAATTCAAATAGGGAATATGTCAGCATTTGGAAAAGAGCATCAAGCTAAATCAGAAGCAACATTTCCACATACCTTCATCACGAGATCCATGTCAAATAATTTTTCCAACATTTGTCGATGCCTAAAGAGAAAGAAAGAAAAATTGGAGGACTTGTTTTCTGCAATAGAAACAGAAGTCCTCTGCTTTATAGATACATTTGAAGAAATAACTTCCTAACAAGAACATGCTTGTTTTTAATTTTCTGTCATATTCAAAATCTGTCTGGAATCCAAGAGCAGAAGAATTGTTCATTCATACACAGGCACATCCAGCAACATAGTCAAAATCCGCATGACAAAGATGCCAAAGATAAGAAAATTCAGTATTTGGAATATAAAATACACTCTAATTTTGCAAAGCAAAGGATGAACTAGTCCTTTCCATGCTTTTGCAGTCAAAGCTGACTTAAAAGAATTAGTATTTAAATATATATATACACATATAAAACTCAAACTCAGTATGTGCAGATGTCTAAAAAATTAAATCGGTTCACTTCATCCATAAATCTAGAAGTGCATTACTCTTGTGCTGACACCCTTGAGGAGCAGAGAAATTTAGTCACATTGATGACAATATTTTTTGCAAAAATCCTTTTGATTTCAGAGCCCACAGAAGAATGCACACAGAACAACGATGTGAAATGTCATTACAGCATTAATTTTCCCAATATTATTGTACCTGCTGTAGATCTCATGCTAACATCCTTCCACCTTGCCAAATAGTTCAGAAGGCAACTCACCTGCTGATGGAGGATTGTAGACAAGTAGTCAAGTAATAGTTGAAAAGAAGCCAGTTTAGTGGCTTCTCCAGAGACTCTACAGACTCAAAAACATTCCAACCCGCAGAGAAAATTGCAGCTGCCATTAAAGGAGTGTCTCTGCCAGTTTTGCCCAGGTAATTTAAAAGAAGCATGCTACAAACAGAAATGAAAAACAGAAACATATATACTATCAAGTTGTTTGCTTCAATCTAGAGCAAATATAACAATCAGCCACCTTTTTGTCTGTTTTTCCACATAGTTTCTTGTATCAGCTTTACAGTTGTGCCTAATACTTCTAAAGGGTAGTGAATGTCATCAACATATGACTCATGAAGTTTGCTTTCTCTCCACATTCAGAGAGGAGCTGAGTGCACTGTGTAGGATGTAGGTAGGAGTACATTTAAAAATAAAGAGAGATGTACTAGTCTTATTTATATCACCGAAGGGGAGGAAAAGGTCAAGTGAATGTACCTTACTCATGGAACAGGTATACTCAATTGTTAGCAAGTTTTGCAATTTTACAACTCAGTCTTCCTGATCTGGTAAATCTCATCAGTCTGCCTGATAAATGCAAGCCACCCCAGGCACGCCTGCCCCATTTTATGAAGCTATCTTTTTAGTTGAAGGTTGAATACCTTTACCATACCTCACGCATAAGAGAGTACAAAGAATGAAATGGTAGGTAATTAATAAAAATAACAAAATTATGAGCTAAATAAATGGTATAAAACTTGCCTTTCTGACCAGCTACAACTTACAGTCTGTACTGAAGATGCATAATTGAGTTGAAAAAAGGGAGAGTTCACCAGTACCTGACCCTTCAGATGTTGAAAAAATAAATTACCAAGAAGGTAGTAAAAGAAAAATAGCAACAGAAAAGCTGTCTTACTTTACTGCCTGAGGCCTCAAGGTTTCCAACCAGCATTTTAACACAGAGTCTTTAAGTCAAAACATTATAAGCTCCACGACTTAATATAGCTCGCTGGAACACCAACACTCTATACCTTAGCTTCATCTGTCATACTTCAGGAGACAGCAACCTGTAGCAAAAACATCACGTAACCACCTTCCAGCACAGATAATTTATCCCCGTGCGCTACCTACGGAATTATAGGATAGCAGTGCAAAAGGGAGATGAGCTCCTACCAACTTGCCAGCAGATAGGAACCAGCTGGAAAAGAACATCAAACACTGCTTGGGAATGTGCAGCTGGAAACTACTCAGGTAGCCAAACCCAATGAGGAAAGTCACCTGTTGCACAACTAGGAGTTAGGTAGCGTGTGTTCCCTCTCACCTACAGGTGAGAGGGACCTAGGAGGAACCTATGAACCACTGGTCTATATTCTCTAAGGATAAAATTGAGACATAAATCAATAAAAATGTTGCAGTAGTAGCAGAAACCACTTCTCTAACTGAATTTACAGAACGTATGTGCTGGAGAGAAGGTAAACCTCTTTCCAAAATATTATGCACTGAAGATCTGGAGATCATTTACGTTTTTACCTTTGTGAATTGAATGCCTATTTTACTTCTCAATTGGGCAAACATGTCCTATATAACTTAACTGGCTCCTCACAATAATTTGAAAAAGAATAAATTATGAAAATTGTTGGAAGATTAGGACAAGTGGATAATTTTCACGGTATGCCTCTAGTGAGATCTCTGCTCCTGCCTAATTTTAAACATGTAAGTGCTCCAATTAATTTTGAAGCATGGAAGCAGTCCCCATGTGGACTCCTGATGGAGTTCAAAAAGGAAATATCCTGAAGGTGGAAGAGGGGTGGGGCTGCCTGAGAGAAACAGTCATTGCCCAAGCATTCAGGGGATGCAGTCTGGAAAAGCGAAGTTCATCTGGAATTGGAATTAGCACGTGACACACAGGACAACAAGAAGGACTTCCATAAATACACTGGTACCAAAAGAAAGGCTGGGAGCAAGCAACAACCACTCCTTACCCCTCAGCAGTGAAGTTGGTCATTATCATCATAAAAGGCAATCAGATCACTCGAGCATGCTTTGTTCTTGTCGGTCACCTCATCCTTCCTATGACTGGAAATGGCTTCCAGAGGATCTTCCCAAAGAACAGAGGTTACACGGAGGAACCTGTATTCCCTCCTGGTCCCACTACACAACAGAGCAGGCAACCTTATGACAAAATAATTGTAAAAGGCCAAGGCTACCTTTTTTCCCTGTCTCTATCGCTGAAGTCTGTCCTCAAACCTTCCAGGTCCCTGCACCTAAATGCAGAGTACGGAAGAGTGAAGTATTACTTGCAGCAGCAGAAGATTGAGTTAGGGCCCAGTTATGCAAACTGGACATACACGGGACCAGGTACAGTGCACCAAAGCTCCAGAAGGAGACAGCCAAGGTTTTTGTAAGACTGCTGCCTATCACTTTTGAAATGTTGCAGCAATTATGGGATACTCCCGGAGCCTGGAAAAACAAGAAGTCACACACATCTACAAAAACAAGAGAAAATACTGTCTGGTCAGCCTAACATCAGCACTCTTGGTCTATCCATTGGAAACTATTTCCAAGAATGTGAAGGCCAAGAAGGTGACTGGTAACAGCCAGAATGGACTTACCAAGGTCAAAACACGCCTGAGCAACCTGACTGCCTTCTATGACAAGCTGACTGCTCTCGTTGATTAAGCGAAAGGAGTGGATGCTGTTTATTTTGACCTTACAAGGTTTTTGACAATCTTCCACGTAGCCAAACTGGAAATGACAGGGTATTAACAGGTGACCTGCAATGTGGGTGGAAAACCAGCTCAGACTACCAGGCTTAGAGGGCTGTGGACCAGTTCTTATTGGTGTTACTCCGGGATCAATACTGGTGCTAAGAATGTGCAACATCTTTATTAACAACTGGATAATGAGATGGACTGCACCCTTGGCAAGCCTGTAGGTCAAATTGTGGGGAGTGGTTTGTGCACTGGACGACAAAGCTGTCATTCTGAGGGACCTCAACAGGCTGCAGAAGTGGACTGGCAGACACGTGACAGAGTTCGACAAAAGAAAATGCAAAGAGTTGCACCTAAGACAGATTCATGACTGGAGGGAGAATGGCACTGCTGAAAAGACGAGGGCAAGCTGAACACAAATCAGCAATTTGTGTACCCGTGCAGCAATGAAGATGATTAACGACACACTGTGCTATGTTAGCACAAGCAAAACAAGCAGGTCTAGTGAAGTGATTTTTTCCCTGTACCTGGCACTTATGAGACTATCTGGAGTAGTGTGCCCAATTTTAGACTTCCCAGGAAGACTGACATCAACATACTGAAGAGGGCCGTATATATTCATACTGAAGACACTAGCAAAATCCCAGCAACACCAAGGGAAAAATATTGGCTTAACTGACTTACAGGGCTTCCAAGTTACTTAGTTGATTATCAGTAACTATATTGTTTGAACAAATCTGTATTTATCCCAAAGCTCCTGCAAGTCATTAGAAGATTGTTGTCAATATACAGGGCTATTATCTGCCCACTGTCCATGAAATTTATCAGAAAGAAGGGAAGTCTCAAAAAAGTGACTACTGTCTGAAGTACTTCTAATGGAAGTTCTCTTCTCCAGTTTTTGTTAAAGAGTCTGTCTGAATATTTCTCCTAGTTTCTTGCAGTGATTTTTCTAGCAACTGTTCTATCACTGTCTGTTCTAGCTATGCTTTCTGGAGAAAAGCCAGGACACAGCAAGTCTTAATACCACCTTATAATCAACCCATACTGGTTTCAACAACAATACTTCTGGCTTCCGAGCCAGACAGAGCAGATAATCACATCTCTTCCAGAATAACCTACCCCCACACTGCAGAACCCAAACAGAATGAAGATATATCTTCTAATATCCAGAGATTGCTAAGAAACACAGTACGTTAATTCTAGTTCCTACTTTTTATCTTTCTGTTCCAAAGATGGGCTCCATAGCTTCCAAAGATTTTATTGCACTCCTGCTTGTCTATCACTCTGTCTGTGCTTCCTGTCTTCTCTCCCAGCCAGCTTCTGAATGCTGGCCACTTTCCACCTTACTTGACACAAAGCTAAAAGCTTCGAAGGTGTTAAGCTTCTAAGAGCCTTCCAAATATTGACAATTACAGGCAGACTGAAATTAGTCGCAGTTCAATAAGTAACGTAAGTATTTCAGAGTAATCATTTACAGTCATGCTACAACAGTCCTATTTATGATCATAGTTAAGCTGAGACTTCTGTTACATAATACCTTACCCTCCCATAGAAACACCGGCTGCCATGAACGGAGCTGAGGGGTGCAAGCTGTGTATGTGATGAATAACTGCCTCTAAATCCTCTGTGTTAGCTGCACAGTAAGTCCTTGGTGTCTGTAAGGAGTCACAGGGAAAAACGCCATCATAAGCTTTTTTTTTATCATCCTTTAAGGACAAAGAAAAATGTACAGCAGTTCTTTTATATAATAAGATAAATTTATCGCGAAAGTGCACTAAATGGCAAACATATCAGGAGGAGGTGGAGGAAGGAATTATACTTGCTATCATTACAAAACAAAACAGGTGATAAATACGTTCACTATCTGCAACCACCAAATCATTAGATGAAAACTGAACACGGAGTCACTAGCTAAACTACATAGGCATCGGTGTTTTTGAAATACCCTACAGAAATGAAAACACATCATAAAGGCTGTAATTTAGAGAAAAGAAAGTTATAATGACAATTTGACCATCTTCACCCACATTCAATTTCAAAAGAAAGTATTAGACTTCAAGTTCTATCCGCTAGCATTTGATAGTATTTGATAGTATTTAGATTCTATACACGATACAAGCAACTAAATAGATGGGTAAGTTTACCAGAGCTGTTTACCTAATTTACTAACATACTAACAAAAGCAATTAAACACATACATTATCCCTTCTCTGTCTACCAGCAGCATCTCTTCAAGCCTTGAGTTGGAATGTGGAATGACTTCCATTGCCATCCCTGGGATTTGGATATCCCCCCCCCCACTCAACTTGAAGGGTAAGCATAGCTTTTGAGCCTCACCTGCAGAGACAACTGCTACAGGCTACAATCTGCAGACTCTCTGCAGCAGTGTAAGGGAGATAAATACTTTTAGGTATAATAAGAATTACAGTACAGTAAGTTCTCTAGATTTCATCTACAGAAAGAGATTTTAACTATATAGCTCTTACTAAACACGTTAACAACCTTGACTTAACTCAAGAGGCTAGCCTGCCAAAATTCAGTACAAGCATTAAAACTAAAATATAAAAACATTTAATTATGAGTTAATTGAACATATTTGTTGCCTGAAGCAACACTGTATTTTAAGGTGCTTTTTTTTTTTTTTTAATTTGCTTTCAGTTAAACAGCCTGGATATTTGTGGACAATTTTAACAAGTTTAATTAAAAGAAGATAATTACCTAAAGTACATTTAACATGAATAATAAAATGTTGAAGTCACAGATTAAAAAAAGGAGAGAAAAGCTAAATCTGGATAATTAAATCTGAAGATGTTTTCCATTTGTGTTGCATTTCCAATTCTCATCCACATGAATCACTGTTCCCTTTATTACATCCTATTAATTACAAATGGTGTGAATGTGTTTCATTTTAATTAAGTTGTCAAGTTTACAAGGAAAAATAAATTATTTTTAGTACCTAAGTTCTAATGTATTCTAAGTTAAAGTATATTTGATTAAAAGTTTATAAAACTAAAGAGGGAAGTTGCATTTTAATTTCAGTTAATTCCTGACACTTCAATGTATATCTATCCACTCAGGGTACACAGATATTTTAGAACAACTTAGCTCACATTGGCTGTGGTCATCTAATATTTGAACATTCCATAACGATAATTCACAGTAACTTTCAATAAAAATGTTCTAATTTGTTTAACTGATTCTTTAAATAACTATTGTAGACTGTAAATTTACATCTATCTTTAAAGAGACTAGAAGAAGAATTACTTTCATGACTATTTCTACTGTGTTGCCCAGCTATGCTTCAAACTCATTAACTAGGGATTTTATATTAAAATGTAGAAACCCCCTTACAGAAAATGTTATAATTTCAGCTGGTTTTCTTCACAGTAAGATCTTATAATGCTTAAATATGTAAATCCGATTACACTAAAATACACACAATGCATCCAAACAAGAGATCTTTTCTGTTAGCAATTCAGAAATTCATCAATAAGGACTTTGTGTGCCACAAAACTGCTCTGTAGATCCATCTCCGAAAGTATGCAGAAAGCTACTCTAACATAGCAATATTTGCATTGAAATGTTTTATCTGATTATGGGAAAAACATTCCGAGCTTTTAAGTCTGAAACCAGGGGATTAAAAAATGCAAAACAATACTTAGTATTATGCACACCCATACCAGCTTCAGAACTGTCAACAAAATGTATATGAGCAAACAAGGCTTATTCAGCAGTCTTTCATCATGCTTTGTGCCAAGATGCAGAAAACGTTTAGCTTCACGATTTCATCTAAGCAATTGTGATTTGTATGTCCCAGAAATGATTAAAAAAAAAATAATCTGCTGTAGCTAATCTAGTGTTGTAATTGCTGAGAAAAATACAAAATTAATTTTCAGGATATGACTACCCGTATAAATCTGACTCATTAATTCAATAACACATAATATGGATCAATTTAATGGCACGGCTTTTAACCAAATGCTTAAATGTTTATTGGCAATTGGGAAAGTAATTGCCACTGTTTATATTTTGATTTATAAGTTAAAACAACAGGAGAAAATCACATTGAGTGAACAGAATTTCTTGGATGCATACATTTTAAATACCATGGTGTTTTGAGGAAGAAAAGTATAAGGATTGCTCACTTTACTGTCACAGATGCAGGTAATTTAAGTGATTTCCTGGAACAAAATGTTCACAGAACAATTGTGTTGACCAGCTGGTCTCTAAGTTTTAAAATAAAAGATGTACATTGGCATGTTACTGATCTACCAGATAACTAGATTCTCTTCTCTGCATTTTCAACATATGCTATGAGCTCCTCTCATTTAAATCCAGCCTTACAAATAGACACTGATGATTACATATATACATACTTCTTACACATGACAGATATTTATCTTAAAAGTCATCCTTACCAAAAGATCCTCACCAGCAATTCCACGATTGTTAAAAACCACGCATCTAAAAATTGAGAAAGTAAATTCAGTTATATAGATTGCTCATCCATCTGAAAATGACAACTTACACCAAAAATATAAAATACATAAAGAAAAACGAGCCAGTTCGATGGGTAAGTTCAGCACATAAATATTTACTGCCCTACAAATGCTAAAATCTGACATGTGCAGAATGACCTTTATACCACTGTAGTTGATGGGACTCTATGTGAACTCTGCGATTTGTCAGTCAAGGTCAGACTGCAGGAAGAGAACCCCTGGGGTTACCGGAAGATGGAATATGGATCGTGCTCTGCCTGAGCTCAGAGCTGGCCAATTACGAGCCATAAGCTATATTTAGATGGCCTAAAGGCATGAAAAAATATTTTGGTATTTTTCAAATTTGGCTGTTTAAAACCAAAAACCTCAAGTTCTCCTTTATAATGTTATACTTTTCTTTGTTAGGTGATCAAATGCGGATATTTCTGTCAGGAATACTTCAAGAATTAGTTCTAAGAAGCTGTTGATTTGGAATCTTTCTTCCTCTAGTATTTTTACAGGTAAGTTTTAAAGTGATTTTAAAAGTAGTTTGAACAGTTAAAGCGCTGTTTTACTTTCAGAATTTAGTAGTGCAGCTCCCCAAACCTCCAGAGAACAGATAGCCAGAAATATACATAGGCACTCACACACACATATATATTTGAAGAACGTCATGTAGTAAATAGCAGATACCAATCTGCAATTGCAAAATGCAATATTCCAAATAGGGATCCTGGAACAATGACAACGTATTTTAAAGCACAGTAGCAGGAATATGATTACATAAAGGAATTTACTCGTTGACTAATCCACTTATTTTACCCAATTCTGACCAGAAGCCTTAATAAAAAAATAAATTAAACAGTGACAATTAAGAGGTGACAAACCTCTTCCTGAAACAGCAGTAGGAGTAGGTTGGCTCCCCTTCCTGCACTCAGGAATTTGAATCAAGCAATCTTGGCATTCAGAAGCTGACCTCCTCCGAGGCCTTCTGCCAGCAACCCATCCACACAAGTCTTTGTGGAGCTGAATACAAACCCCTTCTCAAGAAAGCATAAAGGTAACACAAGTGCTGATGTTACAGTTTAGGACACAGCAGCAAAGACCTATGCAGACACAGCTTGCTTTCACTGCAATTTCTGGAGCACGTCTGCAGATACTAAAACAGCCCTTCGGAATTTACTGCCGGTTACATAATGTGGTTATTATTATTATTACTACTGCTTTCTTACATAAACTAATTTTTTTAGATCTCATTTGCATCAGGAAGACACCTTATACATATACATACTTAAATGTGATCTCGCACACAAAATACAAACAATGAAGTGTAACAGCACCTATATCCCAGTGTTTCACTCTGATGGATCATATGAAGAATGTAGGATTCCTTGCTCGTTCCTGTCAGACCAGGCAATAACAGGACAGTAGGTCTTGTGCTGGCATCCGGATAATATAAGCTGTCATTATTATCAAACCAATCCAACGAAATCTGTCCTCCATCTGCTGTTCTAATGAGCTCACTGAAAGGCACATTTCAAGACAACAATGATTAGATTTAAAAAATAAATGCATACTATTAAGAGTGCTTAAACTGTAAAAATCACCAGGTATAAAATCTGCATCATTGATTATGTTTTAATGCTACAAGTACCACCTAATTGTGTTTGCACATTCACCATTCACAAAGAGCCATACCTCCACTGACATGAGTTAGCACAGTCAGTTCATGGCACAATTCCAGTTTACAGTAAACGAAGAGCTGGCCTTTCATCACTTGCTGCTGACGTACTGGAAGCTTGTAACTAATGTCACTTTTGGCACTGCCTTTTACTGTATGTGGGCTTGTGTACCGCAGCTTTCCTTTGGGTGGCCTGAGAACCTTCTGGCTCTGCTTTGGGCAATGTGTTAAACAACTATCATGTGTCTGTTGTTCTTTTTGTTTTGTTTTCTCTTTACCCAAAGAATAAGCACGTATGCTGGATAGCACTTTGTTATGTTTTCAGCGCGGAACACAGACAGACACTACTACATCTTTACAGCTTCAGGGAAGCCAGAATTTCATGCTCTATCTCCACAAACTTCTCTAGCATGCATGCTTAAAACATACAACTTAAGAATGTAACAAATGTGATATCATCTCAAGAAGTTAAGCATGTCTTAAACCATGAGAGGAAGGTTACAGTCCCTTCATATATATATATATATATATATATATGTAGAGAGAGAGAGAGAGAGAGAGATTTCTGGTAATGAATGTATTGTATGACACAAGAACTACCAAAACTGAAGTTTACTTTGCATCTGATTTTTCATTTGAAAGCACAATCTTCATGGCACCTACTCCAGACTTTAAAGCTCATCAGCCTTGTTGGACTCATTAGGTCAGCTTTACCCTTTTTTTAGTAATGGGCAGTAGATACAACGCTGTTGTGTACTGCCAGCACAATCTCAAATGGTGCGAATTAAGCATTGCCCCGTGGAACTACGTTTCTTTCCTCGCAAACCTTGAAATGGAAGTATACAAGTAGGGCTACAAAAACTGGACATGGCCATACCACTGAAATGTTTCCTAGTTACTAAAACTAAGGGAAGCTGCTAAATGCTAAATCTATTCTACCATGCAAACAGAGCTGAAACAACTTGTGCTGCGTCCAGGTTCCGGAGTATAAAAGTACTTCTCCTTAGCTCTTGTGCCAAATGCCTCACTTGCCAGACTGAGCCTCACTTCTGTGTGAGAGAGATCAGCTGAGGACAAACAATATATATAATCGTTTGCCTCTTAGAACTCTTAGAATTTAGGCATCAAAGAATACAAGATAGACCTGACAGGTAAAAATTACTCTGAAAATCCCAGGAGTTTTATATATTCAAAACTGGGCTGAAAGCGGCCATGCTTTCAGGTTAAGGCTGAACGTGTTGGTTGAATGGACAAAGACAGCATGACCCTTCCAAAATGATGGCATTCAATCACCAAAATATTTGACGCACCAGGCGACTGTACTGCCATCCAGAGAGACCTCAACAGGCTGGAGAAACTGGCTCACAGGAACTGCACGCCAGTCAACAAAGGGATGTGCCAAGTCCTGCAGCTGGGGATGAACAGCCCCAGGCACCGGGACATGCTGGGGGCTGCCTGGCTGGGAAGCAGCTCTGCAGAACAGGACCTGGGGGTCCTGGTGGACACCAAGTTGAACATGAGCCAGCAGTGTGCCCTTGCAATAAGGAAGGCCAATGGTAACCTGGGCTGTGTTAGGCAGAGCATTGCCAGCGGGAGGGAGGTGGTGATCCTTCCCCTCTGCTCAGCACTGGTGAGGCCACCCCTGGAGTGCTGGGTCCAGTGCTGGGCTCCCCAGTACAGGAGAGGCCTGGACATACTCAAGAGAGTCCCACAAAGGGTCACTGAGATGATGAAGGGGCTGGAGCATCTCTGAGGAGCTGAGAGAGCTGGGACTCTTCAGCCTGGGGAAGAGGAGGCTCAGGGGGATCTGATCAGTGTGTATAAAGACCTGAAGGGAGGAAGCAAAGAGGTCAGCGCCAGGCTCTGTTCAGTGGTGCCCAGTGCCAGGACAGGAGGCAGCACAAACTGTAACACAGGAGGCTTCCTCTGAACATCAGGCAGCACTTCTGTGCTGTGCGGGTGACCGAGCACTGGCACTGGTTGCCCACAGAGAGGCTGTGGAGTCTCCTCCTTGGAGATCTTCAGAAGCTGCCTGCAGAGGCACTCGGGCAACCTGCTCTGGGTGGGTTAGACCAGTTGACCTCCAGAGGTCCCTTCCCACTTCAACCATTCTGTGAACATATAACCACATCAGGTCCTGCATTGCCACCAGTATTCCAGTGCTCCAAGATTCCCTGAGCTATAATAGGGCTATATGGGAGCTCTGGCCTTTTAAACCTACTGCATACTGAATCCAGGACAGAAATGGTTCCAGGCCTAGGATGGAGTAGTAAAGAGGGGCATAAAGCAGATATATGGGCACACACTCGAGCAATGACAGTAGCTGTGACACAGAGTAAGGTAACCACTGGCTACAGAATCGATCACTTTCCAAAAGAAAGGCACTTACTTTCTGTACTGTACTTGGGGTCTAGAAGTGATAAAGGGCCGCAGGAGTGTCTGCACCCGACCTTCCCAGCACCAAATCGTGGGGTAGTAAGTTTCTGTCACAACAGGGCAATATTCCTCGAGAAAGCGGCAGAAACGTTTGTTGCTGGCCACCAGCTGGGGTTTCTAGGAAGAGAGACTACAGTCAGGCATGGGCATTCATAGGAAAAAAATAATGAAAGCCTTTTTAAATCTCCCACTAGACTCTTTTTGTTAATATATTTACTTATAAGTCTTTTTATTTTCATGATAAAGAGATACACAAACATAAACCGAATGAAATCCCGAAATGCCCAACCGAAAAATGAAAACCACTAAACATTATGGATTCCTTACTCGCTTCTGATAATACATTATTTCAGCTCTGCTTTTACCAGCATACCGGAATCGAAACCACACTGTACCGCAGCAAGTGAGAAAGATTTTCCTGCGTCAGTTTTCTTGCACCAGGCAGAGATGAAGCTTCACCAGCGTACCTGGAGCGCACGCTTGCAGTACCTAGTTCAACCTGGTAGGACTCTCCTTCTCCCACCTCACAGTACGGCGCCCAACTGCATAGGGTACTCACCTCTAATAATGCTCTGCATACAGATATTTTTCTCACAGCCTAGGTTTGTATAGCGGAATTGGTGTGGAAATCATCACATCCCACATGGCTCGCATTTTAGCGGCCACATTTCTTAAACTTCTCTTTTAGGGTCTCCAGCGTACAAACGTTAACAGGACAAGAGAGGACAAGTGAAGAAAACTGCTACGCATACGCAGCAGCGGCAGCACGTCCTCCTGACCCGTCATTTTCTTCCTCTGACGAAAAGAAAGCATCCTTTTGTGAGGAAGAGGAAGGCTGTGTTCTTAGCCAGTCTATGGAGGCTTGTGCCAACGTGCGAGCCTTCAGCAGCCCAAAATCTTTTCACCTGCGTGTTCTCCCTTGATGGAGCACTCAACGAGGCGCTCTCACTCTTGCTCCAGGGGCCACTTTACACCATACCCAAACGATTTGGAAGCGCGTAATCTCTTCGTGAAACCACTCCTGAGCAGGTGGACAGAGGTGCCAGAGCCCCCGCCACACGGCAGCAGCAGCCCAAGGGTCCCCAAAGCGGCACAGCGGGCGGCGGAGCCCCTGGGCGCCTGCCCCCGGGCGAAGCCCCTTCCCCGAGCGGCGGAGGGCAGCGCAAGGAAACGCCTCGGCCCTTTCCCCCGAGAGCCTAAAGGCACGGCACGGCTCGGCACGGCTCGGCACGGCACGGCACGGCACGGCACGGCTCGGCACGGCACGGCACGGCCGACCCCTCCACAAGGACGCCGTCCCCGGGCGGTGCGGGCTCCGGGCAGCGGCCCCTCCGGGCGCGGCGGCGGCCATTTGAGGAGCCGCCGCTGCCTCCCCCGGGGGTGCCACCCCCGGTGTCCCCCGGGGGGTCCCCGTCCGCGGGCCACCGCCGCCCTCCCGCTCACCTTGGCGATGCTGCTGAGGTAGTAGCAGGCGTAGGCGACGCCGAAGCCCAGCACCAGCGACAAGCCCACGCCGGAGCCGAAGAGCCCCACGCGGACCTGGCTCTCCAGGTAGAGGGACAGCTCCCGGGTCAGCACCTGCCAGTCCATCCCGCCGCCGCTGCGCACCCCCGGGCTGCCGCAGCCGGAGCTCGGCGGCCGAGACCGCCCCGGAGCGGAGGGAGGGGACGAGGAGAAGGAGGAGGAGGAGGAGGAGGAAGGGGGAGAGGAGGAGCCGCCGCCCGGCTCCCCTCGGCCACGCCGCTGCCCGCGGGCTGCGCAGGGCGCCGGGGGCCGTTGGGCGCTGCAGCGCCGCCGGCGCCATTCCCGAGCTGTGGGGACCCGGCGGGGACCCAGGCCCCGTGCGCTGCCGGGTGGGCTTGGGGACACCGAGGGGCTGCCCGCAGCCTCACCTGGCCCTGGGGGCTGAGGGTGCGCTTCCCGGGGCTCTGGTTCCTGAGGGTGCCGTCAGAAAGCGTGAGGAGCAGCTGGGGCAAACGCTGCTGGTGCTCAGTGCCTCCTGGAGAGGCCTCGTTCCCCTGTCCCGCTGTTACTTTTACAGGACGAGAGCCCCCAAGCACACAGGAGGACGAGGGGACGCTGGGGACTGGCAGGTGCACCGCTGGTCAGTCAGCAGTATAACTATTTTAACGTGAGACTGAAGCACGCCGCGGCTTTTCCACTTCTCACTTCGATTACAAGGCGCTGTGAAGATCAGAGAGGAGGGGATGTAGTCCTTAATTCCCCAGGGAACCTCTGCCTGCTCCTCTTTCAGCGGCATGGATTGCTGCATTGAGGCCCTCACGTGTTTGCTAACTCTGATGCTTCTCTCTTCAGCTAAAATAGCCCAGTGTCTGCGTTTTTCCTTGGCAAAGTCACAGGAGCGCAGCTGATGATACAAACGTCCTGGTGCTGAGCATCTGCCATTTGAGATGCCTGCACACACCACAGGACGCAGCGGTACCTTCCTGCTCCTTCTTCTATGGCTTAGCTCCATGAACTGTTGAGAAAAGACAGACTTTGCTCGCTGAGACTCTTCCTTGCAAGGAAAATTTAATTGTTCGCTTCCACTGCATACCTTACCTGTGTTTTCTTGCTGTACCAAATTTTTGACAGATAATTGAATTGGGAACCACAACAACAACAACAAACAGCAAGCAAACACCACCACGAAAAAAAAAAAAAACATAAGCAGAATACGACGTGGCCCATTTCAGTTTCTCCTTACTCAGACAGATATTATCACAGAGATGCAGATCTGACAGAATTTGAAAGCATTTCTGGGCCCAACTTATTCACCATGAAATGGTGATGGCAAGCTCCTTAATCTCTTGGATATAGGGCCACAGAGCTTAATTTAGGGAAACACTGAAAGGGGCTTGAAGCTTTCTGTGGTGTAAAGTGCTACTATATTCCTACCGTGGGGTCAAATGTACTGCTTTGGTGCAGCAAGAGTGGATTGCAGTCCTGGTTTGAGAACTATCATAAAAACCCATTTACTATCATAAAGAACTATCTATAAAGAACTATCATAAAAACCCAACATTTAAAGATTTTGCAGTCAAATGGCTGTTCTGATTGCAGTGCTAATTGGGTTATGGTGTTTGGAAAAGTCAAATATGTTTTACCATTCAGTCTGACAAGCAGAAATCTGTTACTTGCCTTCCTTTCTTTTTTTTTTTCCAAAATGAGTTTCTATGATTTAAGAATTTTTCACTAAGAATTTGAACGATAAATGTATGCAAAACAATGTATATTGTATTAACAAAGGTAAACTACTATGAATATATTGCCATGCTCTGAAGAAATTTAAAAATACCTATTCTTCCTATCCTATCAGCTGACTGTAATTTCCAGAGACAAAGGGATAGAGCATCTGTTGAAAGGAGCGTGGGAATTAGTAAGGAGAGGGTAGGAAGGATCTGGGTTTTGCTTGTTTCTCCCGCAGCTTGTTTTCCCTGTTACGGAAAAAGGAAACTGAATGGGTGATGACAAAACCTTTTGTCACCAACATTTCAATTTCAGTGCTTCTGCTGAAGGAGAACAGCCATAGCCGGGTCCTGACTTTCTGGGAGTGTTAGGCTGTACGCCCCAGATAAAAGTAGGTACCATAAAGGAATACTCTGGTGTGAGCAGCTGGGCTAGAGAGCTTAGTTCTGAAAACAGATCGGCTTCATCAAAAAGATGAATTTAGGAACCTTCAGAGACTGTAATTTGGCTGAACTGAGGACTACATTTTACATGGATAGGAACCTGCTACGTCTGAAGATGGAAAGTGGTTATTGCTTGCATCAGACTGTTTTCCCAGATTCAAGTTTTATACCCAGTAAGTTGGACAACCCTTGAGTCACAGAAAAACTAAAGAAAAGAAATTCCCAAATGGCTGAGAAAGAAGAGGACACAGTGTGTGTCTACAGGGCTAGAAGTATTATAAATGCACCTACACACAAGACCAGAAAGCGGAAGGCGTGGATGCTGGTGTTTAAAGAAACCTTTCTGAGGCATACAAAACCAGCAGCTTTGTGGCTAGATCAAGGGTCTAGAGAGATTGCATTCATAAAACCAGATCCGGACGCAAAGGCTGATGAGGTTTATCTGGTCTTTGACCATTACCCTACATCGCTTACTCATGGGAGTGTTAAGAACGTCAGGCGTATCTGACAGGCCACAGGCAAACTGAAACAAACCTGTGTACTGAGAAGGGCTGAGTTTTGGCTGGCTGAGTTACCGTGTAAGCATGTCAGTAACTGTCAATAGCAGTAATGTTAGTAACTGCTTTCTCTTCTAAGCGATTCCTATCGGATCCTCCAATTCCAGTGCCTTTTCTTTTAATTCCTTTAAAAGGGTCTCTTTTGACCTACATCAAAGTTAGCAGGGCTGAAAAAGAAAATACCGTGTTCTGCTTGTTTTGCAACCACCTCCAAGTAATTTAGTGATTGCAAATTTGTGAGGGGAGAAAACAAGGTGGTTGATACAGTTTTTTGAACTCTTACTGTTGGTTTGTTTGTGTTTGTTTGTTTGTTTGTTTGTTGCTTTTTTTCCTGAGGAGCAGAGTCCTGCATTCCTAGAGACACTTGCTATATGCACTTTGCTCCCTGGTGCTTACTAATATGATTGGATCAAGCCAGCCGTAATAGGTTATAGATTAGACAAACAGGAAAGGGTATGGGATTGTTCCTTGTCTCACAGCTTTTTTTTTGCTTAACCAGTAGATAATGATTTATAGAAGCAATTGGTGAGTCACAGCTTGATTTATGTTTTCTTTTAATGAGGAGGCTACACTAGTGCTACGCTATCTTTGTTATTTTATTGTTTTGTTAAGCTCAGTGGCTCTGCGACCATTTGGAGCTAGTGGGGAGGTGTGTTATATTCTTACTGATGTCCCAGTGGACAGCTGCAAGCTGGTCCCAGCGCAGTTCTCTGTAGCCTCACCCTTGGAATTGACTTCAGTTGGCACAGCAGCACCTCTGAGGAGAGGACAAATGACATTTAGCCTCTGAGTTTTAAATTCAAGGTTTTGTTTGTTTATGTTCTTTTAACATCGGCTGAACTTTGCCACTCATCAAACAAAAAGGGAAAAATACCTTTGTGTCAGCCTGACCTATCTTGGGGATAAATAAAAAGTTCCCAGTCCATGTATGAAACATCTGAAAGGTTTTCCATCAATGCAGGGAAGGGGCACTCACTATTGCTGATATTTATTATCAGCAGTAGAACAGAAGAAGAAAAACGCATTTGAAAGTTCAGCTCAGCATTTCTCAAGCCTTCTTCATGCATATCCCATGTTTTTCTTTCCTTAAAGCGTGAATCAATCAGGAATTAATAAAGTCCATGCAAATGTTCTATGTCGGAGACACTTCAAGTTTTGAATGAAATTGCCGGGCCGTGTTTATGTTTGTACTCTTGGTGTTCGTGAAAAAAAAAAATTCAATAATTGTGGCATAAGGAGAAGGTGTTTCTGTTTCTCCCTTTCTTGAGCTTTGCTACTTTGACTATAATCTCCAGTTTCTCATGCTTCTGTATCTTTTTATGCCATACTGCTTCTCTTCACTCTGTCAGGGAATAATCCTCAGCTCTTCCAGATGTAAAGCTGGAAAGAACATAGGATTTAAAAGGAACGCTATGCCTTGTATAACAATATTAACAATTTAGTAATATGTTTGGATTAACAATATGTCCTTCAATTAAAATCTGCGAATTTCAGTTTAGCAGGTGTAGCAGGTATCCTGAGCACAAATGCAACTACCTAATTTAGCACCGTTTCTCTGTCTTTTTAGGTGGTTGAAGATACCATCAACAGCTGTTGCAACGTGAAGGCTGCCCAATATTTACCTCCCTTGGAAGGACTCTTATGAGGGTCTTCATGAAACCAATTCCCTGCATCCGAATACAGCTGACAAACTGCTAAACACAAGTTCGTGGTTAGTAGAGGATCACATAGATTTGACTCATCACCATGTAGACAATGGCGTCATCAACATTTAAATAATGGTGATGAAACTTTGTTTGGTGTCATCTAGAATGTTCACAAAAGAGTTAAAATACAGGTTCAGATTCTATGAGATATAGCTGAAAATAATTCTCAGAAATATGAATTAACTTAAAAGTGATTGTTTTGTTCAGCAACCAATGATGACAATCCATGGCATGCTCAAAACTAAGAATACGAGACAATATAAAATAAATTAAATTCAGTATAAGGTGAGCAAATACATTGAGGACATTTTTCTTAGTCAAATTATTTTTTTCATTAAAAATGTTGTCAGAAGCTGCTACAGGACTTGAGAATTGTCCTAAGATGTGCAGTGGAGTTAAACATTGAATCTAGGTTAAATTTCCTCCTGGTTCCAAGGAATCTTTTCTGTAGCTTAGAGTGAAACATTTTCATTTTTATTTACCTATTATAATTCCTTTATAAACAGTTCAAAATGGAAGAAAAACCAAACACCTTGCATCTTTTATTTCAACCACAAAATCAAAGCATTTTAGAATGCTTTATACTATGGAAAAAATAATACTGCCATATACATTCAGTAAACTTTTGTTCTGCCCGCATGAATACTATGGCTTCAGCTGAATTCAGTGGGGTCAGAAATTTGTCCAATCACTCTTTCTTTTAGATTCTTTTTCACAGATTTTTCATTAGCATGTTAATAGTTAATTTATTATAATTATACAAGATCTTAAATTAGATGTATATTAAAAATATTTACTTTATGCAAAGCATATAGTCTTGTTTAGCAACATACAAAAATGTTGTCTTTTTGAAATTTTCTAGCTGTATTTCTATTAAATCGCTGGAAATCATACTTACTAGAATTTAGGATTACATTATGTTGTGACTGGGACTTCTCTTATGACAAAACAGACAGTGTTTAGTTCTGCTTGAGTTACTCAATGTTTGTTACTGCTCTAGCAGGCTATTAAAAATAAAACCTAGGTATTATTCAGTGCCTAAATCATTTTGTCAGGCATTATGTAGTACATATTGAGTGCCTTCATAACAAAAGGACCTGTACTGTATGTTTGACTAAGCACTTGATTAGTTCTGTTGGTCTTAAACAAAACTGTCAAGCACATAAATTAGGAACATTCTTAAAATAACTTGATAACCTGTGAAGGCAGTTTATTTTCCTATCAGTCTAAATATAGGACCTGGCTACTTCTGACTATATCTGAGAATTTCAAGTAATTTACTGATATAATCTTTAAAATCAGGAAATGTACTACAACAAAGAAATTAATCCCTCCTTCCCATGCATCATCAATATTACAAATTATCTATGAATAAAACAGCAATATCACAGAGTGGCTGAGGTGGGAAGGGACCTGTGGAGGTCATCTGGGCCAACCCCCTGCTCCAGCAGGGCCACCCAGAGCAGGGTGCCCAGGACCCTGTGTAGGCAGCTTCTGAAGATCTCCAAGGAGGAGACTCCACAGCCTCTTTGGGCAACCAGTGCCAGTGCTCAGTCACCCACCCAGTACAGAAGTGCTGCCTGGTGTTCAGAGGAAGCCTCCTGTGGTCCAGTTTGTGCTGTTTGCCTCCTGTCCTGGCACTGGGCACCACTGAACAGAGCCTGGCTCTGACCTCTTTGCTCCTTCCCTTCAGCTATTTATACACATTGATAAGATCCCCCTGAGCCCCCTCTTCTCCAGCTCTCTCAGCCTCTCCTCAGAGGAGAGATGCCCCTTCATCATCTTGGTGGCCCTTTGCTGACTTCTCTCCCGTATGTCCAGGCCTCTCCTGTACTGGGGAGCCCAGCACTGGACCCAGAGCTCCAGGGGTGGCCTCACCAGTGCTGAGCAGAGGGGAAGGATCACCACCTCCCTCCCGCTGGCAATGCTCTGCCTAATGCAGCCCAGGTTACCAGGCCTTCTTTGCTGCAAGGGCACACTGCTGGCTCATGTTCGACTTGGTGTCCACCAGGACCCCCAGGTCCTGTTCTGCAGAGCTGCTTCCCAGCTGGGTGGTCTGCAACTGGGGGCTAAACATTTGGAATTGTCAGCTAGGTATACATCCTCCAAGGTACACCGGAGTAGGAGAACTTGTGTAGATGTGCAAATAGAAGCACATGGCATTGTAGTCTGTATGCCCTTTTCAGGTATGTTGTTTTCTCTCCACTCAAAATAGTCCACACTAGTAAAACTTAGTCTTAAACAAGGGAGAGGATTCCGTGATGGTCCTTTCAGAGAAAGATACTCTTCTTTAATCTAAAATGATGAGTAGTATTTTTTTTAATTTATTTATTTTTTCTCAGCACAGTGAGGATTTTAGCCAGATTCAGGGACATTTCATTCTCTAGCAGATCTCCAAGGGATTAGTTTATTTTCACAGCGGGAGAATAAAGTGATTTATTTATAATCTGTTCTCTGTTCAGCTGTTTTTCCTAGAAGAGAAATAGCAGATAGAACTCTTCAGGGAAAGAAACAGTGGCATTGACATTGTCAGTTAATACATGTGCTGTAATTAACACTTTCATAGGAGATGCCAGCAGCACACTAAAAACCTGAACCCCACCAAAACTCTTTGCTGTGTTGTGTAACAGCTTGCTCACTTATCTGCCATTAAAAATATTTTAATCTGCTGAAACTAGGAAAAAATCCAATGCCAATTACTTATTCCATTTCTGAAAATTGCGGAAGAAATTGGACTGCATTATGGATAATGAATCTGGTAAATAAGACGGAGGAAATGCAGAGCTAACAGTAAACAGGATAGGGGCATTTCAGCTTTAATGAGAGATGACACATGGCCACGTGATGGCAGCAGAGGCTGAGGAATTAGTTGTGTGGTTTTTTTCGGTGGTGGTGGTGTTCTTTCTACAATAAACTGCAGACAAACGAAATGTGGCCTGAAGGTCGTAACTCGTTCTTCAGATTCTAGAATATATACATTAGATGATGCTGATCTGGACAACATTTTTTTTTCTATTCACTTAAAAAGATGTGGCATGTTATCAGACCAGAAGTTTCTGTGGAGGATGATTACGCTCCTTTCTCTTTGCCTTTCCTTTTCCCTTTCCCTTTGCCTTTCCTTTTCCCTTTCCCTTTGCCTTTCCTTTTCCCTTTCTTCCTTTCCCACAAAGTCGTGATGGTCTTCTTCAACTCCTAGGAAGCAATATATATATATCCTCCATTCAACAATGTCTCAGAACTCAGAATTTATGGCAAGATAGTAAACAAAACCTCAAAACTGCATGAGTTAGTAGTCTTTCCAAGAAGTTGGATTTTTTCTTTTCTTCTAAACCTTGTAAAGCAGACTTTTCACCTGACATTCTCTCCTGGAATAGGCATAGTCCCCTTTCTGCATTGCATATTCCAGCTCCTACGTTGCAAGTTCAGCTTTAATCAAACAGGACAGTCCAGAAAAACTTCTACTGAAGTCTGTCTTCAGTACATGGAAATACATATGTTAAGATTCCCTGGTGGAGCATGACATTTTGCAGAACCACAAGGCAACCAGGCAGAGTTTAGGCAAGCAGCTCTCTGGAATGGCTTTGATGAACAGTGTTGAATTCTGCATAAACCAGAGCTCTTCTCATGTGGTCCCTTGTTGGATTTCTCTGCTATGGCAGGAGACAGTGGGGAAGACCACAATCACCAGCTGGAGAATGGTGTGACTCAGCACTACATGTAATTTTGGGTAGCCAGAAGGGAACTAGTTCTGTAGGTCTTCTTGTGCATCGAGATTCCTGCACTGAATGCATATTAATGAATCTTTGTAATTACAGTAGAGTGTGCCTAAAGCACAGAGGATTCCCTTCCTCCCGCCTGTGATCCAACTGTTCTGCCATGACTACCTGAGGTATTCAAAGTGAGCTCTGCCTCACCATGCAGGCAGCAGTGGTTAATTACAGCAGCACTGTTCTGGTAAATAAGGCCTGTGGCAGCTGAGCTTTGGTTGCTTCTGCTGCAGCACTTTCAGATGTTACTGCTCTGCCAGTCTGTCCTGCTGGTCTCCTCCTCTAACCTGGATGGCAGAAAAGAGCCTAAGTCCCAGCCTCTGCTGGTGCTTGGGTTGAGCAGGGTTATGAGCTGGTATGATTTCTACATTGTAAACTGAAAAGCAAAGAGAAAAACGCTTCCGCTAACTCTAGTTGCAAGGTTCTAGATAGCGCTTTTCCCCACAATTTGAGGATTAATAAATTATCTGAGTATGAACACGTGTTGGCTCTAAGGCCATAGACATTCTGTGCAACAAGGTAAGAGGGGCAAATGCAAGATTAGGGGATGTGATGAACTCTCAGCATTCATCAGCAAAAAAGAACAGTCCTGTCTTGGGACCAAAGACTTGATAGAGACAACTGAAAATGCCACGTGCGCTTACTCTGTGTAATACTAACCACCCAAACAGCTAACCCTCTCTTTCTGCAAAAGGCCCTAAGCCAACAAGGTGTTTGTTTTTTTTCTTCTGTTGGAAAAATTAAATCATCTGTTTCCTTACAGTGACTACTTTCTCAGTCTAAACAAAGTGCTGGTACACGCCTGAAAATGTTGTGTTTGACACTTTTCTTGCCACAATATGTTAATCAGATTCAACATCCTATGGAATCTCCATCTTACTTATACCCTTCCTTTGAGTCATTTATTTCTAGCTCTGCTTCAGCTTCTTTTCAAAGCTCAGAGCTCTCTTTTTCCTTTTGCTGCTCACATTCTGGTTCTTCTATCTCCATCTTTCTGTGAGTCTCAAACAGCCTTCAGGTGCTTACTCAAAATTAGCTTATTTTGCATATCACTCTAGTTCTAATTTCCATGCTGATACATGCTCCTGTGGCTGATACCAGAAAAATAGTAGATAGGACCACGAATGTCCAACATCACTATAAATCTTTCAAAATAAATCTTTCACCAAAGCTCTATCCTTCCCCATTTTCTGTTGTCTCTTTTTAAGTCTCCATCTGAAACTGGTATGTAATGGTTATTTTGAAGGCTAATTTGGATAAAAGGTTCAAGAACTGAAAACTTTTTTTTTTCCTTACTAATTGGTTAAACTTCAAGCAGGTTCACATAATAAATAATATAATGTATGATTCTAATTTTTTTCTACCACACCAATAAAAAGATACAGCCTCTGTATTTTGAGGCATAACTCTCTAATAGCTGTTAGGGGAGCACTTATCTTGACAGAAGGAGAGGAAGGGACTGTTGGGATAAAGCAAGAATGGTCAGGAGAAGGATTTTCAGAAGAGAAAAATCTCCAGGATAATATCTGCACACATGCATTACTGCTGAACTGCAGCAGCATTATCTCTTAAGGCCTGTAATTCAGGAGATAGCCTTCCTGAAAAAAAAAATAAGGGAAAAATGAATCTCTTGGAAAAATTAATCTCTTCAGATTCTGTCTAGGAGAGCTGTCACTAACTCTTATCTCAGACTTTGTTGGTTTTCCTGGCATATATGCAGTGGTTGCAAAAGGCCTTTTTAATCAGCTGTACCAAAGAGTAGTAGAAAATACGCTCTGGCTTCATGCATATCCTTAGATACATATCCTTAGATATGCATGAACCTTGCACTTGCCCATAACTATCAAAGCCTGAGAAAGTAGAATGAGGCAGATGGGAACATTATAGATATCCTAGATAGATCCCAGATAGAGCCTTTGATAGATAAAGAAACCTCCAGCATTTCTGGGAAATTCTGGCATGTTTTATATGTTTAATTCCAATTCTGTGTACTAAATATAACAGGCTAGTATGAGCTGCAGGTAGCTTTTGTATGGGGAAAAGCATCTGCCAAAAGAAACAAACTGCCTGACAATTGCATGCTTTCCTAGGGTGGTATCCGTTAGTGTGTTGAGGTTTCCACTGTAGAAGCAGTAATCAGATGCTGCTTTGGGAGTGCCTACTGTCAGGACACAATTTCATGTTTAAGGCAACATTCTTCAGTCTTAGTATGGGGTCGGAAGGGATGGGTTACTTGAGGAATGTGGCGGTGGTCACTTGTCTGTATTATGGTGCTCTGCTATACATCGTGTGTGAAACTCCACAAAAGAAGTCAGGAAATGATCTCACAGACTCTTCTGGCCATATTAATAACCACAAAGGTGGAAGGAAGCACAAAAACTGTAAAAACATCCAGGATACAAGGGCAGCCGGTCTGCCTCGTAGCAGACACTTCCCTGCTAAGAAATGCATTCCTTTGTCTGGTTTAGACTTGTCCGTCCTTTTGGATGGCTGCTTGAAAAAAATTGGCACAGAATATGGTTAGAGAGGGAGAGAGCAGTTGGAGGACCACGTTTTAAGTGAAGGATCACATTCTGTGTGGGATTACACAAGGTGTGTGGAGTTAATGGGAATTCTGGTGAAAGTGCGTATGGGGTTAATTCTGGTGAAAGTGCTTGTGGAAATTCTCGATTGTCGTGAACGTGCTTGTGGGGTTAACTATCGTGAAGGCGAATTTGGAAGAGGGCAGTTTATGAAGAGCCTGAGCACGCCTGTCTTACAGGAGGGACACCTGGAGGTGGTGCGAGGGGTGGGCAGGGTGCCGGTCCCCGACCAAATTTCCTTAAACTGGAGGCGCTGGGGCCTGATACAAATTCCTCAGTGAATCGCTGAGGCGAGAGGAGAGGTAACACGAGGAGGAGGAGGAGGAGGGACGTTTGGGAACCCCGGCTCCAGCAGGGCCGCCTCCCAAACCACCTCAGCGCCAGCCGGGCCGGCGGCGGCAGCCATTCCGCGCCCGCCTCCCCTCAGGGGCCCGCAGGCGGCGCCACGGCTGCGCGGAGACGGAGCGGGCGGCGGCGCATGTGCGGGGCGGCGGGGCGGGGCCGGGGGCTGGCGGCCGCCGCCGGGCTCGGCGGGGCCGCGGCGGTGGCAGTGCCCGGATGCAGCGGCGGGCGGCGGCCGGCCCGTAGCGGGGTAGCGGGGAGGAGAGCGGAGGTCCCCCGCAGGTAGCCCGGAGGGGTCCGCCCCCCCTCCCCCCGCCCGCCTCCTCCTGCGGCCGCCCCGCCGCCGGGATGAGCAGCTCGCGGAACAACCGCGTGATGGTGGAGGGCGTCGGCGCCCGGGTGGTGCGGGGCCCCGACTGGAAGTGGGGGAAGCAGGACGGCGGCGAGGGCCACGTGGGCACCGTGCGCAGCTTCGAGAGCCCCGAGGAGGTGGTGGTGGTGTGGGACAACGGCACCGCCGCCAACTACCGCTGCTCCGGGGCGTACGACCTCCGCATCCTGGACAGCGCGCCCACCGGTGAGCGGCTCCCTGCGCGTCCGTCCGGGTGTCCCGGGCCGTTTCGGGGCTGGTTTGGTATTTACACCCCCCTCCCTCTCCCCCTTCCCCTTCCCGAGTTTGTGTTTTAGAGCCGTTTGGTAAAAGGGTGACGGGAAATCCCTTTCGAGCCGTCGCGCCTCTTTGCTAGGGGTTGCCTTAAACAAGGGGTTGAAATATCGTTTTGTCTCGCTGTCGGCCTGTTGCCTTTCTGCCGCGTTGCCAGAGCTGCTGCGGGATAGCAAAGGTACTGGGGAAGAAAGGAATGAAGCCCTCGTTCCCTCCTGCAACGCCTCGGCTGCTCGATATTTATGTTTTGAACACCGCCAGGTTGGACAAAAGGCTGGGATCCGCACTGGCGTTATGCGGCAGTGGTAGCGTGGCAAACACCGCAGGGAAACGTCCCTCTTCGCACCTGTTCTCACAGCGAAAACTCAAAAATAACGTCATTTTGTTCCCCCAGAAATATGCTCAGGTGGTATCAGGCCCAGCAGGGTTTCCTCAGTAGCAAGGTGCTTGGTCGGATGTGTTGGGGTGCCTGGATGTTCTGCTTTTATAACATGTCGTTCATTTAAAATACGACGGAGAGGAGAGACCATCTTTGAGCCAGCTGCGTGTTGTGTTACAGCTTAGAAGATTATAGCGATGAATGGGAGCTAACAGACTTCTGAAGAGACAGGGATCATGGGATTAATTCTAATTAATTGCAAAAACGTTGCTAAGAAAAAAAAAAACACATGTTGATTTTAATGGTGATCCTTTGAGATGGATTTCATTTTTCTGTGGTTGGGTGCCTTCCTCTCCCCTGGCTTCCTGGTTGGTTTTGCTGTTGTTTCGGAAATGCAGATGCTGTTAAAACTTGAGCTGAGAAGCTTTTGGGAATGGATTTTTGGATGGGAAGCGAAGAGTAGTCTTTCAGGTTGTGGATCCGTGTCTTGCAGGTGTTCACGCTTTGAAACTTTCCCTGCATTTGATGTCTTGTAGAAACCAGTGGGACTACTTCTGCTTAAATGCATAAATGTTGAATATGAGCCTTGCGTGCTCATTATTCCAGCTCTGCTTCACTGGCTTGCAAGCTGATGGTATAGTTAGCTGCATCTGGCAATGTATGCTTAACACTTATTTTTACACCTTGATTTTTTTGCTTCTTTTATTCCTTCTGTTTTTTGGTTGTGTTTATACTTTAGCATTAGAATTTTAACTTCTGCTTCAGGTAGCGCTATGTATATTGCTTTGGGGGTAACTCATAAATGTTGCTGTTTTCAGGCTTCGCAACTGGTATTTCTCCAGGTTTTTGGCCAGAGAGGGTGGATCATCCTTGCAGAACTGCATGGAGCTACCCGGGCTTGCTTTTTGCTAGAGGGAGTTACTTTTCAGGTCACAGTTGCCTTGAGAACAGAAGAGTAAAAATCTATGATGTACTAGTAACAAAAAGAGATAAGGAAGCACTGCAGCCTAGTGGAAAATGCAAGGGGTTATGATGCTGTCCATTTGGACTGAAATCTTGGTTTTACCACTGGATTCACTTTGTATTCTTGGGCAAACCACTTCCCTTATGTAGTTTTCAGCCTTTTAGTATTCACTTTTCTCCACAATAGTGGCTATCACTTGTTTAGTTTAAGGGACTCTGACTTTGGATGATCATTTGAAAGTATTTCTAGGGTCATTTGGATTGTTTCGATCCAAGTAATAACAGGAAAAGTGGGTGGCAGGAGTTTATAATTGTAGCATTGCTCATGATGCTGTTGAGCAAGGAAATGTTATAAAATATGACATGTTCTCGGTTTGCATGGTGTTAAATCAAACCTGGCTCTTACAGTTTAACACTAGGAAAAAAAGTCGGCCCTGCTTTAGAGTCATAACATGGTTTCAAGTTTATGCTGAGGGGAAAAAAAATACATCAGGAGAAGGCAAAATTAGATTGTTTATTGTTGGGAATTCTTCTTATTAGGTATTCAAAACCAGGCTTGATTATAGGCTCTTAAAAGCAGTCCTTGCAGCCAGAGTTGCTGCTTTGGTGAGTTTGAGGCACGTGCAGTCAGGATGATGCATCAGGAACCCAGTGTCTTGCAGACGTAATGGATGAAGCTCGCTTTAATAAAAAAAAAAAACTAAAAGCACCCTGAATTTTCATACACGTATGTGTGTATATACGTGTGTTTGGTTTGGTGCCAGAACAATGGTTCCCAGACTCAGTGATGTCCTACTGTTGTTGCTTTCTAATGGTTTTTATTACCAGGCTATTAGCTATATTGCAAGACTATGTTAACTTCTTATGAAACTCAAGTAGCGTTAGGGCAAACACTTTAGGACTGCTTTCGTTAAAATAAAATCTCATCGGTGGTTTATGTGAAGTATCTGTTAGCTGTTTCCTCCGGGTGTGTTCATCTGGGTAACGAATGGTTGCTGGTCGGAGGTTTGGTTTTGGTTTTCAGTGCGTTGTATTAGTATTGGTGATCATATATACGTTGCCCAGCATTTCTTTAGCAGGATTGTTATTTAATTCCTCTCAGTTGCTCTAAGAATCTGAAAAGAAAGGAAATCTCAGAACTTGCATGGTGGAGTAAATGGAGTAAATGGTGGGATGCAGTGCAGTGTGGTTGTCCTGATACTTGCGTAATAAATCCTGGTGTTTTTGTAAGGAAGCCTGTTGCCAGGATCTAAAGAGAGATCCGGGGGAGTTTTGAGAGCCCCCACTTCCTGATAGTGTTGTGGAAGAAGAAAAGGATTATTTTTCGGAGTTGTTGAACAGAAACTATATCTCTGTCTCAAATTGGAAGGATTAAGTGTGTAGGAGCGAGCTGTGTATTTAGGAAGGAAGGCTGTACAGCAGCAGGTTTGCAAAGAGCACCTCCGACCACGTTCACTTACTGCTCATGATCATTACAGAAACTTTGCGCTTACTCTCTTTGTGAGGATTTGTCTTTTGCAAAGCTGAGGCAAAAACTTGTCTGGCATCCGTTTCCTCTTTCATGTGTTTGGTTCAAAGTAGCAATGTCATTTTCCTGCGTAAAATATTTACCCACTTGTGCTTAAATAAGGGGAGGTGGTGGAGGAGCTGGGGTCAGGAAATGAAATACTGTCGTGAAATTATCCTGCGGGCAAGTGTGCTGCAGCTTGGGAAACTGTGTGTGCTCTACTCTGCCAGGGTTAAAAATGTACGTGTTACCTGCTGAAGGTCTCAGTGGCTTTCTGTGCTTGTATTTCTGTGCTTCTGTTCTGCTGTAACCTGAAGAGTTACACAAATCAGCATGAAATCATAAACGTCAGGACATTTTAAAGAGTATAACACCTTGGATAATTTATTAATAATATAATATATATTTGGTCTTTTAACACATAAAGTGTAAATTGGGGCACTTAAATTGGGTCTTGGTAAAGATTCTGCTTGGTGGCTGTTGGTTAATACTTACAGAACCCCTCACAGCTAAAAATCCAATAGTTTGGGCAGGGGAACGTGTGAAGCCTGTTTGATATGAACGTGTCCTTTGTTCTTCCTGCCCTTCCCCCACGTGTCCCGCACAATAACCCTCTCCCTCCGTGCCCATCTTGTGGTGTGGGGCGCACGCTATGGCAAGTCTGGCATCGCCTGCATGTGGGGATTGGCCAGCGAGCTGCTGCCAAACATTAACAGATGAGTTGTGTTGGTGGGGACACTGATTGGGGTTTTCACACAGCTTGGCTGAATTTGGCTGATGTCTAAGAATCCTTTGTTTTCAGTTTGCCCCAAGTCTCGCCACAGTGTCAAAATTATCTGGGGTGGAAGGATGGGAAGAACAAAGCACTCCTACAGCTTTGTAAATTGGGGTGTAAATTAATTAATTTTATAAGGAGTTCATGGCATCTCTTGCCTGATGGTAGCAATGCCATTATATGAAAGGATTTGGGCTTGAATTCTGTAGAGAATGATGAGTCCATTGGGTTTTGTTGGTTTTGAAAACTAAATCACCACTGACTTCTGTGCATAACAGTGAGTGGTATGGGGATGTTAAAATGTTCTTTGGGTGGATAGTTGTGTATTGCCACCTTTGAAAATGTCTTTGGTGCAAAGGAGAGATTCCTAAGAAATTCAAGGAGCAAGCTGAACAACAAAGCTTCTGTTACATTTTATGGCTTTAAGAGCAACCATGGGTTTTAAAAGCACGTGTATATAAAGGCTGTAAAATTGCTATATTAAGAAGTGGTGACAGGAATTGTGGCCTAGGTAATCCAAAGAAGACGACTGTGGCAGAGACACAAAGGCAGGAAACTGATTTGAAATGCAAATAGTGAAAATGTTGTTGCCAAGCTGAGATAAGGAATACTGGATTTTACGGTGTACTAACATCGGAGGGACGTTAGGAAATGCCAGGTGTTTAAAAGTAGGTAGGCATGGTGAAAGTGCCCTTCTTGTACTTAGTTCTTTTTTTTTTTTGGTGCACTATGAAGGATGATAGGAAACATTTGTTTTGAAATATTTTGCTCTTAAACTGGGAAGAATATTTGGAGGTTTTATTTTTGCATTATCTCATTTTACAGAGCTAAAATTCTCTTCTAGTTTGTAGCTGACCAGCTGTAGGCTGGCGTTTGGAACCTGAAGTCTTTATGGCGCTTTAACATATTTCAGTGATTTAATTAAAGCATTCTTTCTGAATGTAAGCTTTGCAAAGTTTGTGTTTCACAGCCTTTCTTTGAGGAGCAGAAGCAGTCCGTGATGGATCCAGCTTGCATTTAGGCCAGAATTCCAGCTCAGCTTCAGAGCCTACGCGTGATCCAGCCTGCTGGTTGTTCCTGCTGAGCTGTGCTTCGTTTCATCTCCCAGCGAAGTTGTAGAGCATGCAAACAGGTTTATTTTTTGATGAAATTGGACTGAAAGTTGTGATCCTAGTGCTGGTTGAGCATTCAGTCCATTGGGCTAGACCAGAGCGAGTCTGAAGGAGTGCCTCTCTCCTTCCCTCCCCTGAAATGTGTGTAAGGCCAGCATCAGCTCCTAAGTTTTGGCAAACTGATTATGTTTCATCGTCACGTTTGATGGACAGGTCGAGTCTGTTTTATGGTGGTTGGTTGGCGACCTCCCTGCCGATGTCTCCCCCCTGAGCTTTTTCACCTTGCTTTCTTTCCCTGACCTGCTGGAGAGGGGGAGTGAGAGATTGTCCCTGTGGGTGCATGGCAGCTGGCCAAGGTCAGCCCACCAGGCTCACATACCTCGTTGCTGCCTAGCTCAAGTTCAATTAGTCTTTCAACTTTCTTTAAAATATATTATTGATTTAAGTAGTGCATTTTGTTTGTATTAGAGATACGAGTAAGAGTTTAGCTATCACATTTTATGGCTTAGTAGTAGCACAGTGTTTCAATTTATTTTTTAGTGGATGAAGTTTAAAACTACAGCTTAGTTCACTGTCACCAGAGGCCTTCCAACCTGCTTCTCTCTCTCCGGATCGCTAATGCAGTGGTCAGATGTATCAGTATCAGGGAAAGGGGGAAGAAAGGCTGAACCTGTCCGGGTGCTTTCTAGGGGTCTGTGAGATTAAACGTGTGACCCTTTCAGTCAGAGACTCCAAATACAGATACGCACTGATCTCTAAGTCCCAAGCACTGTCGTCAAGTGACATTTGAATCAAACGTCTCTGTATATTTTTTTTTTCTTGGTCTTTCTTAAGGAAGTCAACTTTTGCCTCACTGGCTTGAAATGTTTACTTTCTATTCAAGTTCACTGTGGGATGGTCTAGTTCTGTGTTACAGGGCTCCTGGTTATACTTCTTTGTTGCCTCCCTTCTCGGTGCTTGGACAAACTTAAGAATCTTGCAGGCACTCAATTCCTCGGTTCTTTTACATCCAGAATAAATGTGATCCTTGGCAAAATGTCTTCCCTGAAGTTCAGCAACTGTTAATTTTTTTCCAAATATGCACAACTGCTCTGTATTTGAAATACTGATTGACTTAGCAATCCATTTTTTTAAACAAAAGCACGTGCCATCACTCAACCCCACAACCCCAGGCATCATAGCTAGCGAGACTCTTGAATCAGGGCAACGAAGTAGTAACCAGTTTGAGTCTCTTTAATGCATCTGCTCTTGAAGACTGCCAAAAATAGTGTAATGGTCCAATAGAAGTCATAGCAGTGAGGCAGCCATCCCAAGATCATAGTAAATACGATCCTTTTGACTGCCGCAGTTGTCAACAGATAGCAGACATCAAAGTCTCAGCGTACTGAGCAGGAAAGATAGCTTCCTCCATGTGGGGAGCGAGGTCATGGATGCTGTTAGGGAAGGAGAACGTGCATGGGTGATTTTGAAGTTCTTGTTTTGTAGAAAAATTTACATTTTCAGATGCTGCTACGAGGCAGTAAGTATTCTTTAAATATAAAAGGAGAGCTGAAAAGAATGAGTACGGTGTACAAAGTGTGTCGTCTGGCAGCTGGAGTCAGCAAGTAACATCACGGGTTATAGGAACTGTGTCAGACTTCCAAAATTTCACCACAGAATTTGTGGTCAAGGAACAGATCCTGCCTCAGTCATGAACTGCTCCAGCAATTACAGCTATCGTTTAGCGTCACGTCAGCAGTTTCAGGGTTTTTGTTGTCACTGAAGGCTATCTTCAGCCACCCTGAAATACTGCTCAGATCTCTGTGGTGCTCTGTGCAGCTTTTGCTCCAAATGTGTTGCCTTTTCCAGCCCTACTCTTTTATTCCAATGGTCGTGCGTCAGGAAAGTCTGTAATCATGAGGCCCTTTATAATCGAGGCTGAAAGAGGATGGAGTGAGAAGCCCTCTTGGTTAGGAGAAACAGTGCACGAGATACACCAGATGATTGTGCTGTCGTTTGGAGGGGCCTGGCCAGGCTGGAGAAACGGGCTGGTAGGAGTTTCATGGAATCCAGTGAAGGGAGATGCCTGATCCTGCACCTGGGGAGGAATAATCCCTGCACCAGTACTGGTTGGAAAGCAGCTTTGCAGGACCCCTGAGGGTCCTGGTGGACAGCAAAGTGACCAGGAGCCAGCAGCACACCGTGTTGGCAGTGAAGGCCGACAGCGACCTGGCTCTCTTAGGCCGAGTGCTACCGGCGGGCTGAGGGAGTTGCTCAGGGCACCCCTGGAGAGCTGGGTCTGGTTCTGGGCTCCCCAGCACCACAGGGACGTGGGCACACCGACTGGGTCATGGGAAGGGCCACAGCGGTGTTTGAAGTGATCTTGAGGCATCAGAGATGAGGAGAGGCATGGGGATCTGGTGGTGGTTAGCCTGGAGAAGAGGGGGCTTAGGGGGGTTCTGTCAGCGTGCGTGAATACCTGACGGAGGTCGTAAAGAAGTCGGGGTCACGCATTCTCAGTGGTGTAAAGCGACGGGGCAAGAGGCATTGGGCACAAACTGAAATGCACCAATTTCCACTGAAGCATGAGAAGAAACACGTTTGCTACCGGGATGATCACATGCTAGCACAGGTTGTTCTTGGAGATGCTCGAAACCTGAGTAGGCATGGTCCTCGGCCAGCAGATCTGATTACCCTGCTTTGAGCAGTGGAGGTTGGACTAGACGATCTCCAGAGGTTACTTCTAGCCTCAGACATCGCATGAGTCTGTGAAATAGTCAGCTGAGAAGGCATTTCCTTCAGTTTTGCCTCTCCGGCTGTTGATTTTTCTTCAGTGCTGATGGCTGAGCTGTTGGGCACAAATGACTAATAGGTTTGTAGTGAATCTGGCCGTCATTTCCAAAAGCATCCCTCCTGGAGAGGATAAAAACCACTTTCTTTACTCATTAATTTCAGAGAAATCTTTTTTTTTTTTTATGGGTGAGTAATTGGGATAATGGCATATTACTCCAAACCTTTAGTGCTCAGTTTTGTCTTGTGCTAGGTACTGCACACCAGTGCTTGTCCCTTCTATTGCTCAGATTTTTCCAAAGGAGCAGAACTTGATTTTTATTCTTTTTTTTGAACTCATGGCTTTTCATTGTATTCAGAATGCATGGACTGAAAGTATCTGTGGCTGGTCACTTTCAGTCTGCTGGAGCTTGGCAGTTCTGCAAGAGTTACAAACCTGAGAACCTGGCTTTTGTGGGAGGATGGGAAGGACACATGCCAGTGCCTTATATCTGGTGTGTCTTTGGCAGATTCTTTTTGAAAAAAGCAACATATAGAACAGGAGAACACTTCAAAAATGGTAACAGATTTCCATGAATCTAATGACACCTATCTAAGAGAGCTTGATTTTTGTCTTACAGGCAAAAGCGTAGAGATGACCTCTTAGCTTTTCCACTGTACAAAGTAAAATAAGCCAGTGATTTTCAAACTGTCACGCACTATTGAACTCAGCAGTCTTTGTTGTGCAAGGTAGTGACTTAAGGATAGTCTTAATCCAGAAATAAAATCCCAGATTTCCTATATATTTCTGTATACGCATTTCTGACCCTTTAACTTGCAGTTAAATGAGTCCTCATTTTCTTTCTCCTAAGATGATCTCTGAGTACTTGTATAGATGGAAAAAAAACCCAAGCATAGCTCAAAATTTGAGAGAAGAGGAAAAGAAGATAGAATATTTCATGCAAAGTCAGTGATTTTTTTCACTAATTTCATATGGACTGATATGGTGTCGCTGTCAGGCTTTCTTTATTGGTCACTTTCTAGTGTATGGCTTCAGATTATAATTGTGCACAACAGGAATCTGTGTAACAAGGTACCAATGTTGTTGGTCTTTTTTTATTTTTCTTGTTTTTAACAGGTATCAAGCATGATGGGACTATGTGTGATACTTGTCGACAGCAACCCATCATTGGCATCCGATGGAAATGTGCAGAATGCACAAATTATGACTTGTGCACAGTTTGTTATCACGGGGACAAACATCACTTGAGGCATCGTTTTTACAGAATTACCACACCGGGAAGTGAAAGGTAATTTGCTTTCCCCCATGAAGCTAAGTAGGGTACATTTCATTGTGGTTAACTTCTGCAGGTTTGGTTATTGAAACTTGGATTGGGTAAGGTATTGTCTTGAGATATAAACTCAGTTACTGGTTCTGCCTCTTTGTGAGAGATTTTAGATAGGACAGATCTTTTGAGTTTGGAAAACAAGAAAAACTAGAAAGAATGGAGCAGATAGAGAAGTTAGGATTTGATTATTCAGGATCTTTTAACCTCATTGCATGCTTCCTAATTCTTGAGTTGTTACATAGCAGGTTTAAAACGAAGGCAAATAGCTTTACACAATGTATAATCACAACATTATTTGTCAGCAAATTCCTGAATGTGAAAGTTGAATTAGGTTCAAAAATGGTGTAGACAGATCAAAGAGTAATTTCCTCATTGTGGACTGTGAAGAACATAGGGGTCTGGAGACAAAACCACCAAATTGGACTCACTGTTCATTACCAAAAGCAGAGAAGAGATGCTGTGAAGGGTCATTCTACCCTTGTTTTTAATGTTATTTTCTTGAGCATCTGTTACTTGAGTCTCCTGGAGAAGAACTGTGGAAAAAAAAGGGGCTTTTAGTTTGTTCTTACATAGCTGTTCTAATGTTCTTTAAGTGACTTGTCTAAATCCAGAGCCCCTTTCTATCATGATTTATTGACTGGATGAGTGAGAACAGTGATGCTTGCCTGTTACTAAATACTTCAAGAGCTATATTAAATACTATGTAATGGCTACATGTTGTGGTATCATCTGTGTGAAAACTCTCCAAAATACTCTGATTATATCGTTGGAAGCCTCTTTTATGTAGATGTGATATGCAGTTGAATGTGACGTGTAAGGCAGAACGTTGTTTTTCTTCTGGGCGAGGTAAGGTTTACAAATAAGTTGTAATTTAATGGTGTGCTTTTATCAGCACGTTTATAGTTGTGAGGAGTGGTTGGAGCACACAGACTGGATTCTCATTTAGTGTCTTGTAGGGACTGTGTTTATTTTCTCAGATGCTTGCTTTCGAGTTTTAACTATGGCAAAAACGCCCATGTCAGTGGCTTAATCAAAAAGTAACTTCTGTGTTTTTTGAGATTAATGCCAGTAGTTACCAAATAGATAGCATAAGCTTAGTATCTGAGTCATAAAGTTCTAATGCAGAACTAGACATAGAAGTTTGATCCAAGAGTAGAAAGTTCTGGCTTATTGTGATGAATAAGGACTAGGTAATAAAATACAAATCTGTTTTACTCCCGTTTAAGAAAAATAAATCCCATTGCTTCTGAGAATGCTTGCCAGACTTTTTCATTTCCTTTTTAGCTGAAGTTTCCTCTGTAGTTTTAGGTGATCTCTTATGGTGTGTTAAGCATAGTTTTGGAGATAGTGTGCAGTGTATAGAATTGCCAGAAATCTTTTACATCTTGTTGCTTTCTCTCTGTCTTTGTTTACTCCCATTCATATCTATCTTGCAACTCTTATGTAGAAGGTAGCTTTATCTGCCAAGGAGCTGTTTCTATTGGGTAAAACTTAGATGAGGAAAAAAATGATTAAGTTTAACTTAATCAGGGAGGAGAAAAGGGCAAAGCTGTACTAGGGAGTTTGAGGGATAGCTCATAGGAAAAATGACAAGATCCATCTTCATACGTTTGGATGAAGGAAAACATGAGCTCTGCCTATTTTATTCTGAAATCTGGAATACCATGGACTGCATACTAAAGTAATACATGCTGGCTTTTGTCTCAGTTTTGTAGATGTTGAGGTATTTCTAAAATGCTACTATAAACAACATATCCCTGTGTTTCCTCTCACCCTTTTAGATTAGGTAAAAATTGCTAATATTTTCATACGCGCTTTGCATTGATTTTAACAGTTTAACTTTTTCCTTGTCTGCCATCTGGTGGATCTTTAAAGTTGAGCAGGAGAGTGTTATACCTCCTGAAAAGGTCAGGAAATGTTCAGAATTTCAGCTGAATACTTTTGTCTGGCAACATTCTTGTGGCGTGAAATAAGAAGTTAGTCCGGTTGCATGCAAACTGGTGGCTTTTGAGATGACCAAAAATTCAAGAAAATGTTTCTATTTTTATTTGTAAGTTCCCACTAGCAGTCCTATTTTGGCTTATCTACGTCACTTCTGTCTAAGTCTGAAGAAGAGAAGAGTTTTGCTTTAGGCAAATAGTGTGTTATGACAAAAATAAGACCGAAAAAATAAATGCTGATATATTGAATGAAATTTGCCAAGATTTGCAATTAGTACTATGTAGAAAAAGTCTTGAGACACGAAGTGGAAAGAGATGTAGTTCCTCCACTTAATAGCATAATTCCTCCACTTAATAGCATAATTCCAAATAAAAATGGAGCTGCAGAAAAGTAATGTTGGCGTAGGGTGCATCTGAGAGAAACAGGAATATGTCGTTATGTGAGTCTGTATGTTTCTTTATTGATTTTAATAATATTTAAATAATATGAGTACAAATCTATATGTTACAGGTTGTTGTTGGTAGTAGGAAGTTTGGGGAAGAAATTATTAGAATGAAAAGCTAATTCTAAATATATAATAAAGCAGACTTGTGGTCTGCTGTTCAAGTTGGGAATTTAATGGCGGTGATGAAATGTGCATTTATGCAGTTATTTTTATTTCAAGATGGTTACCTTCTTTTCTACCCCGAAGGATTCTTGGACTTTCTTTATTATCTTGACATTTTTGGGTGGTTGTTTGTTTTTTTAATAACTTCAGGGTATTGCTGGAGTCTCGCCGTAAATCAAAGAAAATTACAGCAAGAGGAATCTTTGCAGGTGCCAGGGTGGTGCGAGGAGTTGACTGGCAATGGGAAGATCAAGACGGTGGCAATGGCCGTAGGGGAAAGGTAAAAAAAATAAAATAAAACTAGTTTAAATAAAAAGATGCATTTCTGCATGTTCATGTAATGATCTCAATAACCTTTCTTACTGAAGAGAAGATAGATCACCGTAAAAATCAGTACTTTAGTTTCTTAGTCATTTCCGAATCTTGCTCTGTAATGCTCAAGCACTTAGGAGGCAATGTACAGTATGAGAAGTTCACTTAAATTTACTTTTTTACAATTTTCTTTAGAAACTTGTCTTGGCTGTCCTAAGACAGCCTTTATAACATCAAGATCTGGAGTATATTTAGTGTTACTGGAGAGATGATGTAAAAACAGTTCTCGAGCATAGCCCTTTCTGGTCACTCCTGCGTTCTGTGGTCTGAGTGCTTGTGGGTCACCACATTTGTTAGTCTCTTGGTCTTAGCTTTAAGTGCTTGCACCCTGATTTTTTTGTTTTTTCGTCTAATAATCTATAGAGACAGACTTTTCTGATGTAAAATGAAAGCTTTGCAAGTGTCTGTTGTGGATGTTATATTACTGGCTTATTTAGGACATGGTGAGCTTTTGGTACAGTTGTATGATAAAAATAATTTGATTTATGGAAAATTGGATTGCATGGAAAGACACAGAAAATTTGCTGAGATTAAGATTAGAAACAATGTAGATTTAACTTGAGAACTAATGAGAGTTTGTTATAAGTATGAACGTAAAGCCGGGTGTGGTAAGATAGGCAATGACTTACCACCATACATGAGATATTATTGAGTGAGAATTGGATGCTCTTCTGTCTGGGTGAACTGATGTTTTTGTTCATGTTTAGTATGCTTAAGAAGCCTTTCAAATAAAGTGAGAAGTTCTGAATAAAATAGTTAGTCTATTTCATATCCTAGATGTTTATAGAAGCTTTAGGACCTCTGAGGATATCATTTTCAATTTTATTGAGAGGAAATAATATAAATCTCTTAAAGCAAAGGGTATTCAGATGTATCTTTATTTTCATCTTGATTTATTTACCCCTTGCTATGAATTTTGCAGGATGTTTTGAAATCTCTGAAACCTTGCGAAATGAGTCTTAGCCTGTGTTGTCTGTGCGATGTACTAAACTAGAATTAGTGGGACTTATTTGCAAGCTGAAGACATGTATAAATGCATATAAAGTGTCTTCATGATGGATATAAACTAGGAAAAGCAAAAAGCAGAAACAGTTTTCAAATAAATAAAGCTAAGAATGAAGGCAAATTCTGGAAGTTGATTCTTTGAGTAATAGAAGCGGTCTAAGAATTTGCTGCATGGCCTCATGATTTCAGAAATGTCAGGGAAAGTCCTTTTCACTTCCCTTCTTTTGTCCTGCTGTTAAACAAATTGGCTCAGGAAATAAAACCTTGTCTCTGCTACTGCCACCAGGCTAATGCAGGTTATACAGACAAATTGGAGCAATTAAAACAGTTTTCATCCTGTTTTTCTTAGTGCAACACTAATTCTAGCAAGAACATGTCAAAGCATCATAAAAATAAATGTTTACGGTGCTGATTTCGTTTTGTACTTATGTAGCTAGATTATCTACCAAATATATGGAAGAAAGATGGATTTGCAAAGTACATACTTAGGCTTATTAAGACACCTAGGGAATGCTTGTATCAACAGATATGAAGCTTAATAAGATTTTTTTAAATTAAATTCAGTAAGACTGCTGTATTGTGAATTTGTCTGAGGGGGTGAAGAAGATTCTAAGTTCACATCGTGTTTCTGAGTTTTTTTTGGTTACATAAACACTTCTCTTATTTATAAATAGGTAACTGAAATCCAAGATTGGAGCGCGTCAAGTCCACATAGTGCAGCATACGTTCTTTGGGACAATGGTGCTAAAAACCTTTACAGAGTTGGCTTTGAGGGCATGGTAAGTATAAAAGAACATAAAGGGTAAAATTCTTGGAGGGGGAAGGGCGGTAAGAATAACGTGTGCTATTCTGCTGCTTTTGTAATATCCTTTGTCAGTGTGCTGCTATTAGTCAGGTCATTGTGAGTACAGCTGTATGGATCATGCATATGTATTAGGAGGAAAGTCTGATCTGGGAATAAAACATAGGAGTGATTTGAAGTTAAGAGCTCCTTTTTGCCTGAGTAGCGTAAATATTTACATTGCATACATAATTATCTTACTGTGCTTAAATTGAAATTCAGAAAAGAAAAAAGCTTATTCATGAACTTTTTAAAGACCCTATTTTTTCTCAAGTTCACTTCAAATTTTGGTGTGATTACTGCAAGATTTGCAGTTTTTAAGTTATCAAACTCAACACCCTCTTGTGAGCAATGCAGTGGGAAGGTATGGAATTACGTTACAACCTTAATTCACTTTAGCATTACATTTTTTGTTTCCTAGCTTCTACGGCTACTGCTACAGCTTTAGAGAGAAAATAGGTCAGACTCTAGCCTAAGTGCCTTCTGTTGCTCAGTTTTCTTATCCTAATGTGGGTCAGGGGAAGGTTACTTCGATTATCAACTGCTTATAACATCTTAATTAGCATTTTCTTTGCATGATTTTTGTTTGATACTGCAGAGGAAAACCATGTTAACTTAACATTGAGGTGTCATCTTATCAGATGTGTATTAGTAATAAGATCTTAAACAATGACTAGTTGGCTTTTCAGGAAGCGAAATTATTTACTTTTTAGCCTCACTTGAAGTAAAATACTTTCAGAATAAAAAAGAAAATACTAAATACCACTTTTGCAGTAAATGTATTATTTTAATATCAGATTTAGAAAGAATAAGTGCAGGTCAGCTTTTCTGATGCATGTTTTGGAAAGTTTGTTATTTCTTCAGCCGGCAACAGGAAGATGCTAAGGGTAAAATGAAGTCACTATTGAGTGACATCCTTCTTGGTCCCTTCAGTTCTAAAGAATATTTCTTAAATGCTGGCAAAAGGGGGGGAGGGGGTTACAGTATTACGTAGTATAATATTGTTAAAGCAATGGTTGGTGTCTTCTCCCTAATATTTGATTGTGACACATGGAAAAGGAGCACAGTTACCAAAGTTTAGACAGAATGAGTTCAACTGATTCTTGTGTTGCAATTTTGGAGTTATGTTAAAATTTATGGACTGTCTAATAGGAGATATAATGCTATGGAATCACTAAATGTTACTATTGACCCCAGAACTACTACATTAAGATAAGCCATACTCTGTTCTGAAGTAGTTATTCCCTTAATAAAAATGTATTTATTATTTGTTTACAAAACTATTCTTTTGCCAAGCTATTGCCACATAAGGAAGTATTAAATATTTCTAAAATACTTTATTAACTACATCAACTGCAAGCTGATGATGGAGAAGTAAAGGGCAGCTTTCCCCACAAGATGTGTACAAATAGAAATATTTGGTCAGTCAATTTGATAATTAACAAAAAAGAGCTGTTAAACTGCTTACGAAACTAGATATATATGCATAACATATAATGGATACATACTATATGTACACACACATATAAAGGATAATTTGAGGCCTTGTATGTAGTGCTTAACTGATTGTAATCCATTTCTACATTCATTTTTACCTCTGTCAAACCCTTTCATCAAATGCAGTTCTGACTTCAGACAGGATTTTGTATATCTGTGACAGTCATTTGCATGTAAAGGTAGATTTTATAACTGATCAGTTGTGTGCCAATTTGTATGTTTCATTATGTACTGTTCCAAAAAGCTGGCTAATAGACTGTCAGAAAGTCCATATAAAAATTGGGACAAACTTGTCTGGGGACCTAAGAATTGATTAAGAATGTTCAGAGTGTGTGGAAACAATACTCAGTGTTTGCCCATGTAAATACAGCTGGGAAAAGACCCATACTTGCAAATGAATAACACTTGCCTCAGACACAAATGGAGCTGATTAAAGAAACACAGCTTATTATTGTAAGTCAGGGTTGCTTATTTGATAGCTGACAGGCTGCATCTGGTCCTCAAAATGAATCTATCCAGCCTGCCAGCTTTTCTGTGGGAGAGACAAGGATTGGCTGGTAGGGCAGCAGGTGCTGGCTGAAAACTTCCATTTATTTGTGATCAGATCCTTTGAGTTTTTAATCGAGTTTGCTGTTGCTGTGTTTACATATGAAGTGATCGAGGGTGCACATCCTGTCTGTCTTTATGAAGTCTAGCATTTAAGTCTGGGTGTTTCTTCTGCCGTGCTGACGCAGGCCACAAATCCCCAAACTGAAATCTGATTTTATGGTACTGTTAGGTTGAAAAACATGTTTGTTACATCCATAGCAGGAACCAAGTACAGTTGGCTAATATGGTTATCAACAGTGCTTGCATTTCATACCTATATGTGTATTCAGGTTCTAGAGCCAGACCAAGCTGTTAACTGTGTTACCTACTTGAAGAATACATGAATGCAGCCTTTTCGTACAGTTTAATCTTTTTATTGAAAATTAGAATTGAATGAGAAGATTGCAATTTAGCTCTTTGGACTTTTTTTTTTGGAGTTTTAATTTCTTCATATGAAGCACATGAGGATGTAACATCCATTGGTTTTCAATAAGCATTATAATTCTACTACTAACTGGTAGAATGATTTTGCTGTAAAAACGGAAGAAAATGGTTCCTCTAGCAGGAATGTCCGAAATCTGTTTCAGTATTTAGGAATTATTCCTATGCTATTAAATTTCTTTGCTTTATACCACTTGCCTTTTTTGCTGTGATTAACCTCCTCCTCTTGTTTTTCATTATGGAGGATCTTCCTTTCATCTGTGTAGCCTCTGAAAGAAGTAACTGTAGTTATCATCCATCATTGTCACCGTAATCTGTAAGCCATCTGCGTTTGTGTACTTTTTTTCCCCACAAAAGTCTGAGTAGTTGAGTGCATGAGGGAAGCTAATAAGGTTCCTGGCCCTTATGTTTTTGATGTTATTTTTAAACTTTGTTTCTGATCTGGTTGGTGCCCAATTTCTACTAGTCAGTATTTATTGGGTTACGTTTAAAGGATAGTCCTTTAAATTACTCTAGAGGATTTTAAGAGTGGTTTATTAGCACACATTTTAAAAATAATAAGAAGGCAGATCTCTTGTCACGTAAGGCGTTGCAGGTGAGAGTTATAAAATATGTAGAAATGCTCTTTCTGCTGCAGTTATAACACAGAATGTAAGTCAAATCTCCAGTTTGTTACATTGCCTCCAGTACTTCAAAAATGAGGAATGTAGGAAAGATCAGCAAGAATCCAGTTCACAAGCAGCTGTGAAATTGCTCAAAGAGTCAATTTTATCTTAATCCACGAATTTGTCTGGAACATTGCTGGGAGCATGGAGTTGTTGATTTCTATTATTAATACAATGGCTTTTTTCTGTATTGTCAAGCTGTGACTCCAATATCATTTAGAAAGTAGGGGTAGTTGTTTTTAAATTGAGAGAGGAGTGAGATGTTTATGTGTACGTATATACCTTGTATATTTATTTGCATTTGTCAGCCGACTTTGTTTTGCTTCTCTTCACGTGGCTTTATTTCTGTTCATTCTCCTGTAGTCTCAACCAAGCAAAATTTTTCATCTCTCCATAAGTGAGTTTCTTAGAAACATACTTCCCTTAAACAGAAATGCATTTTACATTTTTTTTTAATTTATCATGTAAACCTCCAAGGAAGACAGTTGTGAATTTAAAATGATCCTCTTTAGAAACAAAGGAAGTTACACATGGAAAGTTTTTATAAGTACCTATAATCAATAGACCCTTACTGTTCAGTCAGGACGTGTCTGCATTCTGACATTCTCTGTAAGAAGCTGTTGCTGTTGTTTTTACGCCTCATATCTCTTTAGATTAGAGAAATAACTGAAATGATAATTTCTCCTTTTATTGCTTTCACTCTTCTCAGCTTCTTGAAACTGAAAAAGATTTCAGTTCATTTAATTTGAAATGCTGCATTTCTTAAAACTTTTAGCTAGGACTTCTGGATTTGTCCAGTCCCTCATTGCTGTAATCCGGTGACAAAGCTGTGTGCCCTGGCTTTCCTCATTTGCCCTGCGAGGGCATGTTTCCTTGCCAAAAACATTTCTCAGTTTTGAGACTTAAAATGACCTTTAGAGGGTGTGTTCCCTCCTACCTCAAACACCTGCAGCTGTGGCATGGTTGGTTTAACTGTCAGATCAGTATTAATTTCTGTCCTGGTATTTACTGCTGATGTAGGTGCTATTTCACAAACATTCTTCTTTTTCTTAGCACACCTGGTCTCCTTATTACATCTGCAAACTTACCTCCCTGGTTCGGGTGGCTGGCCTTTTGTGTTGATTGGAATAACTCAATTATTCCAATAGGCAGCTGCTCCTTCGGCACTGTTTTACTCTTCAAGGTCAGAGATGATGGCCCTTTTTACACCATCTGCTGACATTGCTGTAATACACTTTTTTTATTCCTTGAAGTTTTTATGATGATGAAATGGCTGGGTTTTCATTGGTATAATTGGATAGTAAGTCAAAGCCAGCTGTTACATTTTCTGTGTTTCCCATTTGGTTGACATGATCATGATCTCGATGTAATCCAGTCACATACTTCTGAAAAGCAGAGAGTTTTTCAGCGAAGTCAGTAGGTAGATGGTAAAAGAATGAAGATTGCTGTAGGCAGAAACTGTCAGTACCCACTGAGTTTTCATTTTAATGATTTTCTGCTTAACTGGGGTTCCTGTCTCTTCTCTAAGTATACATAAATTCCACAAAATCTACAGCTTGTTTTTCTGTTTCTTTTCTCGGAAGAGAGCCATCTTCTGGGTTCACTGAATGATTTCTACGTTCAGTTAATGTATGAAAGCCTATGTTTTTTGTTCATCTGTGCATATTTGTCTCCATCAGGTATTTATACCTGACTCACAGCTGTTACTTCTGTTTCTGTGCACAGCATCACAGTGAGTCTAAATCTTGCATTTCAAATTCTCCTTTTTTTTTGGTACATTCCCCTTGGCACTTGTACACCTAATCTCCAAACAGTCTGCCGTTTCAGTCCACCTACAAGACTCAGGCTCTTCTAAAAATCCCAGTGGAGCTCTCTGAAGGACAGTACAGCAGCACTTTCCAAGTGAGGAGCAAAGCTAGGTGATGAGGTGATGTGCTGTCAGCTCACTGTGGCCAGGCTTCGTGTGTGTTTGTGGCCCTTCCTTACTAGGGGCTCTCTCACCATGAGGTCCCTAGAGGAGGATGCCATAGTACTGCCCCTGATTTTTGAATTAAATGACCTGGGCAGAAGAAAGCATGTTTTCCAATTTTGATAAAACTAGTATCTGGTTTGCTACAAGTACAATTCTAGTTGCTCAATCAGTTTTCATGGTACTGAAGTACAAATAAGAACAGTTTCCTGTCATAAAACTCCTGTATTTTTTTTTCAAGGTTGGTTATGTTGTGTTTTATTTTTAAGGCCTGTATTATGTTGATGTTACATTTGCTAGTAGTGCTGTTTACAAAGTTGTCAAAAGAACTCTTTGTAAATACAGTATATATGAGTTTTACTGCCTTAATCTCTGTCAGTGCCTCATCTTTCTGTGCATTTTTGAGTCCTTTTCAATTTTTTGGTGATGACGTGTTAAAAATGAACACATTACTTTGCTTTTCTGTAATAGAAACACACTCTTTTCCTCTGTAGTAATCTTAACATTGACTCCACCATGTTGCTGGAAGGAAGGTGAGTGTAAAGCTGATGCTGGACATCAAGCTACAGCTTAGTTTCACACCCAAGTACATCATTATACTCCAGAAATAACCTGCATAGTGCATGGTGCAGGCTGCGTAGTAAGAGAGAGAGCAGATGTGTAGGTTTTTGTGTTACTCTGTAAAAATCAAGGTAACTAACTTGCTTCCTGAGAATTTCTGCCCCAAGATAGTAATTAGCCTTTTACTGAATATTTTATTTCTGCAGTTAGCTTTTTAGCCATTGTTGCTCTGCAAGTTAACGCTTGCTGTAATGCACCTGAGCGTCGCCTGGCTGCAAGGAGAACTGTGTAGGACCCTCCTGCACTCTGTGGTCGATGCTGTGAAGAAAGAAAAACAACTCCTGCGCCTGTGATTGTCGCCTGGCCCAGGAGGCTGCGTTCAGGGGATGGGACCGAGTGGTTCCAGGCCCATTATGGGTCTGTGGGCGTCTGTCAGCTCGCCATCTGGGACGGCCAGCGTGGCCCTTTTGTCCCCGGCCGACTTGAAGCCAGGGCCTGCCCACCGGGTGGCAGCATGCTGCTGCAGGCCGGCTGTTCTCTGCCCAGCTGACGCCTCCTTTCTCCTACTTTGGAGAGCAGCTAAATCTCATTATTTCTATCTGGCAGTTTCTGTTCTTTTTTCAGAAAGTGATGGTGCGTTCTTCAGAGGTCCGGGTCACTGAGGGAAGCCTGGTGGTCATCAATGCCTCCCTCAGTGACTTGGAAGACTCGAGAGTTTGTTTTAATCCTTTTGCAGGAGTACAGTCTGTCACTAAATCCTAGGTGTGGAAAAAATATTTATAAAAAACATTTGCTTAGTTAGGGTTGATTAGATCGCAGCCGCCTGTCTTCTTTATTTCTTCCCCCATTCCGTTAGAATATTCTGACACATATACAGACAGTTTCCAATCTCCTTCTCAGCCCATCATGCACACAAAATGCCCTTTGTTTAGTGAGGATTGATCCGTAAGGAGCAATGCCAGATGGTAGCCGTTTGGCTTAAAGGGTTACACAGAGAAAGAACTAGAGGAAGGGAGAATTACAGGAGCTCCCCTGGCTTTATGAATAGGAGCTGGTTATCACACTAGAAACTTCTGTCCCTCACATAATAAAATGATCTTTCTGAAGGCATATGCTTTTGTACTTTTATCTTTAAATGATCACGTTTAGTTCAGCTTAATTAAAACCCGCATCTTTGTATTCTGTATGTTTTTCATAGGAAATTGTTCAGTTTTTAGAATTCAGGTGCTAGGTTTTATTCTCTAAATTTTTAAAATATATGTATGCCAGAAAAATGTTTGGGAAGAGGGGACAGCACTGGCGAGCCTGAAATAATACCGTACAGGAAAGGCTGTGGCCTCAAGTACTGTCTGCAGTTACTACTTTCTTTATTTGCTTGTATTCATATGCCTTTTTTTTTTTTAACAATAACTATATAGAACAATGCCAAGGAGATGGGTTACTTTAATACCTTTTTGGGTTAAAAATTTGTTATCCTTTATAGCCTTTTTGTATTGGTAAGTGTTACTTGAATCTTGCGAATGTCAAGGCTGACAGCCTCGGAAGTATTTGAGCTTCTTTGCATCATTGACTTTCATGGAGTATGTTTTCTGTACACAGAAATTTTCATTTTTCCTTAATTGAGTGTATTTCAATTCTAGTTTCACTGATTTATGTTAACCTGGAGACTCAGTCAGTGAGGACTAAAGTTGCCTTAATCTCTCTCCCTAGTCTGACTTGAAATGTGTCCAAGATGCAAAAGGAGGCTCTTTCTACAGGGACCATTGTCCTGTGTTAGGTGAGTTGAAGACAGTGTAAATTTGTTTTGATCCATGTTAATTGTATGTAGTGTGTATTTCTCTTTTCAACTGTAATCTAAAATGACTCTCCCTCATAGTGAACTGTAAATGGTAGCACTTCTGTGCATTAATAATAAACTGTAACTCTTTCCTCAGTGTTACTTGGTATCAGTGTGCCAAATTGATGGCAAGGGAGCTGTTAAATGTTGAACGAGTAATAAATAGTCACATGTTGTGCACTGTATTTCTAAGGAGATAAACATTTATGCATTCTTCTAAGACCTTTAGATATTCAAAGATGTTTAACAAAGTAGCATATACTCAGCCAGAAAAAAAAAACATTTGAACATATAATTTAACCTATTATTTTGTGCTAATACTAGTATATGTTGTGAAAACCTGGTTGCAGTTTCCCACGTCTGCTATTGCAGTGACATATTCTTCTTGTCTTAGCTGGGCTACAAATATGTATGGAATATATAATAAAAATAATTGCCACATGTTCCTTTTTTTTGAAATACAGGCAAATTGGAATAAAGTTTATGGATTACTTGGCACAAATTTCTCTGTTATCTTAATGTGTAATTTCCTTTGTGAAACATCTGGTCATAAAATGGGACACTACAGAAAATTTTGATTTTTGCACTATTGCTTTTTGACAGCAATGGTAAAAATGTAAAAACAGTAAAGGTTTGCCTTTTTTATAAAACAAACAAAAAAACCAATAATGTTGTCCAGAAAGCTGTGTACTGTCAGGTAGAGGAATTGTTTGAAAGTAAAAATGCAAGTTATTCTGATCTTTGTATCTTGCTTGTGTACTTGAAATTAGTTTTGTCACTTGAGTCTGACATAAGTGGGAATGTATAAGTAGAAATAAGTTCTTTATTACGCACAGGTAAACCTAGGATCTTATGCATACCTTGTATTCGTTTTGGTTCATGTTTTAGAAGTACAGGTCTATGCTTTCTACATGAGCTTATTTTGGGGTGATACTGTGTTTGAGTGCATGAATATTGATCACTGAAGTTAGTAGGAGACTTTAAATTCTTTCCCTTCCACTTTATCAAGTTGCTCTTAATGGATGACAATGAACTTTGTTCATCATTCTAACCACGTTATCCTCCATCTTCTCAGTCTCACTCTTTGGTAGAACATCTGTCCCTTTCATTTGTATTCTAAACATAGTTCACAGATATATTCATGCTGTGAATTTAAATCTGTACTTGCACTAAAAGCTAGGAAATTATTTTGGAAGCTTTGTGTTATTTAGAGTAGAGTACAAATAATAGTCCAGCAGGGGCCTAATTAAAATAGAGTAGCATGTAGTCAGGACAAAATACCGAGGCTAATTTTGTTCAGTACCTCCTCAGTGACCTTTATGATGAGGCAAATCCAGTCTCAGAAACTCTGCAGGTGACAGCAAATTGGCTGAGCCATGTAGTGGAAAGTAGAGCTTTAATTCAGAGAAATCTTGAGAAGGTGAAGAATTCGGTGAATGGAGACCTCATGGACTTCCACCAGAAGTGGATGAAATGGTTAAAATAACCCTATGTACCAGGACAAACTTGGAATTTTGCATTCCTAAGTGAGGAGCCTTGCCGAGGAAGACACGGGTGTTGCAGTGAATACCAAATGTGATGGCAGTATGCCATCACTGCAAACAAAGCAAACTGCATAGGGGGCTATATTAGAATTACAGACTCATTCAGGTTGGAAAAGACCTCTAAGAACATCTAGACCAACCTTTAACCTAGTACTAACATGTCCACCACTAAACCATGCTACTAAGTTCTACATCTACACACTTCTTGAAGACCTCCAGGGATGGTGACTCAACCACTTCCCTGGGCAGACTATTCGAATGCTGCACAACCCTTTCAATAAAGAAATTTCTCCTAATACCCAACCTAAACCTCCCTGACACAACTTGTGGCCTTTTCTTCTCAATGGTAATGAGGCTGTGTCCAGTTTGTGTTGACACTTTCACCCTCCACACCTTCAGTTCAAAAAAGGTTAATAGAAACTCTAGAGGTTCCATCTGATGTTGGTTTGCCAAAGTGGTTAAGGGAGTGTGAGGACATAATTTACAAGGAGAAATAGCTGGGCTTGTTTAGTCTGGCAAGGAAGAGGTGAAGGTGTAATCCACTAGCTGTCTACTACTAATTGAAGGGTGACTGAAAATGCTAATAGAATTGTAGAATGGCTGAGTTGGAAGGGATCTTAAAGGTCATGTAGTTTGAGCTCCCCTGCCATGAGCAGGGATGCCACCCACTAGACCAGGTTGCCTAGGGCCTCATCTAACCCGGCCTTGAACACCTCCAGGGATGGGGCATCCACAGCTTCTCTGGGCAGCCTGTGCCAGTGCCTCACCGCCCTCTGAGAGAAGAATTTCCTCCTAGCATCTAATATGAATTTCCCCTCTTGAAGTTTAAAACCATTCCCCCTTGTCCTGCAATTGTCTGCCTGAGCAAAAAGTCACTCTCCATCTATTTTATAAGCCCCCTTTAAATATTGAAAAGCTGCAATAAGGTCTCCCTTGGAGCCTTCTCTTCTCCAGGCTGAACATCCCCAGCTCTCTCAGCCTTTCTTCATAGGAGAGGTGTCCCAGCCCTCTGATCAACTTCATGACCCTCCTCTGGACCTGTTCTAACAGGTCCACATCTTTCTTGTGCTGGGGGTCCCAGACCTGGATGCGGGACCCCAAGTTGGTCCTCACAAGGTCCTTTTTAAAAATGGGAGTGATGTTTCCCTTTTTCCAGTTACCACATGGCCTGACTGCCAGGACTTTTCAGATATGAAGGAGAGAAGCTTGGCAACTCCCTCAGCCAGTTCCCTCAGGACCCTGGGGTTTGTGGCATCAGACCCCACAGACTTGTACTTGTTCAGTGTCATCAGGTGGTCTTAAACCTGCTCTTTGCTTACAGTGGGAGGGACCTTTCTCCCACAGCCCTCATCTACGGATTCAGCGAAATGGTAATACCAAAATGTCAGTTGTGGCAAATGGTATAACAACAAATTGTGGTAGCCTGAAGGTGTGACTTGAGACGTTCAGGTCATGTATTGAAGAAATTTTCTGTAATGCCGACAGTAGCACTGGAAAAAGTTACCTAAGTTGTGGAACCTCAGTCCTTGGGTGCTTTCTGAGAACTGAGATAGACAAAGCCATAGCTGACCTCAGGTGGTTGTTGCTAGCTCATCTTTGTGTGGAATATCAGACCAGGTAACCTTCAGATATCCCTTTCTCCAGTTAACACTTCTATAAATCTTTGCTGGTTTTGCTCTTTCTTCCCTGTCTAATCATGGCTGTCTCTGGAACGTTTGTCTTCATATCATTGGTTTCCTATTTAGTGAGTTCTTTATCAGTAGCTTTTCTGTAGAAATATTTTTTGACTTTGTCTTTGCAGAATTGGCTGTCTCCATGTTCTGAGTGTTTTGTTGCAAAGGTAAAGGGTGCGGACTCAAAATAGCGTTCTGTCTATAGGTCCTTTAACAAAGACCAGGGCAGAGAGAAGTCACTGTGACAACGTGGGTGGTCATAGAAGTCAAAGTCCATTGAACGTGAGCATCCATTCATGGCTGTGTTTCCTCTCTTAGCAGTTTCTTGTAAAGCAGCGTTGTAGTCTCTTCTTGACCATTCTGTCCTCTGCAGACTTTGAGTGCTGCAACGTCTGGTGTGGATTTTGGTCTCTGGAATTGGTCTCCCTCCAAAGAATGTTATTGTCTCTGTGCGTCAAACTACGTGTTTCTACTTATTACAGTGTGAGGACCCCTCCTCCATTATTGCTTCTTGCTTGGAAGAGGAGAAACACTTTTTTTTTCCCCTTTAAGGCAGCAGTGTTATTAAAGACTCACCCTCTCCTTTGCCACTGATGTTGCTGTTGAACTCCATCTACGTGAGTTCTGCAGTTGTCACTCTTGCTATTCAGTGGATGGTACCAGATACCATCCTCTTGTTCTGTCAGCAAGCAGATCTACAAGTTCATTCTCTCATCAGTCAACGCAGCTTGATGTATGTGGATGTATGCTGTTTTCCGCCAGCTTTTGACTTCTTGGTATGAAGTGTCTTTTGAAAGCAGGTGTGGTTTAGGGAGAAGGTTTTCGCACAAAAATTTGTGGGTTTTCTTGTTTGCAGTCATATCCACACTTACAAGGTTATAAGGACTTTAATCATTAGTCATTTTGGATAGTCTTTTGCCAGTGCTTCTCCTCATTCCAGGGACTGACGCAATGTAAAACAAAACAAAACAAAACAAAACAAAATTATTTGGGCATATCTGTCAGCCTCTGAGTCGGTACATGGCACTCTGTATATGATGCCTCAAAACTATCAGAGCTAGTTGTTTCGATGCCTAGAACCATAGCTGTTACTATCCCTGTTAGAGGTCATACTGGAGCCGGTCACAAGTATTTATCATTTACCATTTTCACTATTTGTCGTGAAAACTCAGTGAGAAATAGATAATTCCATACCCAGAGATTCAGGGTTTTAACTTGTTCACGTCCCTCCCTTTTAGCTCTTGGCCACTACAGTTTCATAGACATGGAGAGGTCTTGTGGGTATCAGTTCCGTGTCAGAAATGAATTTGTGTTGTTTAGATTGCTTGGAAAATTAACGTGGCCATCTGAGTATTTTCTTCTTCTTCCATTTCAGGTGAGCAAAACGGTAACAGAAATCCTGGTGGGCTGCAAATTGGTGACCTTGTAAACATCGACCTTGATTTGGAAATTGTACAGTCTTTGCAGCATGGTCACGGAGGATGGACTGATGGCATGTTTGAAACCTTAACAACAACTGGAACAGTTTGTGGCATTGATGAGGATCATGACATTGTAGTACAATATCCAAGTGGCAACAGGTTTGTTATATAGCCTTCATCACTGATCTCACGAAACTGTCTTTGCCTTCTGCACTTGTGATCACTTGCTGCCAGAAACTTTCTTTTCTCCTTTTCTGTATATTAAGATTTCCCTGAGAATTTTTATATTCCTTTTGCAACGTGTAACAAGGACTTGAGTAATCGCGCAGCTCTCAGATCTTTAAAGATCTAAAACTGTAGAGGGAAAAGAAGTTTGTTTCCTCTCACACTTAGTGAAAGTTTGAGTCCAAAATAATAAAGCTGTGGAGTATCTTATTTCTGAGGTAGAGCTTAATACAATATTTTAATTTTTTTTAATTACAAAGTATCTCATGTTTTTAAGGGGGAATGGTAATAGTAGTGTATTGTGGGATTTCAGGAAAATGGGTTACGATGTGAACTTCTTATGTTGGGGATGTCATCTAATCATAGAATCTTTAAGGTTGGAAAAGACCTCCAAGATCATCTGGTCCAACCGTCCCCCTACCACCAATATTTACCCCCCTAAATCATGTCCCTAGGTACCACTCCCAAACATTCCTTAAACACTTCCAGGGATGGTGACTCCACCACCTGGGCAACCCGTTCCAATGCCTGACTACTCTTTCTGAGGAGAAATTTCTCCTAATTTCCAACATGAACCTCCCCTGATGCAATTTGAGGCCATTCCCTCTAGTCCTATCACTAGTAACCTGTGAGAAGAGGCCGACCCCCAGCTCCCCACACCTTCCTTTCAGGTAGTTTTAGAGAGCAATAAGGTCTCCCCTGAGCCTCCTCTTCTCCAGACTAAACATCCCCAGTTCCCTCAGCCGCTCCTCACAGGACTTGTGTTCCAGGCCCTTCACCAGCTTCGTAGCCCTTCTCTGGACGTGCTCCAGGGCCTCCGTGTCCTTCTTGTACTGAGGGGCCAAACCTGAACACAGCACTTGAGGTGTGGCCTAACCAGAGCAGAGTACAGGGGGACGATCACCTCCATGGTCCTACTGGCTGCACTATTCCTGATACAAGCCAGGATGCTGTTGGCCATCTTGGCCACCTGGGCACGCTGCTGGCTCATGTTCAGGTGAGCATCAACCAACACCCCAGATTCTTTTCCTCTGCACAGATTTCCAGCCACTCTGCCCCAAGCCTGTAGCGCTGCATGGGGTTGTTGTGGCCAGAGTGCAGGGCACAGCACTGAGCCATGTTGAACCTCATCCCATTCGCCTCTGCCCATCGACCCATCCTGTCCAGGTCCCTCTGCAGGGCCTTCCCACCCTCCAGCAGATTGACACTTTTCCCCCAACTTGGTGTCATCTGCGAACTCACTGAGGGTGCACTCAGTTTTCTCATCCAAGTCATCAATAAAGATATTAAAGAGGATGGGCCCCAACACTGACCCTTGAGAAATACCACTCATGCCAGCTAGATTCAACTCCATTCACCACCACGCTCTGGGCCCAACCCTCCAGCCAGTTTTTAACCCAGCAAAGAGTGTACCTGTCCAAGCCATGGGCTGCCAGCTTCTCTAGCAGAATACTGTGGGAGACCATGTCAAAGGCTTTGCTGAAGTCTAGGTAGACTACGTCAACAGCCTTTCCCTCGTCTACCAGGTGGGTCACCTGGTCATAGAAGGAGATGAGGTTGGTCAGGCAGGACTTGCCTTTCATGAACCCACACTGACTGGCCCGATCCTCTGGTTGTCTTGCACGTGCTGTGTGATTGCATTCAAGATGACCTGTTCCATCACCTGTCCTGGCACCGAGGTCAGGCTGACAGGCCTGTAGTTTCCTAGATCCTCCTTACAACCCTTCTTATAGATGGGTGTCACGTTAGCAAGGCTTCAGTCACCTGGGACCTCTCCCATTGACCAGGACCACTGATAGATGATGGAAAGCAACTCAGCAATCACATCTGCCAGCTCCCTCAACACGTTTGGGTGGATCCGATCTGGCCCTGTAGGCTTGTGACAGTGCAGGTAGAGTGGCAGGTCTCTTACTGTTTCCACCTGAATCATGGCGGCTTGATTCTGCTCCCTGTTCCAGACTTCCAGGTCAGGAGGCTGAGTACCCCGTGGATAACTGGACTATTAAAGACTTATAAAGAAGGCAGTGAGAATCACAGCCTTTTCCTTATCCATAGTAGTCATGTTCTCCACCGCATCCAGTAAAGTATGGAGATTCTCCTTGGCCCTCTTACTGTTAATGTATTTGTAAAAAAACTTTTTTGTTCTTTTACCACAGTGGCCAGGTTGAGCTCACGCCTTTCTGATTTTTTCCCTGCATATGCTATCAACTTCCTTGTCCTCTCCCCGAGTTGCCTCTCCCTTCTTCCACTGGACATAAACTTTCTATTTCTGCTGAGCAGTGCTGTGCCTGATGCACCCCAGGGTACGGTTGGCCCTTCTGGCTGCCAGGGCTCACTGGTGGCTCTCATTCATCTTGTCATGAACCAGACCCCGCAGAGCCATTTCTGCAGGGCTGCTCCAGCCCCTCATCCCCCAGTCGGTACGTACAGCCAGGGTTGCCCTGTCCCAGGTGCAGAATCCAACTCTTGCTTCGGTTGAACTTCATGCAGTTGGTGATTGCTCAGCACTCTAATCGATCAATATCACGTTATTTGTTCATGTATTGCCCCTGGATATTGTTTGTTAGTATTGCGAAGTACTGCAAAAAAAAAAAAGCTGTTTTCCCAGCTAACCTGAGCTGAAGGGGTGCAAGTACCATCGTGTCTGACAGTCGTGGCTGCAGAGCCGGTCAGGGGAGCTAATCTATCTTGTGGTCTCTTTCCTGACTTTGTACTTTATAGAGATCATCTGTTGCTTCTCAGTGAGATCAGACAGTTGAGTGCAAGTCAACCCCAGACTAAATGACACATAAAGGACACACCACTGTATTAGATACTATAATGTAATCCAGCATAAAAACAGCTGAATATCTGTAAACCAATAAAACTTACAGTACAAATGAGGATAGCTCAGTTAAAAATTGAGGTGCATCTAGGCCGTGCATTTGATGGAGAACATTTTTTAAACTGAACGTTGCATCTTCTTACTTGGGAAGGGGCAAAATCCTGAGTTCTTTCTTTGTTGTTCTCTTACAGTACAATTCTTTGTGAGACGATTTGAATCTTTCCCTTTCCAAACAGACTGACTTGTCTCCTTCTTGCCCTGAAAAAATAAACGAATTGTGTAGCTACTTTCAGGACTATTACGTTGTTTTGAGTTTGCTTCCTATTTGTCTGGGAGGATATTTCTTCTTTGTTTCAGAAACATACATCTCTGAGGATTACCTGGCAGTATTAAACTAAAGAGCCACAGACGTGTATGGGCAAAAAAATGGTTAGCAGCATATATGACGTAGTATCAAATTGTAGAGAGCTTTAGGCATACAAGGAGATTATTTTAAGCATACTTTCACTTCCCAAGTTTAGACTCTGCTTTAAACGATTCATTGTCTAGGTGGACGTTTAATCCAGCTGTTCTCACCAAAGCCAACGTTGTCCGAAGTGGAGATGCTGCTCAAGGTGCAGAAGGAGGTACCTCTCAGTTTCAAGTGGGTGACCTTGTTCAAGTATGCTATGACTTGGAGCGAATCAAGCTTCTTCAAAGAGGTCATGGAGAGTGGGCTGAAGCAATGCTTCCTGTAAGTAGTTGTATGTTTGGACTATCAGAATCATACAACTCGTATAATTTTTCTGATTGTGATTATTAAAGTACCTGGAGGTTATGGGAGTCAGTTGTGACTTTCTTCTAAGTCGGAGAAAGTGTACTTCACTAAGCAGGGTAATACTTGCTCAGCTATAGTAATCTGCCTAGCCTGATGAAACTTATTTAAAGGGATTAGTGGCTGTACTATTACACAACAGACTTCATAAAATCTGTGTTTTGTTACAACTTTCAGATTTCTCAATATTTTATTTTTAGTATTATTTACACTTGATGTTTTCTTCAATGCAGACTTTGGGTAAAGTTGGTCGTGTCCAGCAGATCTATTCAGATAGTGACTTAAAGGTGGAGGTCTGTGGGACATCTTGGACGTATAATCCAGCAGCTGTCTCAAAGGTGGCATCAGCAGGATCCGCTATAAGTAATGCGTCTGGTGGTAAGTTGGAAGAATAACCTGTAACGCATGTATGATGAGTAGTAGTGTTAATCACAAAATTGTTAAGTACCAGTACATCATTTGTAAGTAAGGTTAATAAAACTCAGACCCAGGGTTCAGCTAATCCAACGTTAACTTCACAGAGAGATACAAGAATAAGCTTGCAGTGGGTATGGAGATGTTATTCAGTCTTCTCTTGATAAGGTGCAAAAACTCCAAATTTATGTTTCTGTTTGGCTACGGTACAAGTGTAATGCAAGCTTGGAGGGCTTTAAAACAGTGCAGCTCCAAGGGCTTTAAAATTGAAGTGATTAGAAGGGACATTAGACTGGAATAGGCTCTAAGGCATGAAGAGTGTGTTACTGGGTGTAGCAAGCAGCATATTTGTTCCTTGTTTAAAAGGTGTTGTGGGATACCAAGCATAAGGGAGGAATTTGTTGCAAGCAGTTACTCAGGATAGTGTTCTTTCCTTAAATGCATTGTCTTAAACTTAATTAGACAATCTTTAACTAATCACAGTGGGAGATTTTTTTTCAGTCTAACATGAAGTTAAGCTAGAAGACTAAAAAAGCGTAATATATCAACATATATTTTTACCTTCTTCCCCCTCCCTTTTGTATTTCACAGTAGACAAGCTATTTGTGGTTAAATCAATTTTGTTGTGAAATACGTGATGTGACAGTCTCTACTATGTAAAGGATAATGGGGTGCAGTGTTTCCTTGAAACTGAATAGTAAATTAAAGCTGCCATTTTATGGTGGTTTGTGTATTACTATGTATGTGTATTTTGGAACAAATTTCACTTATTTTTCTGTTCTTTCGAGACTAGAACTGTAATCTTAACTGTGCTTTGTTTAATAATTGTAGAGAGATTGTCCCAGCTATTGAAGAAACTATTTGAAACCCAAGAATCTGGAGATCTCAATGAAGAATTGGTTAAAGCTGCTGCCAATGGAGATGTTGCTAAAGTGGAAGATCTGCTAAAGAGACCAGATGTGGATGTGAGTGTTCAGTTCTGGAGGGGGCTTGTTCTGGGGACCTGTAATACTAAAAGAAGTTAAGTTGTCCTAGACGACCCTTGCCAGACAGTAATGTGTCTGCATAGAGGTAATACAACTGGTTCCAGTGTCTCTTCTATTTGTTGTCCTATGAAATGTGCTGGGGAATATATGAAAATGCTGCTTAGTACCTTTTTTCACTGGACAAGTTTTGTGTTATGTTGTCTGCTGTGAATTAAAATACCTTCAGGCATATGTCTTCCAGAGTCAGGGCAGAGAGTCAAATGCTTGCAATTAGTGAAGGGTCTTCAACTTCTTCTGTTTTGAGATAAAAGGAAGGAGGACTGATTTGGGTGGGTTTTGTGTGTGTTGTTTTATTTTTTTCTTTTTCTAATTCATAAAGTAGACCACCTAATGTGCTTTGTCAGGTACTTTTTTACCAAATTGTCTAATCACGTAACAGTGAAAAATCTAAAAGAAAATGTTTAAGAATTATAGGACTTCCGTCAGGGAACATGTTTTGAAGTCATGAGATGTTTTTCTCACTACAGCAGAGATTAAACTCCATCAATTCTGAAGGGTAATCTGTAGCTCAAGATTATACAAAGCATGGTATTTTGTTCAGATTGACTCCTGTTCTGGACATGAATTAGGAAATGATGATGAGAGGGAGAGAGAGTTGTCATCATTCTGAGAACAGAGAACTGGTATCATTCTGAGACCTGTTCTCAAAATCTTGCCTTTACAGTAGCCCAAAGGTGATTTTTTTTTTTTAATCCAGCTATCATTAAGGTCTTGATGTTTGAAGTAAATCCCTTTGTTGCGTCTTTCCTTCAATCCAGATAATTCTGTAAAAATGAAATGGAGATCTTCTAGGAGATCCTAATGTATGTCAAAAAGACAGCTGTCTAAAAATAGTTCTTTTCGTAGTTTCATGTGCTGTGATATGCTGTTGCTTTAAGTTTTCTAAGACACTTGAATGTATACAGTGTCTCATAGGTATGCATGTGTGTATCTTGCAGATGATCTCAAAGTATTAATATGCTTCCAGGTAAATGGACAATGTGCTGGACACACAGCCATGCAAGCGGCTAGTCAGAATGGCCATGTTGACATTTTGAAGTTGCTTCTGAAACAGAATGTGGATGTAGAAGCAGAGGTAAATTAAATATTTTAAGATAAACACTTTTTGTCCCTTTAAGTTTTAAATTTTGCTATGTACAGAAATACAAAGTGTGCCTGGTGACAGGAAAACTGTCTTTGCTTTTCTGGTTGGTAGCTAACTATTAAAAAAAATTGCAGTGTAATTGGAAACGTAGGGAAGAATGTTTTTAAAATAGTATATAGCCAGGTTGCAAAGAAATGAATAGGACTGTATGTTATACAAATTGCCTTTCTTGGACAGGATCTTACAAAGCATCGTGTGTTTAGTATAAGATGTGTAGCTTTGTATTTAAAAGCTGCCATTCAGTGTGTGCATTTCTGTTTTGCGTGGGGGGTGAATGAGATGTGGGAAAGATGTGAGAGATTACTTTTCCTTTTTCTAGTGGCTATGAATTCAACAGTGCACAGAACTCTGACCATCAGGTTATTGATTCCCTGTCTGCACTGATACCTTGTGTACATCTGTCCCGTTTCTTCCTCCTTGTTAGCTATTGGGAAATTAATTGCATCTTTTGCTGCCTATGATCAGTACTTGTAAGGCACCAAACTCTTTTAGAAAAAATGCTTCCTCGTTACTGTAACTGATTCCTTATTATATCACTATCTGCCTTTTGGAAGAAGGCAAAACGGATCTTAGATTGTTCTAACTTTCACCTGAGGGTTAAATTTTGGCTTCATGGGGAGAAAACATCGCTTTCATTTAAGCAGTAATTCACTTAATCTTTTCTTGATAGTTTGCACTATCTATAATAGCTCTATTAATGCTCTGTTAACTCTTCAGAATTACACAGAACTTATGTTGGCTTTCTTTCATTAGTTGAACAATACGCTGCAACTGCATTTTTTTTAATTAAGAAATAGCCTACTCGATAGCTTTATATCTACTGAGAAATGTTTTTTTAATTATTTTTATTTTTGTTTTCTCCATGGGGGACATATGGGAAACATAACTACATGGCGGGAAACTACATACTGTCTTCCGTAATGTTCTCATCTAGATGTATTTTTGCGGAAATGTTTTTTAAAACAATTTGATCTTGAATTTGCTCTAAGTAACAGGGAATTGTATACTGAATACATTATTCCTTTTTTCCTGTTTGAGTCCTTTTTCTGCTTCCCTGCCTTGCACTGTCGAATGTGTGGGTCAGATAATTCTTTTAAATGTCACAGTGTGTGAAAACCCTCTTTTCTTAGCATAATTACATTCCCAAACTAGCATCCTGCTGACAGTATTACAAAGGATGAATACCCAGTTCTTTAACACCTTTAATTATGTGAAATATAATTCATATATAGAACAGTGTAAAGCTAGTATGGGATTGTAGTGGATGAAGCCTGGTAGCAGTAGGCCAGCACACTGCCTGTGGCATTCAGAGGAGGAAAATACTGTCAGATGCTGCATCTCCAACCTCAGATACTTACCCTGTTTCTTGTATACAGTGTTCAGTTACAAGAAAGTTTCTGATTCCTAATTAAAGAAAGTTTGAGCAGAGAGTAATACAACTTCCAGCTCTGCTCTCAGTTTAAAATGAAAGGATTTCTTGTTTAATTTTTTAGAATGATTGCTCCTGAGAGAATTTTCTACCAGCAGATAGTAATATTTGCATTTTTAATCAATTTTACCTCTTTTATATGCATTGATGGTGTAGCCTTTGTTCATTTTGTGGAGCACAAGAAGGATCTGTCAAATTTCTCTTACTCAGAATATAAATTAAAGCTTAATAGAATACTCAGAAACTAATAGTGGGCCCAGTCATTGTTTGGATAACAGAAAAACAACTTTCTGTGCTTAGGCTCTTAGCATTATATTAACATATATTGTAGGCTTTAGAAGATGCTGCAGAGCCACCCCATTAAGCACAGAGCAAAACTTTAGTCCGTTTACTTCACTGTTGTGGTCTGTGGCATGGAAGCAATGAATAAAAATCCTTACTTTGCCTGCTTTGCAAACTATATTTATTCATGGTGACATTTTCTGGGGATGCCCTGATGGTGTTGTCTCCTTTATGCTTATATCAACTTAATTTTGAGTTCAGGTGGCCTCTGTTTAGTCAGAAAGCATTTTGTTACTGGTTGGGATTTAGCTCCTGAGATTACCTGTTTTGCTGGTGAGCTAGAAATAAGGCATTTGTAATAATGCCCTTATTAGAAATAAGGGACCTCTATTCATTAAAAACTGAGTTCTGTACATTAAGATTTCATAAAACCATGGTTTTGTCTCAAAATTGGAATATGTTAAAACTGTAAAATACTTAATTGTATGGGGTTTCATCAGGAAGTATCTCAGTGAACTTTGCAGACTGTAAATATGAAAAGACAGAAATTACCACTTACCTGTAAATTGCTCTGCAGAAGTCAGTGTTCTAACAGTTTGACAATGCTGCCATCTCCTAGTGATCATTATAACTTGATGGGAAATACCAAAATGTTGCCCCTTCTGATTCATTACCCTACTGGATGAACAGCTTTGGATGCTTCTGACTGTTTGCTTGTATTAGATGATCCTGAGAAGGAGTCTTGTTATTTTGAAAGGCAGTTTTGTAACATGAGTTGATTCAGAAGGCATAAAAATAGCAAAATTAATTGAAGTTGCTGTTTACTGCCCTGAAGGTCTTGAAAATGGTATTAGCATTTCCAAAAAGATGCATTTAGTAACCAGCAAAGTGTACTTCCATCATTTTGTAAAAAAGGCTTTAAATAGTCTCATTGTTATTTTTTGTGCAAAGAAATTTATTTTAAGAGCTACAAATTTCTGCGTTGATGTAAAAGTGCATTAGGAGCGTGCTACACTAATAAAAACAACTTTAGAGAAACATTTCTGAAGGGGAATGGAATTGATGAAAGAAATTAGGCTTATTCAGTAAGGATTCTGTTGACATTTGGTGCACGCTTGATCAATCATGATTTTATCTCCTGTCTACAGTTTTCAGTATTTTTCTATTGTCAAAATTAAATCTTGCAAATACATAGCAATACTCCACTGTGCACACAAATTCAGACAGACAGCTAGCTTATGGAAGTTACTATATCACTGAAATCTGTTTTATACCTTCCATTCTACTTTTTGCTTTTTGTATTTGACATTAATGTTGAAATGACTTAATTATTTTAAATGTTTCATATAATCATAGAATGTCCTGAGTTGGAAGGGACCCACGAAGATTATGAAGTCCAAATCCACTCTTCTGGATGTTAAAATAACCCTGACTGACAATTTATGGTTTTCATTATTTAATTCCCAGTTTGGATGAAACTGAAACAAACTGCATTTAATCAGAGTTTTAATGCTGTGAAGGTTCATCACAGAATCAGAACCTCTATATAATTTCAGCACCAATCTCAGATTACCTTTGGAAAAGGTTTATTTACTGAAAACTAAGACACATAACAAACCCTAATAAATACTAGCTTAATTATATGACCAATTCTCATCTTATACCATGATTAGGCAGGTATCTGTGGCACTTACAGGGTACAGAACAGGTTACCCTTAGTTACTGGGTGGGTGCTATTATTTTTTGTTTGTTTGTTTTGTTGTTTTTGAGTTTTCTGTTTGGTCGTGTATGAGGGCAATAGTTGCATATGGTATTGAATGTCATAAAGAATGTGTATGTTTTTATACAGAGATTCTTCATTCTCTATTGTTTGCATTTTGATCAATTTTTTAATTATTTCAGTATTCGAAAGGCATTGAGGTTATTTAATTCTCTTTCTTTGAAGAAATTGAGTATGTGTAATGGTTCAGTTTAAATTCATCATCTCGTTGAAAGGAAATGTGGAGTACACTGGATCAAAATAATGTTTCTGCTTTAGGACAAAGATGGAGACCGGGCTGTCCATCACGCAGCCTTTGGTGACGAGGGTGCTGTGATCGAGGTTTTGCACCGCGGCAGTGCAGATTTGAATGCTCGCAACAAACGGAGGCAGACTCCACTTCATATTGCTGTCAACAAAGGTCACCTACAAGTTGTGAAGACTTTATTGGACTTTGGCTGCCATCCTAGTCTCCAGGTAATGTGAATGGTGATATAGATTCACTTTTTAGGTATTTAATTTTGATTTGCTGTGTGTGGATGCTGTGTATAGGTGATAGAAGAATTATGGAAAATGGGGCTGAAAAGAACAGATCTTGCGAAGTTATCTATCACAGCCTCTGTCCTAACATGATCAACTGTAATAAAAATGCTCTTACATTAATTTATTTTCTTGACAGCCAGATATAGGCACCTGACTTATTCAAACCAGTTCATGTTAATTGGTGTTTTCACAGACTGTAGTTATCTGTAATTGTTAACTTTTTCTCCTGTTTAACTCCTCCTCTATTGAATCCGCAGCTGTTTGCTCCTTCTGCAAGCCACAGCTTTGCATTTTTTCTGGCTGGTGATACTGTGGAATGTTTCATTAAAAGAAACCTTTCTTTAAGAATTGACCTATCATTGTTAAAACTGTTTTTAAATTTAAATTTTATCTAAAAAGCAGTGATGTGTAGGGCCTCAAGTACCATAATTACACAGGGAGTGAGTTTTATCCATAACTAATGCGGCGGAAGCTGCGACATATGAGTGCAGCCTCCTGTTGAGAAGGTAGAGGAGAAACCAGCTGTCAAATAAGCAGGCATCCCCATTCTGCAGGAGCTGAACGCAGCCGCGTTGTGAATGCAGTGCATTAGTAGAAGAAATCTGAATGGTGAAGTTTGAAGAGGTTTGCAACAGAAAGAAAAAGCTGTAATGTCCTGGGAAAATCAAGATACATTGTAATGACACATTAATTCTCTCGTTCTGCCACAATGTCAAAAAGCAGTAGGATTTTTGAAATTGTATATCCGCGTAACAAAAGATGAGCAAAGTTTCTTAAAATTAGCAAATATAGTGATTGTTCATCTGCTTTCACCTGGCTTTGCAGGCACTCGCTTGATCTTGCTGAGGGATGAGCTGTGTCAGCTATCCAGACCCTATTTAGTATTTGTTGAACATAAGATAAATAAGGAGTCTGTTGGGTAGAGTCCCGTAAAGGGTGTCTGTGTCCATCATATAGTGATGGATGAGATATGGATGGCCAAAGTGGGTATCTTGAGCTTAAATTATAGAAGTGCGTTTGGTTTGAAAAGCTCAGTAGAATGGTGCTATGAAACTCCACCTGGAAAATATAATTGTCACTGAAAATACTGAACCTTCAGCTCCTGCATGTATGCGGAGGAGCTCTCATGCGCGAATGTGAGTTGGTGATTGATTTTGGTGGATCAGCGCACAGGAGGGTCAGACTGAGGCATGACTGGAATTTAACTGGCCAGCACCCTACTATTTAACCCAATTCACTGCGTAAACAAGAACGTATATTAGTCTACAAACAGGAAATTTAGGAAGTAGGATCAGTTAAAGTGAAAAAAAGCTGCATAGTTTAATTCTGGCAAACTGGTTCACACTGGTTCAAGTGTTTCTACTGTTTGGCACTTTTTGTTTGGCAGTTGGTGATTCTCGCTGTAAAGTTGGTAAAGATTTGTTTTCGTACTACAGTGTATTGCTAAAATGTTCAGTTCCTGTGTTTATCAGTTACCAGCTGAGTCAGTGTCAGTGACAAAAGCCTTCCTGACTTATATGGCATTAGAATTTTACTGGAAGCATAAATCTGGAGAGTTTGCCTATAGAAGCAAATAAGCATAAATGGATGTGTTCTCTGACTGTTAGTCATGGGGCATTCCTTTTCAGTTCTACCGTCTGAGTCCTTGAATAAATAATGTACAAATTACTTCTAGGAATAAAAAGTATTTTCCCTTATTTGGGGTATTTGAAAAATACAATGACAAGCTAAAAATATGAGTTATTTGCCTTCAATTATGCACTGAAATATTTTCATGTACCTTGCGTAATGTAATCTGGTATTAGCCATAACAAGTTTAAAAGCTTAATATTGCTTGTGACATTGGCCTTTGCTTCATGGAAAATGATGTGCTTCAGTTAGAACAGATGTGCCTAAGTTTATTACTTGGGCTGCGTTTTATTTTTTGTTTTGCTTATGCTTTTATTTCCTAGTGTCTTTTTTGGTATTGCCTTTTACATGGTTAATTGCTAGTTTGGTCTTAGCCATCATCACTCAGAACTGCCAGCCTTACCCCTCCTGGCTGGTCTCCTCTGCTGGGTTAGTCTTTGTTGCCGTCCTGTTACTTAGAAATTGTAATTTGGGCACCAGCTCAATTTGGGTGCGAGGCACGGGGAAGCTGATGCCTACACCAGAGTCCTCAGTTCTGTCAGATGGACAGCGTACTTGAACCATTTTTGGAGTCCACTGGTTTGGAGTTCTGAGAGCTGGGTAACCACAGAAGGCTGGGAGCCCAGGGTTGGGATTATTGGGATTACCTACTCAAGGGTTTGCAAAAACAGAGCAGGATCAGAGGTGGCTTGCTCTGAACTCTGCAATATAGCTCCACTTTCAGGCACAGAGAGCTGTTGCGTGTTTGTGTAGTCAGTTTTCTTAGTGATACGTAAGTGTCTTTTAATGTGGATGCACGCAAAAACTGATGGGAGCTGTTTCTGGCTTCAGGATTCTGAGGGTGACACTCCACTTCATGATGCAATAAGTAAGAAGCGGGATGACATCCTGGCTGTGCTGTTAGAGGCTGGAGCAGATGTTACCATCACCAACAACAATGGGTTTAATGCTCTGCACCACGCTGCGCTACGAGGAAACCCTAGGTAAAGATTGGTTTTTAATGATTATTTTGTCGTCATTTGTAAAAGGAAGGCAAGTGCATGGGAGTGTAGAATCATGGTATTCTTTCAAAAGGTCCTTAAGCCTGCATATAATTACATTCTTAGGTTTTGATGTTGCTTAGGTAGGAATTCTTTCTAATAGTTGAGTAGCTGTGATTAGAATGAAACTACTCGTCCGCTCAGTTCAGCGCTGTGTTGAGGTATCTCTAGATCTGTGGGAAACTTCACGTGGTGGCTGTAAAATTTTGCAAATGAAAGTTTTGACAAATGACAAGTTAATAAGCGTGATCTTGAGAAAGCATTTGTAAAAATGTTCTTCCCAAATATTGGAATTGGGAAAGGGATTTGAGTTTTTAGAAATATTTGAGTAATTCTTAAAGATACCGTGTGGTTATAAAGTCATCTTAGGATTGTTGTATTAAATTGGTTTGACAGTATAAGAAAGATTTAGTTTTGTTTCCTCAAAACCATCTACAGAAGGAATTTCTCATTTCATGTTTTATATAGCTTCTCATTCTGAAAAAGTTAGTTTTAAAGCATAATTTGTTTTGTGCTAGCTGCATGTTGTACATCTACAGTGAACCTTCAGTTAAGGTAGTTTTTAAAAATGATTACACAGAACTTCATGGAAGATTTGCTGTTTGCTTATCACATTATAGATAAATGTTGATTTTTTTCAAGGCTGTCATTCTGAAAAGAGTTCAGTAATATGTTGTCGTATGGTGGAGAATTGGGTGTGCTTTGCATGAAGAAAGGTGTATGTTTACTTGTTTAACTTCACTATATTCTGCTGCTTTTCATTTGAGTGAAGGTGGAGAAATAGGAGGTGTATATTTTATATGGGAATGAAATCTGGGTTAGTTTCTTAGAACGTAACTGTCAAGACTGATGGTTAAAAAATAAATGCAAGTATTTGTGTGTGTATAGGAATGGAATCGCACTTCCAAGTTAAAAGCAGTGGTTGGAGCTGTTTTGACAGGAACAATAAATGTATTTGCAGTTTCCTCTAGTGCCTGTAAAAGGTCTGTAAGAGAGCATTTTAAGGATGTAGTTAAGGGAGCATGTTTTTGGTGTTCAGAAGGTGGTTCTTTCAAGTCTGAGCTGGTAACCTACTCATTTAATGTGAATTCTCCATATTTACATAACAGCGTTAACCGGGAGTGCTGTTTGCTGTCTCCAGTTACCTAGATGGAGTATTCTTTAGTTTTCTGTTTTGTGTTACCTTCTTGTAACAGTTGGTTTGTGTGAAAATACCAATATGAGATGCAGGGAAAGCGTATGAAAAAGAATCTCTTTCTAGGGATGATGAAGATTTTTCTCTGGGTGAATGTTTTAGGGGCTACGGGCTTTCTCTTTGATGGAAGGATCAAAATTGTGGTTTGAACTAGTTCAGTTGGACAGTCGGCAGAATGTGAGGCATAGTACAGTTTTTCCCAGAATCCCCTCTCCTTTACAGAAGTTTTTACTGGAAGAATAAGAAAATATTTCCAATATTAGTGATTTGAACCCTGTGTAGGTAACTCCCATACATGAGTTTTCACTAGCATCTGGACAGGTGAGATATGTAAAGCAGGTAGATATCTACTTTTTGGTTGCAGCTGTATTTGAACACTTCTGAAGCAGGTAAAACAGAGAGAATCTTGTCTCCATTGTGGAAGTTGTAGTTTCTTTTGTTCACAAAATTAGATGTTTTACACATCAACCTGGGAAGAAGTGAATGGAAATAAAAATGAAAGAAATAGATTGTGGAAAAATTTCACTGTCTTGTGCTTCTCTCCCCCCAAATAATTATTTGATTCCTTTTATTTACAAGTTAAGTTCCGTTTCCTTTCAGACTTTAATGATGGCCATTTATTTCATTATGTTGATTATGTAGTTCTCCCACTGGCCTCTTTCTGAATGAAAACAAACATGTTTTTTATATTTGCCACCTTGTCTTTCTGATCTGATACAGACTGATAGATGCTACCAATCAGTTAAATGCCCCGAGCCCGAAATATTTAAAGCACTGTTAAAAATAACACTCTGAACTTCAGTTTGTAACTGGTATGGGTCACAAGCCGTACATATTATATTCTGCTCAAAACCTTACTTAAGGACCTGTCTTCCCTAAACTAAGCTTTCCTACTCCACCTACGCTGGAGTTTCTTTGTGGCTTCAAGCTGTGGTGCCTTATATGGAATGTACTGCACTAAATTCCCCTTAAGGTCAAATATATAAATATATAAATAATTGTTATTCGTATGAAAATTAAACATATATTCATGTGTTTATATGTGTATATGCATTATATATATTTGCAAAAACAATATATTTACTGTGTATGTAAGTATTGATAAAGCCCACATCCATATTCCTGGTTATTGATAATAAAGTGTGTGTAAGTGCTTGAACACCACAATAAAGTGAAATAAATTTCTACAGATTTTTTTACAGTCGATATCACATAGCTATTTGGAACCAATTTCATTTTCAGTGCAAAGCCTATTTTAGTTCTTGAGCTCTGAACTTTACTGACAGTAGGGAGATAAGCCTCCAAGCAAAAAAAAAACAAAAACAAAATCAAACACAGACAAACTGTTGAGGAGAGCACTTGAAAATTTCTCATTTTTCAGGTGAAAATATTTACATTCTAATTTTTAACATTTGAATATCAGACAAATATTAAAAGAAAAATAGTGGTTTTTTTTCAAAATGCCTGTATTTTTCTCAGCAGTTAATCTATGACAGTTTTGCAGTGTTTTCCAACAGTAAATGTATAGTGTGTTTTGGAGAACCCCCTATTCTAAGCAGAATATTTCTCCTTTCAATAATTTGCTGCTGTTCATACCTTTAGAATTGGTACAGAAACAACTTATTTTTTCATGCTGATGTATAATGATGAAAGTATAATTCAGGTTATGCTCTAGGTAGATTTGAACTTGTGCATGGAGATAAAGCTAAAAAGAGATTTAAACTGACATACGGGGAAGTTAAAATGTTATTTAATACGTAATTTTTAACCGAATCAGTCATATTAAAAGTGCATTTATTTTGGAGTTTTTTCAAAGTACTGTGAACCTCAAAGCTTGCCAGACTTTGCTTCTTCAGTGTTAATGAGATTTTTCAGACAGAAAAGAAGAGAGTAAAATTTGAGAATGATGTACAGGTTGGGTATATTTCCCATGTTTTCGGCTTTAGGATATGTTTGATCTATTCACATACCTGTGACTGCAGAATTTTCATTTGAAGACACGGCTGTGAAGTGTGGGCGTATTTTATATCCATTGCCCCAGTTAGCTTTAGATTTGCATTGTATCTTGTGAAGAGAGCTTTATTCACACTGCAGTTAGCATCTTAAATAGTGGCTGCTTTTTGAGCTGACCTCAGTTTGCACATATGTGCCACTGTTCTTCAGACCAATGCATTCTGCTACATTTTAGGTCAAAAAAATTAAAATATTGGGGTAAGATGCAGATTTACATTGCTGTTCAGTTGCGAGGAGTATATATATCGCGTTTAAATTTATAAACTTAATAAGCAAATAGGAGGAGGTAGTGTTTCAAAATGGAATTGCATTTTTCCCCATGGCTGTTGTATTACTTTTCATAGATCTGTCCTTGGTTTTATACTTGCAGATGGTTTGAACTGGTTGGCAGTGGGATTTTTTTGACTGCAGGGATCTGTGAGAGATGGGATTTGTCAGCTGTTGTTAGAGTGTCTCAGGACTTCTGTGTGCAATAGTCATGCGAGTCCTCAAAGAGACAGGTTCTGAGGTAATTGAAGAGTTGTTAAATTCTTTTCTGAAACAGTAAAAGCGATCTTTGATTTCACATTTGCTCTTCAGAAAGTAAGTGAAGCTTAGTTGAAGCTGAATGTTAAAAAAAAAAAAAAAAGCATACTCTTAAAACCTCTTACTGAAGTATTATGTCAGAAATGCTTTGAAAGAAGACTTTTGTTCAGATTGGTTTGGAGAAGGAATATAATCTCCATGGGCAGACCTATAATTAGATAGCACATTAGCCTGTAGCTGTTGAGGTCAGCGACAAATTTGTTATCTTTAAATAGTAAATAATGTGCCCAGCATGTACAAGATGGCAAATACAGCTCCTACCCTGAGGAGTTTCTTCCCTTGTATGATTTAAAAAACAAACAAAAAAACCCCACAGCTCCAGAAAGTAGTAGGCCTGCTGTATACTGCAAATACTGCCCATATTTTGATCACTTTTTGGTCAGTTCTGTTAAAAGGGCAACAGACTTGAGAAAAAATACAGGAGACAATAAATCATTGGAAAATCTGTTTATTTTGCTGTTTGCCTGTCTTCATAAATGTTATGAGATCAATTTTCACTGAATTACGGACAGGATATTAAAGACCAGTAGCTGTTTATTTATAGATGCAACCTTGAAATTTTAGAATACAGAACTTACTATGCTTTTTGTTACCTTCTGTCTTCAAAGTACCAGGAATAATTGAGCTCCTCTGCAGAGAGGACTGCATAATTACTCTGAACAGGCTTAGTGTCCAGATTTAAAAATACGAAAAATCCTGTAGTGATCAATGCATAGCTACAGCTGGTTGAAGGGGACCAAATCCATTGAAGAGGTGATTTGGTTCCATTTTACCAGCTTTAGCAAAGCATTGGAGTGCAGGAAGGTTATAATTCAGTAAAACATTTCTAAGGCCCTTTAGCATACGCAGACTGTTTACAAAGAACATGTGGCTTTCTGCTGTGTTACACGTTTTGTTTCTAGTCACTGCAAATTTAAATTCTTTGATTAATTTGGAGAGGGCAACATGGTAAGCTATGTACCAGCAAGGACTGTACGGTACACGCGTTTGTTTATTTCTCGAGGCTCTTTGGATGAGTCTCAAGTCAAATTAACAGTTGCAGTTTAAACTGTTTTCCATCTCCAGTAACTAACTTCTAGAGCACTGACCAGAAACAGCATGCTTACAAGCTCTGCTCCTGTAGGCTTCCTTTGCCTCTTTATGTTCAACTGTACTGGAGGGAAGGTTTTGTTTTCCCACCTCCCTACCCCCCTTGGCTTTCTGGCAGGTTACCTTTTGCAGCTGCTCCAGTGCTGTGGCTGGTTAGCACAAGTGTAAATGTCAAGTGCTTTCAATTCCACCACTATATCTCTGGTTAGTATTAACTTTTTAGGAATGATTATATAATATAGCAGGGCATTTTTTTTTTTATTTTTTTTTACTGTTGATTGTATATGTAAGCATGTTTAATGCCAGAAAAACGCAGTTTTTAAAAGATTTATCTGGCGTTGCATCTGATTGTTGCTCAGCTAAGGCTCCTGAATACATTTGTGCATGCTTACATAGCTTTTTTTACGTTGTGTGCCGAGTTCTTTATGAGCTTTGACTGCAGAGGGAAATAGGAGGCAACATTAGTTCAAGCTATTCTCTAATGACTATATCAAGTATAGTCTGCATCTGCTTGTTGCAGAGCCTGATACTGGTGAGAAGATTTATGTAAATATATTCCCAACACCATGTATCCTAATAGAAGCATAGCAGGTGTGTCGCTTGGACTTAAGCATTAAAGATGGCTATAAAATTAGTTTCTATTTTTACCAGTTATACAGGAACTGTTTTACAGATACAGCTGCTCAAGTGCACTTTTGGATGGCAATACAGTTGCATGTACTGGCCATATCGGGACAAAAAACGGCCGTGGAAAAAAAGCCGCGTAGCATTTGATAATGTCAGCATCTGTTATCCCTGTCAGTCACACAGTTGAAATGTTTGAGTTACAACTGTGTCAGCAGATGCCCAAAGTTCAGCGTGTGCTCAGTTAAAATTGAACAGCTGATCTAAGTGATGGATGTGACATTTCAGAGTGACTGGATATGTATTCTTAGAGATATGCTAACATGAACTAGCAGGAAGCAATGTCGATATATAATTTTAACTTCTGTATCACTGAGAACTGTCATTTTGTTTCGGAATAGCATTGCGATGTTACACAAAGAAGCAGCAAAAGAACACAACATATGACGACTTGTTACCAAAAACTTGTCAAAATAAATTTAAGCTGTTAAAAAGTTTGGTTATATAGCGGAGGCCAAATCAATTGGTGGCGAGGACAGGAACTCCTCAGTAAAATACGTAAATGCTTAGCAGTTAACCTCTCTGTAAAGCTGCTGGTAATACCAAATTGCTTCTCGGAGCCTGGTCGAGTTCAGTAGCATCACTGCGTTTAGAAAAGATACTACAGTTTGATTTGCTTCCCACTATAACCCAGTTTTTAATTTAGATGTTAAGACGCCATTGTCTTTGTGCCAAAATATCTGCTTATAAAAGGAATAGCTTTCAAATAAATTTAACATTTTACTTAAGCAAATGGTTCTGATAAGAGGATGTTCTTTCTTGTGTACGTGTTATTCTGTAGTTTCAGGTAATAAAAATAGCAGGCTATGTATAATAGCTATTTGAGAATTATGTGAGTATTTAAAAATAAGGTTCTCCATCTAAAAATGGTGCCTATTTCCTTTTTTTTTTCCTGTTGTTATTTTTCCTCCTCCCAGAATTTTTAGTAGGTACATGGGTAGAGTTAGGATATTTAATCTGGGACAAATGTGTCTACTTTTCATGAATGTATCATGTAACTGTTTTTAGAAGGCTGCTATTATGAATAGGAATTGCTGGACTGATGAGCTGGGAGCTTTCCTTTATATTTTCCTCATTTCTGAATTTTATAATGAGCATCGTAGGGATGGTATGTGCTGGTATATTTTAATTAATACTGCTTTTGGAGCTTGAAACTGCTGTGGGACTTTTTCCCAATGCTTTGATATTTCTCGTAGAGGTCTTACAATTTTCTGAATGCTCTAAAATCATATTTGCTTGGCCAATTTTCTTATATCTAGCTTTACAGTAAATTCAGTTCATTTGAAAATAGTATTTAAGGGAACTTAATAGTATTTAAGGGAACTTAACTTCTAAGTATTAGTTGTCAATGTGTTTTCATTTAGGAATCTGTCAATAGCTTTAATCTGCTGACTAGGAACTGTGGCCCAGAAATCTCTGTATTGTCACTTTCTGTGCATAAACCTGACAGAGCAGTTTGTATCGCAGAGCTTGGTGAGCATACTGAATGCTGGTTTGGAGAAAATTCTGATTTAAGTGTCACATATTAAATGGCAGATGTTATCATACTCAGTAATTCTGATTATCCTTTTCTCTAAATCACAGGCTGAATTTCTTAGCTGGTTCTGCTTGTGTCCTAGTTGCAGCCTGTAGGTTAAATACCCTGTGATTGATGTAAATTTAAAACCTGCCATCTTAAGCACACAGAACTTGCTGTGATTAATAAAATAATGGCTTGGTTAAATGAGATATATTTTGGTAATTGATTTGGCTTTTGAGGTTTGCTTAGGGTCTTTTGAATGAGGTGTACTGGTAATTGTAATGTTCGCTGCTATGCTGCGATCTTAATTAGTATGTTTCGGTTGTTTCCAGCCTTATTTTGAGTTTTTTGTTTACAGCTACTGTTCTGCTTATAATCCACAAACAACTTTTTCTACCCACGTTTACGGTCACTTAATTTAACGTTTTGTGATTTGGTACTAATAAGTACGTGTTACTTTGGCAATACCAGCTGAGCCCTCAGCAAGTTAATTTGTCACATGAATGTCATTCAAACAAGGGGGAAGCCTGTTTCTTCCAACAGCTGTTTAGTTTCCTCTTACTGGTTGTTCCGTGCCTGCCAAAAATACATACTTCTTTACATTCCATAGCATTGTATGTTCATATGGGTACATAAAGAAGTATGTACTCTGAGCAGGTACACACAGAGTTGCTCAACTACCTGTCAGATGAACCTGAAAAGCATTTTGCTTCCTACTAGTGCTTTCATTAGGTAAAATTCAGGTTGATACTTCTTTGGAAGAACATTGTTACGAGTAACTGACGGTAGAAATCCAAACTTAATACTGTAACTGAACTCGACAATGCAATTTACCTGCACAGAGGCTTAAAGCTGGTTATAGTTCATTGCTCTGTGATGGCATGGACATTAGAAGTGCTTATCCAAATTTTTGCAGCATCTTGATGTTCATTCTCAGCGACCAAGTCTGAATGGAGAGTTGAATCTCTGGTAGCTTTGCAAAGTGTTTTCTTGGGATTTGTAGTTGTATTCCACCATAAAAACTGCAGTTTCCTCTGAGGTCTTCTCGCAGACTTCCATGCTGGTGTGCTGGCATCCTAAAGGAAAGTACAGACTCATTTAATACAGGAGTTACAAACTTTCTTACCCTCCCCAGCACCATTTTCATGCATTTATACATCCCGTACAGTACTCTGCAAACTCTTCACAGGTTTCTGCTTATTTCCGTTGTAGTTCAGCGTGGTTTTAAAAACATAATTGCACATGCCAGTGGTGATCCTGCTTATCGCAAAGATGATGACATTGAATTAAGAAAACAACCTCTAACTGCTGTGACAGGATTTGGATTGTTAGGCCAAAGGTCAGATGTGACAGCCAGTATCTATTCAACACTTCTGCAAATAGTTTTCTGCATTTTTTTTCCCTAAATTGGCACTCACCTGCTTCAGTTAAAATCTTGTCCACACTTGAAATATTTATGAAAACTTTAAAAAAAAAATACAAAAAAAAAAAACCCAAACCACACAAACCTATAAAAAAAAAAAACCCAAACCACACAAACCCAAATTTGCCCCTGTTGTGCCAGACTGTGTGCTGTGGTTTGGAATGATAGTTAACCATTTGATGTATGGTAGGGGTTTGACTTCTAAAGGGCTGTCACATACAGCTTATGGTTTCTTAATTTCAGTTTCAGGAGTTTGTTGGGGTAATAGTAAAGATTAAGCTTTGTCTGTGCAGCACTAGAAGGTAAATTTAAAGTGAGCTTGTCAATTAGTAAATGTAATAGTCGTAAGGCAAGACGAGAGCAGAGGAAGGAAGAATTTCTGCAGCTCCTGACAAAAACCTAGTGCAGCTGATGGAGAGCAAATCAGAGTGTAGCAGGAGCCAGCCCAGTACTACAAGGAGAAACGGCAATGCAGCATTAGAATTACAGCGTTTGCGTTCTGGGGTTTTAAGTAGGTTGTCTTCATGTACATCTGAGATAAAGCACCTTGACATTTTTCCTTAGACCTACTTCAGCACTCGGCATTGCACTACCATGCTGTTAGCTCTTTTTTTTTTTTTTTTTTTTGGTACAGTTGATAACCCTTTAGTTGTGGCTTGCGTAGGAAAATAATGTATCTGACTGAAGCTAGCAGTCCCTCTGTTTACTAAGCAGTTAATGGCATTGCAATATTTGAGGTTATCTTCTTTAGCAAGAATTCTGCCTGTCAGACGAGTTGGGCTTTTCTGCTGCGGATTTTGGACTAATGTTGCTTTCTTTCAGCCTGCTCTTTACACTACAAATGCTTGACACTTCACCACACTCAAAATCAAACTGCTCCCAGCGCGGAGGGATTAATACGACAATTACAAAAAAAAAAAAAAAAAAAAAGACCGAAAACGTTCTAGCAGCTAAGTTAAACATGCAGCAAGTCACAGGCATCCTGGAAACGTGCAGAGCAGTGCAGGTCTGCTGAGGCTGTGTGATTACCTGGGCGCTTAGTGTCTGTCATGCGGCGCTGGCAGAGAGGTAGTGACCTAGCGGCACACCGGCAGCAGCCATCTGGTCCCAGTGTCATCTCATCTGGTCCCAGTGTCACCTCATCTGGTCCCACCACCTCATCTCCTCTGGTCCCACCACCACCACCTCGTTGGGTCCCGAGGCGCTGACTCAGCTCTTGGTGACAGGGCAGGGGGCGAGTTTTGGGGCGGGTGCTGCCTCACCTCCTTAAATGCACAGAACTTAAACCCCCCCCCTCCCCGGCCCCCTCCCAAAATCATAAATAAGGAAAAAAAAAAAAAAAAAAAGGCGCGGAGGCACCTGCCGCCTCGCTTGGGGTGTCAAAGATGGACGCTGCCGTATAGAAATGATACCTTAGGTCTGCTGGACTGAGAGCTAAGAGTCCAAGGATGGATGCTAGGAAGCCATGGGAAGGTGAACTTAGCCCACTGTCAGGTGAGGATAATCACAGGCAAAAAAAAAAAAAAAAAAAAGGAAAAGAAAAAGCCGAAAAATAAAAAAGAAGCCCCAGAAGTTGGGAGTCACTTGAGGAAAAAAAAAAATAAAATAAAAAAATGCCCCCCGCGCTGCGCCCCCCCCCCCCGCGCCCTCCCGCGGCAAGTGCCGCTGTCCTCCGGCTCCTCGGCCCCTGCCCCGCGCCTTCCCCCGCTCGGGGCCGGGCTCCCGGCGGCGGCGGCCCCGGGGCTGCCTCCCTCACGGCCCCCGCGGCGGGCGGGAGCGGGGCCGGCGGGGCTTTATAGGCGGGCGGGCATTCGGAACACGCGCGGCCGGGCCGGCCGGCTCCCCGCGCCCGGCTCTTCCCTGACCATATTTAGTCAACCCTCGCTGAAAGCGCTGCCGAGCGCCGAGCCCCGCCGCGCTCCGCCGATCGATTGAGCGGCCTGGCGGCCCCCGCCGCCGCACCGCCAAATAAAGCGGGGACGGGCCCGAGGGGAGGCGGCCTGTGAGGGGCTTCGGGCGGCCCCCGGCTTCCCCTGCCCGGGGTGTTCGGCGGGGGGTTTGTGTGAGGAGCCGTTTCTGTAAGGGGTTTTGCGGCGAGCAATAAAGTTATCTGGAAGAAAGCGAAATGGGAGTCGGCCTCTGGTGTTCTTTAAAAAGTCGCGAAGGAGGAAAGGATGGTTGAAAAATCCGAACTGACGCCACTTGCCTCATACACCCAGTTACACATCTGGTCTGTAACAGGGCCGGCGTTTACACGCTCAAACCCGGAAAAGGGCATTTTTTATGACCATGGGGAATATATGCAATGTTTTCCTCAGAATAAAGTAGCCAAAACGTACCCGCTTAAATACAGCAAGCCAAGGAACCCAACCGTTTCAAGGCGCTCTGTCTTTTCAGACAAAAGTCTTTCTGTAACTTAGGAGCAGAAAGAGTAAAAATGCTGACAGGTTTCTCAGTCTAAAACATACAAAGCTCATCCCAGTGAATACTGATGCAATTAGTAGTTACTGATACATTTAAGTTCAGTGCTCTAAGGCAGGGAGTGCATTTAAGGTAGGAGCTGCAAAGTCCTGAACGAACCGCTGTCTTGCATTTACCCTTCTCCTTGTTTCCTCCTCTTTTTGCGTCGTCTTTGCCCTGTGCTTGGTAGCTGCTTATCCCGTAACTACTTTTGCAGCATAGCTTTCTGGTAAAAAATCATTTTTTTGTTTCCCAACTGTTTCAAAATCATGCATTTAACACAAAATTGCTGTGCAAGATTTCGGCTAATATAGAGTATGTTTTTGTAGCTCACGTACAAATTGATATACCTTGTTGTTTCGTTAGTTTAATGTATGTCGAAATCAATTCTTCAAATACCAAGGCATACTTGGAAATACTGAGACAAAAAGAAGGAAACAACCTGCTTATTACTCAGACTCGTGTTAACTGAGCAGTGAGGTAGATATGAAATATTGAGCTCTCATTCCATGATACAGAGCGCTCAGCAATACCTGTCCAAGGTGTTAATGTGCTTGTTACTTGTTCCTGAGGGATGCTTCCTTCGTTTTTCCAGCGTAGCTCTCTGGCCTGCACAGTGAGTGTGTTGTGAAGCAGATCGGGGAACGGATTTGGCTTAAAGTTGTGTGCTGACGTTCACTTACGGTCATATCGTTGCCAAAAATAGCACTGTCCTGCTCCTGCGTTACTTCTTGCACTGTGTTGGTACAAATACTTCTTCGGCTTCGCGGTGAACAGGATCAGAGTAGTACTCCACATGAGAAGTAATCCAACAGAAGGAGGAGGTTTTTTTAGATGCTGTAGTGGGACCATGCTTTTTAAAAAAAAAAAAAAAAAAAAAAACTTAAATTTTTAAAGAAGTTTTCTAAAAGTGGAGCAAATGTAGTCAGAGTTCAAGAATGGGATAAGTAAAAGGTATTCTTGCTTTTTTGGTGTTTTAAAATACATATCATACTGTATAGCCTTAAAGGAAAACTTTGCAGTGGAAACTGTCTTTAGATCTGATCTGATCCTTTAACTGTTTGTGGATATGGCAGGAAACAGGTGAACAGGTTGAGCTGAGCAGCGGTGGGAATGAGCGGAGAAGAAGCTGAGGGGGAAATCCTTGAAGCCACGATTTACTGTAAAATATCTTCCATAGGAGGAAACCATGTCACCCTGTGACAGTGGAAAGCTGGCCTGGGGTAGGAAATGGCAGGAGAGGAGAGAAACTTGTCATAGAAAGCGCACTGAATCATTCCAGCCCTTAGAGATAAGGTTTCCCGATCAGTTTATGCTGATCTCAGACTGCTTCTGAAAAGGGCAGGCTGCCCTCCCTGCAGCTCCGGCTTCATCACTTCCTCGTTCCTCCCACTGGTAGTGGTCAGGAAGTCACAGCACAGGCTGGATGATATCATTGATCTGACTGAAAGTGGGCTTACGAGATCGAGAGCCTGGCAGGTTGTTCCACTCGCTGGAGGGTGACGCGTCTGTACAGCCAGCGCCACGCTTGCATCGGCAGCGTAGAGAGAAGTGGGACCATGTCTTGTGGTATCAATTTAAGTTAAATGTGCTTAAGCTGATGTGAAGTAGTCAATCTCTTTTATTTTAAACCTAAGTATCTGTTCTTTACTAAAAACAAAAAAAAATTTAAAAAAAACAGTAAAGCCAACCCACTGCCCTTCCCCATTTATGACGCTGCAATCAAATTGCAGTTGGTAGCAGAGAATCTTCCCTCTGTTCTTTCTTTACATATTTTTGAACAGCATAGAAGGATAGCTTTGCAATTAAGAACTCTAAATCTCAAATCTTTTCTTTGCAACAAGGTGGTAGTTTCATCGTGCTGCAAGTGCCTTTACCTTGCAGACTGTTCACATTAAGCTGTTATTGTACGTGGCGTTTTCAGGGAATGTGAGCATCTGTAAAAATTCTGTAAGTAAAATACCGCACGAAGAAACAGATCCTGTTTATAGGTTGACAATGAATAGTATACCATATGTTAAAGCTGTTGGTCATGACACTGATGACTGTTTTGTCGTAAAATTCATGCTGTTGAATTTGCATTCTTGCATTATGCATGATTTAAATATATATATATATATATATATGTTAAGCCGTGATTCCTTATGGGTGTTTCTTGTACCCAATCTCTTCTAACTATTAAAGTCTAGGTTGTCATATTGTTGGCAGATAGGCCAGACCAGAAGGCAGCCCCTCCAGAGAAAATATAAATTATGGTGGGTTTTCTAAGTTACTGTGCCCCTCAACAGCTGGGTCAGGGAAAGCAACAGATACCTCAGTCTCTGCCCACACATGTGCTTTCTCTCTTTACCTTTTTCCCTGAGCAGGTGTTTAGCTCCTGTGAAAGATGAAATGGTTTCTTCAACCCCTTCAAGGCTTTACAGACAGCTTCCTCTAAAAGTTTCACCAAATTTTTCTTTTGTTATCCTACCTAGCAGGGTTCAGATTGAACTAGTAAAAGGCGACCAGGAACTGAAAACAGCCCAAGATCTTTATCAGCTTCTTGCTAATCTGTACATACTGCAGAGCAACAAATGCCAAAGCTTACCTTTTGTAGAAGAAAAAAAAAATGTAGTTAGCATAGCAATGACATAAATTTGGTGCTTTAACAAGGCTTTTACACAAATTATCAATAATCTTTAAAGCTAATTCAATTAGCCGTGTAATCTGTAACAGCTGAATAAACTGCAAATGATTAGTCAGAAGAGTTTTCTTCAGCTGATTTCATGGTTACCATTAGATTTACTGATTTCTTTTTAATGCAATTACAGCGAAAGAAGTCTGTTTTCTGTTTTAATGTATACAAGCTGAAAGCAAGTTTTCAGGACCACATCAGCATTGCGGTCCTGAAAAAGGAGCAGCACAGTTCAGCTTCGTCATTAATACTGTGTGTGGAACTGTGAATTAAGAATGGCTGTGTAATTGGCATGTAACATTGATTCACTGACATGACTTTTTATGGTACAGTGCACGCTTGTTTCAGTGAGAACTGTTGTGAATGATAGCCACTCAGCCAAGTTGTCAACGTTTTGGCAGCAGCTCTAGAAAATCCTGCAAAACAGAATAGCGGTAGCAGGGAAGCCTGCAATGAAGGAACGCAGTCGTGTGCGTTGAAGGAAACTGCCTCTGAGCTGGTGGGAAGGAGGCTGCAGCCACTGAACAACTTACAGGAATTTTCCACTTGAGGCATATGAATGCCTTGCTGCATTTTAAGGTGTCGTGTCCATAAGACCATCCTTCCATCCTGCTGTCCAGTAAGTTAGTGAGGTCTGGTAGAGAGGGAAGTGTGGTCTCTGACTTGCACAGGCAGAAGAAACTGAGTATTAGTTACTGGCCCTCTGATGCTTCACGGTGAGAAGTAATGTAAGTTTCTGTTTTGCATAGAGGTTGGTTGTTTTGTTGGTCCTACTGTTTTTTCTTTGTTTGTTTGTTGTTGGTTTTTTTTTTTCAGTAGGAATAAAGCATTTTAAAAGCATCCAAAAACATACCAGGCATCTCATTTATATAAGATACTGTTTTAGCCCCCAAATATTTTACAGATGATTTTCAGAAGAAAGTCTTGCTGGTGTTTGACAGCAAACTAAGTGGGAAAAGATGTGAAAACAGAACTGCTGAGGCTAGTGCTCTTGCAAATATTAGGATGAGTGGTATTTTTCATAGTATATAAAATTGCTACATTAATTTCTTAATTTTCTCTTAGAGATGAGGTGTTAAAGAAATAGCAACAGTAATGTTTCTGAAGCACGCTCACTTCCCAATGCATCTGTTAAAGTACGTGAATGTACATTAAGTATTATTTTAGTTTGCTTTAGATCCGTGGAGTTGGCAGTTTCCTCATTTCCTTACGGAAGACAAGGACATAAAACGTAAGCTGGGATGGCTAAACTGTTCCTTGTTCAGTGACCAGAACTACTTTGGAGACAGGCTGGCTATATTTAGAGAAACGCTTCTCTGGGTGTTGTGCCTTGCCATAGCGTTCCTCAAGATGTAGCTGCAGTTGTCTTCAAATCTTCAAATCCTCAGTCTTTGAAAGAATTTGTGTTGTTTTTTCAAATATTCTAGCTTTTTCTCCTAGCATGCGACAGAACCTGCAGAAGGTGTGATGAACAGAAGCTGAGCAGTGTACGGCCTGTTAAGCATTGTGGTCTTTGCTGTGTTAAGTGATGTAGACTGTGAGGAAGCAAGAAGCTTAGTTCTGCCAGGAAAACAAAAAATCAAGAGATGGAGAACTGTTTCTTTTAAATTGTGCGCTTACCTCGAGAAAGCCGTGCTTGTGCTGAGGTCTGAGAAGATGGAGGTGACCCGCAGACAGCCAAATGCATTTGGTTCCTGGTGAAGATGTTGTGGTTTTGCAGAGGACAACCCTGCAGAGCACACTGGCGGTGGACACGCAGCGCAGCAGTTGGTCATCAGTCTCCTCGGGGCCTGGGGCCAGAAGATGCAGTTATACTTCATGGTGGTTACTTTGTACACTTTGAATCGGGAGAAAAGCCACAGTTTTGGTGTGAGGAGGGTGAAACAGGGTTTGTCTAGTGCGCTCTGCAGGATCAGGAGAACACAGGGAGACGCTTAAGAAGCCAATGTTGTTAGCTCCAGTAGTGCAGAGGAAGGAGTGCATGTTCTTAACGATACAGCAGGCTACCTTGGGGACTCTTATTTCTGCTCGTTGGAGTGAACCATGCCAGAACCGCAGCTTTTTGCTTGTTTTACGGGGAACTCGTTGGCTTATGTTAAGACAGAGCTGAGGAGTGAGTAGCATTTATGCCATGTGGATGTTCAAGGCAACCGGTCAGTGGAATGAATCAGGAGCTAAGTTATTGCTTACAAGGGCAGATGGCTTATTGTTATCCGCTGCAAATATTTTTTGAGTAAAAGGCTCGCTTTGTGAGAATATTTATTGAAACTCTGCCTTCGGAATATCAGGTGGCTAATGAAGAACCGTTTGATTCAGTTATGGTACCTACATTGCAAGGCGGCTTGTAATTCAGTGCTTCCACTTGTGTTGGCTAGTATTGGATTTTAAAGTTTAAATTTTGTGGAGAACCTCTGTTTCTCCTGTGAATCACACCTTGCTTCAACAGAAGGGAAAGATCAGGTTGATAGAAGAGGTTTTCTAGAACAAGATTATAGCAGTTTCTGGTTTTTTGTTCTTCTCTGAGCAACGGCCGTAAGGGAGCTACGTGTACTGTTTACAAATACAAAACGATAAGGGAATCAAGTTTGGTTACCTGCCTATTCCAAAAGCTAGGCAAAGACAGGTGAGCTTGAGAAAAGTGTGTTTCTGAGAGAATACAAGATAGACCAATTTGTTCATCTTGCGTTGCGTTATTAATGCCTTTTTCGCTGCCTTCTTTGCATTTCATGGATTTTAGCCTGCTTTAATACTACAGTAATCAGGTTGCTTTTCGCCATAAATCCACTTCCCTTGGTAGGTGTCTTGGTAAACACATAGAGAAGTGGGGTAGACTACTGGACACTGCCATGGTTTCTTAAACTCGGCTACTGTCAGTTACTGAAATTCCTGTGTTCCACTAATCTCACTTTACAGTTTCAGCATTCATTTCTTCTGTTCCTAAAAGATCTTGCTTCAGTTTTATCCTAGAAATAGAAAGACTTAACTGTTAGGGACAATAGCATCAATTCATAAAGTAATGATTTTCAAGAAAACCAATGTGTAATGAAACTTGTTTCTTAAATAATTAAGTAAAGTTTGCCATGAAGATTTTCAGGGAGAAGCATTTCTGGCTTCTATGTTTCAGAATCTTTGTGAGTAATATTTAGGGTAATTTTTGGCGCAGGGTGATTGGCTGGTTTGTTTGCGTACTTCTTCTGGAAGGAACTGAACATGAAATTTTTAGACTTTGGAACTGTTGGTACAACTTTTCATCCACTTTTCTCTTTTTTGAGAAATGGCTAATGTTATTTCTGTCACTGCTGCTTTGTAGTTCTGCAAATGAATACTGCTTTTGCTATTGTCCCGTTGTCATTCAGCAAATCCTTCACAAATGCACTTATGCCGTCTCTGCTTATTTATTTCAGTGCAATGCGTGTATTGCTGTCCAAGTTGCCACGACCGTGGATTGTTGATGAGAAAAAAGATGATGGTTACACTGCCTTGCATCTGGCAGCTCTCAATAACCACGTGGAAGTGGCTGAACTTCTGGTGCATCAGGTAGGGCTCTTTTCTCAGGAGGATTTAAGTGTCCCACTTCAATTAACCATCTGATGTGAAAATAGGTTGCTGCTGCTGCCTGCAATCGCAGTGCAGAAGCAGTGGAGCAGGGAAGGCCGTGTGGTGAGCTGTAAAGGTCAAACTTGCTTTTGAGATCATTACAATGGCCTAGTAGTGCAGGGAGACTGGACAGTTTGATACCTGGTTTGATTCAAGAGATCAGCGTCTGAACAGAGAGTAATTAAAGTAGCTAATCACTACTGCTCTCAAGTATTCAAAGTGGGAATCATAGTGAGGGTTTTATTCGGTGCTTTAATCGACTGCCTTGCCTGTAGACGAATTGCTGGGATGGTAATGGTCTAATGCTCTGAATATCTTTCAGGGCAATGCTAACCTGGATATCCAGAACGTAAACCAGCAAACTGCTCTGCACCTTGCCGTTGAACGACAGCACACGCAAATTGTTAGGGTAAGTATCTTGCTGCAGTCAGCCATAAGATGAATGGTGCTTTGTTCAAGCTGAGTGTAGCTGTTAAGACACAGATGCTTCATGAACTTAAAAAAAAAAAAAAAAAAAAAAGGTTTAGCAGCGTGTTACAGCTATTGAATGTTTGTATGATTAATTCTGATAAATGTGGAAACCCACCAACAGTACAGAAGGTCAGAAGGCAATAGGAAGGAAATTTCAGGAATGCTAAATTTTTGTATATATATATTATGGTCTCCTCTCTGTGGCTGCTAATTCCGGCATCCCTTCTTGTTGAGTGAGGGGGATCTTCTGTGTGTTCTTCTATAATTTGTCTGAGCTTTATGGTCTTGTAATGGGACCTCAGAATAGCATTTTTGATGAGTAATTATTTTTGCTCATGGCTTTCGCAAACTAACTAGGTGAGATACCATTTTTATCAGTTTCACTCCTGAGTGTGTAGCTTTCCCTGTTCTTAGCTTAGGAGAGCTATAAGCAGTAATAAAATCAGCAGTGAAAGTAATGCAATTTCTGTTCTTGCGCACATGATTGCAAAAGTTTAATACTTTTAACAAAAAAAAAAATAATTTAACAAAACTGTTGATGGCATGGGAAGCTGGAGTCCAGCACAGCTTGCCCATTCTGGCATGGAGTGGGCTGTTGAGGCTTGGAGAGAGTGCTCAGTGCTGTAGGAAATGTTTGCTATAAGTGAATCCATCAGCCTGGCCCGGGCCCTCTGTGTAGCTTTTGTGTTAGTGTTGTGAGAATCATCCCATATTAAAAAATTATTTTTACTCGGGCTTAGAGAGAATTGTGCCCCCGGTGCAGAGCTGTGTCGGTGGCTCTGTCTGGCATTATTTTGCTGTAAGGTTTCTCCATCTCCACGGGTTGATGGATGTGATCCCATTACAGTGAAACATGTGATACGGCCCTATATCTGGAACCACTTGCTACCAAAGAATGGTTTCGGAGAGTCACTTGCATTCTGCAAGCCTTTCTGCAGCTATATTTATTTGGTGAGCTCTTGTGCCCTTCGGGAACTGACAGGGCACCTGGGAACATAATACCAACGTAGCGGATGACAGGAAGGTAGGCACGTTGGAGTGCTGGTATATGGATTGGGTTGACATACTTACATCCAAGAATGTTTACGTGAACGACCCTATAGAGCAGCCCTACTTCAGAGCTGGATTAGCTTTGAGAAGTCCTAAAATAACTCATGCAGCCATGCAAAGAACATGTTGGCTCCTATATTTCAAATTTAATTCCTATTGGGTACTTTCCAGGGTTGGGTTGTACCCTCAGGCATCTGTGGAATAGTGGTCAAAGGTAGCAGGGTTCTTTTGAAAGCTCTGCAGTCATGACAAAGGGGGATTTTTTTAATTTTAATTTTTTTTGGTCTTTATTATTATTATTTTTAACTTCTGCAAAGGCCTTGAATTTCCGTGGTAGACAGGGATTCCAGGTTGCTCTGAAAAGAGTTTTCTCTTAGATTTTCTTCAGAGGGATTACTAGAAACCCATAGCAGTGACAGGGAAATTTTCATAACATGCTACTGTTTCCAGGAGAAACTCTGAAACAGAACATGGCTAGTGGCAGACAGGATGTGAGCGTAAGAAAAATTGGGTCAGAGTAAGTCCATTTAGAGAGTGTAAGATGTCCAGAGGACTGTTGTGAGTTTCAGCTGTTTGGTTTTTTTTTGCTTTCAGCTGTGGAAGAAAGGGTTGGGGGGAAATGATAAGCTGCAATCAATTACAGACAGGCATTTCCTTGACATAGAAGTTCTGAATTCCTTTTGAGGTATTTTAATTTTAGCCTTTTCTAGAGTCTGAGATCCTTTGATTCGGAGAGGCTGAAATCCTTGCAAGCAGGCTGTTTCTAAAGAGGGAGATTACCCTTTGTATATTCCTGTTTCTAGGCCGTGCTTTTTGTCTCCAATGCAATTCAGAGTTCTGCAGAGTAGCAAAAGTTCAAAACTAAAGTTAAAACATCAGCTGCTGCTATCTGTGGGTTTCTGAATAGCACCAACGAGATTTTTTTTTTTAAGGGCATTGTTATTTGTCAGCATGTGTTGGCTGTTTTGTGTGACAGCATATTTAAGAAAGTTCTGGTGCATCAAATCAGGGGAGAGCTGGGTGCAAGTGCAGCATGAATGGGAGGGCCTATGCAGCCTTAGGCTTGCTTCATATCATATGAACTGGAACGTATGTCGTAGGGGGCATGGCTAATTTTAGCCTTAAAGATGAGTCTTACAGTTCAGTACTTTCCAAAGCGTTCAAAGATGGTGTGTAATAGTGGTTTCGGTGTCTTCTGCTGCGTAAGGATAAACCTAAGTATGTGCTCAACTACTTTGTTAATTGAGGATACTGTACATTAGCAGGTTATTATACATTAAGTTGTAAAGTTCAGCATGGTGTGAAGGTGGTGATCTTTGAGGTCATTGAAACCTATTATTGCGGAATATATGCATATCTAAAGTTTTGCCCATTTTGTTCCGTTTCTGATACGTTACTCGAATAGATTGCATTGTAGGCTCTCTTGTAAGAGTTAAAGGTAGAAGGAATCCTGTAAAATGCATCTGTCTCTCACTCAGCCATGCGCAAGGCTTCTGCTGAAATAAAGCTGATGTTTGGAAGAGGTAAAGGCTTCAGTTGAAGGCTGAGCTTGAAGCAAGAGAAATAAATTTAAATAAACTCAACTGTGAAATGTAGCAAGATATATATATATATAAACCTTTTGGACCCTAAGTGCATATAACCCTTTGGTGCATCCTAAACCAAATACTTCATTGAAATTAATTTTTAAATGGAATGAGTAGCTGTTTTTTGGTTTTTAAAATGGAGTTCTCTCTCTTTGCAGCTCTTAGTCCGTGCAGGTGCTAAGCTGGATATTCAGGATAAAGATGGGGATACTCCCCTGCATGAAGCCCTGAGGCACCACACCCTGTCGCAGCTCCGCCAACTCCAAGACATGCAAGATGTGGGCAAGGTAGATACTGCTTGGGAGCCATCAAAGAACACAGTAAATAAAATGCATTTATTTATTCCTTTTTTTTTCTATGCATTTGTCTCTTTATTATTGTAGCTTATATAGTTTCTGTACTGTTGAACTGTTTTTTGGCAGCATAAGTTAAAGTATATCCCGCATTACATTGCAGCGTAGGCAGATTTTTTTTAAGGAGTTTTTAACATTTAGTCTCTGCCTTTGTTAAAGAAAAATATGGGTTCAAAATAGTTCTGCAGCACTCTTTCATAGCAAACGCGTATGGCTGCCAAAAATCAAATGTACAGTAATACAGTACGAAATAAGACTAAAATTATGTTTTCTGTGGTTCAGCATCTTGCATGACTTCGTAGCTTTAATTGTTTAGCTGCTTCTCTAACCTTCTAAAAGCTTCTTCTGTTAGAACAAAGCATTCTTAATCTTTGCATGTTGATTTGTTAAGTATCTTCCTGACAGAGTTAATTTCAGAAATGGTGCTATAGTAAGGAAATAGTCAAACTCCCATTAATGAAGGTCAAAATCTTTTTACTAAAAAAAAAAAGTGCTCACACCTGAAAAGCTGTCCAAAGAGTATGTGCAAAGATGAATTTTATAGTTTTGCTGATAGGAAAAGGAAAATTATGGAGTGACTTGAATTGTGGAAAGCAAACAGCATTTTTCCTGTAAATAGTGAAGATGTGCAGCGTAACAGGGAATCAGATTGGCTGAGTCATTTGTTACCAATATCATAATACTTTTTTCTAATTTTAACTATATGTGATAGTTGCAGCATTTCATTCCAAAACAACTTGATTGAAAAGTCTTTGTTCAGAACAGTAATTCGACTGTACAACAAATATTTTTCAAATTAGCTTCTTCATTTCACTGACATACACCGGCCTAAGTACGGCCGCCATATATAAAAAAATACCTGTGTCCTTTCAAGGGACGGGAAGAAACCAATTGCAGCTCAGATGTGTTTCCATGATCTGAAATGGACTCTGTGAGACTCGTCAAAATCCTTTGTGTGCATGTATTTAATTTTGAAATGAATGAACAGGAAGCAAGTGCTCTTTCTCAGATCCAGCATTTCATACATCAGTTTCTCAGTTGCCTGTCTATCTTAGTGATACCCACAACGAAACTGGATGAGTTGTGTTTTGAGTTTTTTAGTACAAGACGTGTGGTTTTCACCTTAAAATTTTTTTTTTTTAGTTTTATCTTTCAGAGAAAAAGACGGTTTAGTTTTTGTTTTCTTCTCCATGCTGTTTTCTTGTAGTTTCATTTGAGCTGTATTGGTTTAAACAAATTTACATTTTTGGTTTCACTTTGGTTGGTAATTTAAAGACAACAACTGTTGTCTTTAAGATACCAACCTGCTGAGCCCTAGGGTGCATCATTGTAGTATAGCACTTCAACAGTTATTCTTTTTCAGTATTTTCAACTGAAATAAAATTTCACTTGTGGGATTTTATATTTTGGATTTTTTATTTTGTTTGTTAGTAAGCTGTTTCATGTTTAACAGCAACGTCGTTGAAAACCTACCCGTTGTTACTTTTTCCTTTAAATACAAAACATACTTTACTGATACTGGGAACTTATGAAATAAGTGGAATTTTATGGAATGAATTCTTTAGTATTGATTCTAGTAGTTCCTTGTGAATGTCAGTATTAAGCTGTTGTAATAACTGAAGCAATTTTTGTCAGTTTTGTTCAGTTGCTATTTTGTTAAGACAGACTATTTAAAATGCATGTTGTCGACAGTTGGCAGTACAGATAGCCCTACCGACTTTAGGCGTCAATATGAATAATAAGTGTATTTTATTAACATATTCTTTATGAAGGTTGTACAGTTGGGAGGAGGAGAACTTTTCTGAAGTCCAATCCCCAACACCATAAAAGAAGTCATTTCAGTTCCTTTATTACAGATGCAGTGTTCCTTAGCCTCTGACACTTTTTATTCTAAATAAACATATAATTCCACGGCCTTATATGATGTCATGTATTTTAATACAGGCATCTTCTGGACCCTTAAAACACTTCTAAGATCTAAAATGTAGCCACTGCATAAATGCTAGTTTAAACTAAAGGAACTCTGATGGAAGTCAGTCAGGTCACGTACTGGTTGAGGGGTCAGTAGTTAAAATAACGCAGACAATAATTAGTGTTTGTGTGGATTATGCCAGGAAGAGACTTTTTCCTGCGGGTGGATGGGCTGGGACTGGCTTGTGCTGATACATTTCTGACCTAGCCTCCTCCAGAGGAGACTTGCTGCAGCTATACTGGCCCGAAGACATAATGTCTGTTTTTGCTTTTGTTGTTTTTTTCTCTATTCTGTGTGCCTGAAATGTTTCAAACTACCAAGTGTCATGTGTTCTGATATTGTCTTGATGATTTTAAAGCATACAGCATGCAGAGGTATTTTAGGACTCGAGATTTTCTTGAATGATGTTGGTGACTGTTCCAGGTGGAGGAGCCAGTCTTGGCGTAGTGTATGCCCATACCGAGTGAAGCAAAATATCCTGGTAGCTGTGTTTGATTTTCCTCTTGGAGAAACAACAATAGTTGTTTCATTCTGGAACAGCTCAGAGCCCATGAGGTGCAAGTGTGGATGGTAAGAGAACTCGTGTCCCAGGAACTAAGAGAGGACTAGAGCAAATTGGTTGCAGGCATGCCTTCAAAGAACGTCTGCTCTGCCAACCTCAGAGCAAATCGGCTTTCACTGGGCGTTGTGCTGCCACAGCTGGATTACAGACAGGACCTAAGGCAGACAGATTGTAGATAAAGTCTGTGCTTCACTTCAGCTAATGCTGTAACTGAAGTGCAGAGAAACGGGCTGAATTTCTAAACAAAACTGGTTTCGTGATCTGAACACCGCAAACCAATTTCTCTCTGTAACTTACTGTTTGCCTTGTTATGAAATCTTTCAAGCTATGCAGTTTTTATTTGATCATAGGAAAGTGTGCTGGACCACGAGTATCCATGAACTCGTGAAGCAACCTTCAAGAGTCTTGTAGCACTTAGTTAACATTTGTTTATATAAAAAAATCCAGTTAGAAGGAATTGTAGATTGATTTTTATTTTTTTTAAATTGCTTTCCTAAAACTGGATGGCTGTATGATGGCAAAGATAATCTTGCAGATAATCAAGGCAAGGGAGAGAATTCTAAGGCATACTTCACATGCTGCAAGGTATGGGCCCAAACCCAGCTTTGTTCTTCACAAGTCACCTCTGAGGGCTAGGAGAAGTAACTAGAGAGGTTTTGAAGACTGTTTTCTTCATGGTACAGACTCAAAGGTATGCAACCTTTGGTTATGGGACAGGTATCTGGTATTTGAAATTTATTCCTATATGCTGCAGCATCTAAAATAGCACACCTAGTTCTCTAAACACAAAAAATCATTTTGTCTAGGGTAATAATCATTAATTTTTTTAAGGGTGGTACTTGACACCCAGCTTTTAGAAGGAGAGGTACAGGGATAGACTGCACAAAACAGAAGTGGGATAGAATAATGTAAATCGGTCAAGTTGGGTACTTAAATCAATTAGTGGGAGTGAGGTGTGTACAAAATCCTGCCTCTCTCCCAGTGTCGAAGCCTTTGTGACTCCGGAATTCAGCACTTAAAACTCCTTGAATTGAATCTGTGCCAGCTGTGCCCAGGCTGCTCCTTTGAATAACAGTCCTGTGTTGGTTTGCTGAGGGACTCTTGGTGGTGCCAGCAGTTTCACACGATATGTAGTCTGCATTACACTTCTGCATTTTATCTGATCAAGCTTTAGTGCAAAAAGGTGCTGGGAGAAGGCCCAGAATACTCCAGAGTAGGTGAATCCTGTCATTGTGGGGCTGTGGGAGTGAGCCTTCTCTCTTTGTTTTTCTGGCTGGCCCTGCGGATCGTGCATAATAGTTACACTAGTTCAGAAAATAGACAGATACAGTAGTAGCTGTGAAAGGGTGAAGGAGTGTTACATGATTAGGGACAGGTAGGTGACTTTAAATCCCTCCATGCTGAGAAGACAGCTAAAATTAAGTCTGTCTTGGGCAGGTGCATTACTCACTAGGCTACTAAAAGTGTGTTCACTTCTCTGCCCAGCTGTGTTTTCCGTCCAGGTGCAGTGGTGGTAGCTTCTCATGTGTACTCAGCAATTTTAGCGTGCTTTGGCTGTATTTTCAGTGTAGACCCAGTGGGACTATGCCCTTTAACGCTTGTGTAGTAGGACAGCCCCTTGACGAGTGTGTGCAGCGTGCAGGAGATGGAGTGCTTCAATAGGAGAACTATTCCTTGCAGAATCGTAGTTCCTTAAAGGAAAATTGAGTACAGAATTAAGCAACCATACGGTAGTTTTGCTTTTAGTTCTAGAGTCGCTTCCGTGGGCTTTCAGATTCGTACGTGTGTGTGTGTATGTGCTCGTGCTTTCCTTTGGCCAGACTGCTCGTAACTGTAGAGAGTCTCTCAAGTTGCTTACGTATTTGTTGTCTTTCAGTTAATAATGGGACTTGGCACTCAGGGAGCGGAGAAGAAGAGTGCAGCATCCATTGCCTGCTTCCTGGCAGCCAACGGAGCTGACCTCAGCATTCGTAATAAGAAGGGGCAGTCTCCTCTCGATCTCTGCCCTGATCCCAGCCTCTGCAAAGCGCTGGCTAAATGCCACAAAGAAAAAGTCAGGTATGTATATTAATAAAATACCCCGTTTCTGAATCTCTGTTTTCTGTAGATCAACTGATGCATTTAAAACATCGTGCTTTTGTTACCTATAGTGTTAAAACATACAAGCTTTTTCTTGGCTTTCACTCAATTCTTTGTATTCTGTGATACATTGAATACTGTCTACATGTACCTTCCTTGAAACCTATGAAGTCTTACAAGAGTTTCACACTCTGAAGTTTGAACTGTGCCTCATTCCCAGGCCTTGCTCCTCCTCTGGCTGGTACCAGCCCACGGTGGGTTGCACTCCTGTCTTGTGGTAGCTGGGTCTGAGTAGGGCTTGCTTACTGTTCTCACTCACCTCCTGTGCTGAGGATTTGCTGCAGGCATTATACCAGTGCGTTTGGAAAAGCCGAGGTTTGTAATTAAAGGAAAACCAGGTATCTGACCAGGCTGTGAGGAATTTTATTGGGAAGGAGGGAGACTGAATAGATTTGGGGTTTGGTTACTTTGAAGTGGCTCTTTCTAAGCAGGAATGGGTTGTAGCGATTTTAGAGAATTGGACTAGATGTCACCAGGGTAGTGTTTTGTTTTTGTTTTCCTGAAGCTTGATTTGCAAGGATTTTGATGTGTTGGGAAGTAAAAAACACTGGTTATTACATTTAGTTAGGGTGAAGATTACAGTACCAGGGCCTAGAAGCACAGCACAAAGCTTGTTCATATGGGAGGGAGGGAGGTGGCAAAGTGCAGCTGGAGGTTGGTAAAACTCCGACTTCAGAAAAGAGGTGGGGGGACATCACTGAAAGAATAACTGAGCACCGGGACTGGTTGCCCACAAAGGCTGTGAAATCTTTCTGGGCAAATTTTGAGGACTGGAATGGAGAAAAACCCAGAATAGCGTGAATTCAGGGCTGACCCTGGGATGCATGGAGTACCTCTTGAGTACCTGTCAGGCTGAATGGCTGCATGACTTTGCAAAAAGAAAAGGAGGGGTTAGGCCTGGCACCTCAGAAGCAAGGAATTATAATTTCACCAAAATGTCATCAAGTGCACCTAGTGTGAAAAGTTACAGCTTGCTACTCGTCCTAGTTGTATTCCTGTCACTGGCTTACATGATTCTTATCCTTAACTCTGCTCAAAAGTCAGTGCATGCAAATGAAAAACGTACTTTCAAAATGTCACAAAGAGAGACTGTTCTTGTTGATGTTGCCCTAGCACGTAAAGTGCTTAATTTTCTGCAGAGTCTTTTTGTCTGTCTCAGCCTCATCACCGTGGCTGTTCTTATTTCTTGCCACCTTTTATGGGCTTGTGAGCGTTGTAGGACTGAGCTGTTTACATTTAACCCATGCTCCCTCTGCTGGGTGAGCTGCAGCATAGGACACAGATGCAGGGTGAGGTCACTTCAGGAGTTGGGGGCTTCTTTTACAAGTCTGCCGTTTGGAAAGTATTACGAGTATATTCAGTATATTTCTAGGTGGTGTGGTGTGCAGTTCTGAATCTATAGGGTGTTATTACTCTGTTAAAAAATAAACTCATGAGATGGGAGGGAAGGTTTTGGTTTTTTTTTGCATTTACAAGATGCTATTCCAATTTCTGTGGTCTGTTTCTAAAGAATGTCTAATCTGAGCACGAGACCTCACACTTGTGTCAACTGTACGCTTTGGAAAATATAGTTGGGATTGTGTTATGATATACACTGATGCTTGAATGTATAGGGACATACAGATAAGCAGCTAATTGATGTGCAGTATGAGTTCAAAAAAAAAAGTCTGACTGCAAGGTTTCTTTGTAGTGGTCAAGTTGGTTCCCGAAGTCCGTCTATGATCAACAATGACTCTGAAACCTTAGAAGAATGTATGGTGTGTTCAGACATGAAGAGAGACACTCTGTTCGGCCCGTGTGGACATATTGCCACGTGTTCTCTGTGCTCACCACGGGTGAAAAAATGCCTCATCTGTAAAGAGCAAGTTCAGTCTAGGACAAAGGTAAGCATTTCCAAAGCTTTCTGTTTCTCTTTCTATTTTTAATGTAAAAGTAAAAAAGAGGTCAAGGAAAAGTGGATATTTTAAGCTGTATTTTGCCTTACAGGTATTTCACTGGATGGAATTTTCAATCTTTTTGATATCTCGTCCCAACATTGTATGATAATCTTGTCTGTTTGCCTGTATTCGTGTCCTATCTGCCCCTCATTCTCTCTCTCCATGTCAATGTCTTTGTTGCTCAGGTCATCAGAGTTCATAGTACAGCCACCTGAAGGTGTTTTATTTTTTCCCATGTTAAGATAAATTGCTGCTCTTCCTGAAATATAATCTCCTCAGTTATACTGAGTTCTTTTATTCCTTAGGGCTGCTTGGAAAGATTATTCATCTGTAAACTGAGCTCGTTATGTGCTTGTTTTTATTCAGTATTATTTTCATCTTTATTTTCTCTTTTTCTATTTTATTTTATTATTATTATTTTTTGAATCAATGAATTTTATTACACTTTCTTCTTCAGAATATCAACCAGTTGTGCCCTATTTCAGGGACCTAATCCCAGTAAGTTCCTCATGTTTCCCAGATGGTTGCTCCCAAGTATTTGTGACTAGGCTGGGTGCATCCCCATTGCTTTTCTGTTTGAGTATTCCTTTATTCCTAGTAATAGCCAGGTCTTGTCCTCCTTGTTGCTTTTTGGCTGTTTAAAAAAAAAATAATAATAATCTCATATTCCACTTACAGGTTTTCTGATCATAAGAAAACCCACTCTGTTCTTTTTATCTCTATCCAAACACCTTTGGCTAGTCGGCTTCTGTGTTTCTTCTCTGTCTCCGAGTAAATACACAACTTGCAAATACAAATTCATACTGTTTTTACTGTTCACTATTCTGTTCTTCTTAGACTGTTCACTCATTCTGCCATGCATATTTTCGAAGGCGAAATGTTAACATAGTGTGAGCTCCTTTTCTGTAAACTTTCTTTATAGTCAGTGGAAAGGTTCTGCCACGGGGGTTCAGAGCAGCAAAGTAAGTCTGCTGCCCCCTCATCCATCTAAAGAAGACGATCTATGGAAATCAGCCTTCCTGGTTGAAAGCTAACCTTTGTGGATAACCTTCCTTGGATTTCTTTTGCTAATTTGGAGAGTATCTATTCAATAATTCTCTAATGTTCTTCTGTATAAACACTTAGCGTAATATCTGCAGTGCTAAGAAATGAATGAACCTGGACAACAGTTTTAGAAGAAGTGGTCCAGGCCCGTATGAATGGAGCGGCTTGAGGTGTCTGTGGCCGCTGTATCTATACAGTTTGTCACGTTAAAGGGCATGGGAAAACCCTAACCCAGAATATAAAACAAATTATTGTGAATTTGTCTTGCAAATATGTTTTTGTATATATTACATATGTACAATTATATACAAATTAGTATATATAGTATGCATATAATTTGTATATGAATTATATACATAATACAATTTTATCTATATGGTGGAGCAAAGAAAGAGAAAAGAGTAAAGAAAAATAAACACACTGTCCTAGCTGCTTCTATGTGCCTGTCAGTATACTGAACATTTAAATAATGCCAGCAAATATGTCTTCTTAGAAGTCAGTGTGATAATTCCTTTAAATTGAATTTTGAGGTGATGAATTAGTAAACATAACTAACACTAGATGGAACTTCTTAAAATCCACATGCCTTTCCAAAGAGAATGAAAAAGCAAATTGATGTAGACAGCAGGAGATGAACTGTTCTCATATGTATGTTTATTGTACTTTACAGATTGAAGAATGTGTGGTGTGTTCAGACAAAAAGGCAGCAGTGCTTTTCCAGCCTTGTGGTCATATGTGTGCTTGTGAGAGTAAGTAGACTTGGCAGGATGTTCTTTTTGAAATAGTCCTGAAACAGAACATTTTTAATAAAAGATTGCTGAAAGCTCATTAATGATCTGACTTTGAGTACAACTTACCTGATAGTTTGGTGTGATGATGGAGAAGGTTGGCATTACTTGGCAAGCTGATAATGAAATATTTAGAGGACAAAGTGGAGATTTCCAGAAATTCAGAGAGCAGTTGCTTCTCTCTGAATTATTTAATAGTGAGTAGGGTTGCTCAGATTATAGCAGCCTGCTGTATAAAGTTCATTCATTGTTTTGGTATAGTTTTCTGGGTGTGTTCAAAAGTGCAAGTCATGTTTTAAAAAATACTGTAAGTAAATATTTTAATATGCTTCATTAGCGATCTACAGATTTGCCCAAGGGCTCTAATTTTTCTATAAAAGATACATCATATATCTTGCAAAAAGACATAGGAGGTCTCCAGAAATCTTCCGTTTTGAGAATAATTGGGTGAGAATACAGCCACCACCTTGTCATCAGACTTTTCAAGGCTTTGTTGAAGGGTCATTTGCCTAGAGAAGAGCAGTAATTGCTGCTGAGGTACTATATGAGGGGGAAGGTAGTCTTTTCCAATAAGTAATTGCTTGTTTGGTCTTGTTAAAGAAATCTGGTTTCTTTCTCTGTTCTGGCTGAGAGACCTGACATTGCATCACTGACTTTATTGTTCCTGATCCTGATCCCAGTCCTGATCTGGGCTCTTTCTCTGTCTGCAGTTGAAAGATGATGAGAGAAGTTTTTTAATTGGTTTCCCAGGAAGAGGACAGTAAAAAGATGAATCACTGTGGTGTGATTTCAGCAGTGAAATACTCATTACCAAGTCAAAACTGTAACAGTGATAGCAAATGGCTCTACAAATGCAAAAGGTTTCTTTCCAGATTATTTCCTGTAGATCCTTTGTAAGCATGATGAGAAGGAGTCCTCAAATTTGTGTACTTTATAGGATCTACTCTGTTGATTTACAATAACCTTTGGCAATTTTGAGACATTGTCACTTGCCTTTTGCAGAATAATGCTAGCTTTCATTCTAGGATGGTATCAAAACATGTGGGTTTACTCTTTTGAGGTCAAGGAGCCACCTCTGTTTGCCCCTGGCATGTTAGTACAATATGTGAGATCATTGGTTATAAAGGAAAAAGCAGGTAATCAAGACATTCTTCGAAGTTCTGGTCTCAAATGGGTGTGATTTTACTTTTTTAACTTCTGTAATTCTTGTGGAATAGATATTTGCTTGGAAAAAGAGGAACCTGCTCACCAGAAATAATGTTAAAAGAAAATAAATAGAACAAGTTTGCTTTGAATCCCAAACAAGAGATTGTTTATGGGTGTGATTTACAGAAAATGAAGTTAAAACAAACACAAGTAGATATTTGTATTGTAAACCTTTGTAATGGTATTGGTATATAGTTACTGTGAAAAGAATAAACAAGCTCGTGTTAAGAGAGAAGAAAAATGAGAATAGTAGGATTCACAGTTAATTTATTTCTCTGTCCCCTCAGATTGTGCAAGCTTGATGAAGAAATGCGTACAATGTCGGGCAGTGGTAGAGCGAAGAGTGCCTTTCATAATGTGCTGCGGAGGGAAAGGTACAGAAGATACCACTGATGATATTTGTGAGTGACTCCAAGACCCATACTCTTTCCCTTCCCCCCTACCAACTTCTTATTTTCTTTCTTATTCTTTGAAATGACCTAAATCTTTCCTTTCCTTTTTGAAGAAAAGTTTCGTAAAACAATGTTAAGTCAGGTATCCATTTTCTGTTGTTGCTGCCTTCTATATTGGTAACAATGCTATGATAGCACCAACCATTTCTCTTAAGGACTGCCTACATTGTCCAGAGTAGAAGCTGAAACATATATGACTTCTTGGCCACTTATTAATGACCTATGAAGAAAAAGCTGAAGATTGACTGTGATTGTGCATGAGAGTACATACATGTATTATTTTTATTTCTGGAACTGACTAATAAAGAAATAGGAAATATTTAGCATCTAGATATAAGCAACTTTCATGACATTGTTCAGTTTTGCATCACCTGCTTTGATTTTCTAAAGCTTCTTGTGACTTCTCTGAGTTATTTCAATGAATTATTTTTATGGACTGCATGTGTGGTATGCAGTGTTTGAATTGAATTTTATCTGTATTGGAATATTAAGTCATTCTTTTCACACTACTCATAAATGGAGAAGTATAACCCTTAAAATCAGGGTTGGAAATACGTTGTAAATTTGAAATTTGTCTTTTGAAGTACTTGTATTTTTGTTTGTTTGTTTGTTTCATATAGCAACATTGCTTCCTGGATCAGTCAAAGACAAAACTGATAACCCGAGTTGCTTTAGAATTTGAACAAATTATTTCTAGACTTGTGTATAGTTTTGATCACCAGATAGAATCAGCTGTGTGGATAAAAGTGTTTTTCAGTGTGAAAGAACTCAGCTTGATTTTTTTTTTTTTTAAACATGCAGAAATCTTTACTGGAGGAGCATCACTGACAAATAAGAACTCTAACAACACTGAGGTGCTTAGAGGCATTTTGAGCATTATTACTGAGGAAATATTTTCTGACTTTGTTGCTACAAAACTCAAAAGTTCTTCAGGAATTGAGCTGCATTGAGATTATAGTGAATTAAATTAGATGATCAAATACATTTGAATTACATTATTTCAGATAATTGAAAATTTATAGTTAGTGTTCTGGAAATAATTACTCCTGTTTCATTAGATGTAATCACATATCTTTATTTTCTCTAAATTACAGCAAGTGGAAACATTCCAGTTATGCAGAAAGACAAAGACAACACTAATGTCAATGCAGATGTGCAGAAGCTGCAGCAACAGTTACAAGACATCAAGGAACAGGTAAAAGTGCTAGATAAAAATTCTATGGGCCACTAAGGTAACTGGAAAAAGCCAATGCATCTTCTGTTATTTAAAACAAAATAACACATTGTTGTGGTTTAACCCGGCTGGCAGCTAAACACCACACAGCCGTTCGCTCACCCTCCCCCCTCCCTCTCTGGGATGGGGGAGAGAAACGGGAAAGTGAAGCCTGTGAGTTGAGATAAAGACAGTTTATTAAGACAGGAAAATAATAATAACAATAATAATAATAATAGTGATAATGGTAATAGTATTAACAATAATAATGTGTAAGAAAACAAGTGATGCACAATGCAATTGCTCACCACCCGCTGACCGATGCCCAGCCTATTCCCGAGCAGCCGGCCCCCCCACCCCGGCCAGCCACCCCTATATATTGTTTAGCATGACGTCAGATGGTATGGAATACCCCTTTGGCCAGTTTGGGTCAGCTGTCCTGGGTCTGTCCCCTCCCAGCTCCTGCTGCACCCCCAGCCTGCTCGCTGGCAGGACAGAGCAAGAAGCCGAAAAGTCCTTGGCCTGGTGTAAACACTGCTCTGCAACAATTAAAACATCAGCATGTTATCAGCGCTCTTCTCATCCTAATCCAAAACATAGCACCCTACCAGCTACTATGAGCTACTTAACTCTGTCCTAACTGGAACCAGGACACACATTGAAGTGACTCAGGTCTTAAATTTTAGTTAACCAATAATTTTTGTGATGTTCATTTGTCTTCCACGTACAGATTTAAAAATAAAAACCAAAAAGAAGTGGCAATTTTTGATAATCCATCTATTAAAACATCTGTGTTGGTGTGACTAAATAGGGTGGTCTGCCCAGTCAGAATGTCCCATGCCTGTTCAGCTGACCTGAATGTACTGGCTACAGCAGAAGTTGTTCTCACAGAACGCTGATGAAAGTAGATATTCTTCACTGCTCTGTATCTAGCTGAACCTTAACTTGTCTGTTCATGAGCTGCCTTTGAGCAGTGGCTGGCATTTAGCTGTAGCATCTGGTTTATGTACTGTTAAAACAATTTGTGTGGTGTGCAAAATGAAATCCATGGAGTGTAAGTTAAGTTATTTGAATATTTGGAATGAAATGAGAGTTTTTTTATTTTGTAATTATGCATCATGTTTGCAGGTGGAAATCTATTTATATTGGCTATAGAGAGTGATAATTCATTGGTTAATTAAGTTGCATGCAATTTAGAAACCTAATAAAAGCAAACAAAACTCCTCAAAATTAATGTTTCAGAGAATTGAGAGTTGCCTGTTTAGATTTGTTACGCCTCTAAGTCAAGTTCCAGTAGAATTATTGAAATACTTGTCTACATGCAGGACTTGTCCTGTGGTAAATCACTACATGGTTTCCTTGCTTTTAGAATCATTTAGAATTATAGAATCATTTAGGTTAGAAAAGACGTGTAAGGTCATCTAGTCCAACCTTTAAACCTTTTCCATCTGAATAAATGAAAATTTGAGATTTTTCAGCAGTAAAAGACTTGGAGTGTTTGACTGTTGCATGAACTTACTGATGTGATTTTTGACTTCCGTATGTATAACATAATTGGAAAAAAATTGTTTTAATGGATATAGGAGACAGAAACTTTCTTGTTATACTACTTACCTTTTCCTCTTGGAGGCTTACAGCAGTCTGTAATGCTTCAGTGATGGCAGCATCGCATCTAGCTGAGGTGGTTGTTACTCTCAGCTGTTCTTGTGCATGAAAGTTAAGACTGAAGTTTTGGGTCACCAGTTCTAGGGCCCATGCCTAAATGCGTTATATTTGAGAGCTGATATGCTGTGAATTTTAATCTTGGTGGCATGTCTGTGAAAAGCTGCTCCTGTCATATGGTCCAAGACCCCAGTAGCAGTAGAAGTTCTAATATCTGATTAAAAGCATACTCTTCCATAGTTTGTGTCTGCAAAAGAACATGCAGATTAAAAATTGTCATTTGAAAAATGCATGTCTTCCTCAATGGTAACATCTGGAGCTACTGCATATCTGTGACTTCTTTGATCTGCTGTTCTATTTCAGTTTTACTTTTTATAACATTGTTGGATGAAAAGAATAACTTTGTTGATAATAAGGTTACCGCTTTGGCATTTAAAATGATAGATCCAAGCATGCAGATAAATAGTCGAATCCTAGTAATCTGATTTCTTCAGATGTATTTTTTTTCTGGTTACTTTATTTTATGAGTTTATAAATGATTTGGGTTCTGCTTAGATATGGTAATACTTTTTTTAGTGGAGGGATGTGAAAGAAAAACTACTTCATTTTACAGTTTTTCTCCTTGATTAGATGTGATCTCAGTTGTTTTTTCAGTTCTCATAAGGTGCTCTTTCATTCATAATAATTTTGTCTTTCCGTAGGGAGTTGCTATAGCAGGGAGCTTTATAATATCAGAAAGTTATGTTGTATTAGGGAGAAAAGAATAATTAATTTATAGATGTTGTTTTCTACTTATATTTTCTGGTTTTCATATTTGCAGTAGTAAGAAAGATTTAATACTGGAATGCTTTGAGAATTGAGGTCCATTCTTTTGCTTTGAAATGCCCTTTTGTCCATTAATTTTTATTTTTATTTTTTTAAATAAATATAGAACAGATGATTATTCAATGCTTGTTTGACAAGAAAGAGGTAGTTCTGGTCATTCTTGTGCAGATTTTGGCTTGAGGCTCTTTCTTGTTTTGCTTATTGTCTTTACTGCTTATTCTAGTGAGGGGGCAAGTTTTATATCTCATTTATGAGTAGAAAGTAGGATTTGATTACAATTAGTCATCTGATCTTTTTGTGCTTGAATTGATGCATAGCATTTGGCCTCAGTCATGTATTCTTTTGCTTTGTGCTTTAACAGTTCACTCTTTTGTTACAATGATAGTTTTGTACTTAAAATTAATTTGTTCTCTTTCAGCAGGTATAAACCTGTTTCAACTCATACCTTCAATGATAATCTAATATGTTAGTGCAGCAAGCTTTTAAAACCATTTCTCGTGCCAAGCAGAAGTGATGCCTGATGTCAGCTGAATCTCCCACATCTGACGACCACACCATTCTTCAGGGATTCCCTGAATGTGAACCCTTTTGACTGTAATTGTGATACCTTCACCTCATTTCATACATTGTCATCATCATCTGTCTAATACCTTGTGTATGTTCCTTCACCATACTTACATCACTTTCTTTCTACTTAAATTTATTTTGTCACTGTGCCACCTGTATATTGTTGGAGAAAATGTTTTTAGTAATAAGGAAATATTTCAAGCAATTTAAGTTGTTAGTGGTAAAAATTGATTTATTTGAATTATCAGGCCAAGTTATAATTAAAGGTGTGATGAGTACTTTTTCAGACCTACTTTTACTTATCCACAGAAGTTATTTTTACATATAACAGATATAGTGCCTTTTTATACCATTTGTTTTCCTTCAGAAGACAGTAGTCAAATGATTCACGCAGCTAAAAGATGTAAAATGTGATTTCATACAGAGGACACTCTAGCAAACTACTGGAAATAGATTCTGCTTATTTCCTGCTGCTGTGGCACAAATTGGCTGTAAGGCATATAATGAACTTTATTCCCCTGTAAAAGTGCATATGAGCAGGTAGTCAAGTAATGAAGGCTACTAATAATTTTCCTACTTTATGAAGTAGCATAAATGTTAAAGTAGTATCATATTAAGAAATAAAACATTTTTAATTTTAATTTTTATTTTACATTTATTAACATTTTTAATTTTAATTTTAATTTTAATATTTAATTTTAAATATTCCACGTTTGTACTGAGCAGGAGAAACTGGGCAATTCGTTAATATTGCATATGCAATTGCAGAAGAGATCTAGAAAATGAAAATGTTAGTATTTCTGTGTTCCACTGAATTAATTCATCAGAAGCAACAGTGTTTGAAAAGATATTTTTGTATCCCTTGATGGGTGTTTCCATTTTTCAAATAGTCATGTAGCATTTTGGAGAAAAGCAGGTCTTTTTAATTCCAGTAATTCTAACTTTATATTTAGACACAACGGCAAATAATTAAGCTAAGAACGTAGAATAAGGGCTGCAATTTTTTTTCTCCAGTGGTAAGATTTGGGTTGCTTTGTCAGTCCTTTATCAAAGGACATCACGTTAATGGTATTAGATTATGGATACTTGTCACAGGACAACTGCATATTCATTGGAAACTGACAGCTATTTCACTCATACTGAAGACGGTAGGTTACTGGCAGAAGCAAGCTCTAATTTTTCCATTGGGAAGTGTAGATGATGACGTGGTGTGAACGGAAAGATAAGCTGGACTGACTGACAGTCAATCTGCAAATTTTTAGTTCTGAGACTGTTTTGGTATGATAGTTTAGAAATTCTGGCAAAGCTGGAGCACGGTGTTTGTGGAGTGATTTTTTTGTATCCTTTTCTATATAACAAATTGACATAAGGTTTTATCTGGAAGTTTTACATATCTGCTAGCACATTATACTGATATCCTGGAAATTAAAATAGGCATTTGGCCAAATTCCATGCAAATTTAAGCTCTGTTTTATTTATTTGTTTGTTTGTTTTTATTTTTATTTTTGTCTTCATCTAAGCAATCAACCCTAGAAAGTAATATCTGTTAATTCCATAGAAAATATGTTTTAAGATTATACTGGACAGGGTTCCTAGTATGGCTTGTATCTCTCAAAAATGAACAAACTGAAGTAAACTCCCAGCAGTTAGTATGGAAACAAGTCACAAGTTCAAGGTAGTGATAAAACGAGTTTGTGTTTGAAGTCTTGTACCTGTTAGCATTTCATATTATATATAAAATATACATTCATAAGTGTTAGTGCGTCTCAGATCTGAGCACATCGTGGATTTGATTTGTTGGACTGTAGAACAATATTAACAATTATCAGATGTTAAATATCTATTCATTCACTAACCTTTGATAAACCTCTTAAGATGAAATCCTAATATAAGATATGCTGCAATATATTTATGGTGAAGGAACATGCCTTACAAAAACTTCAATTTCTACATATGACAGGTGAAGGACATTGTTCCTTATTCATTCAGTACAAAATAAACTTTGCTGTTGAAGAGCTTTAGATCTTTCTGGGCATTGGCTGTCACTTTAATATTCATCCATTAAAAAGGATTTTAAAAGTTTGCTGTGCTATTGTTATGACTGAAGGTCACTGACTTATTAATTGCTCTTCATATACAACTTGGTATTCTTTTCATAGAAAATGTAGATAATTTCCGTGAGTAAAGACTGCAATTATCAGAATTGAATCTTTACATGTAATATTGATTATGCAGCATTTTTATTGTTTTTACACATGTTTAGTGCTTCTTCTGTAAAGGTAAGTACCTGATTAGCTAGGGAGCCTGAGAAGAAATAGGTAAATCATTTACCTGCGCATTGCACGACATAAAATTTTGTGTTGTTTATTCCCTGAAAGATTACATCATGTAAAGGGGAATGTTGCTGAATAGTGTCTTAATTTTGCAAATTTAGGTGATGATAATGAAAATTTGGTATCAACCTACTACTTGGTTGCCTTAGTTGGAGATCATATCTGAGGAAAAAAAAAAAACAAGAACAGAAAGCAAAGGAACAAAAAGCACAAGCTTTGTGTCATGAAAAGCCCAAAAACTTTAGATCAATGTGATGTAAAAATATATGTTTTAAAAAAATAATAATAAGGTTTTGGAATATATGCTCAGTTGCTGGATTATGCTATGCCAATGACCTATTATGCTTAAGATGGCGTATTTATTGTTAACTGTCAGTAATTTATATATTGCATTCTCAATATTGCATCAGTGCTGTCATTGACTATATAACCTGTCAAAATCTTTTACAGACCATGTGTCCTGTCTGTTTGGACCGTCTGAAGAATATGATCTTTCTCTGTGGCCATGGAACATGTCAACTTTGTGGAGACCGAATGAGTGAATGCCCTATATGCCGCAAGGCAATCGAACGAAGGATCCTTTTGTATTAAACAGTGGAACGAACCAGTGAGAGTTCATGAATAATAAGGACATCTTAATGATTTAAATCTCTGCAAGTCTGAAAGGCAGTAAAAGGTTCTAAAGAAAACATTTCTAATACTGTAGCGCAGGTTCATTACATGGTAATTGTTTAAAGACTGTGAACACACCAAATAATAGAACAGTATTTGAACAGTCAGCTTTTAACTTTACTCATAAAACTAAGATCTGAGCCTGAAGCTAATTTACAGCAGTCCTTTTTTTAGTTTTCTTTCTGTTGTTTTCTTCCCCTTAAAGTGTAAAGGGACAATCTTGTTTTGGTTTCTTTCATGTTTTGTAATGTATGTATGAGGTGTCAAGCAATGTACTTTTTTTGTCCCCTTTTTTAATATATTGTCAGTTATTATTGAATATAAATATGTAGTGCTTTTTGTTTTATGCTTTTCTGGAGAACGTTCAGATTTCCTGTGACAGTTACGATTCACAAGAATTGTTATCTTGAAATACACGATAATGCAAAATCAATACACAGTGCATAAACAGTAATAATAAACATCGTACTATTTCACTAGGATCAGGCCTCAAAATACAATGTTAAGCTAATTTGAACTTTAATGTGCCCTTTCTGAGGATGGGTTGGGAAAGAAACAGGAAAAAAAGAAACATAGTTTGGAGATGTTGCATTCCTCAAACTGCACTTTAGTATAACATGTTCAAGCTAACTTAGTGAACTTCTTAAGTCTGTCTAGCCACACAGTTTCATATGGAATTGTGTTTAACTTGGTTGGATAGTAAAACATAGGAGCAGTGGGTCAGTTAATCTGTTTCAGATGAGTGAATTTGATCAGTTGTGGGGGAACAAATATATATGTGGGGCCATTTAAATATTCTGGGTCTACAAATTAGAAAAAAACTGAGATGAAGTTTCCAAAAGTTAAACTTTAATGTTGTATCTTATGATGTATGAAGCAAGCTACCTATTGTTTTCCTCTCTTAAATTAGTTGTGTTGTCTCCAGGCAAATTTTGTCAACAGCAAAAGCAAAGAATTAATATAGCTTATTCACCTGTGTTGGGTGTTACACCAGAACATTAATGACAAACATTAATAGGTAGTACTTCAATTCAGGATATTGCTGGAAGAGGAGTTAATTTTGAGCTATGCTTAGGTGAGCTGAAGTCAGCTGAGGGAGTTAGCTGTCACTGATGTGACTGAGAGGTATTCATGGACATGGAAGTACTACTGTGAGGACTTCAAACTGTTAACGTTTTGATAACAAGTACCTCCTCCTGTCTTTTTGGGTGGAAGAAAGTATACTGATTAAAAGGTTGCTCGCAGCTAACAGGAATGTGGGCTTGCTCCTAAGACTTAGTCCTATTGCGGAGCAAAGTGAAAATGAGATGAAAAATCAGTAAGGCATTCACCTCTGATACACTGTAAAATTCAAGGGTTGCAGGCTTTGGTTCTTAAGATTGTCCCCTAATATTTAATAGCAGTTTTGAAATTAAATCGGGTAAAATATCTCCACTTGTTTCCCAAGCAAATCAAGAAGACACCTGATAATAAATGTTGTTCAGATGCGAGCTGTGCACAGATGGTTACAGCACTTTTTTTCAATTTAGTGAAATACATAAATGGTCCCACCAGTGCACAGTGATTTAAAGTATGGAGATGACCTAAAAGGCTAATAGAACATGCTAAATAGTTGTAGCTTGTTAACTTTTCTGTGATTATCGCTGTTTTTTTTCCAACCCCTTGTTTATCATTTGCTGTACCCAAGCTCCTGTTGAACTCATTTGGCACTTTTCAGAATTTGGGCTATTGGTACCTGCCTTCCATTTGTTGAAATACTCTGTGCTCGTATGCTAGGATTTGGAAGAATTCCATTTTGCTGAAGAGTCTATTGAAAAATTAGGCAGGAGAATAAACAAGTTACTTTGTAAATAAGAAAGTTGGATTAGGAACTATTGCTCTTACCTTGAATTGAGTAAGGATCTAGCAGATTTGCACAAGTACTTGTGCCTTGTTAGCATAGTCTTACAATCAGTATTTTAGCTTCTTCTAAAGACATGAAATGGTCTTTTAAAATAATTTAAGTCTTTATTGTGTAGCTGTTTTCTAGAGACGAAGTTTTATGTATGCATACTTATTTCTAGCAGTATTGCAGTGTACGTAAACACTAAATTGTCTGAAGAAGTTGCTTGGGGCTAGTGATCTGTCTAAGCTTTTTCTATAATACTGCACATTAAGTGTCAGAAACTTAATTTTACTCTTCCAGTAGCAGCTGATGAACCGAAAAGCCTATACTGTTATTTGTGCTACAGAAGTCGGATTCGTATTTTCACTTAAAATATCACTCCATCCTAACTTCTAGTAAGGCTACCTCCTTTCTGTCAAAGTATTGAATTCTTTGCTGGTTATTCGTTGTCTTTGGGAAAGGATGGGGAACATTTCAGTTTTATTTTGCTTCATCAGTTTTGATGTCTGAATTCATTGCGAATGGTTTTTACTGACTGTGTAAATTACGTACAACAGAGCTGTATGATTTGCCACAGTGTACATTGTATATTATTCTTGCAGAAGTTGCTGGAATCCGTACTGTTGTCTTTTTATGCATTTCGTAACTTGTTTGTGCTGACAAAACAAAACTTATCACAGAAGTTTTAGTATAAAAAAAGTTTAGAGGTTTTATAGCTGAGCCTGTGGTAAAAAACAAAGAAAAAAAAAGTTCTGACTCAGGGCTTTTTAACAACTTAAAGAAATTCACAATATTCTTCAACACATCTCGGGGAATATTGTGGATGTGGTGACTGTACAGTGCCTTGATAGAACTAAGTAATGGGCAGCAGCCGTAGAGTCCTTACAGAATGCAAGTATCTTTGGAATCCAGTGGAGGAGTTTAGGTTCATATAACTGAAATGCCCCTGCCATGGATTTATATACTTGTATATACTTTCTGTAAAGGAAATGGGCAAATTTAGGTTTTGCTAAGCTTTCTGTGAGTTGTTTCATTGTTGCACCAGTCCTGGGGCAGCCCTGGGGCTCTGAAGGGCATAGCGTACAAATATACAGAAGCAGCATTTGTGGGAAAGAGAGCTGACAAAATGTTCTTTATGGGATGTCCTTGGTGTCAGGGGAGAGGTCGTTGTATTAAAAAACGTGTAAAAATGCCTGCTTTATTCTGGCCCAGTAAGTTTTTTATAAGAAAGAGAATCAGCAACAAATCTATATGTTTGCATGCCATTTCATGTTATCAAAAATATCTCATTTTGAGCTTCTAGGAAATACTTCTTGTCCCAAGCTTCATGTCTTCAGGAATGCAAATTATTCATATTACAAAACAGGTTTTACTGAACCACAGGAACGTTTTTGCTTCTGTTAAAACCAACTTTGTATTTTCAGTAAATTGTAGCTTTTGACATGACTGTTTATTGGAGAAATTTAAGATTGTCTGTGTGAATGTAGTGGGTTTCTGTATGCAGATAGCATTATATAATTGCTTTCATTAAAACTGCTTAGCAAGGTCTAAGCTTTTCAAGAAAAATGCTAATGTACTGTATGGTTAATAAAACTTGTTATATAAGATACACTCTGACTTTCAATAACTTTGATTTAAAGATGTAAAGAGACAGAATTAATACTGATTTTTGTGCACACGTCACTGGGAAGGGTTTTTTTTGCTCATTTAATTTGATTCTTCTTAGTCGTAATGAAGTTAGATGTTGCCACAGAATTGGAAGATTTTATACCTCAACAAATGTTTGGTAACTCTGTGAGTATTTGGCAGGTAATGTTTAAAGACCCACCAGACCTTATCTGGTGACGGAGATTGCGATCCAAAGCTCAAAATATTCTGGTTCTTTAGAATATACCACTGAAGAGTGAGTTTGCAGTAACATCAGAAATGCTGATTGCCTTTGAATTTTCCAGATATTCGAATATTTTTTAATCAACAGAAGTATGAAGGGCAGATTATATTGTAACAACAAAAAGTTTGACCTTAACCTTCCTTATGTGCAAATTTTTGTATCAGCACACAATTCATTATAATAATTAGAGTTGCTATTAAATTTGTGTTATATTCCAGCTTGTTATTGAATAACCTTTGCAGATCTGGCTACGTGAATGGGATCCCTTAAAAATCTCCTGCCAGATATAGTAACTCGCGTTCTCTGAGATAGCATTTGCTGCATCATAGTTTATGCTTTTAGGATTCAATTTAATGGATTCATTCAAAAATATTTGTATGTAACTAAATATAACAATCAATCAGCCTCTAATGCCTAATTGTTTTAATAATCATAGAATGATAGGATGGCTTGAGTTGGAAGGGACCTTAGAGATCGTGTAGTTCCAGCCCCCCTGCCATGGACAAGGATGCCACCCACTAGATCAAGTTGTCTCACCTCTTTTAGTTTAAAACCATTCCCCCTTGTCTTCTCTCATCTGCCCATGTAAAAAGTTGCTCTCCATCTTTTTTTTATAAGATCCCTTTAAGTGCTGAGAGACCGCAATGAGGTATCCCTGGAACCTTCTCCAGGTAGAACATCCGCAGCTCTCTCGGACTGTCTTCATGGGAGAGTTGGTCCCTCTGAAGGTGGCCCTCTGGGCCCGCTCTAACAGCCCCACATCCTTGTGCTGGGGGTCCCAGGCCTGGACGCAGCACTTCAGGTGGGGCCTCACAAGGGCAGAGCAGAGGGGGACAGTCATGTCCCTCACGCTGCTGGCCGCTCCTCTGGTGATGCAGCCCAGGCCGCAGTTGGCCTTCTGGGCTGCAAGCACACACTGCTGGCTCACGTTGAGCTTTTTGTCCACCAGAACCCCCAAGTCCTTCTCTGCAGGGCTGCTCTCAATGAGTTCTTCTCCCAGTCTGTGCTCATGTCTGGGATTGCCCCAGCCCAGGTGCAGCACCTTGCGCTTGGACTTGAACCGCATTAGGTTCACATGGGCCCGCTTCTCCAGCTTGTCCAGGTCCCTCTGGATGGCATCCCTTCCTTCTGCTCTATCAACTGCACCACTCAGCTTGGTGTCATCTGCAAACTTGCTGGGGGTGCACTCGATCCTACTGTCTGTGTCATTTGTAGAGATACTAAACATCACCAGTCCCAGGACAGGCCCTTGAGGGACACCCTCATCATCAGTCTCCACATGGACATAAAGCCATTCACCACCACTCTCTGGGTGCGACCTTCAAGCCACTTCCTTATCCACTGAATGGTCCACTCTTCAATTCCCTCTCTCCAATTTGGAGATCAGGATGTCATGTGGGACTCTGTCAAAGGCCTTACAGAAGGCCAGGCAGGCGACCAGTTGGTTTTCCCTTGTCAGCTGATGCAGTCAGTCCATCACAGAAGGCCACCAGATCGGTCAGGCACGACCTGCCCTTGGTGAAGCCTTGCTGGCTGTCTCAGATCACCTCCTTGTCTTGCATGTGCCTTGACATTGCTTCCCGGAAGATCTGTTCCATGATCTTCCCAGGCACAGAGGTGAGGCTCATAGGTCTGTAGTTCCCTGGGTCCTCCTTTCTAAATGGGTCCTCCCTTTCTAAAAATGGGAGTAACATTTCCCTTTTTCCAGTCACCACATGGCGTGACTGCCAGGACTTTTCAGATATGATGGGGAGAGGCTTGGCAACTCCCATCAGCCAGTTCCCTCAGGACCCTGGGATGTATGGCATTGGGCCCCCTAGACTTGTACTTGTTCAGTGTCATCAGGTGGTCTCGAACCTGCTCTTCCCCAGTGGGAGGGACTTTGTTCCCCCAGCCTTCATCTTCATGTTTAGGGAAATGAGAGATGTGGGAAGCCTGACTGACAGTGAAGACTGAAGCAAAGAAGTTGAGTACCTCAGGCTTCTCCATGTCTATCGTTACCAATTCTCCCTTCTCCTTTATCAGAGGGGGAACTCTCCCCTTGGCCTTTCTTTTCTGGCCAGTGTACCCACAGAATCCCTTCTTGTTATTCTTTGCATCCCTTGCCAAGCTCAGTTCCATCTGTGCCTTGGCTTTCCTGATCCCATCTCTGCACATCTGTGCAGCATCCCTGTACTCTTCCCAGGCCACGTGTCCCTGCTTCCTCTGCCTGTGCGTTTCCTTCTTACACCTCAGTCTGACCGTCAGGCCCTTGCTCAGCCATGCTGCTCTCCTGCCTTCCCTGCTTGATTTGTTACACGTGGGGATGGAGAGCTCTGACATTCTAAGAAAAGCATCCTTAAGGAGCTGCCAGCTCTGATCAGTTTCTGTGTCCCTAAGGACAGTGTCCCAGGGGATCTCACCTACAAATTCTTTATGCAGCTGGAAGTTTGCTCTTCTAAAGGTTAGGGTCCTGACTGCTGTTTGCCAGCCCCATGCTCCTTAATCACAAACAACCAGGGCACTGTCACTGCAGCCCAGGCTGCCTCCAACCTTGACCACTTTAATGAGCTCTTCTGCACTGGCAAGCACCAGATCCAGTAAGGCTTCTCCTCTGGTTGGTTTGTCTAGCACCTGGACCAGGAGGTTATCCTCAATGCACTCCAGGGGTGTCCTGGATTGCTTACAGCCTGCCGTGCTGTGTTCCCAGCAGACGTCCGGGTGGCTGACATACCCCATCAGGCTGAGTGCGAGTGTGATGCTTCTTGTATCTGAAGCAAGAACAACTATTTATCATAGCGTACAGGTGAAAAATGACCTTACAGAAAAAAAGTTTGTTGCTTTCTCAGTTGTTTTCAAGATTCCTTCAGCTGTGGTTTATATGAAAGGTCTATATGAATGCATAGTTTTTTCAGAGAGACTTAAAAAAAAATCTTTTTATTTGAAAACAGTTGATGCAAATTATCAAAATACATTTTAAATACCCACTTGTTCTTTGCTTTAAGGCTTACAAGCTATTCACATGCTTCTCAGTACCTACCGCATTGAAAGTGATGGCAATAGCTTTAGCATAGGCTTTAGGATGTGGTCTCTGTGGTCTCTAGGGTTTCAGCCCCTAATGTTGGTCACAGTGGGTGTGGCTGGTGTTAGATACTGATGTTTGTAGATTTTGAGAAGGCTTCTTCCACACTGAGAAGGACAGTAGACCCAAAAGAAAGGGCAGTTTGCAAACATGCCGCTCTGTATCTTAATGCACCTTGCGTTCCTAACTAATTCAAGCTGTTTCCAACATGCAGCATGTTTAAAGCACGAACAATGGGACTGTGGAGATTTCCTTCAGATTTGACATTTAGTAAATGCGGAGGGTGGTTCTTCATGAGGGTACTTTGTCTTATTTAGGGGAGAAATATTAGCAGCAGTATTTGATTTAAAAAAGAAGAGAGGCTTCCTTAACAGACTTGGTTCTCCACAATATGGAAAGGTAATTTCAGTCGGGAATGATACTGTTGAAGATCTAGTTCTCATGCTTCGTGCAGCTCATTTCAAGTCAATACAGAAGGATGCATTGGAAAGTTTTTTTTGTTTGTTTGTTTGTTTGTTTTTTTGTTCCCTTTGCAGTGAATGAGGAGTATGTCCAGGCTTGCCAGGAGATACTCAAAAATTCTTCTGAAAAGCAGTCTCTAGAGGGCAATGCTATGATGTGCTGAAATAGGTTTAATTATATTAGAAATCAAGAAATGTGTCAGCTGATAATGTAAAACTTTTATTCTGTTACAATGCAAAACAAAGTTGTAGGAAATTTAGTGTAAAATACTTACAATTATGGTTTGCTTAAGCTTGCATGACTACCTTGAGGAAGTTAATACAAAATTAAGTTCCTGCAAAACAGCACAAAATCAGGAAAATACACTTGTGAGATTATACTGACCCCTCTCAAAACTATGACACTGTTTCACTAAGTTTTCTTTAGCAATAAACCTGTGGGAGCTAAGTGTACAATCTGAAATCTGAGACGGTTTATGCAGTGACACTCGTGCATCCTAAAACGTCTGAGTATTTCTTCCACAAGGGGTCAGTAGCACCCTCCGTTTGGGACAAGGGTTTTTTTTATAATATAAGCGCAGAGCAAACAAGGGATAAGGATAATGATGATTGCATTAATATGTGGGTGGACCAGACCTCACTTGTCCCCTTCTTCAAGCAGGCTAAGTATAATTAGCTTATTTGCTGACTCCAGTAAGCACCATATTCCATCCTCTGACTCTCATGTGACATGAACATTGCTACTATTGATTAGGGCAAAGTTCCAATGGAGTGTTTACCTTTAGCTCTAGTTGAAAGTACTCATTTAGTCTAGCTTTTTTTCCTTTTTTTTTTTTTTTTTTTTTTTTTTTCCAAAAGCATGCAATTGGGGTAGATAAACTCTAGGAGAGAGCTTGTCCAGTGAGCAGGGAAAAAAATTCTTGCATGAGTGTCCCACATATTCTTAGTGATAACCACAGCCTCCCTAGATGGCTAGAGTTGATTAATATTTTCCACCCTGTTGTAGCACAGCTTATGGTTAAATATGCTTTGAACCCTATCAGTCTGCTCAGTGGAAGGAATGTCCAAGTTCTTAAGTCTTCCCAGAGTACGCGAGTAACTTGGAGACACAAATTTCAAGTATCGCAGTATCTTTCTACCAAGAAGTTGAACAGACCAGACAGCTATTCCCTAGACAAAATTTTCCAATCCTTTTACCAAAGTCGTATTTCACAAATAGGAACCTAACTACAGTCAACTTCTTTCAGGTTGGCAGTGTTTCTCACTTACACTTGGTGAGTTACAAGGGACTTTCCTTACCTTCATGTTTGTAACTTTTGTCCTTTTCTATTTTGTGTCTGTTAGGGTTTTTGCATTTCATGTCTGCACTGATTCTGTCTCCCACTGCTCAAGTCCTCCATTTCAATTATTTCTGTAAGCCTCTTTTTGATAGCAGAACTGTATCCCATCCTTCTCAGCGTAGTTATTTCCTAGACTCATTAAAACTAATCTGCATTACACTGAGGTTAGCACAGTGCTTTGGCATTAGTAGAGAGGGACCCTATCCTTGTGTTTAACTCCACTCTTAATTTCATATACTGAGAGGAGGAGTTCCTGAATTCAGTCTTAGCAAAATTTCACGTTACGTTATCAATAACCCTTGTTTCTTAATATTGGCAGTATAAGAAAGAGCTTGTGGCTGCCATCTGAGGAAAGGGAAGGGGTGCTGCTTTTGTCAAAACTGTTCTCACCCCTGTGATGAAAATAGGGAACAAGTAATTGTTTCAGTTGTTATTCCCCTCCCCCCCCCTTCTTTTTTTCCCTGTAGGCTCTCTGAAATTTCCATTGTTACCGTATCTCAGATTCAGTTTTTGGTGACACCCTAAGGTACTTCCCAGACAAACTCATTCTGGACAGAAGTTACTGTCTCTTAGTCCTGTGTATTTTGCTCACTTAAGCTGACCAGAAGTCATCTGCTCAGGTCAGTGGGATCACTTGTATGAGCATGGGTTGTCTGCAAAAAGAAACGTTCTGTTATTGGGCTTTTTGCTGCCTCCATGGAGAAGTGTGAAAACATTCTGCCTCTCTGAATAAGAGTAAATCTGAAACCACATGCCAAATAATACTCTTCCTACTAAGCTTTCATAATCCTTACTCTTTATGTGATCATACGGTGACTTGTGATACTCTGTATGAAAGCTATATAAAATAAACAGCAATTATACAGCATGTATTTCCCAAAGGACATGTTATATGGTTTGTTGGCTTTGAAACACAATGCTGTCATTCTTCCTCTCTTCTTCCTCTTTCGTGGTGAGACCTGTAAATAAAGACTACTTCAGATCTATGTAGGCAAGGCTGATTTTCTGAACACAAAGGGCTTAGTTAAGCTGTTTCTAGTATAGCCTTACAATTCAAAACATCAAGCCCAAGGTTTAATTGCATTTCTCTGATCTATAGCACAGGGCACTTAGATCACTTAATTCATATTGTTCTTGGTTTTTGGTCAGGTGATTCTTATTCTGTATAAGGCTGAATGAACCCTCATGTAACTTGTTCTCTGAAACTGTGTTCTCCCACTACATACGGAGGACACAAAGTCTGAAAGCCCTTTATGCATTCCTGATGGCACAGAAAAGTGTGTTAGGACAAAGGCAGTGGGGAATCTAAAACTATATTGCAGCCATAGGCCTTAGTCTAAGGAATTTGTGAGATGAGAAACTCAAATGGCAAATTTGATTGTGAAACTCTTGAAGAGTTTTAATTTGTTCCGTTTGGACTCCTGTGAGCTTGTATCACAGATACACTGAGTCCTGCTGTAACCCTGTCATCTCCTTTGTCTTGTATGCCCCACTATTCCTCGTAGGTCCTTCCACACCAGTTCTACCTGTCATGATATGTCCTAGACTTACACTAGAACTAGAACATGTGGAGAAGGAAGGTGTGGGAGTTGCAAGCCAGTCCTTACAGATTTACTGTGCTGCCTCATACAATTATTCCCCATGACACACACACCAGGATGTAACGGGGTAAATGATCTTGGGTTGGTTTTGCTGTGAACAGTGGGTGCCTGCAAATAGGCAGTGATGGAAAAAGCTACTGCAGGTCAACTGCTGAGTGCTTGCTGCAGCAGGCAGGGGCAAAGTGTTACAACCAAGTAGAGTTGAGTGGGCCAAGCCCTCTAGGAGTCTACAGGTCCTGAGTTGACATTGCTTCATCAGTAAGTAGCATGTAAATGAGTTAGATAAGAAAAACATATCTTCAGGAGCAGGACTGGGACACCAGACATTTAATTTTAGACTTCATCTGCTGTGCTGAGTCAAACTGTGACACCAAGATTTGGCAGGCCACTGCCCCACTACCAGCCTACCTATCCCTGCGATGTCCTTCCACAGGGTGTGAGGATGCACACATGGCTCTATAGGACAGCTAGTGGTATCTCCTGTAACTTTCCAGGACAAGGAAAGGACTTTAATGTTTTTGATTTGGTCTCTAGTGTTTTGGATTTGGTATGGCCTTTTTCTTTCTGTTCATCTTCAATTATCAAATAGGGCTGCCTTACTTTTACAGACGATATGTAATTTTGAGAGAAAATCAATGTAGGTATCATAGTTGTGCCTGGAATTCTTGGATTTATCCCATCATTTCCCACAAAATAAGCCCTGGCCATTTTAACAGATACAGGTGTTAAACCATTAAGCTAAACAGCTTGAATGCTTTTACGGTTATTAATAGTGGTGGCCTGCAGCTGCCATTTTTTTCTAGAGAAGGCAGGTAAGGACTTGATACATCCTAGGTTGTGCTCTTCCCTGTCATGGCTGAATGCTAACTTGGGCAATTCTCTGTAAAACTGCAGCATTACACCTTTGCTTGAATGGTTGGGATTGCTTAAGACATCTTCATGGCGTGGTGTCCTCTCAGTGATAGCTAGCAGTGAGAGCAGAAGTGTGGTATGGCCATGATAACATAATATTCTTCATGAATTAATACATTGGATTTTGCCGAAGGGTAGCTATCTGAGACGAGGTCAGTAGTACCGCAGCTGTTTCTGTCACCTTGCCTAGGAAGCTGGAGGCACACCACTGCATTGTGCATGGTAGATTTACCCCTAAATGCTTTAGAAGAAGGTTGCTAAGAAGCTGTCTATATCCTTGGATGAGTTGCCAATGGATTAGAAGCAAAGTCACCTGAAAGGTACAGACTTTCAATGCTTGAGTGAAAGTATCTCTCCACATTCTTTCTTTTTTATTATTATTATTTTATTTCCTCCTGGTACAGAAAGAACATCTGAGGGAAGAAGGGGAAGCTAACAAGCCTAGCTTATTTTGCTGTAAAGTGTGTACATGCAGCACTGGAGAACACTGCAGATATCTGTGAGTCTGGACAGGTTAAAAAAAAAAAAAGAAAGGGGAGGGGAGGGTTAATGAACTGTGAGGTGACTGATGGTATTTCTAACCCGAAGGAGAGCTGGCCGCCTCAGAGCTGAGGTTGGTGGTGTTACCCACAGTAACTGCTAGCTCGTGTTTGTGTGTAGTTCGTTTTTATTTTATTGTTCGGGTCAAAGATAAGCCAGTGGCTCTGTTAAGTGTGGTGAATATCTGGGAATAGCAGCGTGGTTCTGCTGAGCACCGCTGCCAAGACTAGAGCAAGCCAAGGGAGAGTGATTCTTTTGTCAGGGACAGAAATGTGGTCTGACACAACTTTCTTATCAGAGGGAAGGATTTTTCACTTCAGGAGGAAGTTTGGCTGGGAATGCATTGGATAACATTTCTCATTTTTTCAGGTCTGCGGGAAGTCCTGTATAAATGCATTTTCCATTAGTATAATAGCTGTGTTACTGTCCCTCCTCTCTAGAGAATGTTAGTGGCTGTGGATGTGGGCAATAACATAAAGAAGACTAAAACGCTCTTAATCTGTGTGAGTCAGCAAACATACCTTGCATGTTCACAGCCAGGAGCCATTTGCTCTTGGCTCATGCCACAGAGTAGGCAAAACGTGGTTCTCTTTTTTTTCTAATTTTTCATTCCAGGAATTTCTGAAGTTTCCCTTGATCCTTTCCAAACCATCGGGTTGTAGTTAAATTAAAACCTGGCCTTTTCTTTTGGTGAATACTTTGTGTAACTGGTAGTGTTTGTGTGGGTTCCAGCCTCAACTTGGATCACTTTGTTTAAAGATTGGGAGCCTACATGTATTATAGAGAAACTGCATTAACGAAGTTGAAGAGATGTGTCTTCTAATTGCAGCCATGAGACTGGGATTTGTTAGATTTGATTTTTGAGTTTTCTGGGAGTCTTCACTCAAACCACATAGTTTGTGTTTCCTCTCATTCCTATGTGTAAAATGAGGAAAAAGTTATACTTGATGGTACTAGAAGAGATCAGCTAGTGTATGCAAAAAAGCCTAGAAGTGAATAAATGAGCTCCTGAGCAGCTAACACGCCTCCCCTGCCAGCCCCTTGCATGGTGGTATACCGGCTGTGCAGTGGTGTCAGACCTTTTTGTGGTGGAAAACTAAAATCTAGCTCCAGTGCTAGCTCACAGGCCTGCCAAAGACCAAACAGGCAAAAAATGGACTATTGTCTTCCACCTCCCAAGCAGCGGGAATTATTAACTTATTAATTAACTAGTAATCACATACAAATATGTATTTTATTATAGTTAACAAGTAACAGTCGTTATGTTTTAAAGCAGCTGGTGGAAGAAATCCACGTTGAATAAAGGCATTGAGCTGCAATATCAAGGAGGGGTGACGAAGTGCCAGCTCTGGACGTCCTTGGGTTTCGGCCTCGCGGTGCTGGTGGTGCTGCGGTGCTGGGTGAGCTGCCAGAGGGTGTCACTGCATGCGTTACGGAGAGGGAAGAACGAGGTGAGGAAAGGGAATAAAAGTTCAAGTGTAAATTTCAGTTTCGTTGTTGAGCTAGAAGTAAATACAGAAACATGGATGAATCAAATCCTCACTTTCCTGGAGATTACAAACATTTCCTGGAGATGCTTAATTATATTGAAATGCTTAATTATATTTATTTATTTATATGTTTTTTGAAATAAATATCCCGGCTGTTCAGGACCAGATCCTCTGATATAAAAAGTCACATTACTGCTGACTTCCATACCCATTCTGTCCCTGAGTTGTTTCCAAGTGCTGACTGTTATGCACGACGTGGATAACGCTGGTTTTAAAAAAAAGAGAGAGGAAAGAAAACCAGAGCAGGCTCTCCTCAAATCCTTCAAAACCTCCTGTATGAAATTGTTGGTGTTTGCAGACCTCAGTGCCAAAGGTCGCTCTGGCTGAGGGCGCCCGTCTTCCCCCGCCAACTCGCCGTCCCCACAGGCAGGCTGGCTGTGGAGCTAGGCCCTCACAGGCCGCTGCCACCAGAAGACGCACGTGTATGTGCTCGGCCAGCCCGAAATACACCAGCCTTGCTGGCTCTGGGCTGTTTACGTGATGTACATTACTACCTCGCGGTGCCTGCACTTTCGGAGAGGCCTCTTCCCCGCAGGCCGTTGCCAAGGCCCGCGCTGTCTCTGTGCGTGTTATCGCGAGGATGACAGTTTAAACAGGGCTTATCGCTGTGTATTCAATCAAGGTTTATGAGGGCTGATAAAGATGTCACCTAGTTGCTTTGTGTGTTCATTAAAACGCTATTCCTCGGTAGGACTTCACTGTATTATGTTCTTTTTTTTCCCTTTCTTCACCGATTTTAGCTATCTTCTGAGGAGAGGTGTACGTGTATGAAGGGGAGGTGTGCTTGCTTTAGCACCATTATTTCTGCAGGGAAGAATTAAAAAAAAAAAAAAGAAACTAGTTTGGTTGACCCAACGTTATCTGCATTTAATATCTCGTGTTATCAGAATTGCTTATTTAATAATTCAGTAAACTTTTCCTAGGTTTAGCTTGCCCGTGGCAGTAAAGCGATTTGTGTGCACTTTATCTGCTGTGTGGTGCGGTGGCTACAGCACAGGGGGGGCTGCTTGTCCCTAGTGATGCTTGGACGTTCCTTGCCGCTTGCTGCATGCAGACCCGCTCATCTCTTTTCCTGATGGGTGGAAACGGTGTACTTGCGACACAGAAATGTAAACCTACTTGGTGACTTGGTTCAGTTGCAAGTCAAAGCCTGAGGAATGATTGCTAGAAATAAATAGGTACTCATGTAAAATGTGTCGATAATTTTCATGTTATCTGGATATGATGAACAGTAACAGAAAATGGACAAAAATATTTTATTTTATTGTGTTCTAAGCTTCATTTTTTATTTTTATTTTTTTTCCCCTTGATCCATATCCTTTTCCCAGCTATAGTTTAGAATAAGTACACTGGCCTAATTGTATCTGGTAACATTTCCATTTCTGCCGATCTTCAGATAATCTCATTTTTACAGTAAGCAGAAGTTGTTCTGTTGCATTTTTGTTGTTTGAGTAAAATTTGTTGTAAAACAAAGCAGATACACAAAACCATAATGAAAAATGATTAGTTGCAGCTGTTTGCTGTATTATATAAGAGGGGAATGTCTAAGGAATCTATTGGCTAAAAAAAAAGTTGAAAATATCTAACAGACTCAGGACCCTAGCTCAGTCAGAAATCAGTTGAGATTAAGCCCGCGTGTTTAAGCTTTTTTGAAAAATGGGGAGAAACTGAATATCCTTAGTTGATTCCTTAGAGCCCCAGGCCACGGCAATTTCTTGTTGTTTATGCTGCAGCATATTGGCCCTCTCTGTATCCTACAAACTTTGTGAATACTGATAGCTGTCGGCATTTCACAAATGATTCTTTCACTTTTGTTTACAATTGCTGCTGGCAGGCACTGGGCTATCTAAGGCTTTAATGCTGTGCATGTGCTTTCATAATAAAATGTTATTCTATGAGGATAATAACACTTACTAGAGATCAGTATTAAAATTAAAAACAGAGCCTCTCCACCATCACTTGTTAACACTTCTAATGATTGTTTGCTTATTAACACTAATTTGTTATACGCTTCCATTTTAGCTCTATGATGTCTGGTCTAAGCATGAGGCACTTCTGTGTATAGTAATTATGCATAACCAGGCTGATCTCTGTAATAAAAGTTACTGTAGCATGATCTGGTCTGCTTTCTGTGAAATGTTTTATATTGGAACCAATTGTTGACCCCTGCCTTATCAATTCACTCTATCTGTTTGTCTTTAAACAGGAGTCACGGTAGTCTCTGGAATATTTGCCTGGGATGAAGCTATTTTAGCTGCTGCACTGGTGTCCATTTAACCTTGATCATGAAACACTCGCTGGTCATCCAGCAGTACAGAACTTTTTGAAGCAGAATTGCTATTGTTTGTGAATAGAATCTATGGAATATAGCAGAGTGGAGATCCTTAGGGCTTACTCCTTGGTGCTTTATGAACACAATACTGTGCTTTTTACATTTTGCTCTTTATTATCACTACAAAGCCTCTGTGGGCTCCAGAAGAGAATTAAGAGACCACTTTACTAATGTATTGTGCAAACAAATAACAAAAATACAGGTTTCACTAGACACTGTGCGCAGCAATGCCATCTACCTGCCTGCTTGTGTGTGGGAAGCATCTTCAGATTACACCATCATCTTCTGATCTGGATATCTCTAAGAAAGCTTTATTCATTTTTAAGATTTTATATATTTTTTTCTGTTTTCTTTTGTTTTGTTTAACAGTCTCTCCCTTTGCCTACCTTAAAAATAAACAAATGCAAAAAAAGATTGTCAACCTCTTCGTTTTCTTAAAGCATTATACCGTGGTCAGTCTGAAAGCATAACTAATTTGCCTTTTGGTATTTTTTGGAGTTAAAATAGAAAATACCTTGATTCCAGCTTGCTGATGGGTTGAGAAAGCCTCGTTCACACCGTAAGCCATTTTGGCAGGGTGTGGAAAGGGGATCTGAAGCAGGGCAATAAAATATGCCTTTGGAAAGATTTCCAGTTTCTGTGCAGAGGTCCCATCCCCGATGCATTTGCTTACACAAATTCTGCTAAATCACCAGAACATGATTACCATCCAAAAGCTCATCTGTCTTTGAATGTATATTGATTTCTATTTCCTCATTTAAATCCAGAATGTTTATGTGAGCAGAGTATTGATGGGGCTGAAAATCTGGCGATAATTCGGTATATAAAAAAATAAACACTCTTAAATATTAACAATGCCAAGAGATCACTGGTCTGTTTCTACCTAGCTGAATGGGAAGGCATTCTCAGTGCAGAATAATTAACTATTTCCTTTTGTTCTTCGTTGGGTCAAACAATATATTCACCTGTGTTCATACAGCTCTCATTTTAGCCACACCTGGTAGTTGTTCCACCGACAGTATCAAACCTTGAACGTGTAGCTGGACAGAAACTACACTTTATTGTACACTACCCTCTTGGCATTGGCAGTTGTCTTCACAGTGGGATCTTAGGCTGCTATCACCATTCTTTGGAGGAGTGTCAAGAGGTCTCAAAGGCTTGCTGTCACTTCTCCCCTTCCATGTTGAGAGGGGAACCTTGGCAAACTGGAAGGAAGAGGGGTCCTGTTATGGGAAAAGCTCTGAACAGTTGTGTGTGCCAACACAGCTACCTTCCCCGAGCAGGCTGCTGCCTCGTGCAGGGAGGTGCATGCGGTGCAGATAAAAGCACCGTGGCGGTGCTGGTGGTGCCATTGCTTTGCTGCAGTGTGTTGCACTGTAGCCATGGCATCTGGTGATTTATGAATGTGTGTAGACTGTTGCTATGTTGAGGTGTGATTAGGTATTCATTGATAACAGCCATGCTGTTTCTGTCTAAAAGAAGACTGAAGCCTATCCAGATCTGTTGAGAAGACTCACTTGCAAGTTTGCATATGTAGGTGGGTGTTTATGGGCACTGAAAGCTCAAAAATGACCATCCTCTTTAACCCAGACCCTATAGGGAGGTTAGTAGCTCCAGCCATTGCCTATGAGGCTGTGGCAATTGATTTTCTCAGCTGAGAAAGAAGAGGAACAAACCTTTCTCCATCTGCCCTTTTAGAGCAGTCACTTACAATATTGCATGATTTGTTCTTTTCTGGTCACCCGAAATACTCAGGGATATATAGTGAATGTAAGCTTAGGGAATAGGCTTGTTTCTTCTTTAGATACCTTCCATGTACTTTAAAGCAGACCTCAAGGACTGTTGATTGAATACCATTACACTAGAAAGCATATTAGCTAAATACAGTCAGAAGCTTTACCCCACAGGTATTTGTGTACTCCCTCAAATTTATGGAAATTTCCATAGCACTGATTTAGCAACTACAAACACTTTTTTTTTTCTTCTAATTAGTGGAGTTACACTGCAGGCTGGTCAAAGTGTTGTTATTTTAATCCTTATCCATCTTGCCTGCAATGTTACTGCTACTTGTGCTAATCTAAATGTAAATTGTAAGCTCTGTGGGACAGTCTGTCCCTTGCATTTCAAACATCCCTCTTCGTTCTTTTTGTGTGTGTGTACGTTTTATTCAATGTGTGCACACGATCCTCAGAACAGAATGCCTATCACTTGCCTTATATGCTCCTCGATGATTCTTAAATTCATGTCCCTAATTGAGACCACTCGTGATCTCCCCTTCCGACCATGAATCAAGGTATCTGCAATAAGCCAGCAGCATGGAACGTATTTTAAGGTATCTACAGCATGTCCCACTAGAGCCTCCTCATTTCCCCAGTGACCAGGAAAAATGAATTGCCTGTGCAAGACGCCTGACAATCAACAAACCAGAATTGTTTGGGAAAAAGGAAAATAAATGTGTGGGTGGAGGGAGTTACAAAGAGACGGAGAACACCCTGCAGTTGCCTCTCCCCCTCTTGTGAACTGAGGTCCTGCTCCGGTGCAGCTGCGGCAGTAGAGCCTAGGCTGGGAGAAGACTTTTGGATGTGTAGGCTCCCGGCCATAGAGGGGTTTTACGGGTCAAAGCCAATACCTGTATGTTACTCCACATAAATAAATCATATGCCTGTAAAATACATGCTAAATTTTGCTGCTGGGTCCTGTGGGAGTAGGAAAATAATTTAACACAGCTGGATGCTCGTTCGTCTTCTAAACTGTTTTTATGGTTTAAAAGAATAGCTTCCTAAATTGACGTCCTATGAAAAAACAGGGAGTAGGGCTGCACCAGAGTGCAATGCACTGGTGTCACCGTAATTAAAAGATCAGCTCTCCCACTTACCTTCCACAACATCCCCGTTCCCTCTAATGAAGGAATTTTTACCTAATCCGCCTGAGCAGCTGTTGTCTGCCAAATGGCCGGGCTGCGCTCCTGGTGGAGTTAGCTCTGGCAAGAGGAGTTCTCCGGTTCCCATGCTCTTCCCTCAACTTGAACTCAAGCGAGGAGTCCCTGCGGTGCGTGGATAGTGAACTAGTAGTTGCAACAATAAATATTCATTTGCAAGGCTCCCAAAGACCCTGCAAGCTCCCAGCGCGACCCAACCTGAGGCCTGAGGGGAGATGCTGGATGGAGGTTGGCATGACAAGAACTGCTGCGTGGCTGCTAGCCTCAGAGCTTAATTGGCCAAGTAGTTTCTTCACTGTTTCCCTCATCAGTGAAAAAGCCAAGCTTTTGTGAGGTTGGTGCAAGTTGAGTGAATAATTTGAGGGACTTTGAAGACAGCAGGTGTGGAATTAGTGATAAGCACAGGAATGCCTCATCCTATGGCTCCATTGCTCTGGTGCCTGTGATCCAGGTAAGGGAATGACCTGCCTAGGCCCAGGTGCTAAAGCCAGCGTGCTTAGAAACTATTGTGGATCTGCTGGAAAAGTCAACTCGGCTCTTTGAGGAAAAGTGGGAAACCAGTTCTCATACTTGATCCACGCAGCTAGCAGCAAACAAGCAGTTGCTTTCAGCTGGAAGACTGGTAAATGCCAGGCAGGACAATAAAACTTTACGGTGTAAGCAGCAGCGCTCCTAAAGGCCTCTTGGTTTCTCCTCCATTTCTGGCCTGCTAAAGGCACTCTGGTAGGTTCTGGCAATGGGGAGTTGGAAGAAAGCTGTGTGGCTGTGGGTACATGGAGAATGTAGGCCCTTGTCGGCTCCATGCTCCCTTTTAAAAATGCAAATTGATAAATAAACACTGAAACAATGGGGCTCCACTAATCCTTTTACAAAGGGCAAATTGCTAATCTAACTCCCCAGCCAGGATGGCTGCTTTGCCTTAACAATAGCTGCATTTATACCTTATGTTTTACTTGCAAACTGACATGTAGTGAATTGGAAAGGGTTTCGGCTCACCTGCTCGGTGGGGCAGGCGGCTAATCCTTTTATGCTCCCAGCCCTCAGTGAGCAGTGCTGCCATTTGATCGTGCTGGAGGGAAAGAGGCCAGCACGCCTCTGCCAAATTTTCAGCCACGTTAGACTTGGTTGTGCTTTAACAATGCCACCAGTGTCTCCAGCACAGGGAGGGAGAAAGATCTATTCATGTCTTCATCTGCAGGGCGACCGGCCTGCACACCTAGGGCCTGATCTTCAGAGGCGCTGGGCACCCCAAGAAAAGGTGCTGAGCTCGATGACTTTTCCACTTTTCCTGTTTTTATCACTTTGCAAGTGTGATGAGTCCTTGTTGGTGAATATTGGCAGTGGGGAGCCAAACCAGGGAATGAGTACACAGGTCTCTGACATCCTGGGCCTGGCTGGGCCTGTGCTAGGCCATGGTAGAAAACCAGCAGTGGTGGAGAAGGGGCTGAGTGTCCTTGTCCACCAGGCTCCCCAGACTGGGAACCCCAAGTCTGTATGGTGGCCTACCAAAGGTGAATTGGTGCCAATGGATAGGTTGTGCAAGCCTTTACCTTGCCCAACATTCATTATTTATTCTGTCAGTTTAATAGATGTGCTTGTGGTGCCTCTGTCCTAACTACTTCTTTTTGTTGTTACTTGGTCTTGTAATTCCAGCACTAGATCTGATTCAAAGAGATGGAAATAAGATTTTTTTCTCAGTCGTTTTTGTAAGCAAAATGTCTCCAATAGAAAACCATGAGTCCGTTTGGAAATTAAGGAAGTGATCCATAGCTGTAGAAGGGTAATTTGTTGCAAGGGGAGGATTGAACTGATGCATCTCAATAGGCAGCGGATCTGTGGGTCCCTTCTTCCATGTAGCAAGCTTTATATGAGATTAGTAGAGGAAAATCAGGATGTTTTCCTACTTATTTATTTATTTATTGATTGATTGATTGATTGATTGTCCTTGTTGGGATTATATTTGTAATCTCCCAGTGTCATGGGAGAATAACCTCAACCTGTGCATTTCCAAGGAGAAATTACAACTTGCATCTGGCAAAGCAATTCTTGCCACCTGTATTTAAGCAATTCTTTGGAAAGAGATGCAGGAGGAGTCGTGGGCCAAATGTGCCAGACAGACTGAAATCCACACAGCTAGCAGCAACGCAGCAGTTGCTCTCAGTCAAAAGATTCACAGACGCCAGACAGCCCAACAAAATGTTGGAGGATCTTGTTAGACATTGCTGGTCTGAGGTCTTCTCTTCACTACTATGAGGGGAGTGTTGATGCAGCATCAGCTCAAAATAAAATATAGACAAGTAAAGGACATCATTGTATTTTTTTTTATCTGTTAGCAGAGTGAATTACAGACTGTGTGAAGTGGATTATTAGAATTTAAAACCTAGGTCATAAAGAGCTATGAATTTTGTTTTGTTTTTTTTTTTGATTTTAACAAGGATCTTTGCTTCAGCTAGCTCAAATTAAGAATTCATCTTCCCTTTGCTTAATGAAGGCAGAGCTGACACATGTAACACCCATAAAAGAGTTATGGAGAGAAGCTGTTTCATGTCCTTTTCCATCTCACAATACTAAGAAAAACTCTTGTGAAATTGTTGGTCATTATTTTTATTAGAACTTCTGTTTCTAACTATCAAATTTGGGAATGATACTGTATGGCTGATGAGCAGCAAATAACTACCTATATTTTAGAATGCAGTGTTATGGGATTTTCGATACTTACTCCCCTGTCAATCTAGCTTCCAATACAAAAAAAAAAACAAAAAACAACCAAACAAAAAACAACCAAACCAAAAAACAGGACAGAATTTGGTTGAAAGAATAATTAAATACATGCAGGCAAACATTCAAGAGAAAAAAAAAAAACAAACTAGCAAAAACCGGTCATGGTAGACTAGCAAGATTGCTTTATTTTATAATGTAACTGTATTTATAGATAAGAAAATACACATTTTTCATCATTCACATCTTTGTTAAGCATTTCTAATATTTCAGATTCTTTTCTGAAAACATTTGAATTCTGCTAAAAGTATTATTTAAGTCAAATGAGAGTATATATAATAGCACTGTAATATAGGTAAGGAACTGGCTAATAACGCAACAGCAGTGACTTACGTGGGAAAAAGAAATAATAGATTCAAGGGAGTTTTCTTGGCAGAGTTTCATAAAAATAAATCTGGTGACCAAACTGTCTTAATATTTTCACCGAGTGTCAATGTAGGATCATGCTGATGACCTGAAGTTGGGAAACATAATCCATAAAGAGCAGGATTTGGATCTCTACAAGGAGAATGAAGTAATCACAGTAGCAGAAGCAGTGTGCAATGTCATGCTGCAAAAGATGAGATCTTGAAGCATTTAGGGAGAAATGCAGTATCAATGCAACCTTTTCCATGGAAAAGGGGAGCTTTGTGTCATTCATAGCACCAAGCCAGTTGCCTCATATGAAATGCTGTGTATGGCTCTGGTCAGCTGTGCTCTTAGAAAGAACTCAAGAAAAAAATTAATCTGCATTGAAAATAAGTGCAGAGTAGGGCTAGCAGAATAGCCAAGAGGCTGGAAAATCGATAGTATGAGAGAGGCTGAACCAGCTTCACTCATGCTCAGAAACTACAGAAGGGGAAAGATGGAAAGGAAAAAAGAGTGGCAGGAACTGAAGATCAGTGAGTATAAGAAAAGATTTTTATCAGTGAATGCAAGGAGTATACACAAGCCATGAGTAGGCTGTAGGAGGAAATTCCTGGCATTGGACCACTGAAGTTCTGGATGAGCTTTCCAAGGTGAGCATCTTAGAGAACCTGATGAAAGTTTAAAGCGTTTAGTATGCAGATTGTCTTATTGGCAAAGACAGCAGGCAACCAAGCTGGCAGTGGGCAGGGCAACATTCATTGTAACACTGGCTTATGTTTGAGGAGTCCTTTGGAAAGAAGGGCAGGAGCAGTCATGGGCCAAATGAACTGTGCTGGAAAAACAGAAAAGATGTGGAGGCTTTAGGTCAGGCAACACTTGCCTGAGGTCTTTCTTGTCCTCTCTGCCAGGAGGGCAGCTCAGAATGCACATAGCCAGGTTTGCTACATCTGAAGTATTTGCCTGGTGGTGGAGAAGAGATACTTGTGGGAACTGATAGAAGATGACCACAAAAGGGGGGGGGGGGGGGATGGGGGGGATCTTCCAAACCAATACATATGTTTCCATGTTTCATGAGAAGCCTTGACGTGCCTGGGTAATGAAGGCATTGCTGTTTCAACAGGAGCCTTCAGTTCCCAGAAATGCTGTCTCAAGATCTGCAAAACAACTTGCCTTTTTTGTAGGCATCCTTGCTTGCAGTAGACAAGAGCGAGAATGAGCTCTTCAGTTCACGAGGGCAACAGCCCTTGTGCTGTCTGCTGGGAGGTGTTAATCTCCAAGTGGAGTAGGATGAGAAACAAGCACTGTCTGAGGCCATGCTTGAAGCTCAGAAACTTGCAATCTGCCCAGCTAAGCTGGCTTTCTGGTTAGGAGCACCACTGTGTGGAAACCTTCTTGTAAGACTCACAAGACTCTTGCTAAAAGAGCAGCTGAACAAATGTCAAACCCAGAAGGGGGAAGAAGAAGAAAAAAAGAGAGAAACTGAACAAGAAACTATAAAACCTGGGGGAACAATCACGGAAGGAGAGGAAGGAAGAGTGTTTCCTGGAAAATAACGAACCTCGCTGAACTTCAAATCTAGCCCAGACACCCCGAGTTAGCCGTGTTATGTTAGACAAGCTTAATCCAGCAAAAATGGGGAAGAAAAAGAAAATAAACTGAAATGCTGGAAGAGTGAATGATAACTATTTGCACTCATGTCATGCTCCTTCACATCCCCACCATGCTGCATGCCACAGAAGGATGCTGCGTACAGCGACCCCTGTGACCAGACTGCTTTGTCTGTAGATAGAGAAGAGGGGAGAAATAAGTGTGGGAAGCTGAAGAGTCTTGCTTTGGATCATCAGAAGGTGAAAGTAACTCCAGACAGGCAGCTGGAGCTGGCCTGCAAAATGCAGCCACTTGGCTGCACGGGAGAAGCCCTCCTCCGCAGTCCTAAGCATACCCTGTGCGCAAAAGTTAAAAGCAATTGAAAGAGAACCTTAATGCCATATTAAATGTTGATTCATACGTGGCTGGAGCCACTGTGACCTGGAGGGCTGGTGTTTGATCCAGGTCTAAAGTGACAAATTGATCTGTAAATTATGCCAGTTCCCATGAATGGCAAAAGTCATCTGATAGAGACCGGTCGTGAAGGGTGTGACTTGGGGCTGGAGCCACGTCCTCCTGGTGTGCGAGTGCACAGCGGCGTGAGTCACTAATTGCCCTTGGGAATAGCCCTCTGCAAAGGAATGTTATCAGCACCTCTCTGGGCCCGAATTGTTCCCCACAGACCTGGGTCGCATCGCTGGTCGCTAACTGCCGGGAGTTACGTGCACGCGTTCAGTTTCTTCTGCTTGAGAAAGGAGCAGCTTTAGCAAAGAATTGCTCCCAATCTGGCCCACGCCAATGGTAAACAGCTTTTGCTTCTGATCACAAATGGCACCCAAAAGGACCATCCTGACACCATTTTCTATTGTTGTAGTTCGTTTTAAGTCACTCAAAAAATAAGGAATATTTTTTAGGAAATAGATGGAATTTTAAATGTACATCAGATGTTTAGGCCAGATGCTTATTGAGTCAATGAATCACTTGCAGTTGAGAAATATTTGCTCTGTCCACATGTTACTGCCATTAGGAGTGCTTTTGTCATGGAGCATATGGAGGAACAAGTCACTCTCTGAGCAGCAGAGTGAATTGAATTGGATTTTCATCAGCTTTCTCCACAGTGGATTCTCTGACCTTCAGCTTTTCCATGAGTGGAACCACGCTGGTCTCTCTTGGTCTTTCTGTCCCCTGCTCTTCCTCTCCCCCTTATTCCTTCCTTTTTTGCAGCTGTGTATTTTTCTCAGACTTTGTAGAACTTAACGTCTCTCAGTTTAGTTTGTTAAATGTGGTAAAACGTGGCCGACAGGATTGCACAAGTTTTAATCCCTTAGAATGCTGAGCTAAATACGAAATGGTGTAGGTTTTGCAGCTAATTTCTGATCAGTAGCATAAATAAGGGGAATTATCTTAAAGTCAGTGATCACTGATGAGAATTAAGAGATCAGTGTCATCTAACCAACAAGAGTCCTCATTAATAGCCAAGAAGTACTGTCTGCCTTGTTTTCCTCTACTTCTGAATTGAGGACAATATCTACAAAATGTCAGAGGTGCTGAATTTATAGTCCATTCATGTTTATAAAATGCTTACAGGCAGACAGCTGTACTTCATGAGTGTGTTATTATTGTCCCAGCTAGGTCTGCAGAGAAAAAGAACATTTTTTGAAGCACACAAGTAGCAGTCTTTATCCCAAATTAAAGTTGGATATCAAGAAAGTAAAAAAGACATTTAACGATCTTCAGTTGTGAGTGGAGTTTAATTTTTTTCCACGTAGATTCAAAATGACATCATTCTTCTAAGAAGCAAATATGCTCTCATGCTCTTACATAGATGAAATTCCATTATATTTTTTTGTTTCTGATGTATCCACTGATTTCTGCTGGAGGGCTTTGGGGGGCAGTAGGGCCACTTCTTTTCTGTGACACCTGCTTAATCAGAACTGGCTGTAATATATGGGCTGAAATTTGTGTTTGGGTTATCAAGACCATAACAGCTTTAAGGATTCTGGCAACAAGCAGAGTAACAAGTGTCACATTTATCTAGCTTAATTATTTAGTTCTGTGGATAGTTCATTGATGCCATTTCAGCAGTAGGTCATGTAACCATTTCCCCAAAGCTATCTGCACAACAGGAAATCATGAAAGCTTTAGACGTGTGCCAGCTGAAAAATTCCCCACTGAAGTGCTGTGGGGTTTTGCTTTATTTTTGCAGTAGGTGCTTTTCCCTGAGCTCATGTAAGAAGAAACCTCCCAGTCATCATTCCTGGACTGGAACCGGACCAGAAAGGAGAAGCTAGACAATGCAGCAAAGTTGACGTTTTGAAACTACTTCCAGTTATTTAAACAAATCTATTACCTGTTTGAATACCGGGAAGTACTCCAGGACTTCAACAGTTTATAATTTTCTCTTGTCTAGTTCCCCTGGTTTATTTTCCCAGGCCTTGTAGCTGCCATCTTGAAATGTTCTCATTAAGGCAGACAGGTCCCCATTTTCGCTCTGTCTTCAACCCCGCAATATCAGGGCTGGTATGACAGTCCTGCTGTGTTATCCATCCTAAGAGCCTTTTATTCAAGATTCAGGTCTGCGAAATGGGGAAAAAGAAGCTGCAGGGTGGTGGTGAGCAGTGGTAGCCATCCTCACTTTGAGGAGAGGTGATAAAACTTGGCTCTGGAAGTCGGTGACCACAGCAGGAGGTGGCAGGGGCCGAGCTGCCTTGCTGGGACAGGGGAATGTGCAGTGGTTTGAGGGGTCTTGCTCAGGACCTTTAGGAAGGGTGAAGTTGAGCCCTTGTGGATGGGCACATTATTGCTTTGGTTGCAATGGGAAATCGCTGAGACGTGCACTGTTTTAGAAGAAGGATTTAAGAGCAGCTTGATACATACACACAAGTGCTCTGTGGCATAAGCAGCTGTATTCATCTAACAAGTTAAGTTAAATTAAAAAAAAGTGCTGTGCGGTTTGACAACTCTCTTTCCTTTGGGCTAAAAAACAATTTCTTGTTGCACCTTTAATTCCCCTCCTCTCTCAATAAAAAAACGATCCACTTGGCCAGGTGCAATGTCAGAAAGCGGTCCGTGTCAAGCAGCAGCATTGGCCAGTGTCCACGGGACTTTATTAAATAATGGAGTACCACAGCAAAATGTGACACAAGTCCAATGTGACTGACCGCGAATAAATAAAACACCGGTCTTTGACCACAGGGAAAAACTTGAGCTATTTTGCACACAAATCTCTGGCCCAGAGATTCCCTCTGGGGGAAGGGAAATTTTGTTCCTTTAATAATATTAACCAGACCCGTGTCCTAGTCAGCACTGTGCTTGCCATTTTGTCTTTTAGGTGCATTTTTCCTGAAGGAATGATCTTGTACCTGCCCCTGGTACAAGGTAAGGCTTGGGGCAGTAATCCGGCTGCAGAGGTTTTGTCTGCAGCTGAGTGTGGCCAGCAAGGCTTTCCTTCCAGCCCTACTACTGGGGGTTTCTTCTGCTTTGCCTTTTGCTCCTTTGCAGCCTACCCTTCCCGTGCTGGTAGGGCAAAACATCAGAGTCCTGTGTGCTGTCCTCTCCTACCTGTCCGGATTAATAACACAACTTTTGACTCATTTCCCTCCTCAAGTCATTTTACTAGCAATGCATCTCATCTTCTACCAGGTGTGAAAGGCTTTGGCTTTTTTGGTTTTCCTGTTGTTCTTGTTTGTTTGTTTGTTTCTGAAGAAGGAAGAAAGTGTGGATGGGGACAATTGTTTCCAAAGAAGCCAGCTGCTTGGAGTAGCTCTTTGCTGAGATGCCAAGATAGGCATTTTGCAGTAGATTATTCAGCTGCTTAGATGGCTGGGGACAGAGATGTTTCAGTACAGACTCTGATGCGGTTAAGAACCCATCACTTTTAAACATTTGATCTAAGACCTTTAAAGAACGGCTGAGTTGTACTGTCAGAAGTCCTAATCACTACTCTGCCTTCCAGCTCCACTTCAGTCTTATTTCCAGTGTTTTTGTGCCTTTGAATATTCTGTGATTTATGTTCTTGAGTTTGCACTTTGCAGTCACAAGGGAAGTCCCCTATGTGCCTTAAGGGCCCTTTACTATTGCATTTTAGCTTGACATTCCTCACCTCAGCCTGTTCCTTCACTCAGTTTCTGCAAATGAGGAGACGTTCCCACAGAGGAACATCTTCCCCCACAGCACGAACCATGGCTGGGAGAAGGACACCTACCTTTCAGCTTGAACACAGCTCCAGCCAGGTGGTAAAGGCAGGCCAGCACAGTTATTTCCTTTCTATTTCTGTTGCTTATAGCTGGGTCCCACGATATGATGCTATAAGCCCCATCCTGCTCGTGCTTCTGATTTGCTTGCCTGCCCTACTCCTCTCTGTCCCTGCCTTCACGGTCCTTGGAGAACTACAGGCACAATTTGTCAAGATAAATGCAGCCTCTATGGATCTACACTCCTTGATGCCCACCCATACTTATTATTTAGGATGAAATGTCCATAGCACCTAGAAGAGTTGAGAACATTTGGAAAACAGTCTTTACCACATGCTTCTGCCCACATCAGATGCCAAGGGATGTGTGTGGTGTGCAGAAGGATTTAACAGCTTGCCAAATAGATGGAGACCTCACAACATAACCAGAAGCAGTTCCTGGCAATATTAACGTTTGCTTTTCCTCTTTTTTGTTTTGTTTTGTTTTGTTTTGTTTGTTTTGTTTTGTTTTGTTCTGTTTTTAAAACTCCATTCCATTTCCTTTCCAGGCTACGTGGCTGTGGATCTTGATCTTTTCTTTCTGACCAGCCACTGTTGAGCTTATAAAGTTTTGTAGAGGCCACACTGGAAAAGAAAACCTGTTCTGTTTGAAAACCACTTTTATTTGCATTTTCTTTCACATGGTATGTAGAAAATTAGTCAGTCATGTGTGAGGAGAAAAGCTAACATCCCTTGTAACCAAGCAGTTGAATGCTCTATATACCTGGGCAAACAGGTTGTAGAAGCTGCAATTAACCACCTTTGACTGTATAGTAACTTCAAGTTTTCAACTTTCATGGCCACTCATTGGTGTTTGCAGAGCATTCCTAGAGCATATGGTAACCTTTAGCCCAGCACTAACCTTCAGGAATAAGTGCAGACTCTCTGTCAATCCCCTATGGGGCATATGGTTAATATTACACCCTAGCCGAGCTCTTTTTTGTTTGTTTGTTTGTTTGTTTTTGCTCTAAGTACATCTGAGTCCATCAGCCCTCATTCAATATCAGCTCTAGGGCTGCCAGAAGAGCTACACTGATACTGAAATACAAAGCCTCTCGTTTGCAAGACCCTCACACATAGGGTTCTCATTATGTCGGGTGCCATGCAGACATTTAAAAAGAAGCAGTTCCTGCCCCACGACGTGCTCACCGTCTGAAGAAGTGCCACAGAACAAGGGGAGGAAGCAGCGGCAGAGAGCAGTCCTGCGGGGACTTGTGTGCGATGACACAGCCGACAGCTGATGGGGCCAGGCTTAGGACCCAGAAGTCCTCAGCCGAGCTGCCTCCCTCAGCCGCTATGTTCCCAGGGTTGGTTGTTATTTTAAATGTTTGTGAAACATCTGCATGTGTAAAAGAACAAATCATAAACCAGTTGCAGTTTTCGGCCTTTCTGTTCTGTCATAAGCATTGTTTTAGGACTGAGGAAGAGGGACAGAAAGATCTGTTAAGCAATATCCCACGAGCAATATAAATCTCCTGAGAAAATAATGTGGCTTCTTCATCCTATCTGACTCCTGAAAGGCCTCCGTCCCTCGCAGGATGGTACATGCTCGGTGTCCCAACACCGCTGTGCCGGGCAGGCGGCGGAGCCCAGCTGTGATCCTGGCAGGGCTCTGGAGAGGGGACGGGAGGCAGCGGGTGTCCTCGCCTCCTTGCTAGCCTTTGGACACTGTCACTCACTTCTTTTGCTGCAGTCTAAAGTAGACAAGGGTGGCTCTATGGAAATTAAATCTCCCTCCAAAGCACTGAAGAAGGGTGTAGTTATGCCTGTGTCACCTTATTTCAGTTGTTTTCACATTATGTTTTACCTTCGTGCCTGACAAGTGTTTATTTTGCTCTTCTGCTCCCATGAAACAGAGCATGTGGGTGCTCAGAAGCGTGATGCTGTGTATGAACCAAACCAGGCAGTGCCTTTCATCCAAATTTACGACACAGGACAGTCGCAGGAAGGCTGGCAACAGAGCATGCACCAAGGACTCGTACCTACAGAGGTGGCCAAAGCGGTCGACAGCACCCACACCCCCCTTTCCCCAAGGTGCCACCTTGTAGGGGGGCAGCAGCAGAGGCAGAGCCACATCTTGGTCACAGCCATTCGCAGCTGGAGCATCGGAGCTGCCCCCTTGCACCAGCAGCCAGGGCTGGCAGGGGTGTTGCTGAGATGGGAGAGCTCGGTTCGTCCCAATGCCACCCCACACAGGGACCTGCGACCGCCAGGACAGGGGGGATGGCAACAGCAGATAATCATGTTTGGAGTTGCTGTCCGTCTGCAAAAATGCCTTGATAAGACCTTCTATCTGCAGGTTTCTCAGCTCTGCAAGCACCAGTGCTCCCCACGGCGTCCCCACTGACCAAGTGAATTTTGTCCCCATCTAACACAAGCCTAGGCTCTGGGTGCCTCAGAAAGCCAAGCTGTGGACTTTCAAAATTAACTGCCCCAACAGAAGATGACCCAAATTTAAAGGACTTTTTTGGAAATCTGAATTCTAGCAACTTTCCCTGAAGCTATAGTGAAGTGGTGTGGAACAAAACCTATTTCAAAGTTCATAGAGAAAGGCAGCTAAATGTGTCAGTGCTCTCCCCACCTGATGATTTTAGCACTGAAAAACTGCTGTTTTTGGAAAATGTGGGTCCAAGCTCTTCGAGCGCAGATTGAAGCGTGGTTGGGAGAGGAACTGCAAGAACCAGTTGGGTGTCCTTCCCTGCCCTCCCCCCGGCTGGCCATCTAGATTAGGATAAGAGCTGAGAGTGGGTTACTTTTCCCATGACTTTTTTTTTTTTCATACCTCTGGCGTGGAAGCAGGGTAACTGATGGAAAAGTAAGTGACCTGAGCGGTTGCTGAAGGGACTGAGGTGTGGGGAAGTGAAGGAAGATAAACTGTTGGAGAGTAATGATTTTTGCTCAGTTTCTAAGTCAGTCTCCCCAATCGTGACTGTGCGCTAATTTAAAACATCAAGAGGTTGAAAAACGGCTGCCTAAACCTTAAGCCCTTCAATGTATAGATAAGCATCTAAGTAGAGGGTCTGCGTCAGTATGTGGCAGGAGACGCATTCACTGCAGTGGGTTTGGGCTGGATTTCTGAAAAAGCCCCGAGCATCCACCAGCTCCCACTGAAGTCTCTGTTAAAGTATTTTTCCATTTCCTGAAGTGCTGAATTATGGACTTAAAAACCCCAACTTCAGGCATCACTTTTGTGTGTGTGAAAGATCTTGTAACAAGTATAATAAAATAAATTGTACTAATATGATTTATGGCTTCTTTTTTTTTTTTAATTTCTTTTAGTGAATAGATTGAAAAAATCATTTTATTATTTTTTTTTAATTTTATTTTTTTGATATTTCTTACCCAGCAGGGATTGTACTGGGAGTAGTGCTAGCGGCTCTGGCCTCCCAAGCTCTCCTCTGAACCAGGCTGGTGTCCCCAGGCCCACCAAATCGTAGGGTCCTGCAGCTGGTGCTTTGTGCCAGTAGGAAGTGGTGACGAGCCGTCCCTGCCCTCCCAGATGAAAGATGTGTCAAGGAAACCTTTGAAATCTCCCACCTCACGTCCTCATCTCTCCAAAGATAAATCTTTCCCATCCAAACCCTGCCCTCAGTGCTCCGCTCTGCCCACCATGCGTGCCAGAGAAGACGCCTTTGAGAAAAAAGACAAAAATGCACCCAAAAAAGCCCCTGGCCACAGCAGTTCTGTTGAAACCCTGCTGCATCTTTGCTGTTGCAGCTTCAACCTCCAGCTGGAGGGCCACGTTTCGTTATTGCTAATTAATAGCATCTCGCGGGGCAGCCGGGCAGCACCACAGGCCCCGTACCAAGCACTCCCTCCCACCGTGCCCCCCGTCCCCGCTCTCTGCTGCCTGCCACTTTGTTCCACCTTTTGTCGCCATCTGTACCTGGTTAGCTGGAGAATGTTTATTATATAATTTAGTTAACTCTCGACTTGCGAGTCTGCCTGTTTGATGTGCCCTCCTGTTAATGCAAAGCACACCATTACTAGTTAATGATCATGAACTGTCATCGCAGTCACTTTGAAAAGGTGACAGTGACGAATGGAGCCAGCGGCTCCCAGGGAGGTTGATCACTGAATGGACAGTAAAGTTTATTTAAGCCCGGGCCTGATAATGGCTCTGCATATTTCAGATGGGTTGTTTCCAGTCCCTTCTGGGATAGCAGACATTCCCCAAAACGATGCGGCCTGCTGCCCCCCCAGGCCCCCTGCCTCCGGCTCTCCTACGGTAAGACAAAAAAATCACCCTGCGTTTCTGCATCTGCTGGCCAAACGAGGGGAAATCCCTGGGCAAATTTTCCTCAGAGCTTGGAAGAAAGGCAAAGCCCCTCGCAGGGTGGTTTCCACAGCCCAGCGGCTCCTCAGGCTGGGGACTGGGCCCAACTGTAATGTACCAGGTCTTGTTGGCTGAGCTGGGGCCTCTTACCTAGCGTGAGCAGATCAAAGCAATGATTTCTATTCTCTAGGACAGACGTTTATCCCGTAGTGCTCTAACCGGGAATCTAGTTTCTGCCTTAAGCCGCAGATACTTCTACACTTTGGGCCTATCCTAGGATTTTCACTAGGACCAAGTGCTGCACATGAGAATATCGACCTCCGCGAGGGCTGCTAAGCTCAGCTGTCCACGGACTCTCTGTGCCCCGTTCCGGCACAAGCCTGAAGGAAAGGGGCTAAAAACAAACCCCAGGCCTTGCTGTGCCTTTCTGAGCGGGGCTGGCGGGAGAAAAAGCGGGGCTGGGAGCCTCGAGGTCCCAAGATAAACAAATCTGCTGGTGAGAGTGACCAGCGCTGGGTCAGGCGAAGGGTCGCTCGAAGGTCAAGCTGCCCCGCAGCCTGGATGTTTTGGTTGTGTATTTGCCTTCCCGAAAGGCAGGCTGTGCTGGAACGATCCCCAGCATCAAGGACACCCCCGGGGACACCCCCCAGGAAAGACCCCCGGCAGAGTGGGGTCTTGGTGGCACAGCGGGGAGAGGGAGGTTGCCACAGCTGCTGAGGTGGGCAGATCTGGGGGTAGATCGAGGCGCGAGGGGTGATTTATGTGGATGTACCCCCCCTGGCTTTCATTTTAATGTAAGCTGAGTGGGAGATGCCGATGGTGAATGCCAGGCAGGGTTTCTCAAGCTATGTAAAATCCAGAGCCTCAGCACCTGACAGGAGCCGGTTGGACCCAGCCAGGCTGCCAGGTTGCGCTGCCAGAGCACCACACATGGGGAAATCAGATCTGGCTGGAAGAGCTGGAGGTTGCTGAATACCTGATGAAACAGGGAAAAGCCTGAGACACTCCTCACTTTTCTCTTTCTGACCTCCGAATCTTTAGAAGATCTGTCTTTTGAGCTTTTCTGTGCAGCCAGGAAGGCTACAAATGGCCTCTTCTATTTTCTGAGATGTGCAAGTAGAGACATTTGATGGAAGGACCCCACTAAAAACATTAGGGATGGCATACCTGTGCCCACAAAGGTTGCACAGCTGTAACACTGAGAAACCCAGTGGTACCTGGCCTCAACCACAGTGCTCCAGGGGCAGTTCTTCTTGTCACCCTGGTCAGGGCATGCTGGCTACAAACAAGCCAGTGATTTCTGCAGTTATTATCACACAACAAAGAATTAACAGAGAATAGATGCTCTGGGGCTAATCTTCGCATTAGCTAAAAGTACTCTTGCCTTTCTGTAGCAGTTCTCATCCACGTATCTCTGGCTGAGCCTGATGGAGGTGCTGACTGAACCTAACGTGAAGAAGGAGCTTTTCCATCTGCTTGCCCCCGCTCTCTAAGACCTGTTATTTGTTGCTGCAAACCAATTTCACGGTTGCTTTGTGCTTTGCCTCAATAAGCACGTGGTAAAAGTCCTGTGAATGCCTGGACGTCCAGCTTGCTCTCGTGGCTCTTCTGGCATGGTCCTCCTCTACCCCATGTAGCCCCATGGACACACTCACAGGAAGGCTGGCAGGGCGAGGTGAAAAAGAGAAATCCATCTGCACAGGACAGGTAGTCCTTGAAACTTTAATTAAAGTGCCCAGATGAGAAGAGGGCAGAAACTGGGGGGACACAAAAAGGCTGTGTTGGGGACAAGGATGGCTGTTTGTTGCAGCTTGGGTAGAGTCACAGCCTGGAGGGAAATGGTTGGAGAATTTCTAGAGACACACATAAATGTCTGAAACAATTACACCAAGAGCATTTATTGCTACATAATTTTTGTTCACTTCTCCATCGTGGTCACAGGATGCATGACAATATTTTGGGGCCTCATCCACGTTAGGGGGATGGGAGGGAGTCTGTCATCTAACAGCAGCTTCTGGATGATCTGCTGATACATGGTACTTGTACGGCATGATCAAAACTGGAAGGTGTTAGGTCCTAGCTGCACAAGAAAACCATGTCAATGAAAGCAAGCAATGATTTGTCTTGAGTTTAAACAATATCAAGCATTGCTCTCAAAGCAAAATAAGGACACTGCCACAAGGGAGGCACATTAAGTAGCCCATTTATAAACCGACATGGCTTTTTCTGGTAGACAAGCCTATAAACCACTCGCTGGTATCTCAAATGGCAAGTTATCATGCACATTTAAGCGGTAACAATGGGCTTTTAGGAAAAATAAATCAATGAGAGGAATTAATGGTCGCTTTCATTGTCAAAACAAATGTTTTAAGTGAGCCACGGGGAGAGAGGCAAATTATTTTCATGCAGCCCTGAGGTTTGGGGGCGATGCCAGAGAGCTGCTGGCTGCCGAGGGCTGTGGCACCCAGGCAGCGCTGGCTTTGGTGGCAGCGTTTCAAAGCAGAGCCGCGTCCTTCGCATCACCTCCCGAGGTGCCTTCGTCCGATGGGGCTGAAGGTGGCCAAGCCGGTCCCCCAGCTGCTCCGCCAGCCCTGTGCACTGAGGGAAGGTGGGGAGGCAGCTGTCCGCTTAAATTTGGGATGAGACATGTTACCCAAGTGTCTGCAAACATTTAGACTCAGAACTGCTGCTGCTAACTGCCAGCCCATTGTCTGCGAGTGACAGTTTTCTCTGAAAGTTACTTACCAGAGGGCGAATGTTGATTGAGCAAATGAACACAAAGTGGTCGAAGCCGCTGGCTGTGAATTGTGCTGCTGTTAGTTTAAACAGCTTGGAGAGAATTGCCTTTATTCGGGGAAACGGGGAGGAATATTCACAGAGGGCAAAATTTGCCGGTAGTGACTAGCATGGGGGCGAGATGGATGGATTGATCTGCTGTGACTGAGATGTGACCCTGGACGTGCTTATTGTGCAGGCTGTCCCTCTTTTCCTGTGTGATTTAACCCAGGGCTTCTTCCCCCCTCGTGGTTGTCATCCTTCTGCAGTGCTGAACCTGTGCTCGCCCCTCCTGCAGGCACAGCGCCATCAAACCGGGCTCGGCCAGGTGGTTTCCTCCAGCTCAGATGCGATCAGGAGGCTCCCAAAGATCTGCACCGGTGTGCTAACACCCGAGTAAGCACCCTCAAGGTGAGGATCAAAGGGTCTCTGCTCCGTGCAAATGAACACTGAATCCCCCTGGCTGATGGAGATGCTGGGGGAATGTGGACGAGAAACCACTGCCCGTGCCACGGCTTGGCCACTGCCAGCTTTGCTGTGTGTTCATGGGGAAGGGTCGCACAGGTAAGAGGAGTTTCCACGGTCTGACACACACTGCTGTTAGTGTTAGAGGCTTTGTACAAGAGTGGATCAATGTAGCTGTGCTCGTCACAGCCTTATCCTCTTTACAAAAACATACCCCCCCACATGGCTTTTCTGCTTGCGAGAGCCACGCACAGAGTCACGGGGCCGTGCCAGTGTGACTGCACGGGTGTTTGGGGCAGGGCACACCTGGCACGACAGAGGCATCGCCCTGGAGCCGCCTGCACCGACACCAAGCTGGATGGTGCAAAGCAAGCTTAATGCTGTTTTCACTGCCAGACCTTCATTTACACCTCAGCCTGCACTGGGCTCGCTTTTAGGGGCCGATTTAATCCTTTTACTCCATGTGTGAAGGAATGCGTGCTCACCAGCACTGCTCCTCAGCACAGACACATCCTCCTCTGCTTCCGGAGGTGAAAAGCTCAGGGGATGCGGTGTGCCAGGCTTGTCAGCATCCCCTGCTCACCCAGGGGATGCTCGGCCTGCGGTGAAGCATCCTCGGGCACAGGGAGCAGGCTGGGCGTATGCAGGCTGTGCATAGCTCTGGTCCCGGACAAAGAGAGCCTGTAAGGCTGCTGGGATTTGCCTTTATCAGCGGCTGGGGCAGGAAACGTCCCACACCACAATAACCTGAACTCCACCTTATGTCAGCAAGCCCTACAAACAGAAGGACCCGGCCGTGGGCTTTTGCACCGCCTGGTACTGTACACCGTAGCCTGCTCACATGGTGAGCGGACGGAAAAACAACACGACTGGCCTGTGCTGATGGCAAGCAGATAACCGCTCGCTCCGCTCAGACGGGTATTGTTTCCTTCCCACCGGCCTTCTTTCTGCCACCACCGAGCGCACGATAAAGCCCTGGCTTTTTATAGGGCTTCTGTTTGAGTTTGTGCTGATTTCAATGCAGTCATTCAAAACTAACACGCTCGGTGAATTGTTAATTCAAGTTTGCTGGAACACGGCAGCTAGGGAAAATGTAAAGATTATTCTTAACCAGTTAGCACCGGGTGGGAATTCCCACCGCTGCTGGGGTTGGAGCTACCTGGGCTCTCTATGGTTAGTAATTTTGGAGCCAGGGCTGGAAAGGAAGGAAGGGAATATGAGTGGATGTAAGGAGTGGCATTTTGGGTTCTGGGCCATTATTTTGGTCAAATTCTGCTGATGTTGCTGTTTTACATCCATGTGCAGCTAGAGATAGCAAAGACCTGAGGGACTTTTCAGACCCGAATCCTTGTGCTGGCTGTTCCCTGAAGTGCTAACAGTGATTTTAGATGTTTTGCTGAATTCTCTGTGCATTACAGCAGCTTTCTGGGCCACCTGCTAATAACCTCTCCTCCCTTGCTGCAGCACCTGAATGGCAACAGCTCATCTGGCCTCTCTTGGGCAGGCAGGAGAGAGGTAAAACACCCAGCACGCTGGGGCACGAGTTTGGGTTTGTAGCAGGATGGTGGCACAACACGGCCTTTTGGAGACCACGTAGTGCAGGTACTGCCGATGGCCCATCTCCTTTCAGTGCAGGAATGTGGGTGTTTGCCTTAATCAGTGCTTCCTACACTATTTCCAAGCTGAACACTCCTCCAGGAAAAATAAATGGATCATAAAAGCTTGGCAACACGAGCTATCAAATGCTTCTCTCTCATATACAGCTCAACCGCAGCCCCGTCCCTTGGCAGGTCCTCCATGCTCTCTTCCCTCCCGCCCAGGTGGATCTCTGCAGCTGCTCCGTATTTCGCCCTGGATTATCTGCAGCAGCTTTTTGTGTTTCCTGTGTTTGTGAATCGGTTTGTTTCTGCTCCGCTCCCCCTTGCTGCATTCGCTGCGCTCGCCGTAACTCGCTGCACGCTGTGTCTCTGCCTCCTGTGAAGAGGTTAATTTTGGTTGCCTGAAATATGCGGTGGGGACATGGGAGAATCTCCCGTCCTTGTAGTCATGTGCTTCTGCTCTTTTCCAAAGCCAAACAACACAATACAATTGGAAGAGACACAACAGCCCGGGCTCCAGCGCAGTACAAAGTCACCGCTCCGTCAACACGGGCAGCAGCGCTACTTGTCAACATCGAGCGTGCCCAAAGGTTTGGTTTGGTGCTGCTGCTGCTGCTCGGATTGTGGAAACAACCACAAAATGGCTTTGCCACCCTGGTAATATGCAAAGCTTGAGTGAGAAGCAGCCTCTGGCCCGAGGAGCTGCAGTCCTGTTAGACACGACATACGCAGGCAGGGAGGAGAGGCATGGAGACAGCAGTGGCAGGGCGAGGAGTAATTAATCCCAGGTTTCTGCTCATGGAAGGCTCTCCAGGGCCCTGGGTTGCTCACCAAACCAGGCACCAACTCTAAACAGACTTTTGTAGCCATTTTTTCTTGATCAGTGAATGTTTAAGGCAGTGTTTTGATGTCCCTGTACTGATTTCACTCTGATTTCTGGCAAGTTATTTTCCTGCAGCACCAGCTGACTAAACAAGCAGCTCCAAGCTGATGTGGTGCCTCCTGGCTTTAGGGTCCTTTTTGGAGATGCTGTGATCCACCTGAGGGATGGCTTTGCCCTAGTGTGGTTTGAGACTCTGGGTGGCATATGTAGCTTGTGAAAGGTGCTGAGAGTCTTGCCTAAGAGCCTAATAAAATTAAGTACTGTGACAATGACTGTGGTCGGAGCAACATCTGCTTCCTCTGAAAAATCACAGGCGTGGAACATACCAGGCCAGAAGAGGCAGGAGAAGGAAAAAAAAAAAAACCAACACCAAAATATTATAAATTAAAACAAAAAGTCCTCCAGCACCTACAGAGCATTTGTGGTACATGCTGGCACCCACACCTCCTGTCCTCGTCATGGTGTGGGGCTGATGGGGCAGGAGCAGGGTAGTGCAGGGCACTACTGTTCCTCACCTCTCCTGTCCTCCCTTGTCCTACAAACCCAAAGCACGGGGACTGGGACCAGCAGCATGTAAAACTGGGAAGCTTTTTACGTGCACATGGACATTTAACGCCCGCATGCATGCAGACTTCAGCCTCAGGTTAGATTAGTTCTGTACAATAAAGTCAGATCCTCTGGTTATTTCCACCTATTGCTCTTCCATTGCCTTCTCAGGAGGTCTGCGGTGACTCTTCTTGCACCTGAATCCTCCCCTCCACTGCAGAAAAGAAATGTTTGGAAAAGTTTTCAGCTTGCTCCTCCTCCTCCTCGTTAAATTTAGCACAATCTTATAAAGCACTGTCAGGAACAGCAATTAGAGAGCCACATGTTTTGGTTCATGGTTATCTGCAAGGTCAGCAAGAAGAACAGTTTGTGTTGGTGAAGGTTCCTTGGTTCTCTGCAAATTAAACACGGAGGCAGCACGTTAAAAATAAAAAGAAAAGCAAAATGTCTTAGCCTGTCATGACTCTCACAAACCTAACCCCCTTTGTAGATCCCAGAAATTATTCCTTTCCTTTGTAATATTGATGAAATTTAATTTGTTGTGTTTAATTAGCTTTGATGAAGGCCGGGAAAGTCAATGAACCACCTGCCATTGTGTGGGGGTCCCAAAATATACCCCAGACTGCCTCCATCTAAATGGGGATCTCCCTGGGGACCTCCAACCTAATGGCATCCCACTTGGCAGCAGATAAAGCCAAAGGATTTTCATGCTAAGGGTATTTCACCCTCCTTTTTTTTTTTTTTTGTCCTCTTTTTCTTTTTATCCTTCCCTCTTCCACCATGACTGCGACAGTGGTGGCAGCACACGTAGCAGGCGTGGTGAAAACAAGCATGCTTTGCAGCACAAGGAGGGAAGGGGAGCAGGACGGTGTGCCAGCGGCTGTGCCCATCACCCCGGGGACGTGCGACACCTCCACCCCGTGCCACCACTTCGACCGGTGGGCAGCACTCCAGCCCGTGTCCCATCCCACCCCTCCGGGCCTCCCCCTCTCCCTCCCCCTGCCTCGCTTCACGTAATTCCCATTGTAGCCAGAACACGCTCTCTCTTTCTTTTCTTTAATGGACCCTGGCTGAAATGTGCCTTATGGTATTTTTAGCCGAAAGCTTGGCAGCCTGGCAGCCCCTGGGCGTTTTGCCACCTCCAGCAAAAAATGTGCGTCGGCCCGATAAGGATTACAATGAGCTGCTTGGGGGGCCTGCGCACGGGGAGCGCGGTGCCGGCTGCCTACCTGCTCTGGGGGGGCTCGGGGCAGCCCCCCCGTTTACCTACCCATCCCTGGCCCCTTGCATGTGTCTAGAGGTATAGCAGGAGGCTTTCCTGGGGAAACCATCTGAGCAAAATGGCAGAAAGCTGTCATATGGCCGGAATAGTTTTTTTATTTTTACCGGGGCAAGGTGAATGCAGCAGCACGCCACAAAAGCTTCCTCGACACGAAGAAGATGGGGAGGAGAACAACATGCACGGGGCCAGCGCTGGGTGCTGGTGGCATTTGCACCAGTGCCAGGCACGGCCAGCCTCGGTTTGCTGTCCCCTGATGTGTCAAGCAAGGTGTTTGCACGTGGGGACGGCCTGCCGTGCCGCCTTCCAGGCGCAACCAACGAGGCGCTGTGGTGGGATTTTAATTTGAAAAATAAATATTGTGTCAGGCTGTTTCCCTCTCGCTGTTCCAGGTTCTACATCTCACTGAAGAAATGGCAACAGAATTATATGTCTTGGGAAACGTATGCAGAAATGCTGCTTTTGCTAAGCAGGGCATTTTGGGGATGAACCTTACGAACCAAGAGATGAAGCTTATGAACCAAGTAAGCTTATCTAGCTTCCTGATCACGCTGGCTACCCCCATAGTCAATGAAGGGAGAGAAACTCCCTCAGGAAATATTTTCAGGGGTAACACAGATGCTCTAAATAGTCTTCAAATAGGCCTATCTGCTCCATCAATGCTCCGGGGAGAGTAGGTGGCCGGCTGTGCTGGGGCCAGCAGCTGTGCAGACTTTTTCCAATCCACACCGCTCCGACCAGACCCGCAAGGATGGCCCAGGCAAGCATAACCCCTGCCTCTGGACAAATGGCTCCATCATTGCTCTGTGAAAAATGGAATAATTTCAAGGGGAGAGGTGCCTGGAGACTGGTGGTGAGGATGGTTATGTGGTGCTGGGTACGTGAGGGTGGCTGATGGTGTGTGTGCATGCATGTGGCGAGGGGTTTCTATGTCTGTAGGCACAGAAATGGACAAGGGGATTGGAAGAGGCCTCCAAAAGACATCTCCTTGCCCAAGAAGTGACCAGCTATGCATGCACCATATCTGAAAGATGTTTTTACACTCCTGTTAAGGACTCCCTCTTACCATCAGAAAGGTTTTCTTCCCTGGCCATTATGAACAGGGAAGTTGGCTTATTTCCCTCTTCATCTGAGAGCTGTCTTATGTAGCTGAAGATCATTACCATGTCCTCACCAATCTTTTTGACCTAAAATGCTTTTTCAGCCTGCCTTAGCAGGTCACATTCCCCAGACCTCTGCTTATTCCCACGGTCCCTCCAAGGAGTCCAGCTCTTTACTGAAATGCATTGCCCCAAACTGGACACCACATCAGCAGCCATACCAGGACTGCTCTGGACAAAAGGATAATTTCTTCTGTTGTATGGACAATGCTGATCTTTTTTCCTTCCAACATTTTTTGTAAATATTTACTTTTTTGTTTTTGTTTTTGCTAATAGTGTGATTCGGTCTTTTATACAGAACTGATGCCTAAGAGGCATTTTGACAATGAACCACCACCAACTGCTCCTTGGACTGGGTTATCCAACCAGTTTTGCACTGAAGTTGTGTTCTCCTATTTTTCCTAAAGATATTTGAGACAGCACCAACCCTACCTCCAGGCAGAGTGATGGCAAGGTGGCTGGAAGGACACCTTGGCACAAAACCCCATGGGCTTTAGATGTTTTGCCACTCAGCTTGATATGTCCCAGGCATCTGAAGAGCTCTTTGGCAGCTGGGCAGAGAAGTGGGGCTCCCAGCATTTGTACTTTGTGCCTCTGGGACCATTCAGGTTTGATTTAGGCACCTGTGCCTGTTGCTGGCTCTTGCAGTGCAGCTCTCCTGGCTAGACCAAGGGGCACAAATTCACATCAAACTGAAATGTTTTTTTCAAGTGAGTTCACCTGCTTGGAGATGTTATTTTATATGTAAAAGGCTCTAGACTGAAATTTTTCTTTTGGAAAACTTTCCTGCCCAGGAAAACACTGAGAAACTTTATTCTAGCTTACTAGAGTGAACAGAGATCCAACTACAGGAGAGTGCTGCAGCCTGCGAGATCCCGACTGCCAAGCAGCTGCTGGATTCCGGTTACCATTAGTGGCTTGTACTAAAGGCCAGCAGGTTGCTCCACAAGCCTAGATTTTGAGTTACCACGAAACCTGCACCTCACCTTCCCCTCACCCCTCCCCGGTATTAAAACCTTGAAGAGCTGCAGCACCCAGAACAAAGGAGAAAGCAATAGGAGAGCCGCAAGGTCACACATCTGCTGCTTTCCACACTTTCTTATCTCTGACATCACGGGCCTGAAGGTCTTTCTTCTCATTAAAACAGCTGAATAACTGCAAACTGTACACAAACTGACTAAACCTGTGGCCTTCTGCCTTAGTCATAATATGGGCTGTCTCGCCAGGAGGATGTTTCTTGGCTCGGCTGGGGCTGAAGGAACGAGCTGGTCTGTGTGCACGCAGCAGGAAGCCACCTCCGCCACCGTCCCTGGGGCTGACAGGCCGCAGGACACCCCGCTGGGGTGGCCTGGTGCCATCCACGGTGCCACTGAACACACGGGATGTGGCCCCATCTTGCCCTGGGGAAAGGCAGGGCCAGGGGCGTGTTGTGTTGGCGTTGGAGGAGTAATAGGCCAGGGGTAGGATGGGGAACTACTGATGGGGAGAACTGGGGAAGAACAGATGACAAGGCACGTTAGGGGTGCGGATGCATTAGAAAATAAAAGAAGATAGGAGGGTCAAGTGCCCTGAATCAACAATTCCTATATACAGCTTGGATTTATTCAAGCAATGCCAGCCTCAGCTGGTCCCACACCACTCTGCCTCTTGCATCTGGTCATGCCTCTGTCTTTTGGAGAGTCCCTTCTCAGGACTGGCCACTGCACACACCTCTGCTAGCCTCTCATGGCTGCCATACCTCAAACAGCTGCCGCTGGGATTTCTGAAACACACCTGTGACCACCACCCCGCTAGTCCTGGTGAAATTCATTAATGGCAAATCATTTGTCATGACATAAAGTAGGATGTATAGGATCTCTCTCTGGTGGTTGTATGCACACACACACCCCCCCCCCCACCCCTGATTGGTGATTCGTGTTTAGCATCTGGAAATCTGACGATCTGGGAGAGCTGAGGGCACAGCAAGTGGACGGGGGTGGTCCAGGCTGTGAAAAATTATATGTGTACTGAAGTAAGTGGATAAAGATGCGCATGCAATTCCAAGGCTTTTCCTGCAGGAATACAAAGGATTGCTAAAGATGAAAATTGGGAAAAAAAAATGTGTAAGAGGTGGCTGCTGGCAGCAGCAGTGAAACACGAGTGTTAGTAGTTTTAGTCCTTCCTATGTTACTTGTGACCGGTTGCGAAGCGCTGTTAGTGCAGTGCTGTGGGTCTCCTGCCTAACACCGACCTCACAGCTCCCCCCTGGACTTCATCCCTGTATCGGTATCAAAGGCAGCTTGCTTTTGGCTGAAACACACCTACCAGCAAGGCTGTGGCCCTTTGCTGGCATGCTCTTCATCCTCACTGGTAAAAATACCGTTCTTAGTTCTCACATAGGATTTTATTTTTGATCTGTCTTCAACTTCCAGCTATTCTTGTTGTGGCTTTCTCTGCCAAAACCAGGAGGCTTTTGCTACGTGACATTGTCTGCTTGTGAATGAATTTGTACCACCATCAAGCCAACTCAGCCTCCGTTTAAAAAGCTGAACACTGAGATGACGCCTTTGATCTGTAATTTCCTGCACAGCCTCCAATTTTTTGGTACTTTTGGAGGTGTGGACACCCTGACCAAGAACCAGTAACCCACCAGGGCTGTCTCCACTACAAGCAGCTCCCTGTCCCTACTTGGTGGGACCCCATAACACCATGAGCAACATACCAAAAGCAGTGGGGGCAGAGGTAGAGCTGTTTCCCATCACAAGAAAGCACAAATCTGCAGGTGTATTACGGGTTTATTTTTCTCAGCCTTCTTTCTTTAAACAGTAAGTCTCGACTACTGCTGGAAACAGATTGCCAAAGTTTCAAGCGGGTTGGATTTTCCTTGGAAGTATATTATCTAGCAAAGTTTCTCTTTTTTTGACAGGTTCTTAGATCAACGTGCTGCTTATCTGATGAAACATTTATCACAGACAGCTTGTGGCAGGTTGCCACAGTCTCGTGGCGCAGTTCCTGTGTCTTTGCTCAACTGCTTGAAGACAAAAGAAGGCGACACCGCAAACAGTAAACAGCAAATATTGCCAACGTGCAGGTATCATTCAGGTATCACTCCCTAGTTTGAAGAAAACCCTGCTCAAATATGGACTGATAAACGAGCAAGAGATGGCAGGGCTGAGTGGTCATCTGGAATAATGATATTCCAGCTGTCTGGGAATCCTGTGGGGCTCCTCACCAGTCAGAGCTGCAGGACTGCAGCAAAACTTGTGGCTTCTCTTAGACAGAGATTGTCTGCTCACAGATTACTAAATCTTTTAAGTGATCTGTCTCTGGGCTGTGATTCTGGAGTGTTAGTACCTGTGGACTGATGCCCACATGCAGCGGAAAATGAGAAGAATAAGAAATACGCAAACCAGCAACAGCTAACAAACACGGTGACGCCTGGCGTAACTGCAGGATATAGTAAAGCCTGGGTGGAACAATTTTTCCCTTTGAAAATTCTAAACATTGCATGGAAAATTTCCAGTCCTGGTGGCACTGGATATGTTGAAACAAATCATTAAGTCTGCATTTCATGTGGAGGCTGAAGTTGAAATCTGCTATTTCAGCCTTTTGCTCCAAGTAGCTGTAGGTTCAGCTTAACTCTTGCATTGCCTTTGACAAAGTGAAGTTTCCTGGAATTATCCCAACAAAGCCCTCCATAATATCCATTCTGAGATTTAAAATAACAATTCAGGTTTTTACTTTGGTGTTGAAACGGTGCAAACATTTTTAACAGTAAAGTGATCTGTAGAATAGAAATAATATTTTCTAAACACCATTAATGAGAAAGAACAGTGATCCAGGTCTGTCAGAGCTGTTACACCTGGAATATCCCTTAGATAAGCCTATGGTTAGTGCATATCTCCTGATCTGGGTACAGGCACATCTCTTTCACATTTCCTCACTGATGCGCAGGGCTGTTGGTCGCTCTAAGGCTGACCAGGTCTGGCTCTCAGGGTGTATTGCAGCAGACACCAAAATGGACAAAGCACAAATTTCTGTTTCTATTTTACAATGCAGACAGATAACAGAGCAGATTTGAGATATTTGAGATCAAAGCTAGGGGTATGCTGGAAGCCAATGGTTGCCCATGCAGTGCTGTGACTGGCGGAGGGAAATAAAATGCTTTGGTTGTGCAGTTCAGCCTCTCCTAAACACCTCCATTTCTCTCCTCCTCATGCTCCACTAAGCTCAGAAGCCAGAAAAATACAGCTGGAGCAAGCATAAGAGTGTCAGGGATAAACGACCCCAGGAGTACAATCTCACTGGTAGGTCTTTGCTGATGATCAAGGTGGGACTCCCATGAAGATTTGGAAGGTGTCCCCAGTGCTCTGGCCTTCCAGGTTCGCCAGCATTTCCTCAGCCTTTGGCTTGAAGCTCTCAGCCTGAATGTACTGCCTGCCCGCCCCCAGACATTTCCCCCCCACCAACAAAGGATTATCAGCATTTATTACAATGTTGTCTGTAATGGATTACAGCTGCCCAGGACCCAGGGAAGCATGACTTCACAGCCTCTCACCCCTCCTCTTGTTAGGATCAGTCGTGCTGCTGCAGCATGTTGAGATGCGGGGCTCCACTGGCCTCTAGGACGCTTATTACTTAGATACCATTGGGTACAGTCAGATGAGCTCATGTGAGACCCTCGTGGCAGGTCAGATATAGAGGTGAGGAACAGGACCTGAGCTTCCAGACTCCCACCCCAGTGCCTGAGACATTGCTCTCAGCTTTCCCAACACCCACACACGATCTGGAGCAACAGGCTCTGCTCCTGGAAGACCTTGTCTCTTGTTTTTTTATCCTTCTCTGACAGTGGTTTTCAGATCTTCATCTTCTTGGCATCACCTGAGATGCTTATACCTGGAGTCTTCTCTCAGGAAGCACCAAACACCACTGTGCCTGCAGATCTCATACTCGCCTTCTGCCCAGTGTCCCCCCATTTCCCTGCTCCCCCCACAGTGGGAGCACTTCCAACTTCATCCCTTCTCCAGATACTTGCTACAAAGCAGTGCAGCAAGGAGGATGTCCTGCTAAAGATAACATTAGTCATATAACCCACTACTGACTACCCCACCTGTGAACACTTAACAAGGTTTTGCAGGCTGTATCTTGCCCCAGAGGAGGCTCTTCCTCTTGTTCAGAAGCTGTAATGATGTGGAACTGGCTGCTATCCAGAGCCTACAGGAACATGCGGCCTGAGCAGGATTAATCCCACGCAGTCATCCATTTGTAATGCTTCCCTGCACAGTACCAGTATGTAAACTGGACACTGGAGTTACATCCTAAGAGCACTCAGGAGATTGAGCTCTGGAGTGGCTCTGATGGCTTATCAAAGATATTAGCCAGATCACTGCAAACCCTGCAAAACAGATCAAGAACTTCCAAAAATTAATGACTTCTTTATTTTCTTCGTGCATTGCTGCGGACAGAGACACATTTGTGGTTAGCGGGGACTTCCATTTTTGATGACCCTGTGTCCTATGTTTGTACCTGAGTATACCATAGCTCCCTGTGCCTGTCCTTCCACCACGTCTATGCCAGAGCTAGCAGGGCTGCCTTTCGAATAGGGACGCCCAAAGCACTCTTTCTGGGGTAATAGCCAGTCCATTAACACAGGGAGTACTTTGCAGATGAATTTAGTATCCCAAAGACACTCTTATATCAATAACCTGTCATAGGAATGGGGAGATGGGAGCTCACAATTAAGGCAACGAGCAGAACCAGGTAGATCAGACTCTCGGGCTCTTGAGTCCCAAGCTGGTGCCTCAGGCTACAAGAACATGGCTTTCCTTGCCTACATGGTCCAGTCCTGGAACCAGAAGATGGAAGAGGTGAGAAGAAAGCCTGACTGGAAACAGGGGACGCTGGAGATCCTGAGGGAGTGGGTTTAGCTCCTGTGGGAACGTCGTGAGGACACAGGCAGGGAAACAGAGTGGGATGGAGGGAGAGGTGACAAGCATGGCCATAAGGAGGTCGTGCAGGTCCCACCTGCCTGCACGTGCTGGGTTTAACCTCCTGACACCAGGCAGCTGGGGAGTGGGCAGGGCCCTGGAGAGGCCTGTTAGCACAGCTGCATGCAGACGGGGCTTGTAAAAGGGAAGCAGTCCCTGGAGTCAGAGGGAAAAGTCTCTCTGCGTGCAGATGGGGAGGGAAAGAAGATGGGCTGTGGCTGAGTAATAGGCCAGGGGAAATTCAAACCAGGAGGACAAGGCCTGCATGTAAAGTTAAGTTTCTGGAGACATGCAAGAAAGAAAACTTGAGGTGATGTATTTCAATAGTCCAGACCACTGCTTTTTCAACAAAACCTGGGGACTGAACCCCATCAGAAACTATCCTACCCTTCTTCTTCCACTGCAATAATCTCTATTCTGTTATCAAAGTCACCTGTCACTCAGACCAGGCAATCCAGGTAGCTATTGGTTTCACAGGAGGTTGGTTTGCTGCTGAAGATGTAAGCCACTTTTGAATAGCAAAGGGAATCATCTGCAGAAGTCAAGCAAGAACCCTGAGAGCAAGACTTAGCTGGGCTACAGAGTACACGTGTTCTTTCTGGAGACCAGGAGTGACTGAAGATAGCAGCAGGAGTTTATTGGTGGTGGGTCAGAGGAAATGTTGCAAACTTCTGACTCTGTTTATGTAGTGCTGTATTGAATAGGTTTGTGAATCAATTTTGAGAGTCTGACTTTCAGTGTGAGGACACACGTGCTACCACAAGAGTATTTTGAATTCTGTATGTCTCTTTGGAAAATCAGTGCGGATGTTCTCTGCATGCATAATTTTAGGTGTCCATCTTTTGTGCTGTGATCCAAAAGTATGTATTCTTTACCGGAGCAGCAGCTCCATGCTTTGTTTCAGCAGGTGCAGGATAAAATATGAGAAATGACTTCTGGTTACAATATCATCTGTAGGACCAGATCCAGTAGAGATTTCTGGAATGGAAAATGCAGAAAAGCTGCTCTTTGCAGAAGTTCTGGAATGGAATGAGAAAACAGGAATGAAGAAGAGTGTAAGAGCCATCCCTGAAAAATAAGAGGCAAAGCAAGACTAAAATATAACGTGGCCTAAAAATAAAGCTGAAGAAAAAATCGGAACTGAAGTGAGAATTGTGCACCTTCCTCTGAAGCCAAGTTGCCATGCCACTGTAATCCCAATACACTGCTTCAGCCTGTAGGCTTGCTGTTGTCTAATCTTTTATTTTTCTTGGGATTCGTTGCCTCTGATTAGGCCCTTATTCTGCAGACATTTAGGGATTTGAGTTAAGTGGCAATTACAGAGTGTTTCTTGAGAAAATTGTGTTTTGACATAGAGCCTGTGACACAGTTCCTGTAAACAAAAAATGTTTGAGGCTAATAATGGTTTTACAGAAACAAAACAGTTTTGATTCCAGTTAAAAGCAAAGGTGTGGCTCAGTTTCCTTTTTTTTTTTTTTTCTTTTTCCCCGAAGTCCTTGCAGCATTCTTTTGAGCCATAAAAGTTGATTCTCATTATTAGGGCAGCTGTGAACAAGTGCAGGAGGACAGGTAATGTTCCTGATCCCAGGATTTGGCCATGGACTGTGCGGACATCAACTGGTGCAGTATTTATGTGCTTCCACAGAGATCTGAACCCTGATGTGTAACTATAAATATCTGTGATTTGGTGCTTTTTCAACCGGTGCAATTTCTATAAACCATATGCTGCATTTTATACTGTTGTAATATATTAACTGAGAAAGTAACTCAGGGCACGTCTGGACCACGTGTACCAGCCCAGTCCAGAGCTAGGCATGTTTAGAAGGGCTTGTCACCTTGGACCCAGCGTGGCTTGGACTCCTCCTATAGCCAAGACGGTTCATGTCAGTCAAGAGCAGGATCCCTGCTCTGCAGGCACTTCTTCAGGGAAAAATCACCTTGCTTAAAGTAGTCCAGATATGTGGGGGCCTTTCCACAGAGGGAAAACTTTCTACTGTAACATGTTCCTGATGAGCTCCTCATCTTCCAGAGCAGCAGATTCTCTGCCAAAGCTGTGTAATCCACTTTAGAGCTGGCTCTGGGTTTTTCTGAGCACAGTGCATCCTCTGGGAGGAGAATGGCCACAGAACCTTAATCAAGTGGCTCTTTATGTATGTATGTATGTATTTATTCAGACTACGCATCCATTTACATTGTATTCATTGAGCTTTGGGTCAAATCCTAAGTCATTGTCTGCATGCATACAAGTATTTATCTAAAGGTATGGGTTTAAACTGATTAACTCAAACCAGTGCGAGCTCCTATGTAGGCACCAATATTGGCTTAATACCTTACACAGAAGTACTCTGAAGTTGGCTAAGGTCTTGTACAGATCCTCTTCTTTGAGAGTAAAGTGTTTGCACAGTGGCAGGACTTAGCTTTACTGGGTTGTACAGCAGGTGAGTTAAACTGGTACTGTGCTGAGGCGCATGAAGCCCCTGCGTCTGGGGGAGCGGGCTGCTGGGGAGCTTGAGATGAAGGACCTTGCGAAGTGAGTGGGAAACTGCCTTCTTGGTAGCGGAGGCTGACTTTGTTCTTTCCAAACTTTCAGCAAGATAACACAATTTCAGATCAAGGTGAGCAAAAGCTGCCGGTCCACTCCCGTGTGTCCTTGCCCTGTCAGGGAGCAAACTCATTTGCTTTGCAAAGCGCTCGCAGATGCCTGGAAGAGGAAAAGGGGTAGAAATGCACCCATTCTGCCCCGGCCCCGCTGCAAATGAAGCGCACGCACGTGGTTTCTTTTCTTTTCTTTTCTTTCTTTTTTTTTTTTTTTTTGCCTTTGGGGTTGTTTTCCTGCTTGGGTGTATTCAGGCTGCCTCCTGAGTAATTTAATCCTCCTCACCCACGGGAGAGACGGGAGTCACAGAAGCACCCGGCTTTATCAGCCGCGTTTCTTCCCTCGGCTTATCAACAAACGAACTCCCAGTTGGCTTTGTTTGACTCCTCTGGTTTATTGGATTTGTTGCCTCTCTTCTTCATTTTCATATTAAAGGCTAACGCGGGGCTGTGATCCTGCCACGGCTGCCTCCAGCTCGAGCGCTGATACTCGGGGCTCTAATTGCTCAGCTGCCTGATGTAATCACCAGGAGGTGCAGCGTGTGTGTGTGTGTGGCTACAGGCACTTCATATTTTCTCCCCAGCCAGATAAAAAAAAAAAAAGAAAAAAAAAAAAGAGTCAATTGGCTCTGGGTCTGTCAATAGTGACTAATCAGGTGCTGTACAATTAATTATGGAGGGGTGTCATTTTAAAACAATTCTGAGGTGGGAAAGAACAGGCCCGGGCCCTTTACCTGCTGGCACTGTTTGTGTTGCTAAGCCAATCCAGGCTGCGTCCTCTATTTCATTTACCTTTTAAACTATTGCCCCCGCATAAGTAAACACTTTCTATAAAGTGTATGTGCATGCATGTGTGTAAGTGGGTGGAGGGTGATCTGGGAAGCTATCCACCCTAGAAAAGAAATTAATAATGGAGGAAGGAAAAAAAAAAAAGGCATAATTTGGCAGTAATTTCTGAAGAACACCAGAAGATAACAGGTGGATGAAACAGCAACAGCACAGCTGAGGCTGAGTCTCCGTAACCTGAATTGCTCTTAGGTGGGGGGACAAGAGCTGTCCCCATGGGGATGAGTGTGCAAATGTGGGACTGGTCCCAGCTCCTCGTGCTGGGTTTCCCTGGTGGCCACGGGCCCAGTGTGGTGGGGCAGCAGCTCCTTTCCCACCTCAGCAGGTTCTCCCAGCCTCTCTTGGTGGTGGCCAACATCTCCTGCCTGCTCGCCAACAGACAGGCAGGTGAGGGTGGGACGGTGCTCCTCCTCTCCATCTGGCTGGCAGTCATGAAATGTCCCCTGAAAGCCACGCTCCTTCTTCAAGGGGGGTGAGACCGGTGTGGGGAAAAAGAAATGCATCCACAGAAATAACAAAACCTTTTGGTATTAATGCAGAGGCAAGGTGGCGATGTTAAATGGTGGTGTCGAGCCAGTTCAAGACTGCCACACGCTGGGACCATGCTCGCACCTCTGCTGCCTGTGTCTGGCACTGGGGGTGGCAGAAGAGACCAGCAGGGAAGTCAGAGCAGGGGGTGCCCATTGGGATCGCCCCTGTGAATGTGCTGACCTCAACAGGCGTCTCCTGGGCATGGGTTAGGGGGTCTGATACAAGGAATTGGAAGTACCCTCTCAAATTGTTTAGCTTCCTAATATAAAAGCTACAAAATGCCCTTTGCACAAACTCTCTGCCTGGCGTGCTTGCGATTCTGATCGTTCATAGGCATGAAGAAAAAAAAGGTAAATTCTTATGTGTGTCTGAGTGTAATTACTAACACCACTTTTCACTATAATAAATGTAGTTAGATGGGACAGTCTGGATAGACAAGTGATTTATTAGAACATAATTTAGTAAGGAAATTCCAAGGCACACCATATTTTGTTTTGAACTTTCTGAAATTAAGCTTGTTGGCTTTTTTTTTCTTTTTCCAAATTCAGTTTGTTTTTCACTTCATCAGCTAACATATTTCAAATGAAAAGATTCATTAAAGATTGAGCAAAACACTTGATTAAAATGCGTGTATATTTTGTTTTGTCAGAAGACTTCTAAACCCTTATCCAAAGTCATTTTCACAGCTTTGCATCTATCTCAGTGTCACTGCTGACAGCTTCCTCCCTCCCCCAGTCTTCAGAAAAAAATACATCACGTTGGCTTTGCTAATGGTGAAGCATTTAGTACACTTAGCCTGAGTCTCTGTTAGCATTTTGATGACAGCAGCTACCAGAGCTCTGCTGCCCTGTTTTCTTGCCATAATGAAATGCTGGGGCTGGAGCTCTTTGCTGGAGGACTTTGCAAGGCAAAGTAAGCGGGTATAGTCCATCGGGGACGTGCAACATCCCAGTGCAGGGCGGAAATCTGCTGCACCCAGCCTCCTGGCTTCGAAGCAAGGAGAACTGCCTGCTACAGGAGAAGCTGCAGCAGGTTTTGTGCTGAGCACGTGGGAAGTGTATTTCCCAGAGAAAGAGCTTTTATCCGAATCGTCCCAGCACTTAAATACGTCCTGGTTGTGCGGCTCCTGCCCAAACTCTCTTTAACCACTAGCGGCGTAATTGTGGCAACTGCAAGAACGTCTGCTCCTCTCCGTGCTGCCGAAGCCAGTGGCATTTAGCGACAAGGAAGAGCACTGGGTGAGGTAGGGCAGTTCCTGCAGCAGGGAGGCAGTGGCACCGTGCGATGGGTGGGTAACACGGGCTGTGCAGCAAAGTAAAATTAACGGATGTAGAAGTGGAGGTTACAGTGTAAACACGCGCTCAGATACCAGAGTAATGAATGTAGTATAAATATTTGGATGTGTTCCTACATCTAATTCTTGGCCTCATAATTCTTGTGTCAAATGGTTTACAAAAGGCAAAACTATATTTCAGTTGCAGACACGGCTTCATAATTCTTAAGGTTAATTAAAGCAGCCAAATGCTCTTCGTGCCTCAGCTTTGTACAAAGCTGTGTATAATTAAAGGCTTTTCCTATCAGTGGCTGTAACAGCAGTGATTATCAGCACATATGGAGCTGAGGCTTCAGCCTAGGTGACAAGCAGCAGCAAAGCGAGCTGTCTCTGTGTCTCATGTAAGCATATTGTTGCCTGTGTACAAACTGCGTGTCTGAGAAGAATTAATCATGGCTTAGGGTCCTGTTATATTACATATATATATATATTATATATATATATAATATAAGTGAGTATATAATTCTCAGAGTATCGCTGCCGAAACGCAGGTAGCACAGAGGCAGTACATGTCTCCTATGCCTAGCCTGTGCCTGTTGCTCCCTGTATGCAGCCAGCCACGGTCTCCCCTTGCGAAGGGGACAAGGTGAGCAGGCGTGCGGGTGTGACCCTGCCACCCACCGCAGAGGGGACCACAGGGCATCTCCCCGGGGGCTGGGACTGGGCTGCTTGTGGTGGTCCCAGCGCCTGGGATCAGCCTGGTGCCAGGCAGGGAATCCACCTTTGCCAGGGGAATCCCCAGCTGGCACTCCACAGCGTTTTTAAGGACAGCGAGGAGCCTTATCGAGCCTCCTCATCTGCGCCAGATGCTTCGCATTCCAGCGATGCGCCGCAGATGTGCTGAGCCCTACTGCATCCTGCTGTCCCCAGGGCCAGCAGCTGCCACCTGGGCTCCGTCCCAGGCGCAGGGGAAGGGCATGGCACGGCTGCCAAGGATGCCCCCGCGGTGTCGATAGCGGGTGACACAGCCCTGCCCCTCGTCTGTGTCAGGGGGACCGTGTGGCAGTGGGTGCCACCTGCGCAGGGAGGCCGCCCTGTGCACAGCCAAAGTTCAGGCAAACAGAGGGAAGAGGAGGCATGGTTCCAGCCTGGTGGCACCGAGGACACGTTGGCTGCCATTGGGTTTCGCCTTGAACCACAGCTGCCAGTGCCTGAGGTCTCTGCAGCAACAAGCTTGCAGTGGGACATGCCCTGGGGGAGCACCCTGCTCCCAGCAGAGTAAATAATTATGTAAATTAAGGCTTCTGACAGCATCTTCCCAAGTGCTGGTGTCTGCCAGTCCGGAGCCAGACCCCAGTGTTTCCCCATCGCTTGTATGAACACCACTTGTGCTCCAGTGTTTCCCCATCACTCGTGCTCCATCTCTCTATCTTCCATTTTTCGGTGTCGTGCTGTTCTGGGGCTTCTTTCTCTTTAAGAGGAAACTCGGCGGAAGCTGAGCTATTCAATATTGTTTCGTATTATTTGGTTGTGAAACAATTTAATTTGTTTATGGCTCTAAAGGTCAGATTTGACTGTTGCCCAAATTTCTAAAGAATAAAGAATGAATCAGGCTGAAAGGGACTTTGTGGCATGATAAACTGGAGAAAGAGAAGGGGGCTAGTGAGAATATTTAACTGGAACAGCAAGACAAACTTACCTTCAGTTCAGGTTTAAAAGCCTAGTCAATCATTACACATTTTTTATTATTTACCTGGTACAAAATCCCCCCAGCAGAAGAAGTAGAAAAACTCACAGGCCACATTCTTTCAAATTTTTAGTAGCTTGCTTGGCATTTTTTTTTCTTTTCTGTAGCTCAGGAAAATTCAGGTGGTATGGATTGCATTGGTGCATTTATAGATTAGAAATAAAGTGGCAGTGCATGGTGGCTGTGACTCCAGGCAGGGGATGTTTGTAACACTGATGAGACCAGGGCCAGCCGGGGACTTTGAGAAGGAAGGTGATTCTCACACAGTGAGCAGAAGACAAAGGTTGCATTTACACCTGGCCAGAAGGTTTAATCATCTACCATTTCCAAACATTGCAGGCTCACAATCTGTTGTGTCTGAGATCATAAAACATATCACAAACTGGAGACAAGAGAGCTGGGGCTTGATTGACCAGAGCTTATCTTTTCTTTTTTCTTCCTTCTTATTTTTCACTCAGTTTTCTGCTTTAAAAAAAAAAAAAAAAAAAAAAAAAAAAAAAGATGCTTCTTTACTGGTGTAGCAGGAAACATGATGCAAAGCAAAGCAATTCTGAAAATCCAGGATGAGTGGGTGATTTCCATTCCTCTCCGCTTCATCACACCAAACACTTGGGAGACAGATCACCTGGTTGCTCAAACCTTCCTCCCAGGCTTGCAAGGAAAAGAAATTGTGGAAAAGGGAACAAAAAATGGAGAGGAGTACTCAAAGAGAAGCGGGTAGAAACCTCTCGTAGGTTGGTTTTCCAGGTCCTACCCCGGAAATATCTAACACTGAACCATCTGAAACTCTGGGTGTAGGTGACTTTCGCCTTTTGGGGGGGTGAGGTTTAAATTATGGTAACAGTTAAAAATAATCCATCTGTGATGGGAGGGTTTTTTTTTGCAACATTAGCAGCATTTTCGCACTTCTGATCTGCTGTTGGTTTCTCCCGTTCCTGTAACCCGTTGCTGACAGTGAGGTTGGCGAGTTTATTGAGCAAGACCAGTAACTCCCGTGCTGCTTCCTTCTGATGGCCTCTGCAAGGTCGTCACCCTTAGTTGTGTGATGGTGGCCAGGCTGTGGAGAGGATCGTGGATTTAACACATGTGGGATTTCCCACTGTTATCCATGATGGGCCCTGAGAGCAAGCGTGGAAGGGCCATGCCCTGGCCACAGCTCCATCATCCTTCGTGAGGGTTGGGCCTGCCATGCTAGGGAGGAGATGTTGCTTTGCACCTCGTTTGGGTGCTTCAGCGCTGATTCATCAAAGCACTTAGCGCTGGGGGGAGGAACGGCCCGGTTGGGATGAAGGTTTGCACTGCAGACTTCAAAGGAGGCCCAGTTTAACCCTTTGACTTCAGTGGGGTTAGAGCCCCCGTTTGGAGGTAAGCATGTGATAAGCTGGGTTGGGACCACCCTCTCTATTTGGAGGGGGGCGTAAATACCTTGAGTTTTGGGGGTATGATCACCTGTCTGATGATGCCTCTGTGAGATTTATGCCTGCCAGCTTTAACCTGCTTTAAAAAAAAGAGTGGAGTAGGAGCAATAAGAGTTTCCCCAGGTCAAGCTCATCAATCAAGGCAGGATGGAGGGCCATCTGCCCCTGGCATGGCCAGGTGCCCTCAGGGTGTCCCTAGCACCCTGGGGCTGCCCACGACCTGATAACAAGAGTGGCATCTTTGATGTCGCCTGGGGCAGCAGCCACACAGAATTGCATAATCAAGGTCACTGGAAAATTACACAAAACTTTGCCCACATCTATTGGAAAAATGTGAAACACTTGCAAAAAAAAAAAAAAAAGGAAGAAAGAAAGAAAGAAAGAAAAAAAAAACTAACCTCATACCATGCTGTGAATGGCATGCTACAGTGGTGAGCTTTCCCCTCACTGTACCCTAGAAGTACGTATGAAAAAATGTGAGCGGACATAACAGCAATTAAAAATTTTCACTGATAGCCACATGAAATCAACTCTGAGGTTTCCCCTCTCTCTTCTTCAGATAAAGTTTTAATTACATGATGGTGTGTGAATATAATAAGTAATCATCTCATACTTCGCATTACTGAGTGCTGTCTCTGAGGAGTTTAAGGGGTGAGTTGGGTTTCACGTGCCCTCAGGAGCTGCTAAGCATTTGCATGGCTACTTGCAAAAAAAGAAATACCTAAGCTGAAAATATGTAGATGAAAATAAAGAGGAGAAGAAATTTCAGAGCTCATCTTTGGAAGAAGAAATTTCTTGGAGAAACTTCTGATACTCTCTCAACATTTTCCTGTTTTGTTGTTGTTTTTACATTAAATTTTACATTAAAAAGCACTTTTTTCTCCTGTGTTCTTGCCCTTTTGGTTTATATTTATCCACCCCTCCACTTCTTCTTCTTCTTCTTCTTCTTTTTTTTTAAATAATTTTCTCATTTTTTGTTTGTGAGAAAAAACAAGTCATGGAGGTGGCATAAAGAAGAACAACTTGTAGCATGAAAGAGGCCAGGGCTAGAAAGTGAATCAAAAAAGCCCAAATATAAAATGTTTAAAAAAAAAATCTAAGAAAAAACTTTAGAAGTGAGAACTTTAAAAGTGAGCCTGAGAGGCCTTGTAGGCCCAGGTCTGGTGGCGGGGAGGCCTCAGGGCCATCCCTGTTTGCCCATCCGGACTGGTGAGGGCCACATTTACCAGCTGCACCCAAATGTTCCCGGCTCCTGTCGATCCAGCAGGAAGTCCTGGCATCGGGTACAGAATGGGGCTGTCTACAACACCCATCTTTCCTCTCCGTATCACTGAATTAGAGAGGATGCCCCACACACCACTGGTTTTACGTCACCAAAGTCCACATGGTACAGAGGCCCAGGAGATGTTGCACAATGTATCATGATACCACATAGAAACACTTATGCCATTAAGTCTGAAGGCTAAAACATTTGCATTTCTGACTAGACCTTCTCACAGTCGAGTCCTTTCCCTGTAATGCAAGTGCATCCCCTTCCACTTTCTAATCTGCCAAAGCTTTTCTTCTTAAAGCCTCTTCCACCATCCCGAGAATTGTCCCTTGACTGTTGGTCTTTCTGGTGGTGAGAATATTGTGGCAGAATCTTTTAACTTCTTCTTCCAGAGACCCAAGTAAATTAATATCATCTGCTGTTCCACTGCTTCATAATTTCTCAAGCTTGGATGCACTAGAAACAAAGTCATCTTTTCCCCTGACTGTGGAAGGAGCTCTGTCTTTTTGTCTTTCACATCATACCTGGAATAATGTCTTGTATCTGTCTTCCTAACTTTAAAAGTTCAGTGAACCCTTTTTCCCACTTTTATTCACATGAGAATTTGTGAGGAAGTTGTTAGTAAACATCCACATTGCTTTCCTAGCCAATATGTCATGCCATCTGAAAGACAGATTGTCCCCCTTAATCACATCCATAAACCAGGTGACTTAATTATGGGACAGGAGTTAAAGTGTAGACACAATTCATCCTCTGGAGTTTGCATTGTGCTTTGAACAACAACAACTACAAAATTTGACACAGTGAATGTAAATCTTTATTTACAGGACACTGAAATCAATAGGGTTGTACTGCTTATACCACCTCTGATGGCACTTTGTTGTACATGGGGATTAAACTTCTGTTGTCTCATTGCATGCTACAGTGAAAAAAACTCTTCTGTCCCAGAGAGCTCCTAAATGCATGTGGGGGACTGCCTGAGGATGGAAAGTCAGATATTCATGTTGACATCAGCTATGAGTGCCTCTGTCATTAAAAAGAGAAACACTTCCCAGTTATGTAGGTGCAGCTCCAGCAGCTGAGCTATTCAGGCAGCACCTTGTCCCCGTGGTCCATGGGTAGTTTTGTGGTAGAGAGCTACATCCGAGCTTCTGCTGGCTTGCTCAGGCCAAAGGTGACTTTTTCACAGAACCACAGAGTGGCTGAGGAGGGAAGGGACCTGTGGAGGTCATCTGGGCCAACTCCTGCTCAAGCAGGGCCACCCAGAGCAGGGTGCCCAAGGACCCTGTGCAGGCAGCATTTGAAGATCTCCAAGGAGGAGACTCCACAACCTCTCTGGGCAACCTGTGCCGGTGCTTGATCAACCGCACAGTACAGAAGTGCGGCCTGGTGTTCAGAGGGAGCCTCCCGTGTGCCAGTTTGTGCCCATTGCCTCCTGTCCTGGCACTGGTCACCACTGGAAAGAGCCCATCTCTGACCTCTTTGCTCCCTGCCTCCAGGTATTTTTACACACTGATCAGATCCCCCTGAGCCTCCTCTTCTCCAGGCTGAAGAGTCCCAGCTCTCTCAGCCTCTCCTTGGAGGAGAGATGCTCCAGCCCCTTCATCATCTTGGTGGCCCTTTGCTGAACTCTATCCCATTTATCCAGGTCCCTCTTGTACTGGGGGGCCCAGCACTGGACCCAGCACTCCAGGGGTGGCCTCAACAGTGTTGCCAAGAGGAGAATCAGCAGAAATCCAGTGAAACCCACTCCAGACTCATGGGGGTAGTGGGGCAGCCACAGGGCCCTGGGCAGGGTTGGGGGGTGGAAAGCCAATAAATTCAGTGACACCTCTTGGCTGCTTTGTGCAGAGATGTAGCGGCACCGGCTGGAGTACGCTGCTCTTCCACATACCACGAGCGGCTCCTGTCACCCGCAGAACATTTCCTGGATCAGCAGAACTGCTCATCAGCTATAATTTTTGTTGAAATATCTTGCTTTAAACCTGGAGAGCACCAATGAAGGCCTCAAATCTGTAAATCAGATGCACTTTGGAAAACAAATCATTGTGGTGGAGTTTTGCCAAGCTAATATTCTGTGCTCATTCATTATTTGGTTTTCACTTTCTAAGCTGATTTAAACAGACCATGCTCTAACTGTACCAGTTGCATCCAAGATATGAGCCTGATTTACACTTTGAAGATGTGAGCAGCCCCGTGGCTGTGCTTCCAGGATGAAGAAGTGCTACAAAGAGGAGTTGTTGGGCAGCAGCTGCTGTTCCTGTAGACAAGAGCTTGCAGGTTGCCTCTGCTTGCCTACTTAAGCTAGAAAGGTGTTATTACTGCAAGGAAAGCAGTGATCTTTCCATGTGCCAGAGCAGAAGTGGTGTCTTCCAGGGATGAGATGGTAAGACATCTCCAACTGTAATTTCCTAGCAGGACCTGGTAAGAAGATACACTGGGATAAGCATCTGTGAAGGTAAAGCAACACCTGGAAAAATGGTAACAGAGGAGAGGTGATGGAGAATTGACATTAACACCTGAAGTCTGGAAAACAGAAAGGGTGGAAAGGTAGCACCATGGGAAGGTGGGGAAGAAACTAGTGGAAATTAAGTAATTATTTAAGCGGCCAAGCAAAACCCAGCTCAGTGAAACCAGGCCACCACCCAGGATGCCTGCAAGGGGCGGGGATGCAACCAGTCTGAGATGGTGTGGTTTCACCAGCACTGAGACAGAATCAGAGAGGACAACAACGGTTTTTAGCTTCTGTTCTTGGGTTTGGGGGTTTCTTTGGTTCTGAGGTTTGTTATGGTATAGTGAGACAGATAAGGTTAAAAAACAAAAACAAAAATAATTACTTGATTCAAACACTTATCCTGAACCATAAATAAATGCTATTAACCTTAATGATGTATTTAACAGAAGTCAACCTATTAAAAAAACTTTCATAATTTTCATCTTTCTCAACTCTACTTATTTTTCTCTGGGACCAGAAATACAGGTAAGATCAGATTTTTTTAATTGCCATAGAAGACCAGAGCTTCACCTAATGTAACCTTGTTCTAGTCAGAAGCAATGAAATATGAAAGTTGAATTGTTGTGATGCAGTGCAGTTTCAATCCTATTTTACAATTCCTGTAAGCCTGTGTAATTAGACAGGCTTTGAGATCAACCCTGGATTCTACTTCTTCGTTCAAGTGAAAGCCTCTCAGGGCTTCCTGAAGGTTACCACAGTTATGCTATAGTTGCATGTTAAAAACCACCTATCACATCTAATAACACAGCTATTTACACATCATAAGGCTTTTTTTAAAACAAAGGGTCTTTCTTCAAAGGAAAATGGGCTTCCTTGTTGTTATTGCTGCATGCTTGTTTCCCCATCTTGATATAAAAGAAAAATCAACATAAATGATTTCTGTCTTGTGTACAGAAATATAAAATTCGGGTCTGAAATATGTGCACGTCTGAAAAAGAAAGAAAGAAAGAAAAAAACCTGGCCTTGTAAAATTCTCAGATTTCACACTTGTCATGGCATAGGATTAAGGAGATTTAAAATAGATGAACAGGTTCACATAAGAACAATTGTTATAACTTCCTTCATTGATATCCTCTTTAAATTTATTGTGTTGCCAGAAGCAGGATGAAGAAGTCTTTGTGTAAATCCACATCAGGTCCCCTCTGCAAAGATTGCACAGACCACAAAGTGCTTGCAAGAGCAGCTGCTGGAGTTGGTGGGGCCCTGTTTATTCCAACTTCTGTGGAGTTTCAGGTACATCTCTCCAACAGAGACTAAAAGGCTGAAATGTTCCTTAGTGTGAAGCACTTTTGCCTAATTTTTACACATGAACCTCAGTGAGAAATCAAACTTTTATGCAAATTGAGCAAGTACCTGGAAGTTGTGATACACACAGCAAAGTGGGGTGGCAGTTAGCAATGATAACCACCCCACGTGGTAATCTGAGTCATGACCCCATTGGACCAGCTCTGATGTTCCTGCTGGTACCACTCTTCTCTTTAATGTCTTGAGAAGCACATGCCTCATCGTCCTCTTTCTATGGAGATGGCGGCAGTCCTTTGTTTTGGGTATATCCCTGTGGAGCTTCAGGTGGAACCACTGAAACATTGCTATCTGCACATCAATGCCTCTCACCCCGCTGCTGCTGTAAGCGTTTTGAGCCACATCTTCCTAGCATCTTCCTTGTTCTTAGTGTTTCCAAGAAATCATCCTGATGAGACATCCAGGAATTGAATGTGGTGCCAGGGGCAGTATGAGCTCCCCGTGAAGACAAGTGCCTGCATTTTACAAGAGCAGCCTTGTGCAAGGACAGGCGGGACAGATGGCTGAACCTGCAGAACTAGTTTCAGCCATAAATGCTCTGAGAACCGTAAATGTTCGGTGGCTTTTTTTTTTTTTTCTGAAAGCTGAAATATATTTGGGAAGTACTTGTTCAAACTACAGACTCAGTCAAATATTAACAAGTGGAAACTGAGCAAAAAGAAAAAAATATATATATGTACTTTGAAGGGCTCAGGCTTGTGTGGGTTCTTGCTGTATTTGCCAAACTACAATCGCTGGGGCCACACTTGCGACAGGCTAAAAAGTTGCTGTGAATAGAAAGTATATCATAAGGGTTCTCAAATGCGAAAGTGGGGCTGGAACAAAGAGCAGGCACCAGACAGACTTCCCCTGTTGACGACTGCTGGCGTGTCACCCTGGTGCCAGCAGTCTCAGCAGCGCCGGCGGCAGCGGGCGGCAGGATCGCACCCAACGCCACCAGGCTGCTTTGAAACCCTGCCTGCAGCCTCGTCGCAGGGCAAGGAGCTTTATCTCTCTCGTTTTGAGAGTATTTGCTTTAAAGATGATTTACCACACTTGACAATTCCCGAATTTCCTAAATTGGGCCTGAGGCATTGTTGTTTTTACCTTGCGCTGCTCAGAATGGTGCCGCAGTGCTGCAGATCCAGGATGTTGCTCTCGATGAGGTTGCTCTCAATGCACACTGGAGGTCCTCCAGCACCGCTTCCCTCTGCTGTCCTGCTGCTCTGGGTGCTGGTGGAGACATGAAACGCTTCTGACTGAAGGGATGAAGCCAAACCACTGCCCTGTGTTGCAGGAGCAGCACCCCACCATTGAGTGAGGACTTCTCTTACTGCTGTTTTCCAAAGAATGTGGGCCACAGAGTACATGTAGCAGAGGAAAACACAGCCGAAAGTGCTCCCAAAGAAGTTCTCAAGTCTTTCTTTCCTTCTTTCCTTCTTTCTTTCTTTCTTTCTTTCTTTCTTTCTTTCTTTCTTTCTTTCTTTCTTTCTTTCTTTCTTTCTTTCTTTCTTTCTTTCTTTCTTTCTTTCTCTCTCTCTCTCTCTCTCTCTTTCTTTCTTTCTTTCTTTCTTTCTCCATATTTTGATCCTATTAATCAATGGAGTAACATCTCCAAAACCACACAGACACACCAATAATGAACGTGATCTATTTGGTGCTGATGTGGTTTTCTTTAATGATATTGTTGCTGACTCAAGTGCTGCGTAAATGCTCTTCCTCCACTTGAATGCGAGGCAATACAAAGAGTTATTGTTTCACGTATATTTTGCTGGGAAAACTACCAAAACCTTTATATTAGAACATTGGATGACCGTATAAACAGCATTTTCCTGGACTGCTGCTTGATATATTTTTCTTATCTATTTTACGTGTGTTGGTTCTTTTAATCTGTTCTTATTAAAGTCATCCATGTTTCAGTAATATTTTCACCGTGTTTCTTTTGAAGGAGGCAAGTGTGTGTACCAAAAGATTAGATTATCCTGTTTAAAAAAAAAAAAAAAAGAGAGAGAGAGAAAAGGGAGAAATGTCTTCAAAATGAAGTACATCAAAAGTAAAAGTAGGTGACAAATGTTAATATTTGCAAAGTGCTTCTGCTTTGATCCTGCATTTCTATTTTTTTAAGAGCTTGACAAATGTGTCCTGTGGTTTCGCTTCAAACCTCTTTGCCTAGTGCTTTACTTGACCCACGATCCATTTGATCTTCCACTTGTTTTTTCTTCTGTCCAGGAGGCCTCTGGACTCGATAAAAGGATAGTTCTTATCTTCCACTTGCTGCTGTTTAGAGGCATCCCTTTTTTATTTTTGGATGGATTATGTTATTGTGTCTGTTTGCTTAGGCAATTTCTGAAGGGATACTCGTATAGCTGTTATTGTTTGTGATGGTTCCCTTCCCATTTTCATGCCAGTAACAGCTAGATCAGATCAGGATCTGGATCCATCGGCTGATTCTGGCACAGGATGTGAGGAAGAGGCAGGAGTCGCAGGGTAGGATGGCAGGCTGCCACTTGATTCCTATCACATAATTTCCAGGCATACCGCCTCCAATACCTGAGCAGAGTGGCTTTCTATTATTTAATAACCAGATACTTTTAGGAGCTCTGCATCCCACAGCCACCCCCTGTATTAACAATGCCCCCGGCTCCAGGGCTCCTCTTCTTGTGCAGTCCTCGGGATGCTTCTGCTATCTTTAAAGAAATGGAGAACGAACCACAGCCTGCAGCAGATGTGTGCCCACTTCTGTGTTGCTCTGGGAAGCGTCCCCCATGGTAAATGTGCCTCTGCAGTACTTCGGATGTGACAGTGGGGTTAGCAGTACCTACACTGCTACCAGACTTCAGGACAGCGCTTCTGCCAGGTCTCCCCTCTGCTATGCCTTCATCTTCTGGTGGCAGGTTTAGGGTATCTTTTGCATTGCAGGAACTGGGGTTTCTCTGCATTGCACTCCAATCCTGTCCCCAGGAAAAGACATTGGCACAGGTGAGATTAATTCCACTGGTGTAGCAGGAGGTATGTGCATTTTGAACACGAACATGAACATGAGGAGAGAAGGGGAGCTTGCTTTTAGGAGCAACAGCTACAATGCCTTTCTTAACTGGGGTCATTAGCCAGGGTGTTGGAACAGCAAAAATACCTTTGCTGCCGTATTTCTTGTCTTTAATGGGAGTGTGACACCTGTCAGCTTGCTGTCTTGATCTTTCTCCTGCAGAAAGCATGTTGTGTGAGTGGAGAGGGGAAGGCATGCAGCAAAGCTGAGCAGTGTGGAGATTTTTGTGGGTATGATCGCCTGTCATTTAAAAAAAAAAAAAAAAGAAACAAAAAATTCCAAGAATGAGGAAAACCGTGATGATGGCACTCAGGGATTCAGGGAGAGCCTAGCTAGGTAAACACTTCATCACTGTACCAGCCTCTTCTGAGTTTGTCTATCCCTTTTCTTTCACTCTTTTTTAATGCATAACTATTTCCTTTTGCTCTTACAAGTATACGAATCCTTCTGCGAGCAGCTTTGTATCTTCTAACACTTTACATTTAATCAGGCACTCTGCCTTTCACAGGTTGTCAAAATGCTTTTCTTTTCATTAGAACTATTTTGTTTTCTTAAAAAAAAATGGCACCGGGGTTTTGCACCTTTTTTATTTCAAGGAATATCTGCAGCCAGATCAGCTCTTACTTTCCAAAGCTGTTTTCACAGACGTTTCCTGAAGATGGACTATCAGATAAAATGCTGACTTTAGCCTTTTCTTTATCCTCTGTGTAGGGTATTATTTTATTGCTCATGTTTGTTTTTGCAGTTCCTTTTTTCTGGGTTTTACCGAGAGCTCTTTTGCCAGTAGATCAGGAGACTCAGCGCCAGCGGTGTGTCAGCTCAGAAGCTGTGCTTGTCTCTGCTGGACAAGTCCCTGAGCATGCTTGATGATTTATGGCCAAACTAAGATAAACAATTAATCATAATTAAGGAATGGATTAGACAAAGAAAAGGCAGTCTTTGCAAGGATTTCTTTGCTTGGGGGATTCCTCTGGCGGACAAAGGTTGCTGCAATGTCTCTTATTCCACCTCTCAGCTTGCAGGAGTCCAAGTGAAGAGTGGAAATAATCAATGATTGGTGCCGGGCTGTGGTCCTCTGTGCTGGCTTGACAGCCTCAGGATGCCAGAAATGTCATCGATCTACTTCTGGACACGTCCAGTGAGTCTGGAACCATTCGGGGGCGTGTGAGGCTGGAAGGCTGCCTGTTTTCCACAATGGTTATCAGCAACTGGAGGCAAGAGGTGGTTACTCCTTAAGCACAGTGTTTCTTGGTGAAGAAAAAGCAAAACAAAACAAAACAACAAACAAACAAACAAACAAAAAACACAATGCAAAATGGAGGAGGTAAATTAATAAACAATAACTGTTGTATTTATCTATTTTTTTAAAAATTTCTCCTCTGTCCTGTAGCCTTCCTTCTCTTATGCCCTCTCCCCACGCAGTTATCTGCCTATACAAATTTCCTGGCGTTTCCTGGAGGGACTCAGGGAAGAGCAGGCATAATGCTTGTGTCCTGGACAATGGGACAATGGTGTGCTCAGCAGTAATTGCCTGATTTGCCTGAAGATGGAATATGTCATTGCTAGAGGGAAGGGTGCGCACAGGGTGGAGTGAGGGTGCCAAAAAGCAAAGTCTATCCAAGGAGCTCACCCCCTCCTTGGACAAACCGCCTGCTGCATCGCCTCGCTGAACTCCAAGCAAATGGGAAATGTGTCTTGTAAAAGGCAGGAAATGTTAAGCCACAGCTAAGAAGCTGGGACCCGAGGGATTCATCCCACTTAACTGAAAGTTAGATGGTTAATTTCAGCTAATTGCCCAAGCTAATTGCTGGTGAGAGAGATTTAATAGCAGGGACAGATTTAACCTGTTTTAGTCTGGACTCCTATACTAGGATGAAACAGGTCACCTTACAGGGTTGCCCGTATGGGATTTCCCCATAAAACAGGCAGCTAGATTACCTAGATGCATAACTTTTACAAGACCAAGAATCCAGCCTCCAAATATTTCACATTTCTCACACCCTGCACAGCTTTAACAGATCCTTCATTCCTTAAACCGCTCTCGCTTTACTGGAAAGAGAGCGCCACGGGATTGTGAAAGCACCGCAGATATGACTGTGTGCCTGTGCTCCTCCGCAGGGGGCAGGAAAGAAGAGTGAAGAACGCAAAGAGATGAGGATCGGAGCGTCTCCGAAGGGTGCTCCTGAGTGCTTGTGCTCTGTGTGCCTTCTGCTTGCCACTGGTGTTTTGTCATCCTCTCCCACTTTTTATTTTCTTGCTGCAGCCAAATGGGCATCCCAAGAGCTCAAAATCTGCCCTGTGTCTATTGCAATACTGCTGATCTTGCTTTCCTGGGTCTGGTATTAACGTTGCTTGTGTAGGTAAGTCATGTAAGCGCACTTGTGGGTTGACCCCCTTCATGGATAAGGATTTGGACTCTGAGTTGCATTTCTGTACCTCTGGTCTGTATGTTTATTTTGCTTCTCTGTTTCTCCTATTTCAGCCCAAAAGGTCTGGTGGGAGGTTTCCCAGCACTGTGCCTGAGGCAGAGTCTGACCCAGGAGGGGCAATGCCAGCCTTGGCCATGGCAGGAGGCCCATGCACACTGGCTCTTCTCAACACTGTGCAACAAGGGGAAAGTCTGTCTTTCACTTTTGCATTTGCGGAAGCATGACTGGCTTTTTGCCTTGGCACTAGCAGAGCTGAGAAGCCTCCAGGGAGGATGGAGTAGCCGGAAGAAAAGTACACACTGCAGCCTGCAGAATGGAAACTTTTATAAGTTGGGGTGGTTCGGTGTTGTTATAACACCTGTCAAGGGTAGGAAATAATACCTTGACCCTTCCCTAGTGCTGCTCAGACAGGTGCTGATACAGTGATGGATGTTACACAGGGATAAGGGGGAGGCAGGAGGAGGGGCTTGTTCATTCCAGAGAAGTAAGTATGGGAAAAGGTGTGGATTTAGCAGGTCTGGAAATGCTGGGAAAGGGTGATGAAGGATAAGCATGCCAGAAAGCATGTTAACAGCAGGCAAATGAATATAGCTTAAAAATAAGCAAGTACTCAGAGTTAATCCATGTGCCCAAACCTGAACCAGCCTTACACTGAAACTTGAAGTTTGAATGTGCATAGATAGCTTACATGAAAGTTTTTCCATTTTCAGGAATGTCTTTCATTTCTGGGTCTGACGAGAATAGGCTTGCAAGGTGCAGCATCGTCAAATGGTCAGGCAAGATTTGTAGCCTACCTTAAAATGGGAAATACTGGAAATCACATGAGAATTGGTGGTGGATTTTTTGTTCCGTTTTGGAGAGATTTGGTCCTGATCCAGCAAGACAAGTAGTCGTGTCTGACCCTCAGTATGTGAGTAGCTCCTTTATTTTTGTGGGACTATGCAGAGGCTCAATGTTATTACAGATGTAGAAAGATACCCCACAAAATCCTTCCTTCACATGATCTTTTACGTGTCCCGTGTTTTTTGAAACATCCAAAATGAGGTGAATGCCACCATCTTGTGAAGTCTGCTATCACCACAGGCTGCCTGCATTCACTCTTTTACCCAATAAGATGACACAAATGTGAATGAAGCAAGTAAAATTAGTAATTTTAGTTTAATACCAGCCTCCCTTGGGAAAATGGCCATCATGGCCTTTATTTTGATCATCAGTGTGACTGTGGCCATATCCAGATCTGCCACAGACCTTTCCTAGACCTTTCCTCTCTGTGCTTGACAGCTCTGGGAGTTTGGCATTCTGCCTTACTTGGCTCTTCCATGGGCTTAAATGACAAAATAACATTTAAAGAAAAAACAGAGTGTTTTTTTTTTCCCCAGAATAAATGTCCTCCATGAAGTGTGTCTGAAAAATTCCTGGAAACCATTTCTTTTTTAAGCCATCACACCCAGTATTTTACCCATCACACACTCTAGACCCAGTGATTTAGTTCAAACAACAACCAAGGAGGTTTTATTTCTGCTTTGGTTCTCCTTTGCCTTCCCCCACATCTTCCATTTTCCCCCTTCTATTATTACCTCAAACAATGCCTTTTTGGAAAGCATACTCTTTCTAAAGGTGCTTTGTTAAAAAGCAAAACAAAACCACAAAAGCAACAGCAAATAACAAACTTCTCCCTAAATCCCCACAGAAACAAATAAGATAACTTTGAAATTTAAAAGCACTGGCACATGGTCTGCTGAGTTGGATGCTTCAGCCCAGGTAAACCGCAGTTGCCCTCCAGTTGCTCTGCTGACTTATTTTTTGCCTTCCATTTGATGCTCTTCCACTGAGCCTCAAGGTTTCCAGGCTTAGGTACCAACAGCCACAGAGACCAGCTAATTGGCAATGACAGACAGGAGTGTATATAAAATCATGTTCCCTCTGCTTGATGAATCCATGGCTTTCCATCCCAAAGGTGCTAAGTTGGGCCAGGGCTCTCAAGGAAGGTGGCTATGGGGAGAAAGGCATCGTAGAGACTGTATTTTCCTAAGTGTGTAGTCGAAGGGAAGCTGAGAAAGATCCCACTGAGTAGGAGCAACTGGCAGGTACCAGGATGAATTTTTTTCCCAAAAAACAGGAGCTGCAGTTCTTTCCCCCTCAGCTCTCATGAGCCTTCTGGGAAGAAGAAAAGGAGGTGCCCCATATGCGTAGTCCCACATGCCCTTAGCTAACCCTTCATCCTTGTTGCAGGCAGAGGACAGATGAGTAATCCCCTTCCAGGCAGGAGCCTGAAAATCTCTCCTTCTTTGCAGCTTGACTCCCAGCTAATTATTTTATGGTGGGCACCAGCTAAATGACCATGCCATGGGAAGGTGTAGGCTGCTGCCCTCTTTGCACTCCTTGGTGTTCATGAAGGACAAACAGAAGGGGGAACAAAGGTAACAAGGGGATCAAGGGAAAAAGTATGCATAATCCTTTCCAATTTCTTTTTAAAACCATACATGACTCTTAATGTTACAGCCTCACCAAATATTTGGAGGCTATGTTTATTGTCTTACTTTTGGAAGGACCTTAGACCTAGTGGATTTATTATATCATTGTTCATAGAGGAATTTCTGTGTTTTAAGCTATCCTCTGGGCCCGGGGCTGTGTAAAATGCCCAGACATTTTGATTGTACACGGATATATATTAATTGTAACGTTCTGCCACATTTGTGGTGTTGATATCACAGGACTGATTTCTCCTGACAGATACTTCTGGGTGGATCTGAAGTAGCTCATGCAAGGACCGTGCAGCATATACGACTCGAGCGCAGGCAGTTGTATATGGCCTTCTCTGCATTGTCCTACCAATGACCCCTTCTGTAATCAGGCAGAAATCATGCTCCTGAAGAGTGGGAGGTAATGCTGCTTCCATGCTGGTCTGTTCCTGGGCCCCCGCTGTAGACATTGCCAACAGTAACAAATTGCTCTGAGTTATGTGCAGCGGTTTAGCGATGGGGACTAGTTATTTATTAGAGAGGGAGCTGTGACAACAGCAAAGGGCAAAAGAGGGAATTAAAAAAAATCCAAATCAAATGAAATGAAGCTGCTTTGTCTAGAAAGCTTCTTGAAAAACAAACCTCCCATTTCTCACTTCTGGATCACACCTTATTTATCTAATGGGGGGTCACAGGCAGAGTTTTGAATGCAAACTCCCTACAAATAAAGAAATATCCCCAAGGACTGTAGATAAAGGTGACAGGGCTGTACTAAACTGCATATCCAGGGGTGACAAATTAGTTTTATTGCTTCTTTAGTCATAGTTTCCTAGGCATAAACCTGGCTCCAATATTGGTTTCCTAGCTCAGAGGCACCTTTCAAATTGGAGAAGTATGATACAAATAAGGGCCCTCCTCCCTTGCACTTGAAATGAGAAGAGGGGTGAATGAGGACACTGTCTGGGACAAGCCAGGTCAATGGAGGTCACTGGAGCAATGCTGATTGCCAGGAGCAGAAAGCCAGACCCTGTGTTTGTTTTGACTTGAAAAAGAGACTTCTGTGTTTAGTGCCATGGGTCTATAAGGTAGAGGTTTCAAAAACGAGAGAGGAGCTGTTTATGATGACCCTTTAATTGCTGTAATGACATACAAAAGCAATGCCATTAGACTACTGGTCTGCAAAGATAACTAAGTTTCACCCTCATCGATTCAATTCAGTTTGCCCAGAATAGGATTCTTTCTTCCTTTCCTCCCTTCTTAAAGGTCACTGATATGAATGCTCAGCACTTTTACTTGAGGCAGAAGGCTGAAGGGTTGGAGATGCTCTGGAGAGGTACCTGTTCAGCAGGAAATTGCCAGGTCCTGGGGAAGAAGGCGCTTCACAGGCAGAACGAGACTTGGCAGCAATGTGACCCAGTCTGGAGCAGAAGAGGTGGGTGGGAAGAGGTGTTGGTGCAGACTCAGTGGCCATACCTGCTTGTGTGAAGCACTAGAGAAGTCAAATGAGAGATTGGCTTGATTCAGATTGAATCAGCTCCCCCCCAACAAAAACACAGTACAAAGACCCTGGTCATCAGTGAAGCTTTCAGTTAACAGCTATGGATGGGCTGAAGCCTGTATCCACAGGGACTTGCTGCTGAGGCTGAGCCAAGCTATACATTGTGCACTGGTTATCCACCTGTATAAAGGCGGGGATCTTCCATGGGCACCACCTTCTGCAGGCAACCACTAGCAGACAACTTGTGAAATTGTTAATTCTCTAAAAAAATACATACATACATATATATATATTTAAAAAAATATATATATAACCATAACACTTTGAAATACTGGCTTATCTTTTCCCCTTTCACTTTCCTTTTTTTTTCTTTTTTTCTTTTTATTTTTTTTCCCTCCATTATCTCTTTTGCTGGATAATGCAATAAATGAACACTTTCATCTTTACTCCTTTTGCCTCTCCCTGATGTTTCTGCATTTCCTCAGCTTTGGAGGAACTGACCAGTTAAAACAAAAACAGATGAATCCTGATCACCTGAAAAGAAAAGTCAGGGGAAGAGAGATTAAAACTTTTCAAAGTGTTTCACGAGTGCAGGTCTCAAAAGGATTTCACAAGAAAATCCAGTAGGACCTGAGAACTGGAAATGACATTGAAAGTCGAGCTCAATTCTGAGATGGCATTTCTGTTATTTGGCCACCATGAGCAGAAAAGTATAGGATGCTTCTCATCACCTTGTGAGGATACAGTGAAAATTTATGGGAAGCTGCAGTGTTTCCAGTCCTCTGTAATGGACTTTAATGCATTTTTTATAGACATCAGTAACAATGTGTCTAGATCCACCCAAAACTCCAAAGCCAAATCAGCTTTGGGTTAGAATAGAGGAATTTACTTTTTCCTCACTTTCACTGCTGGGACAGACAGCCTTCCTCCCTTATGAGGTAATTTAATTTTCGCATTATGCTTTATGGGATATCCTTTATTTACCTAATGCTTTCCTGTCGAGTCTTTTCAGACTATGAATCTTGTATATTTTATATACACAAAGGTGACTTTTCCTTCCTTTAATGACCATGGCTTATCAGTGCAGGCAACCGATACTGGACTCATAAATATGTCACTCTCCGGGCTGCGGCAGCCCCTTCTGCTTCGTAAGACTGCTCCTTGCTGCTCGCTCCTCCCTTCGCTCCCTGCATCTCCGTGGTCCACTCGTCCCCTCGGCTCCTCTCAACTTGCCATTGGCCTCTATAAATAAATCACTGATTTAAGCTATAGGTGAAAATCATTGTGAAAGGAGCACGCAGAGGAATGTAATACAAGGTCGGTGGAGCCAGCGCCTTCCGACTCTAATTAAATATTTCCTGTAAGCCAGTGCCAATTGTGCATCTTGTAAGAACATTTGAAAGCAGGAGCTTGAACTCCAAGGGAACCTCTCGCCTCAAAACCTGTTTCCTGTTTAACAAGATTTAACAAGCAGAACCAAACATGCGCCATCAGCAACAAAAGTCATTGTAAACGGCTCCAATGTGCAAAGGTGCTGGGTTTCCTCTCTGCCCTGAGCGCCTACCAGCCCCGCCAGCCCAGCACGGGGTGGCTGCAGTGCGATGCCTTAATGCCATGGGACAGCACAGGTTAGTGTAGGCTGAGCTGTTTTGCTGAGAGAGGTGTAAGGAAAGAGAGAAAAGAGCCTTCTCCAAAGGGGTCAAAGCTCGTGAGGTAAAAGCTTCAAAGCTTTGCCCCACTCTCTGAGCTTTTTTGTATGTAGGTTTTGTATAGAGGATGATTTCTGACTGTCTGTGATAACATTTTCTATGTGATGTCTACCTCTTCAGCTTGAAACACAGCCTTGGTGCTTACAAGATGCCATGTGGTGCCTGGGACAGGCTGTATCCCAGGCTAAGCTCCCCGCGCAGGCAGAGAAAAAAGCCCAAAGCAGAGATTAGCCACCACCAGCCTTTGGATGCACAATCAGATATGGAGAGTCTGGTCATGGTGGCCCCAAAATTTAGGAAGTCCATGCGATACCCATTTCTGGCTGCATTTGCAAGGGTAACACTGAAAACATGCTCACTGTGGCCAAGGACTGGGCACACAGGGATGCTTCTTAGAGGGCTGCACAGTGGTAAGAAACATCCACCCATATACTCATACGCAAAATACATATGTACAAAATATGTGTATGCATCTGTATCTATATATATGTAACAGGTACAAATTCCAATGTATTATGCTCCCTGTATCTCTCCCCCTAAGCCAAAATGTCTAGCACTTTGCATAAATCCTCCAGGTGCTCCTGAGATAACCATAACAACGTCTGGGGCAACAATCCCATCCATTTGCTGCAAACAGTAGTGGCATTCATACGCCAAAAAAATTACAAATCTGACTGAAGTTTCCACGTGCACAGCCTATGTCTTGCCACTCTTCTGGAATCAGCTGCTATTCCCACCTGTGACACCCTGACACCAGCCAACATCCAGGCAAAGGCCTATGAGCAAAGAGGGGATGAGTGTGAAAAAGAGCAAGATAAATGCTGTGAAATGGAGTTTAGTACGGTGAAGGCAGCTCTGGCCTCACTACTGCTCACACACTGCTCAATAAATTTCAGCCGTGGATGTCGTGAGCTTGAGATATGAGACACATTAAAGCTGACTGTCCGTTGTTAGGGTGGAGTAGAAAGTGAGAAATTGGATGCAGACTCTTCAGCTACATGTTAAATGGGTTGCTCTTTATTTGACATCCATCATTTATGGATATAGCTCAAGTACGGCCATCACTAAACCAGCTGAATAAAAGTAATGCATCCAAACCTGGGGCAGGAAGCTCCCTCACCTCTCCCTCCATATGCACACAGTGAGGTGTTGTCTGAGAACCATGCTGGGAGAGGAGCTTGGGGCTTCTGAACTTGCATGAAACCACCTGGGTAGACATCAGAGAGGGACAGGACTTGCCCTCTAGGCTGCAGTGTGCTTTTAATTGCTCATAATTGTTAGTACTGACAGCTGAAATGTTGTCAGCACCACACCTGGGAGTGGGAGAGAAGGTGTGAGGAGAGCATCCGAGGCTGCTGTCCTTCCCTGGAAAGCAGAGAAGTGAGCAACGCAGCTTGTGCTGGGGCTGGTGCCAGCCAGTGGTTTAGTCTGGGGTAGAGCTGGGGTATGGCTGGAAAGGAACGTGCTCCCAGTTTCCATAATCTAGGTCATGGAAAGTAATAATCTAGATAGCATTGCTTGTTATTACTTTGGTACCCATGTGCTGACGTGGCCAGTTTTATCGTCCTAAACTGGCTCCAAAATGATGTGTAAAAAAGGAAAGAAGGATGTATTGGTTTTACCTTGTACAGAAGGGAAACTGAGGCAGGCTGAGACCCTATTTTTTGAACTGAGTTTCTACAAAGTGTCTGGAGCACAGCTGGGTGTTAAAATCGGAAACTATGTCTCGTGTCTCTGCCTGGGAGGAGGAGGGAACGGGCAAACTTTTCCAGACAGGCGGTGGGGTGGATTAGCGCTAAAGAGGCTGCAGACCTCGGTCACTCAGCTGCCAGCAGAAAGGTGGGGGAGTGCAGCGAGGCAGCTGGTGGAGAAACAGGTGCGAAGAAGGTTTCCCGATAGCTCTGCTGTCATCCTGCTTTGAACCCTCAGCTCCTCCGTAAATCTTCCCTTTTGGAAATCTCTCTTCAAAGTTTCGTTTTCTCACGTTCCTAAAATAGTTCTTGATAAGCAACTTGTCCTGCTGGTAAAGCCCTTTTGGTTGCTTTCCTAGTAATCTATTTTCATGTTTTCTCACTGTGCTTCAGCTGCTTGCATTCCCATTCGGACAAAAATATTGATGAAAGAAAAAAATAAATAAATCCAGCCAAGGCTTAACACAACAAAAAGAGAAAATGTTTAGGTTTAGTAGCACAGCAGGACCTTGTCTGTCAACTGAAATTCCAAGAAATGCCATAGGCGTGTGTTGGTAGGACCTGTATCTAACCTCTCACTGGAGAGACACTGAGGCTGTGCTGGCACAGGGCCTCCTGGGCAGTCCCGGGTGGTGGGGGAAGCAAAATGGCAGAGTATGTGGGGACTAACATCACCAAAGTGCCTTGAAACCCAGTCCACATCCCAGTTGTCTCCACCATGTAGGAGAAAAGTAACTCACTGTTATCCCCAATTAATGAACTTCTGCCAGGACTCCTCCCTCACCTTTCTGGTGCCTGCGGTGTTGTGTTGTCCCGCTGCTCCCGTCTGGAAAAGATTTTGACATGCAGGTATGTAAGTTTGCCTGGGAGAAAGCTGGCCATCCTGCTTTGTAGGGCAAGAGTTCTCACAGAGACTCGTAACTCCGTGGGAGCTCCGGACTGCTGCAGGAACGGGGGTGCTGGAGGGAACAAAAGGTTTGCAGGTGGGGGGCACTTGTCTGTTTGTGGTCTCTTCAGGTGAGCTCTCTACCATTCCTTGAGACAAGTGCAGAGCTCTCTGTATAAAAAGCCACATCAAGAGGTTGAGATCTGATAGGGATGGCACCCAAAAAAGGATGAAGGGCTTTTCTGGAGTGGTTTGGATGCATGATGTTAGAAGAGTGGGTCATCTGGTGAGAGTAGCCGGAGAAAGGGGCTCCGCCTTAGCTTGAGTGCAAAGCTCAGGCAGCAGCTTTGTCAGTTCTGAGGACCAGGAAACGAGATATCAGTCCTGTTGGCTTCTCTTCTGAACAATTTTCGGCTGATTTTGGGTGTCTAGCCACAGACAAAATAATTAGTGCCAGTTCTGAGGCTGTCATTAAAGGCTGTTTCCGTATCATGTGCCAGGGCTGCTCCTTACAGTAAGAAAGGCAGGATGAAAGTTGCGCTATAAGTGACCTGCTCACGACAACCCTGCTTTTAATTCCTCAGCAGTGCGGGGTAAAACCATAAGCTGGACTTGGGCAAGGGCTGCCTGTAGCCTTCAGACAATTTATCCAGGCTGTTCCCTGGCCCTGGTAGCTTTTTCTCCTGGGAACCCCTCAGCAGCCTGGATGAGCTATGCTGGTATCACAATCATCTCTTCTTTCAGTGGACCTCTTTTGTCATCATGCCAAACCACACATCCATCTGGGGCCAGAGAAAAGACCTTTTCCCTTGGGGATCTAATGGTTGGGAAGACCCCTCAAAGGGCCAAACCCTATCAATGCTTGTTTCCCTAACCTCCGAGCACGACAGGCTGCACCATCTTCCCAAGGCAGCAGGCAAGGGACACGTGTGTGCACATGAGCAGCAGGTAGGGAGATGCCTCGGCAGGTAGGCTCGGTGCCTCCAGGAAGGCCAGGACAGACTGTGCCTGTCCATGTGGGTCCAGTGTTTTGACGGGGAAGGGGAGGGAGGCAGCCCCCAGCCCTCTGCTCCTGCTGCAGGAAGATGGAGGGCTCTTCTGCACGGAGAGGTGGAATGAAGCTCTCCAGCTTTGACAATATTCCGTAACAGATAGGTCACCACGGTGTAGCTACCCCATGAGCAAACAGCATGTTTCTGTTTGGTTTTCATGTATTTCTTCCCACTCAAGTCTGACACAAACAAAAAACACTGCCCCCAGCTTAGCCCAAAGGTGACCTCTTGGCAATACCGTCTCAGAAGTACCCAAACTGCACACACCCAAAACACAGACGCGCATTTTTCTAGAGTCAAGAAGTCTTTTGTGTGGGTTTACAGTGAATTACAGGCATTTGGGAGGGAATCAAACAGGAACCAAGACAGTAATTCCTCTAGTGTACATCAGATCTCAGCAAAGTAGCCCTGCTTCAGCTTCTGTGCTCAACCACCCTGCAGGCAAAAGGCTAGTTTTTCTGGGATCAGAGACATCCACCATGCTACACGGTATCCTATAAAATCACCTTTCTTTGTCCTGACTATGAGCTGCAGATCTGACGGCAGTCTCATTTGGGTCAATGGTAGTTTCTCGTTGTTTCTCACAGTTTCTCGTTGACTGCCATGGCAGCACAAGAAGGCTCCATCCCAGAATGCCTCTAAGAGTGACATTTAAGTCATCTTAGGATGTAAACATTTAAATATCAAGCATTTAAATGCTGATGGTAGCGTTGGTCTTCCATGCTACTGAAGGTGGGTTCCTTAGTGCTGTGAGGGGTTTCTCAGTGGTGCTTGAATACTGCGGAGAATGTTTGTTCCTGCTCATCTTAACCCTAATAATTGCAGAAATTTGATTTTAAAACAGGGAATCAGGAAAGATTGCGTAAATGATTCACTTTTTGTCTATGTTGCACGTGTTAAACATGCAGAAGGAAGAAAATTTAGAGTCATCAAAGCACAATTTCCAAACAGACTTGCATCATTAAAAAGCCATTTAGCTTCATAGTTCAAGGTTAAGTTTGTTCCCAGAAGATGAGGTAATTTAGTAAAATAATAATGCTCCCATAAAACAAACCCCATAATAGCATTCAGCCTTAGCAGTTGCAAAGGAAGGAAACTGTAACCTCTGTCAAAGCACAGGGATGAGATTAGCATTAATAAAGCATTCTTCACGAAGCAGAGTGATAGTATACGAGGGAAGGCACATCCAAATAGCTCTCATTTCCACAACGTTTCCTCTCAGATATGGGCTTTTTAATTAGCCATCGGAAAGAAAACTGAAAGTGCACTTTCTCCTTCTCAGCTTCTCCCTGGCTATTAATCTCGGTGCTGAAAACGGTGCCACCAGTCCATCATATTGTTATGAGCTAGTGGAGACGTAAAAGAACTGCATTCATATTCCTTATCACAGCCCAGAGGTATTTCCTTTGTGTAGCTAGGAGTATTTTGATTAGTTTTGGCTGTGTCTGCAGGGAAGACACAGTTTATATTTTCCACAGCTAGCATCATTTCTAGAAATAAAGCATCTTTCCAGCACTCGCCGCTATTTATTGGTGGGGTTTAATTGCTGAAGGGGGTTCATTGTTGAGCCACAGTCATTCCTTTTTTAACTCCTGTCGGTTTCATGACTAAGTTTGAGGCAAAACATTGATAGTGAATTGTTCCTGGAGCCAGGCAGTGACTTTCAATGAATCATTTATTTGAGGAATGTAACATTTCTCCCCAGAGACTCCACTGTCCACCAGCCGACGTGGATAATCACTCATCCTCAGAACCACGGAGGTACTCTCTTGGGAGGGATTTCAGAGTGCTACCTAGGCCATTTTTTCCCCATGTCTGGCCTTTCCCTAAGGCTTTTTCTCAACCTGCTCTAAAAAGGACATGTGATGGGGATTCTGCAGTCTCTGGCCATCCTTTAACATTGCTTGTACCCTTGTTGACAGGTGACCCATTGCTTCCATCTGCCACAGAAACAGAGAAAAAGTATTCCTTTTCTCTTTGCAGCAGCCCACTTTACACTTTTGAAGACCAATGCCCGAAGACCTTTTTCTTCCTTTTTCTGTTGTTGGATGGGCAGCCCCCAAATACTGAATTGCAGTGCAGATGATGCAGCAGGCAGGATCTGAGCCCCCATGGGAGCCTGGAGGTGGTGGCACTTCCTGGTGGCTTTCCAGTAGGAAAAGCTCCCGGGCAAATCTGGTGGCAGTAGTTCAGGGTGGCACAGCCCTGAAAAAAGCCTGAAAACGCCTGTGGCTTTTTAACACATGGAGGGGAAAGGAGAGAGGAAATGTTCTCCTTCCCCTCCGCAGAAAGGGGATGTGGTGACAGCCCCTAGGTAAGAGCCCTGAGAGCAACCAAAGCCTGAAAGAAGGCTTGCAACAAACTTTGCTTCTCACTTGTTGCTAAATCTTTGCCACAAAGAAAAAAAATAATTTTAAAAAAAATCTGGTGCTTCACAGATGTACAGGCTTTGCTCGAGGGGACTGATGGGAAACATAACCCACTTTGGGGTATTACAGGCTTAATGCACACTTGCACTTTCCTTTTTGAGGCTGCTAATTTTACGTGACTAAATTAGCTGAGGAAACCAGATTAAAAAAATTAAATGCTGGCGGAGTTCCCACTGGCTTAAGAAAAAGCGGGGCTGTGTTCTGCTTTGTTTTATCTTTTGTTTCACTCAGAAACCTGAAGCAAGCAGAAGCCTTAGGAGTGCTAATTGGGGATCGGCGCAAGCCTCTAAATAATGTTATGACAACCTGTATTGTTCTGTATGTGGAAAATGGAAAAAGAAAAAAAAAAAGAAAAAAAAAAGAAAACAATGGCAAATGGGCCACTGATTCATGGATTCCTGTCACCTCAGACATTTCCTACATTAGCAGCCTATGAATATAGCTCCAGATGAAGGACCAGGGTACAATTCCCTGTGAACTTATTAGCTGGAGCTGTTACTAATCCTCCAAGTGCTTTTACGCCCTGTGGTCGCTACTGCCCTAAACCATACAGGTTAGGGCTTTGCCTACCGGAGCCACACAGCCTTATAGACAGCAGCCCCCAGAACAGCTCTGCTCCCCTGCAACACACCCCAAGTGGTGGCAGCTGGCCAGGAGCATCAGGGACACGAGGTGCTGCACCTCGGGGCTGTGAAGACGCAGTGTGCCCGAGCCACCCGCTGCTTCTCTTTGTCACCCTGTGTCCCCAGCCCCCATGGGACACACGAGAGCATTGCTCCTGGTGTGGAGGCATCAAAATAAAGTAAGCTAACCCCGTGTGTCTGCTTGGAGCAGGTTCCTTCTGCTCTCCTGGCATATGCCTTGGAAGAGCCTTTGTCTACTGCCAAAATCTCCCTATGCCCTACAACCCAGGGAGCAATTAAAATGGTATCTTAAAAATGCAGCAACAGTGCACACTCAGCAGATTTTTAGATCAAAACAACGTCTTCAGTGAGAGAAGGGAAAAATTCCTGGTCCCCTGTTCCCCACAATGCCATCACAAAATGTCATTATCTTGGTTCGTCCTATCTCCAGTGTGTCGCTGGGATGGCGTGAATGAAGTCGCTATTTGCAGCATGCAGCTCACGCGAAGCTGGTATCAACGAAGCCACTTAATTGCTCTTCTTCACAATATTATGCAATTGGCTCTTCTCTAGTAGTTCTTGTCAGTGCTGAGATCTCATGACTCAGTGTCATGAGGGAGGCTTCTCCTTCCTGTGAGCAGTAATCAGCTCGCTAGCAAATCTCCCTGTGCTCCTGCATATGTGAGGACACCTCCTTTCTTTGTTGCTGGCTTCAGGAATGCAGCAATCAGACGTGCATCAAAAATAATTGTATTCAAATGAAGATAGCAAGGTAAGGCCCTTTGCTCCTCTAAGAAACGCTGCAGGATGTAGGTAACGGTGGCTATACTTCCTTATACCGTGTATTAATAATGAAACTTGTATTGAACAGCTGTTTGGGAAGTGTTGCCAAGGGTTGCTTTGGAGGCTGGAGACTCAATGCTGTGCTTTTAGCAGATGCTAAAATTGTGCCAGATAGTGCTAGCACCCAGAGAGGTGGCTGGGCACTGCCTGTTGCATCAATCATAAATTTAACCCTTCCTGGAGAACACCCCAGGTTAGAAAGCTGATTGTGTAGCAGCTGTTCAAAAGAGCTCAGTTCCCTCCATCCCTTTCAATTGGTGTAAAGCTGGTGCTTTAAGCTTCACAAGTGTAAAAAGTGCATTCCTCAATGACAGCTAGTATGAACAAGCTCTCCTGAAACTGTGAAAGCTGACTCCTTTATGAGATTCTCCTTCCAGTAATGCACTGCTAAAACTCAGGAATCCCCTTCAAATCCTGGTGAAGGTATTTAGATTTGAAGGTATTTAAGATGTTGGGGATGGGAGGAAAAAAAAAAAGGAGGGACTTTTTTTTTTTTTTTTGGTAGGATTCTCTGAGTGCTGCTGTCTGCTGTCTGGGACAGAAAGGTATGCCAGTTTTGCCAGCAACCAGAGCTTCTTCTGCTGCACACCTCCAAAAAAAAAAAAAAAATCCAGGAGATGTTTTTTAGGGGGTTGACCCAATTCATAAGTCCATGAGCCACCCTTACAAGATTGGTGTGGTGCCAGCGGCAGTGGAATGGAGCTGGGTGAGGTGCTGCAGGGTGCAGATGAAACGTTCCCTGGCTCGTGGTGATAACAGCAGCACCCTTAGGAACATTCCCCTTCCCACCTACCACCACCACCTTCTCTCCCTCAGAAACACAAACAGGCCAACCTGATTTACATTTTCATAGCTGGGAGCAATTGCCAGATTATTGAGTGCTGCTATTTATATCTAAATAGTCACAGCCCTAAACAACTGCTTGTGGGGCATCAGTGTGGAAGGCTGCGTGCTATGATCTGGAGGGATGCAGGCAGAAGGAGGAATGCATCCAAACAGAAGTACTTTAACCTACTATAGACAAAATGAGTGAATCTGGAAGAAGAGATATGTGTGAGCAGCGAGTGATACAGTGTGTGCAGACTTGGCTGGTTTACCAGATTACACCGGTCTCAATCCTATTCATAGTAATTCCTTTTGCTAAACAGCTTCCTTTGACTATCTTAAGTGCTACAGCCCTGTGTGGGACCTGGGCAGCACGCTGTGCCACCTAACCCCATGGGTACCAAGCATCGTCCCCCCTAGCCCAGGGCTCGTGAGGCAGTCCTTCCGAGAAAGCTCTCCACGCACTGTTTTGGCTGAGTTTCTGCTAAGTGAATCTCTTGGCTCAGTGCAGAGCTTGCAAGGCCACTTAAATCTCTCTGACCCTTTAATGAAGTTTTTAAAAGGGCTTCATAAATCTTCATCACTAAAAATTGCTTAAAGCCCTGCAGGGTTTCTGTAGTGGCATTAACCACTAAAACAAGTAGACAGGCTTGGGTATATTTATTGCATTCATCTTCATTATTCCATGGGTTTTGCTTCTTTCTACTCTGTTACATAAGCTACAGCCAGGAAAGGGAGCACAGTAGGGGGATCTCTGACTCAGTATCGCTCATCCAGCAGCTTGTTACCATCCACTACGACTGTGTGAGATCAGTCCTCTTCTTGAGTATGCTTTCTGAGCAGGCAGCAACTGTATGCCCATCATTTAGATTTCCGTATTCATTTGTTTTTTGGGTAGTTTTTTTGTGGAGCCAGGAGTTGGACTCGATGATCCTTGTGGGTCCCTTCCAACTCGAGATATTCTATGATTCTATGATATGGGAAAAAAACTGATTTTTGCCTTTCCTACAAAAGCATGCCTCGGGTCATAACCTGGCAGCTCTGAAATGGATCAGCTACCTGTCTGCCCTTCTCTTTTTTTTTCTTTAGAATTTTGGCTGGCTTTGTTGATGGCTTTTTATGAGTAATATGAGTCACCTCTGAAATAGCTGTCAACTTGGTGGCTATGTAAACGTTACTAGGAAAATACACTATTAAAAAAAAAAAAAAAAGTTTATATACCATGTTGTGGTCCCCAGAGTGAGTGTAGAGATTCTGTGTGCCCTGGATGGGTTGTTTGATGTTTCACCTCTGGGAAGTGAAGACAGAAATTACATGGATGAGGTTCACAGGCAAATATAATACAGTAGAGGTAAAGTCACTGAAATCAGTGAGAGTGTATTCTCCTTGTGTGATGGGAAGGGGTTTAAAAATGGCAAATAAACATGAAGTAGGTGGACACGGAAGGAAGTTTGTATCTCACCATATTTTGAGGGTACGGTTCCGTGGCTAATTCTACAGAGAATGAAGGACTCTGGCTCCATAAAGGTTTTTTAAGGACTGCAGGCCCTCAAGCTGGTCCAGCCAAGCCTGGGCCACCCTTCAGGAAAATTCCATCATAAAGTCATACTTTCAGGAGCCAGATCACTTTCAGGGGTTACTTTTTATTAGGTATTTTGCTTAAGCCATTATGAGACAGTACAGTGCCATGGACGAGCACCATTGTAGTCACCATGGCATTATTTTATTTTTAATTTATTTGCATTACAATAATGCATACTAATCTCAGGGAGTACTGGAAAAGTGCATGTGGACCAGGAGAGAATAAACATGCTGGTGTGGGCAAACAAGGTCTTATTGAAAAAATTGACACTGCTTAAATGTGGTGAGAGCACAGGTCACAAGTAAAAAAATCTTCTGAGTCCCTAGTTTATGTCAAGACTGGAAGGAAAAATAACAGCTGATTAACATGGTAGAGGCTCAAAAAGCAAATTGTGATGTGAAGGCGAGTTACCTGAGGCACTAAAGGAAAATTCCAAACCCTTGTGAATTGGATCTTCTTCCATTGACTTCAGTGGTTTCTGGATGAGGTCACGCCATGATGCTGTCACAAGTGAACAAGTTGGATGATTGCTTTTCATCTAGGGAACTGTAGAATGGGTATACTATGTTGTCTTCTCTAGAATCCATTGGAAGGGGCTAGGAACACACTTTTACCCTAATGCGGAGGAGATTAGATATTATCTGACTTCCTTTGTGTTAAAGGCTATGCAAGTTTGCCCAAGCGCTTACAAAACCATATGCAAAAATTTGAATTAGGTTATAGCTTTTGAGTCCTCAAGAGACAGATATCACAGGCAGAGGACTGAAGAAATCAAAGGGCCACCATCACCTGAGGTTCATGGAGTGGCAGGAAGCTGGAGAGATAAGAAAGGAGGCCTGGGAGATTTCAGCAAGTGACTCATGGCCTTTACTTTGAGGGAGAAAATGGAAGAACCCTAAATCCTGGCCAGGATGACTTAGGAGATGTTCTTACTCAGTCCTGAATCACTTATACAGCTTCATCCTCAGCATGTAAGCAAAATAAATAAGACTGTGATCAGAGACCCACAAGGAATCACAGCTGGGGGGTGTAGGTGTCTGTTACCCTATGGACAAGGCAATGTCTCCAGCTTCATGACTCTTATTAAACCCATCCATTTAGGCCTTCCACTGACTGAATGTTAGCTATCTAAATAAATGTCTTTAAGGATATAGGCCTCATGATTTGTCTGAGGCTTTGCCTACGCTGTATTTTCCCACGATAAAACTCACATGACTGCAAATCTCCAGTGTAAATGAACTGCATTGGGATAGAAAAACAGCACTGCTGCAGCACTTCAGTACCAGGGATTTGCAGCAGAGAAGCTTCGTGGCTACGAAAACAGTCAGGAAATGCAAAATTTAAGTTCATACATACAATGAACTGTCACACCGTAGTCCCATGATCCACTGCCTTTGGCAGCTAAACTGCCGCAACCAGCCCCTGCCCCAGATGCTTGTTCCCAGCTCTGGCCTGTAGTTGTCACCTCCTCATTCGTGCCAAAACAACTCCGTGTAGGACAGTGCTTAAATCAGAGCACTGAAGTGATGGAAGTTAAAAATAAACCTTTTGCAAGAGGAGGAGAGAGGGAGACGTTTTTAATTGTAACCACTTCAGTGGTCTTTCTCCCATGCTGGTCCCACATGTAATTCCATTAACACAACTGGAGAAGGCCATGGATTGTTGGGCTGGCACCAGTGTGACTCCTCCAGCCAGAGGAGTCCCTCCAGGCACTGGGAGGGGATTGCTTAAGCCAACATTGCACCAAAGCCAGTGCAATGTAGAAGGACACCCTCCAGTACAGAGAATTATGCCTTCCCTACCTGGGCCGAAGTCAGACCCAAGGCTCCCAGGCTCTCCATTTGCTATTCTAGCTCCTAGACCCTTGTGGCCATAGTTTGAGAATGTGTTGTGTGCAAGCCAGCATTATTATTAATAGAAACAAATAGACACTGAGGTTTTCCCTGTTTTATAAATGAATATTCATTATAATCATTAGCCTCCTGCAAAATTTGGTAGTATGGTTAGATGTCACCCACTAAAATCTATTTAAATACAAAATGCTCAGTAAACAGAATAAGAAACATCAGAAAAGATGGGGAAAAAAAGCTTTATTTAATGATTATTTTTTACATGATCAACAAAGAAAATATTTGTACATTCCTTAAATAGCACAGAAAGTTCAAGGAAAAACACATCTGAAAGGAGTTCAAAAGGTTGCAGTGCAGATATGACTTGGCAATTTGAGGAATAATTCAACAACTTGCTTTTGTTTTGGTCTTGGTCATTTCTGAGCTTTGATGAGCTTTGCTGTGAGAGAGTGAGTTATATGTGCATAGCCTTGGTTATATGTTACAGTTCAGACATTTCAGTGATTTGCTTCTGTTTGAACAAGAAACACATCTGCTTGCATAAAAATGTTACTGCTGGATTGCTCCAGAGAAGCACTGCACCAGCAGAAATACCAGTGAAGCACGTAAAATCCAGACAGTTTTCAAACTGCTGTCTAGTTCCGAAATCAATAATTAATTACTTAAATATTTTTGGTGTTGAAACTTGGTGGACATTTCTTAAAAGACCCCCTGTGATATTGACTGAGTTTCAAAGCACTTTTCAGCAAAATGGGCCGGCGGTTTAATTTCCAGTGCACTGAAAAATTAAGTAGTACCCTGAGTCACAAATCAAGGAATACTCCCTCAGGACTCCTGATCTATGTGCTGGATCACACCAGTTCCTGGATGCTTGGGTGTACAGTCAGGATTTAAATTTAAATTACTAGGCTCTCAGTATGTTAATACGTCCTTCAATTCTCTTCTACTAAATAGAGCCAAGGGCATAGTGAGTCAGTTTCGTAATTAGATGATATAATTGTCTCATGAACTCTGTACAAATTACCTCTTCTCTGTATTGTTTTTGCAGTGTATTGTTTTTTCTTGAATAATATGGCACATTTCCAGTTCATATTGCAGTCAATAAATTACCCTGGTTTATAGCTTGATGGCCCAAAAAATGAATAACTGACATCAACAAAAATAATTAAGTCGTTATCCTTTTTAATACTGTCAGTACTGTTCATTTAGACCACTACATTTATTTTAATTATAAACACATTTCCCTAAAAGTATCTTTTTGCCTCTTTTTTTTTTTTTTTTACCAAGAGGTGACCACAGATGAGCCACTTTGCTCAGCTTTTAACAAACTTGGTGATTCTAAGCTTGACGCTAGGGTGTAGTGATGTAAAGGGAACTGCATTTTAATACATTTTAATTAACTAGGTCAACTTGTGCAGGCCTTTCTCCAGCAAAACTCCCACTGGAGCTTGGTCCTTAATCATTAGGCTTTATTTACTTCTGGAGCTTTACACAGCAGGATCCTGCTTTCCAAATAGAGGGCTGATAAAATAATTCAGTCCATTAAGCGGTACAATTTTGACAGACACTGGGAACCACCATAAGGTTGAATATTACAACAGATATGTACTGTCTTTTTAGTGAGGTGTAATTCTAGATTTGCTGGATTCTGCTTTTGTACGAAGAACTGGGTGGGTTCGAAGCTGCCCGTAAGCCAGCCCCAGCCCCTGAAAGCCCCTGGGGTGTTATCCCCCAGCTCCGGTCAGCAACTGAGCCCTGAGTGAGATGGTCCCTTTTAGCCCCCCTCCCCACCCGCGTGGCATTTCTCTCCCTTAACCATAACAAAGCAGGGAACGTACTCTGCTTTCACTGTGATAACACTGGCTCTATCCAAAATGCCCAGCCAACGCGAAGGATTTGGCCTAGCTGCTCTCAGTTAGCGCTCGGCTCAGCTCTCCGAGGGCCGGGCCTCATTTCATCCAAGGGAGTCACCCTGATACCTTCAGCGGGCCTCCTTTTCCAGCTCGGGTTTAATTGTTTTGCTTTCTGCTTCTCCCTGCAGCTTCACCCTAGTCGGCTCTATGTTCCCAAATTCGAGTGAGTAGATTTGGGCAACATATTTTTTGTAGAGAGTATTTACTTTCAGCTTTCTAGTAGTTACAGCCCACAGCCATTAGTTTCTCCTCTCTACGCTTATGAGAGGAAACACTCGTGGAAGATGTGTCACCCTCTGGACCTCACAGGCACACATAGTTCCAAGCAAGCACAAGCAAAATATGTTTTTCTATTTCTTGCAAGCAGAAATGAAGTTAATTTGTTTGGAAAAGTCCCACTAAAGGAAATGTCATTCAGCGACTCTGTTGAAGCTATCAAAAGCAAAACTGAGCCGATATGAAAACTTAGCACCGGCAGCAGGCAGGGTTTCTGAGGTCAGTAATAATTATTCTTGTAGGGGGTAGAAACTAGAAGAAGAGTACGGCTTAAAGTCTGGGTTTAGGCTGAATTACATTACCCTCAAATTCTCTGAGTGAAACGTCTTTGTAAGTATTCATGTTGGTCCCTACTTTTTCCAGAAAATATATTTCCAGCTTTAAACCTGAAGCACAAACTGGGTAGCTTAAGGCAGTTCAGGGGCTGTTGCTTTCTGCATACCTTGGTCACTGGACAGAAAATGAGAGGCTTGCCATGTTTTCTGGTGCCTGTATAGGGCCAAGGTGCTGAGATATTGGCTTCTGATCCAGGCTGTGACGTGTCAGATGTGACAGACCTTTCCTGCCACCCCAGGTGTGACCCCATCAGCCAAACTGAAAGGGAGAGGAAAATTTGAAGCACTTGCTCCATCCTCTCAAAATGAACCCATTTATTTCACAGTTGGTCCCTTACCAGGGTAAATAACTAAAAAAACAGAGAGAAAAACTTTGTTTTGGGTAAAAGGAGATGTTTTAACTGATATGAAGGGAAGAGTTATGGCTTTGCGTAGACAATGAAACGCTTTGGTTTATGTAACGTTACCTACAGCTATGGTCATTGCAGGCTGGTTGGTACCACATGGCTGTCATAGTAGGGGCATTTGGGGGAATGCTGACAGCTTCCCTCAGCTGCCCCCTTCCTGCTGTGCAAGCCGTCAGAAATTGGTGCCCCCAAAATCCTGCTATACCCTTTGCCTTTTGTAATATGTAAGAATTGAGTATCAGCGTGAATATTTGCTGCCACCTCACTTCCATGTGCCTGTCTCCAGCCTCCTGCCGTGTGCTGTATGTACTTAACCTCACAGAAGAAAACTCTGGACCATGGGAGCTGCCTGAGTGTGGCACTGGGAGGACGAAGGACTTCGAAATCAGCCCACACAGTCAGCTGGAGGACATAGTGTGAGCGGGGAACGAATAGCAGCTACAACCTCAAGTCCTCTGCTAGAGAGAAGCCCTCGAGCCAGCTGAGCACTGCTGAGCTTTCATCTGCAAGCACGACTGGGGCTCTGTTGGGTTTAGCTGCAATGCCACGAGATGCTGTTGCTGAAACTGCTCTTTTCACCTTGCTGCCCAGCAGCAAGAACAATGCAAGTTTATAGGGCTGTGCTAGCCACGGGGCTAGGAGGTATCTTCTCTGCCATCCCTAGAGTCATGCAACTGTATGGCATCTGCATCGTAAAGGGGTGCTGTTAACCCGCCAGAGCCCGACATGAAAAAAGGAGCATCTACCTTGCCCTTAAAGCTGCTAAGCTTGTTATAGGAACTATGGGAGCTGCTGAGTTAGAGCTGCCTGGGTTTGTTTGGGACCAATGCCTTCCGAGCTGTGGCAGCAGAAACCTCTGCATTAGGCGTCCACATACGGATCTGGGCTTTGGGACAGGATTTGCTTAAAGCCAGCTTGGTTAAGCCGCAGTCGTGACCTGAAGGGCCATGTGGCAGTTCACACTACTAACCTCCCAGCAGAGCAATCTGCAAGGTTCATTGCTTCTCCAGGTATTTCCACAGAGCTCTCGTTCTCGGGACTTGTTCTTATTCTTTGGTCATGGTGAGGGAGGACAAATTCCAGCTAAATGAGTAGTCTTAAACGATTTTAAGGATCAGATAAATTAGCAAAATTACAGAAGCAAGGCTTCTCTGCAAGCAGTGATTCACATGCACTCAAATCCATGTATGATTTCATTGTCAGAAAAAACTAACCTACAGCAATGTCATAACAATGAAAATGAACTGCTGCAAAGCTGAAGTAAAGCATACAGCATGTGTAAATCTGTCCTAAAACATTTTTTTCTCCTTATTTCACAGCTAGATATTACAGTTGTGTATGGCTGAACTTATATTGGATTGTCATCACTAAATGCTAAGAGCATGATCCAGATGTGATCCTGGTTGCAAACGGATGTTAGCCGTAAATCCCTGAGGGTATCTTGTTATACAGTTGCTTGGTATTATGTTCAGGGTTTATTGAAAATGTCTAGGTCCTTTTATTTTTTTTTTTCTCGGAAATGCTGGTCCCTGTACAGCCTTGCCATCACATTGATTTACTTGGAGGAGTGGTTACTCAAGAAAAGGGTTGGTAACTCTGTCCATATTATGAATACTGAAGAGCAAAAGAAAAAGAAAACGCATTTGGATTATTCCCACATACTTTGCCAATACTGTGTTACTTTAATTCCTTGCACATGTATTATGCCCATCAATGACAATAAATGTAAAAAAATTATTACAGAGAGTAAAAACCACCCTTATGTATAACCGACCGCAGCACTTCTTGCTCACAGCCATCTAATCGGGATGTAAGTAGAGTAGTTTGGTGCCTTGAAATTCATTTGGCTGTGACATTTTAGAATACATCAGTAACGGCAGCGGAACAATGCATTGCAGCCACCCCGTTACAACCATCTTTGGGGACAACCGGCTTTCTAAATGCGCTTTTCATTATTTGAAAATACGGATGTCCTTTAAGAATTAGTTGCAAATTCAATGCGACCGGCAATAACGGCGGCAGAAAGCAGCATTTTCCTAAAAGAATCGAAAACTGTGAATTATTTGCACAGCCTCTTTGCTCCTGGAGGCTTAAGGGAAAGGGACGAACACCTCGGGCGTTACATGTACGGAGTGGAAATCGCGGCACGTCCACGTATTTATTTTTATTTATCCTTCTGACTGCGCACAGGGCGTTAACACCGACGGGGTGTAAAAAAAAAAAAAAAAAAAAAAAAAAAAGTGGGGGGTGAAGAGAAGCAAAAGGGCGAGGGGAGTCGGGATCTCTCTTCTTACCCGTGCGGCGGAGGGGCGGGGGGCGCCGGCCCTTTCCCAGGGAAGTGTGGGGTGAGAAGAGGGGGGTTGCTGCTCATCCCCACACCCCGGAGCCCCCGCATTTTTTAATGATACCCCCGAGGGTATTTTTGGGGGCCAAGCACGGGGAGATGCTGCCCAGCGTGTCGGTGACATTTGGGGTTAGCCCGAGCTCCGGCATCCCCACCCTGCCCGCGGGCGCCTGCCTCCCGGAGCAGGAGGCACCGGCCTCCCTTTTAGGGCGACGAGGAGCGAGGCTATTTGTTAATGGGCTGCCTAATTACCCCGAGCCGCTAACTGCAGCCTGCCGCCCTCTGATGTGGTGCCTTGAATTTGTTGACGTCGGGTTTGTTGGTGCTGGTGGGTTTTTTGTTTGTTTGTTTGTTGTTTTTTTCCAGCAGGAGTTTAATTTACAGAACTGGTCGGACCCGCTCTGGGAGATATTCTAACGTTTTGTAATGAATCGTCAGCCCGAGCAGGAGCAGAGCCCCCACATTTTGACATTATTCAATAATTCAAATAATAATTCAATCTGAGAATTGCAGTTTTGGCGTAAGGGAAGCGCTTTGCTGAAGTCAGATTGCAATTTTCGTTGGTTTGTCGTTGTCTGGTTTGTGGTCGGTTCTTAGTCTTTTTTCCTTTTTTCCTTTTTTCCTTTTTCCTTTTTCCTTTTTCCTTTTTCCTTTTTCCTTTTTCCTTTTTCCTTTTTCCTTTTCTCTTTTCTCTTTTTCCTTTTTTCTTTTCTCTTTTCTCTTTTTCCTTTTTCCTTTTCTCTTTTCTCTTTTTCCTTTTTCCTTTTTTCTTTTCTCTTTTCTCTTTTTTCTTTCTTTCTCGTTTCTTTCTTTTTCTTTTTCTTTTTCTTTTTCTTTTTCTTTTTCTTTTTCTTTTTCTTTTTCTTTTTCTTTTTCTTTTTCTTTTTCTTTTTCTTTTTCTTTTTCTTTTTCTTTTTCTTTTTCTTTTTCTTTTTCTTTTTCTTTTTCTTTTTCTTTTTCTTTTTCTTTTTCTTTTTCTTTTTCTTTTTCTTTTTCTTTTTCTTTTTCTTTTTCTTTTTCTTTTTCTTTTTCTTCTTCTTTTTCTTCTTCTTTTTCTTCTTCTTCTTCTTTTTCTTCTTCTTTTTCTTCTTCTTTTTCTTCTTCTTTTTCTTCTTCTTTTTCTTCTTCTTTTTCTTCTTCTTTTTCTTTTTCTTCTTCTTTTTCTTTTTCTTCTTCTTTTTCTTCTTCTTCTTTTTCTTTTTCTTCTTCTTTTTCTTCTTCTTCTTTTTCTTTTTCTTCTTCTTTTTCTTTTTCTCCTTCTTTTTCTTTTCTTTCTTCTTTTTCTTTCTTCTTTTTCTTTCTTCTTCTTTTTTTTTCCTGTTTCTTGTTTACCTTTTTCTTTTTTACCATTTTCTTCTTTTAAATAAACTTTGTTCTCAGACTCTTCGGTAAAGCGGCTAAATTGTCATGAAAATTGTTTCCCAGCGAGAGACGAGCGCTTGCGACAAGTGCCAAGAGCAGTTTGCTCCGGTTTTCAGACGAAAACCCCGCAAAACGGAGCCAGTGTCGCTAGGTGGATGGATGGGCAGACAGATGGACGGAAGGACGGATGGACGGGGGGATGGATAGAGATGGATGGATGGATGGATGGATGGATGGATGGATGGATGGATGGATGGATGGATGGATGGATTTGGTCCCATGGCAAACACCTCTCTGGGAGCTTTTGCCCGATTATGCTGCTTTGTGGCATTTCTTAGCAAAGACAAAAAAGAGCGCAGCGATGCACGGCGGGCTCGTTTGGAAGCACAAAACGATATTTTCTTAGCGGTGTGAGGTAGTGCCCTGGGAATAGTTGTTAATGGGGAAATTTGCCTGATCTATTCTTTTTCAAGTAAAAAAAAAGAATTGAGTCCCTGCAACCTCTGCTGTGGGGGCGGAGGGGAGGCGGGATGGGTTTGGGTGTAGGCTGACACCGCCGTGATAGCGGAGGGGGAGGACGAGGGGCTCCCCTCGAGGATGGGGAGGCAAATCACGGCTCCCCTCTGCCCTCCGTGCCCCTGCTCCCGGCTCCCTCCCGCTGGGAGCTGCCGCGGCGAGGAGCCCGAGGACCTTTCCCCGGGGCTTTCCGTGCCCGAGAGAGAGGGGTGAGGGCGGGTTTTGGGGCGCTGGGCTTGTCCCGGGACCCTCTCGGCACCTGGGGGGGATCGCCCTAACCCCACCGGTACCGGGGCTGCCTGGCGCGGCCGCCGGAGCCTCTCCTCCGCGCCTTGCGCTGCTTTTAACACCGCCTTTTTTTTTTTTTTTAAAGGTTGAAATCATTAACCAGGCGGAGCTCGGGGGCTGGAGGAAGGGCAAATAAAAAAGAAGCTGCAGATCATTATTAAAAAAAAAAAAAAAAAAAAAGGAAAGGAAAGGAAAGGAAAGGAACCCGCTCTCAGCCACCTATCCCATAAAAAATCCGCTGGTGTGAGCGTCGGGGTTTGAAAGCCGCCGGGGAAATCACCTCAAAGCACGGGGGGGACTGCCGACCGGCTGTAGGGGGGAAAGGACCCCCGGATCTCCCCCTCTCCGCCGTCCGGGGGAGGCTGCCCGGAGCCGGGGAGCAGCCGGAGGGCTGGATCCTGCCGCCTGCAGCCGGCGGGCAAGGCTGGGGCTGAAGGCCGGCCTCGGGGCGGGAGTTTTGGGGAAAAGACAAATAAAAAAAATAAAAGAAACGGGGTGAAACGGAGTGAAACGGAGTGAAATGAAAGGAAGTGAAGTGAAGTGAAGTGAAGTGAAGTGAAGTGAAGTGAAATGAAATGAAATGAAATGAAATGAAATGAAATGAAATGAAATGAAATGAATAAAAGAAAAAATGAAATGAAATGAAAAACTGAACTGAACTGAACTGAACTGAACTGAACTGAACTGAACTAAAATAAAATAAAATAAAATAAAATAAAATAAAATAAAATAAAATAAAATAAAATAAAATAAAATAAAATAAAATAAAATAAAATAAAATAAAATAAAATAAAATAAAATAAAATAAAATAAAGTAACCCAACCGGGGCCGGTGCCTGCGGCGGTGGCTCAGCCCGCTTCAATGTCACAGCCGCCAGGGACTGGAAACACTCCGTATCACGGGGTGGCCTTGATAAAAGGGTATTTTAAGGAGCTCGGATAAGGGAGCGAGAGCAGAGAGGGGGGAAGCTGCCGGCACGTCGCCTGCAATACCCGCTAGCCTTATCAGCCCGGCCTAAACTCCCCGGCAGTTTCTGAAGTACATTAAGTTACATAAACACGGCTCGGGGGAGAACTCGCTCCACGCCGCGACAGTCCCCAAAGTGACCCCCGTGCGGGGCTGCCCGGTGCTGGGACCGGCTCCGCACCGAGCTGGGGGCCGGGGCAGGAGCGGGCAGGGAGCGCCTGCAGACGGCTCTCCCCCACCCCTTTTTTGGGAGGCTGAAGTGCCCGTGAGGGGCTTTGCCTTAATTGGATGCAAACCCTTTTATTATTTTTTTTAATCACCCTTCCCTTTTTGGCCACGACGGGCAGGAGCGATGCTTCCTTGCTGGCTCGGCTCCCCTGGGTGCCTCCCGGCTCCGAGCGTCCCCCTGCGGGGCTCCCCTCGGCCCCAAAATCCCCGCACCCCGTTGCGCATCCCGCCCTGGTGCCGCCGCCCCGCCGCGTGCCCCGGGCTGAAAAATGACGTCACGCGGGGATTTGGGAAGGCGGTGACGTCACGAAGAGAGAGCAGCCGAGGGCTGGACCCGGGGGCAGAGCTGAAACGAGAAGGAGCCAGGCTGGAGGGGAAAGGGGCGCGTGGGGGTGGGTTTCCACGCTGGTCCCGGTCCGGCTGGGCTTTCTAAATGGGAAAATTCGCAATTAATCGCAATTAATATTAATTAATAAAGCACAATTATGGGGGGCGGCCGCAGCCCGGCTGGGACGAGGCGGTGTTTGCATCCTCACCCGCCGCTTCCCCAGCTCCTGGAGCGTATTTTTTATTATTTAGGTGAAAACACGGAAAAAAAAAAAAAAAACAAAATTAAATTAAATGGCAAATTCGCGTCGCAGGGCGCTTCGAGACGACGCGTGGTTTCCTATTGAAAACTGCACCCACGAAAAAGCATCTAAAAGTCAAAAAATAAATAAAATAAAAAATAAAAAAATAAAATAAAATAAAAAGTCCTTTCAATCTTCCTTTCCACCGGGCAGGGCGACCCGAGGAACGCTGTTCATGGCCCAGAAGCGAGCCGCCTTTAATCCCACAGGGATCCAACAGGGAACCGGCTCCCCAGGAACCCGCTCGTCCCCCTCCCCGCCCCCTGCCGCGACATCCCCGCAATCACGGCTCGCGATAAAGCCTCGCTGTCGCGACACGTCCCCGCTCCCCCCACCCCTCCAGGCGCCGGCGGAGCAGCCGGCTGCCCCGTGCCACGTCCCCCAGCCGCTCTCGTCGCCTGCCCCGGTCACCTTTGCCTTGCGACCCCCCCAGGAGAAGCCGGGCCCGGGTCCCGGGCTGGATGCGGCCCCGGCGAGCCCGGGCTGAGCTCTGCTGCCAGCCCTGGCCGCGGATGCGTCTTTGTGTGGGGACTGATGATGACAGATACCCAGCTGATAACCCCTGGCGAACCGAGTTATTTTAATTTCCAGTCACTTTCCTGCTAAGTGCCGTATCAGTTTGTACACAGCTGAGATAAGAGGATAGGGCCGGGGGGGGGGGTGGTGGTGTTAAAGGGAGAGGTTGGGGTGGGGGGAAGAAAAAGGGAAGAATGAGAAAGAAACAGCGGAAAAATGCCTACCGCCTGCTGCTGGCTTGGCCACATCCTACGGCCGGCTTTGGCTTCACCTGATGGCTGGGGTAGCTCAAGGAGGAGCCACGTTTTTTTCCTCTCGGATAGCTCCGATTATAAAAATCGGGAGATTTGGGGTCGTTCACCTGATCCCTTACAGCGGGAGCCAGGCGCACATCCTCCGGGGCACAAAAAATCCCTAAGAAAATGTGAATATTTCCCCTAAACGGGGGGGGGGGGGGGGAGGCATTCATTGTGGTTTAAAATAATAATGATCATTTATACGAGCCCAGTCCGCTCACCCCCGGGCAGGGGGCCGCTGCCCCCTTCCCATCGCTGCGGTGCCCCCCCCCACGTCCCCGTGCCGCGTGTCCCCGTCCCCCTCCCCGTCCCCCCCCCCTCCCCTCGACGGGGCGGCCTCCAGGGCGCCCGCCCCCGCCGTGGCCGCGCCGCGGGCCGGCTCGCCGGCGGGCCTGGCACCCCTGCGGAGCTCCGTGTTTGTTTTAGGGCCGGCCGAGCCCAATCAGGGCCGGCTGCCTGCACTTTTCCGGCAGGGCTGCGAGAGGCGCCTCCTCCTCTCTCCTTTTTATACATCGAGCCGCCCGCCGCCGCCGCCGGACTCGCCGCCGCCGCTCGCCCCCCTCGGCACCGGATTTACCTCCCGAGGAACCGGCCCCATGAGGGCCACCGGCAGCAGGTTTGGCCCGGCCCTTCTCGCTTGTCCCCGACTTTCCCCGGCCCCATCTCCCCCTCCCACCCCCCCACCCCCCATCCCACCCCGGGGCCGGCCGCCGAGGGGAGCCGAGCTGCGCCCGGCCGGGGGAGCCCCGGGGAGCCCCGGTGGGCAAACATCCGACGCCGGTGGCTGCAGCCCTTATCTGGCCGGCCCTTATCTATCTGCCCGTTATCTCGCAGGGGGATAGAGAGAGGCGTCCCGTGCCTGTCTGCCGGGGGGGGGGGTGCGTGGGGCCGGGCGCGCTGCGCGGTTCGGGGGGCGGTTATCTCGGCGGGCTGAGGGAGGGGACCCCCACCGGAGGCTTTGCTCGCTGTCACCTCTCGGGGTCCCCTTTCCCTTTCTGCTCCTTCCCCCCCGAAGCGCCGCGGGTGCCCGTGCGCCGGCGGCCCCGGGATGCCAGCGGAGTCCGGCTGGCGGCGGGACGGTGCCGACCCCAGAAGGACCTGCTGGGGATCGGGGCCGTCCCGCTGGCACCGGCTCCTGCCCCGTGCACGGCACCCCCGGCCCCGACCCCATCCCGGCCCCATCCCCGCCGCGCACACGTCGGGGCCCGGCCCCTGCGCATCCCCCGGCTCCCGGGTGCCTTCCCCTCCTCCTCCTCCTCCTCCTTTCCGTGACCTTGGGCTGGAAAGGAGCAAAAGAGCGGGGGCTCCCGGCGGAGAAGCTCCCGTCTCCCTCCGGAGAAGCACCCTTCAAGGGATCGCCCTGCTAATTGTTTTCTCGGTGGAACCGAGTCAAATGACTCATTCATTGAGGCAGCGCTAACAACAACAAGGGCAGCGGCGGCGGCCAAGGCAGGGGACACGTCCCTCTGCACCCCCCCCCCCCCCTTGTCCCCACTCCCTGCTCCCGAGCCCGGTGGGGAAGGGGGGGCAGCGATGGGGCGATGTGAGCCGTGGGGTGCCTGGAGGGTCCCCGCTGAGCCTCGTTGCGGGAGGGAGAGCGGCTGTCCCGCTCGCTAACTTTGTTGTTATTATTTCTCCCCCCTCCCTCCCTACTCTTTTGTGCCCTCCCTCCCCGCCCTGCCCTGCGGACCCCTCTCCCCTCCCCTCCCCTCCCTCCCTCCCTCTCTCCCTCCTCCCCCTGCCCTCCTCCCTTCCCCATCCCCACCCAGCGGCTAGAAGGGGACCTGGATGGCCGTGGCTGAAGGCGGCTGGTGCGTGCTGAAGCGGGGCGCTGCGGACTCCGGCGCTTCCTCCTGCCCCTTCGCGGCCAGCGAGCCGGGCCCGTCTCCTCCTTCGCCTTCCTCCTCCTCCTCCTCCTCCTCCTCCTCCTGCGGCGGCTCCCAGGGCGAGCGCAGCTCCTCCGAGACTCCCGACGGCGGCCCCCGGCCCGCCCCGCCGCTCGCCCCGTCGCTGCCCTCGGGGGTCCCGCAGCCCCCCGGCCCGCCCGGCTGGGAGGACGTCCTGCTGCTGGCGGATTTCGAGCGAGCCACCAAGCTGATCTGGGCCAGCCGCGGCGCCAAGCCCAGCGCCGCCGGCTCCGAGCAGCCCGAGGAGATGTACCAGACCTTGGCCATCTCGGCCGCGCAGGGCCCCGCGCCCTACGACGGATCCCCGGGCGGCTTCATGCACTCCTCGCCCGGCTCGCCCGTCTACGTGCCCACGACCCGCGTGGGCTCCATGCTGCCCACGCTGCCCTACCTGCAGGGCAGCGGGGCGGCTCAGCCCAGCCACCCGGGGGGCGGCCACGCCGTCTGGTCGCAGCCGGCGGCCGAGAGCCCCTCGTACGGAGCCGGCGGCGGCTCGCACCCCTCGGGCCGCTTCCCCTACTCGCCCAGCCCTCCGGTGGCCAACGGGGCTTCCAGGGAGCCCGGAGCCTACGGCAACAGCCTGGGCGCCCGGGACCAGTACAGCCCGCTGGCTCGGCCCCTCAACGGCTCCTACCCGGCGCCCTACACGTCCTACGTGGGGCCGCAGCTCACCCCCGCCTGGCCCACGGCGCCCTTCGAGAACTCCATGCTGCACTGCCTGCAGGGCCGGGCCGCCCCCATCCCCGTCCGGGCCCCCAGCGCAGGTAGGAGCCGGGACGGAGCGGGGGGACGGGGGGGGACGGCACGGGACGGGGCGGACGTGGGACGGGGCGGGCAAGGGGATGGGGCGGGCAGGGCGACGGGACGAGGCCCACGCGTGCCCGTGGCGGGACACGGGGGCGGCTTCTGCGTTGCTTTGGCTTTCTTTTTCCTTTTAATTTTCGGGGGTGTCCCCCCAGCGAGTCGCCGGGTTTCCCCGGTTTGGTGCTTTTCTGCTTGCCCCTAAATAGGGGAATCTGGTGAAGGATTGATTCGCTGCGGGTTTTTCGGTGCTGAAGCTCTCGGGGAAGCTGCCGGGCTCGCTCAGCCCATGTGCGATTATTTATTTAATCCGCCATCCACTCCGTTGCTTCGTTTAAAAAGGATTTAAAAATAATAATAATAATAATTAAAAAAAAAATAGAAACAAATCGACCCCGCTCCACTGACAGGAACGAGAAACCCCGTTAAAATCTTGCTGCCTAAAACGCGGCGCCGTCCCGAGGGAATTTTGCTTTCGCTTCAGAGGTGTTGTCACCTTTTTATTCCGAGGGAGGGAAACTCGCGGTGTCGGTGTTCTCAGCGCAGAGCGGCGGCCGAGCTGCAGCGACGTAGCGGCGGGCGGCAAGGTTAACGATTATTGCAGCCCCTTCAGCTTTAGAATATATTTAGGTAGCTCTTTAGAATATATTTAGGTAGCTCTCTAGAATATATGTAGGTAGCAAACACCTATGTAAATACAGAGACGTGAGGGGGTCCTATATAGGCATGTATAGATGTGCATGTACACCCACACGCACACATTGGAGCAGCGCTTACTTTAATCACCAGCTGCCCACCAGCGAGGCACATTTACGCCCGCCGTGATTTTTCCCTTGCAGTGCAATGTCGCCGAAAATTCCCCGATCCCGTTTCCCCTTTCCCTCCCGGTGCCACGGGACGGGTTTGGGGCTCCTGAAGCCACCGGCTTGGTGCTCGCTGCAGTGACAGGGGGACAGGGGAAGGGTCAGCTTCAGAGGTGGGAGAGGGAGAGCAGAGCCGACAGGAAAATCGAGTTTTTAACACCATTTCCCCAAATTCCAATGGAAAGCTGGGTGATGGGGGAAACTAAAAAAAAAAAGTATATATTATTATTTTTTTTTTCGGGGGAGAAGAGCCGGGGGATGCCCGCTGCCTCGCTTTTGTCAGAATAATAACAGCACTGATTATGTTTCCAGCAACAAGCCCCTGTGCTCTAGGATGCCACTACCCTGCCCCCTCGGCTCTGGGTTTTTTGGGTCTTGGGGGACGAAATCCCGCAGCGAAGCCAGCGGTCGGGGGCTGCAAGTCGCTGCTGCGGCCGGCAGATGCATTTTGATAGCGAGATATTTAGGCGGCCTGATACGGCTTCTTTGACGTTGCTCGAAGGGTTGCTAAATATTTATCTGTAACGAGCGCTTTATTTTGCTGCCCTCCGAGATAAATCTATTTCTCACGCGTTAAGGGGAAAATACTTAAAAAAAGAAAAAAAAAAAAAAGAAGCCCAGGAAACATTATCACGGCAGGGTTTCTTTCAGTAGGCACGAAGGTAATGCTATCAAGTAAATAGCAGAGACAAATAACTGTTTAACTTCCAGCGTCCTTGAGACCTTAAGCATTTTCCTGATTACAGTAGTCAGTGGCGCTTTTAGTGCAAAGATTAATAAATCTTGGTGATGTGCTGAGAGCCACAAGCTGACAGCGTAATTTGGACTGTGCTCTCTGGACCCTGCCGGTTTCTGATTCCCGTTTAACTTGCAATAATTTGCAAATGAAGGGGCGAGAGAAATGTAAGGTGGTGGGCACGGGCCAAGAGCCGTTTCTCTGTAACAGCAAAGTGCCACCAGAGCCCCGTCCCGAAAGCCGCTTGACATTTACGAGCTCCCTTTCGCTTTACAGCCCACAAAGCTAATAAGAGAAGGAGAAAAGAATAACCAAACGCTGAATTCAGGCAGGTAGCGGAGGGGATGGAGGGAGCAAAACTCGGTGACAAAGCTGAGGTTAGAATCGTTGAATGGTTTGGGCTGGAAGGGACCTTAAACATCATCCACACTCCGTAAGAGGCTTTCCCAGCCTGACCGCCAAAGCTGCTGCAGAAATCACAGCGCTCCCTTCAAATTATTTCTGCTCAGCGCAGCGCGTTACATGGGAAATTCGTGTTTCTTTTTTTTAATTATTATTATTTTTATTTTTTTTTCCACGAAATAGAGAGAGGTGAGACAGAACGAGAATATAAGGATTGGCAGAGGGGAAAGGTGTTTGCTTTTGCATGTAGGCTCTCTTTATTCTCTGCCGTGCATGTAGACCTTTTTTTTTCAGTGCTTAGTAGCTGTCCGAGCAGGATGGCAGAATACTCCAGATTTTTCCATTTCCTCCGCTTCCTAACAACGGGGTCGAATTTAACCAAATCAACCAAGTGAAGGTCTCTCTCCCCGTGGCTGCCTTAGCAGCTCAGGTCCCCAGCCGCTCCCTGAACCCGAAGTTTAAGCACTTCGCAAAGCGCTTCCGAAGAAAAAAGCAAAGCGCTTCCGAGGAGAACCCCCTACCGCAAAACTCCTCGCCCGGCCTCGACCCGGAGCAAATATCCAGCAACCCACCCCCCTTTCCAAAACCCTCTCTCCCTTTGCACACCAGCCCCTAGGTGCCAGCCGGTTTTGGCAAACCACTCGAGGGCCGGGAGCCGTCGGAGGGAGCCCCCCGGAGCCCCCCGGAGCCCCCCGGGCAGGGCTGCGGGTGCTGCGCTGCGCTCCCGGCCCCGTCGCCTCTGGGGGGGCGGCAGCCTCCGGGCGCACCTCGGGGGGGAAAAATAAAAAAGAGGATTTTTTTTTTTTTTAAATCACCCGAGGGCTGCTGTCGCTGCTGGGAGTTGCTTTTCCGACGGCTCAGCAGCGCCCGGGGCTCGGCCGCGCTCCTCCGCGGGGCTCTGCGGGGCTCTGCGCCCCTCGGTGCCGCTGTCCAGGCCGTGTCCCACCGCCTGTCCCCTCTGCTCCTGCCCCCAGAGCTGCTGGAGGACCTGTCCGAGAGCCGCGAGTGCGTCAACTGCGGCTCCATCCAGACCCCGCTGTGGAGGAGAGACGGCACCGGCAACTACCTGTGCAACGCCTGCGGGCTCTACACCAAAATGAATGGCCTCAGCCGGCCCCTCATCAAGCCTCAGAAGAGAGTGGTGAGTGGGGAAGGAGCGGGGCAGCCCCACAGCCTGCCGTGGGGGGCGAGGGCTGCAGCACTGGGGTCCCCCATTTAGCACAGACGGGCTGGGCAAGCACCCTTGTAGCCCCTACGCATGGGGAACCCCTGGCTGCAAAACCGAAGCGGGGCTCGTGGTTGGATTTGGGGGGCAATGCCATTGTGGCTAGGGTGAGAGCCACCCTCCCGGGCCACCTCTGGGCCCTGCGTGGGCAAAATCACCCCCTGCCCCCCACAATCCACACGCCAGGCACAGGGTGACTGGGTTTTGGTTTTGTTTGGGGTTGGTGGACCCCATCAGTGGGGGAGTATCACTGATTTGGAAGGATTTGGTGCTGCTCATGTTGGAAGTTGCCTTTCCAAAAAGGGGGAAAAAAAAAATCAAGGTTGGAAAGTGTTTGTTCAGAGGGCTAGGAATTTCTCCAGACCTGCTTTGTTTGCTGAGAGCTCGATCCTTGGGAATGTAAGCAAGTTTTGTATATAATTCAAAGAAAACCAATTGTTTAAACAATGATAATAGCCTTTGTTTTGTTTTACTCCTAAGAAATGAGCGGCAATTTTTCTAAAAATACACTCCTAAAACTAGGGGGGGAAATAAATAGTACAAACCAGAACCCCCTGTTTATAACTCAGGCTGGCACTGAATAGGCAAGGAGAAAATTTAACAAGCGGGAACTGCACATTATGTTTAGCAAATCTGGGTGGAGGTCAGTGGAGAAAAAGAATACTCTCCTCCGTAATGGCTGTTACTGAGCAAGCCACAATAAATCACGCCGGTATAATCCGAGCTGATGTTTGGACCCTTGTGTATGGAGACAGCGTATCAAACCGATCAGCCCTTCAAGACCCTTTCAGTCACGCCAGCTGCTTGCTCTGCCCCTATTTTCGTAGTGTTAAAACATGTCCAGTTCTTTATTTCACAACCGTCTGAATTTAGTGCCCTTACGGGGGAAAACAAAAAGCAACGAGCGGAGTGGACAGTAAGGGCTCGCAGTCCCAGCCCAGGTCTGCTTAAACCTAAACATTTCATTTAATATTAAACCAGGAGTTGATTTCCGCTGGGTGTCATTTTTTTTTTGTATCTGGCCATCCCCTAAATCCCATCAGGGGAGGTGTTACCTCCTCGGCAGGGACACAGGTCTGCAGCCCCTGAGCAGCGTTGGAGCTCGGCTCCAGCGCAGATTTGAGCCGGCCGATACCTGGCCCCAGCCTTTCTCTGTTCCTCCCCTTTTTGGAAGGGGGTGAGGGGTAAGGAGACCGAACCACCGTCAATCTGTGGCCTGATTTCAGCCCGACACCTCGTCTGAATAACTCTGAAATAGTTCTGTGCAACAGTCCGCACCAAGTGTACTGGCCATAGCTATAAATCAAACGTGACTGCGTGTTCATGCCGTTGGAAATATGTAGGTGAGAAGGGAAAATGTTTTGAAAATGCTAAACATGTTTAGATTTCCCTGAAGTTTCTGATAAAATTCCTGCGGCAGAAAAGTCATTTTAGCTTCAAAACTTGCCCAGAACCTCACTTTTGTTTAGCTACGGGAATGAGCGAAAGCTATTGAAATAAAATATATGAAGATTTAGACCAGACTGCATACAAAAAAAAAAAAAAAAAAAAAAAAAGGAAAGATTTAACAGAGTGAAATATCTGATGGTATTTCATTTGCAAAGAAAGAAAATGCAACGTTCTGTGTCAAGACCAATTTTTTTTACCCGGTCCATGTAAAACTTGTATTGAATCGAGGAGCACAATTTGGAGCACAATTCGGACACTGTGCACATACATATTTAATGATGAGATCAAAAATCCCGTTTTTGTGAGAACTCGATTTTTAAGAAATATATACTTCGGCCGATATTACATTTGGCTGGTTTTCTTGTTGTGCAATTAATAATGAATTACTGATTCAAAGTTACAAAAATCCTATTTAATCTCTAGCTCTTTCCCATCGAAATTCAAGAAAGTTGGTTATTACTCTGGAATATTCTTCATTCTTAAAACATTTCCATCCGTTTCCCAAGTGGCAGGCAGCTCTGTGGTATCAAAGGTGACCGAGCTGTGTCTAACAGCCCAGCAGTAAATGATTCAAGAGGAAGGGCACAGTACCCTCAAGTCAGTAATTTCAGTTATGGGCGCTTTATAGGCAGAATAAGATTAATGCAATTGTCTAAAACTGACTTTTCCACGTAAACTTGTTCAGCTGCCAGACACAGAGCTAGTCGCTTTTTTTTTTTTTTTTGACAATGCGATACTTTGAAAAATAATAGATTTATGATGCAGTTGGAATTCTTTGCTTGTGATGAACGTAAAAGAGATCGCTTGTTACAGGAACTTTTATAACCCATTCACCTTCATTTCACATGTTTATGAGGACTGCCTTCACTTATGATATACAGCCTGCGGCCATAAAGCGCTGGGTTATACGGTTATTTCTGATACGAGGTTGCTTCACCTTGGCTCCAAACTCCACGGAAGAGTGTCATAAACGGCTTGTTTGCAGTGTGAACCTTGCTGTCCCACACCAGTTTTTCTGAGGGCTGAGGGAAAGCTCCCTTCTGTAAAATATGTTCCCGAGGCACGTTGTTTTTTGCATGAGGATAAAATGTGTGATGATAAGGAAGTCTCTTCATGGAGACGACGCTCTTTGACGTGCTCTCCCCCTCTGAAAGCCCTCCTCGACCCCTCTCCCTTGTCCAAGCCCAAGTTTTAAAGCCTTGTTCCAGTAAACTGCAAAGAGACAAACCATCCTCTCCCGCCTGCCTGTTTACGCTTGTGTTTTTACCTCTGCTTGCCTGCAGCCCTCCTCAAGGCGGCTCGGCCTGTCCTGCGCCAACTGCCACACCACCACCACCACCCTGTGGCGCAGGAACGCCGAGGGTGAGCCCGTCTGCAATGCCTGTGGCCTCTACATGAAGCTTCACGGGGTAAGAAAGTCCCCTCTGGCTTGGCTTGGGTGCTCTCTCCCTAAGACTTGGGTGTTCAGCCCCCAAGTCTCTCGGTGCTCTGTCGCCAAAGCTCTGGTGGCTTTGGGTGTTGTGTGCGGGTGGCATCGGGTTTCCTGAAGGTTGGGGCAAAGTTTCTGGTGAAACTTTTCATGGTCTTGTCTTGTGGTTTCGAACTGTAGAGTTAAAAAATGATAAAGGTGTATAAAATCGAAAAAAACACAGAAAAATTCTAGTCGTTGAAAAACGGTTGTCCCGTTTTAGTGAGCTATGGTTTTGTCAGTGCCTGAAAGGGTTTGTAATTGCAAATTTGTACGGATTTGTACAAAGAGACTGCCTCTGGTTATGTGGTAGAGCTCCTTTTGCCACTGTGATTTCAATCAGCTCTTCGATGGAAAAAAAACTAGACTTGTAGTATGACAGTTTTTCATAGTGTGGACAGACATAGCCACGACAGCAAAATTTTAAATGTAATTCCAGCCATTCCTGCAAAACTTTAAATGTGGTCCCAGCCTTTGACATGCAATAATGCAGGAGGAAAATAACTTGAATGTAATGGAATAAGTTTGGGGTGAGACTTGGAACCTGTTGTGCCCCGGTAGGTTAGGTTATAGCCATGCACAAGTGTCTGAGGAACAAGGGCATTAGGACTGGTTGGTACTTGGTCTAGAAAAAGTAAATTATTTCACTGGTTTAAACATTACAATGATAGTAAGCACATGGCTGAATTGTATTTCTCCAAACCGGTGTTATCACAAAGTTAAAATACATTTTAAGCCAATGTTTTCTGTATAACGATTATGGTTGTAATAACAGAGAACACAAGGCTGATTTTTGAACACATTTTCTCTACAAACAGAAATTTGGATACAAAAAGCTGTATCGTATGCAGAACTGCTTATAGGAACAGACGCTATGCTGATTACGGCACGAAGCTTCTGTCCTAACACACTTACTGGGGACAATCCAGTTTGCATAGCTGGTCCACAGGAAGAGGAGAATTTTCTCCTTCATTCACATTCTTGCTTTCCAAAATGAACCACTAAAGATAATCTGGAAACTGGCTGGAAAAAGGAATTGGGGATCAGGTACACCCAGTCCAATTTAATTTCTTACGACCTATGGCCAAATGATGCCTTTTTTTCCTTAAAATTGTGCTGTTAATTTGTGGACTGACTGAGGTGTTGGAAAAACTACATCAAGAAAAACATTCCCCCCCCCTTTTTTTTTTTTTTTAATTCTGATAAAACTCCTCTTGAAACAACTCATTGCTTTGCCCAAATAAAATACAAATGTTTTTGGAATCGCTACGGTGAAACAGGAAAAATGACTTGCTATACGTGACTTCATTTCACGTGTATTTCACGTGTATTTTCAACATCATTATTTGCTTGTATGTTCTAGTTTTGGCTTTTGGTGATTAGAGCACATGTACAACTCTATGATTGGTGTGGAAATTTAATTTTTTCAGGTTCCCCGACCCCTTGCTATGAAAAAAGAAGGAATTCAAACCAGGAAGCGAAAACCTAAGAACATAAATAAGTCAAAGGCATGCTCTGGTAAATATGAAAAGATAAGGTAGTTGAGCTACAAGAGTTTGTTTTTTTCCCCCCCCACTGGAAGATTCTTGTTTTTAATGCCAGATCCCGATCTTTCAGGTAACAGTACTACTGCAGTTCCTATGACTCCAACATCCACGTCTTCTACAAACTCAGACGACTGTAGCAAAAACGCTTCCCCAAGCACACAACCGTCAGCTTCAGGGGTAAGTACTGACACAGCATCCGTGTTTGTAAGCAGGCTGATCACTGTGCAGTGTTATCACAGCTTTTATCTTATCTAGCAGAACAATAATCTAAACAAACTTTCCAGTTTTGTTAGCTGATACTGGAACAAGATTTTCGGAGGATATCACATATAGCTGTAAACAGAGTGAGGAGCTGAAGTACTTTACAAACCCCTTAATTAAGACCTATATAATTTTTATGATTAAGTTAAGACATTTTGTTTTGAAGTGTTTAGTTTCTTCTCTTTCAAAGGTTTTCCTCGGGAGAAAAAAAAAAATCATGACCAATTGATCCTTTCAAGAAACAATTGCGCACGTGCCCTTTTTTTTTTTTTTTTTTTCTGAAATGGTCTGATAAGGGTTTATCCTGCTGCCTGGAGGGAAGCGTAACGGCTTTCTTTCTGAACTGAGATGTGCTTACACCCGGCTCCAGACCTCGATGAAACCAGGCAGGGGACCCGTTCTGATTGTGGTGCATGGGGATCAGCCCTCTGCTGGCAGGGGTCTCCTCCAGGGACGGGTGCTCAGCATCCCACAGCCCTGAGCTCCCGAGTTTGTGATCCTGATTTCACATCATACGCTCAAACCATCTCTCACTGCCTTTCTTCACTCAGTTAGAACATGTGATAACAAATACTACTGATAAAGTTGCATAGCTTTATATAGATTAATTCCTAACCATTTGGCTATGCATACCCATATCCACACTCACTCCTTTGGCCTTCTGAATCTTTCAATCTGCCACATAATTTCTTTGAAAAGCTTTCCTAACGTGGCCTTCTCTACTCCTTTATTAATAAAAAAAAAAGACATTGTTTATAATGACTATTTTTCAATATGTCTCAGCATTCCCACATCCAAATTCCTTTCAATACTTTAATTCATGACATACTAAGTTTCATTGTAGAAAGGGAAAAAAAAATGTTTTTAGCAAATGTGATTGTTTGTGTGGTGGTAAGGCCACCCAGTTTCAGAGGCACTGGGCTTTTGGTTCTGATGCTGCCAGGCAAGGATGTCATTAACAGGGCTCCTCTTTGACATGAGGAAACCTTGTCAGTCCAATAAAATAAATGGGTCACACCAGAAAAAAAAAGAAACAGTAACCAAAAAGTGAGCTGTTCAGGGTCCCCCCAGCGAGGCCCTAAGTGTTGCTTTAGGTTCTCATCCTAATATTAGCAGAGGGTAAAAAATCAGAAAAACTTTCCCTGCCCTTCCCTTTGGTTTCCTACTGATCTGAGAAATGTCGTGCAATTTATACAGTGGACAGAATTGTAACCAAAATCCACCCCGACCCCCAGAGGTGCAGCTGTGTGCTGCTCTGGAAGGAGAGACCTTAGAGGTGAAATCCTGTTTTCCCCGCACCGTTGCTTTTCTGGCTTGCTGACTTCTGCCTTCCTTTCTGCAGCCCTTCTCCCTATAAGTGAAATTAGCAATCTTTGTGTTATAATTTTAGTGGCACAGTTTGTGATATAATTTTGGCAGAGGGAGTTGCATGAGTACAAGACAAGTGTTGGTGGTTCCCAGGACAAAGGGCTAGTTTGGTGCTGCTAGCAACTAAGAGTAATGCACAGAAACCCTGAGGCTGCTCTTAATTACATAAAGGCATCCCCCAGTGCCAGGACATCCTTGATTTTTCCAAAGATGATCAGCCTAGGAGAGGACATTCGCAGCCTTTTCTCCACCGTGATTCCATCACATCTGCCCTGCATGTACAAAACGCTTGCAAAGTACCTCTCGTGTGTAAAAATTTCTGGAAAAGGATGTGATGGAGACAGGCTGTGTCTCCTGGTTGTGCCCAAGCATCAGCAGGGATGATGCTCAAGCATCAACAGGGGAGACTGGAGGCTGAAAGCAGGGAGGTGGCAGGTGAGGCTCGCTCTGCATCATTTGGGAAGCGGTCACCAGCTGCGAGGGGAGCAGAACCATTGCCAGTGGGCTGCAATGTTGTGGGGAGGCTGAGGGCTCATAAGGCCCCTTGAAGTCATCGGGAAGGAAGGGAATTCAGCATTTTAGAGCCTAACAGCCTTTAATCTGATCACATGCTGAAGCACAGATACTATACTGGGCTTCTATTTTCCTTGATTATATTTTTTTCTTTGCCATTTGAGTTGACATATTGATATCCCAAAGGTTTGTATTTAATCTTAGCCCAGGCAATGGCTTTGCACAAGGAGCATAACTTTCTCCAGGCCACGTCAGGAGGTAAAAACCCCTGGATAGATGAATCCAGACTCTCTAATCTTTAGTCACTTTAAAAAGAAGGGTGACGTTGCTGAAACACAGGCACCTGTTTGGAGGACATACCTGGCCCATTCCCCACGCGTTACACAACTGGCATGGCAACTTGTTGTTGTCTCACTCTGTTTTTGCTTCTCTGGCTCTTCTGTAAGGAGGGGAAAAATGCCAAATTGACATTAGGCAGAAAAATATGATGACGTTTTAGAAACTGTTGTCTGAAATTCACAGCCATGTTGTTGCTAAATGAAACAGAGAAAATGAATTCCTCTACTGGTACAAAAGTAATTTATTATGCCCGTTGTGGGAGGCTGCCAAAAGAGCTCCTAGTTATGTAGAAATCTAATGGAAATGAAATTCAGCAGAATTCATTTGTGTCAGTAATACTCACTTTTTGCCCTACCTTTCTTTATCTCTTTCAAAGTAAAGTAAAGAGGGGAGGGCAGAAAAAGAGAAGGGCAGCAATTACTCACCAAAATGTCTTTGAGACTATCCATTTCATGAAGGGAATTTTATACGATGCCAATTTTGAGACAAATTAGCGAGAACCTTAAATGTTGATTTTATGTTCTAGCTGAAGTTTAAACATTTAAAAGATATGATTAATGAATTGCTATGGGTGCAAAGTTGATTTCAAACATCCCAAAATGTAGAAGTGTTTGGATCGTGCATGTTTCGTTGTCCCATTGTAAAGGGGCTATTTGCCAAATTCACATCTGGATCTAGGATTTAGGCCCATTTCAGTTTTCCTAAGCAGTATAAGTACTGGGTGTCCTGTGTTACTAATATGGAAAAGGTCCAGCTACATGATATATGAAGTTGCCTTACATCCCCATAAAAAGAAGATTTGAAGGTTTCAGGCAGCCTGCATCTGCATCTATACCTGCTCTCCCTTTGATGCTGCTGAAACTGTACAGAGAAAAACTACGTGGAATAATTTGCTAAACGAAGGGCACAGTCTTTAGTGCACACCCATACATTTCCATGCAGGGGCTCCAGCTGGTGTGATTACCAGAAGGGTTTGTTCCCTTATTAGGATAAAAGGCAGAATGAAAACTGCTGTAAAATCTGCTTTTCATGGCAGGGCATGGAGACTCTTTGAGCCAGAGCTGATGTCAGTAAAGGCTCAGCAGCACCAGAGCAGCTCCTCTTTCAGAGGACTCTACTGCACCCTTTGCCTCCGATTCGGAGCTGTCTCAAAAGGACCGTAACCACTCACCACTGAAAAACTGTAGAATAACTTAGGACAGTGGTCTTGCAGGTAAAACATGTGTTTACTTCCTTTGGAGGCTGATCTTTAGAAGTGGTTCAGGGCTGGCTCTTCAGTGTTGTAGTATGGAAAGGGGGAGAGCTGAAGGAAACAGCCTTAGCAGGTGAAGAGCTAGGGGAAACGTACAGTTCTAGCTGTCCCCCTGATGACTAACAATCTGGGCTGAATTCACGAAATAGCTTCTTGTGCATTTGCTTTATTTCATTTTCAGAAGAGGAATCACGAGGTTGTTAGAGATATTTGCTCCCTTCTAGGCAGAAGATTGGTAGGACTGAAGGAGGCGATGGGGGAACCAGCCTGAGTACAGTATCTCCCAGAGTGTGGATGAACCCGTAGACTCAACCTCTTAAAAAAAAATTCCTAACCACCTGGATATTGGAAAGCTGAATGTCCAAGGGTCCTTCAGACTATCTGATGATAAGATTTCAGTTGGGATATAATAATTCAGTAGCTGCCGGGACAAAGTTTCCACGAGAAAGCCTCACTAGCAAGGTTGTTAGGACTTTCACCTGGAAAATGGGAACACAGTGCCTCAGTCCTGGTATGACTAAATATTTATCTAAACCAGGTGGAATAAGATCAACAAGAGGCATGAGGAACATGGCAACCTCAAATATCAAATAGTCTGGTAGTCAGGGCATTATGCTGGGAGATGTGATACGCCAGTTTAAATCTCCTCTGACCGGGAATGGAAATGAATCTAGGTCTCCTATCTCTTCTGCATTATTCCTCACTCCTGGGCAAAATAGGATGCTGCTTTCCTCTCTCCAGTCAGTTTCATAAATTCAGTCATTCATTTTCTTAGCTGTGTGTACATGTATTCAAAAGAAAGCATTTTTAAATTTATTTTATTTATTTATTTTTTTAATCAAATGGAAAAAGGCAATCCAGCTTTTTTGTTTCAGCAGGGAAAACCAAGGAAAAGGAGTATTTTTGGTACTACCCAGACCTTATGTATGCATATAGACACATACATTTTGCTTTGTTTAGTTTTATTGCCAAAACAATAAAGCCAATTACTCACACAGCCCTCGACAGCAGTGGGGTCATCAGCTTTCCCAAGCTATGGTGGAAGTTGCCTCCCTTAGGAAATTAATGAAGTATTAACCACAGATTTATGTTGCTATAATACAAAGGAGAGATTAGAAGATATGTAAACTTACGCATCTGCAATATAAACAAAAGGATCAATTGGACCAGCAAGAAATTACAGCTTTCTGTAGTCAGGGGGTCACTAAATCAAGGAAAAATTGTGGATTTGCAGTACTGAGACCTGTTCTTCAGACACCAGGGAGTGACAACATTTGGAGAAAGCACTCTTAGTGGGGATGGCAGTTACCAAGGGGAGCCTGAGACTGGAAAATTAAGGCCTTCACTGCTGTTTGCCAAAATACATTATATGTGAAAGATGTTTTTGCAAGTGTGTCTCAGCTGACCACAATTATCGTTTAAGTGTAGCAAAGCTAAACTAGGCTAATAGAAGAGGAAGGGAGCAGTTTATCAACTGAGGCTCAGTTTACTACAGACGTGGTACAGTCCAAAATGCGTGGAGCATTTTGAACCTTCGAAGCAGACGGAGCAAAGGTCTAACTGATGGTGCAAAGGTCCAGACCAAGGCCCTTAGCCACCCCCTCCAGACGTCAGCACATCTTCTTGACCGGAGCTTTTGCCTCTCGGCACGGAGGCCTGGGGGGAGGCCAGGGTGGGCACTCCTCCCCTCTCCCTGGTCTCCATGCAGGAAGAAGTGGGTGGAATAAAGCAGGAGGCCTTCAGATGGAGATGTTCCCTCTGTGCTAGGCCAAGTGGCCCATTTCTGGTCTGGGCCTGCAGGAGTGGGGAGGAAGTAAGTGTCTAAATCCCTCTGCGGCTTCAGCCGAGGTCTCCCCATGAGCGTCGTGAGCATGTCCTCTGCAGCAAGGCCACCTCTGATCCAGACAGCTTGCCTGGGGGGCAGCCCCATGTCCAGCTCCGGCTGCTTTGAGTAGAAAAAAGGTGGGATCCTTAAACCACCTTTGCAGATAACAGGTTCAAACCTCTTCTGTTTGTTTGGGAGGCAAGCTCTTCCCAAAGAATTTCATTCATTTTTTATTTTTCCTCAGGAAGTTGAGCTCCAGTTGATTATCTGTCTTGTTATCAGATATCAGCAATAACAATAAATCCATTACTTTTTTATTGATAGAGCCAGCCATTGTGAATTAGAATAGCCCCTTGACTTCAGCATTGTTCAGCTTATTTATTCCAGCTGACACGTCCTCTAATAGCCAACTGTAACTTCTGGCTGCCTTTCCCCCGTCAAAGCCAGAGCAGTAACAGCAGAGGCAGGCAGGCTTGGGTCGCCTAACTCAGTGATTCATCCACCTCCTTCCCATGAGTTTGTTTTCCATGTCTCACTTTGGGAGCTGCCCGAGCTGACTGGATTTGTCATGACATTACCGGGGTGGGGTTTCCAGGCCCAGCAGTCCTGCCCAGGTCCTGCCTGCGCTGGCTCGATGGAGCCAGGATCCGGCCTCGTTTGGGCAGGGATGGGCGGCCTTCAAACAGGACGTGCCTCCACGTCCTCCCTTCTGGGGTGCCGGAGGGAGGGGTGGCTGATAACCAGGCATGGAAACGGCACAGCACTGAGCCTCACCTTTGTGGGGCTGAATCAGGAAAAGGGCGAACTACACTTTCCGAGCCCGGAAAAAAAAAAAAGGCAGAGATAAGATATTTGCCTACCGGAACAGCAGCGGCAAATATGGGCAACCGGGAACCTTTCAGAGCAGCTCCCAGTGTTTTCGGCTCAAGTTGAGCAAACACTGTTTGACTGTAATGGAAACCCTTCTTTCGGTGTGGGGAGAATCAATCTGTTAAAAATCAGGCCTTGTGTGCCAAAAGGAGTCCACCTGATGTATCATAATTTGTAAAAAGCATTGTTAAAAATCTAGGTTGATGTGAGACCCAGAAATGGACCCAAAGTTTTGCATGAATTCTGCCTTACTGAATTATTTGTGCAGTCATAGAAAAAGAGCCTACAGAGATCAGTTGTTACTGAACAGCAGTTGTGTATCTGACAGAGCGATAACATAAAACATATTTTTTTCAGATTATAGCCATTTTGGCTGTCTTTGGGGGAAGCGGCGTTTTTTTTTTTTCACTGTCTGCATTTTTGGGTAGCAGCTGAGAAAACGAGGTCCTGGTTGATGACTGGGTGCAAGAATAGCAGTCATCAGCCATTTTAATAAAAGGTAAAGAAAATATTTGTTTCAGACAGAAGTGACCACTGGCAAGGAGTATCTCCTTCAGAAGGTCAGGTTTCAGCTGGGTTAAGCATGGCAACAAAAACTCCAAAGTGCCGCTTGGAAATTGCCTTTGGATAAGCGAAGCCCCGCTTTTCCTATGTACGAACTGCTAGCTTGGCACAACTCCAGGACAGCCAAGAGCTCTACTCTAGTAAAATGATTAAATATGTATACTTTTCACTTAAACAGCAGGCAGGAAGCTTCTGCAGTCACAGTTTAGGATAGTCTTTTTTTCTTCTTCTTCTTTTTAAGGAATCTTGTCCGAAGACTATCCATTAACAAGTAAATTAAGGTTTTAAAGTTGACATATCCAAGAGTTAATTTTGCATGAAGTCAGCTCTTAAACATTTCCTTTATCAGGTGAAAATGTTGCCCCTTCTCTGTCTGGCACTGCAAATTTTTCCTCTTTAGTGGATCTGCTCAGCCTCATGGAAAAAATGATTGTTTCTTTGTCTTTGCAACTCCCCGTTTCTCTGTTAAAATAAATGGACTGATTACAGTGCTGGTCAGAGTTTCAGCTTCATGCCTACCAGGGCTTCTCTGTGCTTTGTCTCAGGAGCATAGGTGGTGGCTTGTGGTACAGAGCAAACATGCTCCTCATTCAGAGGCGTAGTTCTTCTCCACTTGAGATAAAAGGGGCTTCTTCCACCAGGGGAGCAAAAATATAGGTGCCACCCCACCTGGGGTTTGGAGACAGGCAGTGGGAGGTTGCCCAGAGAGGCTGTGGTGTCTCCTCCTTGGAGATCTTTGAAAGTCACCTGGATGTGGTCCTGGGCACCCTGCTCTGGGTGGCCCTGCTGGAGCAGGGGTCGGAGCAGGTGATCTCTGGAGGTCCCTACCAACCTTAGCCATGCTGTTATTCTGTGTGATCCTGAGAGTGGGGCATAAACCTGGCTTTTGACAAACACCCAGGAAAGCAGTGCGTGCAAAGCTCATCCGCTCAGCAAAATCTCCCTGTTTTTTTTTCCTTCTGCAGGCGAGCTCGTCAGTGATGTCCGGCCCAGGAGAGAGCACCAGCCCTGAAAGCAGCAACCTCAAGTATTCAGGTCAAGACGGGCTGTACACAGGAGTCAGCCTGACCTCCACAGCCGAGGTGACAGCGTCCGTGAGACAGGATCCCTGGTGTGCCCTGGCTCTGGCGTGACCCGATGCCAGCCAAGCTGGATCCTGGAGCTGTGTGGCAGCCCCAGACATCCGCGCGGGGTTTCTTCTTCTCTGGAGCGGCAGTGGCAGCAGCGAGAGTGCTGGCAAGGGACGCTCCTCTGAATTTGTTTCCGTGCCTTGGTGGCAGAGGCGGCTTCCAGCCCTCCCAAAGAGGCTCTGCCGAAGCATCCTGTTCCTCATCTATGCAAGAAAACTATAGGGAAAGCAAATGCCCACCGGGGGATAGCTAATGCAGCCTTACACACCTAAAAAAAAAAAAAGAAAAAAAGAAAATGGAAAAAAAAAAAGAAACTTAGAACTATCGATAGATTCCAGAATTACATCCTCAACTCACACAGCAGTGCTGCCTTTCTGATTGTATATTTGTTTTCACTCTCTTATCACTTTCTCCCCCAAGAACTGATGGATGCCATCAGCGTTGGGGAGGGAGTAGCAGAGGCTTGAGTCATTAGACATAGCCAGATACTTTCTGAAGAGCGCTGGAAGCGTGTACGTACTGCTTGAGTCAGCACAGGCGCCCCGAACTGGACATTTGATGTCTTCATCTGTCCTGCACCCCCCAACGCCAGCGCCCGCATTGCTCTGCTCCTCTGTGCCAGAGCCCAGCTACACCCGGGGAGGAAATCACAGCCTTTGGTACAAGCCTCACGGGGTTAAGGAGATTTTGTTGTTGTTTTAAGATATTTACTCACTTTGCAAGACTGCATTATAACTTTTGAAGTACACTGTGACTGAGGTTTATGAAAGTTCATATTTTGCGGCTGAACTGTATAGAGTCAGTCAAAATTTGTAAACAGGGTAGCAATCAGATATTTTTCTTCCATATATACAATAATTTTTTAAAGAAGTGCAATTTGCGTTGCAGCAATCAGTGTTAAATCATTTGCATAAGATTTAACAACGGTTTTTATACGAATGAATGAATGTAAACATTTTAACTTAATGGTACGTAAATAATTTAAAAGAAAAACTTAACTAGGCATCCTTAGGCTTTTTAGTGCAACAAAAAACATCCACTTTCTGTATTTCGAGTTGTTAAAGCAAGAGTTTCAAAGAACAAGCCTTCTCTCAGGAAAATTGCCGTAGCCGTTTGCTCATAAGTTTTGTACAAAAAAAGCAAATGCATCCCCAGGTTGTTGGTTTTTTGTTTGTTTGTTTTTTTTTTCTTTTTTTTTTTTTTTTTGCCATTGAATAAGTATGTGCTGGAAAGAAACAAATTGCAATGAAAATTTACTACCTAACTGATACATATGTATATACTCCATGAGATATTTAGGCATCTTCAAAATTTAGGATGCAATCTGTATAGTGTGGCTAACGCATAGTTAGGTTGGTTTCCATTGTTTTTCAAATGGGATGTCATTTGGAAAGTTGTTTCATCAGAGCTTTACCAATAAAAGGGTATCATTTGTGTTTTTTTTTTTTTTTCTGTACACTGTGCCTTCTCCTTTGCCTCAGCCGCAGTTGTTAAGCTGTATTAAAAGCTATGGAGATGTACCTGATAGAGGCAGCGTTCCTGATGGCTGCAGCGATGTTCCCACATTGAAGTATCTGCTCTGTCTGGCTAAGTTGTGTGGTGTGTGGCATTCCTATAGCTCCCCTCTCTATGCCTTATAGTGGTATGTAAAACTAGGGTCCTGCATCTACCCACACGAGTGCACATGAGATGTTTTTTCTGATGATAGCCTGGGGAACTGTTCCCGAACCTTGTGAGGACTGCCATGGTTTTGCTTGGCCTTCACACCGTAGCTAACGGGTCAAAGTCAGGTCTCCTGTGTATGCAAAAATCTGCAAACGGTGTGGCAGAGCCCTGGCGTGTCCTCTGTCACCCTCTGGAGGTGAAGTCTGAAGGGCAGCAAAAACCGAAGGTGCTGAAAAAAGGAAGATGACCACTAAGAGCTACTGAGGGGAGCAGAAAACCTCTGCCTGGCTTTGAGGGCCAATCCTCTGCATTGCTTCGCAGATGGGAGCAAGACTTGATGCTGTGTGTGTTTTCCAGCTACATCAGCAGCACTGCCATACCGGGATGCCCAACCATCGTGCCCAGTGGTACCGTCACACCATGGAGTGGCTGTGATGTGAGTCTTCGCCTCCCTGAGCCAGATTTTCCTTGGGGGTGAAGTGGGATAGCTCCTCTGCTTGTGGAGAAGCTATGGTGATGTGCACCCGCTGAAATTCTGGCCTGTAAGACCCAGAGGGCTGAGGCTGCCTCCTTAACCTGGGAGCTGATGTGAGGACCAAGGGATGGACACAGCCCTTGGTGAAGAACAGCTTCTAGCCAAAAGGGTCAGACCAAGCCTCTCCTATGGTTTGGGCTGCTCTGGACCTGCCCAGCAGCCCCAGTGGGGCTGTCACACCAGCCTTGGTGCTGGGCCACCTCACTCCCTTGCTCCCTGGGGGTTGATGTGGTTGAGCACCCCAGTCCTGCTAGCCTGAGGGCCACATGGGCTAGGACCTCCTGACTTACAGATGGAAAGTCATATCCAAGTGCAAAGAGGGCCATGCAGGGAAACACTGGGTTTAAAAAGCAAAGGGTGTGGAGAAGAGGGTGAATCTCCTTCCTTTTGAAACATTTGTTGGCTGAAATATTCTCTTCTGTGGTTTTCCATTGTTGACACTTAAATGGATAAAAAAGCTGTTGCTAACTGGTGTTGAACAGCTTTCATGCTTAGCTGGTGTGCCACTTCTGAATAGCACAGTGCGAAACTCATTGCTGGGCAGGAGAGGGCTGCGTATGTTGGAGCTACTTTGCTTGGAATTGTTCTAAACCAGGGAGCTTTAGGAGACTAAAACCAAACCAGGGAGTTTTAGGATACGCACACATCCAGCAGCCTGCGGATGGTCACATTGCTTTGAAACCCCGTGGCATCTTTGAAGAGGGCTCCTGGGAAGCCCTTCTCCCTTCTCAGCACCACCTTTCCCCAGGGTCTGACTTAGGCTGGTTCCTGCAGATAATGAGTCCTGCGGGGCATAGAAGGGTGCCCTATGTAAAAAGAGTCCTTTTGGATCTGAGGCTGAAAATGCTATTTTAGGTGATATAAGCAGGAGAAAAAAAAAAAAGGAGAGAAAACCAGCTTTTCATAGGGAAGGTGTTTCCCATTATTTCTTATCAGCAAAAGCATCAAGAATGAAATACTTTGCTTCCCTGGACCAGAAGCAGGCCTAAAACAGGTTTTTATCCCTCTGCAGGAGGGAAGGGGGATGCAGTACCATGTTGCCTTACCCTACAGATGCCAAGGAGGTTCTGTGTTATGACTTTACATAGAAAAAGTCTACAAGTCTACAAGAACTCTTATAAGAGTACCTCCCTACTCAACAAAACTGCTCTCCAAGTGTACTGATTGCTGGAGCTGTTTGGCAAAATAAAGATTTCTCTCTCTCTCTCTTTCCTTTTTTTTTTTTTTTTTTTTTTTTAATTTTTGTCTTTTAGTCCTGCTGAGCCGGCACAGCTCTGGGTGTGTGAGCTGGACTTTGCTCTGGCTCATACATCACCAATAACACTGATACCGATAGACGGCCTGGCCAGATGCTTTCCTTACTTATCCCTGTTTCTCTTCAGTGACAGCCCTTGGGATGGGCTGAGAAAGAACAAAGAAAGAGTTCGACTGTGGGTCTCAATTACTAGCAAGGCTGAACAAGCCAAAATGACCCCAGAGCAGCTCTCTAGTACCAGGATGAAGCTTCAGAGTTGACATTTGAAAACAAAACAAAACAAAACAAAACAAAACAAAACAAACAAACAAACAAACAAAACAACAACAACATATAATTACTTGTTAGCATAGCGCCTTTTCTCTGGAAACAACCAAAATGAAATAGCCAATGACTCAAGGCATCTGCTTTGAGCTCCCATGTCAAGTAATACTCAGGCCCACATTTTGCTTTGCTGACCCCTCGAGAGCAGACCGATCCTGGACATGTGTGTTACCCCAGGCTCCTGTCCTCCCTAGATCCCAGGTTTTGTACTAGAACTGTTCCTGTTGCCCTCATCCATAACTATATATTTTTTTCTATTCAGAGTGCTTGAAATCGGCTGCGATCCCTACCATGGTGCAAAGTATTTTTCATCATGGCATTGACGGCATACACTGGTGTGGTGTGAGTGCTGTGGAGGTATGACAGGGTGCAGCAACTGCTGGGCTTAGTCTGGTGAATGGGGTGAAGCAGAAACAACCAGTCCTGGTGGTGACTTGGGGATGTCACCCAAAGGGAGAGGCACCTGGCTCTTTCCAGCACCACACGTGGGTTTTTTTTACTTGTGGGCCAGCAGAACGCAAGGACCAGATGTGAAGTGAGAAGCCAAAGTAGCTGATTTGGTTTGGTTTTCTTGCTGCAAACCTAGATAGAGACATTTGTCAGCCCTGCAACGTTTGCTATATAGAACTTGGGTAATTTGCTCTCTGTTCCTGCATAAAAATAATACCACCTCTTTTCTTTTCCAAGAAAAGAATGGATTTAGGAGTTACATCCAGTCCCTGTTACCAAGAGCCTTAGCTGAACGCCGGCTGCAGGAAACCCAAAATGGACTTCAGCTCCTTCTGTGTGGTTGCAGATCCAGATCTTCCTTATCCAGCTGTCCTGAACTTCATTCCTCACAGATCCTTCAGTTCCTAAATATGTATACATTGGAAATTCCAGGGTTGTGTCAAACACACTGAATTCAGTATTAAAATATAGTGCAAGGGTTATTGCAGTTGGCCAGGGGAGAAGGAAGCTGAAGGCTTGAGGGGCAATTCTAAGTGGCCTCAGCTCCACATGTTGCAAAAAGCTTTGAGATCCTTGTTACATGTTTGTAACTTGTTTTGGAATCACTTCTTACCTTCTTTCCTTAAAGATATCTGAAGAAAATTGAAATAAGACGTACGAGAGGGGAGGAGGATTTAGGTGCCCTGGTGGACATGCAGCCAAACAAGAGCTGGCAGAGCAGTGCAGTAACCAAAAATTCTGATACGTTGCCTGAACAAATAAACAGGAGAATATTGAGTAGGAGTGAGGAGGTAATTTTACTTTGGGATGCTGCATCCAGAGCTGGCATGCACATTTGAAAAGGATGTTGAAAACGAGAGTGTAGGGAAACAGAACCACAGAAATGATTTAAGGACTGGGGAAAATGTCTGGCCTTGACAAGTTTAAAGACCACAGCTTGCTTAAAGTATCCAAAAGAGGACTAAAAGGTGACTGATTTAGAGAGTCCCTTCATGAGAAGAAAACATTTGGTACTTAAAAGGGCTTTGATCCTACAGAGAAAGACATAACAAGGTCTAGTGGACAGAAGGTGAAGCCAGATATACTGAAATATTACTGAGAAATTAGTCTCAGATGAAGCAATGAACATAATTAGCAAAGGGAGTGATGGCAAGGGAAGAAGAGGAGTGCTCAATCTCTTGATGTCTTTGCAACAAAACTGGAAGACCAGCTTTAGCGGAGCAAAAGTGACTGAGCTCAGGACCAAGTGGGTTACATCTGCTTCTTTGTAATTTATAGGCTGGATTAGTTTCCATTTGGCCTGACACTGTATTACTTTTTGGGATGAGACCCAATGCTGAGATCTTGAATTTTTGTCATTATAAAAAAACCCCATGGCACTTTTCCTGTGAGTCGTGGTAAACACTGTGGTGTCTTGACCCAGTTTCAGCATAAGTAATTATTTTTTCGCCTACCTAAAATGTCCTACTTCCTCTCCAAAACTGTCCTGCATCTTTGTTGTTTCCTGTTAAATACATCCTGAGTTGCACAGAAGAAAGGGCCGTGTTTCAAAAATGAACAAACAAAACTTGAAAATCTCTCATCTTCTATGGTGCAACATGCAGGCAGGGCCTATGAAGCAGCTTGCTGTTTTTGGAGAAGCAGGAAGGAAACATTTGCTGAAGACGATGGTCTGCAGGTCTTCCGTCTGTGACCTTTCAATACTGTGAAGACTGCAGCCTGAAAAATGAACAGAGGCGCATGGAGCATCTTGCAAATGAGGGGATTTTAAAAAGGGGGAGCAATGGTAGGTTGGTTTGTACAGTGCACCAAACCCCGGCTCTGATCCAAACCCTACTTGTTTTGCTTATGGGGATAAATATAACAGAAAAAAAAAAAAAAAAAAAAGGCTGCATTTTGTGCCTTGCTTGCTGGGGACCCAGCGTTGCGGCACAAGAGGCAGTGGGAGAAGATGTGCCTTGTGTATTTGGCTCGTCTTTTCTCTGACCCCTTTGCAGTACAAAAGAGCCCCAAGGCAGATGGACAGATCCTGGGGAGTGCTCACACACTGGAGGGGTTTTGCACAAGCCTGTCAGATGTGCCTCTCCCACTGCCTGCAACAAAGCCAAGAAGAGAGTGTGTGTGTTTGCAATGGGCTTGCGGACAGGAGGGGAGAGGATACCTGGTGGAGATGAGATCTGCTGTACCTCATTGATGGGGCAGGCTCTGCTTGCTGTGACTCGAGGCACCCGAGGGCCAAGAAGCTCCATCTGGCCTTCACCGAGCCCGCATGGCCTCTAGCAGGCTGGGTCCTCCTCTTCTACATGTCTGTGTGTGTGCATGCACCTTTGTTTTCAAACGTTAGATCTTTTTCTCTTCTCTCCTTCTTCTACCATATCCCACAGTGGCCTATAATTCACCTGAACCCAAGTTTAGGAGACAGAAGTGCTGGGATGTGGGGCTGTATTTTCAGACCATAGTCTCTGTTCTGTCTCTGTTCTTCACAGAACAAACTATGTCAAACGGTTCATTTCATTTTATTTTATTTTAAACTATTAGGAACATTTTTTCCAGCCTGGAACAGGCTCCTGGAGAGCAACACACCCTTCCCTTTGACATGGTGATGTCCTGTAGGTTCTAGAAACTTTGACTTGCCTTCTTTATCAAATCAAGTTGAGAACCTGGACACTGGAAAACAGCATTTTTATTTTATCTAATGGAAAACAACAAAAATATTGCTTAAAAGTTTGACCAATAAAATACTTATTCTTTCTTGCAGCTATGAAGTGATTCCTTCAACGTTTTAAATTGCATGCTGGCTGCAATCAGAGTAGGCATGGAGAAATGCCTACTCTCTGTGCAGTTTAGCAACTCTCAGAAAATTAAAAAATGTGTCTTCTCCCAAAGTATTGCTAGGATTATCTGTGCACTAGAGAGAAGGAGGCCAGCGGTGTCTTTAAAATTAGAGCTCCCATTTTATTACCAGGTCCCATGCTTTGCTCAGAGTAGTGATACAATTCCTTGGACTAAATGAAAGCTTTGTATAAGCAGGAAATTCAGGAAAAACAGCTTGTCTTACTAAGTCTCCATGATCAGTTTTCAGCAAATGTAAGAAACTTGAAGTACAGATCCCAGCAGACTCAGGCTCTGTAAACAAGGCACTGATATCTTACCATTTCTCCGTGTCCGAGTTCATCAGGGAAGAATGGGATAGGTATCAACAGCTGTGTGCCGTATCCCTTCTGCAGCGTGAATTGGTCCCGATCCTGCTGCCTTTAATGCTTGTGCAGTTTTTCCTGTGCAAGTAGGTAGGTGAGTGAGCCAGAGTGCTTGCTTCGGGACTGTGTGGTAGGGTCAAATCTGTCGCACTGTGAAACCATTTCTTATCTAAGGCAAAGGATTAACACCTCTAAAATGAGCCACATTGAAAAAAAAATAATAATCTGGGTGAATCTGAGAGAAACTCGTATTTCACACCTGCTATGTACCAAAGTGTGCCTGATATTTATGTACACTCTGCTTTCCTGGCCCCAGGCAACCTAAAAGGTGATCAGGATGCTTCGCTCATGATTTAATGTACTTCATCCAGGGGGGAACCTATGCGAGCGAAATGTTAACTCTGAGGTTTCAGCCACACACGGTTCTTGAGAAATTTTGACCTTGCCTCTTTGTCCACGCAGATTGAGTCTGGGACCTCCGGTAACTCCCCCAGCCCAGGCCTGTGCTTGCTCCCCCTGCAGTCAGGAGCACAAACCCTGGCAGGTCAGTGGCAGAGGTGAGCTCTGATTTATAAGGACCTTTTAAAGAGAGGAGCCCCAGCCCTAAATTATGGTAGGCTAAAATAGTACCTAAATTATGGCAGGGAAGCAGTAAGCCATCCATTTCGATGTAAGAGCTGTGTTAGCTACAAAGGCAAGGAGTACATGCTTGACACCTTTGTAATTAATGAGACTCCCGATGGCAGCCTCCTAGATCAAACCCCAGCCGCTGGGAGGAGCCTCGTAAAATGCAGAGGAATTCAGGACAGGCTTCGGCTAGCTTTTCCAGATGGCTTGAGTGGTGCGGTCTGTGTTTCAGGGACTTGCCAGGTCTATCAAGCAATCTTGGCCATCAGAAGCCACGGCTACCCCCTGTCCCTAGGGGAGGACAGGGTCACCCCTCACTGCTGGGGCGATAGGCATCCCACTCACCTCCACCACCTCCACGGTGGTGCAGGAGAGCAGTGCCCACCTGGGATGATGCTGAGAGAGCTCGATCTTTGGGCCTGGCGACTCTGTCCTGGCCAAAGCCGGCCTGTTTAAAGGAGAACCAACACTCTAGGTGGTTAAAAACATGAATGTGTGCTGCTTACATGGCATAGGTGGGAGGGAAGCAAGGTCGTGATGGTTGGATGGGGCTCTGCTAATAAGAGGCATTGCAGCAGAAGGCAGTGGGAAAATGTCTTTTTAGGGAGAAAACTTAAGAGTAAGGACAGCAGTAGCGCAGGAGAAGAGCAGGACAAATCTCAAGCTGTAGTGTGATCAGGAGACTGAATCTTCTCTGCAAAACTTTTGGAGGACATTCCTTGTTCCCATTTTGTGGGTTAGAACAGTGAGTTTTCCAATTTTATTTCATTTTTTGTCACAACCAGGCTCCTTTGGCAGGAACATGAATGTGTTACAGGACCTCTTGAATTTTTGGTTATACCCTGGCATGGTACATTTTCTGGTGACAAACATTTTAGCAGATCTAAGGGAAATTTACAATTTGCCAAACTTGTTGTTGTGGTAATTTTACAGTAATTTTGTCATGGTCTGCACTTGCCCTGCTTGCATCACAGACTACTTGTAGGCACCCACAGACATCGTGGCTGCATGCTGCCCCCAAGACGTCTGTCCCCAAAAGGGAGTCCTCCAGAAGGTCAGAGCCAGGACCGATATAGCCTGGTCTGTAAGAGTTTAGAGATGTATAGGGGAAAAAGAGCCCAGATTAAATGGCTCTTTTAGGTAAATTCACTCTGAGCAGAGATGGAACTTCACTATGAAAGCAGACAAGGTAGAAACCTTGGGTAGAGACAGCGGTGACTCCCTGAGCTCCCTTAATCACCTGATCTCGTTAGACACACTGACTTCAGACTCATCAGCAGTGGGGAAAAGGGAAAGCCCCTGACACCCCTGGAAATGGCAATTTAGAGATTTAATGGTTTTCTGCATCAGCATCATAGATCGACAGATGGAGAAAATAATGCTGGGGAAACTGATATCTTTGTGATTAGAAATAAAACTGAGTTTTTGGTCTGTATGATAGTCCATGGATCTTCCTAGACTCAGATTCACGTTGTTTGTGTTTGGTGTCTGTGTGGATATAATGCTTTTAACCTGCCAGGGTTAAACCACAACAGTGGGAATGGCTCTTTGTCAACCCCTTAATTTCACCATCTTGTTTTAAAAGTGCACCTGTCTGTTTGCTGTCGTTATTTCCTGTGACCACTTAAACTATACAAGAGATGGGCAAAAATAAGAAAGATATCTGATGAGACCCATGGGTCTGCCTGAGCTGCTCTCTTCCACCTTTACACTGCAACCCCCCAAAGCTGCTCTCACTCGTACTGGTGACCACATGTCCCAGAGACATTTCCTAGCCCTGGGACCTGCCAAGGTTGGTCATGCTCTCACTGTAACCTTTCAAGTGTAACCTAAACCAGTGTGGCCTTCACAGTAAAGGATAAAAATTTAAATGCAATCCAGGTACAAACAAGGTAGCAAAATTAGTGCACCTGGCCTTTATTTCTTCTCTTCAGAAAACATTTTGAAGACACTCTTGTGGTTTGAGTGTTAACCCCTGAATGATTCAGGACTGGCAATCCCCTTAGTCACAGCCCAGGGTGAGGTGCAAGGCGAATGAACTCCAGCTACTCAGAGGGAGATTTTTTTTTTATAGCAGCAGAAAATACAGGTCCCGTTTTTGCCCTTTGTACCAGAGATAGGGACAAAATAATAATGACCACTGTGAAGATAATTCTGATTTACACTAAATAAATTATACCACTTGTAGGCCAACTGCAAGTATCAGCCTGAGGCACGCAGCTCACGTTCCCAGCTAGAGCAGAGGAATGAGACGGACTTGGGGGACACCCCTGTGCCTTTCTAGCCGTGATCGTTTCCCAAACAAGGGTTTCCAGGACGGTCTTATGAGAGATGTGAAACATGCAAAGCCCCCAGCATCACTCTCCCCAGGCGCACACGCTCTCCTGCCTGTCCCCATTGCAAATGCTGGAGCATTGCTGGTGTGGGGGCAGCATCCCCATGCCCTGGCAGGAGCAGGGAGAAACTGCGCATCCCCCAAGCACCATGGCTTGCGTGGGCGTCCTGGGAGGAAGGGGAAAAGATGAGCTGGAGTTTCCCAAAATATTCTTATTTTTTGGGTGCTACCTGATACGTGGATGCTGGTGCTGTGTCTTAGCCAGCAGGCTTGGGCTGAGAGGGTGAGAAGGGGAATTCCCTCGCCCCATGAAGAATGGGAATCATTTATCTACCACAGCCATGAATATATTAATTCCTTTGTTTTGTGTGTATTATTGGACTCCTGTGAATTAACTGCATAGCCAGAGGATAGGACAGCATCCTTCTATTAATAAATACAGGGTAGATAAAAAAAGTCATGTGAGAGTTTCGTTGTTTCAAAAATTGAACAGTGGACCTGAGGCATGCAGTATGTTTTTAATTAGAATTATTACGTAAAGTGAGTAATAAAGTGAAAAAGCTCCTTGAGTTCTCTGATAGGATATTCATTAGCTAATCAACAGAACTATTATTTTCTTTGAAGTGTGCCCTACTCTGCTGAACTAAAGTGCACACACTGATTTACTGGTAAGGGTAATTAAAGGGCATGTCATAAACACCACTGACGTAATGGAATATTGTTCTTTAACCGTCTTTCCAGTTAACTCTTCCACGTGGAAAGACAGATATTTTGCAGCTGACCCTTACCTGGTGTCAAGAGTTCTCCATCTCCTAGTGTCACTGCAATTTTGGGAACCAACGACACTCGAGGATGTAGGCTAGCAGTTATGGCCTCCTGCAGCTGTGAAGTAGATGTGTTTGAAAGGTTTCCATATAACAGCCTTAGCAAAAACCTCATTGCTGTGCAGAAGCTTTTTCTCAGAAAAAAGTAGGAGTTTCAAGGAGAGCCTACACCAGTGTAACCTGGCTAACCCGGCAGTGAAGCCCTGCTGGGGTGGTGAGCACTTCAGAAAACAACACCTTCCCACCACGCCTCTCTTGCACTTGCACCTTCCCTGAGATATAAACATTGCCCCTGGCTGGGCAATATAGATGGTATACACCTTTCTAGTTGTTAATGGGGACCTGCTCTATCTGTAAGGGGAAGGCCAGGTATGTTGGAAGAATTGTAGCTAAGTTATGCATTAAAATCTACATCTTTATATAGCTTGGAGGATCTTCAGTAATAAAGTCCGAAAATTGGTGGTGCTTTGCATCCAGCAGAGCTGCAGGCTTACAAATGCCATACTGGCACAAGGGTGCATGAGTGAGCAGGGGAACATCAGCACAGACGTTTCCTTTTTCTTGCTTGCTTTCCCTTCTCTCTTTCCACCGCCCCCCCACCCCCCTTTTTTCTTCTTCCCTCTCTCTCCATCTGTTTCATCTGGTGCATCTTGGTTTTTTTCTTCCCAGCTATAGGGTTGTCTTCCATATGTTTCTGGACAATCAGAGGATTGGAAAAATCTTAAATCCACAGCACTGAATAAAACTACTTCTTAGTTTGTTCATTTCTTTTCCTTTGCATTTATTGGACTCCCCAAAGTAAGCAAGTGGTAGCATCTCCTTACTGAAATTCAGGTAGTGGCATCATTCCAGACAACAATAATAAATAGGTCATAAAAATGGAATAGGTAATTGTCTTTCACTTACACAAATGAAAGAAGAAGAAAACAGATATCAATAATTTAAAATGCTTGATTTCATAATATGGCAAACATTTTTAACTGTGTATTTTAAAGGCATACGTTCCTGTTTATCTAAAATACGCATGTTTTCAATGTAGGTGACTGTTTTCATTTGTAATTCAAAGCAGTGGCCAAAATTCTATTTTGATCACAGATCTTTTTCATCTTACTTGTGTTACTAGACCCAGTATTTGCTCTCTGTTAGGATGACACTATCAAAACCAATGATATAAACCCACAATGGTATACAACTAGAGCACTCACATGCTTTTCGATTACAATCCAAGCTGGAAAATGCTCTGTCCTCCTGTCACTGCTGAGAAATAGATTGAGGCTCATTACCCACTTTAGGGATCAACAGAGATGAGATGGATTCAATGGTTTGCCAGAAATCTCACAGGTGCTATCCAGGGAAAACATTTATGGCGTATCTCCCAGGCCCCAGGCGATGTCCCAGCTGGTGAAGATGGGCCTGGGTAATGGTGTGTGACGGCTCCACTGGTGACTTCTTGGCATGATTTTGGTCAGGACCACGTAGCACTGTCCCGGCTACCCCCCAACACGGGCTAGGGGACCAGCAGGGTCCAGGGACTGTGCCCAGCTTGAATTGTTGCCCCCTGCTTTGAGGGTGAGAGAGCTTGGTGGACATAGGCTGTGCTTTGCAGTACTTTTCCTTTGCCTGTTCCTTGGCCCATTTTTTTTTCTCTCCAGCATAGATAGAGCCGCTTGATGTGTATTTGTGATGTGTGGCTGTCTGCTCACATGGAATTGGCATAGTTCAAGAATGGCTCATGAAGAAAGAAGATAAAACACAATATGAAATGTGGATGAGTCTTTTGTGACCCTGAGCCAAGCCCTGCCTTAAAACTGGGGATATTTTTTCATGAGGACACGTGATCCTCTGCCTATGCAGTGTCAGCACAAAGCAGAGATAGGCCCCAACACATGACTCTTTAGTGACTGGTTTGAATGGAAATGTGTGATTTCTGAACAGATTTATTGTGCAAGCAAAAATGTATTTGCTAAAGATTACAGCAGCCTGTTTGCTCTGAATGCTGAGCCTGGGGAATAAAGACTGCTCTGTGTGACTTTTCGTAGCACAGTGAAATAAGGTTTGTGGTGTCAAATACCTGTTTTAGATTTGTTATGCCCGTCCCATGGTCAGCAGTGCCCCATCTGTGTGGGGCCAGTGGAAGCATGGCAGGGCCAGGGCCTAGAGACTCCTGCGTCCCTCATGGACGCAGACAATAGGCCTGCATACCACTCTCATGGCCTTGAGGTCTGTGCCAGGTGTGGACACACAACCTACGTGCCCATCGCTCCCCGACCTTCCCAAAATGCTTCTTTGTGTCTCGGCGGTCACCGAGATGCTCTTCGGCCCACCAGAGCCCCCAGAGGCCTTCTCTATGCTGTCCTCAAGCTCCTTTCTGCCACCTCCTTCTCAGGGTAGCAGGGACCCAGGAGTCTCCGCTGATGTCTGGCTTCTGATTAGAGAAAGAAGGGAAGAACCAGGACTTGGCCTTAGACTTCCAATTAGTCGTTGCCACTTCAGATACCCAATGTTGCTACAATTTATGTCAGATATGTCTTGTGTTTTATAATTTCATAGCTGGAAGATTTTGCAGGAGGTAGGACTAGGGTTCTGCTACAGTGAGCATTTTCCCTAAAATGCAGCAGCTGAGGAGTTTGGTCCCATTCCCTCCAGAGCTGTTTGCAAGGCTGGTTTATGAGCGTTTCCTCCAAGAATAACTTGTAGAACACATAGCCTAGTGGGCAACAAACCATCTTGGTCTGGGCGCAAATGTGTTCTGGGAGCATGAACCACACGGAAAGGTGGACAGAGATATCTCAGGCTATTTGACAAAGGCAAGTTAATGCAAAGCAACATTTGGGGAATTTCCATAAGTTAAAATCCACCCCGTTTCTTTTGCCTGGTTTTAATTTTTTAAAGCATTCAAGTGGCTGATCTGCAATGCACAGACCTCAGTTTGGTTTGGAGCTGCAGTTCAGATGGACTTGTAGACGAAAATTAAAAAACATAATCTTATAAGTGTGCTCAAGGTCAGCTGATAAAAATAATTCTTTTCCCTGTGTGTTGAATGCAGTTACAGGTCCCATCACTCAATTTCCCTGGCAGAAACACTCCTGAGACTTTCTTGTGCTGATACTCCACTGCACTGTTTGGAAAGAGAAACTCAGCCAACTACAAAGTTATCTTGGAGTTGTCCTTGTACAGGGGAGAATGGGGCTTGATTTGGTCTGGCAGGCTGCTAACATTTGCTGCCATGGCATTTTTTTGCCAGCCTTCATGGCGCCAGCGAATGGAAGAATGCCGCAGCCCATGGATTTCAGGGGGTTTGTTTAGCATAAGCGCGCTTGTAGGAGGAGTAGTTTCCTGAAAGGAACAACCAGAGTGGCTGACCTTGCACTGATCCTGCTGACAGTTCCTGCTTGAAATAAGGTTGCCCTGGTCTGGTACAACATCACTCACCTTCAGCAAGGGAGTTTCCAACTGTTAGGAGACGCATAAGAGCTATATAAGGACTAACACATCCACAGGAATCCCTCTGCACCAAACACGGGATCTGAGCATGTGCAGGCTCTGAAGGAACTCCAGACTGAAGGTTGCAGTCGGTTTGTGGAAGATGTCTCCCAGATCTGCACACCTTCAAACATCAAATTTTGAATCTAGTTCTGGATCCCAGGTAAAGGCAAAGGCAAACAAAGGGTAAATATCCTGAAATAGAAATCAAAATAATGTCCAAATTATTGGACAGGCTAGGATCTCCATAGCTGTTACTTACAAACTTAAAAATTGAAAAACCTTGTTGCAAACTGATATAAGGGACTTGGCAAATTCAGGCTCAAGGCAGGGGACTGAATGTTTTGCCCCTTTGCCCTCCTCACGCTTCTTGCCTTGGAAACCTACCTACAGTTCTGCCTGTTAATGAACATCTGCTTTTGATTGTCACAGACCCATATATTTCAGTAAAATAAACATACCTGATGTCTGCTTGGGAAACAGTCTATTGTTTCTGCTGTGGCAGGTTCAAGCATTGCTTTTAAATCAGAAATGGACATTTTTTTTACTCACTTGCCTACTGGTTACATTTAAGTGCTAAATGACCCCAGTGGGAATTATGCTTCTGTGTTTGGTCTAGCTGCAGGACATGGGCTGAAATGTTGCCTTTTCCTTGGTGTCTGATGTGTCCTGTGTTGAAGGACTATCTCTTGCATATACAGAGTATTGGTATAAGTGTATAAACGTATCATTTCCCATCTCTAGGCAATTTTGTGTTAGTTCAGCTGGACACTGGATTAAATGCAGATGAAAATACTCAGGTTAAAAAGCATGACCGCACCAAGTCCTGCTCATCTCGCCCAGTAATACTAAGCTACTGTATTTACTGGAGCCTTGTAAGTTGGTACCTCTGTTGCTGTCCTTCTGTCTGTGACACAAGACTGCATAATAGTCAAATAAGAAGAAAATATGTGTGCACGGTCACGACAAAAGCTGTACAAGGCAGGAGCTCCTGGTTTCCCAGGGCAGATAGACCTTCATATGTCATGACATGGTGTTTGCTGTTTGATAACCTACTGATCTTGTCATATAGTATGAAAATCACAGTTTCTAACCATGGGCGAAATCAGCACCTGTTGATTTCATGATAACTATTAGACTGTATGGGCGTAACCATTTCTTGCCTTACAACACTGCTGAGAGCAGCTGAGATTCCTCACCTTCACCTCTTCAGTCTCAGTTCCAGCTAGTTTCAGTCTCCATAACTACTTGTTGTGAAATAATAGGGATGGGAGGGACCTTCTGCTCAAGAGAGTAAAAGGTTCAAGATTTAATACCTTTTTTTTTTTTTTTTTTGTTATATCCTATCTACACGGTGAAAAGTTTTCAGCAGTCTAATTGTCTGTAGGGGAAAAATCAGTGCAAACGTACTGGTTCAAACCAAGGACCTTTCTAGCCCAATACACCGTCTCTAAAACGGGCTACAAAAAGATGCCTTGGGGAGCGTGAGAACAGGGCAAGTATTTGTAATATTTTCCTTTAAGTCCCTCCCACTCTCTGACCATTTTCAGCTCAGAACCGTTTGGACTTTCCTAAGCCTCTGCAGTTTGTTTATGTAGCAGCTTCAGATGGATTTCTCATCCAGGGCTTGTCCTGTCTCCCGTTTATCCTCTGTAAATTGTGTGCACAGTGCCTTTTGACAAGGGACTCCACAGACCTAGCACCTGCCACAAGAAGAACCACCTCCTTCAGCCTGTTGTGAACCCAGTGCCTATTAGTTTCATTTAATGGTCCTTAGGTCATCTTTTGGAAGACACTGTGTACATGCTGATCTCTGTCTGCAATCTCCAAGCCACTTCTGATAAACTACTGTCCTATCCCCACCAAAGCCTCTAATGTTTTAAAACCTGGGTCCCCCAGGTCATTTCCAGCTTGGGAGACTCAGTCGATAGACAATGGAGGGAAGTGGTTTCCCCCTGAAGGAAGCCTGTGCTGCAGTACCGGCACATTTGTGCATGACAGGTCTCTCAGGGACATCCAGAAGTGTCGGGCCAAGAGCACAGGCACAATGAGACTGGCTCACACCCCCACACTGCGCTGGCCAGGAGGCGCTGGACTCACAGCTAAGGACAGCAGTCAGCCAGGGCTCTGCCCAGCTGACTGACCTGGAGGACTGGGACAAATGCAAATATAGTCAGCCCATAGAAATGGAGTAACCATTTGACTGCACGTATTGGTACGGGTCAGCCAGGGACTTGCTGGAGAGGTGGCTGCTGGCCAAACCTTCCTCACCAAGGGGAATGCTGCTAGCATACAGCTAGGAAGGTTGGAAGGTGCTGCAGAAATTTGGTGCATGAACCGTAGACCGGGGCTGAGTTTGTTTAGGGCAGTGATGACATATGGAGGCCCATGTGGCCTGGGGTAGGATTGAAACACTTTGGACACAGGAAAGCGAGTGGCAAGAAAGAAGTGAACAGACAGCACTTTTGTTCAGGCTTCCATTAGGATCAAGATGAAAATGTGCATCATGCCTTTTCATTTCCCCCTTCTCAAGCATCTACCCATCTGCATTACCAGTCTTCCATGCAGCTGAAGCAAGAGAGGGACTGTGGAGTGGGAAGTGGGGGGACACTCTTCTGCTGCTTGCTATCACAGCTGGTTTTGAAATTGAGAAAAATGCATGGGATTATTTGATGAACTAATATAACCACATGGTTCTCATTCAAGCAGCATAAGAAAAAGGCTAGAACAGCAGCACTTACCTTCCCCTACCCCCAAAGGCAAATGAACCATTAATGCTGCAGTAAACCAGTAGAGCAAAGGTGTGTTTGCTGCACGAGGTCTCATAAAACTGAACTTTGCCCGAGACTGAGCAAAACTGTAAGAAATACACTGTTGGCAACTAAAGACATGATTTTTATACGGACAAGTCATCTAAGACCTTCATCTGATATTTTATGTGGTTTAAATTTTTTTTACACAACATCCATTCCTATCACTCTTTGGCAGGAAAGATGTCAAGGCAATAGGACAGATACATTAACCACATTTCTTGTGCTTACTTGTTACTGAGGTACCTTCTCCCATTTTAAAGTGTTTTATGGTCAAGTTGCTCCATTTGCATAATTACTGCCACATCACCAGTCAATCAATTTTATCTCTTTCTCTTCCAAACCAATCTAAATTATGATACTCATATAAAAACATCACACATGATCATAGACTTCACGTTTGTTATTGTTTCAGGTCAAAAAGATCTGATAAAATTACCCTCTGTTATTTCCCCCTCTCTGGCAGCTTCTTTCATTTACAGTTCTGCATACTTTATATGACACAGTAGTATTGTTTATCAGCAATTTTATTTTTCTTTGAATGGGAGACAAAATAAAACAAGTAATTGAGAAAGTCAAAGCAAAGCAAGTAACTCACAGGCTATTATGAGAATTACTCAATTTTATAAGCACATGAAATCACAACTATAGGTTGACAGGTTTGCCATGCAGACATCTGTGGGAAAGTCCAAAATGCTCCTGCATTCTGGGTAAACTCCAGATTGTATGCTAAAAATGTATCTGTGATTTCAACAGCACCTGGACTCCATTGATGAGAGAAAGTTGGTGGCTTTATTTTACATCTTGGTGGAATACTAAAAATAAACTAAATTTGAGGGAGATGACATGACTTACAGAGGTGTCTTCAGAAGTCAAGATGAGCAAATTCTTTTCTAGATTTTACATATCTGTAAGGAAGTATGACACAAATCATCGCTGCTGTGAGTTACGTGCTGGCTGGATCTTGCCACAAGTCCACATATAGGGAGAAAAAATCAGAAATATCATAAATGTTGATAATAAGAGGCACTTCTTAATTTCTTGGTGGTGGGAGTGAGCTCCCAGTTAAGAATTATCATAGAATTAACAATCTGATGACGTTCTCTAAAAATTTGTTGCTGATTCTGGCTCATCTTCCATGCAAGGCACACTATGACAGACTAAACGTTTTATCCCTTCTTATTGCTGAATGTAAAGCTCAGACTTGCTGAATGTAAAGCTCATTTTTGATCATTTGAAGGAGAAATGAAAAACTAGCCTGTTTCTTGCATAAAGGAGAGTTGACAGAGATACTTATAGAAGTTTTTAGCTTCAAAAGATTCCAAACAGAGCCAAAAAAACATGCAATACCTCATTTCTGCTGACTAATTTATCTTGCTCTTCTAGGTGTCCAAAATGTCATTTTTTAATTTTTTATTCTTTGTGTTTAGATTCATATTCTTACAGGCCAGATAGCAGTTTGAAGTGAATGGCAAAATTCCCACTCATGTTCACCAAACGAGGAATTCACATCTGCTTTAATCAAAGGCTTCTTGGTTGCTGCTGCCCTTGTCTCAGTGGTGCAGTTCACTGTTTCCTTCTGCTCCTCTGTAGCTCATTGTTGATTCAAGACCTGTTATTTGCACGCTGCTAGAAAATAATCCAGTGTGCTTTAAACAGGAAAACTCATGAAGGAACTGGATGGTGAGCTGATTGTTATTTGTGGTTTGGAAGTAAGTTCTTCACTGCTGATGAAATTGTTAGAGGAAAATAGCTATTTCATTCAAACTGCTTTCATGGCAACTGTTGACAGTTTCCTTCAGAAAAGCCAAGCCTCACCATTTACAAATAATGGGTTCAGTCTTATCCTGACAAGGACAATGCTATCAACAAGCTTCTGTCTTCAGGTTGATAAAAAAGGCTTAATAAAACAGTCTTTGTAAAAACATATAGTGACAAAACCAGCACACAAGCTAAGATGAGGTAAATCGTTTGACCAACTTTTAGTTGGCTGGAGATTTTGGGTAAATGAGGAGTGTTGCTGTAGCACGCACTTGTTTTCCCTCCAGTGAAAGATGAATATGTGGTGGGAATGCCTTGAACTGAAGCCTGAGCTGATATCTATGAACGAAAGCCAGATAAAGCCCCACTCGAGTGGCTTCTTTCCTTCCACTTGGAGAGAACCTGGATTATTAGTTTTTCAGCCATGTGGTTTGTGCTGTGTTCTGGACATATATAACCTGTATATTCATGTGAATATGAAGCTAAAAAGGGAAGCAATTGGACAACATGCCTTGTGGTGGCATCAGCACCCTGCTGCCCCTTCAGGTGACCTGCCTGGTATCCCATATAGGCAGGCAGCTGCTCAGTCGCTCCTGCCAGGCTGGGATGAGGCTGAAATGACAATCCTCTGAATGAAAGGTGGAGAGCTGCACCTCTAAGTAGTGCTTCTTACCCACTACCAATTTTGCAGGTGTTCCTGGTGTTTCTTTTTCCTGGATCATGACAGTGTGCTCACTTATTTCTCCCTGAAAGGCTGTTGGGGTATCATGCACATATCTATGCACATATAAAAATGTTCAAGCATGCTAAATGTGTAATGCAAAGACTGATCTGTCTTGCAGCTCTTTTCCAAGTGTAATTGAAATGAATTTGCTCTGCTGAGTCAGATTCTCTTTGACTCCGGGGTGTTTTGTAGGACTACTCTTTCTGGAGGACCGAGCAAGAAATAGTATTAACAGGGTGAAATTCCGTGCTTCCCAGACCTGTGGGCAGGGTCTTCTCAGGAGACAATCCTTGAATTGGGAATTTACTTCCCCCCTTGTGTGAGGGAGCCCAAGTTTGTTGACTTTCCCAACACGTTGCATAGGCTATCTATTTATTCAGGCTTTTTCTGAGCGGGTGGGTTTGGTGCGGAGGATCTTTGAAATTTCCTTTTGCTTTCCTTTCTTTGGAAGACACCCATTCATATCCTTACTGGCTTCCAGGCTTAACTACTTGTCACCTAAAGGAACGTGACAGATGTACAAAGCTGCAGAAAAAAAAATACATGGAGAAATTACTCTCTTCCTACATGAGCCTCTGTACCAGTTCTTCAGTAATTAAGGGAGGAAACCAGACTTCCTCCTTCCCAGCAATGCCAGACGTTGCTGGCTCGGCCCTTGGCAGTGCTGGTGCAGGAAGCGTCCCTCATCTTCAGCCGCTCACATCCTTACAGCCCGAGGACGAGCTGGCAGATGGATGCGGCAGGGCCAGCCATACCAACAGGAATAATCTCTTTGTCTCCCATGGAGCACTTAGGAGGTCAAAAAGGATGTGCTGTTGTTAGCTGGGCTCCCCACCGGCTGCAGCAGGCCAAAAGGGTCCAAGGCAGGGCTGATCCTCCTGCCTAGGGAGAGGAGGGCGGAAGGATGAGGGGGCAGGGAGAGGGAGATTTTGGACTGAGTTGATAGCAGCATAAAATATTTTTCAAGCAGTAAATCTATTAGATAAACTAATCTCAAGTGTTATGAGATTCCAGATGAAATACTGGAATATGCCAAGCTTCTCATTTTTATTTCCAAATGTTGAGTTAATTTGGATCCAAACCGAGCCAAATTTCGCCTTAGTGTAAGCAGGTGCAACTCCACGGGCTTGAACAGGGTTACACCCACTTACAACGGGGCTGGATTTGTCCTGAAGTGATTTAAATAGGGCAGAGCAGAGCACAGATGTTTCCAGTGTTTCAACTTTGAACCACATGCCACATGAACAACAAAAATTATTCTCGGTCTCTCTCACACCAAGCTGTGGCCTGGTGGAAAGCTGCGTTTAAGCACAGGGCCTCACTATCTTTCCTTTTTTTTTGTTCTTGTTTTTCATTTGCTGCTACTTTTACCCACTTTCTTTTCTTCTTCATCCTTGCATTTAAGATGTTTTAGTTAACGGGAAAGACCTGCCACCAGAGTGAACGAGAGTCTTGTTGATGGATTCACCTGACCCAGATGTTACCTCATTTCCTTCTGACTTCAGTATAATTGGGTACGGGAATAATACTCACGTTGTAATTTTCACTGCAGATTTTGTGGTCATTGTGTTTTGCCTATTCTCTTAAAAAACAGACATATTGGGAAACTATAGGCTTCCCACTAAAATCAAGTGACTCTTGCTCATTTAATAGTAAGAAAGGTGGTGTATGGAAAAAAAAAAAAAAAGGGACATTGACCTGGCAAAAGTACTTGGTTTCAAGTTAAGTTATAATTACATAACCATAGATCGAAAAACAGTGCTGGATGTGGACAGGACTATCGTCCTTCCCGTCACACCACCCAATGAAGCAACCACATTGCTGCCTGAAGGGGTCTGGCAGGGCAGTGCTGCCGGCCCAAATTAAGCTCTCAACACAGCTTACCCCCATCCACAGCTCAGATCAATGATGGTTCAGCAGCACTGGGGGCTGCCCAGGAGATGCAGAAGGTTCCCACCTACCCAACTCCTGGCAATGCTCGGGGAGCTCGGGCCCCATCTGGAGCTCGGTGTCACCTGGCTTTTATTCTCCAACCCGGATATTTGTGGCTCACAGCCATTAACTCTTCCTCCGCCCCCCCCTCCGTGCAAGCAGAGCAGCAGTTTGTTATCCGCTTCCTTCCTCCATCGCCCCCCGCCACGGCACAGCCCTGGAAGGAAGGAAGCCCCCAGCCCACCTCCCGCTGCCCTCACGAGAAATGGAGCCCGAGTGCCACATCGCTGCTTTGGTGCATGAGAGGGAGTGGGAAAAAGTGTGCTTTGTCACCATCCTATTCGTGGATGGAAAACAGCATGCTTTTTGGATGGGATGGCCAGCTGTTATTCGCAGGAGTCAGGGTTTTTCTCATTTCGGCAGGTCTGTGAGCATCCCCAGAAATGTTCAGCATCACAGGCAGGGTGTCAGCCTGCCAGCCACTCGTGCACCCCAGGACCTCACAGATGCCAGGGCAATTACAGCAGGCAGGTCTTCGACCAGGTGCCGACTTTGCAGTGATAGAGCTGTAACTGGGCCTGAGCAAAAGCCCCGAGTTTACCCATGGGGAAGGGAAAGATGCACTTTTCCCATGGGGATGGAAATGTGTGCAGGCTGAGCTGCTTCCTCTGCTCTGGAGCCCCAGGAGGCTCCGCTCTCTGAGGCACTGCAAGCCAGTGAGGCAGGTCGCTTCGTTCCTTCAGGCTCAGATGTTTAATGGTCTGGCTTGGCAAACTTTGGGTATTTTCAGGGGTTTCAAAGAACATTTGCTGTTAAGGAGTGAATCCTTAACATCTAGGAAAATATGGACCTTCTTAAAGTTGTATACGAGACCATCTTCTGGTTGTTCCCAGATGTCAAAGTACTCTTTCCATACTGTTATTCCAGTTAATTTACTCTCCTTGAAATTCACACAAGAGAGGCAGGCTTGCTTTTGTCCCTGAACTAGTAGTGTGCTTTTTAGCAACAATAGCAGCTTCAGCTGCAGAAAGCATTTTAGGTTCAGACCTGGAGGATGTTAAGCCTCATCTTGCACTTCCCCTTCAGCCATCCCTTTTGTTACTCATGTTAATATTCTTGGCTAGAGCAGCTCATGCTGAAGGAAGAAGAACAAAATGTTCGGTCTTTTAAGTACTCAGCTTCACAGTTGTTTTTTTTTCTTGCACTACAAACATTTTACCTAGTCTGGATTCAGCACAGGACCTTGCTGTATTTGTCTCACAGGCACATACAAATCAGTGTGCTCTCAGACTTAGGTAATAATCTGTGCATATGCCATGTCAAACCAGTGGTCAAAACAAAGCAAGGCAGAAAATAATAAAAAAATATAGCTGTGTTTATAGGTTTTCTTCCTATAAGTTGAACAGATTTGAATTAATAAATACTTACAGGGGGCTGGGCAGATATTTAGAGTATGATACTAATCTGCTGCCAGACTCTCTGTGATAAGTTTCCACTAAAGACATTCAGATTTTTTGCAGAGGTCTACCTGGAGTCCTTACCCTGTGTTGTTGTTTGAAGGAAAACAGTGATTGTAAGTCCTTCCCACCTGGGATGCTATGATGAGTTTTACAGAGGATATTCCAGACTCTGAGCCTCACTTTCTTCTCTGACACTCTTTCAAATAATTCAATCCTGAACATTGCAGAAGCCTGATGAAGACATGTTTCACATTTAGATGAGACAGCCCATACATCTGAAAGCAATTGCACTGACTTGCTGTCATGCAGATTGTTGCAGCAGTTATGCTGGGCATTTGCTTGGGCATTTTCATCTTTCATGTGTTTTACAGGCAGCGGAGACTCCGACCTGGGCAGGAAGCTAGTGTGGAGCAGTGATATCTGATATCTGATATCATATCTGCAACCCTGCTGTGAGGCATCTCTGGTCAACCAATAGCTAGGCTTACTGCTCCATTTGTTTCTCATATTAATAAAGCTCAGTGATTCCCAGCTTTCTTGTTTTAATTTGAATAGTGTTTTTATTAAATAGCATAATTTATGATCATGCTGTAGTTGCTATTTCTACTAACTAATTCTAGGAACCTGGGATTTCCCTCAGTGGAGTAAGCTATTGGTCTGCCCAGTCCTGACTCCTACCTAGAGCTCCATGCTTTGAGCAGGAGGCTGGGCCAGGCCATCTCCAGGGCTCCCTTCCAGCCTGGACGACTCTGTGAGTCTAAGATACAACTCTTAAAATCTAGTGTTATGTACTATGCAGAGCTTTTTTAACACCTGAGTGAAATCAGCTTTTGTCACAGAGTATGAACTTATCTCCCTTTACGCCACTATCAACTGAAGCCCATCAAATTACCCATCCCCTTCAAAATGCAATCGCATTATCTGGCTTGGCTTCTGTGAAGAAATACTTCCATTAACATATTGTAAATATTTCATGCTTTTATCTCAGTGACTGCTGTCTCTGTAACTTTCAATCAAAATTCCTTCAGTCTTGAAGTCAAAATGTATTTTATTTTTTCCCTACATTTCTGATATAAGTAATGCTTTATTCAGTGGGAGACATGCATGCTTTTAAGTCTCTGCAGTTCTTTTCCAGTAGATAGTGTCCAGTCACTAGGAAGATGTTCCTGGTACAGACAGGAAGGGTAAGGAGGCACAGTGTGTCTCCAGAATAACTGGAAGTCAATTTTAACATCCCCCAACAGCCACATGCTCCCTTCTCCTTCACCCAGAGCATGCTTGACAGACATGTTGTCCATCTCATGTGAAGCCTGGGTTTGGATTTATTTCCCCTCAAACTCATCCAAAGGGAATGAGTTTAGTCATCCCTGTGACTAGCGGTGTTCCCCAGGGGTCGGTGCTGGGTCCGGTCTTGTTCAACATCTTCATCGATGACACTGATGAGGGAATAGTGTCCACCCTCAGCAAGTACGCCGATGACACAAAGCTGGGAGGAGCGGCTGACACGCCACAATGCTGTGCTGCCATTCAGCGAGACCTGGACAGGCTGGAGAGCTGGGCAGGAAGAAACCAAACGAGGTTTAATACGAGCAAGTGTAGAGTCCTGCACCTGGGAAGGAACAACCAGACGTATCAGTACAGGTTGGGGGGTGACCTGCTGGAGAGGAGCTCTGAGGAGAAGGACCTGGGGGTCCTGGTGGACGACAGGTTGATCATGAGCCAGCAGTGTGCCCTGGTGGCCAAGAGGGCCAATGGGATCCTGGCGTGCATTAAAAGGAGTGTGGCCAGCAGGTCAAGGGAGGTGATCCTCCCCCTCTACTCTGCCCTGGTCAGGCCTCACCTGGAGTGCTGTGTCCAGTTCTGGGCTCCCCAGTACAAAAAAGACAGGGATCTCCTAGAAAGAGTCCAGCGGAGGGCCACAAAGATGATACAGGGCCTGGAGCATCTTCCCTATGAGGAAAGGCTGAGAGACCTGGGTCTGTTCAGCCTTGAGAAAAGAAGACTGAGAGTGGATCTTATCAATGCTTATAAATACCTGAAGTGTGGGAGACAGAGGGATTTGGCCAACCTCATTTCAGTGGTTTGTGGGGACAGGACAAGGGGTAATGGCCACAAGATAGCGCACAGGAAGTTCCACACCAACATGCGAAGGAACTTCTTCACGGTGAGGGTGACGGAGCACTGGAACAGGCTGCCCAGGGAGGCTGTGGAGTCTCCTTCTCTGGAGATACTCAAGGCCCATCTGGATGCCTACCTGGGCAGCCTGCTCTAAGGAACCTGTTTTGGCAGGGGGGTTGGACCTGATGATCTCTTGAGGTCCCTTCCAACCCCTACAATTCTGTGATTCTGTGATTCTGTGAACAGCTCCCATTTTGTGAGTCTTCTTCAAACAATGAGCACAGGCAGAGCGAGGAACACTTCTGGACAAAGTGCTTGCCTGCCTCTGAGATATGTGTGAACACAGTGATGAATTCACACTTCCTTCAAGGACAAGACAAACTCTGCTTTAAAAAATAGCAAGGTCTATTATATATGTGCACAGACATTTGATTTATTGATGCATAAAGATACATGAAAATCATTAATACAAAGGCACCAATACTGATACTCAAACAGGGCTGTTCCAAAGGAAAGCAGTATTCATTCTCATATTTTCATAGATCTAATCTGTCATGTCCATCTTGTTCCTTTAAAATAGCCAACTATATCTGACTGAGCTAATTTAATACAATTGGAAGGCATTTAGTACTATCTTTGGTAGCTTGGGTTGTCACCAGCTGTGAAATGGTGTGCACATTAACTTGCAGAGAACTGAGCTGGACAAAAATGCAGGGAACTGATTTTCTAAATGTCTGGAGAGCTCTCCTACTGGGTACAGAGCCACTGACACACACTGCTGGCATGGCCCTGGGGCAAAGGACGAAACAAGAAACGCCTGGTCCTCGTTCCTGAGCCCTCTCCTGAGGCTCTGGCCCTGGACTGAACCATCTCCCTCCTGCTGGGCATGGGAAGCTATTACTAGGACATTTTTATACCTCCATGGATTTAAAAAAAAAAAAAAAAAAAAAAAAAGCTTTTCTTTTAAAACAAGCTCAATGAGCAGGAGGTAGAGTTTTCTCAAGGCCTCACATTTCTGTTCCATGTTATTACTGGTAGTTTGGCAGTGTCATTAAATAATGTTGTAGAAGGTTAATTATTTTTAGTCGAGCAATGTAACATGGCAATAAAATTTTCAAGCAAGAGACCTGTTTGAAAGGTCGATGACCTCATATAAATTGCTAAGTGTCAATAAATATCTTACAACACAGGTGGAACAATATTTGTATGGTTATGGACAGAGCTGTAGAGTTTAACTTGCTCAAGACCATTACAGATCTTATGCTTAGAGCTGAACTATGAATGTCACCTACACAACCTTTAAAACTTTGTCCACTCAGACATAGTTTTTGACTTTTTCAGAAAGCACTGCTGTTTTCGAAAACTGAAGGTCACCACGAAAGCAGAAAGGCTTTTGAGTGAAGGAAAAAATGCCAACTGCCTAAGTAAAGTTTGATTTTCTTTTGATTTCACTGAAACTTGATTCCTGAATCATTTTGCTTTACACTTTCCCAAACAGACACGACACTGTATCAACCATCTTTAGATTTTTGAGTCCTGGAATTAAGTTAATATACGATTAAGTTAATATATGATAATTATTAAACTAGGAACACACAAAGAAATTTCTAACTTCAGTCTTCTCATGTGCCAACATAACCTCTTGGGCAGGATTTGCTTTTCTGTAAGATTCACCTACATCTGCTACTTCTGCCACTAATGGAAATGGGAGGGGAAAGACATTAAATGCTTTCTCACAAGGACTTTCCCACTCCATGCTGTGTTTGGATGCATGCAGGCTAGGTGACCAACATGCAAGGTCTTTGTGAATGGAGGAAAGCATATACTGAACTATCTCCCTGCTATTCTGTATGCAATTTCAAAGCAAAACAAAGCATGTCTTTTATACGTGATTCATCTTCTGGGAATTCATGCTTTCATAGCACCTTTTCTAAAACAGGAAATAAATATGTGTTGCTAAGCTACTTTCATGCTTTGAAAAATCCCACTTAAGTTTCCATTGTCCAGTTTGTGTTCTGAGGCCTGTGCTCCATCACCCAGCCAGCCCTTTCCCCCCCCACAATAGACTTTTGCTCTTTGAACGTGAAGGTAAAGAGTCACAATGACTCCCTGCTTCACTCAGCAGCTTTTGCCTCTTACACCTGTGCAAAATGTGCTCCAGCCTCACATTGGGCCAGCTGGCTGAGAAGTGCTTGGAAGATGTAGACGAAAACTCCCCAGGCACAGAGGGAAATCTTGTGGGCAGCAGGGCACCAGGCCAACTCTGGTGACCTCTGGCTCCTCATTGGAGCCCTCAACAACATCTTGATGTCTGCCCTGGGACACTCAGTGCTGGTGACCTCTGGCTCCTCATTGGAGCCCTCAACAACATCTCGATGTCTGCCCTGGGACACTCAGTGCTCCAGCCAGTATCAGTGCCAGCACTTCAGCCCAGCAGCTGCAGTGACCTGCATCTCAAGAATCCAGTCCGCCATCTTATCATCTTTGATTTGATGCACATAAACTTTATACCATATACAATTCACATGGAATTACTTCCCACCTACGTTTCTTAAAAGCAGCTGTCTACAGGTTAACCTAGAGTTATAAATAGGACTAGCTAACGTGATTGTACAAGCTTTCCCCCAGATCCTGGTCAATACTGTAATTCTGACCTGTAATGCACTCTCCCAGCAATTCCAGTACTGGGTGTCTCTTAAGCAAATAGGGCTAATCACTTCAACAGGCTGCAGACTTTTATGAATTGAATTGCATGGCAAATAGCTGTGACAGTGTGTACAACACTGCCAGACAAGAAAACAACATCATTATGTAGGGCAGAATGTGCCCCATCTCAAGAGAAGAGCGGAAAAATTGTATGACATTTTTAAAAGATGTGTAACTTAGTGGTAAACTATTTTTTTTGGTTATTTAGTTGTGGGTTTTTTGTTTATTTGTTGTGGTTTGGTTTTTTTTTTGTGTAGTTTTGTTGTTTTTCGGTGGTGGTGGTAGTGCTATGTTTGTTGTTGTGGTGTTTGCTTGGTTGGTTGGTTGGGTTATTTTGGTGTGGTTTTTTTTTTTTTTGTATCCATCTAGGTAGCCACTGCTGAAACTTTGGGTCAGACACATGGCGAGCTGGATTCTGGCTCTCTGCTTTCCCCAGTGGGCACTTCATGCTGAATAATGTGTGACAACCTGTGCCAGCTCGGTGTGTCACCCTCAGCAAAGCAGCAATGTGCCTCCGCGGTGACCGAGAGAGGAAGCCCTCCACAACATTAACACCACGGGCACCTACCCCTGCTTTCAAATGCCCCCTCCCCGTGCCCACTCCCCTCTCCTCCACCTGGGCCAGGGCCTGGGCCTTGGCCTGGGCCTGGTGCCTGGTGCCATGTTCAGGCTGGGGGGTGCCGTGGCCAGGCCAGGCCTGCAGCACAGAGCTCTGCCTGCTGGTATGTCGGGCCAGGCACTGTGGCAGGCTCCTGCCAGTGCCTCTCGTACCGGCTTGCAGTACAGGGCTGTTGTAACAGAGATGGCACACAAGTGGATCTGGGGGGACTGGAGGGGTCAGCTGGCTGTCTCAGCATGGTTCGGCCACAGCACTGTTGGAAGAGGTGATGAGCAAGGAGCCCCCAGCCCCAGAGCTCCCAGCGGCTGTGGGCCTGCCGCTGCTGGCTCCATGGTTGTGAAATGATCCCTGGCACGCTTTAACAGCTACACTAATACCCCCATGGAAAGAAACAGTTTGTTTCATCCATTCTGCCACTGGCAATCTGCTTCCATTTCCATTTTCCACCTCTTGCCCAAATTAACTTCAATCGTGTCACACGTGAAATGCATTTGGCTACATCTTTCTTCCAGTATGTAGATTTACATTAGTAATTTAGTGCTCTGAAGGTTTTGACATAATTAGACAGTCAGGCCAGCTAAGCTATAGTTTGCTTTATACTTCACATATCAAAGAGCATTCAGAGCACTTGGAATACTCTGGAAAACATTTCCCTGCAATTTTCAGCAATCCAATACAAATTCTTGGTAAAATGATACATTAGTCAAATATTACACAACATGTCTTTCTCTAACAACTTACAGCTCGTTTTAACTGTACTAAAAATAGTGGTTATAGCCCTCATTAATTATAAGGATGTTGGATAGTAAATTGCTACAAAAAAGCTTTCATGCCAGGAACTGCAGCTCCCTTGTTTGTATTTGATGTCTGTATTATGAGACAAATAATGTTTCCTCTCCTAAAACCACAGGCCCTGGCCCAGAGGAGCTGGCAAAACTCTCCTGGAAGAAAGCCAGGGAATAGACTGGGGGACACACAGGCTTAGGGGGGCTCTGATACCTGGAGTTCATGAAGGTCCTCTCCTTCGTGAGCTGTTCTCCTGCAGCTGTCCTGAGCTCCAGGGTACAAAGTGACTGGGGAAAAAGATCAGGAAATCTGGGACATCCCCCTCTGATTTTGAAAAGGGGTTACTTCCACAGAGAAATAAATTCTCTGTCTGTATTTTGTAACTTAAAAGACTGGGGAGAGTTGCAGGCTCAGAATGACGCTGAGAGCCAGCTAGGCTCTTTCTATCTCCTACATCTGGAAATGGAGAGTCTACTGTGAAACGCTTCTTATACGTGTGCCACCTCATGGTCTTCAGGCTTTCCCCAGAGCAGTAACCTCACAGCACAGCACCAGCAAATGCATAAAAGGCTGCAGCAAGCTCCAGGGCTCACCCCTGGTTTTGTGTCACTGGTTTCAGTGAGGTCACACAGCCGTATGCCTGGGGTTTCTTGTGGCACTTGCAAGAAAGATCTTGATGAACACTGCAGAACACGCGACTATAGGGAATCCCGTTGATATCAGGAGGCTATTTTCAGCATGTGGGACCAGAGGTCATTAAAATTGGCTGTAGTGCACTGAGGTTAAACCAGCATGTCCCTCCAGAAGAATTTTGCTTGGAAATCTTTTTGTATCCAGTGGGAACACAGGCAAGTAAGAGGGAGATGATGTTAGTCTATAAAATCATGACTGGAGTGAAAAGAGTGAATAGGGAACAGATATCACAAATAACTATCACATTACTAGAAGGAAAGTTACATTCCCACAGCAGACTAAATTGACCTAACAACAAGGCCTTGGCTATCCTGTCCTCTTCAAACCAAGTTGAAAATCAAATCAAGTGAAGAGTGTTCTGCTGGTCTAGAGAGATGAGGCAGTTCAGCATGGAGGTGGACAAGCAACTCCTAAGCTTGTGTGTGGCCGAGGCTGAGGCCATGGCCAGACTGATGGGCAGGATGCAGTGGCTTTTGTACCTTACCTCCTGACTCTTGTGAGTCCTGCCCAGATTGCTGTGGCAGGCAGTGAAATGTTCAGGAAGCCTGCAGTGTGAACCTCTTGTCAAACAAACCTGATGCAAAGTCCAGCACCAGATAAACACAAGGAGATCTTTTTCTCTTGAGGAAATGCAGAAAGATACTGTAGGACATTTCCCTTCAACATGCAATGGAGGAAGTCTACACAGGTCTGGAGAGAGGGGTTGGAGAAATTATTGGAGGATGTGTCCGGCTGACTTCTGACAGCTGAGAAGTTGTGAGAAAGGATGGGTTCATATAGGATCTGTTCTTCCCTGTGCACCACTTCTCAGCCCCTTTGGTGACAGGCCGGGCAACTGCTAGTGGGACAGCTCAGCTACTGCCATTACACATCAACACCTTCTCCTTTGTCCCTCCGATAGTTCAAGCCAATAAAGCACACTCAGAAATTCACTGTATTGGAAGAATGACTCCCTTTTGTGCAGTTTTCTTCCCCTTAACTCAGCTTCATCCTATGCCTGGCATGCTATTCAGGTTCTTTGGGTATATGTGGGATTTCACTGCAGTAATCATACGGTAGAAAATAAACAAATAAACATCAACCCAACTACATGACAGTACAATTTCCTTGCTAAAATACAATGGTATAAACTGGTATAAAAAGGGATTCTATGATTTATTGTGATTGAGGGCTAGATCCAGAAAACTCTTTCACTGCATTCTTCGTCTCCTTAGCTAGATGCCAGCTTTTTTTTTTTTTTTTTTTTTCTTTATTTCACTCAGATTTGATGGATTTCTCTGGATACTTTGGGGTTTTGTTTTGTTTTGTTTTGTCACCTAAGTATAGTGGTGATGATTGTCACAAAATGTGGAATTTATTTCCTTTGAGAAGACCAGTAAAATCCAAACTCTTCCCGGGAAACCTATCTTTTTGTCTTCAAAGCCCAGAGGCCTCAACTAGCATACTGAGACATATTAAAATGGGCTAAGAATTTACAAAACAGATGAAGACCTCAGACATTTGCTTCATTAAAATTAGTCGAAGGATTACTCTATCTCAACAGGCAGCACAAAATAGACAATAACACTCCAAAGCCCACATTGCATAAGCTGGTTAGTTAATGTGAGCTAGCCAAAGTCTGCTAGCACATTAGAGTAACAGGACCCATTCATGGGATGTCCCAATAAGCCTCATAATGTTGGAAAAATCACCATCCCTAAACACATTTAAATGCCAGGAGTCAGCTAAAAGTTGGGCGTTGTGAAATTCTCGTGCAGCAAGAGGGAAGCTGGGCTCTTCCTGCTCCTGCTCAACCACGGGGAACATTCCCAGACTCACTCCAGTGGGAGCGACCGCCAGTAAAGTAGCACTGAGGAGAATTCCTCAAAAACACCCCCTCAAGAGCCACTTTGGCTCCTCAGTCTCTTGCTGCCCCTGCGTGCTACGACAGCACAGGGTGTGCAAGCATTGCGAAATTGTGGCCCTGTGTGCAGGCAAGCGATCTGCTGGAAGCTGTCAGGTTTGAAGGTCGCCTTGCAGATTGGCAAGGAACAGTAGCCCAAAAGGATCACTAGGTCACGTCCTCCTGCGTGCTGCACAACATTATGCTCCACTAGACGAATGCTACTAGTGTTAAAAGCAGGGAGTATGTGATTAAGGAGCTTTCAGGCTTCTTGAAGAACACCTCCCAAAGAAACCTAAGTGCCTCTGAGGGCTAGCAGACAGGTGTTTGCTTTCTCTTTTCTGTAGACTGAGACCAGGGTACTAGCTAGCACACAATAAGCTGTTTTTTTTTTTCTTCTTCCAGGCTTGGCCAGATTAGTCTTCACATCCAGCATGGTGAAAGAAAGTCACTTGTACAACAGTTCTTGGGGACAGTCTTTTATTCATCCCAAAAGAGTTAACCCAGCCCTTACTGGGTCTACCTGTCAGACACCCCAGCCTGGGCTGGAAATGAATGCAGAAGAAAGAGGCCTTGTTATAGCAAATGATCTCACCAGATTTTCTTACTGATTCAAGGTATTTTCATGCTGTCTGGCACTGGACCTGTCACAGGACTGACCAGCCCATTTCCTTCTTCAAACTAGAACACAAGTTGCCTATGGTTTGTAAACACAGGAACCAAGTGAGCTGTAGTCTGGGAAAGGAATAAAAGGGTTCTCTTTTCCACCAAAGAAAGACATCTGTAGAGCTGTTCACTGAAATTGCTCCTGCTGGTGTGACCCTGCACACAGGAACAAGCCCTTTTTCTCCCCAGCTGAGTGGGGCAGGGAGGATACCAAATAGGCAAGTCAACAGAAGAATGCAGGGCAGTCCCTGAAGAGTTGTGGCCTGGAAATTCAGCAGAAGATAATCTTGTAGCATTGTTTGTTTTGTATGGCTGCTGGATTTCCCTTTGCTGCAGGCTTTGTGGAGGCTTTTCATTTAGCACAGCCAGCAAGGAGCAGCTGGGACAGTGGCAATTCTGGTTAGTAGTCTGTGGAATAATAAGCTCCTTACAACCTATGTATGCTGACTGCTTTAGCTGATGGAAATTAAGAATTGCAATTGACTGATACTCTCGTCATAAGATGACCACTGCCTCTTTGTAGCTGGCAAGTTAGAGAAGAGTCATTCAGCAACACGTAAGAGAATCATTGGCATTTAGGAGAGTAAAGTAAGTCAATTCTAAACTGATCATGCTAAACTATCATGGAAATGAGGTAAAACTGTACTATGGGCAAGATGCTGCCAGGTGATGTTATCATGTTTACATGACAGCTCTAATATGAACCTAGAGGGGCCTCAAGTTTTAAGCCTAAAATTGAGAGTTGGAAAACACATATTCAGCTGCCCAGTCCTAGACACCCATAATTTTTTGGGTGTCTCCTTTTGGCCTGAATGTTGCCCTTGACTCGCAGGCATTCAGGCTGCATTACTGCTGGACAGAAGAGACCTGGCCACCAGGCTATAGGCAGGCTAGGAAGGTTGGGTATATGAGGACTTTTTTTCAAGCAGAGTGTATGCAGAGGAAGGGCGTGTGCGAACTGCTGGCCAGGATGGCAGGAGCACAAGAAGCAGTGTGTGTGCACGCTAGGAGGAACCCCTCCTTCCCATCCCTGGTCCCGCGCCTGTTGATGATTTCTGCGGGGAAAAATCTGTAAGGACCTAGCTTCAAAAGGTCCCTGTGGGGTTAGTGGCACCATATTACCAACCTTAATTCAGGTATCTAATCTCCCTGGACCAGGGGTACGCCGTGAATTAGGGATTGGGTCCACCATGCGCTGGTGCTTTCAGCTCACAGGCAGCTTCCAGCTCAGCATGTAGATTTTTTTGGACTGTCCTTTGGAAGTACCTAGTCCTCTTCCTGCATAATAGTTTCAGTTTTAACCCTTAATACAGCATTCTGGGTTCTGCCACTACTGCACATTACCTGTACTGAACTTGTAGGTGCCCAGTCCTTTGCTGGATGTGGCCTAAGGTTTATTAATTTTACCAGAAATACTCATTTTTAAACAACTTTATTTGTCCATTTTTGTCTCGCTATTTTATTGACTTTTTGCAAATGATCGTCTGGCAGGCAAAATGGCACATTGTAAGCATTTATTACAGATTATTCACACTACAATTCACACGCTATTCCAATGGGCCCTAGGGGGAAAAAAAATCTACTAGAGTAGGATGCTGGGAAACTGTCCTTTATTCACTGTTAACTTCAGCAAGGGTGAGACAGTCCAAGAGGCTGGAGAAAAGTCTTATGACATGTGCATAACATTCCCTGCTGCTCTCTGGAGAAAAATCTGCACTTATTAGAAGGAGTAAGGGATTCCTGACTGATGGAAGAACATGACTCTGCTCTTTGCTGAACTCTAAGCATTTCAGCTCATCTGCGTTTGAGAGTCAAAAATAACTGTCTCAGAAGTGGTCTGATGCAAACATTTCTTATTGCCACCTTACACTACCTCAAGAAATGTAGATTGCCTTTCTCCTTTGCTTCATTGTCTCCAGTCCCAGTTTCCCCGAGAATCTAAGGCACATGTAATGCCTATTTACACTTACCCCATCTATCAGGCTATTACCAGCTAAAGCCATTTGAAGCCATTAATGCTTCTGCGTTTACCATAACAAACAGCTTACTTACTTCATGAGCTCATTCACGAAAACGAAATTAATTTTAGAGGCTAATAGTGACAGGTAGAGTGTGTGTTATTGTTACTGAAGGAGAGATGCCCAATTCTAGGCATACTGGTGGTGCTTACAAATGAGCTGTGCCTGGGCCACAGCCACTGGATGCTGGTGAGGTTCCCCTGATGCCATGCCAGCTTTTCCCCAAGGAAAATTTGTCCCTTTTTTTTTTGGTATGAGCATCTGACCAATGCAATATTTATAACATATTTATTTCACATAATCTCATTTAGAACTACAATTACATTCAGAAATGCAATAAATGAAATGAATATATTTCTTAAAAAAAAAAAAAGCCTTAGGAATGATAAAAAAGTGAATAAAGAGATCCTTGAATACACTAATAAAATTAAGTCAGAATAAATAAATTTAGATATAAACTCCCTGGTGTCAGTGGCATTATTTCTGATTTTGACACTGATACTGGTATAAGCCAGAACAGAATCAGGTCGTCAGTGTTGTCCAGAGTTTGGAAGGACATAATGGATATAACTTAATGCTTTTCAGCCTAGACTTTGTAGTTGTGTACACTCGTCTGAATTCTTCTTTTATAATGGCCAAGCCATTAAAAGGAGACCTTTTCTACCCCTCTAGCATGTAGCAGCATTAATAAATCAAATGATTTCTTGCTGGACAAAGTAAGTTGGCCTGAAAAAAAAAATTGTAAAATATGCAGGCTATGTAGCTGTGATCATTACTGTAATAATATGGTTCTGTATAGTACATATGTAATATTTGTTTAAAGACAACATAAAATCAATATTCTCTTAGAAGAAAACTTTTTGGTTGAAAAGATGTAGCAATAGCCATGCATGTAATATAGTTTAACAATCTTAAATATTCCAGACAGGAAAAGTTTTTTGTCAAAGTCTCTGACAGTTTAAACTTTAAAGCTTCAGCAAAACTTTTAAACTTTTAAACTTTGAACCTGTTTGAACTTCATTTGATTTATGAATTATTAAATGTACCACTGAAATTCACCGTCTTTATTTTCATCTAGTAAAGATTTTTTGTTTAAAAGCTGCAGATGAAGAGTGGGAACTAAGGAAATGCAGCCTGAGGAGATCATAGCACAGTTTTATCAGAACAGCATTCCTCTCAGCTGTATAAAACAAAAACCCAGTAAAATATTTAGAAGTGGAAGAGATAAAGGACTAAAACTGGTATATACAAAGTGTGGAGAAAATGAATGCTAAACTGGAAAGCTGGATTAGACAAGATTTTGAAAATTAGATATCTCTAAATGAATTATTTTACTCTTCCTTCATGTCATACGCAGTTTTTATATGTCGGGATTAAGAGAAGGGCAACATCAGGTTAACAGTGTCTTTAAAATTAAGTAGAGGGCAGTGGGAAGGAGGAAGGCATTACTTTAGAAAGTTTCTCTGGAGGAAACAAATCTATGGAAAGGGAAGTGCCCTGAATGGCTCCCAGAGTCCTGAACCAAAGTGCTGGCTGTAATTTATGTCCTGGCTGACGGGGGACCTACTTAATTCACAGCGCTGAAACCATATAGGTATAAAATAGAGAAGCTAAGTGATCAGCACCGCTGTTGCAGCCGCACTCACACGAAACTAATCACATCTCTCAGATCCTGTCCCAGCACGGTCTGGGCAACGCACAAAGCTGTGGGAGCACAAGGATCCCAGGGGGGATCTTTCTGAAAGCCTGTAGGAAAGTCTGCCCTGGAAGAGGCACAGGGAGAGTGTGGCGGCAATCTGTGCACAGGCGGCGGGTATTTATAGCCTGTGTCTGAATGAGCCTGTACAGATGCAGTTTATCTGGGAGTGCTAGATACTGTCTGCATATTGATGATCCCTTGCTCGCAGGATAAAAGGAGAAATAAATAGAAGACAAACGCACTCGTTGGCTATGTAATGAATTGTAAAAGTCTGCTTTACTGGGCTGCTTCGTGGCAGAGTCCCCTGGGAAGGCACCGTCCCCCTGTCACGGAGCAGAGCTGTGCTGGGGCAGGGGATAGCAGTGAGAGCAGCATCCAGCAGCCGCTGGGAAACGTGGGTTGCTCCAGCCCTCCTGTACGCCTTCCAGCAACTGTTGTCGCAGGGCAATCACGTTAATAAGGCCAGAGATAAAAGGGATAAAGCGCACCAGGGAAACTGAATGGAACTAAAGCTGCGTGAATACTGAAATATCCAAACTTGGCAAAGGTGTAATGTCAACAGTGTAAGTTGCAATTGAGCTTCTGAACTTGCAGTGAAGGGAATAGAAGACAAGGGTAAAAATGAGGAAAAACTGGGGAAGAGGGAAGCCAGAAACAATGTACTCCTCAGCCTGTGCATGCAGCCATTACAATTATCCATGCAGCATCTAGCCTCAGGTTACACACGGAGAACAAGGTCTTAAACAGGAGAGAAACTAGATATGTGAGTATTTTTCTCTAATAAGGAGCTTTTTGTCTGTCTCTTTCCTTATACCTTGATCAGGATGGTGTCATCTTACATAAGAAAAGGTGTAGTGATTTTACCAGCTTCCAGCTGGAGCATAAAATCAAGGGTATTCACCAGCTAGGTGAACGGCACCGGGACACCACAGACGAGTGGATGCCCTACAGTGTGACTGAGGATGGAGAATCATGAGCCCTGTGAACTGACTTGAATCAGAGCACTTCAATTTATCTGATGTTAAGTGGGTTTTGCTGAGGGGCTGCCTTCAAAATAGGGCTACTTGACATTTTTTACCTTGGAGTGTATTTGCTTAGAAATCTGAAAAACTGGAAGGCTTATGGATAATGGGAACCGTAGAGACGTGCAAAGCCCAGCTATGGCTCACTAAATCACAGGCAGAGGTCTGTACTTTGGTGACTGCGTTAGTTCTGTGAGAGCATTCATGAATGTAACGATAGCAATTGCAGAATTGGGCATTTGGCTCAAATTCGCTTACATTTCATGAGCAGAAAAATAATAGTGCCATTCTTTTACAGTGCAAACTGAGTTTGCTCTTTTCTCCCAAGCAATGTCCTAGAGGCTTTTTCTGAGCACATGTGTGCAGGGACACTTGCTCAGGTAAATTAGGGAAAGCAATGTCACTGGGTGTTTCCCACCTACTGGATAAGGCTATGACAGTCATACCTCCTCTGACAGTTGAAGCTCAGCACTCCGGACCCCGGTGTTTGAGAACTGAGGCTGTGATGGTGACCCTAAATGGCACAGGCCTTCAGCAACAGTACTCTAAAGACATAATGAATGCCTGAATTCTGAAGTCAGCTTCTTAATTTGGGATAAAAACAAATCATTCAGCCTTATCCTGAAAGCTAGGTGGATTGGGCAATGCCTATTTACCTTGATAACTATTTTTGTGTTGCCACGTGAGGGCTGATAGGAAGGACCATGACAAGTCTCTGCAGTGATTTTTTCCACCACTTTTCACTTGTGCTGTCTCTAGGGATGCACTAAGACAATAGTAACTCAAGATGGAGAGTGGTTTTTAAATCTGTCTTTTCTATGAAAGCCACGGGAGAGAAAAAAAATAAATAACGCTCTGCACCAAAGCTCAGGAGACTGGAAACCATCTCAGCTTTCAGTGTGGAAAAGCAGCTATCTCCCACCCACACAGTCAATGCTCTTACAATGCATCCTAAGAGCAGGCTCAGATCAAAGGGGCTTTCTGGATGAAATCATCACAGGTTTGTGTATAAACATGTCCTCTTCTCATCCCCAACCGCTCTGGGATCAATTTCTCTATCAGCAGTGCCATTCAAAAGGCGGGCCTGTGAGTAGTGATGGGGGCTTCCAAACTGAGCTGCTTGGGAGATCTGTGGATCAAAAAGCACTGTTAACCAAAGGAAAAAAGTTTCCTCATTTCTTCTATGTTACCCATAGTGTTGTTTTAAAAAATAAACTAATTGTCACTTTGGCTTCCAGTGCAGCCTTCTGTTTTGTGCACGGTCTGAAATTTCCATTGGTGCCCTGACCCAGCCAGGGGCTTTGAACGAGCTCCCTTGAATGAGCATAGGAAATGGGTCAGTCTGGAGCAGCCTAACCCACAGATCTGTTGCTGAAAGTAAGCAAAACTCAAGGAAACCACGTACATCATGAACATTTTAAAAGAAATATTCAATAGTGGAATTTGTGACTCATGGACTCATGCTTTAACCATTCATCCCAAGTGCAAAGACAGGGAAAAACATGCTGCCAGTGTAGGTAGAGAGCACGTGTTAGTGGACTTGGCCACTTCAGCTTCCAGCACACATGAAGAGAAGTATCAGTTGTAGCGATCAGAAAGAACTGCAAGGCCAAAAGACTTTGACAGAGTGAAAATTTGACTTGAGCATATCACTAAAGCACCGAGACCTTTCACCTTCTGTTTCCTTTGCCTCTTATAAACAGATATGATCTTCTGGAGACTCCTCACCTCCAGGAGGCCCACAGCCTGCCCGGCTCTGCCAGTCCCCCTGCCAAGGGACTCTAAGGCACCCTTAGGGTGTGCAGAGGGGTGAAGGGATGGGCCCTTCCCTGAAAAACCCGAGGGGCTGCGCCCCCCAATCCAAATACACGTCAACCTGGTGGCTGCAGGCCCTGGGGGCTGCGTCATGGAGGCGTGCTGGCGGATGGGGTGCGTGGCGGCCTGGCCTCTCCTCCTTAAAATTTTGGCCAGGCGGCCTCCTCCCTCTCATGCCGCTAAGCATTTGAAATATTTCCACCCTGAAGTGGACCAGTTTCTCCCAACACTTGTAGTGCTTGGCAAACAGCAGCAGCCCAGCACATCCCTTCCAGGGCGGGCGAAGGGGGAAGGTGGCTCCTGGCCCCCCCCAGCCCAGGCCTTGGCGGCCCCCCCAAAGTATGCAGTGGGCGTGCGCCTCCCCGAAGTGTGTGTTTTGGATGAGGCAGCGCATCAGCTGCCTGGTATCAGCGCTGCGGCTCCGGCGGGGCGGGATGGAGGCTGAGCAGAGCCAGGCTCGGGAGGGTCAAGTACAGGTTGCTGCAGGAAAGAGCCGGGGGAGGGGAGCCCGGGTCACTCCTCTCCCCGCTGTCTCTCCCTTTCTCTTTTTCCTTTTTCTTCTTTTTCTTTTTTTCTTCTTTTTTTTTTTTTTTTTTTCGTCCACCCCTCCCACCCTTTTTCCTCTTCGCCCCCTCCTCCTGCCGCAGAAGGGGATGTTGGGACTATTCCATCAGTGTGGTATGTCTGTATAAACATCATTAGCTCCTATGAGCTGACACGCTGGAGATTTTCATTTCGTCTTACAAATCGCTCCCTTCCACAATAAAAATACCATGCATATTAGGCTGGATATGTTAGGAGGGAAGACGGAGATGTTTATTCTCGCTGCCTTTGATCTCAGGCAAAGCAAAAAGCGGTCTCGGACGAGGACTATCACCACTGGCAGGAGAGCACAAGGGTCTCCCTGAGGGCTATGGTGCGGGTGCAGGGCCGGTGGCCTGGCCATGGGCATGAGGCAGCGAGCGGGGAGCCGGGCACCATCCCGTGCTCCCACCAACCCAGCCGAGAGGCCCCGGGCTCCAGCAGCACTCCCTGGAGCAGCCCAGAAGGTCTGAGCAAGGCAAGGCCGGCTGTGAAATATCTCATCTCTGGCACACCAGTGGACACAGCTTGCTTGCCTTTCTTCAGTTGTTTTTTTGGGGGAGGAGGATGCTCAGTGGGGTATTACCAGTGTAGCACCACTAAAACCAGTGAGGCCTGCTTGCCCAGCTCAACAGGGGAAGGCAGCACTCAGCACAGCATGTGGCAGTTCTTGCAAACCTTTGTGGCGTTTAGTCAAGTTTGGTAAGCCCCACATCCCAAAGGCAGAAGGTCCAGGGGCCTACTCTCACCGCAGACCTTCTCTTTTTGCTTTCAGTAATGTTTGGTTTTGTCTCTTTCTAGGTCTCTGCGTACCAAGCCATATGAACAACCAAAGCCTGTGTAAATAAGGCCATTCACAGCGTCCAAACGTGCAGACACCGCTTCAGACCCTTTTGTTTGCAGAAGTCCCCCCTTGCGTGATCAGGAAGCCCTGCCGTGTGAAGAGGGGCCAGTTGAGTTGCTAACACAAAGCTTGCAAATACCAAACGTCAGCCTTTTCCCCTCCACAAGGCTGATCCTTGGTGTGTGCCGCAGCGTAGACCCATTAGTCAGACTGCATTGGGTAATCTTTGCTTCTTGTCCTTCAGCATTTCCTGTCTGTACCTCAAACCTCCTTTCCATAAATCCCCTGTACAACGGTGTGGGCAGAAACCCCATCGCTCACTGGCCATTTCCCCCCATTCTTCGTCTTGGTAGCCCGGTGGGGTTGTGCCAGAGCATTCAGCTCCTTCCTCCCACTCACTCTTTCGTTGATTAATCACCCCAGGCTCAATCAGGAAGCTTCACTCATCTGTGATACTGTCTTTTCCCAGGCAAACTGAAGTCATTTGTATCAAAAGCAAGTCTGGAGGGTTTTTTAACAGGTCTCCTACATACACGATTATGTGAAATGGAAAATCCATGGCTGCAAGATAGCTTGCTTCTGCAGTAGAGGATTGCTTTCTACTCTACCTATATAGCTGGAGTTACTTCATGGCCTTCAAACCCTCAATTTTAGAGAGACAGCTGGGTAACTAAGGACAGCATTTTGCTTAATAGGTGTCAGAAGTCAGAGGTCAAACGGAGTTATCATTTTTCCAGTGTCTGAGAATCTAGCCCTCATTCTTTGAATGCATTTTTATGCCATGTGATTGCAGTCGAGGGACTGATAGGCCTGGAGCACAAATCATGACCAAATAGTGAAGGAGTTAGAAATCCACATTTCTCAGCTAGAGATGAAAAACTGGAGCCTTTCGATCCTCATAGAACAAAATTCATCACTTAGGCAGAAAAAATGAAGTGATGGATCCAAAGGTCTTAGCTGAATTCATGTTATTCCTTTTATCCAGACAAGTAAAAATAGAGATCTCAAAACCTAGTTCTCTAACTAGAAGGGAGGAAATGCCCACTTCCAAGTCTGGAGGATCTGTCTTCATGCGGCCAAACTTGTGATTCCTGTGGTGTAAGATTTTCCCAAAGGATAACCGTAGTAATTCCAACATCACTAATAATATTAATTATGTGCATAATGTTGAAATTACTAGTTTGTATGATTTTAAAACATCTGTTTTACAAGACCAGATGCTCTCCTTCCCTGCTGGGTCATGCAGAGTGACTTTAGTGACCTGGGTATTGCCTGTCCTGCTGTTCGTGTCAGATTGTTCAGCCCACTGAGGGATACAGCAGGCTCAACACTCTTACAGCAATGATAAGACGTCAGTTTTTCAGTGCCAGGCATCCATGAATGACATCGTACAGAAACAATGTGCCCTTGTTTTTATCACCCAAGCTGCCTGAGTACCTAAAAATTATCTTGAGTAAATAAAAAGGGGGTTTACTTGTGTTCGCTTTTTCTTGTGGCTTCTGCATGTATTCAATGCTAATAGCTTAACAAATAGCTAATTAGTAGAAGCCTACACTAACACAGAAAATATTTTAACACACTATTGGTGGAAAGACAATTTTTAATTCACATGTGCTGAAAATCACATAAAAATAAGGCAGTGATATTTAGTTTTTCCTAACCTGGTTTCTGTGAAATAAACTATAAATATCTAGCTGTACTAATGAGATCTAATTTTGCATCTGCAGTAGAATTAAAATCTGCAGTAGTAAAAATCAGCAGTAGAATATAAGCAACCATTTGTGAACATTTGTACAGAGCAAAGTTTCTTAAATTCATACAGACAATAATTTTGAATAAAGGCTCTTAAAAGTACCGTAACTTGTTTGCTGACAGCTCACAAGCAGAATAAGCCAGACCCTCTAGATAAATTATTTGCAATGAGCTCTTTTCTTGGATCTAGTTCTCCTCCTCCTTGAGCAGTATTTTTAAAGTGAACAGTCACTGATTACGTGGATTTTCAACCCCAGGGATTTGGAAGCAAAAAGAGCTTACAAAAATGAGTGTGTTTGTTTTTGTGTGTTGTTTTTTTTTTTGTTGTTGTTTGTTTGTTTGTTTTTCCCCACATTAATATGAATGTCAATATAATACAAACATGCCTGCTATAAATTGAACAGGGATCATCATGCAGAGCACCGATTGATTCTGCCCTGAAATTAGGAACTATTAGCTGTTTTTCCTGAAAAGGTCACCAGTGTGAACTCACTGGGCAGTGGAAAGTCTTGTGGACGGACTTATTGTGCTGTCAGAGTAAATTGTAAAGAAGACTTCTCCCAAGGCTTGCTACTAGGACATAGCTTATGGAACATAAAAATTATGGAACATTCAAAAACTAAAATGGAACATTTTAAATGCGATTTTTAAAAATTATATATGTCGATTGAGAAATGTGATAAAGTTTTCTATGAATAAGTGAAAACTCTCATTTATAGTTCACCACCACTGTGACGGGCTAAGCGGCCTGGTTCCTTCACACAGACCCATTTACACAGATAAGAAGATGCATTATATTTGTACGTACTCCCACTTCCGTGTAACTATTTCACCAGTTTTGACTCGTGCAAAAGCTTCAGCGAAGCAAGAGTTGGAAGTGCAGGATGGCCTTGGCTTCCTGCAGGATGAGGTCACTCTGAATTACAGACCTTTTACAAGTTGTCCTAAAAGGCACAACCCCTTCTATACGCAGCCCTAAAACTGCATGGAAGTGTGCTGCAGCTTGGAAAACCAAAGCATGCAGTTTATCCACTTGTCTGACATTGCAAAATTAGTGCAAACTCTTATTTATGGACAGAAAATATCTGGCTTTCTGGTGTACCTGGATGCTCCCTGAGGATGCTCAAGCCTTTTGTGTCCCTCTGTGTCTACATCTGCACCTCCTGGCACCCAGAGGTGGGGTGCCTCCAGGCTGGGGTCCCCAGCACCGTGAGCATCCCGCAGCTGCGGAGCCAGCCGAGGCTGCCCAGCGGAGCTGCGGCAGCAGCACAGACCTGCAGGCGCCACGTGAGGTACAGATGCCACTAAGAGCAAAAGAGCTGAAGGGCTGACTCAGCAGCTGCTCTCTAGGAGCAGCCAGAAGCAGTTAGGAAATGCATGCTTTGAAGGCTCCGAGATGCAATTCCTTCCTAACAGGGAAGGGGACAAAACAATTCGAACTATGTGCAGAATTTAAGGCCAGAAAAGAGCATGTAGCAAGGCATTGCTAGGCCATATAACATCATCAGCTGCAATCAGTACCTGTGGTAATGGCCTTTAAATTGCTGAAATGGCATCATTGCATTGTGTTTACTTGGCAGGTATCAAATGTAAACCTTCGGTGCGGCATATTTTATTTCTTAGTTAAAAAAAAAAAAAACTGGGAGGAAAATTTGCACCTTTCCATATCTGCCTACAACAACACAGGGCAGCATCTGAGATAAAGCATATTGTGCTTTAAGCAGGAGGACATAGTGCAGCATCCATAATACCAGTGTGTGCTTTGCAAATCTGGATGAGAGATTTTCTTTGCGTTTACTGCAGATACAGTCAATTTGGATGATCATCTGTAAGCAGCAAAAATCTGTTGCAAGTAGATCCACTGGAATGACAATCACATATTCATGTTCGTGAGCTCTCTGTAGAGATTGTATCCCCCTAGCATGGGTGTTTTCCAGACCTACTTACCTGCTTCTAACTTTAAAAAGAGCCAAGAGGCATGCTCAGGCATTAACTTCATTTTGACTCTTTGGTGAACTGCTGAATTCACCACTTTGGTGCAGCTGCTAAATACAGTTTTCCTCCTATCATTTAAACCTTGTCTTGCCCCTAAATGACCCTCCGCTCAGGTGTCAGAGTCACCAGGCTCTCTATGGAAATACAGGACATTGTGTTGTCCTTGTTACTGCGCAGTTTGGAGGTGGCAAACAAGTTACTTTTATTTTCATCAGCATCAGCTGCCAGGGCACTTATTAGTTGGTAACAATGATGTCAGAAGTCAGTCCTTTGGGCTCGGCCCTGGGTCCTCTATTTTGAAATGTCTGGCAAGACGCAATCAGTTGTTCAACAGTTTTTAGATTTCCCCATTATGCAATGACAACCTGTGTTTTCCCAGGTACTTTTCAGGGCAGGCAGCTCTTAAGCACCTAGAAAAGCAGCTACCACCAGCCATGCACCCATCAGTGCTGTGCCCCACGCTGCTCCGGTCTGAAGGACAGCCCTGCCCAGGGGCTGCGATCTCCGATTTAGCTGCACAGCCACAGGCTGGAGCTGCTTCTCTCCAGCTTTCTCTCTCAGTGTTATCTGGCCGCTGGCTGCAAATGGCTTGAGGTGCCAGCATGTGGAGTACCCCTTGACAGTTAGCTGCCCTCTCCCAAGCTCGTCAGAGCTCTTTTTCTCTTTTTTTTTTTTCTTTTTTCTGCCCTGTAAAATTATTTCACTCGCATCTAAAGCTGTTTAAGCCTTTTAACTGGCTAAAATGTTTTCACCCCCTTATGGAGAGCAGGTAGATACCTCCTCCCGTCGAACTTCCCTGACAAGGCATGCAGTCTGGGCAGCAGAACAAGCACGGAACCACAGGAGGCAGGAAACAGCCCCAGAGCTGGCGCTGGTGCTGTTTCCTACCGAATTGCAAGCTTGTCTCGCTGAAGCTGCAAGCTCCTAGCACGTAACACAAGCTGGCAAAACGTGGCATCCGATTGAAACACGGCATGCCTCTGCTGTGCTGTGTGATATGCTAGAGCTGATAGGTATGAATATAGACTTAAATTCAGTTTTCACTCATTTGCAATGACTTCTAGTGCTTTTACTGACTGTTTGTTTGATTTGAACTAACAGTTCCCTGGGTTTTCATCTGGAGGAGCATGAGAATCCATCTTCCAGGGGAGGAACAACAGGACAGTGTAGGTGTTGTTACCAAATGCACTCCCTCCTGCATCAGCTTCTCTCTGTGCTCTCAGAGACTGCAACTTAATGCTTGTTAAAATATTATTTCCTGGATGGTTCCAAATGTTGCTTCCCAGGGGAAGAAATAATAAAATGCATGGAAGATGCTTATTAAAAAATAAATAAAAAGAAAAGAACAACCCTTTCGGCCAAACAGACACTAAAATCTGCCACATTCCATTCAAAAGACAATGGAATAGGAAATGAAACATAAGAATATGCCTACCATTAAGCAAAAAAGTCACCCTGTCAAAGGGCTGTAAATAGTAAAACCAGAGAGTATTCACTGTAGCAGCGAAGCCTGGGTCTAAGTAGATTCTTTGCAAGGGGTATAAATTGTCTCTGCCTTTACTAATTGGCGCACAGCAGAGCCCAGGCATTAGTCCTCCATCGTTAAGTTTTTTCTAAATTCTCCCAAACAATTTTAATGTGAGTACAATACAACCTTGAGAGCAGTCCTGGAAGATATGCGAATGTCCAGTTCTCAAAACAAGATTTCAACATGCGTCACGTCCCTCCTTGGACTATTTTGGCCAAGGGTGACAGGATCAACCAGAATTCCAGGTTACAGTTCATTAGTCCATGACAGCAGGATTATCTCTGTCTGCAAGAAGGGCAGTTCTGACCATACACATCAGGATCTTTTAAACATTTCCTAGGATACTTATCTTGATGCAATTTTTGTGCCTCTGAGCAAAAATAGAAGCGATTAGACCTGGGTCGAAGGTGTAATCAGCTAGCAAAGCAGCTGAAGATTTATAATAAATTCAACTGCGAATGCAAGATTTCCGATGTGAAAGAGAAGATCCTTTCAAGTCAGGATCTTCAGAAAGCACCTTCAGGTGGAGCTGGGCTGTTTCATATCATTTGGCTCAGTTTTGTGCTGGGCTGAGGAATCAGAAAAAATGTGCTTTAAAATCATCCCAAGTTAGTGAAACAAAGGACCAAGAGCACGGGCGATTAGTCACTGGAACGCTTTACTCTGGGAAATGGTGAATGCTCCAATGCTTGATGTCATCAGATCAAGACTGGACATCTTTCAGGAAGGTCTTGTGTCAGGCAGGAGAAGCTATTGAGCTCATCTTGTGATTATTTGTACATCAGAAGTGGGAATGGCTGACGAGGAACCTGAAAACATGACAAAAATCTGTGAAAGCAGGTTAGTGGGGTTCCTTATTTGATCTCTCAGTGCAATAGTCAAAAAGATTCTGCTCAGAAATGAATTGAGTGTTGTCTGAAGAGAGGCTGAGCCAGTACAGCTATCAGCTCCCTCTCAGCGCTGCATTGGCTCTGTAGTGCTGACAGCAGTAAAAACTTGTTTATTGATTGTCAATGAAGTATGACTTGAATATGCACAGTCTTCAAACAGAAGAGGAAAAAGCTGATTTTACATCATCGTTGGTCTGGCTATCACTGCACATAGCTGCACTGAGTCGATCCAATTATATTTTCTGATGTTAAAGTTTGTGGGCTTTTTTGTTTTGTTTTGTTTTGTTTTGTTTTGTTGTTTTCAGGAAAATTACTCCCATATTAGAAGAATTAAACGCTATCCTGGAAAAGAAAATGTTGACTCAGATAAGGAAAATGACTGCTGGAAGCACAACAGAAAGTAAATTCTGCCTTTTATTTAACTCTTTCCTCTATGTATCCATAAGAATATTGCAAAAGATAGGAAGCAAAGACATGCACAAAATGTAGAAACTGAAAAAAAAAAAAAAAAGAGAAAACAGAAATGGTGTGTGTCATTGAAAAATACCTTGATTTTTTGGAAGAAACAAATATTTTACTTCCCATTCTCCCCAGGCATTATTCTGTAAAAACAATACAAAACATTTCAGCCTGTTCTAGTGATGACTTTGTAGGATTGACCCCCATGCAGAAAGCCAAAGCAATGTCTGTGACTCAGATAAGACACAACAAGTCCTATTTTGAAGACATCCTTTTGCAAAGGATTAAATTCCACTCTTTAAATACACTTAGGCAGCCCTATCTAAGATGACGCAAACATGATAGTGTCATCTTAGCAGCAATGTTGTGGCTGAAGATGCTTTCAGCCCCAGCTCCTATTCTGGGGTGCTTATCATGGGTTTGATTTGGGACCCATTGCACTAGGTGTAGTGCAAACCATACCAATGAAGCAAAGTTTGCTTGCAGTTTTAAATGATAATCATGCTTACAAGGAGAAAAGTTTGGAAACTATGGAAGAATGACATTGGGTTTTTGTGTTCTTTTCTGTAAGAGTAGGGCAGTCAGTATTCACTGACAGAATAAAAAGCCACAGAGTCAGAAAATAGGTTACACATGGATTTTGGTTTGGCTGCCGTAACTCCAAAAATGTATTTTAGAAATTTCAGAATTCTCTCACACTCAGTGATTCATGGAGATAAATGTGCTTGGCACTCGGTAAGTAATGTGATTTAGAGTCACACCTCTGTTACCAGACCTCCAAGCATGTCAGCAATCAAACACGGACCCATTCATTTCTCTATTTCCATGTGCAGCCATTTGAACCAGAACATGCTTTACACCCCCACGAGGTAATGGTAGCTCTTCCACCAACTTTATGCTTTCTTTGCAATGATGGAAATGACTCGGCAAAGTGCAGAATGACAAATAATTGGATCCCCATAGGGTAAGTCCAGGTTACACATGCAAGATAGAACCCAGGGCTCTGGCCCACTGAAAGAAGGGGCCAAAAGCACCGGAGTTGGACAGGAGGCCTGACTTCAGGGACAGGGACAGGAACCCTGGTTTGCACCAAAAACATTCAGAGCAATACACAGCTATTGCAGCAGGCCAAATTCCCAGGGATGCTTGACACACGTACCCACTCCATGTGAGATTTTATGTAGTTGTTGATTCTTAGAAGGTCTCAGTCTAGTCGTTTCCCTGTTTTACAGCACATTGTGAAAGCCCACAGGACTACCCCATGTTATTCAAATTGCATGTTTTCTCCATAATCTCTAAAAATTCTGCCATCATCTCTGTCCAGAAAAGCATTACCAGTTAGGTGGGTGCCTGAAGATGTTTGTCTCATCTTCCTTTCTTGCCTCAGGTGATTCTGCATGCTCAAAGGGAGAGCTGTGGATGACCTAGACTTTCAGAGACCGTGTTCATGCATGGGGGTTTTGAGACTTTCTACACCTGCCTGGAGTCTGAAAACCTAAAATCTAGGGCTGCCCAAATTTCCATCATTTCATGGATGGAAAATACATTTTAGATCTCAAGTGGAAGCTAATACAATAATGAAGCTCTCAGAACCAAGTTAACACACAGCTTGTATGCATACTGTTATGGCAGCGTTCTTTACAAGTCATTTATGAGTGCAACTGTATTTTAAAGCAAGATGGGAATCAAATAACTGGCTCTGTCTCTCATCCCCATCCTTGAAAATGTGTGTGCAAATCCCAACACACTCAATGGATGTTGCATGAGAATTACACAAATGGAGCCACTTTTCAGAGAGCTGTACAGAGCAAGGCCAGGATGCTGCTTGCTGTTAGCACTCTCGTAAATTCATTTTTCTCTTTTCATTTTTTTCAGTATTTCTCCTCCCACACCTTTGCCCTCTCTGCCTTTCTGAACTTTCACAGATATTTAAACATTGGCTTTGGTACTGAAACTGGGCCCTGATCTTATGTGAAAAACAAGGAAAACCTTCTGAAGGAATAACCTAAGTGTAACACCAGATAAATTAAAAGTACTCTCTGCTGTCATTCAGCAAAGCCATGTGCAGACAGAGAACTTTCACAGCTATTAAAAAAAATGTGCTATTCAGTGCAAACTTGCCATCTGGCTCCTAGCGCTGGATTCCACTACAGTGTGCTTCTTGAGATTACACTCATCTGCCAGCCTCCCCCTCTCCTCCCAAGGCACTTAGGAAGACTCTTCTGGGAATAGAAAGTGAATTATTTTATCCCAATCACCATGCAGCTAACTATACATGGTAATTAAACAAAGAGACATTCTCCTTCTGCCATTGGAGGCAAAGGTTTTCTTGCTAGTAATAAATAGCGAGCACTCTTTGGGAAGATGAAAAGATATTTACAGAATAAACTGCTATACTGTTATCACGCTGATGGCCAGGCAAAGATAATCAAGCATTAAAATAGAAAACAAGGGGAAGATATTCAAAGCCAAGGCTTCTTATGCCATCTTTAATGGATGCAGTTGTTCTGGATGATCACGAGCATCTTTGAACACAGAAGAGAGGGGGAATGTTTATCCCTGATTTAAACAGCCATGAAGCCAGTGGAGTCCACCAGGAATGAATGTGGTTAGCTGGGAAACCTCACCTCCTATGGACAAGGGAGTAGCTTTATTAATCCCAGTGGCCTCCATAAATAGTGTCTTCCATATAAACGTTTGCAGGATGAGGCCCTACTAGTTGGCAAGGTGGGGAGTTTTCCATGCAGCTCCCATTGCGTGTCTGGGAAATATTAACATTCAAGCAGAGGAAAGTACTCTTTTGTACCAAGCACCACCAACTTCAGCCGTGGGAGACCTGCAAAACGCAACCCCCCCCAAGAGCACCCACTCACTTGGCAGCCCTCTCCTGTCGGCAGTCCCAGATGACTCACGCTCTCCTCACGCCCTCTCTGCTGCTGACCCTGATATTCCCGCCAGGTCCCAGCCAGTTTGCTGAGTTAGAAATTCACAACAGCACACCGCGATGTTGCAGCTCTGACCCCAGATCAGAAATTCCCAGATGGCCCAAGCTCTTCTCTTTTTGACCTGAAAATTAATTTCCCTGATGATTCAAATACACCCAGTTGTTTGTTTGTTTGTTTTTTAAGCATGCATTTGAAAAGCTTTGATAATTTTAATTCACCTGCAACTTCTGTCTCAATGTCAGGATTGCCAGCTCTAAGTAACAAAAAATATCACGAGGTATATGCTCCTGGCTCTGTCTCACTCTCTACTCATGACTTTTACTTGAAGAATATAAAGAGCTTTTCATTTAGTCCTTTGGTTTTGGAGCCTCACCAACAACTGATAAAATAAATAAATAAATAAATAAATCAGAGATTCTGAAAAATTCTCAGGACTCCAGGAGCTTAGCAGAATGGTTAACAGCAAATTTGAAATTCCTTCTTAGTTCAGATGCTTATCCTTCAAGCTCAAAACTACATTGTGATTTGAGCTCCCATCTTGAATCTGAAATACTATGACTCCCCCTTGCTTTGCTGTGACTTTTCCAAAGTTTTCTGGATATAAAATTTCTTAAGCATAGTTCTTAATGGACTTATTCCCCACTGGGTCCTAAACTCTTGCTTGGATTCCCAGTTGGCTCTGCTTCTTGCTCCTGAGGCTGAATTTATCTTATCTCACATAAGGAGATCCCTAATGGCTTCTGCTCACGGGTTTCTTTTCCTCAAGAAACGACACTCCCCCATGGTTTTGTACTCTGCTTCTCAGTCTGCCAAGCAATATATAGCATGTTATTCATAACTGTGTGAATGTGTTTTGATAGACTGGTTCATTCGATAGCCTTGGTCCTGCTGATGTCACAGACCTGGTAGTCTGTCAGGCAAATAGTTTTCCATCTGCCAAGACTTTTATGTCTAGTGATTAAAACTACATTTGCAGAGTTAAATATCCTAGCATCATTTTGAAACTCCTCTCTATGTGGAGGATGGAGAGTTTTATGGATTCACACCAGCTATAATTTTGGTCCTTGTTAAAATTAGCTGCCAAAACATGTCCATTGTATCAGCTTAGTGTGTTTCCAAGTTCATTTCGAATGGCAGATTCAACCACCCTCAGCACTCTGGGTCTTCAAGATTATGCTAAGAAACAAGCAGCTCCAAACTCTGCAAAAGAGAGAGCCCCCAAATCTGCTTGATGTTTTAGGGCTGGACTAACCCCTTGCTTAAACAGCCTAGCTCCACCAAGCTTTACAGCCTAGTTCTCCAGCCCATGGCCTGACCCCAAATACTGCTAAGCCAAGCAGCAATGCTGTGTCATGGAGTGGACCCAGCCTACAGACAGCAATGAGAATGAATAGCAAGTGGGTATCACAGGCTCTGGCTTGCTGTGCTGGAGCCTACCCTCACCACCTCTACAGCTGGCACCTATGAGTGTCCTTTAGCCAGCTGTCAGCATTGCTCTTTTGGTGATACCCCTGCCCACCTGACTATGCTGGGGTAGAGCAGAAACTAAGAGCAGAAACTAGTCTGCTGATAAACCAAACTTGGCTTAGTCTGGTGCCCTATGATTCACTCACACACTATTGCTGCCTATTAATATAACACTTTTTCCAAGATTCAGAAAATGAATTACTCATAGATAAGCCATTGAAGCTGAAATCTTGTCAACACTGTATATTTAGAAAGTGGCTGTGGGACAAATCCAGGTCAGTCCTCTATTCAGTATAGAGTCGGCACCTGAATGGATTTGCTTGCTGCAGGGGACAGTACCCAGAAGTACTTGCCACCTTTTGTCTTTTGCAATACACTGACTACCTGGACCCATGCAATTTCATAGGTAATTCCACAATGTGGAGAACAAAGCATACAGGTGAGATGATGAAAAAGACACGTCCAACATTTTGGATGTTTTTCATTGTGCCTGTCAAAAGTGAGTTTCCTGCAGTAAGACAGGAGTGTCAGAAGTTTGCTAAAGCCTGCTTGGTCTTCTCCTCACCTCTCTTCCTTCCTCTAATGCTATAATAGACCTCATCTTCTCCTCAGAGATGACAGAAAGGGAAGCTGGACTTCTGTGTCTTCATCACCAGACATCCACTGAACTGGTGACTTTCCCCCGGGTGCATAGAAAGGCTGCCTATTAAATGCAGCATCGAAGTGGCTGTTTTGGTGATGTCTCATCATACTTACTTCAGTGCTTTCAAGAGTAAAAATGATGGCTTAAAAATTAATGGATGTGAGAAAACAAAGTATGCATAGGCCCCAGAAATCATTTGCTTTTGCAAAGATCAAAGATGACCAGTTTCTGCCCTCCAACAGACTCACTACATAGCTAATGATATCTGGTTCTCCAGTCTATGAAAGGTCATAGAATCATTAAGGTTGGAAAAGACCTCTAAGATCAACTAGTCCAACCATCCACCTACCACCAACATTGTGCACTAAACCATGTCCCTAAGTACCACATCTATCCTTTCCTTAAACACCTCCAGGAATGGTGAATCCATCACCTCCCTGGGCAACCCGTTCTAATGCCTAAACACTCTTAATGAGAAGAAATTTTTCCTAATATCCAACCTGAACCTCCCCTGGTGCAACTTGAGGCCATTTCCTCTAGTTCTATCACTACTTACCTGTGAGAAGAGGCTGACCCCCAGCTCCCTACAACTTCCTTTCAGGTAGTTGTAGAGAGCAATGAGGTCTCCCCTGAGCCTCCTCTTCTCCAGACTAAACAACCCCAGTTCCCTCAGCCGCTCCCCATAGGACTTGTGTCCCAGGCCCTTCACCAGCTTCGTAGCCCTTCTCTGGACGTGCTCCAGGGCCTCAATGTCCTTCTTGTAGTGAGGGCCCAAAGCTGAACACAGCACTTGAGGTGTGGCCTCACCAGAGCTGAGTACAGGGGGATGATCACCTCCCTGGTCCTGCTGGCTACACTATTCCTGATACAAGCCAGGATGCTGTTAGCCTTCTTGGCCACCTGGGCACACTGCCAGCTCATGTTCAGGTGAGCATCAATCAGCACCCCCAGATCCTTTTCCTCTGCACAGCTTTCCAAGCCTGTAGCGCTGCATGGGGTTGTTGTGGCCAAAGTGGAGGATCCAGCACTTAGCCATGTTGAACATCATCCCATTCGCCTCTGCCCATCAACCCATCCTGTCCAGGTCCCTCTGCAGGGCCTTCCTACCCTCCAGCAGATTGACATTTCTCCCCAGCTTGGTGTTGTCTGCAAACTTACTGAGGGTGCACTCAATTCCTTCATGCAAATCATCAATAAAGATTTTAAAGAGGTTGGGCCCCAACACCTACCCCTGGGGAACACCACTGGTGACTGGTCACCAGCTGGATTTCACTCCATTCATTACCACTCTCTGGGCCCGGCTGTCCAGCCAGTTTTTATCCCAGCAAAGAGCGTACCTGTCCAGGCCATGGACTGCCAACTTCTCCAGGAGAATACTGTGGGAGACCATGTCAAAGGCTTTGCTGAAGTCTTGGTAAACTACATCATCAGCCTTTGCCTCATCCACCAGGTGGGTCACCTGATCATAAAAGAAGAGGTTGGTAAGGCAGGACTTGCCTTTCATGAAACCACGCTGGCTGAGCATGATCCCCTGGTTGTCCCACGCATGCTATGTGATTACTCAGGATGACCTGTTCCATCACCTTTCCTGGCACTGAGGTCAGGTTGACAGGCTTGTAGTTCCTGGATCCTCCTTACGACCCTTCTTATGGATTAGTGTCACATTAGCAAGTCTCCAGCCATCTGGGACCTCTCTGGTTGACCAGGACCGCTGATAGATGGTGGAAAGTGGCTTGGCAAGACTGTACTGTACAGAGTCCCACAGAGTCTGCCTCTAGTCCCACAGAGTCTTTCAGACATCAGAGTATGGCCCCCCAGTGTGGTTTCAATTGCTAGCAGGTTAAGTAAGTCATTTTCCAATAATGTTTCTAGGTAGTCAATATTCCAAGCAGCCTTTGCTTAACAGAACCTAAATCAGTTTAAGATGTTTTTTCATATCTTTCCTCACCTTTCAGTATTGGCAGGTGTTGAAGCTTTATGTCTTTTTCAGTCAGTCTGTACATAGTATCTCTAACGTTTGCCCCTAAAGATCTCACAGTGAATGGGGACAGCCTGACATAAAAATCCACCTCACCAGTTTTTCCAAGGTGATGTACCAATGCTTTGACACTGGCTGTTAAAATTTGCTGTTTGAAGGGTTTGGTGGCCTGGTCATGTACTTCTGTGACGGAAAAAAAAGTGCTATCCACAGAGTTATTTGCAAAGAAAGTTTTTCAGAGGGCTTTTTTCAAAATTTGTATCAGGATCCTTGCCAAGCATCATGACTCCATTTATTTTCATCTCCCCTAAGGTGGAAAATGATCCAAATTCACTTGTTCTCCACTAGCTTTTGAATCATGCCAAACTGCATCTAGGATAAAACTAAATTCCTGAAAAGTCTCAGATCCACATAAAGTTTATGAATCAAGAGAAAGGGCATGTGAGCAGGTCTAGTGCCTATGCTGGTAAATTTTCTGGGTTGACTATGCATTGAGATTGTGGAGGAGATGTGAAACCATCAACTGTACCTCCAGCTTGTGCCTGGGGATAAGCCAAAATAGTAAAGTATAAATGCTATAGAAAAAGGCATTTGTAGGATTTCACTGAAAATCTTTCTTCAGTTTTTGTCTTTCTGCAGCAAGAAAGATGAACTCAAAATAAGGAAGGTAAAGAAAGGCAAGGAGGGTGATCAGGAAATAGAAAACATGTCTGAAGGAAGAATTAAAGAGCTTTGTAAAGCCTAGCGGGAGAAAGTGTGAGGGGGAGACTCTTATATATAAGTGTATGATGCAAGCACCATGAAAGGAGTGGGTTTTGTTTTGTTTTGTTTATAAACTAAGGGGTGATGCTAGCACAAAATTACACGTGTTTCAGCAGAGAAGGAAAAAATCAAGCTGAAAAGTAGTAGGCTTGTAGCACTCAAATGACTGAGGTTCTGAAGAAAGTATTAAGGTACTTGAGTAGTTTGAAGACGGAGTGATGTCCATGACAATGAGGTCATGATATACCTGTTTACCTTGCCTCAGAGGAACTCATTCCCCAGCCTGAAAGTCAGTTTGTACATATACAGATAAGATGTTGTCTCTAATTTCAGCATCCTCATGGCACTCTTAATAATACTCAGTTTTACAAACACATTAGATTTTTTATGAAACAGGTAGCCTAAAATCCCAGCCCTTGGTACTCTCCAATGTGTCTATTTTAAGCCCCTTGTGAAGTGCACGCCCTGTCCAAGACCTGTTTCAGTGTTACTTCCTCTTTTGTAAGTGATGCCTCAGTGCAGCTTATTTAGTCTTGTTGCTGTTCTCTCTGGTTTCATTTATCTTTTCACAGCAAGCCTTGGCAAAGCCATCTCTGCTTACTGACTCACTGTGAAGTCATCATCTAGCATTGCTTTCTTATTGCAAGGTGGTATTGGCACAAATAGCACATCAGTGCCCAGGATCAGTGAACAGAGCCCTTCCTAAAGGGTAGGAGTTATTTTTCTCTTCCTTACTTCAATTTAATCTGTCAGCCCCTTAGGAGAGGTTTTGGAAAGATGCTGTTGAACATTGAAGTAGAAAGTACATGCAGACGGAGCTCTTGTCTCAGCACGATGTCCAGTAGAGGAAGGTCTTTTGTCTCCTTTCCTTTCTGTTCATAGAATTGGAGCATAAAGTCAGGGTCATCAGAGACCTAGAGGTTATTGACTTCCAACTGTTTGCTCAAAGTATGGCCAACTGCAAAATTAGATCAGGCTGCCTGTGGCCTTGTTCATTCAAGTTTTGAAGATCTTTTGAAGAGTCCACAGCCTCTCAGAGCCTCTCAGAACAACCCACTCCAGTACTTAGCTACTCACTGAGTGAAAAATAGTTTTCCTTATTCCCATTTGGAATTGCCCTTTCTTCAACTTTGGACCATTTCCTGTTGTCCATTCAGTGGGCAACTCTGAGAAGAGTTTTCTGAAAACCCCCTCTCAAAATAGCTGCAGATAGCAGTTAGATCCCCATCAGCTTTCTCTTCTCTAGGTTAAACAGGCCCAGTTCTCTCAGCCTCTCCTTGTGCCTTATGCACATTATGACTCTGACCACCTCAGCAGCTCTCTTCTGGACTTGTTCATCCTACAGGTTATGTGGATGAAGAAGCTTTGCATTGCTCTTCCTTCCTACCCTCTGCTCTCAAAGGCTTATATATTTGCTAGCTGGGGCAGTCCAGGTGTCATTCCCCGCAGCAGAACTGGATCTTGAGCATCTCAGATCCAGTTCGCTGTTCGCAGTATCACTGTTAGGCAGTAGTGATAGGGTCAACCTCAGTCATGGTTAAGCCTGGACATCCTGACTGCTCAAATCTCAGCTGAACTTCCCAGTACAAAGCAAATCCTGCTTCTCCCCATTTCCCAGCCTGCCCACCCCACCCTTCGTATGCTAAACTTTTCACTTAGAAAGGCCACCAGTGGCAAACACACAGCTCTCTCCTCCTGATTTCTGGCCCTTCAGCACCCCGTTTCTTCCCTTCAGAATGAGTGACAGGGATTGATCACTAAACCTTATCGCTATCCTGAGTAAATATATGGTTCCCAGATGAACTGTTACAGCCTGCTGTCACCTAGAATTGTTCCCTAAGTCTTGTTCTAGATGTGGCACTGAGTACAACTGATCACTCAGTGGGCTCATCCCTAGGTATAAATCTTCCTGGCACATCCCACATTGTTAAAAACTAGCATTAAAAGGCATTGTTCAAGCATCCCTTTAGGAGCAATCAAAATAGGTGGTAATCTACTCAGCAAGCAGCATTATATCAATACCATGACATAGTTTCCCTTTTTTCATGATGAGAGATTGACAGTGTTTTGACATTATGGATTGTCATCATGACAGCACCGAACAATGACAGCTTGCTTTATCTTCCAATCAATTCATAAACATTAATTTCAAAATCATACAAGAATAATGTGCTGTGTGTACCAGAAAATGTGAAGAATCCTTCTTAGATCAACATGCTATGAGTAACGGATTTCTTAGGAAACTGCCACAGAGTGTAATAAGAGGAGTGTTTCTGACAGAAATGCAGCCCCTGGCAGTTGTGTCCATAGAAAGCAGTGGAGCAAGGCTGGGAATCTGTTTATTGACAAGTGAAGCGTCTTCCCAGTAACAGCGGGAATACTGCAATTTAAAAATAAAAAAAAATACACATACAGGCACCTTACTGGAATGTATTATAATTTACTTGAGCTAGACTGGGAACTCATTCCCACTGCTTCTTTGATGTGGCAATAGGCAAGTGAAAGAATGTTCACAGTTTATGCATTCATCTCTGGGAGAGGCAACCCTGAATTCCTTGTGGAAAAAGTCTATTTTTGCAGTGGGAAATCCTTCTTCTCCAAGCTACTATTAAATTATCTTTCCCTGGATTTTCTGCCCATCTTGTGTACCCAGAGGCCTAACATACACGAGGACTAGAGGTAACTGAGATCCTCTAAGGTAACATGCCCAGGCCTCCATCCCATGTTCCCCATGTTCCTCCATCCCAGTACAATCAGCCTGCCCATATGCTGTCGACCCAAAATGCTCTGGAGCATTGGCCTTACCCTGAGCACGTGGTAGGGCACAGGCATCTCCATCTTGCCTGCAGCCCAAGTTGCTGCCTGGGGGAGAGAAGTATTCATGGAAAGCAAGGTGGCATGAATAAGCTGCTCCCATCTTTCCCAAAATCTCCTGGGGTGAGGAGCAGGTGTGTGTGAATGGCCCACGTTCACACAGAAAGCCTTTATTACCATGACCACGGCAAGACTGATACTCACCTGGAGCAGTATCAGATAAGAGGATGCGTTGTGGTCCCTTCACGGCAATGGCCCAAACACCCTGCCATACAGCAGCCCAGCTCAACACCTCAGCCAGCATGCACAAAACCCATTTTTAACATTGCCTTTGCCCTTAGCTGTCAGTGCCAATTCAGATCACCCGGAGAACCTGGCTGAGGCAGACCTCAGGTTTCTGTACCAGAGATGTTACCCATCTGTACATGGCTAACTTCAAACCTTACGACACAGAACAAATTTTAACTTAACTCCTTTTCAGGTAGAGGCAGGGAGCTGGCCCCTTTGTTCCAGGACCTGCTTTTCCATGCCACCCTCTCCCTCCATCCCTGCTTGCTCCATTCGGCTCTTTGCTGGAATATAGCGCGAGGACTTCAGGTTTCTGCACAGGGGGCTCACAATGACCTCTGACTGCTCGCCGGGGTTTTGGTGAGAGAATGGTAGATATAGGGCATCAACTGCTCCTGAGCCAGAGGGCAAAGCTGTACTCCAACAGGGGAGTACTCACACTGCTACTGCCCCACTGAGGGCTTTTGGGGAGGGTGGCCACCAGCAAGGAAGCCTGCAGCTTCATCAAAGGTACAGCAGGAAAAAAAGAGTAAAAAGCTGCTGTGGCATTCCCTCTTCGAGTTTTTGCTGCCACTAATGAATTATTAACCTCAATGATTAAATTAATATTTACAAGACTGCACTAAAGCAGTAAAGATGGGCTAGTTGCTGAAATACCATTTCCTCATTGCACGTACCCTCCTTTCCCCTCTGTGCCAGCCCTGCTCTGCTGAGCGCTGAGTTCCTGGTGAAAACCTTTGGTGCACACATGCAGGAAGTGAGGTCAGGCTTGTTTTGGCAGTTTCAGCTGCATTTATCCCAGATAGCAGCTGAATTTTATCAGTTGGTTTAGCCTTTGGTCTTCAAGAGACAAACTATTATTTCACTCCTCTTTAAAAATAATCATAAAGTCGTTTTTAGGGGGAAAAAAAAAATAGCGCAGTGATCCTGGAGAAGAAGCGAGGGCAGGAGCCGTGCCTCGCACAGCCGGCTGAGCCCTGCTGCGAGCGCCCTCGTGTGCCCGCAGCCCCCGCGCCACGGGTGGGCGCCGCCGTGGGGATGCCCGGGGGTCCCACGGGGAGCCCTCCCCACGGCGATTTCCGAGCCCTCCAAACTGTAAGACAGTTTGGGGTTGTCCCCAGGTAGGTGGGTTTGCCCCCGTTCTCCTCCCCAGTAGGGAAAATGATGTGATGCTGGAGGATGCAGAGGGGAGCGGGGATGCACAGAGGAGCAGGGATGCTGCCGCCTTGCCTGGGTCCTGTCCATGCCGATGGGATGCCCACCCAGCCAGCAGCATCCCCCAGGCCCACTCGATGGCACTTGATGGGTCTTCTCCTTGTCGCCGAGGCCATGACGAGGTTGGCATCAAAGCACTCCTCTCTGCGAGGAGGGCATCAGCAGCTCGTCCTCCCCTATCTCCACTGTGTGTGGGCAACGAAAATACAATTAAGTAATGGGTGAAAGCAAAATTAATAAAGCCAGCCCTCCCTATGAGGCTAAGAAACAAACCAAAAATTCTCTCTTTTGATTACAATTCTTTCCCTGGTGTCATGAAGGGTATTTCCAGAGTAAGAGTGGGCTTTCTAGATTAATTTAGTTAAAGTCAGTTTCAGTTTCATTCACACCTTACCCCCAGTCTTCTCAGTGCTGGTGGCTTTCTTTGCAGAACAAGAGCACAGGTTGTGATCCTTTTTCTAGGTCCATTTGAATTTGTTCAGCTTGAACAAGGTTTCCTCCATCTGACCGTAGACCTCTCAGCACGTCCTTCCAGGAGAAAAATGTATGGATTTTGTTCTTGTTAGCAACTTTCATGCTAAAATCACCGCAAGGCAAACACAAAGTCCAGATATGAAATATAAATAACAAACAATGCCCAGATTGGAAACTTTCTAGAGATTACATTAGACCCTGGAACAGGGCCCCTGCCTCTGTCAAAGAAGTGTTATCTTGAGATTGTCAATGCATGCTTCAGGGTAAGAGTGACTTTGTCCCCAGAGACCCAAGGGAACATAACAAGTGACATCAGTCATATTTTGGAGACTGTAGAGCCTAGTGTCACTAAATGTCAGCTAAATCTCTGTACATGGCTCTCTTCAAAGAGTCATTCCTGAAGTGCTGAAAGGTGAGGGGGGCTAACTAAGCCAATTAAAGAAACATTTACTAAGTAGTGGAAGGACACAATGATCTACAGACCAGGTATATAACAATTTATTTTGTTTTCCTTTAGTTTCCATCAGGGCCTAAGTGGGTGGGAAAAAATGCCTCTCTACCAAGCACCAGAGGTAGGACATTAGCTGACGAAAGGCAGGAGACTTAGACTGAAGCAATGACCGTTTCTTTTTCCCCTAGAGCTGATGTTCTGTCTGTTCCACCTCGGCATTCCTTGTGAAGCCAGAGACAACAAGCCAGTCTGCCCAAACACAAAAATAAAACACCAGACAGGCTTCTTTGGGAAAGGCAAAGTTTCTTGTGAAAGAGGAATTGCAACTGGAATTTACAGGAATGCTAGCAGTCATACCATCAGGTCAAATCCAGATCCTACTCGCTTTATTGTAAATAATGAGCAGTCCCTGGGACATGCCAGCTATGGCAACTCCTTATTAGGCCCTTTATTCGTATGTCTGAGCTCCTCAGAAATAATTAAGTGGGGAGACATTTTGTATTATTGGAAACAAACCTTTGTATTTTCTTGGTGAAACCAGTGTTTTTCCTTCTGCAGAAGATGACTCATGTAAAAAGCATCCACAAAGGAATCATACAAATACACTCAGGGATACAAATAGACTGTTTTTTGTCAATTGGTCCCCTGTCAATCATAGACGGGACAAAATTCTGCTTTGGGGTAAGCGATGGCACAGTTGCAAGTATAACCAAGGGATGTAGACAGAGGCGTACTTGCAGGTCGGGCTGAAGCAGTCGAAGAAACAAGGCATTAACCACTGCCCCAGCACTGGAGGTAAGTGTTTCCCCAGCAGGGCCCAGTGCTGCAAATGGAAATCATGTCCGGGCAAAGCCACCAGCTTAGCTCAGCCTGCTTTCTGCAGCAGCTTGAAGTAACTCAGCTGACTTTGTGCTGAAGCTGATTAGCTCATGAAGGCGGCTTGCTTGGCTCCGCGAAGGACGTGGTAACCTCCCACTGAAAGGCACTTGCAAAGAGGAGATAGGCAGTAATATCTAAAATTAGGAAAACCCCTTCTGAAAAGATCGTGAGTCTGAGCTTTAAGAGAAGAATTTAAACACCAAGTCCTTATCTGGGATCTGAGTTCAAGGCTGTTCCTATCTTGGGTGTTGGTTTGGTTCATTATGGAGATAAATCCAAGCTGTGAAATCTGGATCTGGACCAAATTTCTCCATAGTTTGAAAGAGTTTGGCTCCATCGTTTTGGAAAGGGCCTATCACTGCTACTAGGTCTTTTAACCCGAACAATAGATGCAGACATAATAAGAAGAGAAATGAACATTAGGATGTCATCATAACTGCATCAAGATGAATCCCCCAACACTTTCCAGAGTCTCTAATTTACAAAGAAAGAAAAAATAGTAAACCATAAACAGTAACTGAAACACATCCAACATTTCAATCAGTGCAGTGCACTTATTACATAGCCTCTATAAATACATTCTACTAATGCAGGAAGTTTGGGGCAAGAACCAGAGCAAAGGCAATTAGCTATACTTATTGTGATTACTAGACATTTGACAAAATATTGTTTGATACTTGAAAGTATGTAATTATGAACAGAAGATCACTATCAAAAGTGTTTCTTTAGTATAATGAATGTGTCAGCAAAAGCATCTTTTTGCAAAAGCAAAAGCAGTTCTGTGTATATATCTCTGTGGCAACATCACTCCACGTCGCTGAGGTGTCAACTATAAATTATACAACTTCAGGAGACCAAAGATAGGGAAATGATAAGACACAACTGAAGGCCTGGAAGAGAAAGCAAAAACAATGGAGAGATATGGAAGCCAGTGGCAGCCCTGTTTAGTTGGCACATGCCATAACAGTAAAAGATAGATCTGACACCTACAGCCGTCATTTCAAAGGGCCCTTCGGGCTCCTTCCATGCTTGGGCCCATGGAAAGTGAGCCCCTTGGGTCAGCAGTGTGGATATTCTTTGTGGATATTCATAGAAAATTTGGCTTCTTATGATGAACACCTAAGCAGTTTGGACACAAGCCTACAATTGTTAAGAAGGGGGCAAAAAAATTATAAATGTATGACATGCTTGTGAGCCTACTGAATTCTGTGAAAGACATGATTGACATAGTCTGGCTTTTGTTCAGGCTTGCAGTCGTTATTACAATTACTGACATGAATGTAATACCACAAAGTAAGGTTTTGTAGCTGAACAAGTGCAGCTAATCTTAGCTAATCTTTTCACTGCATCTCAGCTCCTATTATTCTTCTAGGGATAACTTTCGTATACAGTCATCTTGTTTCTCTTGGTTGACGAAAAAGTCAACTACTGGATATACTCCATACTATGGTCTTTATCATGTTCATTTCACACATACACTGACTTCATCCAAACTAGGTAGGCAAGTGTTTGGCTTCATTTTAACAAATGCTGGAGTGTTAAAATGCAGCTGAGACTGAAAGTATCCAGACTGGATATTTTTTGACAGTTCAACTGTGGGTAAAAATGTGAATTGCAGTGAAGTAGTTAGCAAAATGGAAATCTTAGAGTCTGGAGAGGAATAAGGTAGCAAACCCACCTAATCTCCAGTACTGCATGCTTCCCAGAACCTTAACATTTGAGCATCTCATGGGCTTTAAAATATTTACCCTCTCAACATGCCTGAGAGGTAGGTGAATAAAAGGCTTGCATTTTACAGGTGTCAGGCTCTGCCCAGGACGTCTGTGGTTTGTATGTGACTGAACGTGGGTCTCCACAGCCCCCAAGTAAGGCTCTTCTTCCAGACTTGGCTGCTCTTTGGGAACAGGCAATGCATGGGCTTTGCCATGCAGCTCCTGGAAGAAGTGAAGGCTGCCTCTTACTGTTTCTTTTTACATCAGGTAAAAGCCAAGGAGCTTTAAGGGGTGGGCATAAATGGGGCCAGGAGGATAAGCACTGTGGAACAGGAACTACTGGAAAGCTTAGAGAAAACCTAGCACATGTCTGTAACGTTTTTTTTTTTTCTCTTTTCCCTGCCTGCATCTGAAGCAGGGCTCTATGTACAGAGCTCTCCCCACACCGTACTTTCCTCGGCAGTGATTTACAAACTGCTCTCCTCTACTTCATTCTCCTCCTCTGAGAGATTGCCAGTCCTGTCAGCATTATCCTCTCTGACACTTTGCTCTGGAAATATTTCAGGATCAGACATGCTTTTCTTGCTTTCGCTGCCTATATTTCTGGAAGGGCCATCAACCAGACAATGTTTTGCACCGGAGTCTGATGCCAGTGCCAGAACACGGATGAGTTAGCAGCCACTTAGTCTGCAGAGTCTAGTACCAGCCGCTCTGCACAAACAGTAGCAAACCTGAAAATCCAGGGAAACAGGAAGCTTCTCGGTGCACTGCTTGAATTGCAGACCTTTCCCTTATTCAGACCTTCTGGCTGTAGTTGCTGATGGAAAGGAATTTGCAGCGGGAATTGCAGATCAACCTAAATCTCCAACTAAATATAGCCTTCCTTGCAGTGGGGGGGAGACAGGGGAAATATAACAGGAGGGGGAGAGCTCTTTTGACAGACAAAATGTATGTTTAGAATAGTTAGGCATCATTAATTAGTGATGAGTTTTCAATAGGAGGCTTTATGTGTTTAAATTCTTAGTAGAGCAAAGTTGAAAAAAGGGAAATTCTGCATTCAGAAGAAATGTTACGAAGCTGTGCATGTTACAAAAAGAAAACACGTGTAAGCACAAAATATTACTCACTGAACAAAAATAAAGTGAATGAGTCATGATATTAAACAACTCTATAAACAAAAGTTGCAGAATGCCTGGGAAGACTTAACTAATTCAATTTCTAGTCATTGTGTTCCAGTCAGTGTTGCCTTCCTTCAGCAGGCTTGAAGAGCTAATGGGATGCCTGTGGGAGGCTAGTGTGAACTGCAGAGGAAGGGCATGTAATGTTCTAGTAATAGTGGCTGAAGTGTATGCAGTAAGGTCATCTGTGGGGATAGAACAAGGAACATCTGAACTGTGCATTTTCATCCCTCTCAACCCCTACCAGCCAAATTGCTTAATGAGGAGACATAGATGAAATCACAGAGTTCCTGCAGATCTTGGACAGGACTAGGATCCAGGGAGGACTGAAGCTGTTGGGGTTTTCACCTTACCTTGTGTCCAAAGAATCAGGAATTTAAACACGGATTGCATTTCGCAAAAATAACAGAGAAACACCTGAAATTATTTTGCAAAAATGTGATTAATGATTGATTTCTGTCTGGACAGGGCCAAACTCTATGCCATTGTCTGCAACATTTGGAGCTACTTAGGGACCTAGGGAACAGGCTGCCCAGAGAGGCTGTAGAGTCTCCTTCTTTGGAGATATTCAAAACCCACCTGGATGCCATCCTGTGTAACATGCAGGGTGACCCTGCTTGAGCAGGGGGGTTGGACTAGATGGTCTCTGGAGGTCCCTTCCAAACTCAGGCATTCTGTGATTCTCTGATACTTAGGCTGTCAGCAAGGGTTTCGAGATGCTCTGAGGGCAGTAAAGGTCCTGTTCAAGTCTGAACCTGGGACAACACTGTTTCAGGTTCAAAGGACATCTAGACTCAAAGGTTTTCACTGTCCCTCTTAGGATATATTCAGACATCTTGACTCTGGTGTGACCTTACTGTCCCTCCAAAACTTTTGTGTCCTCTTGGGTTGAGGTAGCAATTTAGGGGAAAGAAGAGCTCTGAAGTCCAAAGGGTTTCTGAAGTGCAGACTGTGTCTTGAAATGTTCATGAGTGCCTAAATGTGCTTTCATCTCTACCATTTCTGTGCCTGTTTAGGAGAAAGAAAGTTCCCTCAGGCACCACATGGGGTCTAAGGGGCTGGGAAGGTGAATTTTCAAATTTTGAGCTAGAAAAGGTGGGATGAACTCAGAACCAGCTCAACATGTACATTGCTTCAGTGTTGCATCTTGTCTTCTGCAAGTCACACAAACGTGAACCCTAAGACTGGTGAGATCTGTGGTGGGAATTGCACTTGAGTTGAGGCTGACAAAATGCCAGGTGCCAGAAACTACAGGTCTGAAGTTCTACCTTAGGCAAGTAATTTCCCTGGCAGTATGAAGCTCAGTATCTGCTTCTGCAGATGGGTTAATGTGAGACTCAGCCTGACACAGGGGTATGAAATATAGCAAAGGTGACAAAGTTATCTCTGCTCTTGTTTATTGCCTGAATGCAGTTCCAGTGTTTATAAGACAAAGAACAGTATTCCAACAGCAGGGAGAGAGAGAGAGAGAGAAAGAGAGGGAGAGAGAGAGGTTTAATTCAGTAGTGTGTATGAATAATACTTGAAAAGACAAATAGTGTTTGGTTTAGTTAATATATTGCTCATTAGTGAACCACAATACAGACATTTTTTAAAAGGCTGCAGTCACCATGACAACCTGATAACATTTAGTCACATCATTTCCGAATATGATTATCCTCCTGGAAAACTTTTCTTTTTTTATGAAAACAGAGGGCAGATTTCAAGTCTGTGGTCTGTTCTTAAGATAACCTGTTTGTTCTCGCTTTGAAAAGCACTATAATATAATGGGAAAATGTAAGGAGAAGTGAAAGAAAGACATAAGTGGAAGAGGGGGATTTCTATCAAAATTGTTATCCCAAGTTCAAGGAAAATCTTGCTCTCCTACACTGTAAAACTCATACAGAGGGGGTAATCTGCACATATAGTTTAGACTTCGGGCCTTAACTTTCAAAAGGATCTTCATCCTGGTGCCACAATCCCACAGCGGGGTTAGGGGTTCAGCAGGAATCAGGTAGATGTTCCTGCAGGACCAAAAAGGAGATGGAGACCAGGACCTTTAGGGACACTCATCCATGCAGTCCTTCTGTAGCACAGCAGAGAAACCATCTTTCAGCATGAATCTGCAGGACACTTGGGGATAGCCCATGGGCAGAGCAATCTGGCCTCCGTACTGACTTGTGTCTGAAAGTCTGAGAGGCTCAAAGTGCCTTGGGGTGCTGGACGACAGATCGCGTCAGGGTGGTCCAAAATTTGCTGTTCTGCTCTGAGGGGTAGGGAGGATGCCTACTTCTCCCTCAGGCTGCAGCCAGCCCAGGCCATGCCACACTGGTCCGCAAGGTCCCAGCAGTTCCCTGCTCTGATGAAGACACAGCTCGTTCCCTGTGTTCCTGAGAACATTACCTAGTTCCCTTTCTGAAGCAAACTAGGAGTACAGTAGCCTATGTCCGCTTGCAGCTAGCATAGCTAAGTGACGTTGCTTGATAAATAGGTTGAATTTATCGGTAACCTCTGCTGCCTTACACTGATTTACTATCATCATCTCAGGCACTGCCAAATTATTATTTTATTGGGAAGGAAAATAGAGGTACCACAAAGTGACACTTATTCCTAAGAAGAATTTGGCAGGCAGCCGTGATAAGAAGGACTCGGTGGCCTGAGCCTGAGCCTCCCAGTGGGACTGCTGCAGTGTGAGGATTCCCTTACTAGGATACAACAGGAGCCGAGCCTGCAGCCCCCCTTGGCTTGCCTCCGCGACATCTCCTTAGCTTAACATGGCTTGGATGAAACGCTTACAAACTCCAAATCCGTGCAAACTTGCAATCACCAGCCTAATTAATTGTGATTTCCTGACAGGAATGGTTGCAATTAGACAGTTAAGCACTGGAGGTTGTGCTCCAGGCAGGATGACTGCTGGCAAAGTCACTGGTTAGGAATTTGCAGAAAGCAAAGGAGAGAGTATGCAAGGGCTGTCAACAGAAATTTGGTCTGGGACTCTGAATTAATCGAATTAATATTCAGGGTGAGAGCAACACATTTTTATTCTCCAGATGAATATGGATGAACAACCTAAGCCCGTGATTTGAATTCAGAGTGCTTTAGGTTGAGGGATTTGGCTTAATTTTTGAAGACGTGGGGCCAGTCCCCTGGAATATATGTTTGGCACTGAGGATTTGCGCCATTATTTCTGACTTATCCTGGGCCACACAGGGCAAAGATCCCATCCAGAGCTTGTTTTCACTGCAGCCCAGGGTTTGATTCCCCTCTGTGGGCAGTCAGTAGTGGTGCAGGGCTGAGAACTGCTCTGGGCAGCCACCCCATCTCAGACAGAAATGTATGAGACTCCCTAAGGACTATTCACAATGTAGGTGATGTATTAGCAGCTTCCTCATTATTATCCTGACTGCAAAACAACCCAGAGGAGACCTCAGGCACGAGAAGGTGGACAATCATGAGCAAGACAATGTTGCCAGGGCTCAGACTGAGATGGCCTCCAGGGAGCCCAGCCTACAAACTGCAGGTGTCCAACAGGCTCGGTGTGTGCCCTGCAGCTCTGCAGATGCCTGGTGGGCTGTGGCAGCCCCCCCTGGACTAATTGTTCCAGCACAGCAAAGCACACCATGCCTCAAAGCTGTTCAACTGTCTGCCAGGGCACCAGCTTTCTGTGGCAGACAGGAAACACCTGCAATTAATCCTCTGAGTGCTGTGTCTGGCTTGCTGGTGGTGCTCTCTGCTCTTAGCTGGACATCGGAGATCGTGTGGCATGGCACAGGGCCATGGGGGCATTTGCAGAGCCCTGATGGGGAGACACCTCAAAAGACTGGTAGGCACCCATTTGTAAGGGGCTTTGGTGGGCCCACAACTGCTCCTGCAGTGTGATGAAGCTGCAACATAAACATGATTTAACCAAAAGAGCTTTGGTGTTAACCAGAGAAGGTGGTGGAGGGCAAGCAGAGGTGTTTCTGCATCAGCTTCCCTGGAGGACTCTGGCATCCTGCTGAAGCAGAGTTTCTTCCCCAGCCCTGCACCGCGGTGGTATTTGGGAGTGTGTGATCTCAGGCAGCACAGCTCCGTGCCAGGCACCAGCCTCCGATCTCTCAGAGAGATGCTGAGCTCCACTTGGCCCGCCACGTGGTGGGAGTGGGAAACGGGGCCGAGGCTCCTTATCTCTTATTTCATCACTTTATTGCAATATTGCGGCTGATTAAGTAGTTGAGAATGACTCTTCGTGCAATTTTGGTTTTGCAAGCTCCTGAGGGACAGGTCCTTGTACCCTGCGCTGCTCCATTTCAGAATGAATAAAGGAGGCGACGTCAAACTGCTGTTCAGAAACTGAAATTAGGAAAACTCTGTACAATTATTCCAAAGGCACCTCCACAACCAGTCTGTATACTCTTGGTGTTGCTGTGCTGATCTTTTTCTGTTTTTTAATGTCAAAAAATCTTTGCTCCTGAACTGAGGATGAGGGTTCATCCCAGAACTACACGTTTCACAGGAGTTATAAACTCCTCAGAACAAGTGGCTCTAATGGAAACAAAAACAACTTTGTAACGGTAGCAGGTGCAAAATGAAGCGGGACATTAAAAATAGCCCAGCCACATTCTCCAGCAGCGTGCGCTCTCTGTGTGTATCGCTCCAAAATAATCCATTTATCCTTTCTCCCTGTGGCTACAATGAGCCAGCTCCGTGCTCTGTGTGCCGGGGATCTGCAGGGGCGGCTGGGAGAATTCGCGGAAAACCACAGCCCGTCAGCCTGGCGCTCCCCCATGCCTTCATCTCAGGGTCTTGCAGAACATCGAAACCTTTTCCCTGATGAATTCAAGAAGCAAATGTGTCTCTTTGGGCTCTGATAAGTGCTGACTTTTATTTCTAGGAGTATACGGTTAAATTGCTTTGTGATTTGCTAGGGGTGAGTTTGGCTCTGGGGCTGTTTATTTTGCCGGGCTTAGTGATCATGAGCTGCGCTGGAGCTTTGAGGGCTAAGTGGCTTCTTATGCAAAAAGCATATTCCTCCTTTAAATTGCCAGCATTTAGAAAGCAAAGCCCAGCTTTCACAGATTTCCTCCCAGCCCTTCTGCATCTTCTGGCTGCCAGCACTTCTCCTGGCCCAGGCCCTTCACTTCAGCCTAGGCTTTTTTTTTTCTTTAGGACTGTTTTGTGGTGTCACCTTGTGATACCATCGGATGATTTTTTTAGGATTCTTCTCCACGTTTGCATTTGCCAGTCACACACTCAGGCCAGATGACTCGAAGGCGATGATGGGTGTAAATGCTGCCATGGTGCTAACACCGTGGAGCACAGTCTGGGAGCCCCAGGCTCTGGTGGGCAGTCACCCAGCCTTGTCCAAGTGCTTTCATTTGCCCTGTTCTTTGCCTAGTCCTCCTCCGGGTCTTCAGAGACTGCAGGGATACTGTTTTACCTAACAAATGGAGCCAAAAAATATTCAGACAGAATGAAAACTTGCAAATGGTTTACTGTTATGCTAGTCATTAAGCAAAAGCAAAGAGCTAGGAGACACCATTTTAATACTGTTAATACCCTTTGGAAGCTGAGTTGTTGATCACTTACATTTATTTCTTTGTCCCTGGGTCAGTTCTCATTCTACCCCATTGATCTCAGACCAGGGTATTAGTCACAAGAAAGATCCAAAGTAGATCCACTGGACCAAAGTCCTGGTAATTTCAGTAGGGGCAGAATTTTTCTGTAGACTTCAGCCTCTTACCAAGCCAACTTGTGTCTCTGTAACCCAGTACAAGGTCTGGCAAGCTGTGGATTCAGAGAACGTGAATGAAGTTCATCTGCTGATGGCTGAACACTGTTTTATCTAGATAAATGTTTCACGGGGCATTTACCAGCAGCTTCTGGGCTGCAGTTGGTGAGCCTGGAGATATGGGGCCCTTACTGCAGTCAGTTTATATCACCCTTAATAAATCAGCTCTCCTGGCATAAATCAGCTAGTCACAGCCCATGTAAGCAGACCTGGGTGACTTGCTGTGACAGAGACTCTCCCATGAAACCAGAGATGCCCTGGGTGCCTGGGGGAGCTGCCCCTGCCCGGGGATGCAGGCAGCAGAGGGATGCTCTGGCAGCCCCAGGGGAGCTGCCCCGCTCTTCCAGGGTCCGGCCGTCCCAGCCTGGCCCGTGTCCAGGCCAGTGTGAGCAAGTCATTTGTGGAGCTGCATGAGGGGACACTTTCACACACTGTGGTTTACCCACAGGCAGCAAACATAGCTATTTTGCCTAAAATAATAAACGCCCTTCAAGAAGTGGGCTTCCCAAGCTGCTTGGAAGAGCAGGTTTTACTCCATGGCCAAACACTAGGCTTTTATCTTTGTTTTGAGCTGGAAGATGAATCAGTGAGGGGCGTAATTTATTTCTGTTTAATGTGGTGTATTAATTCACAAACTTCTGTGAGGCTTACGTGCAAAGGCCCATGTGTGGAAGGCCAGTGCGACTCTCCAGTAACCAACTCTCCCTTCTGTGTGGGGCTGCTCTCCTCCGGCAGCTGGACTTTGGCTGGTGAGCTCAGTATTTATCGCACTCTGCTACCGAGGAGAAAAGGCACAGCCTGTCGCCTGGCCTCACCTGCAATGCAAGCACTTCAGATGCTCAGCGACTCCAAAGAGTCTAAATCAAGAATTTAATTCATACCACGAGTCCTAGCCGTCAGCGTTCACAGGAGGCACCAGCAAAGCAACCGGAGCAGACACTGGCCGGCACTTGATCAGCCCGATGTTATTGGCAGATGGTTAGCATAACATAGCCCTTCCCCATGGCTGAAGATTTCTTCAGGCTCGGAGGCCTTGCTCATATTCCAAATCCATGCTCTGTTTATATTTTCTTTGTCCTGAACGAAAATTGGCCCCATTGTGTGGGAGCAACACTGGAAAAGAAAAACAAGAAACATCCACTGAGAGAACATGGATAATGTGGGAGCTGAAGAAATGTACATACTTTGTCGATTCCATTTTCTGATGATGTCAGAGTCAAAGAATATCTTTTAAAAAAAGAGAGAGAAAAAAAAACCTCAGCAACTTGGAATCAAAAACTCTGTTCATCACAGCCTCTTGTTAAAAGAAGAAATGTAAACATTCTCCCTTGCCACTGCCCCCCAACCTCCAAGAAATGAAATCTGGCTCCGTTCGGGTAGACCCTCAGATGGAGTCGAGGGTATGTCTCCAGGGAGGCAGGCGTTAATGTACCGGGGGAGGGACAGCGGGGGGGGGGGGGCGGGGGGGGGAGAGGAAAATTTGATGGCATGATGTGAAATGCAGGGATTCAAGCTGCTGCATTTCATGGAGGCTGAAGAAGGGCGGCCTGACACTTTACAGATTGGGTGTAATACACAGGAAATTTGTCCTTTCTGCCAGAGTAGTCTAGGGATAGGGCTACCCCCCCACCCCCCAAGCCACTTTGCTTGGCTGGTAAAAGCTCAGGAGAAAAGGGTTAAATAAATGTTTGTGATATGATAAGGTGCTTGTTTATTCAAGGGATGACAGATTATTGGCTCCCAAGGCAGGGTTGAAAAATAGTACAAAGGAGCTGGCGTTCCCCTCACTGATGTGATTTCCTCCTAAGGTTTTGCTTTTTGGTAGGAACAATATGCGCTGGGAATTAAGAGGGATGACTTTATTGCAGACTGGAACAGACAGACTAAGAGCTGCTTTCTGGAGTTGCTGACTCTTGTTGTTGTTGATTTTTTTTTTTTCCCAAAGTTTTTCCTCTCTGCCCAACTTCTTCTCTTTGGAAAATGGGTTATCTCCCATCCAGGAGGAACACCCAGCATGGCGAGCTGACTTGAACACTTCAGATTAGGGCTTTGACCCTTTCACTTTGTACATGATTTTCTATTTTATCACCATGTCTCTGAAGCTAGCTCCTGCTTCACCACCCTTGGATATGAGTTCAGGCACTAGCCGATCCCTGCCCTGAGGTAATTAATTCCATGATCATCTCCGTGGGAGCAATGCTGTGGCAGGAACAGAGGGGCAGGGCATGATGCCCATACCCACTGTGAGAGCATCCTCGCATTGTAGGGAGGTGGGGACCCAGGTGGTGGTGTTTCCCATCCCTTATGGCACCCCAAAAATGACTTGCTGGCCACAGAAAGACTCTCCGTCACTGCCGTCAGCCGGAGAGCGATTTCCTGTGCGGGCGAGTGTGACGCTTCCCATTGTTCATCCAGATACACATCACCCGATGAGGACACACCAAAAGGCAAGGGGAGGATTTTTCACCAGCACAAGATGCCCGTGACAACCCTGTGGCAAGGCTACTGCATCAGAGATGTGGCTGCACCGACACCAGCCCGCCAGCTGTCACCCACAGGCGCGGCCGCGATGTTCAAGCTGAACTAAGCCTGCCAAATCCGTGCTCCCCGTCCCGTGGAGGAGCGGGCTAGTGGTTGCTCATTGGGAAAGCCAGGCAGTGGTTCCCATGATCCTGGAGTAAATGACAGTTAAGCCACACATTTGTTTTCAATGCTTGTATCCGGCACTGGATTCCTTTTTGAATGAAAACTATGCCAAACATCTTTTATAATTTTTTTTTCCTCAAGCAAATATGCAAGCAATCCAGCAGTGAAATGCCAGAAACATTTGCTATCCTTCCTAAGATGTGGGGTAGAGAAAAAAAACAAAACACCACACACATGCACACAGCAAATTTTATTTAAAAGCCTTTGGAGGCCAAGTCTCTTTAAACGCTGCACTGGGCTGTTGAACTCCACTCTGGTATGCATGTGCATGTGCAAGGGGGAATAAATACCTATGTTTTGGGTGTATGTGCAGAAGGGGTCTCTCACACTATCTATTCCTTTCAGGTACTGCAACGCTTTACAAATAAATACACTTACATACGAAGGAAAAAAAAAAAAAAGATCTAAGTCAAAGCTTAATACCAGAACTTGGTTCTTGGAAGGAAAACTCCGAGTCATTTAGTGGGTAAATCTAGGGGAAGGCTACAGGAGATAGCAGATCTGTGTGTCCTCAGTGCTGCAATGGCAAGGGCCTGAGCAGCAAGGATGCTGCTCCCCAAATCCTCGAAGCCAGACGCATCCATGGCAAACAAAGATAAGGCAGAAGAGGGGTGCAGACTGCACAAGGAGGTGGATTAGTGTTCAAAGGCCAAGCCAAAGGAGGGAGGAGATAAGGCATCACAAATGTCATCGGAATCTGCTGAGCCCCATCCAAACAGGGTCTCGTCACATTGTTGGGCATGAATAACCAGGGGCCGGGGGATGGATGTGTGAAGGTCTGTCTGAAGGCTTGCTCCTCAGCATCTCTGAACACACCACCTTTCCTTCTCCTCCTCTTTGGCCGGTCCCGCTGGACCCACCTCCATGGTACCTAAGCCTTGCAGGGAGCTAGCTGAACATCTCATTTGGAAATCACATACCAGTCCCTGGTCCCATGTGCACAGAGAGGGGGCTCTGACCTGGCACAAAAAAAAAAAAATAAATATATGACTATCCTCAAACCCAGGGCAGAAGGGGGCTGTAAGCCCCCACAGCTCCTCACAGCCACCTCTGTGGATTTACCTTTCCTGTTACTAACATTTCATTGTCAATGCTCAGATAATTTATATTTGCTTGATCCTTCTTTGACCAGCCTGTTAAGATAATTTTTCTTAATTCTCAATTAATATTGAGTTGTTTGTGTCTTAAAACAAACACTTTGCCAGGTTTCTGCCACAATATCAAATTACCCTGTTAAGGTGTAGTTTCTTTTTGCACCCCTGCTAGCTTTCATGATCCCATTATGCCCATCTGAGTGGTATTTTAACACACTTCCAACCTCCCAATCTCTCTGTACCTCCTCCTATGCTGCCCCAGCATTTACGGGGAGTAGGGGGCCAGCTCATCCTAAAACCACATGCTGTGCTTACTCCCATGTCAATAAAAAGGCATCGGTATCATTTTAGCCATATGGGTGTTGTGCGGCTATTAAAAAAAGCCTTCAAGTTGCCCTTGTGTCCCCCTACACCTAATGGCCATGATGTTTCCATGGGTGTCTTAGTCTCCAGTGTACTGCTGGTCAAGTGCATAGGAAGTAACAGTGCCTGCATAGCCCAGAAGTTTGTGTTGGTTGTTTAGAGCAGGTATTTCTACACTCTTTTGGAGAGTTGGGCCTGGTGCCCTCAACCTGCACCTAGCTAGCGCTTCCTCAGCTGGGTCTCGCAGGCACGGGTCTGTCACAGTCGGTGGAGTGAAGTCAGTTCACACCAGGGGCTGAACTGGTTTGAGCAAACATTGTAAAACATCCAGCTCTGCAATGTGTCAGTAATGTCTGCCAACAGAAATATTCTTACACATATCATTCAGCTGCCATTTATATTTATCTACCAAAAAAAAAAAAAATGGTGGCAATTTTATTACGTGCACGTACTCCTGCTCATACCTACATGAACGAACTAACCCAACCCTAAAAGCAACAGCTCAGGATGAAATCAAATTCTCCCATATGGGAAGAAAAAAATGTGCATCAAAGGAATTGCATATGTTTATTTTCAGCTTTTGTTTTCAGGATGATCTTTCGATTTGTGGGTCAGGTTAAGTCACATATTTCCATGCAGTGTTTCACAGAGGAGGAGAACAGACACCCCTCTGGCTGCTGAGCTATTTCTCTTCTTGGACACAAAGTTGGTCTTCAACCAAGCTTGGGTAACAGGTTAACAGAAAGTCAAGGGGAAGTCTTGTAGGATGCAATATTTCTCCTCTAAGAGACTGTGTGGAACCAGAGGAGAAGGAGGCTATGTCTTGGGGCTGCGTCTTTGCACAGGTCCCAGTATCAATCAGGGGACCATCCTCTGAGGCTGAATGCCAGCCGTGTCACAAGGCTGTTGCCACCCAGCATTTGGATGGGATCTCAAACCAAAAGCTTGCTTGCCATGTTTACACCAGTCACAGAAAGTGATGGGCTGTAAACCCCAACATCAAGGCACTCTCAGGGCCTCAATGCTGTTACATGACGTATGAGTGGGAATTAAAGGAGCTCTGCTTCTGGTCACCACCACTCATCTCCATCCCTTATGCCCAATACTTCCAGCTCCAAAGCCATGCCTCTGAGTGGTCTGAGTAGTGAGAGTGCCCTGCCCACCTCTGCCAGCCATGGCACACAGCCAGTGCTTTCTTTCTTTGCCACAATTACTGTGATTGCTGGTGCACCCTCCTCCTTCCCCTTACCCCACTCCCCAAGGAATCACATGCTGAAAGAAATGATAATTTGGCTGCTGATGGTTTTGCAGTGATAGGGGTCATAATTAGTGAGACTTTGATTATGCCCTTTTGAAGATGAGGTAAGTGCTGATGTTTACAGCATCCCCCTGTCACTGGCCATCATATGACTTCCTTACACTGCCTCTGGGGTGTTGCACAACTTCTGCTTCCCCAGTCCCATGAGAGGTATAATTTTGCCCAGCACAGGGGTAATTCCTTCAGTTGCAGGGAAGCCATCAGTCATGTACACAGCCTCTCATGCCATGGCACTAGGCTGGCCAGAACCCCCCCCCCCGGCCCCCTCCATCCAGAGAGGATATGCACCAAGTTGCACGGGAACCAATGGTGCTGTTGCAGCCTCAACTTCTGGAATTTCCTGGCTTTTCTTAATCTTAACATCTCATTAGCCTTCATTTGCAGATGTATATCCTTGCTCTCTTCTCACACGGACTGCTGTAAATCACCGCTGCCTCTGCTGAAATCAGCAGAGTGGTCTCAGAGAGGAAAGACCAGAGGCAGGGGGACTGCTACGAGGGCTGGGAGGCTGTGTCTCCGTCACCACGGCCTGAAGGTCCCACGCCACCTTGTGCCACCTAGAGAGGCTGAAGCAAAGTCCATGTCCACATTCAAAATTTCCTCTGACGATCTCGACCAAACTGAGCTCGCAGACCTTCTCGGGCCTGCCTGTTGCTAGCTCCTGCTTGGAAGAAGGGCTGTCACGCTGCATTTATTTGGAGCAATGAATCCCTCCAGCCTCTTGATAAATGGAAGAGGCTTTGGCAAAAGTGCTTTGAGCAAGCAAATGCTTTATCTGGATGCATAGAGCAACCGTTAGTATCCTATGCACTAGAAAGGCGTGTCGCTTTATTTTTAGCTAAGTAGGAAATACTGAGGGTAGCATTGTTATTCAGAGGTTGAAGATCAAGTGGCAAACTGGTTAAACTGTAAACAGGACTGGAGAGAGATATGAAACGGGGAGCATCTGTCTTCTCCTTATTTGTTCATGGTGATCACTTATAGTCAATGTGTTTGCTGTGGTGATAAAGCTACATTTTAAATAGAGATTAGTGGCTGGTGAATTGGTCTCCAGTTGCTGTTAGAGTACAACATTGTTCACGTGTAACATAGAGTGCCAATTACTACACCAAAAGGAGGTTATTCAAATGATGGGAAAAAAAATAAATTACAGGATTTCATCTCATCTTCAGCACAAAGGCCAATACCCAAGTGGTGGAGCAGGGAGGTGTTTTAGGCAGAGACAAAAGGGATCTGATGGATCACTGCCTCGAACTGCAGGCAGTCCCCACTGACTGGCAGACTGAGGCACTGTGTTCCCACCCCTAGGTGGAAAGTCCCCCGAGACCACTTGACCTTTTCTGCAGGTGACTGAAGCAGACCTACAGGGAAGAGTGACCAGAGCAAAGTGGCTGTTCACCCTTGCTGACCCTGCACTTCTGAGAGCAGGACGAATGGGACTTTTTGCCACAGAGTGACACAGAGGCATGGGACCCTGGCTCCAAATTTCCAGCCACTGTATGATAACACATCCTGGAGAGAAAGCCTGGCCCAGAATCACAGGATGGCTGAGGTGGGAGGGGACCTCTGGAGGTCACCTGCTCCAACCCCTGTTCAAGCAGGGCCTTGAGCAGGGTGCCCAGGATCCTGTGCAGGCAGCTTTTGAAGATCTCCCAGGAGGACACTTCACAACTTCTCTGGGCAACCTGTGCCAGTGCTTGGTCACCTACACAGCAAAGAAGTGCTTCCTGGTGTTCAGAGAGAATCCCTGGCATTTCAGTTTGTGCCCATTGCCTCTTGTCCCATCACTGGACACCACTGAAAAGAGCCTGGCGCTGACCTCTTTGCTCCCTCCCTTCAGGTCTTTATACACACTGATCAGATCCCCCTGAGCCTCCTCTTCCCCAGGCTGAAGAGTCCCAGCTCTCTCAGCCACTCCTCAGAGCCCAGCCTCCTCTCCTCCAGCCCCTTCATCATCTCTGTGACCCTGCATTGGATTGTCTCCAGTGTGTCCATGTCCCTCTTGTACTGGGAAGCCCAGAACTAGACCCAGAACCCCAGGTGTGGCCTCTCCAACACTGAGTAAAGAAGGATCACCCCTGTTGACCTGCTGACAATGCTTTGCCAAGTGCTGCCCATGATGCTGCTGTCCTTCCTTGCTGCAAGGGCACACTGCTGGCTCATGTTCAGCTTGGAGTCCACCAGCACCACCAGGCCCAGGACAGCCCGGCACCCCATGACCCTTTAAATCGGGAACAATGCACATCCATGCAGTTTGCCTTCACACCCCCCAGGCTGGGCAGGGGGTGAGGCACAGCCCCCCGTGGCCATCCCCTCCATCCCTTCCATCCCGTGTCCCCAAGGACCAGTTTGTGGTGTGTGGCCACAGAGCATAAATGTCCCTAGGGACTGCCCCAGCCTGAAGGGGCAGGGGGGATTTTTGCCTTTTGCGCTCCTCCCGGCGCTGCTTGGAGAACATTCCACAGATAAACCAGGTTCATAACTCAACAAAATACACTGAACTACAGGAAAGCTGTAAAAAAAGAAACCTATAAACTGTATACAGATATGAGATACACTGAAAGGCATAAACATAAATCAATATACACCTCGTAAGAAATCTCACTGTACTTAATGTGTACAAAATATGAAGCAAATAATTACATACCAGTGTATATTTCTACAGGCTGTTTTGGGTTGTTGGTTTTGTGATTTTTTATTTATTTATTTATTTATTTATTTAATCTCAGTCTGAGATGAAAGCTGCCATTACAGATTTATTCTAGTGGAAATGCTGATGTTTGTGTGAAGTGAACTCTTTCTTTGTTTATGTAACCCTGGGTTTTCAGCTACTTTATCAAATAACTACCTCTCTTCATTTGCTGGCTGGCAGAAAACCTCAGCCTTGTTCCTCGTCACTAGTTGCAGGCAGGATAAATGCAACAGGCATGTGGTGCAGGAGGTCTTAGAGCAGCTGAAATGCCCTGCCAGGGTTTCTGTCTCTTAAGGTGGCAAATTCAGTGGCATTGGTCTGCAGGGTGAATCTTCCACGAAGGAGGGAAGGGGAAAGATGGTTGTTAAAGGCTCTCATTTGTAGAATACTTTCTCTCTGAAAAGACCTCAGTTGCCTGTGCAGGCCAGCACACAGTCGTTGCCTTGCACCAAGGAGTCAGCCCATGCAAACAAGACCTGGTCTCCACAAACACTTGGACTCAAAACTTGCAGTGATTGCCCATCTACAGTGGGAGCACCACATCACCTCCTTGCTCCTGCTTTGTGGTGTGGCTTGGCATGACCGCCTGAAGCTGAAGTAAAGCTTTGGTTTTGTATCTTTGCAGTGGAAGAGAAGATTTTGCTTTTCATTGCCACCACGCCACCTGGCCACTAGAAACGAGGACCTGTGAGCACAAGGAAAACTAGCTCAACAGCAGAGCTGTTCTTATTGCTATGGGCACTTCTGATTCGTATTGACTACCCAGCTTACATGCATGGCATTTCCACTCGGGCTACAGGAAAAACAAAGAATTAGAAGATATTAAAGTTAAAATTAAAAATTATTAAACCAGTATTAGAAAGTATTTCTTTCCATACAATTCCTGCATAACTCTGCAGCCTATTTTAAACAAGGGATTAGCAAGCACTATCAGGACAATCTTACACCACTCTTCTCAACATTTATGTAAAACCACCATTTATGCATGTATACAATTGCTACTTTCTTTACTGCCCCGCTCTTCAAAAGTACTTCTTTCTGTCTCTGGTAAATATAATTTTCCCATTTTCTTTTCCCCCTCTAAAACACGAGGTTCCCCTTTCAATGGGTTGCCTACTAAAGAAAATAAGAAATCTTTTTTTCTGCACCTTGCCAGAAGTTGTCCAAAATGAAACAGTGGCAGGGTCATGTACATCAAGATATGACATGGTTGTAAGGGTAGTGGGGAGAGAAGCCTGTCTGTAAGTGGGGGGTATGATTCATTTGGATAACAATAGAGTCCACTGCCCTTTTCTACTAACCGTTTTTGGTTTGCCTCAAATAAGTCATTGTCTAACTTGTATAAATCTTCCCATTGCTTCTCGAATTATTGGTGGGTATTTGAGAAACATTTTTTGTTGTTGTTTTATAAGGAAAAAAAAAAACGATTGCAATCACTCCCAAATAACACTTAACTCCTTGACACAAGGTCAGCAGGGGGGTTTGTGAGTGTGTGTGTGTGCGTGTGTGTTTTCTTTCTAATCTGTGAGCTGTTCCCTGAGAGACACATTGAGAACTGGGGCTTGTCTGCTGACATGTTTTACACAGCTGATCCATTAGGATCCTGCTCTTCCTAGCCTCCCTGGCACCGCTTTGATCAGCGACATGTTGAAAAAAAAAAAAAGGAGGAGAAAAAAAAAAAAGTAAAAGGCACTTCTCTGATCAGGAATCCCTCCCCTCCACTAAATCATCCTGGGCACTTTAAAGCCATAGGAACCACCGAGGGACCTCTCAGCTCTGTGAGGCTTCACGACAGCTCTTCGCTAAAACATCCAGACACGAGACAATAATGTCTTTTGCCCGGTGGACTCTTCTACCCAGCTCTGTGGTTAACCTCTTCCCTGCCCGCCTGCCTGCTGGGAAGCCCCAGCTTCCACCGACATGTCTGCATCCCCACAGGATCCCAATTTCTTTAGCTGATTGACACCACTATGGAGTATAAAAAAATGACATCTTCTGTGGTGAGTGCTGATGGCACACACAGAGGAATGGAAAAAGCCCACAGAAATGAAGGCAGGAGTATGGCACGAGACCAGATCCATTGTACAGATGTCCAGGGGTCCTCAACAGTGAGCAAGAAGGTGAGGGCAGCCAGGTGTGCTGCCACTACAGTGACAATCCAGATCAACTTCTCCATCACTTCTTTTTTACTGACCCTTAGCCTGGCTCTCCACCTCAGTCACTCACTGCGCAATCGCCAGTGATAACCTCAAGCAGTCCATCTCCCATCAGGAACAACTCACAAAATGGCCATCCCTGCCTTCCAAGCCAAATTGGAAAGTCTTTGTTGTGCATGCATCTTGCCACAGCCACATCTCATTGGGATGGAGAACCAATGAACACAGGAAAACACGGTAATTTGAATGCTAAATAAATACCCTGTGGTGTTCATTAGCAGTAGGTGTAGTGCCAGATAGCACATGGAAATACTGATTGCTCCCCTGGGTTATTGTCCTCCAAGCTGTTTCATTTTGCAATGGATGGAGGATACACCAAGCGTTTCAGAGATCCGGATGGGTTGTCCACTGCTCAAGGAAATCCCCTAAACCAAAGCTCTAGAGGCATCCCTACTCCTCACCCATCTCACCCCTGACATACGCATTAATTCCTAGCCTTTTTTGAGCATTTTTCACTGACTTGAGTGATGAGAGGGAATTTTTGCCCTGAATGCCCAGTGTGTCCTTGTTATTTTATATAGCGAATGAACAGGGATAATGTGATAGAGCCCTCCTGAGACTGATATTTTGGCAGTGAAGAATTTAAGCAATAACTGAAACCTGCTTTCTTTTGCCATTCCCCTGGTGCTGGCTTGTAGCTCCACTACTGTCACATCCACCAACTTTGCAAAACATCCAGCAGCTGACCTTTAAGGCAGATTTAAGAGCATATATAATTCTGCCTTTGGCATGAAACATTGGCAAGAGTTTCCTGGCGTTGTCAACATGGTGTGTTACAGGGAGGCTTTCCCATGTCAGTTTGTGGTAGTAAGATATCCCCAAATGTTCAGATTTCACCTCAAAGTACCTGCAACTTGGAGGGCACCCCTAATCTGGTCCCCACCACACTGTTGTTTATCCTACAGGCTCTCCCTGACCCATGTGCTCTAGTCAGCAGGCCAGTCTGAGGGGGGGTTAGAAAAGCATCAATATGCAAAGCCTCGGTTCACTTAGTTCAGACTGGGGCTGGAGGAGGATCTCTTCAGCTCTAGGTTTTCCTCACGGTGGCTGGATGACATGAAGCAGTCCCATAAGCTCCCTAGGGGTCTGTCAATGTGTCAGGTCCAGAGTGCCTAGCCCTTGCAAAATGGAGTAGCTGAAAGCAGTAGCATAAAAAGAACTCAAACACCTTAGTAAAAACTAGGATTAAAAAAATAATAAAAAAAAAATCCACATTAAAACAACATACTTTTTTTTTTTCCAGGCTATTGGCAGATAAATGACCTCCAATCTTATAATTAAAGAAAATGTGCAATTAGCTTAATCAGATCTGTGGGAAGAAAAGCAGTCGCTGAGTCTCAAAAGGCAGGTTCTGAGAAACTGCAGCCAACTTTTACTGGGGCTGACCAGAGACACTACATCACAAACAGCATGAGCCCTGCCAAAGCCTCCTTCCTGTGAAAAATGATGTTTCAATTTAGGCTCCTGTGTATTGTATTCGCTAATCTCCCTCTCACTTGCTTACTCACTTGTTCTCTCTCGCTCTTTGACACTGTAAATAGAGGCATGAAGAAGTATTTTCTTGTATTGATATTATTATTGCATCCTAATTCCTCAATGAGATGAAGTCGAGTTAATCATTTCAGTTCCTAATCAACCTCACTGTTCTTTGTACCTCTCGATCCAAAGATGGGATATTTCGTGATACAATACAAGGGCCAAAAGCAGCCAGGGGCTAGAAAATAGGTCTTTCCTTCAGGAAAGGAAAATAAGACTAAATCAACTCTGCTTTCCGTGTGCAACAGGAAAAGGTCTTAAAAACTCTTAGCAGTTGTAGAGGTGAAGGTCCTGAGAGGCTGCTAGAAATCCTAGGGAGGAAGCTGAGCTCAGAGATCAGTCCCTCCTCTCTACTAAGTGGGAAACTGTGCAAATGGCAGGACCACTCTGCTTAACCCTTTGTTAGAGTGTGCTTGTCAGTAGTTTCCTCTCATTCAGGAAAGGCATTTCCAAAAAAGAGAAATCAGGGAAGGAAGAAACCCACACCATGTCAAAACAAAATAACAACAACAACAAAAAGCTGTTTTAAAGAAATGTTTACTCAAATCATGTTAAAGTCCAAGTCCTCTTCCTAAAAGCAGGGACAAATCTTTTCTAGTGAGGCATAGTGAAGAGCCACCCCTACAATGACCTTGCAATCACACAAATTGGGCTCACAACCGGGCAAATTTGGACACAAGCAGTTATCAGAACAAATAACCCTCATCCTGTCCATTATTTGGCATGCCTTTCCTAAGGGCATTTTCAAGCACCTTGTGGGCCATCTCTGCAGTCATGCCAGGGTTTGGCTTTTCTCTGGATGTTGCTCCAAAGAAAGAGAAGGATGCAGAGACACTCCTTGGCTCCAGGGTTTGCTGGCTCTGCTGCACTCCCAGTGCAAGAGATAAGGCCCGCATTACAAACAAGTAAATATAAGCAAGCAAATACAGCTCCTGTGTCTTCTTCTACCTGGACAGTTGCTCCTCAGCATCTGGCTGGTAACCACCACCTGCTCAGCAAGTGCCTGCTCCTGTTCACAACCCTTGGTTTTGTGGAGAGCACAGCTCCAACTCTACACTCTACCTGCAGGTAGAGGTACGGATTGCACATGTTGTGCTGGTTCATCTGGTTTACAGAGCCACAAAAACTGTGGTTGCTTATATGCAGGCAGTAAATATCTTCCAAAGCAGACATTATTTTCCTGATTCTGGGGCATTTTTCTTTTCCTAAACACTTATGCCACCAAGGTTTTCAGGTTTGTTAATTGTTTTTTTATTTTGCCTTTTTTTTTTTTTGAAAACACTAGGATTTTGAAATGTCTGTGTGATCTTTTTTTCTTCTCTTGTGTCAAATTTATTTTTTGATGAAATATGTAAATGTTCTTGTTAGCAGCTTCTGCCTGTTCTTTGTTGTTGTTTTGGTTGTTGTTTGTTTATTCACAACTTTCCACCTAGAGAAAATACGTGATTCTCAAAAGTAAGGGTTTCCCTACTATTGCATATGCTTTCTTGATGACTCCTAATGTTTTTCCACCATTGGATAAGGGCAAAAATTCAGGGTTAAAAATAAAGATGGGGCCCAAAAATATCTGTGAACCAACAATAGGAAACGGATGTGTTTATTTTTTGGTCACTTTCCAAAAACCCGAAGGAGGTAATACTTTATGTTAAAAATATTTATTAGCTCGGGTAAATGAACGCATTCAGATAAAGACCCCGTTGCCCAAAGTGTGAGGCAACAAGTAAGCTAAACCTTGTCTATTTTGCAGCACATAACAAATGTCTGGGTGCAAAACCAAAACCTGCTGACCCGCCAGGAGGTACAAACAGGGGGCTGGAGCCGATGCCCGTCAGCCTCCAGCCCTCGGGGTGGGTTGGGAGAGCAGGGTCCCATCAGACACCCAACAATTCGCCTGGTGCAGCGGAGGCCAGCAGGCTCCCTGCCAGCAGCGGCGAGGCAGAGAGAGCCGGAGGCCGGCCTGAGTCTCTGAAAAACCCCATCGGTCACCTTTCTGACAAGATAAATGGCATTTTAAATGCAGAGATGACCTCGGTAATCAGAAATAAATCAGCAGGATAATCAAAATTGATGGGTGAGTCAAATCCAGAAAATTTATATAGTGGAGCCCTGTAGAATAGCTTGGAAATCCCCGTAAGTCGGGCCCTGGCTGAAATTTTGGTCCCTTTGCTGTAGTAATTTAAACTTTTCTATTTACTTTGGCATTCCTTTGTTCAGTGACTTGGCCTGATCGAAATGCTTTGATATGTCCAGCAAGAATAAAAAATATAAGAGCCGAAGGGTAGTATCTTGGTTTAGGACAACTGTGAACACGAAATTTAATCCTGGGCTTTGCAAGAGGGACTCTCTAGAAAATACTGGGGGGGGAAGCAATTAATACTGCATTTAAAAAAATAGCAGCCCTTCCTTTTCACTTTTCTTTATAATGTCCTGTAATCTGGGCCAAACTAAACAGTGCTTACGCCACTACTGATGTTACGAGTTCATGCACCGCCGCTGATGTTACGGACGTCAACATAGCAGTCACTGGAAAGGAAAAGCACGGGTAATTTGTCCAGAACAGGGACAAAAGGGGAGTGTGGAGAAAAGCTGGCCCTCCCATTACTTTATTTTATTCCCTGCTGTTAATTGCTTTCTTGATACACCCTTGCGTTTGTCCTTTCGACATGTAAGCTACCATCACACGCAGGCTACACAGCTACCAGAGCTGAAATTACTCTAAGCCCCATTATTCCTTAAACAATCTTAAATCTGCTGGCACTGCTCTGACACTCTTCTAAAACCTATTTACTGGCCTCAGTGTAGTTACTCCTGCTTCATATCAGTGCAAGGAGAGCAGAGCCAGGCCAACTCTGATCTTCTTGTGCCTGACATGTGGCTCACACTGCTTTTATGTCAATCAAGAATTTGGCCTTGAGATCCCCATGCTCTCAGTTTGACTCAGTGTTTTAAAAAATATATTCTTTCACATCTGTGTCTCTCCTTTCTGCCTTTCCTTCATCCTCTCCAGACTCTACTAGCCTACACTTCATGTCTGTAAACTCAACCAAGAGTCGTGGACCTCTTACGGGCCATTTATTGCTATCTGTTGTACTCGAGTTTACACTTATCTGCCTTCTTAAAACGTTTTGGAGAGAATCATCACTTTTTCGTAGGGCTGGTAAGGGTTCTTCCACTGAAACTGTTTGGAAGTAAAATAGACATTTGGCTAACAAGAGAAGATGTTTTTCATAAAGGGGGCCATTTTTGTTTTCCACTGGCAAAACACAAATGCCTGAGAACTGATATAGAGATTCCTGTCCCCACAGCTGTCACTTCAGTACCTAATGTTCCTGTTTTATTCCAGGGGTCTGCTTTGTGCTTGGGTGATATCTTCAATGATGTAACTCAGACAGCTTCTTTCAAGAGCCCTGTCTGCCCCATTACGACCCCCAGTTCTGAACAAGGATTTTAACTTGCCATGACTTGACAACTCCTCAAGGTCCTATGATGGAGTTTCCACCTCAGCCTTTCTCATTTGGGACAGTATATTTAAGCATGTAATAATAAACTTGGGATGGGACAGCTATTTTCTGACCAGTCTACTTGCAAATTTTTAAAGCCCTTAAATTATATAAAGGTTGCAGAGCGTAACTTGGGCAGCTAACTAACAATACCACCAGTATTTTAAATAGCTGATAGAGAAGATAAACAGACAAGCAAAGAGGTGAAGGACCAGAAAAAGGATATCAGAAGAATTATATAATTATATTTTCAGTATGTTTATTGTAGATAGAAGATTATTGAAGATTAAATCTTGGGAGTTGTGTAGGTGCTAGATAGGATGCATCAAACGAAAGTAAAAAACATGTTCATTGTCAAGTGTTCAAAGATTAAAGGTTAACAAAGATGCTGGGAAACAGCTCCTGCAGAGTCTAAGAGAGATGTAGAGGCACTTCAATGAAAAAAATTGTCTTTGTTTCCATGCCGTGAGAAGGCAGTACCTTCAGCTCCCTGGTCTCCTAGTGTGTAAGACCCCATGCCAGAAGTCATACTAGTGGGGAAGGACACAGTTAAATCATACAAGCATGCTGCATCCACGCCTAAGCCATCCAACCATCTGTCTCTGATCATGGTGAAGGACCCTTTGGGTGGCACTTTGGGGAGGATACATCAGACACAGCCTCAACAGGAGATCTAGCTCAGGGGTCATGAGGCCGGAAAGAGGCCATGGTACATCTGCTGCTGCTGAAGGAGATACGGGCTTTCAGGACTGTGAGGAGAGAGACAGATGTACGAGACTTCAGTCACCCACTGTGGAGGAGCTGCACATTATCAGCAGTGGGATCTTCTCACACAGAAATCAGACATGGCTTCAGCCACTGGAAATGAAAGGATCAGGAATCATTTCAGTCTGCTCTCTCCAGAAGCAACTGCTGCCTCAAAGCAGCTAATGAAACGACTGTCTGCTAAGGATTTATCCATTTGTGGTCTAATCTTTTTAAATTGTTGATTAAGCATAACATTTTACCAGTTTCTTACCAGTTTCTTTCTTTCTTATTACCCATCCCCATACTGTGATCCATATTCTGATGTCATGTGACAGTTTTCTGCAGTAAAAGACTATGAAGGCATTTTTGAGTCTCTGTTTTTTCTCCCAGATACCTATCATTGTTTCAGGGAAAAGATGTAATAATTTGTTGCTCAGGACTGCAAGCAACCTCCTTCCCCAGTGTATTACCCAAAACTGTAAATGCCGCTTATTTGGAAGTGAAGTGTACGGCGATGTACACATACAAAGCAGTTCAAATTCTGGTCGTGCTCAGACAGCAGTTACTGCCATAATTTTCTGGCTTTGCATTAACTCATTGAGCAGAAGCCTTGGCTTGGTCACAGCATTTTTTCTTGTCTGAAAGATGACCTGGTTAATAGAGAACAAACACTGGAGCTCCTCTGTTCTTTCCTCTTCTCTTTCACACATGCACATACACACAATAACATGCATACATGTGTGTATACATGTATAAATATAGAACACACACACACACACACACACACGCATATATATGAACACTCATATACACAGCAGCTGCTTCTGGACCCACAAAATAGACTCTTGTGGCTACATTGTAAGGTTTACCTTGGAATACGTATTGTGCCGTAGCAATAGGTGGCATTCCTTCAATGCTCTTGAAGGAACATACTTTTTCTTGGAGCCAAGGTGAAGTATTGTCTATCAAAAAAAAAAAAAAATGACCATCAGCAACAGCATGGCCTACATTTCAAGGAAATTAGTCACACAGAAATGAAAACAGTCAGAAACCTGGCTTTTGCCCAGACAACAACTGGTTTCTGCTTCTTTTAGGAGTCACACACGGACAGTAACACTGTCAGTTCATGTATGATAAAACAACTACAGCTCTGAGTGTCTTTGGAAACTCTGGCATGTCACTGAGGCTCGGCTGCAAGAAGGTTGGGTTGGAAAGACACTAGGACAGCTCTGGAGCCAGAGGCTGCATGAGTAGCAAACCTTTTGTCCCTGTGTGGGAAATGCCAGGGGACCCATAGGGCATGGTGACATAGCCATACCTGTTCCCACTGTGATGTACAATTTACCAGGCTATTAGGGCCAGCCCATGACCACAGTGCCGTCACTGAAAACCCACTGAGGTCGGAGCTTGCTCATCATCTCCTGTAGTAGTTTACACTGCTGCAACAAGGTGAAGACAGACATGAACTGCCTGACTTACCAAACGGCAACACAAGCTGTGAGGCAGCTAGGGGGTGGCATCTGCTGGTGCTGCTCAGGGTGGGGTTTGCCTCACATTTGAAAGAGCAGTTGGAGGATGCAGACAGATGATTTTAAAGACAGCAAACTGGAGGGGATCTGCCTGGCCCAGCTTTCTACAGGTGGCAGGAAGTTTTCCCATTTCTCGCACACTGCTGCTCTGGGAGTCTGTTTTCTGGAGGATACAGACCATTATCCTAAGAGGAAGAAAGAAAAGGAAGAATGCAAATCTGTCCAGAGGACTGGAGTGTCCCTGCATGAGAAAGTGAGGGAAGCTTGGAACAGTAAAATCTTGTTTGCTAATGACAGTTCTGAGAATTTTAAAAAATGAAGTGGGAAAAAAGAAAAAGAAAACCTCCATGAAACGTTGATTAGATGCCAGTTCACATAACTCTCCTTGGCTACCATGTATTATTATTATTTCTTTTAAAGACTAATAGATCCTATTCTTGACAAGCGCAAAGCCAGGAGGTGGGATCTTATCCAGTATTTTCATTTTTTAGCCCACAAGAGGCAATGATTGTATCAGAATATTATTTGTCTGCCCAAACCACATCCACTGTGTGAACCTCTGCAGAGGACTTCCATTCTCAGGAAAAACTGTTCCGTCAGCGTGCAAAAGAAACATTCCTCCTCATCCTTGTTGTCAGCTCTGTGAAGGCAGAATTACACCTCCTAGGCCAAATTTCCAGAGCAAACTTTCAAATTTGCATTCACAGTTTTTACCTGAAAATCTCTACACAGAGGCCAAACTTGATCCAGGTACATCAAAACCTGAGTGCTCAAACAGCGGAGTCAGGTGTATGAAGCAGTGAGCAGTGAAAAAGGAAAGGTGAACCTCAGGAAAAGACTGATGTAATGGAAATGTGGTCAGGCACATCTTTTTTCCCTTCACCACGTGGGACACACGGCTTTCACCGAATGGCCTTTAGAGCAAACAAGGATCAACTCATCCTTTGCAAAGAGCTTTGAAACTCTTAAGATGGAGGTGGCTTAAGGAACTCGTGGGAGATGTAGATTTGGGTTCAAAGCTTCCAACTCAATCATCCTATGAAGCTCTAGGGACTTCCAACCCTGTAAAAGTAGCCCACAGATCTCTTCATGTTCTCAGCTTGTCTTCTGGATGACTTTAATGCAGAGGCAGTCCCAGAAGGCAGCCACTATCCTTAGCCTCGTGCTTATCTGTCTGTGCACATTTTCTCCAGAACTTAGCGTTACCAGATCCTGACTCATAAGAATGGCTTTGCTTTTTTATGAAGCTACCAAAAGGTCCTGGCATTAGCATGTGTGTGAGTGTCCTGATAAGGGTATGACAGCGTGTGGGAGGCCAGAGGCGGGTAATGCCACTGGTATGTTGAGTGGGGAATTAGTTGTGTGTGTAGAATGACCCCTTCTTCCAAAACCTCTCCAAGAAAAGAGGCCAAGGAGAAAGAGCAGCAGTGACAGCTCAGGGTCCAGTCCACCCTACTGAAAGTTTTCCATCCTCATGAATGGAGCCATTCATTGAGTTCTGCTTCCCATTTTGCTTCAGTATCCTTTTCTTCTTAAAATAAGAACTGCCTCTCGGGGGAATAGCTTCTGCTGTAGTGCAGAGCCAGTGCTGTCAGTGGAGTTACACCAAGGTTGAGGTTGATCCCCATGTCTAATTGCCAGGTTTTCTGGAGTTAGTCCTTGGGTAACAAGTCTTTAGAGGGGTTTGCACCACTTTGGGCTTGGCCTGTTTTCTTTAAGAGCATCATCTGCAGAAAGGATTAAAAAATAATGCGAAGAACTCATGAAAATGTTGAAGTTGTTTCTGTGCAGCAGGGTTTAAAACAGAACCACATTTTATGGAATTTTTCACACACATCCTCCCCCTCCCTCAAATTTCAATGTTCCCTTTTCTTCTTTTCTCCCTGTTTTTGACATATTGCCACTGAGTGAAATTAAATGAGAAATAGCCAGGGGCTTGCTCTGACATTTTCCTCCCCGCCCCATCCATCCATCTACCCAGACTCTTCTCTTTTTCTTCTTTTTTTTTTTTTCCTTTTAATTTTATTTTTTTAATAGTATGGAGCAGCAAATGGGAACCTTAGGCTGCACATTTCCATTTGCTGCAACCCACCCATTCTGCTGTTCCTTGCCACCTTTCTTATCATCCCTTCAACATTTTTTGGACCATCCAAAGCTGAAGAAAAAAGCCCTTTGCCTGCAGATTCACTCCAGATTGACAGGCACGGAAAAATCTGGCCCCAACATCTAAGATCAAGAGCTTTATGGCCTAGTCCTGCCTAATTTTAAGGGGTTTTATATAGCAGAATTGGAAAGAACCAAGAGACACTTACAGCACATGTTCTGAAATACCAAGAATAACAAAGCAAAGGCTTAATGAGTTCAAATGTGTATGTCTGCTGTGAGTAATGATGCCTAATCCTGCTACAAAATAATTCCTTTATATGTTCTTCTGTTTTTTAAAAAATGCATCATTGCTGCACTGGGGTCATAAAAATTACGAATATGTTTTCCCATGGCATGAAGCCATAGCATACTGTAAAGCATTGTGCTGGGCCATTATACACAGCCTGTAATCAGAAACAAATGTAGTAAGTGAGATGATGTGATGTTACATGAGAAAAGTGAAAATAGAGCAGGGAAGTGTGATAGACAGTGACTTGGACCACAGCATCAGCTCTGAACAGCCCCTTTCTCTAAAGAAATCAGAGGCCGTGCCAGAAGAAGTTATGTTTCTAGATCCTGGTCTAGAAAATAGACTCACACTTCTTGGAAGAAGAAGGAAACAAAACTTGTCTGAGAGCCAGGGTAGACAGAAAAAAATACTGAATTTTCTATACAGAAAGAGAAATACTGCCATGCTGGTGAGGGCATTTCCTCATCATACGCATTAACACAGACTTGGCTGTGGTTTCAGAAATGCAAAGGATCCCATCCCTCCACTCCTTCACCTCACAAGCTTGTTGTGGGGTCCAAGTGTCAGCTGAGACATGGTGAGAGCTATTGATGGCTCTTGTTTCCTTGGAGTTTATGTTTCTGAGATTTTGCATCAATACTATTATCAGCTTAAAAATTAAACTTGGCTCAGATCAGGAGAAATGGAGCTACTTATTTGTCTATTTGCCAGTGTTTCTTTCCTAAACAAACAAACAAACAAAAGATGTTGTTTGTGACACATGCTTTCATTTCCAGGAGTATATCATGAGACTTCAACATCAAAGCTGGATTTTAATTTACTGACTTAACTTGCAGCATACAGGGCAAAAGGTCAAGTAAAATGAGACCCCTTTAGAAAAATGATCATTGCTATTAAGAAGCATGTGGGCCATTTGAATTATTTCCATGCCCCTTAGAAAGGCCTTTAGAAACCTTCAGAGCTCAGCCACTTGTACCCTAATGAGCAGACTGGCCCATTTCTGTAAGGTACAGGTGAGAGCAGCCATCACCCCAGCAGCACAGCACGTAGCCTTTTGTTTCCAGGGGTTCGACAGCAGGCTCTGAGGTCAGAACAATGCCTAGAAGACCCAAACTCCATCCACTGAACCTTCCATCCAATGGCCATTCATGAGCTGGGACCCCCAGCATGCAAAGTTTTTCATTTTATGCAGACAAAAGCTGTATCAGCCATAGATTTCCTGCAAGCCACCATAAGTGAAAAGCAGAGAGAGAGACCACCAAAACGTAACCACGACAACAGTAATTCTTACAACATCTAGAATACAGATTGCTTGGATAATATGACTTTACTTTCATTCCCATTAAAACAGGAAGAATCAATCAGCCTAATTTGACCAGCTAAGCACAAAGCAGAGAATACCAAAGCACCTCGGTAAATAAATTCTATCTAATTACTAATAATTAGCTTAAAAATCCTCTCAGCAGTTATCTTGGAAATTATTTGGATCTTAAATCTGTAGGTGAAGCAGTTGCTACTTCTCTGTCTTCTACAGAAAACAGCCATCTGCTCCACAACAGAACACTCATTCCATTTTTTTTTCCTGGAATGTACAAATAATTGGTACAAACAGGAGAATTGCACTTCAGGCATTCATTATAAAGCAGGGTATTTTCTTCCTAGTGTCTGGATCTTGGATGAAGAATTAATATCTTTGCAATCAAAGAGAAGTTGCTCAATATTTGATATTTTTGGACTGTGCAATACAAATGTGTGTTTATGAGCCACATGAACATGCCAGGTGTCTTTGTTGTAAATCCTTATATAGCAGCATTTACTTCTTCTCTGTCCCTGCTTCTCCCTTATGAAAGAGTATGACTACTTTAAACCATAAATAAACACAGCTAGGGATTTACCATAAAGAAAATCCAAATGAAACTCTTTCCAGATTCCAGTTAATTTCCCCTGCTCATGAACAAATCCCTTTAGTGGATGAACCCCCATGCATGTGAAAGCTGTTGAGACCCCCAAATGCAGGAGGTAAACCATATGCATTGCATTTGTTTGCTTTAATGAAATGATTGATTTATTGGTCACAAATTCCTCAAAAGCATTTGTTTTTATCCCCTGGGTTCTTATCAGAGAGCTCTCCACATCAGTCAAAATCATGGCTGTCATTCACTGCAGGACAGCACGAGTCAAAGGCTTTCCCAGTGCTCCCCGTTTGCAGGGAGCCTTCCGCTACACCTGGAGCACGTCCCCTTCCAGGGCACAGTCACCCCCTCATCCTACAGTGGTTTGCTTCCTAGAATAGCTGGATTTCAGGATGAGAGCCTTCCTAATGGAGCTCGAGTGCATTTGCGGCACAATAGGTCATTTCTGGCTCACTTGCTTTCTTTTCAGCTCGTGGGACAAAAAGGGACATGGTTACACCATTTGCTTACATTGGTAGGTAAAGAAAACCTTAAATGTCACATGAGTCACTTGCACTCAATTAATTTCTGCTTGTGTTATTTATTCACGTTTAAGATATGACTTTTATTCTATATGTGACCTTCAGCAATGGAGCTGATAACAAGAACATTGCTTTGGAAAAGTGAAAGGTTAAATATTAACCAGAAAAAAATAGTTCTAAGACAAACATTTTGAATGTGTTTTTCTTCTTTTTTTTTTTTTTTTATTGAATTTGGAAGCAACTTGTCACTTCCCCTCTTACTGCCTCCCCCGTATGACTGTTGTGCTGCTGTCCTTGACATAGTAGCTGGCAGATGCAGCAGGTCCCTGGGCTTCTATCACCATGTGATGGACTTTTCTCAGCCTGCTACACGTCAGTCAGATCTTGGAGCTTGATGCAAGGTCTTACATAATTAGATTTTCATTAACAATTTCTGCTCTTCCTCACCTTCCAAGAGAGAAGCAACCCCTGTTGCCTGTGGGGAGCGAAAAAAGACACAAAATAAAGTGGGCTGGGGACAGGACGAAGCACTGACCAAACTTCAGAGGCACTGCATGAGTTTGGAGCACTGATTTGGGCAGATGTCTTTTCTTCTCTGTGATCAACAAGCTTCTCTCAGGCATAACCACTGTTCCCAAGAATTTTAAATTTAGTTTACAGTGTGAGTCAACCAGGGGGGAGGGTGTTGTGCAGCTTTAGAGGCAAAAAGTCTATGCATCATTAAAAAGGGACTGAAAAAAGAAAAATAGTCTCTACTTACAAATCTAAGTGCCTATTTTACCTGTGTATCAGTTTATCTTTTGTGTGTGTGTGGAGACACCTTTGTTGAGCTCCCACTCTGCTCTGAAGCTACTTCAGCTTTTCTTCTGTAAGGCAGTCTCCAATCTCAGTCACAACAACATTAATCAAAAAAAAGTCTGTAAATCGATGATGTTGCTTCTGCTCCCACCCATTTTTAGAAGCCCAAAACATGGGACGTTCATATCTTTTATTCAGTAAAACAGCCTAATTGCCTGTTGTTTGGTTAATTTGGGTAGCAAAAATAAACCACCAAACGTAAAGATGAATGAAACAGCTGAGATAAAACCAAAGCCAAACAAACATCAACAACAACAAACTAGGTGGCTGGAAATGGGTAACTCCTGCTTCAGGAGTCGTTCTGGGTGGTCGAGGCTCCATCTCAGCCCACGGTGGGACAGGGTCCCGGGGCACAGTGGAAGTGTCCACTGGCCCCGTGTCCTGCTGGCTCCTGTCCATCCTTCCTGCACGGCTGATGGCCATGGCCTCCCAGGGTTGTTCGACCTGCCCTTCCCAGCGGAAAGATTGCTCTCCTGGCAACTCTTCAGTCTGCCCGGAAAACAAACAAACAAAAAAAAAAGAGGGCAGGAAAAGCTATAATCATTCAGCTGATAACCCCAGCATCTTTACTGGTTTTAGGTGGGACGGTCTGGAAATCAAAACTTGCTGTCGCTTACAATCCTTACTACCACGGGGTGATAAAACACTGCTACTCGTCTGTATATCTCACCCTCTGTTCAGTCTCTAAAGATCTGTAGACTAAGTGATGTCTTCTACTAAAGAATGACACCAGGTTAGCCTGCACTGTAGGAACAGGGATTTCCTTTCATCAGTTCTTATTTTGCCATATTTCAGTTTTATTAAATGTCCTCTTGTCCTTTGCCATGGAACGAGGTGAATAGAAACCTCCTGGTCTTCTTCCTCAGGACCATTTATTATTTCATACAATTTCCTCATGTCTCCCCTTATTTACGACTCCCACGAGGCAATCTGTGCTGGGATAACAGCCTGCCCTACCGGTGTTTCTAATGCAGCCACAGCCAGATTGTACCAGAAGCCTCCCATAATCATCTCTTCATGGAAGATTTGCAGCCCAGGTCCCAGACCCATAAAGCAGGCTTGGCTTGAGGCAACTGGGGCCTGAGCCCACCACTGTGTGCCTTCTCCCAGCCCTCCCCACCCAGCCCACTCCCTCCCACCTCTCTTTCATCTCCCTCACTAGGCTCTCCGCAGAGCCCCCCTTCCCCAGACAGACGATCCCTTCCTGTCGCCTCCCTGGGATGGACTTCTTCATTTTTCCTCAGCCAGCTCCCCTGGACAGACTCTTGGTTTCTCACTGACTTGCTGCTCTGTTGAGGTTTCTTGGCCTGGGTCCCAGGGTTCCTGCCTTAATCCATGCCTTCAAAGAGATTTGGATAAGTCTGGATAAGCTTCCAAGCCTCTGGATGCTTATTCAAAGCGCGAGGCTGGGGGAAGGGGGAGCATCCCTGAAGGAAGCCAGAGGTCAGCTATGTACAGTCAAGCAAACTTTTTTTATTTTTTTTTCCTGAATCAGATACCTCCCCAAATCCCTCAGCACCTGTATGTCAAAATCTGCATTTATGTTAGAAAAAAGGCAAACTCCATCCTGAAACAACATCCCTGGACACTAAGATGTACAGATGGGCCAGCATCTCATCAGGGTGTCTGCTGCAGAATTGAAAACTGGGATTCCTTCTTTCAGGAGAGCTTGGATATGTTTACATACCGCTGGGTATTTTAGGGGTGACTCACTACAGACACCCTATTTGAAACTGAGAAAAAGCATAGTCTTGAAATGAAGTGCACTGAAGAGGTGTGAACACAGCAACAGATCACAAAAAAATGTGAGGCTGGATTCTCCAGCCTGCTGGAGTGGGGTCGGGTGGGTCTCTGCTGCCAGCCGCTGCCTCGGGAGGCACAGGAAGGGTTAAGCGGATATAACGTTTGGGCCCAGAAAGAAATCTTTTCGGTACCCTTCTTCCCCCTTCTCACTCTGATGTTAAGGATGAACCGAAAATGTTTCTGAACATGTTTTGAGTGGTTCTGGTCCCGTTTTGAAGCCATTGGCACCTGCCATGAAAATCCACATTTTCACAACATTTATTGGAACCAGATTTCGGCCCCGTTGGAACCAAACCCAGCATTTGTTCAAATACCACAAGTACTCCAGTCCTTCCTGTTACCCCCTCAGGATTCAAGATATGTTCATTCATGGTTTAGTTTCCTGCACAAAACATGCTTGCTTCGGGAAAATTATCTCTATTTTCCACCCAACCAAAGCCCAGTTGTGCCCTGTCCACCAAAAGAACAATATGACTTAAAGCGGCTTTAAGAACCACTATCTGATGTCAGTAAATCTCTGCCCATGCTACAACTGCTTTAAGTCAGGAAGCAGTGGGTGTGCTCAAAACAACACATAAAGATAAAGATTTTCAGTGCCAGGAACGTGAATGTATTTTGGAAGAAAACACGGGGGGCATTCTGTGCAGGAAGAGATGAAAACATACATCAGCCCATGGAGCCTGCCAGCACTTCAGCACACACATGTCGGCTGGCCGGGGAAAAGAGATCTTCAGATGGAGAGGAGGAGGCACTGGAGAGTCCCATGAGCTGCGTCCCGCAGAGAGGATGGCTGCTGCTTTTATTTGTCCCCTTGTCTTGCAGCAGAGTAGGGTGTGCTCCTCTGTGCTCCAGGAGCTGAAGGAATGGGTCAGAAGACAGCCCCTGGCCCCATCCTTTTTATAGGAATGGACGTTGAATGGTCTGCAGGGCCAGGAGGGGATTTGGCCGCTGGTCATTTTGCACTACATGACTCCCATGGGGACCTGCCCTCATCTTTCCCCAAGCAGAATGGGTATTCTCACAACCAAACCATTACACCTTGGTCACCCTTTAACCCTAAAACAACCTGAAAGTCCTCAAGCAAAAGGGCATATATCTGTCCCATGTCCTTAGAAAAGCTATTATAATATGCGATGCCAGAATAATTTCACCAAGACCAAGGATATTTCTATCCCATGCCCTGCATATGTAAATTAGAAGGGAAAAGAGGTCATTACTCCCTGTTAAATGTATACCTGGTTATCAACATACTTTAACTTGCTGCTATTTTTCTTGTTACTTACTGCGCAGAACAACATCAAAATTGGACGTGTGTATCCATATGGAGCAGTATCCTTCTCCAGGAACACCATCTTTTGGGTTCCAGGGCATTGTGCTTCTAGGAAAGAAAATCATCCCTCTGACCAATTCCCTACTTCAAAGGCAACACTTTTTTTAAGCCACAAAGACACACAAGACAGCAAGTTACCTGTTTACAGGGTGTTTTGACTTGGAATGGTAGGCACATCAAATGCATCTTTTAGTAATAATGCTACTTGCACAGCTTCCTCCATCCCACAGTATCCCAAAGCTACTCTTACAGTAAAGTGCTAGCAATCTGAGCTCCACCATCCATTTATTTTGCTTACCATCAGCTTCCTCTAGACAACGTGTGTTCTCTAACTCTGTTCATAGTCTGTTTGGGTGGGAAGCAGAAGCAACATGGAGGCCTGCAGCTCTCTGACCACCTCTTGCCAGAAAGGAAAAGGCAATGGGAGAGAGTCAGAGTGAGAGCTCATTGCCTTAGCTTGGAGAAGCTACGTCCTGCACAGGGCTGGGGTGGCAAGGTGGGGCAGGCAGCACCTCCTTTTGCTCTGGGGACACTGGCATGCCAGTGACATTCCCAGGTCGCCCCTTAGGGAAGCTGCTCTCTGTCACAGCCTTTCAGAAAGTGGATGGGAACTGTGGTACTGATGGGAGGCCGCTGGAAATCCTGGCCAGAGTAAATGTAATCTTGCTTTAGAGTAACCGTGTTTTTGTATGACCAGTGTATCTACTCATCTCTAGCAGGGCTTATAAAGGCTTTAGGCAGAGCCCTCTGTGCTTGCCCTCTTCTACTTCATATCCCAACATGCCTGTGAAACCAACTTCATGAAACCATCATGGGTTCTGACAAGACATGGATTCACACAAGTGAAAATTACCAAGCAAAAAGGCCCTTTTGGTCCCAGTGCTGGCCCTCTGGCCTCCATAACATTACCCTTTCTTTGCTGAACTGAAGTTGCTTTTCCAAAGCCAGAGAAAATAGTCCATGCATTTAGGGAGACTTAGGCAACCTAAACTATCCAGCACAATTCAAGTGAGTACAGCCATGGTGCTGGTCTGCTGTCAGGTATTCGGGCAGAATACATAACAAACGACAGAAAGCACAGCTTGTGAGAGTGTGGACAAGCCACATGTTAATGCAGAGAATCTGGTCTGGCAAAGCCTGGCTTTTCCCTAAGAGGGAGAGCAAAGTGCTGTCCCCTGGAGCCTTCTGACTCTGAAGCTTACAATAATAATGAAATCTCCATGGGCCCAAATGTGCCTCCCACACACATTTCGTGTAGGAGCTTACCACACAGCGAGCCCTGCTAAAATTAATGGGCTGTGTGTGGATTACAGGGGGCTATTTGGAACAGCTGATGGTGACCTCGCAGACGTTTTCCCGTTGTCGTTCCCACCATCCGTTCAGTGTACCTGGCTCTAAATTTACCTCTATGTCTCCTTCAAGGAACGAGTGCACGCTGAAATGAAACGTGGGGAGGGAGAAAGAGAGAGTGAAACACGTTTATGGGGAGAAGCACGGTCTGGTGGCTGAAGCACGAACCTGAAGACTTGATCTCGAGCCTTGGCTCTCCCACTGACTTGTTATTTAGGCATAGTTGTCCCACCGGGGCTCCATCCCTCCTCACAACACAGTGTACGAGCCCAGCATCCAGCACAACTCCATGTCATGATGTAGACCCACTGGCTGTTGGCTCGCTGCTCGCTGTGGACAAGGCCCTTGGCTTGGGGCAATGTGGCCATGGCTGCGAAGGTGGCCGCGGCGGTGTGGGTGTGTGCGTCACGGGGCTTTTCCTGTTTGCTTTGTCCCCGGGGTTATTTCTGAGCTGGAGGGAGGCTGCAGCGTGATGTCAGTGTGTAAACAGGGAGGCGAATGTCGTCAGGGCTCGGGGGTGGAGATAACGGGACGCCGGGCTCCCTGGAGAGGGGAGCAGGAAAAAAAGTCAGCCCCGATAAAGAAGCGTAACGGAGATGGCAGCAGAGCCACGGGGGAGGCTGCTGTCCCCATGCAAATGCTTTGGGAAAACAGCGCACCGCCTTCCGCTAATTCCCCTGATTAAAACAGCATTAGTCTGTAGGTGTCGGGGACAGGCAGCTGTTTTCAAGGAAGCCCTGGCTCCACGAGGTCCTTCCTCGCGGGGCAGCGGCGGCTCTATCTGGAGGTAAACGTCAGCGAGGCGCGGAGCCGGCCGACGCTTGTCCTCCTCCTGACAGGCCCTGGCCAATGTCCTGCTGCTGAGGGTCGTGGTAATTTACGTCCCTTCTGTGTACGTTAACTTATCTGCAGCGGGGCTGGCGGGGCTCTTTCAGCCAGGCTGTCTCCTCCGCGGGCTGGGAGACTTTTCCTGCCTGTGGGACCCAGAGCGGGAACCGGCTCCTGCCAAGTTCCTGCGCCGGACGAACAACAACAAACAGCGCCGAGGAGCCGGCGGCCACTCCACCGGCCCCCGCGGCATCGCCTGCACCCCAGGCCCCAGGCAGGGGGAGAGGGGACCGAGGCGGCCACCCCCCTCTCCCACCACCCTGGCTTCCCTCCTTGGCTTTATTCTGTGGCAGCTCGGACAGTTATTTGTTGTTTGTGGCTCCCCTGGGCTCTCCTCCCATCCCTCCTCCTCTGCCCGCTTGGAAGGAGGCTGTCTTGTCATGCAGGAGATGCATCCCACCGGGCTGTGAGTTTTGGTAGCCCAGCTGTTGTGACTCTCTGTGCACATAGACTTGGAAGGATGCTAACCTACAGGTACACAATTAACAGCAAATTCACTCTTGGCCTTACAAGAGTCTGTTAAAGGGGAGGAGTGGAAGCACCCAGTGAGTCTTCCCCTGGGCAATGCTTTTTCCTATAAAGATACTCCCCCTGTGTCCATAACACTAACTTCCCTGTCACCCCGACACGCACAGCTGAACGTGGTTAATCATCCAGCAGCTCTAAGGAGCTTTCCCTGATTTAGAAATGCTGGAGACTTGCATTCACACTCACGTTTTATGGGGTTATCCACTAAATCACGGAGTCCTTATTAGAAAACAGAAAAGATGAAGTAAACTAGACATCCTATATGCCTTTCCAAATTTGCTAATATTCCCTACCTGTCTTGGACAAGCTAAGCAAGGTTTTTGAAAGGAGATGTGCTCACTAGCACTCCCCATTATCATTATAAAGCCCACAAAAACGGTGGAAGCAGAAAACAGCAGTGGCAAGGACCTCTTGGTTCAGCGGTCTGAACCCATACTGGTGCACCTAGGAAGAGCTGACCTGCTAAGCAAATAACAACGAGGAAAGAAGGGGGAAAAGATTTGGTATTTGTGACAGTACCAGAAAATGTGTCCCCCTGCACAGTCTTTCAGGATTTCCTGAAAGAAAGGTGAGCAATCCCAAATAAAGGGAGAGAACTCACAGCAGCAAATGTTTAAATGCCAGCGGCATATTTCCTGCTGAAAAACTGAATTTCTGGGGAACAAAGTCTGGGGAGAGATGCCCAGCAGAGCAAGGAATATTGCAGTGTTTCTGGTTGTCAGTAGAAAAATTAGAAAACACACATCTCTTCCTGGTGTTCAGAGGCAATCTGTTCACCCCAAGACATCCCACCAGTGAGCTCCCATCCTTACATCCACACCTGGCCCTGAGCAGTGGCTTCCAGTAACAGGATGGCAGCAGGTTTCACATGCAGGAGGAAGACAGAGATTTCGTTTCAGAGCTAATGTCTATGTCTGTCTGCAGGTGAAGGAGGACTTTATGCATTGAGGAATTTCAGGGCCATATTTTCAAGCTCTTTTGCATGCTCTATCTGTGAATACCAATTTCATTTTAAAGGAGATTCCACCCTCCCCAGGAGATACCAACGGCTAGTGGCTAAGATGCTCTGACTTTTCAGACATCCTGCTACATGGGAGGACCTGTAACCCAACATTAAGTGCCTACAGGATCTGTGCAAGGTGTCTAGAGAGACAAGAACTTCAGCTGTGGGGACCCCACCGCTAGCGTGAGGAGGGGGAGCTACCTAAGTTAGTTTGGAAAAATGCCCAGGGAAGGACTGTGACTTAAGCTCTATGCCTTAGGGACTTAGAGACTTTATGCCATGGTTGGAAAGAAGACCCTACTTTTATCTGAAAGACAAGAATCATTTCTGGAGCCTTCATTCAGAACACCTAAGCATTTTTATGTTGAGTATTTCTTGTATCAAGCATTGGACCTTTGTTTCGTTCCCTCAGGCCACTGGGCAGCCACACCCTTTCTCTCCTCACATCTATACCATGAAAGTAACTCCCTTTTCTTCCTGATTTAAGTCCCTCACTGGTTATACAAACAAATAATTAACAAAACATTTGCCAGTAGATGTTTCATTAAATATCGAATGAAAGTCTGTCATGTTTCCATTTTTCCAGCTGTTGCCTTTTCTCTCCTGGCAACATATTTCTTATGCCTCACGTGATGGTATGGTCTCAGTCCTGCTGGAGCAAACAATTTAGTCATTTGCACAGATAGGTAAGAATTCCTTTGGATAGTCCCAGAAAAACTGCATTATCCCTCAGCTTTTACACTGGTAATAAATACCATAAGTATATGTGAATAAATTAGGATGGAATCCATTCATCCCTGGTCCTCCCAGGTGTAAGTATGAAGGAATCTGAATTAGAAAGATTAGTGAAGATTGTAAGGTTTCATGTGATATTTGTGAAGTTCACTGCACTGCCAACTGTCCTGTTTGCCCCATTTTGACTGAAAACTCATTAATCTGTTATAAATTCAGGCTCTGCCTTCCATTTTTAAATCAAGCTCAGTGAACAAACAAACATGAAACCTCCCCAGGCTTTTCTGCATTTTGTTCTAAAGGTGATAACACAAGGGAATGGTCTTTTCTGTGGAAAAGCTGACAACTTTTTTCCATGTGAAGGACTTTCATTGTTGGAGTTTTCTGCTGAGGACAACACAAACACTTGAGTCATGAAGCACGTCCCTTCCTTCAAGTACTTCCAAGTCATCATTTGCCTGTGTATGTTACTGTGTTTAAATCAGGCTTTATGAGTTTTACAGACAGGCAGGAACAGGGGGGGCGGAGGGCAATGGACACCCAGAGCCAGAACAGAAATAAAAGGAAATGATCAGTTTGTAGACCAAGCAGACATGGATACGTGTTTCCCTCTGGAAACCACCAGTATGCATCAAAGAACGGATTTAATCACATACAGCTGAGTTTGAACAAGAGTCATTTGGGTGCTCCTTTCTTGGAACTCCAGAAAAGATAGCAAAATGGCTCTTTGTTTTCTCATTGAACATCACACAGTTCTTCTGCCAGTCTTTCTAATGCCAAAAATCACTGCCGAGTCATAAACACAATGTTATGTATAAGACAGATTTACAAGCACTCGTTACAAATAATTATTAAGAAATAGGATAAGAAAAGAGCTAACAACCTTGCCTAGCTTACATAGCTGTTTGCATGTACTTAAGCATACCTGAAGGTTTTACAATGCGATTTGCAAGCCAACTAGTATCTCAGGTCAATGGTGTAGTTAAAATATATGTGAGTGGATATCTAGACCTCTGTATGTCCAAGATACGGAGAGTATAAATGTTACTGAAAATGAACAGTGCTGACATTGTCTATTCTTCCAGTTAAATCAAAACTCCAGTTTTTAAAATTAAAACTCCAGCTTTTTCTTCATATAGCCTTGCCTTCCATAATCATGTGTTCATATGACAATCTCAGCTTTTCTGTAGTCATGCTTGCAATGGAAATCTTGAAAGTATGTGCCTATGGGCTACTACATCAGGATACAAGGGAACAGATCCATTCTTACAATATTTAAAAATCTCTTATCTTTCAGAACATCATAATTTTAGGTTAGAAATACAAAATGGTACATAGCACCATTTTCTGTTAAATCATTAATAGCCATAAAAGTTCATCTCCTTATGCTCACAGGCATCTGCAATGGAACAAACTCAGCAACCTACATCTTCCCATCTTGCCTATGATGCTGGGAGCCATGAATATCCCTTGATCAAGTCACAGAGAGGATGAGATACTGGAAGACTGATTGTCACCCTTTGATTCCTTGTTTTCATTTTACTATAAAAGACCCTTATCTTCATCAAGGAAGGGCAGGAGTTCTTCCATCAGCACACAGAGCAGAGACTGCTTTGGCTCTGATGGGAGCCTGTCAACTTTCTCCACTTGTCAATCTTACCGAGATGTATTTGCATAGGTAGACCTGTTGATTTTGCATGCAGTACCAGCTGAAATCTGAAGCTTTCCAAAAATCATAGAAAGAAAATAACATTTCTGTCTGAAGTACTTTTAAGGAAAGTATCACAAACCCTCCCAATAGCATTTGTAGTTGAAACACTGGCAGCTGGGGTTTTGTTGTTTTCTTTTCTCTCTTTCTTTCTTCTAGTGACATTGCCAAGCTGTGTTCTAATCTGGTGGGTATTGGGGAAACGAAACAAAAAATAATTGAAGGGCTTCTGGTAAACTTGAATATCTCTGAGGCAAGGACTTGTGCTGTGAAGCAGTCAGAAATCCAAGAGCTCTCTCTCAGTGCTTGCACTTTGCCATCAAGGGGGCTATGTCATTTCTTTGAAGCAGGCTCTATTTTGATGGGCAAAATACCAGAGGATGACATAAACCTCTAAAGATGATTACTTGGGTCCTGTGTCCGGCTTATTCTCAAAAAATGCCTTGAAAATCTTTAGAGCTTCTGCTCTTTTGTCTGGCAGCAATGAACACAAGAGAGATGTTACTGGTCACAGAGAAACTGAATCAAAGGACAGGCATTGTATTAGGGAGAAGTTCCCTAAGATGTTTTCTTGTCCTCAGTACAATTTGTCCTCTTTTCTTTTTCTGGGGAGGTCTTCAGATAGAAGTGCCAGCTTGGTGGGCACTATGCAATAAGTAGACAATGTAGAATACAATTAGTCTTGGTCCAACACCAGAAGTTCAGCACCCTCCCCAAGGCATCAGTGGTGCTCAGGGCTGTTGCCCATATGGAGCTGGCTGGCCAAACTTCTGGCAGGGCTTTGTAGCCACTAAAGCACATTCAGGAATGACAATGATGCTGTGTGCTTTCTGCCAGCATCTCAGGCAGCTGGATGCATGCAAGCACAGAAATCAGTAAGTGCCTACAGAAGTGCACCGGCCCTCTGGATAAGTCCTGTTGCAGGGATGTGAAGAATTTGACAGTCACGTAATGAAGCTGTTGGTGTACTTGCCATATTGAAAGTGTCAAAAAGTATAAAATAGAAATCAAAACATGGCTGAGAATAATCAAGTGTTATAAAGCGTTAATCTTAAATTCTCTCTCTTCACCCAGTAAATCCTGTATTCTTCATAATACACTCCTACTCCCTCCCAACATCCCCATTCCCAGAACAAAAATCCCAAATTCCCAGCAGTCTTGTGGCAAAGTACCAAGATCAAACTAACAATCTGAGAATTTTTCCACTTTCCCCAAATTATTCACAATTTGACAATTACTGTATATAACAAAACAAAGTCACACACACACTAAAATGCTTGGCTTATGGTTTATTTACCCTATTTGATTTTGTATGCACTCCAAAATCATATTTGTCATGGGAGTATCTGAGCTTCTTGCAGTGATGTATTAAGAAGTGTCTCCCTCTTTCAGCAGCAGAAAGCGTGCAGGGGAAGGCATTCTAGAATTAGATACAAACACAGATGTGTTAAAGAAAGTGTCTCATCAGTACCATCCATGGAGAGCAGTAAGCTCAGCTCTTGGAGAGCTTGTTTCATTCCATGTCTTTGATCAAAGCCTGAGAAGTTCCCACTTTCCGTGCAGACAGTTTTTGCTTTCTTAGCAAAGGTCCTGCTGGAGTAGAGGATCTTTTACCACAGATTTAATCCCATACTTTTAACACCAACGTTTTAGGTTCTCCACCCCGGCCAGGAAAACACAGAGATCATTACTAAGACTATAAACTTGACTGAAACTCTGATGGGAGGCCAGTCAAAAGTGTAGAGGACAGATATGACAAATCTGGAATAGCCTCAGCTGTTGAGAAAATGCAGGACCACTTTCTGCTCACGTTGATTTTCCAAGGCCTTTCTACATATGGTATGGCTGTAGCCTGGCCAGGAAATGGCATAGGCATGAATAACTGGAGACAGAGTACTAGTTGCCGGGATGGGGAAAATATCTTGACCAGCTGCAAATAGAAGTGAGCATTATTATTGTTAAATCTCTTCAATAGCAATAAATTCAAGAATAAAACAGAAAACATGGCACATCACTGAGGATAGCTATAAGGACTATCACATGCCATAGAGAGAAAATCAGAAATGCTAAGGCAAAGCATAAATTCCAAGGAATGAAAAACAACAATGAAACATCCTTCTGCAAGTATGTTAGTCATAAGACAACAAAGGAAAGAATTGATCCAAACTGTTGTTGTTGTTATTTTGTTGCTTTTTTTTTTTTCCTATTTCAGTCTTCATTAAAAAAGTCAACTCATTAGAGTTAGATCAAATGTCTAACGCAGTTAACACTGAAAGCAAAGAAGTCATTGGCTGAAAGTCACTAGTATGACCAAAAGTCATTAGTAACAACTAGTCCGGGGCAAACTAGAAAATGGCATAGTGTCACCCCCTACACAGTTATATATTGTCAAATGGGTTTCACCTGATGAAATTCACTCTGACCAATTTGAAGAGTCAATCTTGGTGATCTGAAAATTACTGAATGACTGAAGAAGTGGTAGATTACCAGAAACGAGCAAATATAGTACTTTATTTTTTAGTACTTTGTAAGGAGAAATCTATGAACCATAGCTGACCTTCTTGAATATTATTTCCGGAAAAATAATTGAACAATGTACGGTAGCCAAACCATGAGATGATAATCAAACTGCTTAGGGCATAATGGGTACAAAGGAACATGGCTTTGTCAAACACTAGCCTTGTTAAGCCTGACTTAATTTTCCTCTCCAGCAGGATAGGGGTGTTTGTGAGTTGATGTCACATATCTGGATGCTAGCAAGGCTTTTGACACTGCCATGTATGATACTTTCCTAAGCAAATTATAAGAAAGCATAAACTAGTCAAAGATACCGTAAGGCAGGTGCTCAGAAAATGGGAAAAATCTACTCAGAAAGTAGCTTGAAATAGGTCATTGCCAGACTAGAAGGTTTCTTTGCCTGCAGTAGCACAGAAGTCTGTCTTAGGTCAACATTTCTATTTAAAACTTGGAAAATGTCAGAAGGGATTTCTCACTTCTTGGAAGAGACTGGAAACATTTTAGGAGACTAGATTAGAATTCAGAAGATAGTTGCACATTGAAGAATCATTATTAAAATACAATATTATCAGTAAGGACTGGAGTAAAGTGCTCTAGCTAGAAATACATTCTCAGCTGTCCAAACGCAAGGGCAGGTGGGGAAACTGAATAGGGAACATTTCTTCCAGAAATGACTAGGGTTTGTGGGCGACCACACATTGAGGGTGAGACAATTTTATAATACTAATGCAAAACAAAAATAATCCTCCAAATTATGGGGATATTGAAAAGGGGATACTTTATGTAAGACTCAAAGTAATCCTGCTCTGCTCAGCACCTAGAAGGCCAAAGAACCTTGTCCATACTGAACAAACATTTCATAAAAGACTTGGAGCAGCTGGGGAAGGTTAAGAATAACCAGAGGCTTACACAACATGACTTACAAAGAAAGAATGAAAAAAAAAGTGGGGTTATTTTGTTCAGAGGGGAGATATGACAATATTTTTCAAATATATAAAATACAGCTGCAAAGAAAAGAGTTTTTTAAAAGTTCTCTATGTCCATTGCAGATAGAGTAAGAAAACATGAGATCAAATTACAGAGTGGGACATTTCTGTCAAATATACAATTTAAATTTTCTAATGATAAGGGCAGTTAAGCACTGGTACAGATTGATAAAACTACTGTGGACTACTGCTGGTCAGGAATAATTTGGCTGTTTCTGATCCTGTCTTGCAGGCAAACCTCAAAGATGACCTAAAGTTCAGTGGTCCCTGTAGTTCTGCAGGCAATGAGGAATCTGAGATCACCCTTAATCCATGGATGTGATTGACCAATTCTGGTGTCTACCTCCCACCACAGGTACTATATCTGATGTCAACTCATTAAAAATCTTTTCTTTTGTCTGTAACTCCTGGGTTATCAATGGTTTTATCTTCAGCAGATAGCCTTCATTGCTCCCATCCAGATAAGCTCTTCTTGGTCACATTAGCCAACTGGTAGAACCATTACAGCAAGAAGGATGATCAGAACTATCTGCCAGGAGTGCATGTCATCGAACTGGCAGGGAGACATTGAATAGCAGAGGAGAGACAATTGATCTTTGAAGGACTAGACAAATGCAAGGTCCAACAACGGAAGCATAGCTTTCTGCATCTTAGTCACTGGCATCCCTCCAAGAGGGACACAACCATTTAGTACATTTCCCTGAACCCTGTTAACACTCTCAAGTGAAACAGGAGTATCTTCAGGTCAAGAGTGTAAAATGTTGAAGAAAGGTCCAGGAGGATGAAAATGGATGGCTGTTTTCTATCTATTGACAGGGAGAGATCATCCATCAATGCCACTAAAGTGGCTTCAGTTCAGTGTCCTGGCCCCAATCCAAATAGCACCATCTCTCATGCTAATGAATATCCTTGATACATATAAATGTAGAAGCCATATTTCATCTTCCCATCAGATACTAGACTGAGCAAAAGGACATCTATTCTGATCTACAGTATGCCTACAGTCAGTATATACTCTGCACTTGTTTCTCCCCATTGCATTGCTAGTTTTTGATAGAGCAGATGTGCTAACACAGCTTAATTCAGACACAACATTTCTCACAGTTCTAGGATGAAATAGAAATACCCTGTTGGAAATAAAGACAAATAAAATTACCCAATAAGTGAATGCCAAGACTGATATCTTTGTAAGCACTCTTAGGTAATTCCTTAAAAAAAGAGAGATCCATTATGCCCTAACCTGCATTTTGTCACCAGTGTTGTTCCACTGTCAAGGTAAAGAACTGAGGAATGTCCGCAGACCTGTTATGACATTAATCATATTAAACAAGGCATGTGAACAACAACCGCAATTAAACTGTAGCAATCAAAGATGTAGGAAGCATTTACGTTTTGGGAGACCATAAAGTGGTATGTTTTACTTAGAAATCACAAAGGTTGTGTCAGTCTCTAAGACAGGAACTATATACACATCCTTCCTAAAATGTAGCCCTATCTCAGGCAGAATTTGTCTGCATCTCCAGCAAAGAGTCAGAGAGTTCACAAGGTACTAAAAACTTGACCCTGGTACACAGTGGTATAGCATCCCCAGAGTCTAACGAAGTATAAACAGTCCAAATGTATCTCCTAGCATCCAATTCTCACATGGCTACCAGAAAAATGCCCACCAAATAACCAAGCTAGCTATTTTTAAGACTCAGGGTTCAGAACTATAATGCCTCCCAAACTGTTTATTCATCACTGGGTGTACTGATGGGCTGACTTGAATTACTGATTGTAAACACATCCACACTGAGGAAATAGCATTTTCTTCCCCCAAAGAGTTTTGTATTTCTACGTGAGAAATCAGAATAGAGAAGTTGAAATTCCAATCCTAATCTAAGGTTGCTCAAACTCCAGGGAGCTCAGGTTTGTACATAGGTCAAGTCAGAAAATGATACTGTGCCACCCCAGATAGACATTGGTGACAACCAAATGCTCCCAGATTTCTAAAGTGTTCAGCCTTTGACTCTGAATTAAGAATATCCTGATTATAAACCTTATACAAAAATAATATACAACAATACACATAAAAATCATAACCTAGCTTTCAGTCATAATGCTGTTCTCCTATGCTATTTTGCAGCAGTTTCCAGGGTTAGCAATACAAGACCCAACTTTTTCATATACTGCTTTGAACAACAGGTGAGACCCTTACAAACAGGACATGGGGAATGAACTATGTGCATATGCCTACACTTAGGCATGCATCTGCGCAGGTCATTAGTGAAACAGGAAGATTTCATCAACTTTGCTATTGGTATTTGTGTGATCTGTGAAGATGCTCCCCTTTGCAAAAAAATAAAAAAAATAATAATAAAAAAAACTTTAATTCAGGAATAGGGTGTGTTGCAAGTTCATCTGCAGCAGTTTTCTGCCACCAATGCGTTGTTCTTTTCCTTACTTTTTTGAATAATTTTGAATGCACTGAACAGTTACCAGCAATAGGCCAAAGAAGAGAATGTCTTGCTTGACTTTCCAGTACTTAAAAAGCATACAAACCTGTTGATATTGCTGTAGTGATTACAGCTGCCTTTGAGCCATGGGTCAGACAGACCTGCTCAGTGGAGTCACTGCTCTCTGGCTCCCCAGCTTCAAGGACACTGCTAACAATCTTTCTTCTCTGAGGTTAAGCTGGCCTACTGCCACTGTAAACACAAAATCTCACTTACATGGTTGAAAGATTAAATATCTGATTAAAATTTCTGGCCGCTAATTTGTTGAACTTGGCCATACGGGTAAATCTGAACTACATGATATTCAGTTCTACATGTTCAGGAGCAGGGGGAGAAGAGGGGGGATGTCGTATTTCATGAAACAGCAAGGAAGTCACATTCCAGCTGAAAACCAAGATGGAGAATGTGATTCAGCCCACCTCCAAAATGAGAGGTGGAGTGAGCTTGGACAGGCTGTCCTCCTTGGAACAGCTTCCCCAGGAGGGGGCTTCACACAGCTAAACCAGGCATGGAGTCACTGCAGTCACCCAAGGCATCACTTTCAGATGCAGCACCTGTTTCCAGCAACGCAGCAGTAAAACCTTGCCAGCAGAAGTGTTTAGGGACAGTCTGCAGCTGAGCCTAAATTCAGCAAGAGATCTCAGTGGGCTGGATCAGGAACTTAAACCACCACCTGAGCCCTGGTTCATCATGCCTAGGAAATCTCACACCTGGTTCTGTAGTCTCCCCACCACATCGCTCCCCCTACTCCATATCTCCAGGATTCATCCCTAGTAAAGAGACCCAGGTGGACCATTCCCTCTGAGAGAATCCTTGAAGGGGTTGGGGTGTGCTCAGCAGGCATTGCATATCCAGAAATGTCAAACAAGTTCTACAGATTACAACAAAATGCAAAGGATGGGTTTGGGGTTTTTTTTACATTATAGAGTACATGCAACTCTGAACAATATTTTTTAGAGACAGCAAGCTTCCTACCTCTTGCCAAAATTCATAATTTGCTTATTGCAAGCTATGTTAAAGCTCTGCAAAAGAAAAATGTTTGGAATTTTTTTATAATGAGAAAGGTTAGGCAACTTTAATATAGGAACTTTTGGTCTTTCTACATTAACTCTTCGTTGTTATGGTTTAATTTGACACAACAGTTTCAGCCTCATGTTGTTTCTTTAGAGTTGTTCTTACAGACATGAGCCACAAGCAACCACATTTCCCCACAGATACTATAATTCACATAGTAAGTATCAGGAAAAAAATCATAATCTACCTATAGCAAGGACTGCAAGGCTCCAACCATGTTTGCAGCCAAAATTTACTGGAGTGGATATGTTTAGAAAACTGCGGATTATTAAAAGCCATGTTTTTTTCCTGATAGTCCTGGTCTGTCACACACCTATGAAAGCCTAGCAGGGGATATGACCCCCAAGCATGAATTTTAAACTTTATTTCTAGCATATTTTTAACAGTCATGTTCTTTTTAGACTCCCTTTTTACCACAGCCTTTGCAGAGACTAATGCAGTTGCAATTACTCCTAACTTCCACATTACCTCTTCTTTTTCCTGTGCATCCATGATAGAGCTGTGTTTTCCCCAAATGTGCGCAGATCCCTGGCATGTGTTTTATCTCTTCAGATTCAGTGCAGTGAGGACAGATCCTGAACAATCTTGACTCAGGCTAGGCAATGACCAATTTGTCTTAATTGGGCAGTGAAAGCTCATGGCATTGCTTCTCTTCCCAGCATCAGATTTCATTCAACAAAGTTATTGTGACACTTCCATGTACTTCAAATCAGTATGTTTTTGAATTGGGTCTGGTTGTTCTTCAGAGCAAATATTGACTTTTTCCCCCAAATCAGCTTTTCATAGCACATTTGTGGCAATAAATGTCACTGCTCAAACAGGAAATGAATACACTGATGTGCAAATACAGCCAAAGCAAATTAATTTGAGCAAATACTCCTGGGTGACATTTTGTTCTGCGACCAAATGGCTGCTGGCAGTGACTGGGAGGGAACCCTTTCTGCAAGTTACATGGTGAGAACATTTCCAAAAGCCAAGGAGCCGAAGGAAGATGGGGAACCCTGCACAGCCATTCCACCACCACCAGCAAGACACGACACTTGGCCCCTCAGGGGTCCAAGTACCCAGAGAAGCTCAGGTGAAAAGGAGGCTATGGGGTACACCTACAGAGGCAAGCATGTTCTTGATGGTTGCCACACAGATAAATCTGTCGTGCAAATGAGAGGGGTTTGTCTGTTCATCTCTTGCTTGTGCATACACTTCGGGTAGGCAGAAGCCACCTGAATGTCCTTGCTTATATAGCTGAGACGAGGACCAAAAGCCAGGGGCAAATCCCAACAGGCAAGCAGAGAAGCTGAACTCTCTCTGTGCGAAACTGCTCTCCTGGAGATATCACTCAGGATCATGTACTGAATCAGTGAAATAGCCCACGCACACTGATCTCCCAACTCTTCCTGCCTTTCTTTACCTAAATATCTCCTTTCTATAGCCTCAGGGAGCAAATCAAACCTTATCCTGGGCTGCATCAAAAGAAGTGTGTCCAGCAGGTTGAGGGAGGTGATTCTCCCCTTCTACTATGCTCTCGTGAGACCCCTCCTGGAGGGGGTACTACGTTCAGCTCTGGGGCCCCAGTGCAAGAAGGACACGGAAGTATTACAATGAGTCCAGAGGAGGGCCATGAGGATGATCAGAGGGATGAAGCACCTCTCCTATGAAGACAGGCTGAGAGAGCTGGGGTTGTTAAGCCTGGAGAAGAGACAGCTCTGGGGAGGCCTTCTGGGAAGGCTCTTATAGCGGCCTTCCAGTACCTAAAAAGGGGGCCTCCAGGAAAGAAGGGGAGGGACTCTTTGTCAGGGCGCGTGGTGATAGGACATGGGGAATGGCTTTAAACTAAAAGCAGGTAGATTTAGATTAGACATTAGGAATAAATTCTTTACTCGGAGGGAAGTGAGACACTTCAACAGGTTGCCCAGAGAAGCTGTGGATGCCCCATCCCTGGAGGTGTTCAAGGCCAGGCTGGATGGGGCTTTGGGCAGCCTCGTCTGGTGGGAGGTGTCCCTGCCCATGGCAGGGGGCTTGGAACGAGGTGATCTTTAAGGTCCCTTCCAACCCAAACTATTTTATGATTCTATGATTCTGTGATAAAGGCAGTTGTGCTGGCCTTCTCTGTGCCAGAGTTGATGGCAAAATTTCTCTTTGGAAACATCAGTGCCTGCTATTCCAACACAAATACACTTCCACCAGTACTGCATAAAAAACATTAACAACGTGTGGCCCATGAACACCTTGTAGCCTATAGACACTTTTGCAAAGGTAACCTCACAGGCAGTTTCCGTTGTGGGCATCCTACAAGGCAAAAAGGCATGTTTTGCTATGCAGGCCCTAGCTGGGCATCTTACTGCTTAGGTGAGTATTCACAACTTTGGCATCACCTATTCAAAAATGTCTTTTTTTTTTTTTTCTTTTTTTGGCCTACATTCTTTCATAATAATGTCATGTTCAGTTACATTTATCCCAGCTGTTGCCATACCCCAGAATGGCTGGACAAGCCTGGTCTTCTCTCTGTCCCAGAGGTGGAAAACGCATTGGATTTTGCTGCTTGAAGCTGTCTGCACAGGGAGAGGGAAGCCTGAGGTGCAAAGCAGACCCAGAACCACACTTCTGAGCAAAATATGCAACTCGATAGTCCAAAAATGTCATTGGCTGGGAGGCAGCCGTTTACCTTTAAGAGTATTTAAAGTATGTTAACTACAGACCAAAAGAATACATTGTAAACACAACATAATAACTCTCTAATAGAGGAGAGAGGTTTTGTATTTACCTACCAGAGACATTTGATTATCAAGCAAAATTGCCTTGTGAAAAGAAAAGCACTCCATCACCTCACAGCCTCGAGTGCCAGCATACCACATATAACTTTAATGTGGTTGGTATCTGTTTGGAGGTCACTTAAAAGGTAACTATTTCAAAAAATGCATTCATATAAACATAAGTTTTAATGCCTTTTGTGTGAAATGCAGAAGCCAAGTCCTGAATGCCTGCGCGCGTGAAAGATCCTGTAGTATTTTTAGCGAGATAAAAGGGGTTAATCCTGGTCAAATTCCACTTTGAACACTTACACTCTGCCTACTTTAATTCTCCTGAAATTTCCACTGTACATTGTGTTCTCCTTGGCTTTTGCCCTGGCGTGCCGACGTTCCCGAGGTACGGCTGCACGGCGGCAGCACACTCCGTCGCCGGGCCCTCTCGGCTCTGCTCGCGGTCCCTCTGCCACGTGTGCCTTGTCCTGATGGGCTGCTTCACAGGGACCTCTGAAAGCCTCCTGAGCAGAACGGGCTTAGCCAGGCCTGGCATGCACCAAGGGAGAAGGTTTTGCCTTTGTTTTGTTCACCATTAAGATGCCCAGGGAAGAAAGGCGCTACAGAAGTAGGAAATCCCATTGTTATAAATATCAACAAGTAATAGTTATATCTAATGCCTTCCTTTTCACTTAACATTTTTTTTGTGTGATAAAAGGATTCTAATTAAAAATATAAACTGGTCTTTCACTTTTTGCTTTATACTTATCTTCCACATGTGCTTGTAATAATCTGCCTTCTTGCCAACACCATCTTGTAAATGAGATCCATATCTCAAGGGTTTATCCTGGTTAAATAAACTGAATTCAATAAAACCCATCTTCAGATATTCCACATGTGAGAGTTATTACTACACTAACATGCTACTGTTGCTTCTGTTACCTAGTGTTACAGATGCATTAACTTCTCCCCTTTGCTTGAGTTATGCTCCACTGTATATCTAAGATAAGAAAATGGAGTGCCTGGAGTCTGTTCAGTGTTATCGTATAACAAACAGTGACTTTTTTATTGAAGGAGTTCCACGAGCGATGCAGGTTTTATTGAAACTAATTCAGAGGGAAAAAAAAAATTAAAGATAAATGTTGAACTAAAAACAAAGCAACTCATGATGTTGTTTGTCCCCTTTCTCTTTCTTTCCCTTCTCTTTCCCTCCAGCTGGTAAGTGTTGTGGTCATGTTGCACAGGGCTGTATAACATTTCTTTGCAGTCAGAGCTCAAAGGTTACAGTGAAGTCTTCAAACTGCTCCCAGTAAAGTTGGCATCAGCATTTCCTGCCCCCTGAAATTCATTCATTTATCAGCCTCCTCGCTTTGAGCACCTCAGCGGTGCCTGTGAGTTGGATTGTGCTCAGCACAGACCTCAGAGCAAAACAAACAATTGTATTTGAGCTCCATGGGGTTTCTTTTTTTTTTTTTTTTTTTCCTGGATGACTTCTTCTTGTTGTCTAGCTTGAACTTCCTGCCCTGTTGCTGTAAAAATGATCTGATCCACTGTCAGACAGAGCCCTCAGTGTGTTTTCCTGAAAACATTTCTTTCTCAAAAGCACCCTGAGGCCTTCACTTATCCAAGCTAGACACCCGTTAAAAAGTCACTGCATTTCATCCCAGATCCTTCCGCAGTTGTGTGGAAAAGAGTCCAGTAGACAGCTGGGTCTTCTCCCAAAATTAGTATACAGGCACCTCTTAGATTGGGATCCTAAAACAAGAGCACAAGGCAAAGGTCAGCTACAACATCTCTTCCTGGGTTCCCATGGTGAAGTCTCCCTTCTTCTCCATTTCTCTTTTTTTTAGTCTCTTTTTCCTGTTGTCTTCCCAGCAAGGAATCTGCCATGTTGCACCACAACCATCAGATGGAAAACTTCAGTTCAGTTTGCAGGGACGTGGACAGACGAAAGGCCTGACCCTAAGATACACAGTTGTTTTGATTGGCAGCCAGAGCCTGATGTCCAGAACGACTCCAAATGATGAATTAGAAATACAGCACCAAGGCTCTCTCGAGATGGCCACAAGGCAGCTCTTGGCCTGTCAGAAAAATAATTAGAATGGCATTGCAAATAGCAAGGCTCCTTTTGCAACATTTATAGCAAGTGGAGGCCTCCCAGGGAAGATTTCCAGGAGCAGAGCCAAAATCAGAAATGAAAGCCAACTAAAGGAAGATTTACACCTCCCTCGAGAAGATAACCAATAAGATTTCAAGGTGGATTTTGAGACTTTGGCTGCTGAGCTACATTTCTCAGATTTTTCTCTTTGATTTTAATGAGGTGAACTAACGCTTTTGTTTACTCAAATTAATAATAATAATAACAGAAACAAATACCAAAGAAACATCTTTTCTGAGCATCAAGGCCTGATTTCAGGGTTTCATCTCCAATAACCCTCTCCTATTGTTTTTTATTTGCAAAAGCACATCACTGCTTTGGGGCCAGAGACACTCTGTACTAGGTACTGTTTAAACAATTTTTCATGGGGGGTTAAAAAAAAATGAAGTAGAAACAGTAGAAACTAGATCTATACATTAAAGTTGAGTGCACCAGTATAAATCATACCTAAGATCCTGATGGGCATATGGTGTAGAAATACACCTACTGCTATGCTCTGACAATTTAGTTCCCTTAGAGGCTTTTTCTTCCCATGAGCTACTCCTTGCCTTTTCTTCCAGGTGTATTGTCTCCTCTCTGTCTTTTCTGCACCCTCAGCCGCCTTCTCTTAACCTGTTAGCTTGGGATGCCCAAGCTACCCCTTATTTCATTCAATGGTCACGCAAGGAAGCTGAAGACTCAAAGAATGAGCGAATGAGTCTGCCATGCAGGCGATCACCTTTTTCTCATAGGATTCATCCTTATCTTTAAGTAAACAATCAGTCTAACGTCGGGGGGGAAAAAGAGGTTTCACACATCCGAAATAAAAACAAAACAAAACAAAACATGGCTATGTCTTTGTGTTTCAGACTTTATCTATTAAACATGAAATTACCTCAGGCCTTTGCTTTTTGCATTTGTAACCCTGGTAAATAAATATAAAACCATCGGAAAATGTTAAACAGCGGTTGTGTAAACAGCAAATGTTTCCTACATATATGCCACAATATGCTTTTGGAAAAGGTTCAGTAGGCGCTTTGTGAGGGATACTCCTTTGAAGCATTGTATCAGACCCTATCTTTCTGGCAAAGCTCAGAAGTTTTTAAGTGGAGATCTCTTGCTGGGAATTTTCATCCAGGCTCAAACGCCTGTTGTTAGAGGAGGAGCTGAGACGTGGGAGGCGCCTCCATACCATGCCACTGGTATCCTCTGAGATGCTAAGCAGGGTTTCTGGGTAACACAGCTTCAGACTAATGAATGAGACTGAGGATCAAAATGAGCTGAAGACAGAGAATTAAAAAGTACCCTCTTTTATTTGAACTTCATACTTGATGTATTCATTGGACACTAGGTGTCAAGCTGGGAGGGATAATGACCAGTCTGTCCCTGTTCCCCTTGACACTGTCATCCAGCACCATGCAAAACCCCTGCCGTAACCTTCCCTTAGTGGTTTCCTTTCCAAGCTGAAGAGCCTTGCTCACAAAATCCACTGCATACATGAAAGTCTCTTCCTCCCCTTTGGTTACCTTCGCCACCCTTCTTGGGACCCGCTTCTCCTCTACTACAGAGGTGAAGGGAGAATGCAGACCTAGGTGTAAGGGAACCACCCTGACTTCCTGTTCACAAGTGATAACAACCATTAGCATTTTACATTAAATTTTCAAATTTCTTCTACAATGTTCATCACATTATGTTTGTTCACATGAAATTTCATCTAACATTTTACCATTCAGTCTTGCAAAACCTTCTGCAATTGGCCAGTCAGCCATCAGTTAATATTCTGAACAACCTAGTAACATAACCAACGTTATTTCACTGTTAAGACTTTTTCCAGATCCTCTATGAACATTTTGATCATGGATTTTTGAGCAGAATATTTGCAACCCCAGTGATGATATTCCACTGTGAAAGGAGGTCAGGTTTTCTATTCTCTGCTTCCCATCTTTTCAGCAATTATTTTTGCATACAAGGACCTTGTATCCCAACTTTTTCCAGTTTCTCTTAGAGTTGTTGGTATTGCTGAAAGAGTTTTTAAGAATTCAGTAGACTGAATTTAGAGACTAAATATGTTATCTATATATTAGTTGACTGCTTCAGAGATAAAAGATTTAATAAATAAGATTTCAATAGAATTTAATGCTTGACTTCTCTTTACAAACATCATGTTGACTTTTCAATATAACATATTTATCCATGTTTATTACTTATGTTCCCATTATTGTTTCTACAGCTTTGCCCAAGTGTAGATGTCAGCATTACCGGTCTGTATTTCCCCCAAAATTGCCTTGAACAAAGGTTTGGAGTGTTTTTCTTAACACAATAAAATATCAGTGTTGTTTTGCCAATTTCCTATCTTCAGACACCACATTAGTTTTAAATGTGAGATTAAACATCACAGTTTAATTATTTCATTCTTGGATTCCTCTACAACCATTAGGTAAATCACATGTGGTCCTGATGACTTGGCGTTGTTCGTTGTGTATGTGGAGCCCATAACCTCTTCTACCAGCACTTCACTAAGAGACAGGTCTTCTGATGGGTCCCTCACAAATTAAGATCCCACTGTGAGAACCTCCCCAGGCTTTCCCACACCATCTTTTTTAGACAAAGTATTGCATTCCTGATTTTTTTTTAATAATATATTTATGCAGCACTTCTAGCAATAATGGATCCTAGATTTTGTTTAAAACTTTGTGCAATAATAAGTTCAATTGTGAATGGAGAGCAAGAAGGTGCTTGAAAATAATTTTCAAAGTCACCTTCCTACCAAAAGAGCTCTTGCTACAGTGGATCTAGATAGGAAAAAATTTTGGTATTTATAGCGATTTTATCTTGTATATATATCATGGGCCAAATGCTGTCTGTAGTGTGTGCAGACTGTGGGATCAGTCAGCCTAGTACAGAGGGTTTTCGAAGCTGACAAAACCATCATGATTTAAAAGCTAGTTTAAGTTTTACTTACATACTTTTATTTGCTCAAGTTACACCCCTCCATGGATCAGGACTGTGACAACAACTAAGCTGATACTGCTCCATCAAAATGTCAAGAAAACCCCTCCCTCAAAGAAAAAAAAAAAAAGGAAAAAAAGAAGCAGTTGTCAGCTTTCCCAAATAAGTGTAGAAGTGATCTGGTTTGGAGCAGTAAAAAAGGCAGTAAGTGTCAGACAGCTCGTGGTCACTTATGCAGAAGTTTCTGAATTGCTCATGATAAGACAGCATGTAAAGAACATGAATCATGAAAAAGATCTAGGATAGTTTCTGAGAACAAAGCTCTTGAAATGTTCTTGTTTGTTAAAACATGTGAAATCACAGAAAAGATGATGACCGCTAAAGATGCAACAAATATGTACCAAAATGTTATACAAGCTCATTTATGGAAATGAACTGATTGTGAACAGTTTGGATTTTTTAGGGATATTTTGTACTGAGATATTTGCAAGTGTTTGTGTACACAGTCTAAGTGTTGTGCACAAAGAAATGGTGCAAATTAGATGATGTGATTCCCCAAGATTTACTCAGAACTAAAATCACATATCTTGGTAGGACAAAAGTTTTTGTGCAATACAAACACCAAATGCAGCCACTCGTATCACTTTTTTCAAATAATATAAAAGTTAAAGTTTTGGTAAAAAGAACGGATTTTACTTGTGGCCAGTGACATCTCTGCCACTGTAATACTAAAGTGTTTCGATTAGTTGTTGCATGCTATGCAGATGAGAAGAAAATAATCCATTGTCTGCTGGACTGCTTTCAATGAGTCACTGAAACGGCATTAAAATATTCCATACAAGCAAAAAATGTGCTATAATCACACCGATCCTTGGCTCCATATCACTGTTTGCTCAACAATGCTTATGATAACTGTGAGATACCTCTCTGGCTATGAAGTAATGAAAAATTAAAATGATTATCTATTTCCAGAAAACTGGGGAGCTTATGTACTGCACAATACAGCAATGCATCGTTTAGATAAGTTAGCATTTTGTCTGGAAAATTGTGAAACACAATATTTCAACACTTCTCCGTTCCTGCCAAGGGAGCTTCAGAATCACAGAAGAAAGTTTATTTTGAACATATGGAAAAGATGAGGAATGTCCTCCCAGAGATAACCATCTCTATAACCTGCATTTGAAAGGATCTTCAGACCTTTTCCAGCTATTAGACATTACTTTTGTATATGAGGTGAGCATTTCCTACTTGCCCTTTTTTACGTTTGGGGAGAATGGAGAGATATTTAAGTGACTGAATACTTCTTCCACATCTCCAGCAAAATACTTTTAATGTTTTTATGACAAGCTTAACTGGAACAGTCCGATTTTGGACGTGCTAAAGTTTATGGCATAAAACTAAAGGGTAAGTTATAACAACTGATGGCAAATTACTTGTTCATAAATATAACTCTTATCTGGTATCATAGCAAAGGAGTAAAATGGGAAAGAATTTCATTCACGGTTATGCTTTAGCTGTAAAATGCCTGACTACACTGCACCTTCACAAAATTGCTGTAACTTGATTTAGACTTGATTCTTTGGAAACAGTGCTGATTTTTCAGGAAATTGCAGGCATTAATAAAGGGGTGAAACTTGACAAGAAGCTGGGTACAGATTATTTTTATGATGAATATTTTGTATTGAGACATTCATGAGTACGTGTGTACATACCCTAGGAGCTGTGCATGAATAAATGGTGCAACGTTCTGTTTCCACTTCCTACTTGTCTTAGTTTCTTAAAACTTTCACAATTTATTATGCCCATTCCCACCTTAAATTCAGCAGTGGGAAGGATTTTTTTTTTCCCTATTACCAGACCAGGAGAGACTGCAGATGCCTGTTGAATGTGTGCTTTCAGCATCAACTTCAGGCTAAAACTAATTACAGTTATATACATAAGGAATTTTTGAAATTGATTTAGTTTTTAACTAATGACTAACTAAGCTATATGATAGTGTTTAAAATACATAACCACATTTTAAATAACATATTTAAACTCTATGATAACTGAGTTGAATCATCAGTGTGGTGAACTTTTTTGGTGCTATTTGCCATTTTGGTGCTTTTTGCTATTTTGCTAAAAAAAAAAAAAAAGTTTTTGTGCAGACCAGAAAAACTTACCTCCAGAGGTGCATAAAGGCAGTTTTTCTACCTGCAGATCCATGACGCTGTGACCTGGCTGCTGGCAATAGCCCAACAAAGTGTTGTAAAACTTGGCTGGCAACATTTGTGAGAGCTGGTGCCAGAAATATACCCAGCACTAAGATGTTCTGCAAAGTCTCATCGGTGGCCATGCCCCAAATAACACAAGGGTACTGATGTTTTTCTAGTGAAATGTCCTGGTTTGACAGACCAGCTGTGAGGAGCAAAACACAGAGCCACAAAGCACCAAGTCAAGCTAAGCAATCTCTGTCCCTGTTTGCTCCATTGTGCCCACTATGAGTGTTGGCAAGCCCCTGGCAGTGCATCACCCCATGCCATGGTATTTCAGTTTCTTTTTGCTCGCAAAGAGCTACGGACCCCTACGGTGCTGTATAAATAATACTCATTTAAACTTGCCAAGGACAAATCAAGTGTTTTAATTTCACACTCTAACTTAAGATAAGAAAATAAACATGAGCTGCTGGTGAGCTCAGTAAACTTGCTCATGAACTAGAGGAGTGGAGTGGAGGTGGGAGTGACAGCACATGAAAAACTTCCATTCAGTGGGAATTGGATATAAAAGCAAGTAAAACATTACCCTGCTTGTGAAAAAGTCTAGAAAACAATATGGAAAATATCAGAGTGCCACTGTATAAACCAGCAAAACATCCTGACACACAAAATGGTATTTTCTACTCCTAATCTGAAAAGTTTTTAGACTCCATCTATCAAAATATAGTAAAACCGATTCAAAGAAAAGAAGAAAGCTTCCCTGCCTTTCATTCCATTTTCAGCTTCCCCTAGTAATTGTTTATATTAAGCCTGGTGCTGAGGAGAAATCTGGTTGAGGATGCTGTGGTGGTGGTAGGTTTTTAAGAGGAACTGCAGATTTATATGCTCTGACAGGGGCTGTGATGCAAGAGCTCTGGCCGGGTCGCAACATATTAGAAAGACATTTATTGCATTGGCAACATTTTCTCTCTTTTTTTGGCAATTCGCAAGCACTTTAAAACTCTCCAAGAGAAACAACTTTTTTCTTTTCAGTCTTGATTCTTCTCAATATTTCAAGGACAAGGGGAGTCACGTGGGGAGCTCCTCAGCAACCATACCTTTAACACCCACTTCTCTGGCGCATGGGGACAGGGAGTGCCATCACCAACAAGCAAGAAGACAGATCTGAGCAGGTAGGGTACTTGCTATTACCGAAATCTGTTTCTTGGGACTAAATATTAGCCTCAAGTCAAAGCAAAGATGGATACCTTGTTTTTCATTCATATAGATCAGAAGTAACTCAATGTCTTCCACTACTTAAAGGGGGGCTATGGGAAAGATGGAGAGGAACTCTATCAACGAGTGTTTTGAAAGGACAAAGGATAATGGTTTTAAGCTAAAAGAGGGTGTATTTAGATTAGACATTAGGAGGAAATTCTTCACTCAGAGGGTGGTGAGGCACTGGCACAGGCTGCCCAGAGAAGCTGTGGATGCCCCATCCCTGGAGGTGCTCAAGGCCAGGCTGGATGGGGCTTTGGGCAGCCTGGTCTGGTGGGAGGTGTCCCTGCCCATGGCAGGGGGGTTGGAATTGGATGAGCTTTAAGGTTCCTTACAGCCCAAGCCATTCTGTGATTCTATTGACCTATGATCCTGTGACCAGGACACCAGAGGAGCAGAAGAATCAGACCCATTGACTTTCATCACATCATTTCTGAGACATATTGCCGGGCTCTGAGAGATAGACCAAGTGCCTTGATACCTAGTACAGTTACCGTTTAATTGAACAACAAGTCTCTTTCACAGTGGGCAGGCCAAAACTGATGAACGGTTTGGACTGGATCTCTTCAGGACTATAGTGCCCATCAAACTGAGCAGGCATGCTGAACCTCTTTTTTCTTCCTGTGCATTCCAGGAACATGATGGTATGGTCAAAAGACCTAAATTTCCAGAAGCAATGGAAGGAAGTGATGATCTGTTAACCAATAAAAGCTGAGCTAAAGGCAATTAGAAGCATGAGGATGTAAATTTTTCTGGAATTTGCCTTTTCATGATGCTACATCATCTTATTATCCTCACTGCGGTTTACAGCAGGAGTGCTGTTCAGGAAGTAGGAATGATATTTAAAGGCATCTTCTGAACATTTCTTCTATATAGGCTCCAAAAGAAAACTGGAACATCAACTCCTAGGCTTTGTTTTCTTGGAGTAACCATTATGAGAAAAGCAACAGCTTTATTCATTGGGGCTATATTTGACTGTATTATTGTATCAAGTTTCATTAGCTCTGATTCCAGGGGATGATGCATAACACAGTAAGTTTTTACAACTGGAGCAGATTGGCTTGCAATTTGTGAAACAGATGCTCTAAAATATTTTCTCTAACCACACAAAAAAAAGGGCAAAAGTGGAAAGGAGTTCATCGCCTGTCTTGTTTTTCAGATTTTCCAAGTACTTGTTGGCAGTCTCCAGATAAATTAATGCATCTAAAGAAAGCAGAATTGTCTCATTACAAAAAGAAGTAATCACAGGGCCACCTGCTCTGGCCTCTAGGTATAAGTCATATCTAATAACTGCAGAAAGTGTCTTTGTCTCCCTTTATGAAGTGACAGAGCATAAATTGTTCCCCAAGGTTTTGCAGAATGGCACATACCCATCCTCCCTAACACCAATGATGATTTCGACATTGCATTCATCTGCTATAAGCCCTCACCTAGGAGTGTCAAAGGAGTTGACTGACTTAAGTCAGCTTGGGAACAGCCAGAGGAGTTAGCTACAGACTATGTAGCACTGGGACACCCTATTCCCAAATGAAATTTTTCACTCCTCTTTAAAATGCTTGACAACACCTCTGAACAGTTAAAGACAAAAAGGTATGGCTAACGTAACCAAGTGAAACTGTGCATTTAAGTATGACTGGTTGCATTAGTTGGCCTCGGTTTCTCAGGATCAGACTAGTGTTGCCTAAGAAAAAGGACCTCCAATTGAAGGCTCGTGCAGAAGACAGCACCAGAGCATCACAGTCTCTCCTAATGATATGTCCGACCAGTTATTTGTTCAGCACTAACTCAGAAGAAAGAAAAATCACCTACTGAGTAATCACTACCTGAGGAACAGTGTGTCTAAGTCCAGTGGTGTGTGGCCTGCAGGCAGGGGGATGAAGGACGGCAGGTGCACAAGGATTTGGATCCATCTTGCAGCAGCATCCACAGGGTACGATAGTCTACACTGTATGTCCATCCTGGGCATGGGGCAGATGAGTGGTGACTCCGGCAGAAGGCTGCTGGTAGGAAAGATGAGACCATGACAAGGAAAAGCAAGACCCAGAGAAGGAAAAAAAAGTTTCAAAATCTTGATATTCAAGCTGGAGGCAGAAAGGGATGAAGCAGACAAACCTCGAAAGGGTCTTCTCCACAGCAAGGCACAGTCGAGGCTGCATGGGCTGCACAGGGAGCAGGACCTCCACAGGTGGTCCTGGCCAAGCAGGGCACTGGTGGCGACTGCAGCAAACCCTATTCCTTTGGTGGCGGCCCAGCAGTGGGTCAGGAGGGGCAAGTGGCTCCTGGTCCCTGTGTGGGAGCACAGGTGCTCAAGGAACGCAAGTTTCCTTACACTTTATAAAGTTCTGAAGTCAAACAGTCAAAGGCAGCTGGCACTTTCTGAAGATAGGGGTTTTAACCTTGGAAGAGGGGAGTCCCAGCATGACCCTGGGGAAAAAGGTCTGAGGAGACAAGATTTGCCACAGTGATGGCACGGGTGTTACAGTCATAGAATCATAGAATATCCTGAGCTGGAAAGGACCCACAGGCATCATGAAATCCAGCACTGACACCATCTTCTCAGTCTGATTGCCTTCCTTTTCTTTCTTCCCACTTCCTTCTTCTCCGGTAATCTCATTGCTATTAGGATACCTGGTGGCCACAAAAAAGAAAAAAAAAAAAAAAAGCGCCAACACCTTTTCACTTTTCTTTCTTTTGTTATTTACTTATTTATTTATTTGGTAGAAAAAAAAAAGAGCAGGTCTCAATGTCAGAGTTATGCCAAACTACATTTCTCCCACTAAAGAAAACTACAGTAAATGGCAGTTTCATATAATGAATGTGTCTTTGGTTTTATCTTTCAGAGTGCAGCTGGATATTTTTTAGGTTTATGTAGAAAATTTCATATTTAATGAGAGAAGTTAAATAATTAAATAAACATGCCTTGAACACTTCCTAGCCTGTACCAGCAGTAAGAATTAAAGACCATACATAAATGAAAATAAGCTCAGTTGTATAGGGAAGATAGGAGATCTTGAAAAACTCTCTCTAAAACCTTGAGCTACACGCTCGACGAAGACCTCTTGGTGCACGGTCCATAAATTGTTTTGGAAAGATCTCCCAGGGGTCTCTGTGGTTCTTCAGTCAGAGCTTAGTGCTGTTTTAAAAAATATCTAACTGTGAAGCAACTGTAAAACTGATGTAGTTCCCTGTGCAGTACACAAATGCTGTTTATGAAATTTTCAAAATACAACATGAAGTTATTTTCCCATGGGCCTCTTAGATGGTACCATCGCGATTACTGTATAGTTTTATTCTATTTTTTTATAGGGGACTACTGCCAGACACTGAAATCCTCTCCCATCATCACTGCTTCTGTACTAATATCCAGGGTGTTTCACAGATGAGAGGACAAATTGGCTATGGGACAGGCACTAAGGCAGCGTGGAAGAGCCATGAGGATGCCCAAGAAATGTTGCAAAGACAGTCCACCAGTTTGGTACCATCTGCACATTTTGTCATAGTTTTGCTCACTCTAGAGCAATACTCACTGGAGACCAAAGACATTACTCAGGAGGGTGAGTGATGGCAAGTATGTGAGCAGCTTCCTCTCTCCCAGGGATGATGTTCTGACAGCCTTCCCTCCTGTTGCAGCCTCACTGCCAGCTTTTTCATTAGAAAATGCTAAGTCAGCCAGCTGCATCAGTTCCACCATAGGAGAAACCAAGGTGGGCTGCCAGCCACACCAGCACTCAGCCTGCCATGCTGTCCTGATGCTAGGCCAGCTCCCTGGTTGTATACTGCCTTCAAACTTCAGTTTCTCTCAAGATTTTGCATTAGTGAGCTCAAAGTGAAAAAGAAATGCACTGTGTGGAAATAGTTTTTTTTTTTTTCTGACAGGACAAAGAAATATTTCTCTCTTGCATTTTTCCTTCTAACCATTGCCTTGAGGGGGAGAAGGAGGGGAGGGATATTTAGAAGAGCAAGACCTGGAGCAGACAACAAGCATCAGAATGCCTATCTGCCTGGCAAAAAAAAAACAGGATTTTTAACATTGCCCTATGCAATAAGACCAGTGATCGTTTTCTAAATCACCAGCAGACTATCATGTGAAAACCAATGTATCATAGATATAACAGAAGATGTATGACAAGATGTATATTAAAAAAGAGTCTAAGCAGAGAATGCTGATATTCTAAGAGAAATTAATCTATTCAGTTTACTGCAAATGTTTCATCTGTCCTCTTTTATCAAGATGACTTCTCTGTGAGTTTGTTTCCAAATTAGACTCACTAAATTGAAAATCCAACTCCTTCCCCACTTACACTCTGAGGATTCTTTTATTTTTCCTTAATCCTTTTGGCTGTTATGAAGCAGTCTGAAACAGCATCTCCCAACCGCCTCGCCGAGACTAACTGAATTTATTATATAATCTCATCTCTTGTTCCAAAAAAATTCAAGATCAATCTCAAAGAGCAGTCCTCTGAACTTGGCAGACGCTTGTGTGGGAAAGTCTTTAAACAAAAACAAATTTGTTTATGTACTGGGACAAGGAGCTCAGAAAGAAGATAAAACGCGCCATGAGCCAACACTGCCCTCAGCAGCGGAGCCCGGACCGCTCTCACAGTGCTGTAGGGCCGCCGGTGCTGGAGCAATCCCCGTGTTCCCAGGGGGCAGCAGGGACCTGAGGGTGGCTCTGAAGTCGGGTGAAGAAGCAGACTGAGCACTGAACGGGGAGATGAGGATGCCTGAGCGGTAGACCAGTTTCACACAAAGTCACGTTGAATTCGTGGACGTTTATTTGGGACTTCTGTCTCTTTTGAAAAAATGACTTAAGTACGCAGCACCATTGGCTTCCCGTGAGAGTTAACCACAGACCGTGGAAGCTTTTTTTTTTTTTCTTGAAATCTAATCCCAGTTCTGACAGGCTGCGTAGCTAATTTTTTTTAGATGGAAAAATATCCTACACCTACTCAGGGTGCCGGGACTAGACCAGTTCCCCAGACGGTTCTCACATAAGTGGTGTTTAAGGACTTTCAAGGAATGTCTGTATGATCCACTACACTGAATTAACTCATCCTAGGGCTTCAGATTATAGGTATTTTCCCAAATATGTGCATTGCTCCTTTTTCTTTTTTTTTTTTTTTTTGTAGAGAAGAAAGAAGCATGCCCTTGCTCTAAGAGCAGAGTCAGCAAGCTTTGTTTCAGAGACTGCGCTGTCTGCGCTGCATCCTGAGTAGAAGCTGTGTGGGAAGCCAGCAAAGAGGGCAGTGCATTTCTGTATTTGTGGTAAGGCTGAGGAAAGACAAGTGTAGTCTGTGCTAGAGGGTGAATCTTACATGCTGGAACCGTAATCACCAGATACCCACTGCTGAGCTGCAGCACAGACCACCAGTACATGAACCAAGCCCAGGCTTTTGCATGTACCTAATGAGTGAGGGTAAAGAGTAGGGCTGCCAGAGGCAGTTTTCACTTAGTTGGATCCTGGGAGCAGTCTAAGTAGGCAGTGAGGGGTTGGCTAGCCATGTAAAGGTGTTTTTTCCTTCTTGTATGCAGGTGATTGAATAGTAGAGATATCCTCTGTTCAACAGGTTGCTGGCTCCTAGCTGACCAGCAGCGGTAGAAGCATTATTTATAAATGATGTGATGGTGAGACCTTAGTATAAACAAGAATTCTGAGAATATAAGCCAAAAGGGTCAAAACGTTCCAAATTTTTATCTGAGGAGACCACAGCTAAACGCTTTCCAAAAAAACTTTCTTCTACCTGCCACATTTTTCATTAGATTTGGCTCCAAGTGCTGTGCCATCTTGAAGTGTGTTTTGCATGGCGAAAAACCTGCATGTGGCTGGCCCTTCAAGACTGTGTTGTTTGATGAGCCCAAGTATATTTTAGTGAGGAAACATGGAACTTTAATGTGCTCAAAATACAAGCGATCCTCAAACCTGGCCATCCATTAGCACGGAGGTGCCAGAGTTTTGGAAGGAATCAAATCAGTGGTGAAGTCAGTTCCCTAAATACAAATCCATCAGAGAGAAAAGTAGGGAGTGATGAGCAGTGGCACTTGTAGGGAAGAACATGAAGATGCACCACAGTCTCCTTCCTTTGAAAAAAGCAGTGTCCAAGAAACCGCATTTTGCGTGTTCTCCAAATGGACAACCATAACTATGTTCAGGTACTCTGAGTGTGATGGGGAGGAATGACGCAGTCAGGTAGCCTTGACAGAAGCTTGCAAAATACCCAGGGATTTTCAAAGCCTCTCACCCTCACTAACCACAAAGATTCTCTCCAGGTCACCACTGCACACAGGTCAGGATGAATGTTCCAGAACTGTAATCACACACGAAGCCAACACATGCATGTGCGAGGGTCCATTGGACAGCATCACCTGCAGAAGGTACCTCTGCGAGGAAGGAGATGGCTTAATTAACGAATGACTAAAAGCGATGTATGAGACTGCCACAGTGACACCTTGTGTAGTTGGTTGACCAACATACCGGACTTGCACTGTCACCTGGAAGCAAGAGACTACACCCATGGTGCACCTTGAAATCACTGCTCAGGCAATGCATTTTGTGGGGAGCTGTGCAGGGGTATGAGGCAGACGGAGCCCTTTGGTACCCCATTGCACTGCTTTTCACCATGAAGCAAGTTGTTTTGTGCTCCAGGCAGAATGAAACGGAGTTTTGTTTAAAGCTAAATACCAGTGCTCACCTTCCCTCAGGTGCTAAACCCTCTGACCTGTGGGTTTTGGTGCTGGTGGTCTCTCGGCACGCGTCGCGGCTGTGGGATTGGCATGGCTGGGACCACGAACATCGGCAAGAATAGAACAGGAAAAAACGTTCCTTTCCTGTGGAGCGAGGGGAAACCCAGAAGAGGGATTACGAGGGTGTGAGTCACCATGTGCCTTCTGCATGACTCTGGGGACGGAGTGGCCTCTTGTTCCGGGGCTGGGGCAAAGTCACAGCTTTGCCTGTTATTACTGTTAGTCACAACCCTAGCTATACAAAGTCCACCAGAAACCACGCTTGCAAATGCCTAAACCTGAAATATAAAATAAACACTCAGAAAATAGCTGCTACTTACTTTCTCTAAATATACCCTGAGGCCAGCTCTGCTTCCACTGAAGTCAAGTCCAGTTTTGCAATCAGCGTCAGGGGAAGCAAGGCCCAGCCCTTTATTTGGAAAGATGGTAATAATCTAATTGCAGTTTTAATTTGTCACCAAGACAGGGGTGTGATAAGACATTTTGGTTGCTGCTATAAGTAGCTCTGAGAATTGTCAGGGGTTGCTGTAGGTGCTAAATAGACTTTGTGACATCCTGGCACGGTGAGGAAGGAGCTCTGTGACTCTGGCATATGTCCTCGCTACGGGGAGGTGAAGAAATCCCTCTGGTCCCCCTCCGAACATCGAGGAGGGGCATAGCTGGGCCTGAGAAGCTGCAAGAGGAGTGGGCATAGAAAAACAGGAAGGCTGGAAGCTATGGATCAGCTCCATATCAGCGATCTTATCAATATTTTCAGTGACTCATTTATGGGTTTTTCTCCTCCAGTGTTTTTATGACATATCCACTTTCTTCATTACCATATAAAGATGGGGAATTTAAGCAGAAAAAGGATGGAGAGTTTAAGCAGAAAAGGTGGAAAAGTGCTAAGTCAAGGCAGTTGGATAAACATGAGTGTTTTTAGCTTTAGCAGTATGTTGGGTCAAATCCTCCCCCATTCTAATGTCATGGACTTCATGATGGTATGCACGGGATCATGCTGACACAACAGATAACACTTGCGCTACATGGTCATTTCCAGACCATCCCTGTAGAAGCTAATTTCCAGAAAACAGAAAACTATCTGTGTGTGACAAGCATACTTCAAGTGTTCCACATCGTCCACGTGTTTCCCATACATTTTTAATTTCTGTGGTGTAACAGGTAAAGCAACACCAGCATTTGGAGTAGTTACTGAACCCCACCTGGGGAGCAGGGCTGTTCTCTTGCACAGAGGAAGAGAGAAGAGGGAGAAAGGGACTGCTACATTCCCAGCCTTCAGCTCAATAGGTGCTTGGGACAAACTCTGGGAGGCATCCAGAGCTGGAAGCTCAGAGTCACTCCCAGCAACACAGTTGGGACACGGCCTGCATATCTTTTAGCACATTGCCTATATTGAAAGTGAAGACTGGTCAGTTTTGTGATTGACTCCAGATAGAGTCAACTTAAGTTTAGCCAGAATTATTAGCTCTAATTCAGCTCTGGCTTTGCCAGATACAACCTGGCTTTTGCACAATCTCTTAGGTATTTCTGCTCTCCTCTCCAAGAGGGTGTATTAGCTAATGTGCAACCCAAGGTATGTTTGCAACACTGCAACCACAAGGATAAATGTTGCTGGAGCCCGGACATACTTCGGTGTTGCCACACAGCCGTCAGTAAAGCTTTGGACTCAGTCCTGGAACGCCGTGCTGGAGCTCCTGAGTGCAGACGGACCCCCCTGCACAGTGCCAGCAAAGTGTCAGAGACTCCACGGCACAGTTAATCCACGACCTGGATAAGCTGCTTGTGGATAATTGGGAGTTGATTGTACACCCACCTAGCACCTCTCTTTTACGGGACGATAAATGCTTCTCCATGAAAGCACTTGTAAAAGCGAATTCTACCGTTACAGTCACTTTTTATATACATTTCCTTGTTGTTTTCTTCTTAAATTGTAACATGAATCATGCTTTTTACTGCATTCAACAGTACAAACTCCAAACACTGTAGGAGCAGGAGCATTTAGCAGAAGAGCTGAGTTTGCAGTGCAGGTCTGGTCACACCCAGGCAAGAAAGAGGAGGGTTACAAATTACTGTTCAAAACCTAATTGAGGGAAAGCAAGTCCAATTAATTGAAGGCTTAATTTTCTGCCCTCTGGCCCTGTCCTCCTGACCTCCCCTTTAGCCGTCAGATACTCACTCCTGTTGGGACCTGGACAGTTGTGTGATAATTTACAGTTCTGCAATTGCCCATCAGATACAAGGTTCTGTGTATAAAAATGTAAAATTAACAGCCTCAGAGGTAAAGACTCCCTTGCTTTGTCCGTCCAACTACTTTGAATTAAACTTAGTGCTGGAAATGCCCCAGAATATCAGCTCTGGAAATAAAGTGCAGAAACAATTTGAAACCTTTAGTGCTTGTCTGCAGTGCCGTTGGAGTCTGTTCCTAGAGCCCCTGGGTTTCTCTGGTCCAGCATTTCCACAGTCCATGACACTGATTCCTTAGCTTGCATCTATAGCAGCTGGGATTTCTGACTACTGCCCATCCAAGGAGCAAAAATGACCACCCAGCCTGCTTCCAAGTTCAGAAAAGACGAGGGGATTCAGCCCCATATGGCCGGGTAAACAAATCTCGCACAAGACAAGGCACTAGGTGCAATGACACAGCCTTAGCCCCTCTTGCCCTCCTATTGCAAGGGCCCTCTCTTGCAGCTGTGGGACTCATTTCTGTGGCTAGCACAAGGAAAGGACCAGGAATTTCTGATTGTGATGATGACATCGCAAGGGTGTCTTCTTTGGTGAGCATTTCATGATATCCTTTGCAGTCAGTAACAACATGACTGAGGATTACTGGCCCATAGGTCAAGCACACACACCCTTATAGCTGAAAAAAAAAAAAAAAAGACAGCATAGATCCTGGCTAGTAGGCTGAACTGCAGTTACAAGAAAGTGTCGTAAAAACAAAGTTAAACTCCAGTGAAATTGGAACTGATACATGGTTGTATCTCTTGATTTAGCTGAGAAAGGGGGCTAGAAAGTGAATAGGAAGGAGCAAGAGGTGGTCTTATGCAGTCAGCAGCACTCCACTGGTTATTGTTAGTGTCCTCTATTTCCTGTGTGATTTTTTTTTTTTTCTGTAGAGATTTGCTCATATACTCATTGCGGTGAGGACAGGGTAAGGGAAGAAGACACAAGTCAACTTTCCTTGAATACAAATTGTTATAGAGGGCTCAGAAACAGCTCAGCAGTGGTGAAAGCCCAGGACATGCCACCACCTGCTTGCAGCAAGATGGTGGTTTTAATTCCTTCTGTTTACTCTCACCACTGCTCCCATCCCCACAGAAAAAATAAAATAAATGCCTTTGTTATTTACAGTCTGCGCCGAGGGCAGTCATCAAGGTTGACTGTGGGTTTATGGTTGCCAGCCAGCCTCCCTGCTCCAGCAGGTGCCAGGCACCCTGCACGACTCCCATCAAGCCCCGCTCGGCAGGGCAGTGAGTAAGCTGACGAACTCTGCTTATTTCATCTGGGAGGCAACCGCCTCCCCCCCTCCACAAGGAACATCCCACGTATAATAAAGGTTTATAGTCAACCAGAGCAAGACTTCAAACTCATTCCTGCCAGATTCATTCATGTCGAGGGTGGGGATGCTAGGCTGCTCTGCAATGTTTAACTCAACAAATACTAAAATCTCCAGAGCAATGGCCCTTTATCGCCCCTGGTTTCTGTAGATACGGAATCAAAGAGCTAGCAAGCGTGTCCTGTCGGCATATGGTTACCCAAACTGAAACTGGATGCCGGGTATTTAGTAAAATGCAAGCTGGGAAATAAATGTTACGTATGTTAAAAAAAAAAAAAAAAAATTACCCTACCAAATGAACTAGGAGAATAAAGGGCAGGCCTATCACAAAAAAAAAATCCAAGTACTGCTCTGTGATATATAAGGAGAATTATCCCCTAAAAGACATAGGAAGGGCCTGCCAGGAGTAGTATGCTGAGCTTGGGGAATTACACAAAGTAAAACGTGGAACAGCTCTGGAGAGCACAGGAACAAGAATGATCAGAGATCCTGAAAATATGATCAGCAAAGTAAAGCTGCATAAATCGAGGGGAAAAAAAGACTGGGGAGGAGAGGAGAAATGACAATCTTCAAAAACATATATAAAAAAAGAAGCTGCAAAGAGGAAGGTAATACTCTATTAGCCATGTCCTAAATAGACAAGTAATGGGCTTAAACTGTCACCAGGAAGATTCAAAACAGGCATGAGGTAGGATACTGACAACAGGAATAGACTTCTGGGAGAGCCTGTAAGGTCTCAGTCAATAGAGATCTCTCAAGTTAGACAGCATCTGTCAGCAATGGACTACTCATTTTGCCTTCAAACCTTCAAACTCTGCAAAACAGAAGCAAAGTTCTGTCAGCCAAGCTTTCAGGTGACAACCCTGGTTTTCAATCAAAACAAAATAGCACACAGTAGATCTACTGCAAAATCCTGGAGGGGGCAGATCTTGCAGAGAGTGGCACGGTAATAATTAGCAGCACATTCTTCCCACCTTAACATGGAAAGCAACCAACCAAAAATTTCATTTTTAATTAGATGTATACCATACAGTGCTTCATCCATGACAGTAGTCTCAACATGTCCCACCCCACAAGGTACAGAATCATCCAGGGACATGTTAAGGGAAGCAATGCTTCAAAACATCAAACTCTAACCATATATATATTGCAGATCTGAACCCTTAAGCCATACCAGGAGCCACTGTTACCTATTGCTGGCTGTGGGTAAGAATGAGTGTTATATTTTGTCAAACCAAAAAGCAGAAAAGACTATCTTATTGTATCTGGGCAAGATCAAGGTCTCTCCATTACAGAGTACTGTTTCCCACGTCTTCCAGAGAGGACTGCACGCTTTAATGTCAGTGTGAATAGTCGAGCAAACCTCTGCACTAGCCTAGATCACACAGCTGGCATCTGCAGTATCATTAATATCTTCACGTGTGACTTTGGAGATTGCAAACAGCAGCAGAACAGGTTAGAGAGAAGTGAAACACCTGTGTTAATGCTAGAAGGTCTGGATGGAAAAGGACCATAAAGAACTGAAACAAAGCTTTTCATAAACATTTTCAGAATTCCCTACTTTTGACTATTCACAGAAATTTTAGAGACCAAGAGGGTGCGTGGCTCCCACCAGTATGTACACTGCAAGATTTTGTAAGCTGGGAAGTCCCACTAGGTGAACAGAGGAATTAATTTTCAGGGAAATTGCTAATAACTTTGTTTTTTTAGCCCTGACACACTGGCTTCAGTGTTTTCCCCTTCCTTAAACTGACCTTTCTTTTTTTATTCCCCCAAATATCTGTGTGCATTTGATTAAAAAATATAAATAAATCATGAATCATGAATATCATCATGGTTCGGGCTAGCCCACTGCAAGGCCCCAGAATAACTTCCATCTCAATGCTGATTAATGATAACGTGTTACAAGTCACTGGAAAACCCTGATGCAATTTTATGGATAATTCTGAAGTTCTGAAATATGGACTTCTGGCATGGAATAAAAGCAGGGCCTTGAAGATGTGCTGAGACAGTCACCTACCCCTAAACTGCCGAGAGTTAAAGGAACTGGACTTGGGTCTGAGAGAGACCCACATTCCAAAATCTGACCTACACCAGCTTTCTTGATGTCTTGAACCTGTTTCTCTCAGCTTCTAGGAGAGGGACCTAAGGAAGACTTGATCTGGACTCTTGGCAAAAAATATCTTGAAAAGGACACTTGTCTGCAAAATACTTTGGGCTACCTGAATCAAGACTTTTTTCAAGACAGGAGGGTGCCATTAAAAAACGAACTTGGTTCTAGCAGGAATCTCTTCACTACACAAGGACAAGTGGGCTTGCAAGATGAGAGATTCTCAGTTATGTGCTTTCATTTGCTTTTCACTTTACAATGCATTTTAAAATCACAGTTTGCAGCTAAGGAAAGAAAAAAAACACAAGTGAGTTTCTTTGGAAACCAGCAAGAAGGAGAAAGCAGTGCCTGCCCCACCTCGCTTTGCTTCGTACCTGGCTGTGGGAAGAGCCTGGCTCATTCCAAAGGGAAGAGTCAGCAAGTGCAGCTTTACCCACCCAAGCATGGACTGACCCTGGGAGTGCAGTGCTGCCCAACACAGACTTCTAAAATGAGAAACTTTCCTGCATTTTTCCAAGACAGCCCTAAAGTGTGTTAATTTTCATTTGCAGAGCATCGAGAAACTGCTTCTGCCAAACTAATCAGCGGCTATCACCAGATGTTGAGGGATACCTCTAGATTCATTTCGACTTGGCACCCTCAAGACTATTTTGTCAGATCCCATAAATTTAAAAGAATTTTTTTTTTAAAAAAAAAGGAAAAAAATAAAATAAAATAATGCCCTACTGCCCTACTGAACTTTTCTGTTTTGCTGTTCTCGTAACATATATGAAACAGATCTGACAGGAGAGTTTCCTTCAGCTCATATCTCAGCAGTAAGTAGGGGTATGAGCTTTTTGCTTGCTTGCTTTCTTTCTTTTTTTTTTTTTTCAATGATCTTTACTAAAAATAACTCCTTTAAGACTGTGGAAGGAGATTTCCAGCCTTGTAAGTTCAGATGTGCCTGTGTTCATTCAGAAGGTTGATCTGGATTTAATATGCACAGCCCCGTCAATACTGTGTTAAGCCCTCTGGCACCAGAGGGTCCAGGCTGTATCCCTGTATTGTATCCCAACTCCAAGCATCAAGAGGAACTTAATCCATCACATCAGCTCTTGAACCGAAGCTGTTGCAATTATAAGCTCTCAAAATGGGCCCATTAACCTATCAAAAAGCATTTGAGGAGAAGTGTAATGTTGTCAGTTATTGTTCATGGGGAAAGAGCGAAGATAATTCTTATCTTGCAAATAGATTCGCACAAAACCAATTGCATTTTTGTGCTCTAATTGATTTAGCCCGTTTTCTGTCCTATGAAAATTCCAGGGCAGGGTGTTCACATTCTCACTTGCATGCACACTCCAAGGGTCATGCAATTTCCCAAGAGAGGATTAGAGGGAAGGCCTGTGCCTGCCCCATTGCAGGAGCGCAGAGCCAAGTCAACCACCAAGAGCAGAGTATGTTCCACCATAGGATCCCAGGGAGGGCAAGACACACCCAAGGAGACAGAAAAAGTGGCAAAGCCCATGCTGTCTGTCAGAAACAGCAGCAGATATGGCAACATTAATATTCACATCTAACTTAGGTGTCTCCATGTATGGACAGGTAGTTATAGGCACCGTGAGCTAAGCTGTACCCACGATGCATTTTGTTTCCACAAAGCGAAGCTGGAGACTCCAATAACCTCCAGTCTTCACCAAAAAAAAAAAAAAAAAGATGACTCCCTGGCTTTCAAAGTAGCTCTCCTTTAGGGAATAATTTCTACAAGTAAAACTAATAATTTACTAACCTTCACTGAAACAGAGAATCCAAATCAGATAAGCCTGGTTACAGAAAGTCCAGAAACTTTCCTGTCCTGTTTATAAAATGGGAAGTACACCCTGTGGGCCCCTGTTTTGGTGGAGATCAGGAAGAAGAGGTAACTGTGATGGTGACACTCCTTATGATCCCTGAGTACTCAAGGCAGGGAGTGCCGTCCTTCAGAGCATGTAACTTAAACCCCCAAACATGGTGAGATGGGGAGCCTTGGGAGAAAAGCCCTCCCTAATCAGGGACAACAATCCTGATTTAGCCACCCAAACGAAGTGCCTGTAATGGAGCACTGTGCATACCTGTCATCTGCATCTCCCCCGTTTCAGATCTGGTTTTGATGCTCAGCAAACAGAGTAAGCAGGGGCTCTTTGAAGTTTTGGCAGTGCTGGCTCTGGGTTGAACAGAGCACCGACGGGCCCAGGCCATCTTTCACCAGGAGACACAGAAGAGGACTTGTCCTGCGTGATGCCAAGGGATGGCACAGCTATTTGTGCATTTCCCAAACAACAGAGACCTCTGGGAGCTCTGCCCCACTGCCAACACCAGCAGAAGACCACCTTGGAAATGTAGATGACACATTCAACTCCCCTTGGCTTTCTCTCCATTGGCACATCATACTGAGCAACCTTTTCCAGGTGACAACCCAGTCTCAGCCATAACCAGCTACAAGAAGAGAACACAGGAGACATCCTACTCTCAGTTCTCCTCTCAAAAACAAGGCCCAGTCCCTTGTCATGACTCCCCCTAACCCAAAACTCCTGGTGAGTCATTTTCTTTTCCTTGCTGAAAATACTCATCTATGTTGCACTTGAGTCACTGGATTCATTCTGTTCTGATGACTTACACATTTCAGAGAGGATGTTGCTCCAAAAATAATAGGACAGATTCCTCCTTTAATATTTGCAGTCCTGGATGCCATTTCCCCAGTTTAAACAGAGGAGCAGTAAAAATGTGTTCATCCTGTACTTTCCCTACAAAGCAGATTATAGTGACCACTGCTGGAGGCCTCCTGGGCTGAGGGCATATCGGATTTACCAGGGCAAGACTTTTCTCTATCCCTCTGAGATTACATTTTCCTCACCCATGTTGCAACCATGGAAGACTACATTTTACTCTTGTTTTTAAAACTCTAGGGAAAAAGAAAAAAAAAAGGAAAAGGAAAAATAAAACCTTCCTTTAGATATTTCCATTTGCTGAGGAAAAGGGCTGAATATAACCACATTTGGAATATGAAAGCTGAGCATCTCGTTAAATTCATAGTTCCCTCAGACGAGTGGGGCCCGTGGCTGCAGACTGCACGGAGCCTAAAGGCCAGCTGTGTACAAAAGGGCACAGCCAGTTCCTGTATGTGCTCCATAACAGCATGACACATCTCAGGGCTTTTGGACAAAGGGATGTATTTTTCATGTGAAATTGTTCCTTAGCTGTATATTTCTTTGTCTTCTGCCCATGGGAATAACGACACCAGGCCAAGAATGAAAGACTCCTTTAAGTGTCTCCATGCAAATTGGTTTGCCATTCATATTTCTTCCCGACTCGGGAGGTTGACAGGTTGAGGCAATACTAAAAGCTTCTTGGTAATGAAGAAGGGTACCTGAAATCCAAACGTTTTTAAAAACTCGCTCGCTGTATTGAGAACAACTCTTTCTAAAACAGGAGGTTTTGCAGGTAAACTGTACTTTGGTAGTGCCTCCCTGTTCTATAAACTGAATTGATAAGATTCAAGCTAACATTTCATCTTGACATTGCTAATACATGTTTGCGAGCATTCAGTTTACACTTTCAATACAGTCTGTCAGATTAGATCTGTATACCTGCTACTGAATAACAAGGGTACTATTGATTTTTTGTTATTTTCAAGTATTTGTTTTCTTCAGTTGAGCACATTCTATTTATTTTGGCACAGGTAGCAGAGAAACCAAGGCAAGAGACTTAACCTCTTTTTGAAAAGATTTAAGACTTGACAAGCACCAGAGCTTCGTGAAACTGCTTGTTCCCATGGTGGTCTGTGACACAGTATTGTCCTCTTTATGACTTCAGTCACTGTTCGTTCCCTTAATTTTCTGCCTAAGTCTGCAGTGCAGAGGACATGCAGGGGGTGAGTGTAATGACAGTTTGCTCTTGGAGGGACTTGAAAAGTATCTGAAACATGGATTTCTTTTGCCCCCATGGCTCAGTTTGGAGGCTCTGTCAGGTACCTAGCAGTCACCCTCCATCCAGAGTGATACCCGCTTTGCACTGCAAATGCACACACTTTAAAGTGTGGAAGCAATTTGCAAAATTATTTACCTATACCTGTTGCCACATGAATTTAAAAAATATAATAAAAATCCCAAACCCAAGATCAACAACCCAAGCCTGGCTGTTGTTTTCTGGAAAAAGCCACACTATGACAAAGAAATATTTTCTGGCAATAAGTAGCAATGCAATGCAGTGCAGTTGCTTTCCAGCTGATGGGGCTTGCAGTGCCCAGGTGCAGTAGGCACCACACGAAGGCCATGGCAGCCTGGGGTCCCATGTATGACCAGATGCAATACTGCCCCTGGACATGGCTATAGATGCTACTGGCGATTCTGTGCAGTTTATATATTCAGAGAGTAATGCAAACCCAGAACGCAGCGTGTGTGTGTATAGAGATAAATATATTTGCAAAGTCTTAACTACACAGCCTGTTTTCTGCCTTCTTGGTGCGCTTGTGCAGGTATGTGCTCCAATACTGGCACCTAGTGGGGAGTGTGCAGGAGGTGGGTGAGTAAAGAGGTCAGGATTCACAGACACACACGCATTCAGCCCATGAAATACCTGGAATGCTTTTTTTTTCCTGGTTACTGGAAAGTCCTTCCGGCTCAGCGCAATTGTCGCTGGTTTCATCTCGGTGTCTCTCGCAGACTGCCCCCTCCATCTTGTCCTCCGCTCCCTCTCGCCAGAAGGCCTCAGGGCAAGCCTCCGCTCCTCGCCGCGCACCCGCCCTCCCCTGCTCCATCTGGCATCCCTACCTGTGGTCCCCTCCTTCTTGGCCTTCCTCCCGGATCCCCCCACAGCAACCCACCAGCTTTTCCTCCTTTGGTTCTGCCTGCCTTGACCTGGGCCTGGCAGGTCTCTCGGAAAAGCAAATGACCACTGGCGTTGCTTCCTGCCTCGCGGTGCGCGCTCCCGCTTTGGCCTCGGAAGAAAGGACTGCCTCTTACCCAGCGAAGGACTTCTTCCTCCACCCATTCCCATTGCCTGCAGGAACTTTGTGTCCCACAATTGTCCCTTTTTAGCTGAAACAGCAAAAGGCTCAACCTACAACTTCTCCCAAGGCCCACCCTGTGTCATTAGTGTATTTAAAAGGAAGTACCGAGAAGACGTGATGTTCTTGCCAAAAGGCATTTATCTTCTTCTTACCATCTATATGAAAAGGACAACTCTCCCAAGGAGCCTCCAAGATTGGTTGCAAATACTGCAAAGCCAAATTAGAGCTCCTGGGCATCCCAGTTATAGCAGTATATTCTTGCTGATTACAGTGAGCTGAATTACTGCTCAGGTTTGTTCCTGTTGCCAGAGCCCTGGCGTATACCACAGCTGTTGAAGACGTTGCAAGGATGCATTTTCAGTGCCAACCCGAGCAAGATCAACTGCTTCCAGACAGGAACTTGAAGATGGGCAGTTCAGGTGAACTGTCAGTCTTACTGAGAAGGGAAAGATCCCCACTACTGCTGGCTGCAGGACAGACAGACCTTGTGCTTCCTGAATGTGGCAATGGCGTACTGCAATTTTGCTGCTAAAGTCAATGAGCCTGCTGGATCCCTAGCGTTATTTCTTGTTTCCTAAGCTTCTCTCAGTCAAACACTGACCATGTCCAGCCGGCGTAGCGAGAGCGTGCAGTCTTTCCTTTGGTTGAGACATTCATTTCCCATCGTGGATGAAGGCCTTGCTTCCATCCTGAAGGGAAGTTACTGTGGGTGACATTGTTAAACAGCCCTCCATCCTGTACGGTCCGTGACCGTGATTTACAGCCCGTCTCTAGTTACGCACTGATTCAGCTGACTTTTCTCTCGAACAGTTGATCTGAATGCTAAACCTACTCAAGGCTAGCAGCATTTCTGTGATTCATTCTACACAAGGAAACACTGAAAATTTATTAGGATGTTTTTACAGTCCCGGAAATTGCTATGTGGCTCTGTTGCTAACAAAAGAACAGAAATGGCTCACAATCTTATTGAACTTTTTCATATGCATTAGCTGTTATAGGCCTTTGTCATTTATTCAGTTTTTAAGTTAAACACTCTTCTGAGCTGGGATTCTGTAAGACTTCCAGTTCTTGTAATTTTATCACAAGCTTCACTAACATTTGGTGCTTTTCTTAAAGCTCTGGTTCTTGCAATCTCTTGATTTGACCACATGAGAATCTCAGCTTTATAACAAAGAAATAAAAAAATAATAATAATCCTACCCACTGAGATTGTGGAGAACAGTAAAAGAATAACTGTAAAGCTGCTTGCATGCTAGATGGCAAGGAAAACCTAGATCTTTTGTTTAATTTTCAGCAAATTTTTATATCACTCCTCTGATTTCGGCTTATGATTTCTGAATCTCTAAGTGCTGTTGAGGACGTTGTCTGGAAGAGAAGGGAAGGGGACATGAAACTATGCATACTCTGTCCCTCTGTTTGAAATAGCCTTGATTTAGCTTGGCATACGGGCTGAAATCAGGTGCTGATTGTCAAGTTTGACTAATTTTTTTTCCTTTCAGACTTGCTGCTTGCCAGCCTACAGAGGCAGGCAGCAGCTGAACCCTCACCACAACACATAACATAGGGTTCCTCTGCCCAGATTGTCATCAGAGTAGCCATAGGCAAATGACAAGAAGTCTTGGGATTAAGGCAGAATTTTCCATTATTGGGAAACATTTTAATTATTTGGAAAAAAAAATATTATTGGGAAAAGAAGGGTCTGAATCATTTATGCACGTGGCTGCATCCACACCATGCACTGGGCAGGCAGGCTGTACTTTCTGTGTTCGTGTATGGTGATGTATCACCACATCTCACCATGAATTTGCTCTCCATCCAAGCACTGCATACAGCTAGAGAGGAGGACAAAAAGCAGCCTTAGTGGCCTCGGCAGGGAATTACATCATTTATAATGCCGAGTCAAGCAAGTGCTCAGGAGAAAGGTGCAAACCACATGTCAGTTCTGGGAAGGGCATCCTTTCTGATGACTGGTCTCTTTCCAGAATACTCACAGCAGTGCTATGAGTGCCAGCAGTGCATTTGTTAAAGCCAAAAAATTCTTCTGAGTTTTGCATAGTAGGACACAACCTCGGCCCACAGAACTTGCTGTAACTTAATGCAAAATATAACAAATTTGTGTTACACAAAGGGAGGTAACCACAGAAATAACAGTAACAGGATAACACCTCGACTGTGTTGAGCTTCAGGGCTGTGAATCCTTCAGGCTGGGATTTTCAAATAGTATTAGGGTAGTCGGACTTACAGAAGGGTGGATGAGAAATAAAAGACATTGCACTGTTTTTCCCTTAGCATTTGTAGAGTATCTATAACCTTCTGAACCCTCTGCTCACTTCAGTGAGTGCTTAGTCTAACAGGGAATCACGTTATGTCCTGAAAAAAAAAAAAAAAAAAAAAAAAAGCCTGCCTGTTTTTAAGACATGGTATTTTCAAAATAGCATAAAATCTTTTTAATTGCTGATAGAAGACACAGTCAAACAAAAAGACTGAAGGATAGGAACTCAAAGACTGGCCTTTAGGGATACCAAGCATATTTGTTCACACAGTGTTCAGTTATGAAGATTTTATTATGTACCAATTTGAGTTTATACATACCAAATGTTCTTGAGTCAGCGGCACAAGCAGGACTGCCCTGTTCCAGTAGATCTTTTTTCTGCCCTTATGGTGGATTTATTTTATTTTATTTTATTTTATTTTATTTTATTTTATTTTATTTTATTTTATTTTATTTTATTTATTTCTTTTTTCAAATAAAGAATCATCAATAACCATGACAGGGATCCCTCAGTGAATGGACATCCCAGCATGCCACTATGCTTTCTCTGCAGACCAGCATTTCCACAGGCTTAAGGGAAGTCATAAACTACTTAGGAGGAATAGGATTCACAAAGCTGTCCTGGACAGCTTTACTGTTGTTTGTGAACAGGTCCTGGAGGGCGGCTAGCAGCACAAGAGCCCAGCAATGAAAGACAGCAGCAGAGCACCTTGCCCGATTGTGAACAGATGGGAGAGAGAGGAAGGGAACCAGAAGACAAAGGGGAAGAGTGAGGAAATCAAAACTCCCCGTGCTCTCTAAACACTTACTTTGGGAAAACACCCTCTCTATGTATAGTGCTTACAATACAACAAAATTTGTGTCCAAAGCTTATGGAAATATTCACCAAATAAGTTCAAGGAAAATTCAAAAAAAGGACAAACCTACAACTCTGAAGAGCCCCTAGTTGGGACCTGCACTAGTTAAGGGTGGCTCACCTCTACTGCCAATACTGCTACACTGTATTGGCGATTGCACATGAGACCAAAGGGCAGCAAGTGTGTACAACCCACCAAGTGAGCTAGAAGGGGCAGCCACAACCTCCAAGGATGACCAGCTTGCCCCTCTGATTTTGGACGTGCAAAGGGTTAGGCTAAACTCCCATCACACACAAGTATAAATACTCCAGAACTGTTTTGGATCTGGGAGGAGGATTGTGCTCACACCAGTGAGCTCTCAGCCAAGGAGAGTCCAGCAGAGGTGAGTCTCAAGAGAAGAGAGGAGCCATGCATCTGTACAGCCTCCATTTACAGTGGAAATGGGCAGCCCTGATCCACAAATCCCAACTCACCACACACGGTAGCCTTTTTAGGCGGAGAACGATGATCATGGCAGCTCCTCCCTCATTTTGCCCCTTGGGGCTCCCCACCATTCACTTTGGGCAAGCATCCATGTCTACCTCTCTCCTCAGCTGACCTCTCCCTTCACATGAGTGGCATCAGTTCACTGATGAGATAATCAAACCAAGTGCCTTTTGTTGGGCTTTTTGTTGGCTTAGCCATGCAGCCAGATTTTATTTTTAAAGAAGACCATGAATTAGTTAGGCATGTAACTAGCACCTAAACAAGCAGCCTCCTTTTGAAGCACTAGTAAGGAGTGTGGGGAAGAGGGTCTTATGTTATATATAAATCACGTTTTATAATGGGTACCTAAGAGCAGATTTGGGAAACTACCTTCAAGCTTCTTTTTTTTTTTTTTTCCTTTTTTTTTTCTTAAATCTTGGCCATAAATTCTATCACTTATAAGTCAAAAACCCATCTGCTCTAAATTTGCACTTGATTTCATTCACAAATAGGGTTCACACATGTAAGTCCTGTCATTTGTGTGCTCCCAGAGGCAGTGCATAAATTACCTATGCACAAAACAAGAGGTCGGTCAGCTTTACCTCGCACTGTGCAGAGTAAGTGCACATCAAAGGGCATGTTGTGTGCCTGTAATCAGAATGAGACCTGGCATGGGTCACCCCCCTCCATGCAGAAATGCAGCTTTTCTTGGATGAGAAAAAAAAAAGCAACTTAACAAAATTTCTGCCAGAATTAATCAGCCAGTGGAAGGTTTTAGGATTCGGGGTTCAGGTTAGCATTTGACAACCAACACAGCAGATTTCACAAAGCTGTTTGAAACCTGCTTTTGATCTTGGAACAGAAAGTAATGGGTCTTCATTAGAAATTAAGCTCATTTTAGAGCATGTCTGTGAGGAGTGGTATTAAATAAGATGTTAAATTACCTCAATATGATCTGTATAGATGGAGGAAGACACATTCAAGGCAAGTTGAATGGGGAATATCAAACTCTGTCAAAATCATAGGTTTAACTCAGATCAGTCAACATGAAGTTGTTCCTGTCCCGGTTAACTAAAAAATTGTGTCTTGCAACACGGTGTTTCACGTGATTCCTTCAGTCCCTCTTCTAGGCGAATTTTCTGTGGAAGACAAGTGCTTTCAAAATCTGGGCAACTCGCTCTGACTGCTTTATATTCCAGTTGTAATATGTACAAAAAGCAGGATCTTAGCAAGAAGCAAGGGAGGAAAGACATTGACACTGAGTGGATCTTTCCCAGATAAATAAATTAAAAACATAGTAACACACAATGACTACCACAGCTTGTAAATTAAGGGAGTAACTGGTGCATAGTGAGGCACTGATGTATAGCCTGGAGGAGGAACAACTTCATGTGAACTACAAACAATTCATTTTTTAAAAATACTTTGAAGAAAAAAATTGTCTCCAGACCAGTTTATGAATAAAGCATACCAAAAGGCAACTCTGATACTCCATTAGCAGCACAAAAAATTGAAATGTTCCTCAAGTCTAGCATAAATAATTCCTGTTTCTTAAAAGTACAGCTGCTTTAACATCTCAAGCTAACTGCACTAGTGCTGCTTGGACAAGCATTGATTGGGACAGCATAATGCTGTGCACCAAAATAAACAGTGCCTTGCACAGGTATCTGAAACTGCTGTAAACTGCAGTTCAGCCTGCTCTGAACCCTGTCATGGGGGCAGAGGGCATCAGTCACACATCTTCTGCTGCTGGTCTGGGCAATCCTGGCCATCAGGTAGCACCTCCATAAGGTACATCTCTGAGCTGTGTTGGAGATGTCTCAGCTTTGTCAGAGCCTACCTAGTTGTTTCTGAACAGTGATACCCTGTGAAGTGCACAGCTGTCAGACTAGTAATTGTTTAACTTGAAGCCTCTTATTTCCTTTTGGATGGGCACCCATTTGTGGGAGCTGCTTTAACATCCAAGTGGGTACAAGCATGAAAGCCCACTGAGGCAAACAGATTTTATGGAAGCAAGCTCTAACAGCATGTTCATCAGATGGCCAAGACGTGCTCACATGTATATACAAGTGCAAGATGCAGCTAGGTAGTAGAGCTCCAACCTATATTTCAGCCTTACACTCAGAAATAAAGTTCAGAGGACAGTAGGCAGAAATTAACCAGACATCTTTTGATGTTCAATTAAGAAAGACCTTTGACAAAGAATGATTCAGTAAAGACATGCCTCAGGACTTTTTTCTCTACTTCTTTGGTTAAAAGACCAATATTGATTCATTTTTTAATCACTTCATTGACTTTATAATACACCATTAACTTACACTGTCTCTATGCTGGGAGCTCCATGTAAAAAAGCTGATTGATTCCTCAGTCATTAAGAAAACATGCAGTACCAGCATTAGCTTGTAACTTTTCAAATCTTGGCACAGCTTGCATTCAACCTCTCAACTTCCACTCAACTTCCCTGTCTTGTTTTTAAGTTTGTTTCTTTTAAGCACAACTAAAGGAATCTCCCTCCCTCCTCCCCTCCTCAAAACCAGACGTTTGCATCAATCAGTCTCACCAGCACCTTCACCACTAGGCTTCATACATTTGTGCACTCCGAGCGTCGACAAGTTCTTTAAAACAAAAACTTAAGAAAGTCTAAATTCGAAGGTTAAATACTGTGCAAAGCGAGAGAAGAGAAGACAGTGACAGGAGAGCACTCAATCACCGTATAGTTTCTCATCCCAATGAAAGCATCCTTTGAGAGTCTGCCTAGGTGTTGTCTAGCTTATGTGATACAGTGCAGTGCCCAACAGCACTTCTGTTTGGAAGCTGACGTCTTAGGAATCAGCAGCAGGCTCATTACTCATAAATCAGAAGAAGGGTTTCAGCCAGGCCTGGGAATCTGGAGACGCTGCATGGAGAGGGAGTTCTGTCTGCTCTGTGGATTTCAGACCAAAGGGGGGGGGTTGGCTTGGATTCCTATCCCTGTGCATTCAATCAAGTGAATTGCACAACCATGTTGCTTTGCTCTATTTAATGTAGTGTTTCCTGAAACGTCATTAGTGAGTAGTACAAGTTATGGTTGTTGGGGAGGAAGGTTCCCCAGGCTAATAATGGAAAGCAAGTTATCTGAGGGACAGAAAGGTGTTCTTTCCATTGGATCAAGAAAAAAACTCCTTATGTATACAAAACATACTGTTTTGTCCCTACAACACAAGGTGTGAGGTAGCTCCTTGCACCTAGATGGAACTCCACTGATTTTAGGAGCCTATTCTGTGTAAAATATTGTCTTGCTGCAGCCCAACTTTGCAAATCTTGAATTTAGAAATTTGCAGCTAGATGCTGTTCTTTATTAATATTTAAGTAAGTCTCACCTAAACTGAAACACAGCCAAAATAAGGAAACTTAGAGAGACGAGTCTTGTCCTTAGAGGCTCTGAAGATGCCTCATCCTATTGTCTCCTTTGGCGTGAGACAGATTGAGCAACTGACATTGCTCAGGGTCCCAGTTTCCCGATGGGATTTCCAAATCAGGAATTTTTATAGACTGAGACAGCGTCATTAGTAAATCCTTCACAGGGTCAGGACTTCTGGCTCTAAAAGTTGTCTTTCCAAAGAGAAAGATCAAGGTCAAGGTAAATGTATATTGATCCAATTTGGAAACACATATGTAGGGACAATTATATGGTCTGGAAGTCAGTCAGTCCTCAAGTCAGTTTAATGTGTGACCTCTGTATTTTGGCCATTCAAAAGGATCAAAAAACCTGCTCAGGCAAATGGGAGTTTTCCAATAACATCAGTGTACTTTAGAGCAGGGCATTCACCTAAGACCCCAAAGGTAGAAAACTTTCTTGCCCTTACCTTATCTGCTGAGGAAGACATGGTCAAATTCATTGCCAGTGTAAACAGACAGAGATATATGTAGTTGGGGAGCATCACTAATTTAAAACGTCATATAAGTGACTCCCACCTGGGAGGATTATTATTTGAAATGGAATAGTGATGTCTCCAACCTCTCTTACTATGGAAATGCTGAATACAGCAAAAAGCAATAAGTTGGGTAATAGCATATTCCAGTGGAAAAAAAAAAAAAAAGCAAAAAAAGCACTATTATTCATTCAAATCCATTAACTGCATTAAGAAAGGAGAAGGTGATTCATTCCAACTCTTCTCTGCTTCAGTACAAAGCAGATGTTTTTTAATCATCAGGGATGGTTGTGTCATTGAAATACAGACTGCTAGCTGGATTACCATAAAAACCTGCCAATTAATTAACTGAGCTCCATATAGCCAAAAATAATAGTGCTTAAAAGCAGCTTGTCCTATCTCTGTTGAGAACGGACATCTGTCTACTCTGCTAACTATGAAGGCCTAGGACCTCAAGGACAAAGAATTTAATATATTGACTGATATCTGTGCATTTTGTATTACTGGCTGTATTTTATATTCTTTGTACATCTAGCTTCTCTGGCTTTCAGTCTGTAGCTCTGTTAAGCACTCACCAAGATTTTGATTCAGTAAGCTGAGTTATTAGGGCCACTTCCAGCTACAGTTACTGTCAGCAGACTGCAGCTGGGGCAAACCCACTTCTGCTTAAGCATAGATCCCAGGCAGGATAACACTTACACACACACACACAAAAACCACTACAGTAAAACTATGGAATTTGCTACATCTCCCAGAGATCCAAAGTCCTCTCCTGTCAAATTGTGCATCAACAGCCCAGTTCATGCTATCTTTAACACCGAAACTATGGAAGAGGGCTTTTCTGGCTAGCTCAGTCCTTTCTGATTGTCACCCAGCCTTGTAGCTGATCAGTAGATACTGTGAATGTCTGTACTTCTTCCCATCATTTGCCACCCTCATAACATCACCACCACAGCTTACAAAATCTGTAAACACAAAGGAGACAACCTGTGTCTTGTACGTATTATTGACAATGCAAAGCAGTGTTCTCAGAGGATGACAAAGTTGGAGCTGGGTATTTGACTGCTCAAATAGAGCACTCAGTGAAATGGACTAGAGTGTATTTTGAAATTTTGTGGCAGATAATCTACCATACTTCAAAGCTGCCTACTGTCCTACTAGGAAAGCAGGGCCATTGCTAATTCCTTTTGCTGCAAATTCTATAGAAGTGGGACTACAACTTCATTTGGCTTTATTCATTTAAAACTGAAAGGCTTTGATTTTGACTCAGTTTCTGGAAACTAATAATAATACTACAGGAAAAAAATCAAATGTCATTTTAGTTGATAGCATTTCTATAGGGCTGGAAAAAAAAAAAAAGCAAAGATTAGTTTTGTTCCTTAGGTACCTCCTCTGTGTATCAGTCTCCCTTAGCAGGTTCTTATTTAGTGACTTCTTTGCACTTGAAACTTCCTCTGAATCCATACCTGGTGGTCAGGGAATATAAACATCATTCCCTTCAGCAAATTTTTTTGTGTGTACAAGAAATATTCAAAACATGAACTTTTGTTTTTTGACCCCATTGTTATTGATGAGTGTTCTCAGAGATATTACCTGTATCAAAAAAAAAGGGGTCTGTACTGGATTTTTAAGTTTGTCTTTTTAAAGACAAAAAGCTAGAACAATTTTGATGTGAGGTGAAGGGAATAATTCGTGTCTAGATTCATTGGTTTGTCTGAACAAGAATTATTTTCAGTGTGTTAATGAGAGATAATTCCAGAGTAAAACACAGTAAATCTTGTTTAGTCAGTGCCTTCCTGACCAGGATATGTTTTACAGCAAAATAGAGTGCCTTCAGCTTGCTTTAAAAGTGTAATCCTGGTCAAGCCTGGGCTGGAGATTTCTTGAATCATAGTGGGTTGTTTGGAGCTAAGTGATGTTTTGCTTCTATTTTGGCCATTTGATTAATAGAGTGTGTTTATACCCCTTCCCTCTTGTTTGTTGGATGAAAACTCTGACCTGCCGAACAACATGGGAAAACAGCTCCATCAGGGACTGAGTAATACTACAGAAACGAAAATGTGAGAGAGAGAGAGAGTGTGTGAGTGGGAGAAAATGCTCTTTTCTATTTCCTGTCAAGTTGATGGTGAGGCTGGAGGAGACCCAATTCCTTCAGGGAGTTTATTTAAACTGTGATACAAAAGTTATTCTGAAAAGACAGATGGACCCTCTGACAGGACTCAGCTGCTTTATTGACTGCTGCTGCAAATTTCGCTCTTGGTTTGAGCCCCCAGTCCAAAGGGTAACTTGAGTGAAGAACCCAAGCTTGGGGTGATGTTAGAAATTGGGAAAGGGTTTAGGGTGAAGGGAACTGCAATAGGAAGTGTGTCTTCTCCAAAAGGAATAAGCACTTTATTTTTTGTGGTTAAGATTGCAGCATCAGAAAGGCTTTTGCAGTATGGACATGGCGGAATGAGTCTGCCAGTCTGGAGCATGGTTGGCAGGTATGTGGCCTTTCTGTCAAAATGTCTTTGCTCCTCACATTCACACACCATTTCAGGAAAGCGTGGCCTTGCCCACACCACCTTGCCCACAACAACAGCCTTAGCTCACATCCCTGAAGGAGGCCTGATAACTGTCATGGCCAAAACCACATTAGGGACTACGTAGTTGAAGACTACGTCCAGGGATATGTCAATGAAACACCTTACACTGCTCAGTTTCAGCTGCAACCCAGGCCTTCAACCAACCAGTGCAACCATCCCAGGACAAAAACTGAGGTGAATCGAAGATAACTTAATTCAAGTTCTTATGCAGATAGGTATTTGACTATAATATGCACTTCTACTCAACCTCCTCAACATCACAAAACCTCCCTGCTGCTGTAGGAGTGGACGTCACTGTGGTGGTGAGCATCTGAAGGACTGGGATATGGAAAGGTTTGAGATGTTTCTTCCCAGCTACAGGTTTCCCAATGAATTATCACGGTTAAAAAAAAAATAAAAAAAAATGCAATACAGCCTCACAGATGAGTAGGATTAAGTGTAGAGGCAGTAAACATGCAAAAATATCCCAAAATGGTATTTCCTGCTGAGGATCAATTTCTATTGCAAAACAGAATTTTTCTGAAAATAATTCAGAATTAAGAAACCAGCCACAGGAAGAATTATATTATAGCCATTTCTTTCCTTCGGCTTTTAGACGCTTGTGATTCTTTTTTATTCTGAAAGAAAGGCAGCAGTGAACTGGATGTTTCATGCTATGGCTTTTTGATGGGGTTGGACTAGGCATTGCAGCTTGTTGTTAAAGTTTATTATAGAGTTAGGTTCATATTTTTTTTAAAGTTGCCACTAAAAATCTCCAGGTTTGTTCTGCAATTTCCTTCCACTATGTTTAGGGGTGTCCTGTCCTCAGAGTCTGAACACCCCAATTATTTTGCTCGTGGTCCTTCTGAGCATTTCAGAGTTAGCTATGAGATGAGGAAAACCCATACACCAGGGACCCTGTAACTGGTAACAGAGACTTGCATCATGCACAAAGCACATGAGGAAGAGAGACTTTCTGAGGAAAGAGTTAGGAATGGGTCAGGAGAGAAAAACCTTGAAAGGACCAAAAAGAAGAGGGTGGCAGATAAGTCTGAGATATTGCTCAGGATCAGAGGCAGAGGAAGTGAGCAGTCAGGCTGAGGATAAGGCAGACACCTCAGCTGAAGAACAGTTTTAATATGTCCAATTTCAGTCCCTTTGAGAGAACCAAGGGGGAAAAAAAGAAAAAAAGAAGAAAAAAAAAATAAAAAAGGTTTTATAAAGAAAATATTTGAGCTGTGGTAACTGAGAGGGGTTTGCATAGTCTGAATATTACACTGTTTGTCCTGAATGAACACTGTCAAAGTCTGGAAAACTGCTCAAGCAAGGGCTAGAGGGAATCCAGGAGAGAGGTCTGAAAGATTATTTGGGCTCACCAGGCCAGACTATTTTCAAGCAGGGAGGTTTATATGCTGTCCACTTCCATTACCAGTGAGCAAGGCAGTACAATCTGCATTGCTAGCAGATTTCTGCCCTAGCATGGTGGACCATCATCCATGGCTATCATGACAAAGAGCTGAGGAAAGAGGTTTTTGTAGGTATTTATAAGCATTTTGGCAACTGTTTCATAGAGTACTTAAATTACTGAGTTACAGCAACCAGCAAAGTCATCTAATAAAGATCTAATGAAATCAGAGTTCAATAATTTGAAGCTATTACTTCCCATGTGATGCCAGGGGATTGAAGGATGTTTCATGGCAATCTTTTTGAAATAGTCCATTTCCTAGGAGAATACTGGGCAGCTGCTCATCACAGGTGTATGGGAAACTCACTGTAATAAGCTGGGAGTGGGTAACATGGCCTCCCTGGTCCGGGCATAGCTGAAGTCCCTTAAGGAAAGGAGAAAACCCCATGTTTAGCATTACTGGAAATTGAAATTACTGCTTCATTGGTAGCACAGCGACATTTCAGGATTCATCCACGGTGAGTAAAGGGGTTTCAAGCCCCTCATTAATTCTTCTCTTGTTCTCCCCATCTCTCTGGTATTTTCGTAATCTTTCAGTGATCCCTTATGTACAGGCTCATTAGGATCATTCTTTCACAAAGTCCTTTTAATAAAAGAGGAAAAGGATTTGGAGTGGGATAGGAGAAACTAGAAGGCAGTTGTCATCCTGAATACAGACTGCAAAACATTAGCCTCCGTTTTCACCAAGAGACAAGAGGAAATACCAGGGAAAAGCAGATAAAGGTCACAGAATGGCACATTTTTTGTGTAGTTTACCAGAAGTATGTGAAAACAGCTGCAGAGAATGAATAAATTATGTTTTAAGTTTGGACTGAGCTCAGAATTTTCAACAAAAATCTACCTAACATATTTATAGCAAGTTCTGTACCAAACTGTATGCTACTGCGATTTATTAGCTGGCGATGGGTTTGACAAAATCAGTGTGCAAGGCATCCTTTTAAAAAAGAAGTTATAATGAGACAAAAGACAAGATCATCCCTTGAGTTCATTGTCTTTTTTTCCTTGGGACCCTTTATCTCCTGTCCTATTAGGAAATGTCTAAGTCTATAAGCCCATATGCTGAGGGAATGAAATACCAGCATGCCAATGGAAAGTTTCTGTTCATGGGGACAATATTACAGTGCTGATGGCCTCCACAGAAGATAAGGCCATATATTTTGTCATACAATTACTCAGCTGCCACCAGAGCAAGCAACAATAAAGAGCTATTATTTATGATGTATGGCAAAGAAACGTTTAACCTGTTTCCAGACATAGGCCTAATCACGCGAAACTTTATTTTCATGTGCATTCATTCCTGTACCAGTAATATTTGAGGGGAAAAAAAAAAATGAGAGAGAGAGAGAGAGAGAGAGAGAGAGAGATGAGCTTGGCAAAGTAGCAGAGTAACCTCTGTTATTAATGAGCGTATTAATTGTAAAAGCAATACATTTGGAGTACAAATACTTGCAACCTTTTACACATGTAAATCTGTGTACTCCCCTTTGTAACTATGAATTTCCATTAACATTGAAAGATTTAATAAAAGTATTCATATGCAGAAAGAAATCACCTTGCCCTCTAATGCAAATATTTAAGGAATGTAAGGCCGTGAACAGGCTCATGAGCAAGTTTCACTCCCTCAGTTTGAACTACTTCATGAAGTCTTAGAAAGCCTATTAGGAGAACGAACTCAGAAAACACTCATATTTGAATCCAAAGTCAAATTTAATTTCAAATGTTTTCACAGCTACGTGTTGCATTTCATTTTGTATAACACTACCCTCTATTTTTCCTCTTTTTTTGAATATTATGAAAAATAAATATTAAATTTGAACATGCTGCTGGCAAACAAAGGGCATGGACTGTCAGCTAAAATTCATGGTTTGAAAGCCATGCTCTCTTTTGTGGTTACATATTTGTACCCTTTCTACCAACCTAATATATAATTATCTGACACTGATTGGATGCAGATTTCCACTATCGGCTATAGACCATTCGTTGTTTGCAAGCTGTTTATTAATCAGACATTTTCATGCAGAAGCTCAACAACTTCAAAAACAATTCATTTCAAATGATGGAAAAAAACTAGTCCATCTTTTCACAAACATTTCATTGCAGGAAATGTCAATCTCATCAAATGAGTTTTCTCAAATGATTTGCTCAGATACATTGTGGTGCTTTCAGATTATTAAAACTAAGCACTATGCTTTCTATATCAGTTTTCCTATCACCCTTTTTTTTTTTGTTTTGCCTTGATAGTCAAGATGACAGAGCTCTCAACCAAGAAAGATACATTGGCTGATTGAGCCTAACAGGACAGAGTCTTGTTGTACAAGGTGTAAAAGACACCAACCTTCTTGCAGCAGGGTCTTGACTTCAGTTCACAGTCACTTCAAGAAAAATGAATTGACTCCACTTCATAGAAATGTCTGTATGTTTATTTTATTTCATTTCTTACAGACTGGCCGGTCAACAAAGTATTGTCTGTATATGGAACTGGATCCTTTTAACTAGAAATTTATTACATGCATCAAAGAATGGTGAATAACTGTAAAGTGCATTACATTTCAAAGTAATGCTTACGTACACTGAAACCAGATCTCCACCAGCGCAACTCCACTGATGATGATGGTTGCTTCAGGTTTACAGCTGTGCAGGACCAGGACCAGACGTGGACTGCTGTAATTCTGCAGTGTCCTGCAGCCACTAAGTGGGTAACCCCAAGCAAGAGGTGAGCTGGACACCTGCGGGGGCCAAGCCAGGTCCTTGGGGAGGTGAGGGCAGGGAACTTTTTCAACAGCAGTGGTGAAAGGGTTAACGTTTCAATGCCCGTGTACTATCAACAATGTCATTAACTTGTTTTCATTCTTTTGTTGTTTTCATTCCCTTCTAATGCTGTTGTTCATTTTCAGATTCTATTTTTAATATTTTTAATTCAGTTTTAATATCCTCCACAGGAATATAAAAACAATCTACTCTTTAAAACTTAATTGTAGCATTTGTTATTCCATAAAAATACATTTTACATTTTCAGATCCAATTTTATGAAGTAATTGGATAATAAATGAATAATAAGAACAACAAGACCCTTATTAACTTTTTAGTCATTAAACTGACTTAACATTTTAGAAAGAACAATAACTTTTCCAATAACGTTCCAGAATACCGACTATAATTGCAGTGCACCAAACCAAATGTACAACAAGATGCTGTCTTTCTTGGATGGTAGGATGGAAATTTGTCATTATTTACATTTTCCCCGAGCAGCACCAACTGCCAGCAGTTCTCTCCGAGAAAGGAGGGTGCCCCCTCCCACTGCAAGCAACACAGACAATCATCTCAGCGTTAATAAGGACCATCGCTCAGCAGAGCTGCCCGCCGGTCCCCCCGTGATGAACCCCCTGCCCCTGAGCGAGAGGATGAGGCATGGCTCAGTACCCTGGGTGCCTCTCTGCCAGAGTTCAGCCCAGGACACAAGTGGTAAATGTGAATCCCCCAGCCGTTTCCCTGGCTGGAAGAAGGCCCCATAAAAGCCCTGGAGATGCCACCAGCTCAGCCAGGAAGAGCCTCGTCTGGTGCAAAATGGAGTACCCCTGCCCAGGGACTGGCTCACGCCTCCTCATGCAGCTGGAGAAGTGTCCACAGCTGGGACTTACTGGTGTGTGATTAAGTCCATCCCTTAATACTGTCCAAAGCACCACTTTGGCACCTCACGCTGCCTTACAGCTTATTCAAGCCTGTCAATTCGTTGTGCTGGTCACCTAATACTCCTTCCTTACACTCCAAAAACCCAGCTGAAATCTGGACAGCAGGAAACTTGAGCAGCGCCATAGAGCCCCTGGATTATTTGCAACGCCTCGCAACAAAACCTAAGTGGGTGCTCTGGAGAAGTGTTGACTAATCTTTTCCTGTCTCCTAATCAGCTGGAAATCTATCAGTGTAAAATATCATCTGGCTGAGTAAGAGCTACTTCTCAGCCCTCTCAGGCAGCCTAAGAGAACGGAGCTACAGCCTGGCTTCTCGTCCTGGTTCTCATCCCTCAAACTACAAATCCAGATCGAGGAGGAGTCTTTAAATGTGTGCTAGCCCTGAATCATGCCAGCAGCGTCTTTGAAGTCACTGAAGACTTTATGTTAAACGCTTCTCTCCCACAGTTCCAAAATAGCCACTGGTACAGCAAGCATCAAACGAGCATGTGGCTTCCCAAGCAGCAAAGCATTCGCTGGTCACGTCTCCAATAAATAAATAAATGAATAAAAATTTGAAGAAGAATTTTGCCAAAGATTTCAATGGGAGAAAAACCATGGGTCTGACCACACAAGAAAGAAAAAAAAAAAAAGAAAGAAAAAAAAAGATTAAATTAAATGTAATTTATCCTTTTTTTTTTTTTTTTTTTAAAGGAGCTGTTGTCCACAAGCTTTCCTGTTCAAACATAGGTGTAGCAGGTCAAAAACTAACAGACAGAAAGGGACAGGTGACAACAGTCTTGGCCCAGGACTATTGTGTTCAGCCAAGCTCCACTGCCCCAGCCACAACACTTGGAGGAAGTGCCACACAAACAGAGGAAGCAGAATTCGGGCTGAGAAGGATTTAGTAACCGCATTACTACGCTCTCAGCACTGATGCCTGCAAAAGATAAAACCTGGGAAAAGACCTCGGGTTCCTACTCCTTATTGTTGCTGCCTGGGATTTAACTTGTATGTCTGAACTGTGTACATATTTCACTGGTTTAGGTGGGGCGCCACCAACGTATTTGTACGGGCCGAGACAGTGACAGGACTGCTGATGTTTACAGTAACAGGTTAGGGGGACTTTGCCAAAGCATTCTTAGTTTTTAAAATGATCGGGGCGACCCAGCCCCCTTCCCCCTCTCCATTGTTATTTCGTCTGCTGGATTTACGGAAGAAGGAAATGGTAAATTACAAGAAAAAATAGCATTTATCTTGCCAGGACGTGTTGCTTTGAACTTGGATGATATTAACATATCAATCAGATTCAGTGATATGTTAAACAAGGTTGTCCCTGGTTTATGGTTCACTGACACGGGGAGCTGAACTGCGGCTTTGTCTGCACTGTGGGCAGGGACCTTAATTCCTCCAGCCTCAGCCCTTCACCTGGGCACACAGCACTGACACTCAGCACCGGGTGGGATTTATTTTGTCTTGTTGACACAAAATAAAGCTCATTCCCATTGAATTTCTGTTGCATTTTATTGCATTCTATTTCTATTTGCCCAGATGAAGCTGCTTCAACACGGAGACAATGGCTGAAAATCCTTCGAGGAGGAAAACTTAAACCGGAGAATACAATTACAGGCCACGAGCACTTTGTTTAGAGTAGTCTCATAAGAGGAAATATTTTCAGATGACATTTCCAGTTCCCAATCAAAGCTTGGCCAATTAAATGGAAAATGAGTTTAGAAAGGAAGCATTAATTAGATTTTGATACACATGCTAACTTCAAAACTTCACAAGGCTTCGAATATTTGCCTGCTCCACTCCACCGTTTCCTGATTATGGAATATCCATTACTTCACAATAACTCTTCAGGCTGAGAACAGCTTCGTTTAACTACATTGCTTCCTCTGGGGATGACTAGGAACTTGCTTCTTAAGTATTAAATGGCAGTACTGAAATGGATGGTGATTTGAACTGGACTGAACTGGATTTACTGTGCTAAGATGCATGCCATGCACCAGTCTACTGGCAGCAAGGAATTAAAAAAAAAACAAAGAAAGAGAAAGTAAATCAAACAATACCCACAGGTAGTAGCTAGGGAAGAAGTCTTACCCTTTTCCTCCTTGCCCCTTTTAGGAAATGACATAGATAGCAAAATGGAGAAATACATCCAAAGAATTTTTAATCTCATTTGTTTCTGTTTTCAAAATGACACTCTTCCTTCCTTATGTAAGCCAACAGTGAAAACAGATATTGCTAAATAAATAACATAATAACCAAATAAATAATTTAATAAACAAAAACAAAGTCCAAAAAGTAAATTAATACTCGGGGCTTTGAACATATATAGACAATTTAACTCACAAATGTAATTGTCTTCACAGGGAATTGAAAACTGAGAGCTACAGTGAAATCTTGATGTAATGATAACTATAGCTTTTACTCCAAACAAGTTGCACACACATTATTGTTCAGAAAATTGAATCAGTTGTTGGAAAAGTACTTTAACTTACTATTTTTAAACACAGTGACACTCTACAGTTAATCAGCAAATAGACCTCACAAATACATTTTTCGTATTCAGGCTAACTATCCACATTTTATGCAATTAGCTTTTACATTGATAGGGTACTAAAAAATAATAGAAAGGGAATAACAGCTAAAAAATAAAGATTATGGAAGTTCAAAGTCCAGGATCACAGTGCGGTAATAGTTCTCTGGAAGTGAAGAGAGAGGAAAACCCCAAACAATCTGATTTAAGAAAACAAGTTGCTGCAGAAAATGAAGTCCAGTTTCCAGTGGCTTTGTGTTTTGTGGTTGAATTATCCTGAGTCTAATAAGATGCAAGCTCAGATTGAAACTTTTCCTGTGGTTGAGGCATCTATCAGCTCTTTTTCTCTCCCATGTGGATTTTCTGATGTCCAGTAATAATGTTTTGCTTGTAACAAAGTTTTTCCCTCAGCAGAAAAATAAGGCAGGCCCATCAACTCTGCTCAGCTACCAGCTTTCACTACACACAGGATAAATTAATGGGTCAAGTTTTTTTAAACAAACTGAGATTAATCTGAAAATTCGGAAGTTTTGGAGGACTGAAAGACAGGCACACAGGCAACATTATAATAATATGCATTTCTGTATGAATGTAGGTTAGAAGTCCAAGTATGTTGGGTGCATTTGCTTTTGTCTCAGACCAAGTTTTCCCTTGTGCAGATTTGCATATGAGATGCTATATGTGTAGGCAAGGTGTGTCTTCTTTTTATAAGAACAACTGTGATAATAGTGGGGAAAAGGAGTCCAGCACAGGCATGTCAAGAGAGGAGAGTAAAAGATCAGTGAAACTGCCACTCGCTACAGACAATTCCTGTAGCTAGCTTAAGCTGTCATTTTTTCAAGATATGCTGATGTTCTTTATTGGCAGCAGGAAACCAGTGCTCTGAGGGAAGTGGAGGAGCAGTGGGCTGATGGTTTATGCACAATATGAAAGCTTTTGTTTTCCCTATATGAACACTGAGGTCTGACTCTGAGCTTATCACCACTACACCATAACATTTTTACCCCTCCTATTCAATGAATATCCTGGGATACTGAGAGCAGCACTGATGAAAAGGACCCGGGAGTATTGGTTAACAAGAAAATCCCACCATGAACCAGCAACATACACTTGCAGCCCAGAAAGCCAACTGTATCCTAAGCTCCATCAAAAGAAGTGTGGCCAGCAGGGCGAGGGAGGTGATTCTCCGCCTCTGCTCTCATGAGACCCTACCTGGAGCGCTATGTTCAGCTCTGGGGCCCCCAGCACTGGAAGGACATGGGCCTGTTAGAGTGAGCCCAGAGGAGGGCCATGAGGGTGACCAGAGGCATGAAGCACCTCTCCTGTGAAGACAGCCTGAGGGAGTTGGGGCTGTTCAGCCTGGAGCATAGAAGGCTTCAGGGAGACCTCAGAGTGGCCTTCCAGTACCTAAAGGGGGCCTACAGGAAGCTGGGGAGGGTCTCTTTGTCAGGGAGTGTAATGATACGACCAGGAGGAATGGTTTTAAACTGAAAGAGGATAGGTTTATATTAGATATTTGGAGGAAAATCTTCACTCAGAGGGTGGTGAGGCCCTGGCACAGGCTGCCCAGAGAAGCTGTGGATGCCCCATCCCTGGAGGTGTTCAAGGCCAGGCTGGATGGGGCTTTGGGCAGCCTGGTCTGGTGGGAGGTGTCCCTGCCCATGGCAGGGGGGTTGGAACCAGATGATCTTTAAGGTCCCTTCTAACCCAAACCATTTTGTGATTCTATGATTATATAGGGAAGGCTGGAGCAGAAAATGCATCCCCCTGTATCCTTCCTGACATTGCCCTAGATCCCTCATTTTCCACTTAAAGAAACAGTGCTCACATAAAGCATGGGAGAGTCTCTGAAGAGTTTGCAATTAAGATTTATTTAGTTTAGCCTTCATTTTTGCTGATGGAGGCTATCATAGAATCATAAAACAGTTAAAAACCCAGCACCTTCAACCTGTCTTCACAGGAGAGGTGCTCCAACCCATTGATCTTCACAGCCCTCCTCTGTACTCGTTCTAATAGGTCCATGTCCTTCTTGTGCTATGTCTATATTCTAGTAGACAGACAACACTTCAGCATTTTTGTCTCAGAAAAAAAAAAAAAAAAGTCTCCTTGCTCAGCTTTTGCCCGAAATGTAGCTACATCAACTTTTAAGAAGAGACGAACAGCTATATTTGCTTCAAAAAGTGCTTTCATAAAACATCAGTACGGCAGTGGTAAAGACTGTACAGCCAAACCTTCCTAAGAGTGAATGAGGCCTCAAAGACCTTCCAGGACATGCCAAGGCAACACCAGGGTCTTATTTGCCTACTCAAACAATAATTTAGTATATACTGTAATTTTTAAAGTCATCTAACGAATTCAAAGATGTATTTCATCTGGTAAAACAAACTTTTATAATGGGGAAGGATTACCAAACCTGTAAGAATATCTCTTTGCCACAGGAGTTTCCACAACTATGTGAGTTTAGCAGATTTTGACTGTGTTCCCCAGAAAAAAAAAAAAAAAAAGAAAAAAAAAAGCACTAGAGGTCATGTATATTGCAACTATGGTTTACCTCAGTGAGTAAAACCAATTATCTTCCATAACCCCTTCTTTATTTTTCCTAAGGAGGCCATTTCTTCCTTGACTGTTGGCTCATGGCATCTGGCTGGGAGCTAGGGATATATTTGGAAGCTCTTAAGATGAAATCTTAAGTCAGAATTAGCTTACACGGTAGACCAGAGGTAGACCAGAAGAAACAAAAAGCTCCAGTCATCAGCTCAACTCCGTTGACAATGTTTTTCCTTCCAGCTTTCTTTGAGAAAAAGGTATCAAAAGACTTAAGGAAAGTCTGCCCTGACAAGATTGAAACCCAGGGTCTCAAAGTTGGATTTTGTTCCTATTAGAAGCAGTTGAATTTAGACATGCCGTCCTACCTAGTCTCTGAGGAATCTCAGATGGCACTTGGCTTTCCATGCAGGAACCTCTAAAGATTAGCTGTTTGATCTTTCTGAGATAACCACTCCAAGTATCTCCAAAGAATGCAAAACAGGGAAGGCCAAATGGGATCTTTTAACTATCACCTGCTTAACACCTAGTTGGCCCCACTGGCTCTGAAGGGTCAAGAATAAAAAATTAAATACAATTCACATTGTTCCCACTGAGGTTTTGAAACCACTTATTGGAAATGAGCATCTGAGGGGCTCTGCTTTTTGTGTGCTGTCTGCAAAGAACCAGCAAGCACCAGTTCCAACCTCCATGGGCTTTAATGGTTCCCATCTGATGGGAAGCCCCTGCTTCTTTTCCACTGCTTGATCCACCTGGACTACCCAAGCCATGAGAGGAGTGAGTCAGCACAAAATTTCCATGTAATTTAATCAAGATTTTAATTACCAGCCAAATCAAACAGCAGAGGGCTCAGACAACACGCAATCAACTTGGGAATTCACCACCTGCCTGGCTAAAAAGCTATAAACAAAACCACATTTTTTATAGGTTTCAGAACAGAAGGGAGATGAAAACCAGTGAGCATTTGATTACTTTTGCTTCCAGCATACACTAATTTCTCTTGTAGCTGGATTTAAACAGAACTACTCAAGTGAACTACAGCTATTTAGCAGCTCAGACCATAGCTTTGGGTCCATCCCCTGCAGTTTCGCAAAGGTCAGACAGACAAAATATGATTTGTTCTGAGAATAGAGCCCATCCTATGTAGCTAGGTCCATGTGGGAAAAAATCATGTAAATGTCATGGACACAGAAGGGAGAGACAAATTATTTCTGATATTTTGTAATTTGTAGTGCAAGTTAAATAATGTAGTTTTATACACAATTCCCTTAAAGGATAAAAACAAACAAACAAACAAACAAAGTGAGACAGTACTGGAAAACTTCATGGGTAGTCATCAGGTCCCAAAAACTTAGATCCACAGCACAGCCTACAACTGTCCTAATCTACCCGAGTAGTTGGTGACACAGTGGAAGACTGTTGTCCATGCCCAGCCACGGGAGGGAGACGAGACAGATCTTTAGTGAGTACATTTCAAAGCTATTTGTTAGACAGCAAATGAAAGATGAAAGTTGGGAAAGCACAGTTCCATCACAGAAGAAAAATGTATTTTCTTGCTGGAAACTCTGCTGTTCTTGTTCTCCCTGGCTTCTCTCTCCACCCCCACATCTGTTCCCACTTACCCTGCTCCCATTTTGTCACTGGGAAGCATCAGACAATCTTAACTGCAGGCACAAGTAGCTGTTCCAAGTGTCTTCGAGGGAATGCATTCTTAGTTGTGCTTGTGTTCTACTGGGTGTCCTTGCCTTACATGCAAGGCTGGGTCCACATGTGTCCCAGGCCTCAACTCAGCAGAATACTGAAGCAGAGACCTCATTGTACAGAAGTGCTTAAACCCCAAACTCTCCAGCATGCATTTAATTTTGAGAATTAATATGCGTGCACTGAAGCTAGAGGAACTGCAGGGTTTGTCACTGTCTTCTCCTAAACCAGGGCGACCTGAGACTCCTATATGGCACTTACCTTTGACACCAACAGCTAAAAAAAAATGTGTATAAATTACAGAGCAAATAGAGCCTTTTATATATATATATATATATATATATATATACATACAGAGAGAAAGAGAGAGAAGGAAAGGAAAGGAAAAGTATGGTATGGTGGCAAGAAAGACTTCTTTCCCCCAAGGCTTTTTCAAGATGACCTAACGAGGAATTTTCTTCCTCCCTTTGTTACACACTCAAAACTCAGAGCAATAGATACCCAACCTGGCTCAGGAGACTCCTGCTGTGTCTCTGTGTCCCTCTGACCCAGGCTGTCCCAGTGAGCCCCTGTGGCACTCATGTTGGATGCAAAAACCTCTTCTTCCTCGCTGACCTTCCCTCGGGGAAGGCTCCTTGCCCTCAGCCCTCTAGGTGGCTCAGGTGTCCTTTACAGAGAAGGCATACCACAACCACCCAGAGGTGAAAAAAAAAAATGCCTGAAAATGCAACCAACGCCCGTATTTGCCTATTGCTTGTGGGTAAATGATTGTGATCCATGGGAGGAACAGAGAACTGGCATGGGTAGGAGAACAACATCATAAGACCAACAGGTTGCTGCGCAAAATAATGACTTAATAGGCAATGCCTGTAAGCATTTGTTGTATTAATTAATTGCAATTAACCTGCTTCAACCATTAGGAAGATTTTCATTCTCTTAGAAATGGCAAGTATTCAGCATGCAATAAAGCCACTAAAGGCAGAAAATCATAGCCCAGAAAATCATAGGTATGAAAGAGAAGAGTGTTAGTGTTAGCTCTTCTTTTTCAGGAGAAAAGGAGCTGACAGGACAGGACGTTTCCCACTCAGAACATGCATGCTCAGGCAAGCTGGAGGACTGTGTAAAGCAGGCAGCTGTGGAGAGATGAGTAAGTCCCATCCATTCAGAGATAAAACAACTTTTTTTCTTTTTTTTTTTTTTTTTAACATAGGGTAGTCTAATGTGGAAACTGCCAATCCTTCTCCTCTCACTACTTCTTTGATGTTCATTTGCTTTAAAATTTTCCCCCTGTGATGAACAACAGAGATAGCCAGTATTTGCAAGCTCAGCAGCGAGGCAGTAGGAACTGGGGATTTGCTACTTGAAATGAATCCTCGAAAATTACTGTCCACAGTCATTCCCTTGCTTCACTGTTACAGGGTGAGGGGAAGTAAACAATAATGATGGCTACAGCTATAACAAAAAGTCATTAAGATTTGTAAAACTTTTATTGGAGGCTTATAAGAATAAAATGTATCACTCCGAAAAGGATAATGAAGAGATTTATTTTCTCCCAGCCCACCTCTTTTCACTTATTCACTTTTTACTTTTTTACCAAAAGTGCCCCTCAAGCAGCATCCTGCCCATGCGGGTGGGATGCTTTGAGAGGAGGGCAAGAACAGAGCCAGAACATTACAGAATGTTACAGATATACAATATACCAGAACATCAGCATTACAGAGTATTACAGATATACAATATAGCATAACATTACCGCATGGTAATCCTTCCTGCAGACACTCCCCATCTCACCAGGCGCAGCATAAATGCTCCTCCAAAAGTCAGCCCTCGGGTCAGGATGCGCCTGGCCTCCAGCAGGAGCCTGCCTGAGGGCACTAGGTGGCACTGGAAGGACTGAGTTTTGGGGGGGTTTGCTGTTATTTCGTGCTTTCTGCGCCATCTGGTGGTATTAGCTGCTTTTTTTTTCGGAGTCTTATGTGACCCTGACACTCACTAGTAATCCCACTTTTGAATAAGTACAGATAACTGTAATATGCAATTGCATATTAAAATGCCATCGAGATTTTCTAGTCTTAATAGTATTCTCCCTCCTTTCTCATTATACTTTTTGAAAAGAGTTCAATACGCAATGTATTTATCAATTCTGATTTTTGGCCAAAAATATTTAAGAAGAGAAAGTCTGGCTTAGAGAAAGGCGTGCACATAATGCTAAATGAATCCTACTGCTGGATGTGAGGGAGATTTTCTGTACTTTTCTCCACAGCAATTTGACTTTGTATTTGTGCTGCCTCCTGAAACCTGAGTCAAGTAGGACAAACCAGAGAGGCTGCCATGGGAGTCACAGAGAAGATCAAATGACACAAATCACACATCCATATACTCTCCCACCCCACCAAAACAAAAGACGAAACAAACAAACAAGAAAAAAAATAGCGAAAGCGTTGTCCTTCACATTATTCCCCAAAGTCAGGAAAGTGTTTCCGATGCTGCACAAGAACACAGACAACCTAGCAGGGTTTTTCTTCCATGTAAGTTGTTTGCAAATGTCCTCTTTCCAGATTCTATTCTCGGTTTGTTTGGTCTGAATGTTTCACTAACAAATAACGTCTTATTTTCCTTCAAGAGCATAGTCCCCCTAGATAGAAAAGGGCATTATTTGTGTATGTAAAACTATAGATAATGCTTTGCCATTTCCTGAACAGCTGACATTTCTGGGTTGAAGGCACTGTGTGACAGGTAAGCAGCAATCTTCCTAAAAGCAGGTATCTATTGTACATTTTGAAAGGCTTTTGCACGACTGGGAAGGCTGGGGGAGTTCATCGCAGTCTCGCTGGTGTTGAGGCTGACACAGAAACTGTCAGTCTCAATGGTCTTTAACTTCTTTAGGGAGGACTTTTGCTTCTGAGCACATAAATGGATGGTGAAATAGGAACTGGCCATAGCGATGTGACAAGGAGGAGCAGCTCTGGCGCCCGTAGCTGATGGCTGGGTGTCTGGTGATGGGGCAGCAGCCAGCAAAACCACTCCAGACCCCGGCTATGGATAGGGCAGGGACCTCCACTGACCCACGCTGAAAGGAGGAAAGACTAAATTGTTCCCCCTGGGATTACCCTCAGTGGCACACCAGAGTTTTGATGACCCTTGGTAGCTTGCCAGCAATTCCCTCACATTGTTATCCCTGGCCACACCGCTGCTTGGGGCCAAGGCTGGAGGTGGGTAGCGGGTAGGCACCGGGACGTGGGGTGGGCAGCTCTGCAAACCACCAGGCCTAGTACGCTCACCGGGGTAATTCAGAAATGAGCGTGAAACAGTTGATCTACCTAAAAACTGAATCACCTCGCGCGCATAATGAAGGCAGAATTTGCATCAGAAATCCATACAGCTGTTTGGAAAGGGGAACGTTGCCCTCAGGGACAAATCCACTCCCTAACACCCAGCCTCAGCGTCTCCCTCATGCCTGGCCAAGATCCTCCCCCTCATGAGGAAGAATCCTCCCCCCGAGGCGCCTGAGCAACAGTGGAGCAATCCCAAGGAGGCTGCTTTATTAAATTAAATGTCCTCGTGGGAGGATGCAATTCGTTTTTTTTTTCTTTTTTCTTTTCCCCCTTTTTTTTTTCCACATGAACCTCCCTTCTCAGAAAATAGGAAGGACTGAGCCTTTTGTGTGGCAGAATTCAAACCAAATTTTTTTCTCTTTCTTCTTTTTTTTCCCCCTTTTTTATTTTTTAAGTTGAGCGTGCATAAAAAGTAACAGATTTCCAAGATCAGGTTGTCTCTTCTTTCAGACTTGATTACTCACTCCAAGTTCATCATTAGAATGGCGTAATGGGGAGCCATGTTTTAAACAGAACTCCCCAATGAAAACAATAAGGAGTGTCCTGCCTAAATTAATACCACAACATGTCCCATAGAAAATAAATAAAAGCTAAATCAAGCCAAGTCTGTTTCATTTAGGCCAAATGTGGGAGTTTTGCCTCGAAGAAAAAGCATAGGAATTTGGTCTTGTTCTATTCTAAAATAAATTAATTTAAGAAATATTTCCTAAATAATCAAGACAGACAAATGTTTTGTATATAAGTAACCAGGACTACATCCCTGAAATACAGAGGAGAATTCTGTGCAGATTTAATATAGAGATTTCTATATAACACACTCAGAAAATCTCATATCCAATATTCTTCTTTACTTTCTGAAGTCAGCATTTTTTTTTTACTTTAGTCAGTGTAAGCCCCTCTACTACACACTCCTTTTTCCTGCACCATTCTTTGCGTGCTGCTGATAGGACCATAAATATAAATTATCATTGTAGAAGCCCCTTAGAAGGTCTGCATTTTTTGTAGGGTAAATGTTTTACATGGTAGGTATGCCAAATCCTCAAATACTGTTCTGTTTGTTGGCCAGATGCAAACTTTATCTGTATAGTACATTTATGGTCTGAAAAATTACTCTAAAAATAGTAAGATGGGGCTTGGTATTTATGATCACTTAGTGACTCAATATTCTAGTGTAAGTTTTCTTTAAAAACTGTTTTTCTAACCTCACATGGTATAAATTTGGTATAGGACATAAAGGCCAAGCTATATTACCTTAGTAGTTTACTGGTGACATAAATAAACAAAAAGCATCAGATCAGATCTTGATGCCTCTGTGCAGCTTCAGTAACATAGTTGGCATGGGTATGACCACCACGGTTACTTCTAGACTGAATTTCAAGCGTAGGTCCCAGCACGTGCTTCAGCCCCAATTTGTTTCAAGTCTCTGAACGCTAACACCCAAAATGCAGGAGCTTCAGACAAGCAGGTTTGAAGTCACACTATCACTTAACCCAGATTCAGGCACCTGTCTGTGTAAACTCAGGTCAAGTTTGCTGCTCTTATCACCCCACAGCAACATTACGTTGTCAATGTTAACACAGACAAGTCAGCCCAAGAGCCTACTGAATAAGCTGGTGTCTGCAGCAAGACATTATAGGATATGGAGGCTGCTGAACCATACTTTAACTTTACATACATACACACTTTAACTTTACAGAACTGCAGACACACAGACAAAGTGTATTTAGTTTCAGGCAGTTTTCTGGCTTGTGCTTTCTGGTTTACCACCAGGTAAGGGAGATGCAGCCTACCTGACCCAGAATTTCTTGATTCTTCTTAGACCAAACAAACTCTACCTCTGTGTTAGGTTATACACAGCAAAAATGTACTTCAGTCAGAAAACTGATATGTAAAATTTGTGATTGTGGCACAGGGAGCAGATTTGTGAAATAAGTGCCATTTTTACCCAATGGTTAACTCCACCTCTGCAAGACACTTCCCATTTTAAGATCATACTTTTCCTAAGGTCAAAAAAATAGTCAGGATGTCAGAAGAGCTTTCCAGTCTGCTGTTGTTGATTATTTCTTTGCAGTTCTTGAAGATGCTGAACAAAATGGCAACACTTGTTCTGAGAAGGGAGACAGCACTGACAACAGACAGTGTGAACTCTTCTTCCGATTAAACAGTATTCACTATCTGTGTTGTACCATCTTGCAGTTATATTGTTCAGACATTTTACTTTTACCTAGGGTTGGGGTTGTTGTTTTCATCCAATTACCTTCCAGGGTTTCTGTATAGAGCAACCTCACGATCCTGCCACTTGGGAGAGGTGTACAAATAAAATTGGCGCTGCACTATAGATTAGAAAAATGAAGAGGAAAGTTAAAGGTCAGATTTCTCCTATGCATGCCATACAGGTCTCTTATTCATGTAGCCACCAATGCAGAATGGGCTGTAAATGGCTTGCTAGAAAGAAAATTAATATCAGAATAGAAAACAGAATTACAAAGTTCTTGATTCCCCAGCTTTGCTGAGACCTACAACCTCTTCCTTTTCCCCTCCTCCAAACATAAATGGCACCTGAACTTTCTTTGACATGCAGAAATTCTCATCTATATCCTCCAATGACTCGCCTCACTGGTCTTTTGGAGTATAAATACCTTTTCTTAAAAGAAGAAAGGTCAGATTTGTTAAAGGCTTCACAACTCTACCCATGACTACCAGGCTGTTGCAATGTAATGACTCCAGGAGATAGGTCTACAGTCCTAGTGTTAAGGAATGCAATTTGAGCCTTTGCCGGCACAGACATGTCACTGATGCTACTAAAACAAAACTTGAGCGAAAATTTGTTTCAAGTCTTTACTTGCTTGCAATGGAAAGTTTGCTGGCAGCTGTTGTCATCATTAGCCTTGTGGCGATGTTTTTTTCTGAAGTGTCTTGTGTCTTATTGAAGCTTAACGCTTGTTAAGTTGGGAGGGGACTTTGGGTGATCTGCCAACAGCAGACAATAAAGTGTTCTTTTCTCCTGTTGTAACAGAGTCGTAAGTTTTGGTTTATGGATAATGGCAGCTACACACAGTAAATTAAAACACACACAAAAAAGAGGAAAACATGAGGCTTTTCTCTTAAGTAGTCCATTTAGGCCATTATAGGCTCCCCTAGGGTTTTAAATACAATTGTAAAAACACCCTAATTTTTCACCATTAACTATTTTATTTTCCTAGTAGGCTAAGTGCGTGCGTTTTTATAGCTACATCCCTCTCCAAGGGCCCCAGCTTTGTAAGCTTTGAGCTGGATTCCTACCGCTCCATGTTTGCCATGTTTGTCCAAACCGGCAGGGAAAGCTGGGATCTGGAGAATTTGGAGTCTGCATCCTTGCAGACCTTCAAGAGCCACCTAGACATGGTCTTGAGCATCTGGCTCCAGGTGGTCCTGCCTGAGCTGGGTGTTGGACCAGGAGACCTCCAGAGGTCTCTTCCAACCTCAGCCAGTCTGTGATCCTGTGAGAATACCTGCTCCTCCCTGCCTGGCCCTGAGGATCTCAAATTCGTCACCTTCTTGTGCGCTGTCCTCTGGGTTTGCCCACTTTGAATTGCTGGGATAGATGATGGTCTAGGTATTACAGATGGGTCAGATACATTATCTTTACCTTGTAAGCTGACAGAGAGCTGGCTGTATTTTGAAGTCTGCCAAGGAGCCCAGGAGTAAACCACTGAGGCAAACCAAGCAGCCCAAAGAAGTCTCACAAGTACATTGGCCCTACGTGGTGAAGCTGGCACACATGGCTTAGTGAGCACTGTCAGGGCTGTGGGGCACACTGCAGGACATCTGGTAATTGTTGGCATGAAATACCAGAACCACTGAAGTCCACCAGCTTTGGTACAGAGGCTCTCTGATGTGTCCTGCAAGGAGACTTGAAGGTGCTACCCCCCTACACAGTCGCACAGCAGCCTCGGGCTGCTAGGTTTAAGTTCCAGTTCATTATCATACATCAGGTCCAGCAGAGGCTAATCACATTAAGACAATTAAAAAGCAACCAGGCACCTTCAGCAGAAAGAAAAAAAGACTAGAAGCCCAAGCAAGGAGTAGCATGTTTTGCCCTTTGATTGTGGTTTTCCTTGTTTGCTTAAGTTGCTGGAGCCCTTGAAGTTACATAAAGCAAGCATGGCCAGGGACTGGCATTGTTTTAGCAGCATGAGGAAATTAGACTGTAAAAGAAGTCTGGGCCCACCACAAGATTTGTGTGATTTAACCCAGAGCTCTGTGGGTAGCTCCTGGGATGGAGACGTGGGTTAAATGGGGGATTCAGTTCCTTGCAGCAACCCCAGTTCTTCACAGTGACCTAGGGCCACTTCATCTCGCTCTCTCCTTGCTCTTTGTCTACAGTGGCCAGGATGGTGATACACCAGCATCTTATCCTCCTCCATCTCGTCTCCTAGAAGGGCAAATCCATGGGCAGGGAGCTACTGGCAGCTGCCCGCACGCACACCGCCCAACACAGCGGGGCCACCGGCACAGCCCGGCATGGTGGTAGCGCTGGCAGAAGGGCACGTGGCATGGCGGTGCCACCACACGAGCAAGCCAGCCCTGTCCGTGCTCACTCTGGCACACACAGAAGGGTTAGAGGCAGAATGTAGAGAGACAGTAGAGAAGAGGTAGAGAGACAGCAGGCGAGAACCACTTTCTGCACCCCTAACAGTTTGGAGGAGATGATTGGCATACATAACCTAAACCTTATGGGCAACTCAGGAAAGTGGGATTAATTGTCTTGGCACTTGGCCTTGATTCTAATGTTAGCAAGTATTATAAAACATATGAAATTCATGGAAGTGTTCCTCTATTTGTCACGCTGTGCAGCTCATCAGGGAAAGTACTGCAGAAGGGGAAGCCAGCTTCTTTCCTCACGCATGCTCTGTCTGAGGAAACAGCATCCACGCTATTAGCTGTCTCTAATATGTTGTGCAAGGACAAGAAGCACAGAAATAACATTCCACGTGTTGTCTGTCTGCCTTCTCTAAGAGGCCAGTTCAAGTAACTCTCTTGACCTCCTGTGAGGACAGGCTGAGAGAGCTGGGGCTGTTCAGCCTGGAGAAGAAAAGTCTCTGGTGAGGCCTTATGGCAGCCTTCCAGTGCCAAAATGGGGCCTGCAGGAAAGCTGGGGGGGGGACTCTTTGTCAGGGAGTGTGGGGATAGGACAAGGGGTGATGATTTTAAACTACGAAAGGGTAGATCTAGATTAGATATTTGGAGAAAATTCTTTACTGTGAGGGTGGTGAGATACTGGAACAGGTTGCCCAGAGAAGCTGTGGATGCCCCTGGAGATGTTCAAGGCCAGGCTGGATGGGGCTTTGGGCAACCTGGTCTGGTGGGAGGTGTCCCTGCCCATGTCAGGGGGGTTGTAACTAGATGAGCTTTAAGATCGCTTCCAACCCAAACCATTCTGTGATTCTATGATTCTACGACCTAGCCCTAGAATCCCAGGCCCAGCCAGGAGCCAGCCTATCTTCCCTGACGTCAGTCACCTGGTAACTTTTAACAGGTTCTCTGCACTTGCACCTTTTCCTAGTTTTTTTTCATGGTGCTTATATGCATTTTAATCTTTCTGCATTAAGAATAAATAAAAATAAATAAATAAATGAAAAAAAAAACTATTTAGCATTTGTGATAATGACCTCCCCCAAATTTCTCTGTAAGGCTTGTGCTCTGACCCTGCAGAGATAAACTCCTCAGGCTGCCAGCACGGGACAGGGTCCTTCCTCTTGTTCTGATCCAAATATTTAAATAAAAAAATGTAATGGCAGTTTTATCTCTCTCTTTTATTTTTTTTTTTCCTCCTTGCATCAGGATATTTTAAAGAGTATTTTGTACCTCAGTTTGTACTTCCTGAGGTATCAAGGTGGCTAGCCTGCTTAATGGAAGTGCAAAGCTCCCAGCAGAGCCAAGCAATTCCTCTAAATAAAGAGAAGGTTATGGTTGTTCAAAATTAGGCAACTGTCATGTTATCGGGAACAGACCTTTATTTAAAAAAAAAAAAAAAGTCTAAATGTCTGTCCCAAGATAGGTATTATGTCCTTTTGCTTTTGAAGTGTACCTAAAGCTCAGGTTGCTGTCCTCTGGTGCTAGGGCTCTGTAAGCAGCAGTAATGTATGGATTTCAAACACCAGTCATTGCTCGAAGACAATGAACAAAGGGCCAAGCAAAAGGGAGGAAAGAACTCAGAGCCAAATTCAGGTCACATGCCAGGTGAGATGACACCGGTTCAGTCTGTTCACTTGTCCTAACGAGGCCCTACTGCCATCTGCCCACATATTTCTATCTTTCCGGTGGTGTTGTCACAGCAAGTCCTTCATTCTTCTGACAAAAAGCCACCTGAACTATTGTATGTGTATTGATTTGGTTGATTTGCTGCCTGTGTAACTCAGAGCATCATTAATCTGATACAGAGAGAACTGCTTGAAAGGCTTTGACTAAGTACAATATCAGGTGTCACCCTGGGCTTTAGAGTACAAAAAGTACAGATAGCACAAACAAAAGGGCCATATTCAGCCCGGTTTAACTCTTGAACTGAAATGAGAAAAAGTTGCTTGGATAAAGATGTTTTCCTGATTTCTTAGCATGCTGCTGGATTGATCCTGCTGTAAATGCTGGTGACTGGAAGCATTCCTGTTACTGTTTTTCAGGTGCTCGAATTGCCTGGTTTCTTGGAGGAAGGACTGCATTATGCTTAGCAGAAGGTGCTGTGTCTCTGTCATCCCTGCCGTTCACATAACCTCCTTCCTATTCACACCCTAAATGCTTACTACTGGTGTCAGCTGCTCCCTTCTCCAACCCTGGCCTTGACAACGCTTGCCAAAAACTACAGCACACAGTGCTGTCATACAGGCAAGTGGTTTTGGAGTGTGCTCTGTCATCCCCAGTGAGATTTGCAGCACTGACTATGCTCCCTCTGTTCCTACAACACATACCTATGCACCCCAAAGGAAAGATGGACTATTTCATAAGGCCAACCAAAGAAGAGAGGATGTCAACCCTCCAAGAAGAGGTGCAACAGGACTGTCATGAAGTAAAGCATAAAACGTAGCTCCCTGTCCAGCTTTCCTGTATCTGATTGCTCCTGATATCCCTTGCTCCCAGGGGCTCAGTTTGACCATTTTGTCATGCTTACAGCAGTCAGAAACTCAGGGTTTTGCCAAAGATAAATATTACTTGAATTCTCAGTAATTCTGGTGTCCCTTAACTTTGTGAGGCAATCCAGTGTGGTAACTTCTGTGCCCCTAATAAACTGATTTTTATGTTAAAAAGGGCATCTCAATGTGAATGGCAGAGACTGGGCCAGATCCTGTCTTGCTTTTAAGCAAACAAGGTGGTAAAGTTCCTGGGCAAAACTGAGATTTTGCTTTCTTTCAGAACACATAAATGGGCCAAACACGGCCTAGAAACTTCCAAAAAGAGATGAAAGGGAAAACTGAAGTGACTGCTTTTGTTTTTTAAACCAACTACAGTATGAGCTGAAATCAACACTATTGTGCCATGAGGTTCACTGAGAGCAGAATGCTTTTTGTTGGTTGTTGGTGCTATTCCTCTTATCTAGCATTGTAAACGGCTATGACTAATGAAAACAAACAAACAAACAAAACAAAGTAAAAAACTATTTTCTGAAGAAAATTTACCTGCTATTACTGGTGACCCAAGCAGAGTACCTATGACAAAAAAACAGCTTCTCTCTGTCACTGCATTATTTTTTCTCACTGACAGTAAGAAAACAACCTGGAGATTAGCCATTGATAAATGGTTTATATTTCCTCAAATGTAAGTTTCCCTTTTTGCACTGCAATTCAGACAATCGAGTCTATGTCAGGTTGTCAGCAACGCGTGACAATAGTTTCCTGTAACAAATAGGCCATGTTCCAGTACGCACATTCCACTTACATTAATCCTTGTACCGCTTTCTGATTAAAATACAAGAGGCAGACACGATTGGAAAAACAACAAAGATATCATCTGAGCAGTAAGTATATAAGTGTGCCGAATTCTTAGAAACCAGCATTGCTGACACTGGGCTGTCCCAGGGCTTCTTGGCATGTAGGCAAGATTGGATCTTGGCACCCTAAAAAGGAGGACAAAGTATCTCACCTGTGCTGACAAAACTCAGTAGCTGATGGTTTAACCCCTGCTGCTGCAGTGAAGAATGTGGAAGTTGTGATTGCCCCTGCGAGGAGAGAGAAGCTGTCTCCCCAGAATAGCCACCATCCATTTATTTCCTTGGCCTTTTGTTGAGGAACAGCTAGATATCTGGCTGCACAGGGGATACAGATATTTTCTTCTTGGTCAACAAGCACTCCCAGTTTCTTCCAGCGTAGGAATTTAAGCAGCAGGTCCCTCACCAGTCCAGTTTATGAAAGAGGGCAACCTGTTTCATCCCTCAGTTCTGTCTGCCACCACAGAATAGTTGGAGACAATTCTCTGAGGAATCCTAAAACATGAAACCTAAAGAGCAACAGATCAACAAAAGCAGAAAGCACAACAGGACAAATTCTTCCCTTACGTACACTGAGATCATCCACCTTAGTCTAGAAAAATAAATTTATACACTTCATTAGTTGAATATTTTGAACCTTAATATATACAATGAAAGTCTGTTTAAATGGTAACAGAGCCTATATCCTACTTCAGATATGGTTTAATAGCTTATGCTTTTTCTCCTGTGCCATTTAAAGCTTAACTGAAATATGTAGTCTCCGATATTTGTTCTTAGAATTAATCATATTTCTGTATTTGCTTGAACATGAGTGTCAGAAGAAAATATGACAGGCAGTACATACACACTGTTTGTTCACTATTTCGTATATATTTTGAATTGCCTGGGGTGGGGGAAGGTATTCTCTCAGATTTTTATTTAGCTTACACATTTTCATTTACTTAGCTCAATAGTTTGTTAGGCAATATTCTTCGCTGTCCTTTAGGTTCCTATTTGCCACCATTTTAAGCAGCATACTGTCTAGTCCTGCCTGTGTATGAGTCAGCCCAGTTATAAGAAGGTAGGTGGAGAATCTGTGTTTGGGCCAGCTCAGGAGAGGGATGGTTACCCAGTTAGTTTTGGCTAGAAATAGATTGTCAGGGTGGTGTTTTTTTCCCCTCATAGATGTGGTTATGTTAATTCTAGAGGGTGCATCAAAATTATTTTTCTCCATGTTGGGCCAAACAAAGAATGGCTTTACCAGCATGTTTGGATTTTGCATTTCTAGATGCTTACATAAGAAGAAAACCACATGGCTCCAAACCGTACAGGTGGGTCCATTTCTATAACTCCTGATCAAATTCCAATCATTTTACTTTCTGAAAAACACTTGTTAAAATGTGATTTAGGTCCTTAAGATGAAAATACTGGGAGAACTTGCATAAGGCATGGTAGGAAAGTCCTTTTTAGATAACTGACTTACATGGCACCTAACTCACATACTTTATAAGAACCAATACTAGAGGAGTAGCTCCAGGTCAGCCTTGATGACCTTTCTGCCCACTTAGTGCTAGCCAAGGAATCAAGCTAACAAATGAATCTCACACATGGGATATGAGCAAGTTTCAGTAGGTAACTCAGGTCTCAGCTATACAAGGGAATTCCTGCAGTGGATTAGGGAATGCCACCAGGACTACTGGTAGTCCGTGTTGAAAGAAGGACAAACTAAACTTATTACAAGTGTTAGTTCAGAAGGAACTAGGGCAAAGTAGCTAGAGAGCTGTAAATTCACACCTTAGCTTACTTCCCTCTAATTTTCCTGTCAGACACTGTTGAAGATGAGATTTTAAACTGATAGCCCTGAACAAACCCAAAAAGTTGTCTGATCACGAAAGTTTGCATTCAGACTAGACTTCCTAGTTTAGCTGAGCTGACTAGCAATGGAAATCAACACAAGTGGCTGCAGATGAGATTAGTTTAGCTTAACTGAATCATTGAAAAAGCTGTTCTGCAATGAAATATTGTAGTATCTGTTTTCTCTGATAGCACAACTCAGAGTCCTGAAGAACTATGGGCCAGATCCTGGTCTTGCTTCAGGTGAAGACTTGGACAAAGGCTATCTGAGCGGCCAGTCGTGACACAACTCTCTTTCCGCAGGAGCTCATGGTAGAACCAGAAAAAAATACGCTTTCTTTAAGGTAAATTCCCACTTCCTTTGGAATTTTCAGAAGCTCAAAGTACTTAGGGAAGCAACAATACTTGCATTGTGTCTGTATAGTACTTTTTTTTTTTTTTGATCACTAGAGCATAGAAAATACAGTGGTGCTATGCACAGCACCGTAACCACAGTGCAAAAAAGAAACTTGACCTGCATCGTGTAACGAAGAATCACTTCAAAGTAAAAATCTTTCCTGTGCAGGTGAAGAGTTTGTGTTTTAGCCATACAGCTCTCCCGAGGGAGGAAAATCTAACACAGAAGACACTGATAAATCACAATTACTGTTTCTATGTTTGTTTGTTTGTTTGTTTAGTTGATCCCACCTCTTCTGCAGTAAACAATTTAGGAATGAAGAAAATGTATTGTATCATTTCCAGAATTAGTCCAGCAATGCACTAGCATGGTAACTGTAAGTCATCATATGGTCTCCCATGAAATTAAGACTTGAACAACATTAGTGTTATAGGAATAAGGTTTTAGGTACTGTGCATGTGCCAGCTTCCCAGAATTTTGATCCTTTTTATGTATTGAAAAGGGCTGAGCACTTGCCCCTCTGACATGCTACCACTGATGGTTTTGTTTTAAAATGAAGCATAGACTTTGTTTAACAGTGGGCCCATCACTGTTGGCTGCCCTGCCCAGGTTTGCCAGTACTGCAGTATCCTCTGATTCTGTGACATGACTCTCTTGTAGGTGCAGAATAGAAACAACTGGCCATAGATGACAGAAGCTGAGGAACTGAGAGAGGGAACAGAGATTGGATGAAACAAGTAGACCCAATTCATCTCCCTGTTGGTTCCGTTAACTTTAACAGAAATTAATTTAGTTCAGTGTGATTAAGCCAAGACTTAAGGAACTGCTCAGACACCTGGGGACAGTGGATGCCTGTTAGAGGTATTGAACTTAATATAAGAAACAATGACAAATAGGACCAAAAAAAGGCTGTCAAAAGTCAGAGGTTCTTTCCTCTTTATATAAAGAACAAATCAAAAAAATATATATGAGAACAGAACACATTTATTTTTTATTATGGATATCCATGGGAAACAGGACATTGTTAAGGAATCAGATATATGAGCTACATAAACACCAGTTTCTATCAGTTTTCTGTAGGTTACTCATTTGATCTGAGAGTGACTACTTTTGAAACAAGAGCAGATAACCAGATTCAGCATCCCTTTTCATAGTTTCTTTTAATTTAACAATGCTGTAGCTTGTGAAGTGGATGAAAAAGGAGATTAGCTACCTTGGAGATAGACAGATGAAGGAAGACTGGTCTTATTCTGTATATTCTATACAGACAGTCACAGCTCTCGACAAATTACTGTCATTTAAACTTAGAAGAGCAGCCAGTAGGGAAGCAAAACCACTAAATATGATGAAGTGCATTTCCTTAAGAATGTTCTTATGATTCCTCTTTTTGACATGCAACACAGTACCTCAATGCTTGCCAAGGCAAAAGGACACGTCTGACACATGGTGTTACCTGGCAGGCAAGAGGCACGATGGAGAAACCCTGAGATGCAGCTGGGGAGTCTACCGCTTAACAGGTTTCTCTGAGCACAAGGCATTACCAGGCAATGTGCTTTCCTGCTTATTGCAACAGGATGCTGCTACACCACTCCCACAGAACCAAATTCACCAGAGTAGATGGTGACAGCTGGTTTGTGATCTGCTGGGCGATGCGCTGAACTGATCCAAGCACGTCTATGGTTCAAGTCACAGGCTAACTCTGAGCTCCCTGATAGCCCATGCTTCCACATAGGAAGCCTGCTGCTTAAGACAGTATCATCTCAAAAGGAAGAAAAATAACAGAAGAGTATTTATTAATTAGACAAAAAAAAAATACAGCAATGCCACTTCTGTTTCATGCTTTATAATTCTCAACGTTGATCATCTTTATCACAAATGTTCACTCTCCTGTAAAGACTCACTTCCTAACAAAAAAGGGCAAAGTATTCCTAAACATCTATAAAATGATAAGCTGCAATGCTTGGTAATAATAATAAAGACAACAGACAAGAAGGAAAAACAGTTTGAGGGGATGTTGATAGTTTGTGGAAGTCTTTTTTTTTTTTATTTATTTTTTTTTCTTTTTTTTTTTTAAATGTAATAACCAGTTACTCTGACAGAGAGAGTGCTGGAAAGGGCCACTTGTACGGATGACTTCTTTGAATTGGGCAAAAACAGAGGTTCCATTTTTGAGGGCTCTTACAACATTCCCTGACAGCATGCCTATAGGAAGACCTCTGTACAGCCAGAAGTTGACAGAACTGATTTCCCTTCTTGAATTACTGAAATGGACTGACTGTTAAAGACAGTCTTCAGAACTGGGGAGAAAGAGGGCGACTGACACCTATAAGAGGAACATTTTGAGGCTTTTTCCTCTCAGAGAAAAATAGCCAAGCTTTTGTATCAGGCCTATTCTTGTATTAAGAATAATGATAGTTCTCTTGTAATACATAGGTGTATATATGTGTGTGTGTGTATATATTATATATATACTGCCAATGCACGGTGCTGCTGTCTCAGCTGAGGGAAATAAGAAATTTGTGTCATTAGGAAATCAGTAGTAACAATTTTTAAAACTGTTTTTGCTCAGAAAAGCATTAGAAAATACTTTTATTTGTATCCTTTGGCCCACTTAGAGGCAGTTAACTGCTACCTACCTGCCTGACTGCTCCATCCCAGATAGGACGTGGTCTATTTTTCAGGTTGCTCTTTATGAACCAAAGGTCTCACTGTCCTTACACTGCTACGCAACCAGTCAAGAAGAGAGGTATTACCTAACTCTGATAGGGTGTGGGGGCATATGTGTTATCTGAATTTGTTTGTGAAAGCACTGAGCAGCTTTTGATAGCTACAGGGAGGTATGTTGTAAACTCTCTGTAATGAATACTTGTAGACATGAATGTTTGTGCATACCTTTACTATAAGAACAAGTTCGAGCCTGCACCATTTAGATTGTCTTACTTTTCAGAATTGCATCTCTCTGAGTCTCTTCTCCCAAAGAAGATTTCATGTGATCATTGTATAATTTGAAAGAATTTGCAGACAAGCATTATGTGACTTTTCTCAGATGAAGTTGCAGATGAGAAAAAATATATATAATTTATTCTCAATTGGAAAACCATTTAATAATATGTTTTATTTGAAAAAGATCCCCTTATGGTAAATTATATTAGAAATAAGAAAGGATTTGGATTTCTTTACTTCTTTAGGAGGAAAATGAAGAAAATCTCTCTCACAGACAACTCTGAGCAAATCCGATAGTACAATATTTATCTCCGTGGTATATATATTTTTAGAACTGTCATGACTTACAAGGCTGAGAAAAATAGTCAAGTGGTGCTTATCCTAAACTGTACTGATACATACAATAACCTTTGTCTCTAATTCCTTTGCTTTTTAATTCTGAAAAAATATTTTTTTGCAACTTGTGGAAGTGAGGCCATAAAAGCATAATTTAGGGCCTCAACCCTGCCAGCAACCATACATGAGAAGACCCCACTGAATGTGTAAAGTGTGTACATGGTGGTTTATGTTTGGGAAGGAGAAAAGGTGTTCTAACTCTTCTTTAAGGTAACCAGATCAAATAATCAAATCAAATAATAAACATCTCTTTTGTCCCTATACCCTTCAGACTCCAGTAAGCAGTTGCATTGCATGCCCAATGTACTTTAAAGGCCCATTATCGGATCCTCTGTAAGGCACCAGGTTTAATCTAGAGAAAAGGTATTGAGAAAGCTGGCATTTATTATATCCATTTAAAAATGGTCCAAATGTCCTTCCCTCAGTCCTGCTGTTGCCATGATGAACTCAGGATGTGAGAAGAAAAATTTCCGATGGCATCTTTTATGAGGCCATCTGACACAGCTGGAAGGAGTAGACCAACTTTGAAGCACAACAGCTTTTCTCTAGTTTACTGGGCAAGCAGAACCTTTTCCACATAGTCTAACAGCTATTTGGGGTTGTAATATACCTATGTTAATCAGTTGGGCAGTTTATCCAATTACATGACACCCATTAAAACAAATTGAAGGCAGTGTTTCCAGACATAGTATTTCCACACTGGAAGTGAATTTACAGTTCCAAATGTAGTGGCTGTGAAAAGGGCTTGGAGTCTTTAATAACTTCAGTTTCATATGGCACCAAAAATATTGCATATCTAGAAACCAACATCTCCATCACAGCTGGCATCGATGCCCAATTATTCAGTATAGCCCACTGAATCACCAAAACCACTTCCTGCAGCGGACTTTCCTGTAAATCACTTCTCCAATACTGACCAAGCCCAGCCCTGCTTAGTTGTATGAAATCATACCCTAAGGTGGTGTGACTGCAAGCACAAACAGGGTACATCTGTCATTTCAGCTCTGTTAGTAATCCAGTTGCTTTCTTCAGAATTAAGCCTTTTCAAGGCTGTCAGAAAAAATGTAGTCTTATAAGAAGGGTAACTATAGTGCAATAGTAGTGCAATAATCTGAATAGAGTGTATATAAATATCAGCATTTTTTCTTTTACCTATCCTGGTCAATGATGAAAGAGCTGCCCATGTTGCACAACACCGGTAGAATTTGATGGTAACTTCCTGTTGTGACTACTTAGTAGTTGTCTGGTAACTATTATTGAAATGTGTAAGTAAGAAATTAAGACCTAAAAAAGGATAAATTATACCACTGTGGGATCATTGTATGAACAAACACAGGTTTCAAAAGTTACTCAGAGTCTCTGACAACATTAAATAGGGAAAAATTTGTCAAGATGGAGCTTTTAAATTTAAGTGCCTGAATAAAAGGTTAAGGAATCTGCCTAAGCATAGGTTTAGCAGACTGATTGTACGTACCCATGATCGCATTTCCAAGGAGTGCTAAGCTTCTACGGCTCCTACTGATTTTAGTCAACATCTCCGACAATCACAGCAGGAGATCTGAAAATTACGGTCTATATTTGTATTTGAAAGAAAGTAATAAGTTTGCACAGATGCAGGGTTCTGTTGGGGCATATCCTGCCTACAGCTTGAATAAATATGCTATATGCAGGACTGATGTGCAAGTATTCTTGCCCCCCAGCCATGAATACGAAGCAGCGCAGCTGCTGCTTACAGCCCGAGTGCTATTGTAACCGGGCAGCTGCTGTATCCTTCACAAAAGGGTGTTGCCTCACAAGTAGTTCCTCATGGTTATGGAAGCATGTCCCAGACACTTCATGTTCTCTGACCTGTTTCACCTTGAAATATCATGTGCGGTAGTTCAGGGCGAGCTTCCACTGACCCAGAGCCCCACCGAAGGCACGAGGTGCACATTCCACGCGCAAGCTCCCAGGCTCCCGTCGCCCGCACGTAACAAAGCCGTGCTGAGTCCTACACGTGCAGTAGGTATACTCAGACACAGAGCAGGACTGGAAATTAGGAGAAATTAAAGCCGAATTTTGTTTGTTTGTTTGTTTGTTTGCTCGTTTGTTTGCTTGTTTGTGTGGTTGGTTGCTGTTGCTGTTTTCTTTGCTGGCCACACTCGAGACTTGGTGTTTTTTGACTATAAAAAGTGTGCAACGTTAGTACTCTAAAAATGGTATTTTCTTTCCCATTTCCCTCTGCATTTATGCTGAGCAAGACCTCTAGCCCAGTGCATCAGCACCTAAAATGAAAGAAACCGTCTAACAATACGATCTTGCTACATTTACCGAGGATGTATCACTCCCCCACCCCGCAGTAAATTATTTTGCTGGAGGCTACATCATTCTCTCGGAGCGGTGCGCGCGGGGAGTTGACAGAGGCGTGAATAATTCCCCGCGCACGAAGCCTCCCCGGCGAGCTGAGCCGCAGCATGTTGGGCCCGGCCTTTGATGCGAACTGGTTGTGCTGGTTCCTGTGCGCCCCGGGAACCGGTCGGACGGGCCTGTTATGCCAACAAATTCTGGTATGGTTCCACGCTCTCCAGAATGCAGAAACCTGCCCGGCCAGTTAAATGAAAGGCATATTAGGTTATCCATTGCACATTGTATATATCTTAGGCGCAGCAGATCTCCTCTCGGCACTCTCTAGTGTGGTCCACGGTGGCTTCCTCATCTCACTTACACTTGAGGTTTATAGCCGGAGGGGAAGTCAATAGTAAATATTTATCACCCCGATCAAGAACTGAACTTTTCACAATTCAAACAGAAGGGTGAGTTTTGAAAGTCTTTCTTTAAAATTCATTTAAGATAACCTTAAGCAAAAATTTATCTTGTGCTTGAAGTGGTATAATGGCTATCTCCTTAACGTGCCCGGGTACTGCCAGTCTCTGCGGTGCTCGCTGCCAGCATTTTTGCGAGAGCGGCTTTCCGACCCCGCTGTGTGCAGCTCAACATCTGGCTGCAGGAGTATTTACTGGAGAGACAGCTAAGGAACTAAGCAGAGGAATGAGAGAAGCTTCACTGCCAATGACTTGGTGTATTGAGCATGTCACTGAAGTGTTGCCTCTTGGTCTTCTCTTTTATACTGCGTTTTTGTAATCCCTGCCTCACAGTAACACTTGTCGTGGCAAGGCAGAGTGCCATTCCACTAAGATGTGCAGTTACTAATTCTTCCTAGGCTTTTTTTAATCGTTCAGTTTTATAAAGTGGGTTAATTAAACCTGGATTTACATGCTCAGAATTGGCTTCTTGGTAAGATAGGAAATGTGCTTGTCGTTCTTATTGCTTTCTTTCTGTATACTTCTTAGAAATATTCCTCTTTAGAAAATAATGAGTAACGGTGGTGGCAATGGTAACGAAAAGCAGTCCTAGTCTTAAAGAGTAGGCAGACCTGAAGGTTGTACCTGTATCTGCAACTGAATCCATTCACAGGTATGGTGTCAAATAAGAAAAATTAAACAGTGTGAAAACAAAAGCTGTGGAATCTGGTAACTGATTAACTACTGGAGCACAGAAGTACTTGCTGAGCTGAATAGAAAGGAATGAAGACAGGTTTTGTCATGCCTGTTAGGACAAAATAACTCTTTAACTTAAGTAAATGTGAATCTTCTCACCATCCGTATAACTACATTTTTGAAAACCCTTGCATAGGTACTTCCATCTACCTGGAAATCTTAATTTAGTCTGTCTTGAAGTGAAACAATTACAAGTTCTCTTTCATGATGTTAAAAACAAATAAATCAGTGTCCCCAGTGGACATAAACCACTAGATTAAAAAAAATATATCTATATGGGATTAGGTAAGAGGTTTTTGGTAGTCACATAACAGGAAGGTTCAGTTATGGAAGTGTTTACTGCTTGCTATTTCCAGGTTGATGTGAAAATGAACATTATCCTTTTGTAGAGCACCAATAAAAAGGCCTCCTGAGCAGCTAAAAAAATCAATGAACAGCAAATTGAGATGACCTTCTCATTAGCAGCATTGCATCTGTGTGTTAAAATTGTTCTTCAAGGTGTGGGTACACACAAAAGAACATAGGGAAAGTTTTGCACTCCCACAGAAGCTACAAATGTTCAGCAGAAAAAAAAAAAAGAAAAAAAAAAGTATTTATCATCATAGTTGATTTCCCTATCAAATACAGAATGAAAAATTGCTAAGGAATAAACTATTCTCAAAAGCCAAAATTGTAACTGGCTGAACTGTGTGGTTTGAGCAGAGACTGTGTAGAACCTCTAAAATGTTACAAGGGAGCTTTGATTTCTAAAGCTATACATGGGACCACAATACGTTTAAAAAAAAAAAAATTGAACCAAATAAATTAGCTTTTCAAAATACTGCTTGCCATCTTCTGCTTCTGCAATTTGTTCTGTTTTATTTGGGTTTTCCTTTGCTGCCTTTTTTTTTTTTTTTTTTTTGGGGGGGGGGGGAAGGGGAGGTGGCAGGCAGGGGCTATCGTTTGGGGATTTTTTTCTCCTCAGAAGGTAAGTAAAATACTGTTTCCCATTTGTTATTTCTCTTTTGCTTGTTTTCCTGTCCTGAACTCTTGTCATTCACTACACCAAAAGGTAGGTGGCATGATTTTGTATGCAGACATGTAAACATTTACTTCAGCCTTCCAAGCTGAAATAACCTTCCAAGGCTGATATATATATATATATATATATATGCAAAAGTACTCAACACTATTCATGTCAGCCCAAGAAACATCAGTGAGAGCAAAACATCTCTGCATGCAGATAACACACAGAGGTGCTGCTCCTTAGAGTCTGAGGACCAGCAACACTGCACTGGAGTCCTGAAACAGCATCCCTCAGGTTTCTTTTTTTTTTTTTCTCCATCAAGGATCTCTAAAAGACCTGAGAGTTTCAGTTGAGCAAATCCTGGCTGTTTCTGACTACAGATGAGGAGCAGTGAAAGCACTTCAAAGAAGAGGGTCTCTTAAAGTGAACATTGTTGCTGGCATCAGGGAATTTGCTCTTGGCTCGGTTTCAAAAGTGGCTACGCAAGCAGCTCGAAAAGAATGAAATTCAACTAGTGGGGGGTGATGAAGTGGCAGAAAAAGCAAATACCAGTGCCAGACAGCAATGGTATGCTCTGTGTGCATTCCCAGGTGTAAGAAACCTACCATTCAGAGGACAGCCAGTTCCTGTAAGGTTTAAACCCCGTTGAGGCAGCAACTGAACTGCCACATGCTCCTATTCGCTGCATCTGAAGCTGCATGCCTTTGATGCCCTTACTGGCAACTGCAACATAAAGTTAACGAAATGCACATGCCTGGGAATTGAGCAATATATTTATCCCTCAGTGCAGAGGGCAGTACTCCCTGCCAGTCAGGGAGGCTGTGAGCACACTGGCCCTGTGTGTATATGTGCAATCTGCTAAATCTTACGTAAATAAATAAGGACTTAACTATTGTATATATATATTTATATATACAGGAAGAGAGTGATATATTTATCATTGTGTTTAAAGCAATTAAAATATTTAAATTAGAGTTCCCAGTGTAATTCAAAGCTGGTTTTAATCTTTGTATCTAAATTTGAAGTAATGGGAGAAAAAAAAAAAAAAGTAAGCTATCTGCTAATCTCTTTTAATCTTATTTTGTATGCATATGCATATGCATTGGGCTAGGTCACCTACTGTTATCTGAATGGTTAGAAACACTGATGCAGCCTCTATCACCAAAAAAAGAAGTGGGTGAGGCATAATGGCTTTTCTTGATTTTTATTTTATCTGTGTTGCAACACTGTAGTACTCTTAAAATAGAATTTCAGTCATTAGTTGATCTGCTGGTGAATTGGCCAGTCAACAAGAAGGTATTACCACTAAACAGTGGTTGAAAATCAAGAGCTTCACATATTATTAGTAAAGATAAACATTTCAGACCAGCCAGGTCTAAACTGGGCTGGGACTAAATTAGATTTCCTTCTTCAGAGTTGTTCATGGATAAGCGGTCTGTCACCTAGCTTAATATGTCATATTAAGGGCTACTTTGAAAACTGGACATGAGCCATGACTACAAAAAGTATTGCCTCTGTTCAAGCTGAACATTGGTGAGGTTTTTTTCCCACAGTGTTATTGTCTAGGTGTGGCATTTACTCTTAAGAGATGAATGAGATGAGTTCCAGTTAGACGAGTCAGCTTAAGACACATTAAGTGGATGTGGAATATAAGACTCTTTGGTAGTTTTCTAGTATGTTTAATGAGCCAAGGATCCACGCAGTAGTTGGTGATCAAATATGTGATTATGGGATACAAAAAATCAAATCAATCTGGAAAGGAGATAAAGGCGAAGTTCCACTGCTGGTCTTAATCCATTATCACTTACTGTTAAGCCGATAAGGATAGCACTGCAGAACTCAATGGAATTACATCGCTGTAAAGTTCAGCATGAGCAAATACAAGAATAAGCTGCTCATGCAGTTTACTGGCAAATAAAATTGGTGACATTATTTTTATCTAGAGTGCTTCCCGTAAACAGAAAGAAAAGCCTGGCTTGTGGTAAACACCTGAACAATAAAGAAGAAGGCTATTTTATTGCTACTTATCAGGTCTATGCATATATTTGAAACATCTGTTTCTCTTAACCCCAAGGAAACACTTACTTTTCTACATCACTAACTTTTAGATTATAGAAGTTTCAGAAGTAGAATAAAAAGCTGTCAATGAGACAGTTCTTGCAGTGGTTATTTAAGAATAGCAGAGTATCTATCACAACCTACGATGACAGTCTCTTCCATAGGATGCATCTACTTTTAGTTCTATGTATATTGATATTATGGTATACCAAACTATCAGCTTAAGTAATATGCTGCTGAGCTATGGAACATTGGATTTATTTTATTTTAGCTGAAAAATAGTGATTAAACAATGGTAAGGAATTAGTGGAAATGTTAACCTCTTCCACAACAAAGATTTTTGAAATACTTCAAAATTCAAGGTATATAGCTGATGGGAAACTCAGAGTATATTTGACACAGCTGAACAGATTTGAAGCCTGCTTAATCACAGGTCGTTTAGGACTCCTTTCTGACAGAATTTCAACATTTTTTAGAAATATTACAATTGTGTTTCAGATCCAATTTTATCTATGCTGTAGCTCTGTATTTATGATATATTCTGGAGATTTGAGTGATGTGAGTAATGTAACAAGATGAAGCAGCTACTAACATCTATTAAATACCAGAACACCTATCTTTTTAATACCACAATTAATACACTAGAAAGTGTATGCTTGCAGCACTTGCCCTCGCAACGACCAGTGTGTCCTCTCAGGATGCCACTAAGCTGCCTATGTGTTTTAACGGTAAAGAGGAAATTGTGTGGAGGCAGAATAATATTTCTGGAAAGCAGTGTTTTGTTTCTACTTCATGACCAAGGCAAGCTACAAACTAAAGATGAAGAGGTGTACTTCATGGCAGACAGCAGGGTTGGTCCCAAAGAATAAAAGAACGTTGATCTGCAATTGGGGGGGGGGGGGGGAGGAAGAAAAAAAAAATCACATTGGCAAAAATCTCAAGTGACACAAAAAACAGGCTCCAGCAGCCGAGGCAGCATGGTAACGCCGGCACTTCCGTGTCGCTTTGCGCCTGAGGGGTTTAACGCCTGCCCCCGCCCGCCCCGCGCCCCCCTCCTCCCTCAGGCTGCTCCCACCGGACACCCCAACGGCCACCGCGGCCCCCACGCCAGCTGCGGACGGGAGCCGCCCCCCGCCCTCGCGGCGGCCGCTCTCGCGAGACCCGCCGCGATATCTGCGGCCGGGGCCGCGGCCGGCGGCTTCCCCTTTTCCCGCCGTTTCGCGCGGGGCCGCCGGGAGCCAACCAGGTAACGGCGCTCCTCCCCCCCGCCCCCCCCCCCCCCCGGTCCGGCCGCGGGGCTGTGGCGAGGTGGAGCCGCGGGCGGGGGACACGGGGCGGGGGGCGACGGGCGATGCTTGCCGGGACATGAGCCGGCAGCGTGCCCGGGTGGCCAGCGGCGTCCTGGCTTGTGTCAGGGGTAGTGTGGCCAGCAGGAGCAGGGAGGGGATCGTCCCCCTGTGCTCTGCTCTGGTGCTGGAGCGAGTCCGGAGAAGGGCTGCGGAGCTGGTGAGGGGTCTGGAGCACAAGTCCTGTGAGGAGCGGCTGGGGGAACTGGGGGTGTTTAGTCTGGAGAAGAGGAGGCTCAGGGGAGACCTTATTGCTCTCTATAGGTACCTGAAAGGAAGTTGTGGGGAGCTGGGGGTCGGCCTCTTCTCACAGGTAACTAGCAATAGTACCAGAGGGAATGGCCTCAAGTTGCGCCAGGGGAGGTTCAGGTTGGAAATGAGGAGACATTTCTTCTCAGAAAGAGCAGTCAGGCATTGGGACGGGTTGCCCAGGGAGGTGGTGGCATCACCGTCCCTGGGGGTGTTCAAGGTGAAGGCAGGACGTGGTGCTTGGGGACGTGGTTTAGTGGGTGACATTGGCAGTAGGATGATGGTTGGACCAGATGATCTTGGAGGACTTTTCCAACCTTAATTATTCTATGAAGGGGCACCCCTGGGGTCCTGGGGCTGCCACACTCCCTGCCGGCAGGAGGGAGGCTCGTGAGGGGTGGCTGTGTGCTGCCTTCCCTGGCTGTGCACCCAGCTCAGGCGCTTTGCTTTGCCCACACCTGGAAGTCAGCTAAGAAGCTGCTGTTGCTGAGTGCCTTTTGCACCTGAGCAGCCGCCCAGGCGTGTCGGAGGGTCTCTTTGAACACTTGTTGGGGGCCCTCTCTTTGAAGACAGGTTGGACACCTGTAGAAAGCAATGTATCACTTTGGGATCTTGAGGCAGGTGAAGCTTGGGAAAACCCATTGATTTTTTTCCTGTTTGTAGAGGTACTGATTGTTTCCAGCAACCTGTTCCCTTTTTTTTCTTACAATATTTTTTGTGGGGGGAAAAAAGCACAACAAAACCATTGGAGATTAATTCTTATTAATTCTGGAGTCAGGTGCACTTGAAAATAATTGGAGATATTGAACCCTGAGACAATAAGCACAAACAAGTTTGTTGATTTCATTGCCCTAGTGCTCAACAGAGAAAAAGATGGTTTCTGAGGTATCTGCGTGTGGTTGAAGGTAGAAAAATAAGAGTTTAAAAGACCTTCCTAATGTCACTAGGCAATCGGTTCCACAAAGAAGTATTGTAAGATGGCTTAATCTGACAGCACACAAAGCGAAGCATTTCAGCTCAGAAGATGCAAGCAGAGTGCCATTCAACTTCAGCCGAAGAATTGTAGGCATTCCTATTTGAAAAGGTAATTTGTTTTTCTGTTAAGGACTATTCTCAAAATAAGAACATAAGCTAGGTTGAAGTCAGGTACTGACATGGGCACTGAATTTTCTAGAGATGTAGAATATTAAAGCAAATTTGGAGGTACCTAATGGTTACCGATGGTTCCATCAGCTACCATTACTATAGCATTTTAGTGTCCTTACACAGTATTCCTGTGTTGTTGAAAATGATGCTTTATTCCGTTACTTTTATTCTATTTTAAAAATGGGCATTCTGAAATAAAAGTGACTTGCTTAAGACTATACACAAAGATATGAGAAAGAAGACAGGAACCAAGGCTTCCAGGTCCTAGACAAGGTCATTGACCGGTGGCCTAAACAGTTTATCATGGTGACCAGTTAAACCAGTAGCTGCATACCCAGGGAACCAAAGGGCAGAGATTACATGAGTATTTCCATATTGGACACCCCATGCACCAATTAGAGTTGAATCACCTTGGCTCAGACCCAGATCTGAGTACCACACTTCCCCTGTAGATCACCTGAGGGCATCATCTGTGCTAAGAAACCCTTCAAAAGAAAGAGGAATGACAGGTAAGGTTGTTCTATCTGAATTGTATAGGCAGTCTGACTTTTAAGGCAGAGCTGTCTGACTTTGATAGTTCTCCTAAAATACTGACATTTTGGGGACTTAGGAATTCTGAGATTGATTTAGTTCCTTTGTGTCGTGGAGTAGGAATAAATTCAATGTAGAATCAGGAAGACTTCGAGGAGAGCTGAGCTTCTCTTTGCAGAATCTATCATTTGTATCCACATCTATGTAAAGAATGCATGTACACAAATGTATCTTTGATAAAACTTCTCACAAACAGTTTTTCTGATGGCAACGTTTTGGAAGCACGGGTTACTTTAGAAAACGAGTTCTATTTAACAGTAGTTTACAGGGAGAAAGATTAAAGACTGCTGAGTATTTTTAATCTATTTTTAAGTTGATAGCAGTTTAAGGGGTGGGGAAACGGTAGGAGCGGACAAATTTCTGTTACTTTATTATTACTTGCAGCAAAATCCTTGCCATCTTCCGTACTTTCAGGGTAGCTGTCAGTAAATAAGTACAACCTGACAAGAATGAGTGAGCTTTGTGTTTCATCTCTGGCTGCAAGTTATATTCTGATAAATGCAAACATAAGTGGTGTCGATCTGTCATTACAGGCATACACCTGTCTTCAGGAACGGCTTCATAACTATGTTATTTAAAACTTAAAGTGTGAGAGCGAGCCAGTTCTGCAAATAAGTAAGCTGAGAGCGGAAGAAACAAGATGAATGCATCTGGAGGAACTTGTGGGAGCCCTAATTCTGCAGAATCTTCTGGAGATTTCTTCAAGGAGCTGTGGTCCAAGCTGAAAGAATGTCATGATAAAGAAGTACAAGGTAAAAAGTGAAGTCTGATTTCACAGAAAGCTGTCTCTTGCCACAGTAGAACTTTGAACCAGAATACCACTCTGTGTGGATCTAAATACATTTTTAAAGTTTTACGTTATGCTTAGGTGAGGGACTGAATGATTACAAATGATCCTTACAGACTGACCACCTAAGCCTGGCTTAACAGGATCAGATTTAAACTACTGAGAAGTATAAATGATTTGCTAGGTCACTTGAGAGAGGAATAACACAATGTTACATGGGATCTGTGTTTGCGTAGGAAATACTCAAATGTTGGCTAAGTTTCAATGGTTATGGTTAAAAGTTTCCAAATCAAGTTACTAAATGTATTTTTTTCCTTTGGGTTTAATCACTTGGGATATATTAAAATGGAGGCTGGGACAAGCGTTTGCATTACGTCCCCTGACTTATGCCAAATCCCATTGCAGATTCGTATTACTGAAGTGAAAAATATTCCTTCAGTTTTTAGTGTTCAACAATTTCTCAGCAGAATTTATAATAATGTTGTTTATTTTTATGCTATACTTTATGATCTGCGTGTTATTTTACTATGGTTCACTGTTAATGTCTTTCCATTCTTCAGCAGTGTAGGAAACTAATAACACTCACTCAAAGATGAATTATTGCACTGAATATTTATGTTCTTATAATACTGTTTCAGAAGTAGTATTCATAAAATATTTTGCTAAAAATACTTTGGAAGTAAACTGCTGTGTTTTCTTAAGTCACACAATCCATTTTTTTTGGAATGGATTAGAATAATATTTGACAGCATCTTCAACGGACGCATTATTATGCATGAAAAAGTATTTTTATTAGTCTGGAATAAAAGCAGGTGATTTTTTTGTGAGTTAAGAGCTTAGAGATGTTTCATACCTCATGCTGAAAGCCATAAAAGTCTTGGGTCAAGAATTTGCAATGTCAAGCCTTGATTCTTTGTGTTAGTAATTATTTTTTTTTCTTTTTTCAAAAATTTGCATCGGATTGGTAGCTGAAAGGAAAGATGTACCGGTTAGTATGATATTGTTACATTAAAAAATGAAATGTGTAACCGTAAGATACACAATTTTATATTATGTTCAAAACACAAAAAAGTTCATTTTCATGAGGGTTTATTTTTTTTAATCTTGATGTTTCTTTTCAGAGGGGGTGTGATGTCAGCTACAGATAACACGCAGAATTACTGACAGAATAGGATCTGGCAATCTATGGCATGTCTGAACAACAAAAACTTGAAAACCAAAAAGCTCTAATGTAGAGGGTAACGTTAAGTGACCCCTTCTCTAGTTTCTTGGGATGTGCAGCACGTGATTTAACGTTTTGGTTTTCTTTATGCATGTAAAGATAATCTTCAGAGCGCATGCTGGGTGGGGCCAGATAATTTTGCCACTAGGCAGACTTTTTCATGCCTAGCCCTTTGTCAGTATGTCCCGCACCGTGTTAGGTAAAATTAGGTCTTCCGTGATAACATCAAAGACATGCCTGAAGGATAGTTAATTTTTTCAAAAGGTGGGGATCCTCTTATAGAAAATGGCACTGGAAGATATTTTAGAAACATCAAACACAGGCTTGCCTGGACTTTGCTTGTTTCTGAAGTCTATAAATAAGAATTAAAATTGACTCATGAGTTTCCAATCTAAATGTCAGCAAAAAATTATTTTAAAGATGGTGGAAGTTGGATTAGGGGAAAGTTAGTAGTTGGAGAAAAAGTCTTTTGCATGTACAAGGCACAGGGCACTACCATTGTGGAATTCTTTGGGTAATTCTTCTAATTACAAGTCCATGAAAAGCAGAATTTATGAAGAACAAGTTTGAAACGATGAGATATATTATACAAGTCATAATAGTTGAAGTATTCTGTAGTCTATATTCTATAAATATATAAACTCATACATTTCAAAATGGGTTGCATTGAATTTTTAAATTACTGTATTGTAAAGAACGTTTTCTTTCCTCCATGTTACCTAAACTCGCCCAGTCCTGCGACTTCATTAGAAAGTGAAAGTTTTTTATTCTTTTAAAGTAATCATTTGCAAAAAATGCTGAAACTCCTAATTTTGGATCTCTTCAGACAAAATAGCTAGCCTAGCACTTCTCTCAAATTCATTGTGACAATCCACAGCCCTCTTTCCAAAGATAATGGACATGGTCAATTTTGGCTGACTTTTCATGGAATTCAAGCATGCTTAGCAACTCAGATTAATGGCTATTGAAAATATATTTGCTTTCATATCCTACGTGTAAAAATGTGTGAAACACTTACATAGCTCACTTGGATCAGAAAGGAATTTAATAATGCTGTTTATTTATAAAGTGATTAAAAATAATTATATGAATACTTCCTGTATGTGTGCCTTATCAACGTGGTTCCTGAGGATGAATTCAAATCTAAAGAACTAAAAAGAACTATATTTCAGTGTAGAAATGCAAGAAGAGAATGTTGTGTACAAGAAATAGCTTTAATTCTTTTTCAATTATTCCTTGATTCTGAAAATGGTTTTGAGGGAATTAGGGTAAAGGGGCGAAAAGGGCTGTAGGCCTAGAAGCAGGGAAAGCTATGAGGAAAGCAATCTCATTATTGCTGTAGGAAAGGAAATGGTTGGAAACTCTTCAAAATTAAAAAAAACAGGGCTGGGAGGGAAGCGAGGAGGTCATCCAATCCATTTCTGTACCCTCAAGGTAGGATTTCATCTATGTCACTGCTGACAGAAGCTTGTCCAACCAATTCCTAGAAAACTTCAGTGATTCTGCTGTTTTCCCAAGCACGGTGAATTTTCAGAAGGTAGAATTACTGCATTTGAAAATTCATTAGAACAGTAATGTTCATATTTATTAATTGAAATATTACAACTTGCAATTTTCCTAAGATAGTGTTGTGTATTTAATCTGCCTAATGATAGTTTAAAGAAAGTCTCCATCATCTTAATAGAGACAGTGTCATTTACTAGAACACTTACGAGCTTTACCTAATGTAGATTTATATAGTCTGTAGCTTGCCTATTTCATAGAATTATTGTTTAAGAGAGGAAGTTGAATTGGGAATGTACGCAGTGTAGTTGCACATGTTTATATGTTTACTAGATCATTAAATGGGGAAATCTGAAAACCCATTCACATTGTTTAAAAGAAAACAAAAAGTTGTCTTAATTAGTTTGGTTGAAGTCTGCCCATGCTCTGGAAAAGCAAAAGGAAGAGATTACACCTAACGTAGTAATTCAGTGCTCTTGGATAAATGTAACAAACTGGATTCCTGCCTTCTCGTTGCAATCATTTGAATTAAGAAAAAACACAACCTGTAAGTAACCAGTTAGGTTCCTCCTGCGTTCAGGTGAGAGGGGAGATAGTGTTACCTGCAGCACAGTACTGAGCCTTTTGAGCGCTGCCTCTCCAATTTGTGGCTCAGGTTGCCAGTGTTACCATCCTGAATCCTTGCTGAACAGACTACCTGTTCATACAGGAGATGCATTGTTGTGCAGCTTCATTCCTTCCGATGGGCGTGGAGCAGCATTAAAGCATGCTTTATAGGGGTTCTAATTGCAGATGCCTAATTGACTTGATGAATAGCAACTACTTAAAAAAAAAAATAAACCCTCTTTCTGTGCTGATTTGCATTATAGAACATAACATCTCACAGGTGTTGAACACCTAGAGATGAAAGAAGTCTTGCTATATTTCCCAATAACCCTTTTCTGTTTTTTAAGCAGTCGTTGCATTCTTATTTCATTGTCTCACTGGCATCTCATAGCCATCTGTGGCATGGTTTCAGTGACTCTCTGGCTGAGCTGACCATTGCGTTCTATGCATCCTGAGCAGTGAACCTTCTCAAGCAAGTAGTTTGCCCTTTGCGCTGATCCCAGTTAAGTGTGGTAGGTGAAAGGAAAAAGAAGTCGACTGGCTGCCTTAACCAGCATTTTCTATTAAAAAAAATGTAGTATCGGATATGTGTTTTGGTTTAAATTTAAAATTGTCGGAAGTTTTCCTAAAAGTGTTGTGGTACCAGAAGTTTATATCCGCCAAAAAGACTAACGCTCTTGCAAAAGCTCCCAAGACACCTTGTGTTCAAACACAGGTTGCTCACTGCTTTTCACCCTTTGAAAAAAATACGGTCTTGGGAATGTTACATTGCTTTCTTTTTATTTCTTAAAATTACTGTTGCATATGTAATTAAAAAAATGTTACTAAGTTGTACTCTGATTATATCCAACCATTTTTTCAGAATAGGAATGTCCAGCTTGCATATGGGTAGTATCACGTAAATTTCACTGCATCCCACCTAAGCCAGGCCCTACTTAAAGCACCTTTATATTCCTGCACCTGTGCACATTCATCCAGTACCCAAAAGAGTGCAAGCAGATTGGCTGGGCTGCTCTCTAGATCAGGCTGTCAGCTGGCCACTCATGCCTGAGAGCATCATTTGGATTTGGAAACCTTTTCACTCATGCACAGAACATACATTTTGGACTGTGTATTCCTTACTGGGAGGAGAGCCACAGATGAAATGATCTCTCCTCAATCCACCTTAAGAGGTTCCAGAAAAGCTTTGTGTGAGAGGTTCTGGTAGTGTACCTCCAGCAGAACATGTTGTCCTTTTGTATTTAAAGCCTTAAAATGTATTTTGAATAACTTTCCTTTATGCATATCTAATACGTTATTAGATTCACGTATTGCATGCTACATTTTAAGTATAGTATTATGCAGTTATATATACATGATTTATGTACAATTTATACACAGAACTTATTTTGTGTTATGTATGCGTAGTCAATGAAAATATATTGACAGTACTCGGTATTAGCATGCGTGTTTTTTTGTTGATTTTTTTTTTCCTTTTTACAAAGACGGTGTTTTTATACCCATTTAAGTGTAAATCTGAGTGTTTAACAAGTCCCTTTTTCCTCAGGATTGTAATAGCTTTATTGGTTTCCAGGATACTGCAGAACATACACAAGAAATCCAGAATGAACCATTAGTTCCAAATTAGTGACTGTTCTCTCTCTGTTGCAGATATTATTGGCAAAAGGAGAATTTATTTATTGTGTCCACTGACTTTAAGTCAGAATTGTATAACAGTTATATCTTTTTTTCTTTCCACTTTACAGGCTTACAACTGAAAATATCTAAGTTGAAGAAGGAAAGATGCTTGTAAGTATTCATCCTTATGATGTGATTTACTGAAGGAGAGTCTAAGTACAATTAATGAGTGGTAATTCCTGTAAGATCAATTAAGTTCTTGTGGATGTCTCCTTTCAGACATGTAGGAAGTTTTGTTCATTTTAATAATTCAGCTGAAGTCATCTAAAGGTGTAGATACATCTTTGTGGGATGTGTCACCTGCACGCTAGGTTTGTCTTGCTTCAACAAATGTCTGGTAAGGTTTTCCTATCTATACTATTTCTAGGATGCCCATCAACAATGTTGACATTTCTAAAAGAAAAGACTATTAGGGAGACATTTTAAAATTGAGGTCAAGTCTTGTCTTGCCACTTACATCTCTTTACAGATAACTTTTTTTATATATTTCTCTTCATTAGATGTTTGCTTTTAATATCAGCTGAAGTGCTTTAACTCAGCTTTTAGTTATTCAGTTAGGATTCTGGTTTAAAAAAAAAAATCAATTTGCTAATTTTCAGGCACTTCTTTTACTTTTAAGACAAATGTGACTTCTTTTGCAGTAAATATTTACTGCTAATCCTATTCTGTTCAATAGAAGCAATTTGGGGAAAAAATCTGGATTGCGAGATTTATATATACAGTAGAACCCAAGTCCATATTTACAGTGTTAGTCAGCAAAAGAAAAATAAGATTTAGAGCCATATTTAATTAAATGATAAATGACCTGTTAATGTGATATCCTGTTCAGATTTTTACTTCAGTTTTAACTGTGTTAATATTATATAAGTCCTGTGTGATGAATTGCAATTTAAAGTGCTGTGTGAGAGGAATAAAAATGAATTGCTTGTTCTCTTTCCACTTTGGAAAACAATATCATTGTATTAGATACAAGAAATAAAATGTAACTCTTCTTAAAATAAGCAAAAAATACTACGTACTTACATTCCCAGCATTGCTATTTGAAGCAGTAAGATATGCGATCTTAGTTTTGAGACAGCAAGCTTGTCTTGCTGTGTTCAGTTTGTGCTTTTACAGAAGTAACATTTATATTATCATGTCAGTTATTAATTCCTGTTAGGTTTCTTAGTTGTCTGTTTGTTGGTTTTTTTCTTTTTTTTTAGTTTCTCAAATTGTGTAAGTGACAAATAAAGTCTCCCCTAGGTTTGAACCTCCTCGAGGCTTGTGTGTTTTGCTTACTTCAGTAAAATGATGCCAGTCCTGCTGGTGTTTGGTAATCCACAGTACTTTGCATCCTCAAAGTGTCACATCTTCTCACATTTCAGCTGCTTTCATATAGATCTAATCTGTTGAGGCTGTAGATTTCCTGCCTATGGTTTTGACTTGTCCACGTGGTCTCATTTGATGCTTTAAGCAGATGCTACAATATTTTCTCTGCACTTTCTGGGGACTAAATGCTGCAGAGAAGCTGCTAGAAGATAGCAGTGGCAGCTGAAGGAACAGTTCAGGACAGGATGACAAAAGGAAGTGTTGATTAATCGCTTCCACAACAGCATCCATCTTGCTGTGGTACCATGAGTGGTACCTGCGTTTATGTAGCAAATCACCACAGCAGGGTTCGCAATCCTGAGTACCTGTTGTTGCTAACTCCCAGCTCCCCCCAGCATGCACCTGCTCCTAAGGATCAAGGTTGGTCAACTTTTGTACTGCTTGTACATGCTACTACTACAGTATAGATTCTTTGCAGCTGCTCTTTAACTGTGAATAAGAGTTAAGTGATTTTAAAAAAAAATGTAGCAAGAGTTCAACTGTTTATTTGGTTTGTCAGCAAATTTTTAATCAATTGGGACTATTAATTCATATGTGCTTTACCAAGATGTCAGGATGTAATCTTGTCAGACCTTTCATTAAAGTCCAAGCAGCATACCTGTTTATATTTTAAAGATGCTTACTGAACATTGAGATGGTAATGCAGTATCACAAGAAATACCTTTCTGTTACAGTGGATGGATGGATGGATGAGCCCTTAGGGTTATTAGATTACTTTCAGATAGCAAATATTTGGTGCTATGTTTTTAACTTACAGGTTACATGTACTTTGGGGGGGGGGGGGGAGAATGGATCAGTTTAACATTTGTTATTTTTTATGTACAATTCACTAATCAAGTAGTTATTTCATTTCTAATCTGAAAGGGTGAAAAGATCTCTTGCTGTTATTGTTAACTTGATCTGCTATGTCATGAGTTGCTTCTGTATCCTGGAAATCTTAAATTACTTGATTAATTTTCTAGATGCTGACTGTTATCAGTGATGTGACTGAACACGTAGCAAATGTTTTAATTATTGTTTGTTGGAATCTTTCTCCAATTACCACACTGTCGATACAATACTCTTTATGTAGTAGGTCTTGTTCTCCTGGATGCATCTGAATACCTAAGGTTTAAAGTTTCAAACTTCGTAATCAGCTGACAATGAGTGCCTTATATTGTACCCCAGTTCAGCACTGGAGCTAATGACTTGTAAATGCTAGGTCAGAGACTCTTCATTAGGAAGAGTGCCTCATAGTCTAAAATGTCTGTTAGGTTTATTGGCTGCACTGGCTTTAAAAAAAAAAAAAAAGCCTTGTTTCTCCTGTCATTTTAATATCTTGGTGACATTTTACAGGATTTAAGTGGAAGGAATGAAGTATTAGTGTGTATTATGTATTTTTTACAAATAAATTAATGCCATGGAATAAGGTATGTCTTAAAGGCAGCTTGAGAAAAGATTTTAAAATTGAGTAGGAGTATTAGTATTGAATATTAGGACTTCTGTAATTTTTGTAAACTGAAAAACATTGGCTTTTTTTTTGCCATAAGCATCAGAAAAATGTAGACTTTTTTTCAGACTTCTCATTTTGCCATGGCCTGCCTTTACATGGTTAATGAACTGAAATAACAGAACTTCAACACTTTATTCTCATGTGAAAGTGTAAGTCTTAAATGGTCCATCACTCTGTGAACATTTAACCATTTTATATGTTATATAGGCAGTTGAAAAGGACGATAGTGGTCTGGGTGGTAGTGCAGAAAAAATACCCACTCTTAAATTTCAGAATTAATAAAATATATCTGGATTGTATACTACAGATTCTCCTGGCTCTCCCATTCACTTTATGGCCCATGATTAGTACTTTTCTGTATTGCTATAATAATCATGTAATACCAGCAATATGCAAATGTGTTTTGATTAATATATTATAAAGGGAGTGCTGTTTTGAAAGTAAGTCTTTGTAAAAGAATTGTATCAACAAGTTAGTAAATATGTTTTCTTTACTTGTGTTTGTCCTTTGCTGTTTTTTGTCAGCCAGTTTCATGGCTTTCTTAAGTAATTAATCTCAGGCATGATGAAAACAACTTTCTTGGAATATACAAAGGATTCCATGGTAAAAAGAAGAGCTAGGAGTGAATTCTCAGAGCTTAGATACTGTTGTGTTGTGTAGGTTCAGCTGCTGAGCTTCTTCTGAAAGTTAATTTGTAGAAAAATATCATGCGCTTGTTGCTTATACCTTGTTTGCATCCTGAAGAGATATTATGGTCAGATAATAAATGTCAAGGGGAGCTAAAGCTGAGAAGTTAATGTTACTAGTTTTTCTTAGCTATTCTGAGGAGGAGTTGTTCTTCATTAATTAAACAGTCCTGTCTTGTAGAGAAGAAGTTTTACCCAAGTTTTTCTATTTCTGAGGTGTTTGGGAAGAGAGTTTGCTTCCCATTCATGTTCTGGAAATCCATGTTCTGTAGCCTGGGAATTGCTGCCCGAGGGATTAAACCTTTAATGGCTCTTGAGATTTGTTATAGCTTCACAAACGCCATGTGGTTTGCTGTGCTACAAGTTGCACTCGCTGCTTGAAAAAAGAGCAGAATGACCTGGTTGCAAAAGCCCCCAGTTAGCTCCCTGACAGCTCAGCAAGACAGTGATTTAAGAAGCACTTGAGCTCACGTTTCCTGAAATGGTTGCTTGAATACTATTAGCTTTTATGCCTTGACTATCTTCAACTGAATATTTGTCCTGAGCAAAAATCAGATTTATAGAAGGTCAGCTCTAGTTGTAGAATTAGAAACTAGCTGCTACTTTTCTAACTCAGACGTCTCTAAATTACTATTCGTCAGAAACATTTGCTTCATTTTTCTTCAACTTAGTATTTTTTGCTGATGATCAATCGAATTACCCAAGAGTGTGAAAAAAACATACCAGAGATAATTCTCTATTGGAAAAAATAGAAGCTGTAACTTAAAGTTAGAGGTAACACTTTTTCTCTGTTTGATTTTAGGGATGCAGAGAGGCTTGAAGAGTTCTACACCAAGAACCAACAGCTCAGAGAACAGCAAAAGGCACTTCATGACACTATCAAGGTTCTAGAAGACAGGTGAACCAGTGTTTTTTAGCTTTGGGGTTTGTCGTGTTTTGTTCTTTCAGAGTATCTCTGTATACTTTGCAGGTTTGAATGTTTGGTTTTTGTAAATTAGTCATTTCCTAATACTCCAAATAGTGTGTTTCAAAGAAAAGTGTAGAATTTGAATTCTTCTGACTGAATTAAATTGTTATTTTGCTGTTTTCTAAGTGCTTAGCATTTAGTTCAGTAAAGACGAATGGAAGTTAAACAGATCAGCCTGGAAGGCGGACAGACACATTCTTTTTCATTCATTTTTTTAGACATAAATTTGGTATCAGTCAAGAAATAATACAAATACAAAACCCAAAGGTGAACTATACAATTTATTTTGAAACAAATAAAATAATTCACTAAGAAAACTTTCAGTTTTTGGGTCTTATTCCAGTTGTCTGGTTTATATTAAATTTAATCATTGGTCCTGTCTCTTGCCACTGACTCAGCCATTCTGATCACCTTTTGACCTGTTCTGCCTTTCCCATATCTGCTGCTGTTTAATCTGGTATAGCAAACCAAAACCAATTGACACGAAATTACAGTGCATTTTTCCATCTTCTAAAAAAATGATACTTGTTTTGGAACGTTTGTTAAATTTGCCTCGAATAGGTTCTTAGAAGCTTTCTGGGAACTGGAGATCATCTCATATGAAATTATTTTCTCACATTCCTGCATTACCACAAGTATCAGAGCTGCGATACTCAAAACGTGCTTTTAGCTCTGCTTGTCTGTAAAAGGCACTAGGCATAAACTTGTAGCCAGGCAGGTAATAAACTTTCACTGTGAACAGGTAGAGACATTTGCATGGTGGATGGAATTTTCTAATCCCTTAGTAGATGAAATACATACTGGAAAACAAAAAAAAAATAGCATTTAAAATTGCTTAATTCAGGGAGATGATAATAGTGTGTTTATTACGTAATCAGAAAAGCTAGCATGAAGAGGCGTCTCAGTATTTTACCTTTTCTCTAATTCCATGATATTAAAATACTCATAAATCAAGATGATTTTATTTCAAATATTAAACTGCATAATTGGAAATTTAGCTATTTTTTGTTTCATGTGCTAACAGCAGCAAAGCAGAACTCTTAACCAACTGATATCTTGCCTTAGCAGGCAAAATAATCTGGCTTTCACTTTGGCAATACTAATACTTTTTGCTGTGTACCACAAATAAATACTGTTTAGTTAACAACTGTAAAATGAACACACGTTTCACAGCATGAATGAATGTGTTGGGTAAGATGTACTGATTATTGAGTCCTTTTCTGACCACAGATGAGCCTTGAACAACTGATCTAGACGAGCAGAGAAAGTGGAGGCAATGCCTCAATGAGGCCTTTTGGATCCAGTTCTAAGTATTGGTGTCTAGATAGAGGATTTCACATTTACTTGGTATTTGTTACAGACTGAACTGTGAATTTGTCCTTTGTATTTAATTTCTTTGCTTAATGGCAGTGATACATTCTTCTTGTGCATAATTCTTAGGCAAAAGAGTAATCAGAGTTACTGAAACAATTGCTTATTTGTATTTGCTTGAATTAACTTTTCCTATAATAAATGTTAATTTATATCTGACAGAATTAGCCTACCTGACAGTCTTTCAGCAGCAAGGTGTAGGATGCTCAACTTCATGAAAGTACCACAAACGTGTTGTTCTAGAAGTAACTAGTACCTATAGCCATTTATGCAAATGATAGTACGTGTAGGTACAGCTGTGTCCCCATATGAAGCTGCAGCACTTACTACTAAGTGGTGTTCTGCAGAGTTGTCAGAAATTTTCAAGTTTTCACTGTTCAAAAGGCCAGTTAAGTGTGGATATCTGTTTTGCATATGGCAGTACTTTTATAAAGCTTTTTTCTCTTAATTTTATTGTAGATTAAGAGCAGGATTATGTGATCGTTGTGCTGTAACTGAAGAACATATGAGAAAGAAACAGCAAGAGTTTGAAAATATCCGGCAGCAGAATCTTAAACTCATCACTGAGCTTAGTAAGTTTTGTCCAGAAGTCTGAAGACAAAACAATATGTTTTGTGAACTTGTCCTTCATAAATTCCTGTAATTTGATAGAATTTATATATGGTATGCTTTTGTAAGTCCAAGAAGTTCAGTCAGGGGGTACTTAATTCTACAGTTTGAAAATAATGTGACACATACCAATTACTAATCATTTGAACCACCTTTTTAGCTTAGATTGAAGTGCTAATACTGAAATTGGATTGACATGGAAAATCTTACGCTGTAAGGTAGTCACTGGAGCTGAAATGTGGCTGCTTCTGTTTATTCCTAGAGTCAAGGCACAGAATGACTGATAGCTAGGTTTTCTAAGGAAACCCTGGCTTCAGAAGTAACTGGTGATCACAAAATTAAGTTCAAACAAAAGTTACCTGGGTCAAGCTTGTGTCCTGTGGCAATTTTTGTCTATGGAGCTGAGTGAGCAATTCATTCCCCTTTACAATACTTGCATGCTCATGGACAAAAGTAATTAATGACTGTGTGGAACTAATGTTGGGATCTAGTAGCTGTGACTCCTTTGCCATTTTTATCATTTTATAACATTTTTAGTGATGAAAACTCATTTTGGTAAGCTGCAGAAGATATGTGGTATTAGGATTTTAGAACTGATTCTATTTCCTTAGAAGACCTGAGAAAATAAGATCTGATACAATGTTACCACGTGTGAATTAATTTTGTTATACATTAATTGCAGTGAATGAAAAAAACAACTTGCAGGATGAAAATAAAAAGATAGCTGAACAGTTCCAGCAATTGCAGAAGGAATTGGAGTAAGTTTTGAGAATTGTTCTATTTTGTTTTTAATCTTGCTAGTAATGTCTGGGGATATAAATAGTAACTTTTAAGTCTTTAAAACTTCATTTTGCTCTTTTCTAGTTGACTGGGAAAAGATAGCCTAATGCCACTTGATATTAACAATGTAAAACTAGCATCTTTGTATTGCAGAATTGCTTTTTAACTGTGTAAATGCAAAGAGGTGGATAAATCTGTTGGAGAAATTCTGTTTGACTTCATGATTGCTCAGAATGATTCTGTTTGTTTGCAGTGCATAGGAAAACCTTACCTCTCATTCTTTTATTTTTCTGTAGACCCTTTAACAGTTGTTTCCTCTTAGGGTAAGGCTCTAGAAAAGTAGTTTCTCTAGTAGTCAGAGTCCCAGGATTTTTCAATATTTTTTTTGAAATAAACTTCTGATAATCTTGCAATTTAAAAAAGAAAAAAAAAACATACTTTGAAAGAAAGCCATAAAAATAGCTGCAGGTTGACTGTCAGATTCTCTGGTATGCTACCAAGAATGTACTGTATAATGTTGCAAGTAAAGTAAGCAAGTACTGTACGCTCTGTAAGGCAGAGGTTGTATTCTTTTCTTGTGTATCTGTGGTCTGACATGTGAAATTCATCTCAATTTTGGCTATCTGTGAAGAAGTCTCATATGTGGGCAGGGGGAGTGGGATGGGTTATATGGGCTTGTAAGGTTTTTTTGGTGTATAATTTTTTATGTTCGTTAGAAAGTAACTGTGTTGTCAGAGTAAAACAGCTTAGAGTACAGTTTGAAAGGCCTGTAGTTCTATTCCTTTTGTATTTCATTGTTTGTCTCCCACCTCTCACACCTTAATCGTCCTATTCTTTTTCTGTATGCGTTTCATCTTTCCAGAACATACTTGATAACACTGGAAGCATTCCTCTTCAAGACCAAGTATTAACAAATTTCTATATGCTTTCACTATATAATTGCTTTTCAATAATGGGTCTGCTAAATATCTTGACAGCAATTAGGAAGAGGCATTATAAATATTAATTGATGCCGAACAGATCCATCCAAGTTTATTAGTTTGATCCATAGTCTTGCAACTTAGCTTCCAGTAAAAATCTCTGGCCACTGTAGGAAAATTGAGAATGATCGATGTAACACCAAATTATTTGATCAGCATGTTAAGTGGATATCTAAATGAGTACCGAGTTGTGTGGATTAACTGATTTAACAAGGATGGTTCTGCTGTTTGTAATATAGCCACTGCATTTGGTTGTTTCAGTAGAACTATCGGCCTGTTGCTTTATTTAGAATGAACAACTTAGATCAGTGTAACACCATCACATAGGTACAAGGTAGCAGGTTGTTTCTAGTGCGTAACATAAAATCAGGATTTTGCAATCCTGTGTGTTCTGTTCCCAAGGCTTAATATTTTAAAAGAAAATCTAAGAATCCTGTATAAAAGCGAACTTTCAGAAGAATTGCATTATCTGCTCCTTTATCAGATTAGAATTTCATTATCTATGGATGGAAAGAGCAAGGAGACTTCTACAAAAACGTTTTCTGTAACCTCAAATAAATGCTTCCATAATTCAGAAATGATTTAATGCATATTTATGATGTATATATGGCAACTTCTTATTTCCTTTTTTTTGTGTGGTGGCATTTAAGAACCATCTCATGGCTTGCATGGAACAATATTTAGGCAGGCTAATCTAATTTGTCATAATAGGCTGTGCGAGTAAATTTAAAGAGAACTCTGTCAGCTGACTTAAATTTGTGATGTAACTGGATTAATTCATTGTTTTACTGCATGTTTTGATCTGTTCCTTAAGATATTTTCAACAGATGGCACAGATTTCCAGTTATGGTATTTTCTATGTAAATGTGCTAGAAAAGAGGAATTACAGAATTGCATAATAGGATACATCAAGATGTCAGAAAAGCAAGTAAATGCATCAATGTTTGACTAATATTCACAGTTAGTCATGGTAAAAAGCCTAACTTTGTAAAACTTTGTTTCTCCTTGTCTCAAGCCAGATACCTTTTGACAGTTTTCCGTCCCATTATTAACTTATTTTATGTAAGATAGCGTGGTTCATTTTAATGCGAACTGAAATATCCGTATCGCCTCCTCTTCTCTTAGATGAAAACCTTACATCCTTCTCTTTATAGTTAGGAAATTATCTTTGGCCCGTGTTTTCTCTTGAGAGTCGTAAGGAAAAGTGCTACCAAAGATGACCAAGCAGGCAGAGTTGGATTTCCTCATGCTTCTTTTTCTGCCTGTTCCGTTCTCCACAACCACCACCATATGACAGGGAGCGATGCCCTCATTAAATACTAAACAAACTCTATTTATATAGTTTATATAAAAACTGAAAATAATTTTTTTCTTGCTATGTCTAGATAGAGTTTTTGGAAAGAAAATACACAGTTGAGCTAATTTTTCTGTACTGACTCTGCAACGTAGTGTTAGAGCTGACTGTGAGAGAAAAAGTTCTTAACTCACTGTGTTTAGCACTGCTTGCATTGCTGTTATACGAGATTTACGTTGCTTTTTGTACTCCTCTGTGAGGTGAATTAGAGGTAACATCAAATGGTCTGGAGAGGGATTGTTTTTAGTGTCATGCTGTTCATTACTATTTAAAATTGTCTGAAAGCTTTTCTTTTGTATTTAAAGACGATTAGCATTCTGAGTTTATGGAGGAACTTCCATATTGAGGGACACACTAGTCCGCCCACCCCAGCATTTTTCATTAAAGTAGCATATGCTTCAAAGGGATGACCTAGCAACTCCACAGTTCTTGGTTTGCATTTTTTTTTTCAGGGAAGAAGTTTTCTATGTGCAGTAGTTGGATGTTGACCTCAACTGTGAAGAGCAAGGGTTGTAGGCCATTCTTGGTTTTGATGGAGCAATTTTGAATTTGTTGTTAAAAGCTCTCTTGTAGTATTACTTTTTATGCACAGATGTTATTGGGATGGCTGTGTCTTCTAAATTGTTGCTTTCTTAAACTATATGATTGGCCTGCTGGCTAAAGCTCTTCATCTTGCTGACTTGGGTTTTGTTTGACCTCCTAATTTGGTCTCCAGGGAGCAAAAGCAACAAGCATTGGAATTAGAAGAAGGAGTCATTCCAGATTCTCTAGTTCTGACTTCATTTTCTATGGTTAATCGTATGAGAAGGAAAAAAGAGAACAGGCATATCCGATACACAGAACATTCACATCCGGATTTGGAACTTAAGGAGAGCAACAGTGGTAAGAGAGAGTATTATTAGTTCTTTAATACATTTTATTGCTTGCAAAAAAATATTTTTAAGGAAAGAAGACACCTACATTTGATTGTAAAGGGTAAAAACATTTTTTAAAAAGCCTCAGTAATTCTTTTGCATATTTTTTGTTTTTGTTTTTTTTTTCCATTTATGCAGTAATATATGAGACAGTGGAAGAATGGTTTTAGCAGCAACTGTTTTATTAGCAGTATGCTCAGAGCTTGTCTTAACCTCCTATTATTCTTCATCCACATCCACGTGTAAATAGAACAGGGTTTTTCAGCCCATAATGCTTATTTAACTCCAAACTGACCAAAAAATATGTTAGGGTTTCGTTTGTGTGTACAGCTACATCACCACCTAGTGGAGAGTGAAATAAATGTTTTGCCACATTGAGCAATTATCCTGCAATTAAATATTACTGAAACTGACAAATATTTAATTCTAGTAGCTACATGATCATTCTTTTTCTGGTACTAATGCTCAGTTTGCATTTTGTGTCTAAGTTCAGAGGTATTGTGCACATTTAATTTCTAGACTTGCTTCTCTAATGTCACAGAAGTATTTTAACCAAATAATGTATTTTAACCATACCAAGTATTTTAATGAATGGCTTGTATTCTAATGATACACAGGAAGTACAATAAGCAATCCATGTACTTTTAATGTATTAATTTATTTTCTGGAATAATAATAATAATAATAAAGTATTTTTTAAAATATGTGATTAGATCTAAATATAAGCCTTGACTAAAAGCTTTGCAAGAATAGAAGTAGTACAACTATGGGGTGAAGAGGGTGGATTGGTTATTAGTGCCTTTTATTTTAGGGATCTACATTTGGTGCTGTGAAGTTTACCCTTTCTAAACATGCCTACTTCTGTACTTTTTGAGTTAAAAAAAAAAAAAACACAACACTTGAGCTACTAAATTAAAACATGTTTGAAACAGTGTAAATACCTATCTCAGTTAATGAACAGCTAAGGAAAACTATTGGAAAACTATTTCCAGATGGAAAGGACAACATGGCAAAAACATGATTGCTCATGATTCAAATCTCATGTTTTTCACTTTTTCATTACCTTAGCTGATGCAAAAATTTACCATCTTGGACAATTTACTCATCAATAGTTTGATGCTGTGTTAACAGGTGAAGTATAGATCAAATACCTAGCGCTTAGGCAGTTTGTGTAGACAGTGATGTAATTGTGTCAACATTATGTTATAGCTGACTGACTGGAGACACATGTGTGAGACAAAGTTTTAATGTGAAATAGTTGTATTGCTATGACAAATCGGTCACCTTAAAATAAAAATAAGCAGATGTGCTTAGATGAATGGACCTACTTACATACCAAAATTCATTTTTAAGTGCTGTTAAGATCAGGATCATGGTCTGTGTCTACACATAACTGTCAGAACAGAATATCTAATTTCACCATGTGATAAGGTTTATACAACTTTTCCTAGAGTTTGGAAAAATTCCACTCTATTCCACACAAGTGAACAGTCACCATGGAGAAGAGATACTAGTGGCAGACACCTGTGATCCGCAGCTGTCCCCTATACCAAGTAAGTGTATTGACAGATTTTGTACTAATTCTATTCAAAATAAGGAGAAAATATTGTAAAACTGAAGGGTTGTCAACAACTGAGATTCAGTTCACGGTCCTTCTCTTTAAACAAAGGATCCGGAAAAAGGAAGTTATGTTTAATCACAACTATTTCTGGGCTGCCTGTCCTGTAATGCCTATCTCTATGCCACTAGATGTGTGATCTGGTGGCATAGCATTAGGGCTTAGAGTCAAGAAATAAAAAGAAGCTCAGTGCAGCTCTTACTGCTGATTTCTTTTGTTATGGTCAACTCATCCAATTGTCTTATGTCAGATTTTTCAACTATAAGATAAAATACTCTGAGAATTGCACTTAGTCTGAAGCGAGTATATAAAATTTAGAAGTGATTCTGTTAATTATTCCCTTTTCTATAATTGTAAATTGGTATAAGTCTTTAAGACTTTCTCCATAAACAGTTCTCTGACCAGAACGTTTTATATCCCTGATTTTATTTTTTTTTTCCTGTGAAGTATTTAACTATAGATGACAGAGTCAGTGTTTTGGAATTGCTCATGTAGGTCAGAGTTGTCATACTCTACTTGTTTTAATTTCGCATCGTATTATTACTTCACCCCAGTTAAGTAAACTGAATAATGTTAAACCCCTGAAAGAAGGGAAAGTCATCTCTTATTTTCTTGATAAAAACACAAGAATAATAACGAGAAGTGTCACCTTGGAAATATACTGCACAGTCATTTTACTATAAATATTCAGTTTTACTATTCTACATGCTGCTCTCAAACTGCTCCTGCCCTGGACTATGAATTTGAAATGTAACCTCTACAAAAAATTCTTTTGTGTTTTAATTTTGGGGTACCGTACCCAAATAGGAAGTATATTTCTCTGTAAAAATGCAGCAGTTTGTCCTCAGCATAAATTCTTTTTTTTGCCCCTCTGCTCCACTCACAACTTCCAGATACAATTTTATCTAATACAGGTCAAATTATTTCCATAACGATCAGATTTTAATTTGTGATCTTTTTAGTTCTGAGTTTGTACCGCCTGTGTAAGTGGAATAAGATCGTATAACATGTATGTAACTCATTAAGTGAGCTTCTTTCTACTTATAAAGGTAAATCAAGGATGGGAGGCTATCCTGTTCCAAAGCCATCTTTTAACTTGGCTGCAGTTGTTGCAGAAACAATTGGACTTGCTGTTCAGGATGAATCTGTAAGTACTATTCCCAAATTTCTCATGGAATCAACTTTTGTTGCCAGTTGTTTGAAAACAGTATTTTTCTCTTTTGCATTAAAATTCTGCAAAAAGTATTCGAAGTTCCAGTAAGTTCACTCTAGTTTGCTTTTGCTTACCCACCAAAGAATTTCTGTAGCAAGAGCAGATGTAATTGAGCTGACCTGTCTGGCGGCTGGGGAAGTGGGATGGTCATGTACATGGCAGGAACCACATCTTTTAAATTTGACAAGGACAGTGGAGTAAATCCTTGGGTCTGCCAACCTCTGTGCAGCAATGAAGTCTAACGCACCAAAAAAGTTTACTTGGTGATGAGAAAGGTGACTCAGGTGAGACTGGTTAACAATTTTTGCTTGGTAAGTACAGGGAAGATGATGGTATACAGACAATTTTTTTTTTAGACAAAATATGTCTGCACATTTGCATAAGTGAATTTTTGAATTTCCATAAAATTTCTTTAAAAACCACTGGTGAAAATTTTCTCTTTCTCACCATTTGTTACTTTTTCAAAGTTAGGAATAGTTCTGTTTGAATGGGACTTAGGAGTATTTATGCGCAAACCTAGCATATGTGTAAATTTTAACTCCAATAACTTCTCACGCTTCTGTTCTTTGTTTTCCTTCACCACTTGCAAGGAGTCCCAGTCTGTATTGAATTCTCCCCACACTAATACTGTTGTGAACCAAGCTCCAGAGTGCGTGCAGTCTGAAGACTCAAGACAACATCCAGCTTCTGAATCAAGAAATGATGACAACAGTTTAGGGTGTGTTTCCACTCGTTAATAATAATGTTGTTTTAAACAGCAGTTTGCTTTAAAGCTACAGACACAGAACGAAGTATTTTCATATTATATGGGTTTCTTTCAAGTAAATAAGTTGTAATTTGGAACTGATAAAATACAAAACTGTGGACTTTCCTCTCAAACTTCTGATACAGGCTTTCTATGTACGCACTCCCTCCCTGAATTATTTCTTTTATGTTTTACTGTTCACAAGTAAAAAAGAGTACTTAAAAAAAAAAAAAAAAAGACTTGCAGATTTTTCCTTCACTTGCAGAAGCTTTGAGAATCAGTTGTCATGGTTATAAGATCTGTACAAGAACCTAGATAGGCTGCTTTCACAACCATTCCCACTTTCTTCCATTTCACTGCATTGAAAGGTAGGCAGCCCTTTGGTAGGAGAGATTCCTGGGTAGACTTAATTCTGTCCTTGGTTCTCAATTGAATGTAGAACAAAACTTCTCATCGTGCTAAAATGAAGGACAAGGTCTGTGTTTTACTTGCCTTTTACATTGTTAAATGCAACAAAAATTTCCCTTTTCTTTTTCCTTCTGTTCTCAGTTGATGCTGGTTAATAATTTCAGTTAATACTCTAACAGCTTCAGTGCAGAACACTGATAGGAAATGTATAGTTTTTGTATGTCCCTCTTTCTTCCCCCAACCCCCTGTGTACACCAGAAAATTATTTAATTTCTTACTGTATTCAGTTTTTTAGATGCATCTCAGAATACTCCACCGCATGTTGACTGGGATTCTCAGGTAGCTTCTCCTGTTTTTGGAGCTTCTAGCAACATGAAGAACAACTCAAGTACATGTCATACCCCCTGTATTTTAGATTCAGGATTGAAGCCTAATGTCAAAACCAACCTCTTCAACAATCCTTCCAGTTCTAGATCTCATAAAAGCAGATCAAAATCTGAAGATGTTGCTTTTGTTGCGCCACTGAATCTTGGAACTGAAATCAGCTCAGTTATCAGCCAGGCCTCTATCAACAGGCAAATGGTTGTGAAAAAGAATACTAATGAGGCTGTAACTTGTGTTGGAAACACTTGTGCAGCTAAAAATGAGGTGATCAAGAGTGATTTCCTTCTCGTACACCAGAAGCAGCAAGAAGGCAGGTGTGCTAAGAGAAAGAAAGTTGAAGACGAGCATGCATTTAGCTGTGAAAAAACATCTTTCAACAAAGAGAACTCTGTACCCTTTCAATCAGATATTCAGCATGTTAATGGGGAGCATACGGTTGATAAGCCCTTGGATTTGTCTGATCGCTTCTCTGCAGTTCGTTGTCAAGAGAAAAAACAAGGGAGCGAGGAGACCTGTAGAAATAGACTGAAACAGGTGACTCTGCATGATGTTTTTTCACAGCTAAGGAAGCCCCTTCCTGAGGGTCCACCATCTATTCAGAATGCCAACAACGAGAGCTCTTCGTTTGGCAGAGATTTACAAGAGGAACCCTATGTACAAGAGGCAATGCTGGGAAAAACATTCCCGGATAAGAAAAACCAGATCCAAATGAAAGAAGAAATCCCTCCCTTCAAAATTGCACCACTGCCAAGTACTGTAGACACAGAGCAACTTTTTGATGATGTAAAGGTATATTTTTCTGACTTTTTTTCCTTCTCCTTTGAAATGCTTTGTTCAAGTTTTGGGAAATAGTAAAATTGCAATATGTTGTTAGGTTCCCAGTGGCCATGTACCAAACAGAAAGAAAACAAGAACAGGACATGGAGAGTCTGAACCAGCATCTGTGCTTCAACCAAACCCTTGTAGACTATCAAAAAACAAAGCAGTACAAAACGAACAAGGTAACCTAACAAAAATGTTCCTTTTATTCCCTAACCCTGCCAGCCTATGCTGTGGTTGAATCCAATTCTTTGTATCTTCTTTTCTCCCACATTAATAACTTTCTCTGTTCTGCCTCCAGTTTAGTCTCATTCTATTCAGCACTTCTCAAGATCACCTTCAGCTTTTCAACCTGTATCATAATTTACTGTGTTTCATAAAGTTTTTCTTTTTCTTCTTCCTCCCCTGTATGATGAATGTATCATCTGGATTCAGCCGTAAACTCAACAAGTTAGGAAACCTTTTTTTCCTCAGTTATTTAGTATTGTTATTGCTGCACGCAGTGTCTTACTGCAGCATGTGAATAACAGATACTGAAATTAAATCTCAGGAAGTTTGAGTTCAACCTATCTACGTCAGATGTTTGAAAAGTGTCCGCAAGTATAATAATGAACCATCGTGTCTTTCAAGATTCCCTATGACCTATTAGTGCCTTTAATAATGAACAGATTTCTGTCAGATACTTTCTTTAGAAGTTATTTTCTTTCCCATAACTGATTCCGGTCCTAAAATTTGTATTTTTATAACTGGGATTGTCTCAGTGTTCCTTAGCTAAGATGTTGTGCTGCATACTCTATGTAGAAATATTTGCATTTTAAGGTTAAAAAATCTGTAAGCGGTTGGCGTTGTCATGTAGCTTGTAATCTAGACCTCTAGTTCACAAATCAGGAGGAGCCAGCTCTGGAACCATTGTTCCAGACACTTCTTTACACTTGTGGTCTAAGACTCAATTTCTGTATTCTTACTGATCTAATATTCTCTATCCAATTTTAATATCATTTGATTTGCACAGTACAGAGATTTTACCTGCAAGAGTATTTAAGTATTACATACAATGTACAAACACAGAGGCGTGGTGGCCTCCCTGAATATGACAAAAAACTTAAGATGCATTTCTGAATCTTCAAATAAAATTATTTATACCAAATGAGTATGTTTACTATTTGAGAAAAATCAGTCACTAAAACCAAAGATGAATTGATGAAGAGAAAGCCAGCTCGTGTTTTAGATACAATCAGATGTTGTTTCCAGAGTTTAATTCTGATCATTTGTTTCTTTTGTCATATTCTGTGTCCAGACCTGAAAGATAAAACTTCCTTAGAAAAACTTCAGTGGAGCATAGACCCAGGAGCTGACCTTTCGCAGTACAAAATGGACGTTACTGTGATTGATACAAAGGTAAATTATCAGTTCTGCACCAAGTCAGCATGTTCCGTAATATTGGGAAAAAAGCCTCTAGAAGTAACGATGACACAAAACGGGAAAGTAGCTGATGCACCACAGTGCTGTGAGGCCATTCGGAGGGGCCTGGAGAGTTGGGCAGTGAGGAACCTCATGAAGTTCAACAAAGGCAAGTGCAGGGTCCTGCGCCTAGGGAGGAATAACCCCATGTACCGCAACAGGCTGGGGGCTGACCTGCTGGAGAGCAGCTCTGCAGAGAAGGACCTGGGGGTCCTGGCGGACAGCAGGCTGACCATGAGCCAGCAGCGTGCCCTTGTGGCCAAGAAGGCCACTGGTGTCCTGGGGTGCATTTGGAAGAGCATTGCCGGCAGGTCGAGAGGGGATCCTGCCCCTCTGCTCAGCACTGGTGAGGCCACACCTGAAGTGCTGGGTCCAGTGCTGGGCTCCCTGGTACAAGAGGGAGACGGAGATACTGGAGCGAGTTCAGAGGAGGGCTACGAAGATGATTGTGGAACTGGAGCACCTATCATACAAGGAGAGGCTGAGAGAGCTGGGCCTGTTTAGCCTGGAGGAAAGACAACAGAGGGAATCTTAACAATGTGTATAAATATCGGTAGGGAGGGTGTCAAGAGGATGGGGCCAGACTAGACTCTTCAGTGGTGCCCAGCAACAGGACAAGAGGCAAGGGGCACAAATGAAAACGTAGGAAGCTCCAGCTGAATATGAGAAAACACTTGTTTACTGTGAGGGTAACAGAGCTCTGGCACAGCTTGCCCAGTCTCCTTCTCTGGGGATATTCAAAACCTGCCTGGATGGGATCCTGTACAACGTGCTCCAGGTGACCCTGCTTGGCAGGGGAGTTGGACCAGATGATCTTCAGAGGTCCCTTCCAACCTCAGCCATTCTGTGATTCTGTAATATCATGAACTGTACTCTGGGCAGTCCAAAACCACTTGCTGACAAAAATCCTTTGCTCCTTTGATATTTGTTTGCACTCCTAAAATGTTTGTTTATGCATAGTACAGTACAGTTATCCTAAAACATTTCATCTGTCTTGTATTTGATAAACTTTGCCATGTGGTATTCAGTATGAAATTGATGGTCTTGAGGGTATTTAGATGTTTATTTTAAGACAAAAAAATGTTTTAAATCTCATAATTTTTCCATTGAAAGCATTCCTGGTGACATATCTTTATGTTAAGTAATGGAAGATATATAGATCATGACTACTATCCTTCTTTGATTTGGGGGCATGTTGGTTATTAGAATTAATGGGATCACTGAGAGTTTTCCTGAACTTTGTTTGCTTTGTCTAGCTTAAGAGCTATCATAGTGTTTTGAATTGAGATTGACTATTTTGAAAATAGTCAGTGTGTTATTGCTACTTTTTTTTTCCTTTGTAGAATTTTAACATGAAAACTTTAAGGAATTTCTTGTCTATCAAGTAATGTTATTCGCCCAATGTATCCTTCCCATTTCAATTTCAAAACAAATTATTCGCTTATGTAGATTTTACATCTTTATCTTGAATACATTACTGCAGAAAAAAATACCACGGTGTCCAAAAGTTTTCATAATGGTTATGAAAGGTTTTTATATAGAGAGCAATGATAATGACTATACCAGTTGCTTCTGAGTCCAGTTATCATGTTTCCTTATTTTTTTATTCAGGATGGTTCTCAGTCAAGAATTGGAGGGGAAGTTGATATGGATTATACATATGTTAGTGAAAGTGTACTAATAAAAATGAAAAATCAAGAGCAAAACCAGGAAAGCAGTCCAAGTAAGACTTTTTTTTCTTCTTTGGTGCGCTTTTTGTGAAGCAGTAAAGAATAAAGGATATTTTTTCCCCATGTGTGATTAGATAATAGGAAAATGGTTTACAGTAAAAGACACGTATTTATTTTGCAGTTCACAGAGATTAGTTTGTTTCTTAATAGAATCGATGGTGTCTGTTTATTTTAGCTTACATTGTGTAAATAAGGTTTGTTCTGAGACAAAGCTAGTACCGTGCTTTTATATTGTTTAAGACGTTAAATACTTTCCATGTTCTGACCTGTAATGAACATGCTTACAACTAAGAGCTTTGAAAGTTTGCCATGGAATCGTATCAGGATTTCTATAACCAATTTCTAAGACCAGTTTCATTTTTAATGGTATACAAGTAGAACTAGTGTATTTAAAATAAATCCAAGTGTATTTATATCACATCTAATGTATGGTAAGTGGTGAATCATGGCTGCAGGGCAGTGACTTTCAACAGTGGTTGTGGATTTTTTGGAGGGGGGCCACAGTGTTTTGGGTTATTGTTTTTTGGGGTGGAGTTTATTTTTTTTTCTTTGTTTCTATTTTAAGCTGTTGCAACTTGATCACATTTATGTAGTTTATTTCCTACCTAAAGAAAATATTTCCTTCTGCTTGGATTAAGCCGGAATTACAACAACAAAAATCTCATCTATGTACTTCTAAGCTTAAAGGTATATCAAAGAGATTCAGCAATTAATCAAAGTTTAGAAATGGAGTCAAGATATCTTCATGAAAAATTTGAGTTTTGTACACATTTAAAAGACCCGTGGAAAGGTTGCAGAAAGGATAAATGTATCAGTATTGTCAAGTTAATCACTACTGGAGTTGGAAGTGGATGCTAATTCTTGATATCCATTCAGTCAAAATATGCTTTCTTAAATTGCTGAGAGACTGATTTGGATGTTCATTATGTTGTTTTTTATAATAGGAGGAGAAAAAAAAATGAATGATACCATAACAGAAATGTTTGATCGGACAAATGATGAAGAATATGAATCATGCCTACCAGAAGATGGTCTTCCTGCATGTGATGAAAAAGAAACTCTTCATGAAGAAGAGCAGGATAAAGGAATAACAGTAGCAAGCAAGAAACTAAAGAGTGGGATATATTTTTTTTTGTCTTTATTAGACTGATCAAACTACAAGAGTTGATTTGAAGTCAGGCTTTGTTCTGTAGCAACAAATATGCCAAATAAACTCTGAGTTCATTTTTTGTAAGTTCACGGAGGATTGTAATGACGTAACAAACCAACCTGAAAATTATGTTGTTGGTTGGTTTATATTGCATGCACACAAATATGGGAGATGTAATGGAAGCTGACATAGAAGCTGTACGGTGAGGTGACTCTTAAAGGAATCACAAGTTTTTGGCTGTAGATCATGACTGTAATTGCTTGCTTCCTTTGCTTCCCTGCCTATACTGAGATTTCTCAATATTTTGTTTTTTAAGCAACCTTTCCTTTGCAATTCTGCTCATCTTCTTTGTTTGTCCATTGCTCTTTTCCTTCTTCTCCATTACTGCTTTTTGATCACTGGTTCAATTCTATATTATTTCTGCTTTTTCTTTGAATCTGCCACCTCAGAGCAGCATGCACATGGCATTTTTATATTTCTTAATAATTTCCAGCATATCATTTTGCAGACATTTCTCTAGGCAGTCTGTTAACCTTATGTGACGTGTAATTTTTTTTTCTTCATGTATATTTACAGAACATGAGGATAAACAAGATAAAGCCAAACAGAAAGCTTTTGTGGAGCCATATTTCAAAAGTGATGAAAGGTAATTTGCCTAATAAAAATAGAAATAAAAGTAGCTTGTTTAATACAGGCATTTTAAGGCTCTTTATTTCCTCCCTATAGAGAACGTTTTCTTCCATAAAACAAACCTGTTTGTATGTAGCTTACTAGCAGCTGAAGATGCACGGGTAAAACACAGTAAATTAGATAAAAGCATTAGATAAAAGCTGAAGGGGGGGATACGACTAAACACATTGAGAGGCATTTATATCCTAATTGCTGAAATGAAAGGAATGATATTTCTGCTTTTTATAATCCTGTTGAATGAAGCATTTTGTGTTCCATGCAGTTTCCTATAGGCAAGTAGCCATGCACGAGTTTATCATCAAAGAGTCTAGGGGTGGCTTGTACAAATAAAAACTTCCATATCTCTGGCTTTTTTTTTCCCCTTCCTCTAGGCAATAAATGAGGAATTGTAAGCAACTGTACCTCTTAGTGCTTCCTCTGTTGCCTTTCTGCCTAATCATCATTGGTAGTGTGAATCTTCATTTCCTAATGATATTATGGCCTTCAGTTAAGTAGTTATTGGCTTTTCTTTTTTTTTTAACACCTCAGCGTGTTTTCTTTGTAGAGGAAGATTTGTTTAGTGTTTTCCGGTTTTGAAAAAGAGTACATTGGTTAAAAAAATAAGTAAATCTATTCAGTGCTTGAACCAGAACATATATTCCTCCTTCAGAAATCAGAGTAAAAACTTCTGTGTCCCAGACAAAATATGTATTCTTCAGAAGATGTATTTTTTGAGTAATTTACATCAAGTTACTTACTTTCACTTGATGAAAAGTCATAAAAATCTGAGACACATCTGGAGGTATGGATCCTAAACTAAGGATCATAATATATTTTAAAAACCTTGGGACTGTTTTCCTTACAAAAATAATTTTATTCATATATGAAATGCAATGTGTTCGGGTTTGTAGATATTTTGTGATTTTTTTTCTTTTCTTGAAACTATCCATTATTGTATTCTAAAAAAAAGAAATTTTCTCAGACATACAGAGGAAATGAATGTACAATCATATGAAAACATTTTTGCTTTTCAGAAAGAATACAGTGTTGGATTTTCCTCATATTGAGGTTATTAGGAAGAAAGAAGAAAGAAGAAAATTGCCTGGCCATACTTGTAAGGAATGTGAAATAGTAAGTACTGCTCTGAATTTTGGTCTTCCAGCTCTTCTGCTATCTAAGTTAGGAAGTGCTATTGAAATTATGAGTCTGGTTGTCATCTTCAGTGCATAAGTGAGCAAAAAATTGTCCACCAAAGCTGTTTATCAAGTTGTATTGTTGTGTTTTTTTAACTGTAGCAACTGCATATAACTTTTTTTATGCCTGTATGAAGCTAGAAACTTCTCACAGTATAGATCCATCCTGTGGAACCAGTTTTTGTTAATAAAAGATACATTAGCTAGTCAAAGAATGATTTTAAGTTTCTGTAGTTCAACAAAATCTACTGAAATTCACAGGTACTGGAATAAGTTATGTTCTGTTTCCTGTTGTACCCATATGTCTTGATTTCTGTTTTGTTTCTTGTTTTCTGAGGGGTCCGTGTTTCCAGACAGTTAAACCAGCATAGGTGCCAATGTAAATATACATACAAATGTTTAAAAAAATGTTTGCCTTAGCGGGGAAAAAGTGTGAAATTTTAGGTTTTCCATTCATAAGTTTTCTCTTCCTTTAAAATTACTGAACTGCTTTCAGATGCTTTGTATAAAGATAAAATATTGACATAGTTACATGTATAGTAAAGTTATTTGGTAATGTATTTGGTTACAGTAGACCTTCAGGCTAGAGTTAATTAGGCAATGATCTAATAAGTAAATATTCTGCAAGTGTGAATTATACCTGGAGTCTTTTCATATAATTTCCACACCTATTTAGAACCAACATTTTTCATAGATTCTCCTGCTGTTCACTTTATAGTTACGTTTACTTAGCTGAAGAAATTTCAAAATTCAAAAGCGGAGTGCATTTTGGACAAAAATATGTTCCTGAAAAATATCTTTGGTAAAACTCATTAAATACAAATAATTAAGTTTTACAGTCAACTTATAAATACCATTTTCCCAAAAAAAGTGTTTAATTTAGATAGTTTGAAAGAAAACTGGATGCTGAAGGGATAGGGAAATTAAAAAATAATTTAAAAAAAAAGAACCCACAAAACAACAACAACAACTTTAGCCTATTTTTTTGGGCTTAGAGACACCTGTTAACTGTTTCAATTTCCTGTATCTGTAAGCTATAGATCAGCCGATCCAGTTCTTGTTACTTCCTGGTATGTTAATTAGAATGGTAACTTTGCAAAGAGTAACAGCTTCGATTTTTACAATATTAGGTTTCTACATCAAACTTCAGAAAACATTTTTTTAGTCTAGGCCATTCAAGATGAACGTGAACATGTGTAATGCTTGGCTGTATCACTGTACCATAATAAAACTACCTTGAAATTAAATGCCTATGAAAAAAGGAGTATTAGATGAAGCATAAATGATGTTTTAGAAAAGTCTAGGCTTATTAATCACAAGGTTTTGAAAAGTTTGTGAAGTCTGAGGAAATGTTTAGGGAATGGGTAAAAATCAGTAAATTGTTTCGGCCGCGTGCTACAAGCAGTATGTGAGTGGGAGGGATTACCTGTCCTTCCGAGCTGACGTGAGAGATTTCACTTCTGTTTGTGCCTCGGCAAAGCCTTACTTAAGTCCTTTAAGTCCTCATCGCAAAATGTGGTGGAAGCATCTCATTCACTTCGCAGCGTAAAGCATGTGATACGATGTCTTGCCTTGTTATGATGGCTTCGTATGAGATCAGAGAGAGACTGTGTGGAGGAGCCGCTGCTTGTAGTTTGTAAAAGTATCGTTTGTAAGTGTGATTAAGTCTAGCTACGCTTCTAAGCAGGAGAATCAGTCAGATGTTTTTATATAAATTTAAGTTACAGAAATGACTAAGTAACTGCTAAACTGATGACTAGCATTTGAAGGATTTGTTCTCTTTTTGAGACTGCAAATAAAGGTGGAGCTCTGTAAAGAATTCTTTCATGATGAAGGTACTGCAGGATGAGATTTTTTCTTTTCATATGTAGAAAAACCTAGCTTAAATGTTCTATGAGGACTGCAGATGTCGTGGATAGTGATCTCAATCTAGAAAACAGCAGACTTATTTTTTCCGTAGAGCAGACACATACATAACTTTCATTCTATGCCAACTGCAATACAAAATAAAGTAAAAAGGAAAAAAAAAAGTCGCTTTCAACTTTCTTTTGAATGCACACTTAGCTTGATTGTGTTTTTTTTCATTTTTGTTTCCTCAAAAATTCTGCTGTATTTTTCATTGTTCGATCCACAAATATTCCCTTGTAATCATAAACTTTTAACCCCTCCCTTTCCCAGTGCAGTACGCTGCAGATTTTTAGTGGGCTGTTTTCTAAAATTCCACCTCTTTGAAGGACAAACATAAGGTGTACTGCTAATTGTCCTTAAATAAGACTCAGCTAATAATCTATTGGGTTTGCACAGATACTGTAGAATTTGCACAATTAGTTTTGTTGACTCTCTCACCATGTCATTTCTTAACTCTTTATCGGTGAATGTTGATGTGTACTGGATGATTTCCTGTTCCTCTTTTTTCATTAGTCTCTAGATCTTTAAGTGAGTGGCAGGCATTTTTCCATCTGGGTCTCAGAAGTCCATCTAAGTAACCGTGGCCTTACTTCATCTGACTCAATTCCTGAACTGTTGATAATCCAGTTTAGTTCTGGTCTTGGCCGTAGGCTTTTTGATGTTTAAGGAAACTTTGTATCAGACAGTGACAAACTCAGTTTCCCCAAATTCAGGGACTAAAAAGGGCTCTGCTGGTGGATGTGTTGGAGCAGGCTAGGTTTAGTGTATGATATACTCTGAAGAACTTTTTACTATGGTCTCATCACCACTCCTGAGTATTTCCTATGGCAGTGGCAGTCCATTTTGTCCTACGTACAAGGACTTTGTAAGAGACAGAACAGTAATCTGAAATTTTGGGTACAGCCTACTAATGACCTGAATCTCTCTGATCTTGGCCAGGAAACCCATATGTTACTAGACCAACTTCGTGTACTAACGAGGGCTTTTAGAGCAGAATATGTTCTGGTGTCACTGTTTGTAGAAAGGCGAGAAATCTGAACTGATATTGGGGGTAAAGCTGCAATTCCCACAGACTATAGAATCCTAAAATGAAGCAAGGCTACTTTTCCTAGTTCATGCAGTAGTCATGTGGTTACTCTTATCTATATAATCATCAATATTTACATCTCAGAAATAAAAATCCTCCTCCCCAAAATCAGCTATCTGTTAGTAAAGTACACTAATAAATCCCTGTTGTTTTTTTCTATTCCAAGTAAGTAGGTTTTCTGATCTACTACCAGTAGATGGAGACAGGAAGTAACCTCTGTTGACAGAATTGTTTCTTTCCTGTTTGCCACTCTAGATCACGTTCCAGCTGACTGAATGAGGTTTTAATTCTGCATTTTTGAAACATAACATTATCATTTTGGTGGAATTGTTTTACCACTTCTGTGAGGGCCAGGTTTCTTGTGCAATCCAGACTCTGAGTGTTGGCTTGCCTCTTGAACCAAACAATGCTTTCAACTTTGAAAATACCTTGGTACCCTGTGGTATCTAAGTGTCAGGTTGCTCTTTTAGCAGTTGCTAAACTAAAAGCTAAAGAACTGCACCAAAAAGTCTGTTTTTTCATGATGCTACTTAAGGGAACACACAGCAAAGAAGCTTGGAGGGTGGTGTATATACTTTTTCTCTTTTCAGCTGACACAGGTTTTTTTTTTTTTTTTTTTTGAAAAGAAAGGGGGTGTTTGGGGGAGAAGTAGCTAGTCAATTTACTGCATACTCTAGAGAATGTCCAGGTAGCTTCTGGAGTCCCAGTGGTCAGTCACCATACATTAAGCTGGCTCTTCATGCACACCTACCTCGAGGATAATAAAGCAGGAAGCATTTTGACTTGTTTGCTATAGGCTCAGTAAGTTTAGATACTGCAAATGATTTTACAGCATGCATTGTATTTCATTTTTTTCTGTTTTATTTGAAACTGTAAACTGAAACTTCGTTTATTAGGGAATTCCTATCTAATTCAACACCCGTGTCACAGCTTCACAAAATCAGTCAGTAAAACTGTTGACATAAGTAATTATACACATTGCTAAACCTTGTACCTGTGGTATGTTAAAAGATACAAAGTTAACACATGCCACTGTAAGGTTATGCTTAATCTGTAAATTCTGTAAACTTTTAGGATAATGGCCAGATGTTTGTCATGGGGATAACAAATCTTTACTCTTGGCTGTCTTCACCCTTATTTTTAGATAACTGTGTTAATAAACAATGACTGACAGTGTCGTTGTGTAAAGCAGTTGCTGTATATGTATAAATGTGTTAACTTGGCTTTTTCTTCTTCTAACACACAGTATTATGCAGACATTCCAGAAGAAGAGAGAGAGAAGAAACTAGCTGCCTGTTCAAGACACAGATTTCGCTACATTCCTCCAAACACACCTGAAAATTTCTGGGAGGTTGGATTTCCTTCCACCCAAACTTGTATGGAAAGAGGTTAGCGTGAAAAATGGCTCATAAAGCACTTTTTAAAGCTGATTTTTAAAATGGTTTTCTGGATTTGTCTCTAGTTCATACTCATACAGCAGCCTTTCTCACCCAGTCTTTCTGAGCTCTGTTTACTTACCTGTAACCAGAAGTTTGAAAGAATATTGTCTCTGTTTAGCAGCACCTGTACTACTAGGAAGAAGGGAACATAGAGAAACTTTCCTAGAACCTAGATAGAGAAGGCAGAAATAATTTGTATTGTTATAGAACTTAATTAAAGCTCTCCTTGTCTTTGAAGCAAAGCAAGAACAGGGTCACCATTTTCAGAGGCAAAGGCTGAGATTGTACTTACTGAGGAGAAATGGGCAGCACCCCTAATCTCCTTTGTCTGTATCTTGAGGGCTCCTTAGCACAAAATGAAAACTGAAAAGTTGAGGGTCAGATGTTGTTAGATGCTTACATCCTGGTTATTAGTGAAACTCAAAAGCTGGGGTTTTTTTGGTTTTTGAACTTTTTTTTTTGACTTCCCAAGGGAAATTGTTCTTTCCTAAACGTTTTTTTAAATCCTGGAGTTTGGTATAAAAATTAGTTTTTGTACTGTACTATATGTATATTTCTTCAGAAGTGGTGAAAGTCTGAGATAAGGAGTTCTATATGAACTGTCTGTGAGTTACTTTACTCTCATACTGGTTGCAAAACATTAATCTTCACTTATCTTCCCCCACTCTCTTAACAGTTTCAGGTCAGGTGAAGGAAAATGTAGCCAGGGGTATGGATGTGTTCTTGTGTGGTAGTGTTACAGTATAATACTTATTATAATCTTTCAGAACAGAGCGCCTTGATTTTTAGATAGTTATGTAACTTTCATAGTGCAAGTCATACTGCTTAATCAAGATGTGCAGAGTTGAGTTTGCTTAAATTTGAACCTGGATTTCCAAGGAATGTGTACGTTTCAAACATGGTGTTCAGAGCTTTCGGCCTCCAAGCATTGTGGGAATCAAACGTGAGATTTCCTGTTGAAGTCAAGTTCCCCATTCCTAAATATCCACTGTGAGGGGTTAAGGTAGTTACCAAATTGGCAGGCCATTAAGCTTCCTTGGGCTTGGTTAGGCTTCAGGAAAGTTTGCTCTTGCCCATAAATCCGTTTCTGGTATCACATACGGGACAGTGAATCCGTCAGTCCAGCAGGAACACTGCTGAATCACGGCTTCCTTTGTGCGTTGTCTCTCTCCTCCCTTTGTGTCCAGCTAGGTAAGGCTTGGCTGTGGCTGGTCCATTCCTCTTTTACCTTAGGTAATGAGACAGAATTGTCATTGTAGAGCCTTCTTGATCGCTGTCTTTTAAGATGAACAAATCATAGTCCTTCCACTTCCAATCTTGGTTGCCTTGTACCTGTTCCAGCCAATGAGAAAGCTGGTCTAAATGCTAAGCCATGTCCATTTATAACATCAGGCCATCGAGATACCGTGTTAGGGAAATTGCCTTTTACTACCCCTTTGGAATCTGCTTGCATGCTTGTTAAAATTAGCTTCTTAGCAGTCTTCTTGTTCTGCTAGGGTAAGAGCTATTCAGTTGTTAATGGTCCTCAACAGCATATTAAAGGCAGACTTTACATCTGCCCTCTCTTCATAAGAGCCAAGTTACACAAGAGTGCAGCAAGGATGCTAGAGAGGCTACCGACCAATTGCAGTTGTCACTCAGAAGTAGGGGGGTATGTAGGGTGTATTTCCTGTTTCTTAGCGGTACCTTGAACCAATTGGATTATTTTTTTTTAATAACTGGGGGTTGTAAAGAAAGCATTTTCCAACTATGAAGTCAGAATCTACTACTCTCACTTCAGCGGATGTTATTGCTGATAAACAGTAAGGGTTTGACAAAAGCCAGATGCTGTAACTGATCTGCATAAAGTGTCTGCTTACTGTCAGTGTTAGCTAAGTTGAGCATGTTACAGAAATTTCCTATACACTTTTCTTATCAGAGAGCTGTTCAAAGGGTGTTTGATCTGTAGGTTACTGTTTGGCTTCTTCCAGATTGGTAAGTCTAATAAAAAAGAATGCTCTCAAAACAGACGCATATACCCTTCAGACCCACAAAATGCATGTGCCTAAAGTTTCCTCTTTGTGACTAGGGAATACATTTTTAAGTGTTTTTTTTTTTTTTATCCAACTGAATTTGCAGTACTGATATACTTGTTACTCTTACGTTATACAAAATCTTTTTCAGGAAAAAAAATTAAATGTGTTTTGCATTTAGATGAACAGTTCATAGCCTCCATTCTTCCCTTCAGTCTTACCTGTTGGTGTTGCATTACTGTGCAGTCATCTACCAGAAAGCAGCTGAGTGTTTTCGTTAATGATACTGCACCCCGGGATACCCAACTTTCTCTCAAGTGAGAACCAGTTACAAGAGAGGGTAGCGGGGAGGCATAATCAGAAGGTTTTCTGAGGGTAAACAAAAAAGGAAATTGAAGCCATTCATGCTATTATATTGTATTTATTACTTCATATTTGTTCTTTTTCTTTTAAGGATATATTAAAGAGGATCTTGCTCCCTGTCAACGTCCGAAAAGGCGGCAGCCTTATGCTGTAATGTTCTCTCCGAAAGGCAAGGAGCAGAAGACATAAATGATGGGGAAGTAGGGCAACTTGAAGAGCATCTTTCCTGTCCTTAGATATTTATAGTTAATATAAACTTGAAATAGAAAACTGTGTTTTCCACAACGATAAATCATTTCATTAAATATGTAAATTTTATAAAATTCATTTGAAAATCTGAAGTATGTACCAGGAAACAAAACTATTTAATGTACGTTTGTTTCATATTGTGTTAATACATTTTGTATTAATTTTTGCACCTGTCAAACAACGAGTCTCCTTTTTTTTCTTTCTTTGAAGTCAACAGTTACAACTTCAGCAAATCCTGTCTAATCTTTGTGTTATTAAGTAACTTCTTTGAAGTCACTGAGATCACAGTTGTTCTTGCAAGGTCTTAAACGCCTCTCAATGGGACCAGAAATGCAGATTTCGTAGGATGCTTTCATTTTGCACTGGATTTTTTTTATATAACCCTTTTCTTATTGCAATAATAGTTTTATCTACTTGTAATAAAACTGAATTAAATATGAAAGGTATCTACTGTTAATAGTTCAGAAGTATAGAAATCCATAGAGTCTAAGCGTTTTTCTTACAGTGTTGGGGCAAAATGTATAGCACCATGTTTCTACATTGCTTAAATTAGAATATCAATTTTTTCTTTTTAATTTGCATCTGTTTGTACTCAGTTCTATGCTTTATTCACAAGAAGATAAGCATTGTAACATTTAAATTTGGTTGACAGCTATGCACAGAGTTCTCTTAGGCAATGATGATTGCTGTCCACTAGATTATGAAGGATTCTGTAGAGGTGTTTTATGGGAGAGTAAGAACATACAGTATCACAGAGGCAAGGCAATGCTTTTACACAGGCAGACAGGCCAAAGATCACTGTAGGATACTTAGGAATAAAATAGTGTTCTAGGATAGAGAAGAATAAAACGTTTAAGCACTATGCAGCCAGGGATAGGCTCAACCAAAGAGAATACCTTTTAAAAGGAGATCATAAAATAAGCAAGTATTTATATACCTTAAGCCAAAATAAAAGAACAAAGTATAGACAGATTTTATATAGTCGTATAAAGTGAAGATACATTTATATGTATACATATATACTATATAAAGTATAGTGTGTGTGTATATATAAAAATGTAATTCCCTATTCATGTATTTTGTTTATTTAGACATGTGTTTGTGTTTTTATAAAAAAGATGTATTTAAATATTTGATGGATGGGACTGTGTAGTTCCTCGTGCAGTTATTACAGGAGTGGCTGTAGGGTCTGCTGGTGGAGAGGTTATGGCATATCCCTAAAAAGACAAAAAAATAAATAAATAAATCTAGGCTGCACTAAGAAGCACATAATCCTCTTAGGTTGACATCGCAGGCCTTGCAGAAAAATAGAATAATGTATCACCAGGCACTGTCACCATCCTACCTGCTCAGTTGATTGATTTGTTGCCTTAGCATCACACAGGAATGTCCTATTGCGTGGCAAAGGCAGAAAGCCAAATAACAACGAGAATCATTAGTCATTTCCGTGTTTACTAGCACGTGCTGACAGTAGATGTTTACACAACTGTAAACAGTACTCATTTCTTGGAGCAGTTGGTCAAAGAATCCGTGCGAGGGAAATCTAGTTTCCTGAAAATTTGAAAACTGAAGAAAATTGACAAGTGCAGCCAAATTGGAAATCTTCCAGGTATCTTGAAAAATTTTATAAGGCAACAATAAATGCTCTGAATAAATGCTTAGCCAATTAAAAAAAAAAAAGCCTTTGACAAAGAAGGTAAGGTAGGAGGTTGCTTTTAATTAGGGGGAGCCTTTACAAAGAAGTTATGTTCACAACAAAAGTGGAGACTTATTATAACACAGCAAATCCTAAAATTCATTGTGAAAAAGGCTATATGGAAAAAATAGTTTCTTCTTTGAAACAATATTTATAAGTAATTGTCAGACTGAGGGAACTTTACAGAGAGTCAGTAAATGATCACACTGTAATGTGAACATTTAAAAGGTAAGGAAAAAAGAAAAGCTAGATATTTTTGCAGTTTTGACCGATGTTCATTACAGAAGTGCTTAAGGAACTTTCTTTGCAGAAGAGGTAAGAGGAGCTGTTGTAAAGTGAAGTGGCAGAAAACATCAATGAAGTGAGCATCAGCAAGGTGGCGGCACTGGGGAGTGCTCCTGTGGATTCCAAAGTGAGGAAACAGCTTAGCCCTTAGCTGTAGCATGGAATTTGTAGCGTAAAAGCAGCTTTGCTATTCAAGGAATACAAAGTGACAATTCTGCCACCAGATTTTAAAGAAGACTCTGAGGAGATCAGTGGAGTCCGCAGCATTAATAGTTTTATGGCTTATTGGAAACAGTGAGCTAATTGAAAAAGTGTGACGAGCAGGATTTGCAGACCTATGGATAAATATAATGTGAAGAGTCGATGTGACTTTTTAAAGATGAGTCATTGTGCCTGTCTTTGTCTCTTTGAAGGTGTAAAAACAGAGTTCTGCTCATAGCAGGTATAAAAGAAGTTACCTCATAGATTGTACCTGTTTAAAGGTGCATCAAATCTTCACAGAGGGAAGAGGTTGTAAGAGTTCTTCTAGTACCTCTTGCATTCAGCCTAATTGTGTTTTGAGAAGGCAAAGTAGAAAGTTGACTAAATTATTTCCTGTGAAAGAGGACACTGACAGAACCAGAATATAGAAGAGCAAGGGAGAGGGCACAATTTGCAAAGCAGAAGGTAAAACTTAATCTGAAAAGGAAACACAGAACAAGGGCTATGATAGATGCCAATGAAGTCATGAAGTGTGGAATCTGTAAACAGGAAGCGTTGCTCATCAGGGGCATCAGGTAGCAGGCTCAATTACAAGCAGAAGGGAGCGTTTCTCTACATGTCCGGCTGAACTTGGGATTAGGCTATGGAACCGCTGCGGCATGTTATGGATACAGAAAGTTTGGGCGGTTAAAAAGAGAATATAAAGTGGAAAACAGTCATCAAGGATGGAATGTGTTAAAGATACTACTGCTGCCTCGGGCATTCCTTAAGTTTGGGTTACAGGAAACTGGGAGAGTATCCTAGGGGAAGTATCTGCCTCAGTATGTGTCCCTCAGTATAGCTGTACTTGGGTTCATGTTACACTTAGGATACTGCCAAAACTCCACAGCGTATTTACTAGAGAAGCTTACTGTCTGAGACGCCATCTCCCCTTGAAAATGTGATGTACCCCATCTTTTGGTCTGTATCTGCCACCCGAGCAATAACTTAAGAGTTATGTTGCTAAACTTGCCTCATGTCTCCTGTATCCGCAGATCTGTAGGTTGTAGAAATTAACCATTATTTAGACTGCCATTTGATAATAACGTTTACTTACTTCAAAGTTCACTAGTATTTCAACTAAAGTACAAAAGGCAGCTTGCAGAGGTTTTGGGTGCAGAAGAGTAAACAACATACAGTCAAATGAATATTTTGTCAATACTTTTCTTTTTTTGAATGTCCGTTGTTGTTCATGAGGATACTACTACTCCACTAGAGGACAGTAAGGAACTGCTTTTACATGTAAAAGAATAAGAACTACCCTTTCCATTCTAGTTAACTGACGTTTTAAGAGCTCAGTTGCCCTAAAAATTCAATCTCTTGTCCATCTGCAATAATGCCAGGAAAAAAAAAATGTTTACTATTGAGACCAAGTTTCATCTTGATGAGATCAGATAATTAAAAAATCATCTAGAAGTAAAAATAGAAACAACAGCTGAGATACTTCAGGGTTTCCCTTTCAAAGAGAGAATTTCCTAAAGAAATACCAGAAGTCTGAGCATCATCTGTGTACCAAAAATGACAACTAAAATTGACAAATGTTAGAAATTAAGTTACTGTTTTCTGTTTGTGGTAAATTCTAGTGTTAATTTCTAATTATATTTTTATTATGCTTTTGAAATAATGTATATTTTTTGCCCAGAGGAAATGGAAGAAAAAGGGGGTTGGGATTTTCTTCAGGTGTATTCAGGTATCAGTACCCAGCTGGGAATCGTGGAATAGCAGTGCCTCTTGGGTCATACCTGCGCCACCGCTCACTCTTACCAGGACAGCTGCAGCTATTTTCTGGTTTCCTCATGTTGTCTGTGACAGCATCTTGGGGTTCGGATGTATCCACGTGCTGCCTATTTTTGTTTTATGAAATAAGGGAAAAATATGGTAATTAATGCTAGGATTTGTGCATCTTTTAAAAATGAAAATGCAGGTATAGGGTGCTACCATGTTAGCCATGACCGGAAGGAGCTGAAGACGATGTTCACATGGGCAGCTTCATCCCACTTCTGTTGATAAGAATCTATCATGGTAACAATCCTCAAGGGGCCAGCAATATCTAAAAAAACATCCAAAACAGACCCCACTGGAATAGGTCGAAGTGGTTTCTGAAAGTCAGCTTCTCTTAACTTCGATCCAAGGTAACACTCAGCGGTTCCAGCAGAGTTTCTTCAGTAGTAGTGGAGCACAGAGCATCGCCCCTTTGTTATTAGGAGTTGCTAGCATATATTCACATTTGTGATGTTAAGATACTTCCACGGGCCCAATAGTGGTACAGTTTTCAAGACAGTGGCCTAAGGCCGTTCCCAAAAACATAAAGATAGCAAATGGCTGGCTTCAGTGCATCCGAAACGCTATCTGCCTGATCCACAAAGAGATAGACCCAAAAAAAGTTAGCTTTTGATCATAAACTGTTTGTTGGGCTGCTTGGAGCACAAAAGTCAGACATTGTTAAAATGTCCACAGGCAAACTGTTCCTTTCACTGCCTGCAAGGCCGTCCCGGTCATTAGTTGCTTTTAATTAGTTGTGCTTTTGAACTTTGCTGTTCTCAGACAGAAAGGATGAATGGCTTAGCCCTAATGAAGCAGGAGGAAGACAGTGTCTGTCTGCAGATTAATGAGGAATCCTGTCAAAAAAACAACATAAGAGAGCAAAATACAGGTGGAGGAAGAGCAGATGGAGAAGAGGTCGGTGAGGTTCTTGTTGTTGATGCATCCTGGGGTGTCAGTTCTTCTTTTTAGAAATACCGCTAAAGTCAATTTGATCTCGTCAGCCCTGATGCTCAAAGAAAGGGCTTTACTGAATTTAAACGGATCAACTGGGGAAAATTTGGAAGAAAGAACTAACGATACCTTTCTCTTCCACGTGTAAGTGCAGGAAGACTGCTCGGTCTGAAGTGATTCACTGTGCTGTCCCTGCACAGCGCGAGCGTAACATTTACGGGGGTGTTCTCTGTGTCTGAGTATGAAACAACAGCCAAGGGAAGGAGCGAGACGAAGCAGAAGTAAGCCCAAAGATCCACTCAGTGGAAGATGGACCAGGACTGCTTCATGCCCACGTGGAACAATTTAACTGGATAAAGCCTGAAATGTAAAGCATTTTCCCCAGAACTCCTCTTGTTTCTCCAGCCTGTGCTTTGCGTGCAGCCTTGGAGGTCAGTTTGCGTTCCTGTATGTGTCCATCACATGGAAAATGATGTGCTGGAGACAATATAAACAGCGTTGTCCTCTGTGAATTACGTTGCTGATTACAAAGTGATGTGTCAGCACTGCTTGGGTTGAACTTCACAGTTTTGCGGGTGCTGTGACTTAAAACAAGGATGTGGTATAAAAATACACAATGCATTCATGCCATCAGGGCTGGAACGATGGGTGCTATAAATACGGAGAAATCTTCCCTTGATGGTCATGTTAATATGAGATTCTTCCTGGGTAACAATCGCCTTCTTTCTCCGACTTCTTAGTGCAGAAGGCTTGCCTCTCCTCCTCAGAATATGTTCAGGATGTGCTCGTGGCCAGGCATGTGGCCATTTAGGTACAAGCACAGTGGTGGCAGAGCCCCCAGGCTCCCAGGTGGCTGGGAGCTGGCTTTCTTTCCATCCCCACCAGGGCGAAGAGAGGCACTGGGCGCCTGCGGGGAAGGCCAAGGAGGTTTTTCTCCCACCGTCGACACTTATGGGAGATAACCCTACCCGGCAGGAGCCGTGAGAAGGACGACCGGAGACTGGTTGCCCTTGGAAGGTTTTTGTTGGCATTCCAGCTGCAGCCATGAATGAGGCTAATCAGAGTTCTCACGTGGTGATGAAACAATATATTTCGACTACGGTGCAAGAGTGACCATCGTTCTAACCACATCTTGGAAATACAGAAGTTTGCCCTTTTCTTGTTATTTCTGAGTGGTTCACGTAGAGCATCCTTGATGTTCTTACAAATGACTTTAAAAGGAGGAATAGAAATCAGTTAAGTCTTTGATTCACGTATATAATTTTTATGCTTGGAATTCAGCACCAACTCGAATAACTATTTTGAATTAATTCGTTTTCAGTGAATTAATAACTCACCTCACCTTGTCTATACTTAGCCAATGGTTTCATAGGGAGAAGGCTTTAAAAAATAATATAATGACAGAAAAGAAAAGAGCTTTATATGCCTGTACTCCAAAGCCAGCAGAAATAGCCAGGAGACCAGGCTGTGGGTCAGACGTTTGAAACCAGAAGCAGAGGAGACAAAATTCAGATCCAGTTATCGTCTTACATCTATGTGGTGATAAAAGCCACCCATTACCTCATAGTTAAAATTACCAACTCGATGAGTCCTTTTAGGGAGGTTTTAAATAAAGTGACAATAAAATAAGGCTAGATAGGAAAGAAATGATGATTTTTGGACCTTGGGGAATCTGTTACATCTGCTTTACTTGTGCCCTTGGGTAAATCAGTTGTGGGAAAAGATAGAGAGATTAAAAACAGTCTTTGAAATGACATTCCTAATGACTCACCATTTCAGAGAGCTTGGGAATTTAAGCTGCATTTGAAAAGAAGCATAAAATAAAAAATAAAAAATGCTAACATTATCTTTGATAATGTGTATCGGATAATGAATCGATACGCTTTTAATGTTGAGCAGACGGCCCAGAAGAGGCAATTATTTGAATTCCAATTTTCTTTTACTTCAGTCAGTTTACAAAACTGCAGGTACCCTACCACACATGCGTAAGGATGAATACAGTTAGACCCAAGACACTGATCCTTGCAAATCAGAAAAGCCGATCTACTATTTCTATTCCAGGGAAACGTCCAGTATCTCAAATTGTATCAGCGTTCTCCTTTGGAACGAAAAGCCAGGATTTTCCACAAAGTTACGTCTAAAAGAATTGGGTTTGAAATATTAAACTTGCTGAAGTATTTCACTCTGTCCTAATGCAATTCAGTTTATATCGTTGCTGTCAGATGAGAAGAAGGCAAGAAATTCAAACACATCATGACAACCCTCTCTGAAATCACTCTGCTTTTTATATGCACTTCTAAAGCATGTTGCTTGCCGGGTATCAAGTGAATGAATAATACTTTTTGGTTTGCTAGCCTGCCAAATGCACTCTATTAATTGCTAATGAATTGTTAAATGCCTGGCAAATCACTCAGACAAAGCAACAGAATTTCTGAAATTCAGTCCCAATAATTTGACACTTAATCAAGAAAAAAAAAAAGAAAAAAAAAAAGGAAAAGGAAATATGAAAAGATACAAAGAATATGCTTTTAGCCATTCTTCTCTCTCCTTCTCCCTTGATCTATAATCACACCAAATCATTGGAGATACGGCTCCATTCCTCTCAAGCCTGTGTTGAAAGAGTTAAGAGTTTAAGAGTGACAGGGGTGTCAAAAACTATTCCTCTTCTTCCTCAGCCTCTGAGTATTGACACAGGATATTTTCTTAGCGAGGTTTGAAAGGCATCATGAGTTCCTGAGAAAGGAGTTGCCTCCGTGCCTCCTCACTCCATGTCCTGCCTTGGTACCGGAGAGCGTTGGGCAGGGGAGCCTTGGGGTGCCTGCTGGTGTCACCCCAACCTGCACGCTTCAAGGCGTCCTGAAGGGGCTTCTCCACATCAGGATGAGCAAGGGAGGCTTTTGTGTAAGCTCTGTCAAGGTGTTAGATGACCACATGGTTCTAACTTAGAATTCTGTACACCAAGATTTCATAATTCATTACATGTGATCAATACTTCTAGGAGACAAGTATTCACTTGTATACAGTACTGGGGGTCTCCAGGCCATGCTGGCTGTTTACAATTACTGCATTTATGATTTCTCCAAAGAAAGGGATTCATTTATATAGGGTTTTCTATTCCTTAAAACAAATGTGAACCAGCACTGACACAATTTAAAAAAAAAAGTTTCCCTTTGTGACAAAAACTAACTCCAGTTCAGCGTACATAAAGATGGATCTTGTAGGCTTTTTCAGAAGGAAACTTCTGCAGAATCTGTTTACCCTAGGATTGAACTGGGAAGGACATGAGAAAACGAACACTAAGACCTAAGGCATTTATTACCAAGAGACTACAAATGATTATTCCAAATGAGTACGTAAACTGGACGTGACCTACTCCGGGGGCTCTCACCCATGTCCCCACAACTCCTGGTTGCACTTTTTACACCAGGCGAAGACCCCCGCGAGCTGTAGCAAGCACCGAGTCGTGCTGGTGGAGGCAGCTGCCTTCAACGTGCAGTTGTGAGACCTGCAGGAGTCTCCCGAAAGCCAACGCTTCGTTTTTCTACCATTCCAGTTCGCCACCAAGAGGTGCCACCCTGCTTTCCTCCCAGAGCGTGCTAGCTCAGGGCCTTCTTCACTGCTCATTCCCAGAGGGAGACCAGAAGTGAAACCGGGAGGGAACCAAGCCAAAGCCCTTGAATGCTCAACCACACTGGCCCGAGCTGCTCCTGGGAACACCTGGGAACTTCAGAGATCCAAAACTTGTTGCAGGTGAAGGAAGAAAACACCCAGCCCTGTGCACACACCGACTTTCTGGCTGCCGAGCTGCCTGCCACTGCAGATTTTGTCAGATGAAGCTACGAGAATTGGTCCCCAGACTCTCAAATACTTCTGTGGCATACTCATCATCTCTGAAGCACGCTGTTATTTTTAAGCAAACCGTCTTAGTTTAATATCTGTCATATCCCTTGAAGCTTGCGCTTTTCTTCCAAATCTGCTCAGCTCTCCTAAATCCTAGGCTTACGTACCTTTTGAGGAACAAAACTAATGTTTGCCTGCCAAGCATTGGTCTGCTTTCATCTTGGTAACGTATTTCCCTCAGCAATTTCCCGTATCGCTCGCAATCCTGGATCCAGGCTTGTGGTAGCTAGCTGCAAGTGCTTTCAGAGCGGGGGATTGTTGCAAAGGGTGGGAGACTCAACACGTCTGGAGCATGCTGAATTTAAGCCATCGGACAGCAATGTAATTCACACCCCATCACAAAAAGCTTGGCTGTAGGTTGGGTCACTGGCAGAGGGAGTTTGGTGTGAAAATACTCTCTGATTCCCCAGGCTCTGGGAATTGTGCTAATATAAGGATGGCTGAGGACCTTTTGTAAGACCCTGGCCTGTTCCACAGCTGCTTTCAAAGCCCACAGTTCGGATTATCCCCCTACTCCAGTGGCTTTCCTTGAGCCCTCATATTGGTGACTGGTGAATCAAGAATTTCAAATTGCTTTACTCCATTTTAAATCCTACTTGCCTCTTTTTCTGCATTTTTTTAACATTTAGGCTTTGGTAGCTATATCTTATATATGTATTTATGCTATAGACTAACCAAGAATAAATCATACAAGTGGAAAAATATCAGGAACAGAGTAGGAAAATAAAGTAATGCAGTTCTTTCTGTGGTCGCTGACCCCACAGACTACACAGAGAATATCTGATGCTCTTCAGATCCGGCATCCTTTTGAAAAGTAAAAAAAGCTATATGATAAAAGACCTGCAGCTCCTTTACCATGTCTGGTGTCAAAGCAGAGGATCTGTGAACTGCCCCAGCTGAGGAGCCCTCTCAAACCCATTTAATTTGTTAAGGCTCTGGGATAGCAGAGGCTCATTCACTGCTCCCAAGTGGCCTGTGTGTTACTTCATATCAAGGGGGTTTGATAAAGTATGAACACGTGAAATTTCAGGATTTTCCAGGCCTATTGGCAGCTCTTTTGCACTGCCTCTCTTCTGCTAGTTATGCGTGTGCATTTAAGTATTGCATTTCTGTTTTCAGACCATTCCACTTCCCCATTTTTACTACCATAATGCTGTTGGTGGTCATGGTCTCATCACCAGGCCCACAGCTATTGCCTTGCTAAGGCTCCAGCCCCTGCAACCAAACAATTGCAGCAATTTCTGCATGTATTTAAGCAATGCACACAAAGTGGCCCCGACAACCTGGGAGGGCAAGAAGCTTTCTGTACGTCAGGCCTAATACTGTGAAGTGAGGTGACACAAGGCTGTGTCCGAAGCTGCTGTGCTGCGTGGCCCCGTGCAGGTAGGTGCTTGTGCCCCTTGGGAATCCATCCTCGGCCTGGCTGCTGCCTGGGGCTGGATTCAGCAGGATGACATGTCTACAGGATTTGTTCCCTCATTCTGCAGCTCTGAGCACAAGATCATCGGCCGCAGGACCTGGGGCTGCAGCTCCCTCCCAGTACCCAGCTGTCAGTAAAACTTTCCAGTAAGTGAGACCCCATAAGGAGGTGTCAGTGATGAAGACAACCCGAGAAGAATCCTCTCAGCCTCAGTGCTGAGCACACTCATCAATCATTTATCTCTGCACCTTCTGGTGGCACCAAAGCAGCAATATCTGCACGAGCCCCTACAGCTCGTGCACAGATGGTCTCCCACGGCTTGTGCTGCAGGAGAACTCTCAGCATGAGTGAGAGGGCTCAGGAACGGGGGAACCACCGAGGTTATTCACGGGGACAGTTTACATGCTCAGCTTTGGGTACTAAACAGTGGAAAACAAGGCAGGCAGTGTTTCCTGCAAGTCTGGGAATTCTGACCTGTTTCTAAACAAGCATCTGTTTGCTCTGAGCATCAAACCCATAAACAAGCACAGGAAAAAACTTCTTGCGAAAGCAGTGAGATGGAAAGCTTTCAAACCCTTTAAAATTTCTGACATCCTTTAAAATTCCCATATAAAATTCCTGAGATGTGTTTTCAAGCAGAAACATCGCCGAGGCTTCCTGGCTGGGTTGGCTGTGGCAGTTCTTGGAACGGCAGAGCAGAGATGGCAACCACTACGGGTGATGCCCAAATCCTCTCGCCAGGAAAGCAAAACACACAGTGGAACTAGTTCATCTTGATTCGTTTGTCTGCCTTTTGATCCCTGGTGAGCCACTTCCACTGTGCAAGTGTTGTTAAGCATGAATACCTGGTCCACACTCCCCCTTTCCCCTGCAAAGTAGCTTTTATAAGCTATGCATTGATATGAGGCAGTCCTGTCACGTGTGAGAGGCACCCACAGCTGGGGCTGTGACATGTTCCTGGGCTGAAGGCTTCAGTTGCAGCCCTAGGCTGAAAAAAAAGGGTAAGAAAAGGAAAAAAAAAAAAATCCTCAATGTGATGATGCCTAAACAGAGCCCACTTTTCAGCCCCGCTGATGTTTTCTTCTTCCAGAGGGATGCGAGTTAGACTGCAACTCTACCTAATAGCCTCGTGATAAGGAAAAGATTAAATCTCAAAGGAACACACTAATCCAGAAGCCATACCACAGTAACAGTGGATAACACACCAGCTCCATGGGAGTAGTGGACAGAAACATTCCCAGCCCAGAGCAATGCTCTCAGGTGCCAGTGCCACCGTGTTACTTTCCTTGCAAGCCTTGCGTCCCATCCTGCAGCACTCTGAGAGCCTGGCCTGGTCCTCTTGATTTCCTTGACTTAAGTTCCTTGACGCTGCAGAGCCACCGTGGATGTGGGTCAGTGAGGGACAGGAGCTGGGTGAGGGCAGGGAGGAAGGCGCTGTAGAGGCAGGCCGCTTCTGGCAGCGGTGCAGGTTTCCAGTCAGGGCGGGTGCAGGGAGGCCCATGAGAAATGTGCCTTGGCCCTCAGGAGGCTGCCCTGGGACTTCAAATTCAGCTCTCTAGGGGACAGGAGGTCGATCCCACTTCTCAGCAGCTGCGTGTTGTGGAGTAAAGAAACTAAAGCGAAAGAGCTGGGTGAAATCAGACATGTAGGGTGTTGCCTGTGCTCGAGCTGCAAAGCCCTCTGGCCGTGCACGCCTTCAGAAAAGGTGCACAGCCCTTCCTCTCGCCTCCCTAAACACCCACCCGGCTCACTCCACAGTCAGACATTCCTGGAGCAGGGGTTTCCAAGGCCGGTACCAGGGCAGCGAACACGGACACGTGCCTGTCACAATGAGCGGTCAGTATCGTGACCCAAATGCAGGATCCCATCATCTAGGCTGGTTCTGAGTATCTCAGAGAAGGAGACTCCACAGCCTCTCTGGGCAGCCTGTCCCAGCGCCCTGTCACCCTCACAGTAAAGAAGTGTTTTCTGATAGCCATGGGAAGACCAATACATCTGCTTGGAGGTCCACAAAACCACAGCTGTGACTGAAAGAAGGAATACAGAAAAAGCCACGGTGAAAGCAGCTTCCTAGGCCTTGTTTTAGGACCTGTCTCTTCCACAACCAGGCCTCGCTGTTGTATTTTAGGTTGGGGGTGTCTGTGTTTCCTCATGAACATCCCCGGGTCCCAGCACAACCTCGGGGTACACGGCGGGGCTCAGCAGTGGAGAACATGAGGGCCTTTCTGCCTTGACACTCGACTTGCTGCGCTAACGCTTTCTGGAAGTCAGATTTCTGTTTATTTATAGACAAATGAAAATATTATGTCTACTTTCATGTGGCAGGCTCAGAAAACAAGAAACAGTCACAGGAAAAGCATTTGTGATGGAAAGTTGCTGTCCTCTCCCTGGGACCGTTTGGTCTGTGAGAAGAGAAGGAAAACGGGGAGGGGGGAAGGGATATATAGATATATATATATGCATGCATATATATAGTCTGTATGTGTTTATATTTTAAATATATATTATATATAGAAGTAAGAATCATAATCTTAGAAGAAACCACTATGAATATTTCTCATTAACATGAGAAGAAATAATACTGGTTCTTATAAGGGTCAGAAGGCAGCAACGTGTGCTCCACGGATGCGCACATCCTTGGTGGGAGCTGGAGGCCTGGACATCGGTAGTTTTTGTGAGGGCATGAATGAAGGACAAATAAATCCAGGCTCCAGCTCCCACCCTAGCTTTCCTCTGGGAAGCCTCCTGGCATGCTCCTTGCTCTCTGGGTTTTTGAAAACCAATTATAATGTCAATTATCATATTTTTATTCTTTCCCTCTAATAAAGAGCATCCCTAAGAGTGTCTCATCCACATGCCTTTCCTCTACTGCACCCAGCATTTCCCCAGCTTTGGCCAAGCTGGCGGCCCTGACCCCCTTCCCTCTCTACCTGCCACATCGCCTCTGTGAGCCCCGAATCCCAAAAAATCAGCAGCATCTAAAAATATCAGCATATATATATAGCATATATATACATAGCATATATATATATATCATTGGAGGCCCGACTCACCCATGCAAAGTGCCATCCTGCGGGATCAGTGCTACAGGGAGTGCAGAAGGTGCACGTGGCCTTTGCACTGTCCCTGCCAAGGCAGATTGCATTGCTGCAAAGTACTTGCTGGGGACCAAATCTGTCCTCGCTGGAGGAACCTGCTATACCACAACAGGCATACGTGCCTTTGTTTCTACTCCAAAAACAGAGCGCAGTTTGAGGAGGGGCTCAATGCCATCCTTCTTCCACAACTTTAAGAGCAATTTTGAAAATTGCTCTCTTGTGACCTCAAAAAAATACATAATTTTCTATAGGAATTGCAAATATGAGAATTCAGGGAAAAAATCTCCCATCAGGAAGACATTTTCCCAGACTTGGATGCTACAAGCAGCGGAGCCCAGCGCGTGTGCAAACACAACGTGCCTCTGGCCTGAGCGGGCGAGCAGCACATAATGGGGCAAAAATCACACGTGGTGACACCGGCGAACATGCAGAGCACGAAACCCTCTGCTAGCTCTCCCAGAAAAATAGCCTTGAACAAACCAGCCCCGGGCCATTTCGGACGGCAACAAAGCTAACAACGAAACCAAACAGAGAAATATCCTGACAGACTTCAGCTCAGTGAGCAAACAAACACAGAAACCCGGGTTCCAAAGAGCGGGGGAACTCAGTTATGAAACGAGTTTTTGGTACAAAAGGAAGCTTAAAGCCACCGCTGGTGATCAGGCAGGGAGGAGGAAGGTCGCACTGGGTGTCAGGCCACACTTCACACACACACAGATCGTTCAATCAATATTTGTCCTGGAATCGTACCCGGTGGAAAATTTCGAATTGAAAGGTCAGCATAATTCAGTGCTCACTTTCATTCATGCTGCATGCTTGGAAGAACGCGTGTTTTTACATCTAGCACAAAATAAGCTTCATAAATCCAAGGATTTTTTTTTAACCAAAAAAAAAAAAAAAGACAGACATCTTGGAAGTAAGCCCTGTGTTCGTAATGCCTCTCAGTTACACCTTCAGCGGGACAGGGACCTCTCGCCTATGATTTTAGCAAAATAACCGCGGCACGAGGGGGGCTGTTTAAATCCCCAGGCTCTGGACCTAATGGCACAAATCCACAAACGTGGGTGAGAAGTGAAAGCTCCAGAAACCTCCCCAAAGCCGGGAGCATGGGCACTGCTGCTGCCCCGGCACGCTGCGAAGGGCTGCACGGGGATTTATCCCCGCCGCCCCTGCCTGCCTCGGCCATGCCGGCATCGGGGGTTTTATTTAAGGTCACTCCAGGAACAGCGGAAAGATCTAATCCCGTGATCACCAGACAGCTGTTACCCCCTGCCTTTGTGAAAATGATGATCTCAAGTTGAGGATCTTGTTGCCTTGAATCATTGTTTTTTTTCCCCCCGTGTGTTTGCCGTAACAGATTGTTTGCTCGCATTCGGACTGTAAGGTCATGACTCAGTTTTTTTCCCCCTATCAAGAATTAAAGGAAATTTGAGTGTGTGCGGCCCTAAACATGGACTTTAGAATTTGGCTCCAAAAAAATAATAATAATTAAAACACAAACAAAACAAACTAAAAATAGAGAAAAAAACAACGCTCTTGCCTAGTGACTTAATTACAACGTATGCACAAAGCACAACAAATCATCCAGCTCACTCAAGGCTGTGATACAGCTGATGGGTGGCATTCAGATAACTGCCACAGGGGCAGGACACCTTGAAGTCCTCAAAACAGTGTTGTTTTGTGGCTAACGTGAGGTATTGATACTCTCTAAGACAGTGCACAGGGTAATTTCAGCCACGCAGGGGAAAGCTCTGCAGAGGAGAGCCCAGTTAGAGAAAGAAGGCAAATAAAGAGGCAGGATGACTGCTTCCAGTCACAAGCTTGCATGGAGAAGTTTATTTTAACAGCCTAGCTGGAAATTCACTGGAAAAACAGCTCCATCAGCCCTATCAGGAAGAGTCAGCACCGAGATGATGTTCCTCCGTCGGTCTGCCCTGCCAGAGCACCCGTGCTCCAGCACAAGACAAAGCATGGCCGTGTCCCGCATCAGATGTGCTGTACTCCTCATGCGGCTAATGAAAAGGGAAAAAAAGCCCTTAAGTCAGTCACGCCGCGTTAAAGATCACTCTGATGGACTTCAGCCTTGCTGAAATCAGCCACCGTGCACGCAGCGCCGCGTTGCTTTCAGAGGGCAGAAGGATGAGCGCAGGGCACTTCCCAGCTCGAGGGACCCCGCACCTGGGGGAGCTGGCGTAGCACCATCCTGGTGCGGTCACGGCGAAGAGCAGCCCTCTTTCTCCTTCAAACCACTGCTCTTCCACCCGTGCACCTCCTTCCAGTGAAAGCATTTGCCTTCAGGTTAAATCTGACCCATGCCACCGTCATCTGGGGAGAGGAAAGTCCCTGTACAAAGAGGGGCACCCCGGTATACTCCCTGAGGCAGCATTTATCCTGAGAATAAACAAGGCCGGCACGCTTCACGTGCACTACCAGCCTGCTTCTAGGGGAGCTGTGCTTTCTAGGCTTCACCCACACAGTGCTATTGCTTTTGCATTTCATAACACTTGCAAGGGAACACTCGGAGCGGGGAGGGAAAAGAAAGATCCTCCGTGACCGTGTTCGGCACCGAGTGTTACAGTGCCCTGCCGTACCTGCTTGCTGGCTCTAAGCTGGGGGCAAAACTGCAAAAATTCAGGCACGGTTCAAACGATGTTTCATGGGAGTCACTCTTAATGCTCTGTGATGTATTTCTTTAAATAGCCATACATTTGGCCTTAAAACTACTTGGCTTGGTGCCCTTCAAAAATACCTACTCTAGAAACACTTGCACGCTGAATTTAAGCATTTGAAGTTCCCAGAAACACAGCCCTACTTTCATTTGTCATTGTCTCAGCCTTCATGGTCCATCGTCATCCTATTTTTCTCTGCATCCAGGTGTACTTCATATACAGCAATAAAAGCAAAACAACCCTCAGCCTACTTTGTTCTAGTTGGCAAGCAAACACTAAAGTCTCAAGACTAGCAGATGGCTAGTCAAACAAATTCACGTCTTATCAAGCTTACAAAGGATTAACACACCCATGTTTTTGCTGTGCAGTTCTCCTCTGAGCTATAAAGATCGTTCTAAAGACAGAAACTGCAAACGGCTGTTTCCAAGGGTACAGTATATGCTTCACGATATATTATCAGAACAGTGGCTCCGCTGAAATGCTGGTTAGGCGTTGTAGCTCGTCACTTTGAAATTCCTGTACCTTCTTAAGCACAAAAATACAGAGGGGTGGCAACATGCCCTTGCTGTTAAGAGCAGGTGGAAATTTAAACCAGGAAGTTTCTTGATATTATACAGAATGTCAGCACTAATCAAAGCTTTGATTAGAGTTGAAAAGGCCCCTTCCAATCCAACCCATTCTGTGATTATTTATAGTCTGTTCTTCTTTGCTTCTGTTTCTCAGAAACGTGTTTTCCACCCTCAAAAATAACAAATCACTCAGGTGAAACTGTACAGGAAGGAGGGACTTCGTGGCCCCTTGTGAGCTGCTGAGGTGGCCTGAACCAGCAGTGCACAAAACAGGGCAGACAGCAGATCTCTCCTGAAACGTGCTTCAGTTTCTCAATACTAAGCACTGATCCTACCTTATCACCAACAAGCCCATTGCTCCAGTACTTTTTCTGGAGTTTTCTACTGGTGCCTGAAGTCTACTGAGTTTAACGCACCTTCAGATTTCTTCAGGGCCAGCTCACCATCACCTGCCTAAAGGATAAGAAGGGAAATGGCATACACAAGGTCCCCTTGCCTTCAGCAGGTGGATGCCTCATGGCCACCCTCTGCACCTCAAGTGAGGTACAAGACGAGTTGCACCAAGGCTAGAGCACCAGCAAGGAAAGCCAGGGCTACGCCAGCAGAGACAAGACAGTGATGAACCAGCACTGAGAACAGAACTAGAAAAGTTTCAGCAGTGATTACAGGAGGAATAAGGACAAGACCGGAGGATACAATTCTGACATCCTTGTTTCATTTGTTTGTAGAAAAATGGTATTTCTGGACTCATAGTACCAGATGGGACATGATGGGACCATACTTGAGGTTTCATTTACATCTGTCCCCTTGATGTACAGCACATCCGACTCCATTTACTGGGTAATTCCCCCCAGTTTACGAGCTTGCCTTGAAATTTGAGTCCCAGCCTCCTTACAATTTCCACTATGTCCATTCATTATCTGCTGGTTAAGAACAACAGATTAAGTTCTGTCTCCTTCATATCACTTATGTGCATAACAGCTACTTTGCTGGCAGTTTTTACAGTTAGGAATTAAAAATTAAGCAGATACATTTGATCAGCTTCAGTTCAGGGTATGAACACTCAGAATACTGATTCAAAGAAATATTCAGCTAGCTACAGCAATTGTTTCATTCTCTGATGGGTCATATTGATTTTTTGTTTGGTTGGTTTTTTGTTGTTGTTTTTGTTTTTTTTTGTTTGTTTGGTTGGTTGGTTGGTTGTTTTTTTCCCCTGTAATCCCTTCTTTCAAAGGCATCCTTGAGAGAGCTTTGAAGTTCCACGTTTTTTTCCTGTAAGCATTACTCCTGCTGCAAGTAAACATTACAGCAACATAATACTCTTACAATATACAACACAAGACCTTGTTTCTCAGAGGAGATATGCATTGAAGGCAGCTGTTAACATGAAGCCAGATTTTAATAGGCTTCCTCACAACGAATACTACTACTTTAATTCACCTATAGTCCTATTAAAGCGTATGGGATTACTGCTGCAGCATGGTGCCTTTCAAAAGGAGTACCATCAGTGGGATGCAGCTCTTGGAAGCAACACCATACTTGCAAGGAGGGTGTGAACAAGCTTTTACTATTGAGGATCTACTAGCTAGTCCTAATGACAGTTTTAATGTAGCTGATAGCATCTTGCCTCATTGACAGAGTAGAAAAAAAAATAATTAATTAGTTCTGAAAATGAGTGAATGTAATCCAAATATCACAGAAAAAAATAATATTTACGGAGAATTAAGTTTTGTGCTAAACCCCAAGTTTTTAGCCAGGAGTCACCTTCTCTTGCTATAGAAGCCTCTTGCTATGAGGAAGCTTGTTCCCATAGGAACACAGTCATGCTGGCATGATGGAAACAGCTAAAACATTTCCAAAAACAGCCAGCAGAATAGTTCTGCTACATATCCTTGCTATTGCTCTAGTTTGAGTGTATTCATTATGTCCTATTATATCTGGTTGGATTACATCCCCGCAGGGGAAAATGAAATATCTATCTCTCTATATATACTTGCATACACACACACACACACACACATATATGTCTTTGGCTATATATATATATAGCCAAAATCTAGTTAATTCCTTTTTGGTGTGTATCTGAACATTTTCTTTCTTTCCTGAGGGGCTAGCACAAAAAAAAACAGCCACCTCCAGAGACATTGCAGTAAATTAGAAATAAACTATTTATTTTCACATTGGAAGAAGGAATTACTGGTGTGTCAAGCTTCCAAACAGAAAGACCTGCAGATGCACCAAATACAGACAAAATGTCATGCTAGCAGAGCTGTTCTCTTCTGCTACATTGCCACATCTTTGAAATGTTCAGTTTCCTTTCTGGCCCTTAACTGAGTTTTATTTTGTGATAAACTTTAGAATGGATTTCACGGACTTTCTCCAGCATTTACTTCTTCACAGCTTAAAGGATTTATCCTTTCCTTGGGGCTCAAGGAGGCTTGAATTTTAGTCTTTTGATTTGAATGCAGTCTCTCTTCTCTGGCTTTCTTTTACACCTAAATGCTTCTTTTATTTAAACAGCCTCATTGATCTCTGCATAAAGATTATTACATGAAGATGCTGCTCAGTTGGAGTGGAGACAGCAGAAGACTTTGGATCTCTCCTGCCATGGGACCACTTTTCCATTTGTTTCATTTTCTTTTGCTGCTTATTTTTTCATTTTATTAATTTTCTTTTGGCAGTTCCCTGCCAAAACTTTTCTGAGGGAAGAAGGCATCCCGTTCAGACCATTTTTTAGCAGTTTTAGTCGTTATCAGACTATGCAAGATGTGCATATAACAAGTTGTGGTTATTCGGGGTAGGATTGAGCTGCTGTTTTGCCCCCTGAATTGCAGCCAGCTGTCTCTGGTCATTCCTCTGAGGATGAATTTTCTGTACTTCATGAAGGCTGGACTCCCTCCCCATCCAACACAAAAGCAAGCAGTAGGATTTAGGGGTCTCCCTTAGGGGTCTCCCTTCACACACATCTTGGTGTGATGAAGAAGAAAACCCATTCTCCAGACATAACCCTTGGGCGTCCATGCCAGGGTCGGGCCACCTATGCCGTTTCTGAGTGTCCCCACACCCTAGCAGGCCCTCAGCCCCCTCAGAGAGTTCACCTGGCCACAGGGACTCCCAAACATCCACACACCAGCATTAGCAGTGTTTATTCAGGGTTTTTGGGGGAGTGGAGCTGCCCTACCACCTCACACCCGGCCTGTGGCCAAGACTGGCCCCAGCCCCGCCAAGGTCACCGCCACTCCGTCTCCCTCAGTGCGTTGTGCCAGTTTATCTGGCCGCCCTGGGAAAGAGGCAGAGCTGACCTTGCTGGGCACTATTATGCTGGAAATTCGCCCGTGGCAAATATTTGCACAGGAGTATTGTTCAGAGAAGACCCAGGCAGGGCCTGTGCCCACCATGAGGGCAAGGAGAAGGGGCCCAGGCCACGTGTGCAGGCTGGCCGAGGTGGCATGAGGGGAGCCTGCTCTACTTCAAGGGTTTCAAGATTCCTACCAGCTGGGGACGATCTCCACCTGCTGAGGATCTCCTGAAGTTCACAGGGCTTGACAATTTACCCTGAAATCCTGGAGCATACCGAGCGTGGCGTTCATGGGGGATCGCATTGCACACAGGCAGAAAAATGCCATTGAGACAGTGCAAAACCTCAGCTCGCTCTGCCAAAATTTTCCATGTGCCTCCTTCGTTCACACTGAATTAAATATTTTCAAGAGGAGAAAAAAAAATCCCTTGAACTTTTTTTTTTTCTTTTCAACTTGGTTATTAAACTTTTACAGACAGGATGAACTCATGCAACAGTCTCTGAAGTAAAACACTCCAGCAGCATGCCCATTTGGGAACTTCAGATGCTATTTATTTAATGTTTTTACCCTCACTGAAGACCGTGTCTCAGAAGGTGTCAACAGTATTTTCCCTCTCACGCAGCAACTTGGTCAGACTGTCCTGTGAACTGGAGGATTTTCCTACCCTAGGCAGCCAACGTACCTAAAGACTTGCTCACATGAATGTTTCAGAAACCTGCAGCTATGTTTTAAAATTATCCCTAGACGATTAAAAATTAACAAATACCATGGTGATGACGGATGTTCTCCCAGGCTTCCCACTGAAATCTTAATATCCAGTGATTCTATATTCAATTCCAAATTATCTCAAAATGGTAAAGAATGGGATAAATCACAGCTGTCACTTTATGAAAAACATAAAAAAAAGCTCTTTTTAGTGGTAAGTCTTGTTTTGTTCTACTGCCATTACAAGCTGCTTTTTATTTATCTGTCTGCTTAAGGAGACTGCCAGGAAGACAGGACATTTGCCTGTTCTCCTCACCTGAATAAAGACCACTGCATTCTTGAACCTCACACCTACGTTAACTTACTATGATACCAAAAAAAAAAAAAATCTGAAGAAACTGCAGTGAGACAAGGACAAACACAGACCAGAATTGTTTTCTGCACAAGTGTCCACGGTTTTTGTTTTCCAAGGGAGGGAGGAGCTATGTGGCCCTGTTCCCATTTAATCACACAAATAGGAGCCAGAAACTGCTACATTCCAGTTGTAGCTCAGACACGGCCACCTTCCTTGTTTTGTCTACTTACCCTGCAAGCTCATTGCAGCACGGGTCAGCATTTTAGCAACAACTAGTAAAACAGAGCTCCTGTTTGAGTGTGGGTCCTTAAGGGATCCAGAAGTATATACAGCAAACAAACACCACCAACAACAGAAATCCTCAAACCGAGCCTAAGTTGAATGAGTAACTTTAAAAATACAAGTGTGCAAAAACTGAGGAAGGAGAACTCAGGCTGGGTGTGCTTCCCCTCAGCCCCCTCGCAGTGCATCCATCAGAAGGGAGGACGGTGTTTTCTCCTCGTGCAGCTCCTTCCCTCCCTGCACCCAACCTTACGGCTCCCTCCTCTGCACCACTTGCCTGTCCCGAACCCATATTTCAGCAGCTGCCTCCACCGTGACCCAGAACAGCTGGGAACATCCCTTCCTGCACTCCTGTAGGTCTGGGGACTGGGTGCACTCAGCTAGTTCAGGAAATGCAGAAGGCTGAGGTTTGCTCAGGGAAGACATCACAGGCAGTTTTAGCTGCTAGGCAGTAATAAGTCTCCAGCTAGCACATGCATGCTATGATTCAAAGGCTTAAAATCGGACCGAGGTGGGTGGATTTTGACAGGAAGGGCACTCCCTCCTCCTTCCCCCAGCCCCACCTCAGACACAGAAGCCCACCTCCTAAATTCTTGTTTCAGTGCAGGAATGCTTGGGGATTTCAAAGCAAAGGTCAAAAGAATTTCTAATGTGGGCGAAGCAATGTGTTTTTCTTGTTCCTGCTCTTGGAGCTGGCATAACCATTTTGACCAAAGTTTCCTGAAAAAAAAATGTTTGGCCTGAAGAGGATCTAGCATAGAAAATGCCAAGGTGTTACAATGGAAAATGTTAAGTAGTCTTATTAAAAAACTGTTGCCACCAGCCCCACCTAAAGGTATGGTATGTTGGAATAATGATATATATTCCGGTTTTGACCACTTAACTAGAGTGCCCTAATTTCTTGAAGAGACAAACATCTACCAAATTGGCCCCACCACCCACACGTGTACTGCTAGCCTACTGAAGACCTCAGAAGCCTTTCAAGGCGGTACAACACGCACACAAACACCACACATGCCACACCTCTGACATCTTAAATAATTAGCAGGTTAATTTGGTGACCTTTATATCTGCATGTCAGCTGAGCTGTGGAGGCACCGTTTCATCTTCGCCAAGGGCATCTGCTTCTGCGCTTCCTGACAGTTATGCACAGGATCTTGCCCACAGTGCTCCAACCATAATGCTAGGCGACCCCAAATCTCTCCCACTTTACCACTGCTGTATAAGAATTCTGTCTATGTTAACTAGCTAATGTTGGCACACACCCTAGAACAATGCAAGAAAACAAAGTTAGGTTCCTGGTAAAGAGACAAGTGTGGGTCTCTGCATATCCAGGGAACTCTGTTTTTTAAACAAGGCAACAAGCATGTTAGTGTCAAGCTTTTATATCCAATTAGCAAGAGCAGACTTCAAAAAATAAAACACTCAGGCTCCTGAAGAATTACCAGTGGGAAGCAAGTACTTAGCTTTTCTGAGAATCAGGCTAAATTTACAACAGACTTAAGGTTAGGGCCTGGCACTGAAATAGGACTTACTATCCAGATGCAGTATTAGTCTTTTGTAAAGAATTTGTACTGTCTTTATCCAATTTCCATTCTTAACTATGGCTTTCAGTGAAGTGTGTTTAAATTCCCTCTATTTTATTTCTGCCAGACGCTCCTTTTAAGCAGAAGGATTATTAAATTCATATTCCAAGTCCTTCTTCAATGTTACAGCTTCTTTCTTCTATTGAAGTGCAATTGTATTCCAAAAAGGGACTTTGGGGAGGAACTAAAAAAAGCCAAATCGTTTATAAGATCGCTGATTTATTGTTTCTCCGAAGTCTTGCACAGCAAGTGTGCTCACAGGCTACAGAAATCTGCCTAGCTGCTGAGCTCCGACAGTGGGATCCATGACCATGGGTAACAGTTGCTTCTGTTCTCAACTACAGAAGTGACGCAGTACCACCTTCAGATGACTTCTCTGCTGAGCTTTGCATATAACAACATTACCGGGCTGATCCTGACAGTCAGAAAACAATGCTGTGAAAACGGCAAGAGAGAATTGCATTTGCTTTTCCTTCCACTAGCTGCCTTCCTCCTGCAGCTCTAACGTGTGTCAATGACAATAAGAAACTTGTTTTTATCGCCCAAGCACACAAACACTGCACTGAGGACACTCAAGCACTGGCCTGGTGACTCACGTTGGTGACTCAGGACTGGTTATTCCTGCAGAGTTAACTCTCAATATAATACAAATCTTGTCTCTAACTCAAGTTCCAGGCAAAGTTTTCAATACACCTGCAAATATGTTTTTAAGCTTGAGGTGGCAAGCCATTCAGGCGCACAGCTTCGGCTCAACCTTCCGTGGCCTTTCAGACTTGCTCTTCAACTCCTGTTGGCTGCACACTCGCGTTGCAACAGGGCTCCCTTCGCACTAGTTACGCTAAAACCAAGACAACATAAGGCTTCCACGCTTGGATTCACTTTCCTACAAAGGCAGAGGCACCACTTCTACAGTCTCATTTCCCAGACTGGTAAATTGCTGAGCTTTCACTTTTTTTTTTCTTTTTTTTTTTTTTTTGTCCAATATCCCTCTACCCTCCTCAAAATCTTTAAACCTGGCCTCTCCACTCACCTGTGTCAACTGGCTCCCCCAGTTCCTCGTTGTCTCCAGACACCCACAGCTGATGAGTCTCTCTCTCTCTTCCAGCATTTTGTGCGCTGGGTAAAAAAGTTATCACGCTCTTCCACTCCTATTACCACTTGTCATCCAACCACTTACATAAGCCTGTGACCTCTGAAATAAAAACATTTGCTTGCACTTGGGTAGAGCTGGTTGGTTGGAAGAGAAATTGGAGAGGAAAATGATTTAAAAAACAGTCACAGAAGCAAGTTTCCAGAATATGTCTTTTTGGTTTTCCTTTCAAGTTTGCTATTTCCTCTAGTCAACCACCGGTTCCCCATCAAAGAAAAAAGTTTGAACCAGCAAAGTCAATTTGTTTAACATTTCCACATAACCTCCGGCAAACAAGACTCCTATAGCCCGCGCAATCATCTACAGTTCTGCTAAGCACAGATCAAAAGGATGTAAGTAACTAGGAAAAAAATATTCACCTTAGGTTGTACATATTCGTTTTAATTTGCTACTAAACATATAAATAGGTCTAGAGAACCTGGTATTTCTAACATGCCAATTTTCTCTGTACTGTGGTGCCCCACTCATTAACAAAAATAGCTTCACTTTAGACTGAAAAAGTCGTGTTTTTCTTGTTGTATGTTGCTTTCTCAAACGGGTTTGTTCTCGTGTGCAGTGGAAGGGATGTTTTAACCCATCTTCAGCAGCACTGTTGGAAAAGGCAGTCCATACCCACACGGTGCCCACAGGAGCATTTGTTGAGGTCCCCTGAGGAAGTTAGGCTGATGGGCACACAGATATGGGCTCTGCAGAGGTTGCAAGAGGTGACAAGAACCTGGTGACCTCAGCCAAATGCCCCAGCTTAGCAAAGACCTACAATTTATCCCAGTCCCTCTAACTTTGATGTAAGGAGGTTCGATAAACTCATCCATTCACATGAGTCTTCCCAATTGTACACAGTGTATCAGGTGCCAAAATGTATTTGGACACCTGTGAGGACAAGGGGGTCTAACAGTTTTCTCTAGAACAGCTTCAGAAGTGTTCTAGAGCAGAGGTTATGCCTCCAAAGCAACATAATGCTCACATTTATCCCACCACAAGGGGGATTTTGTAAAAGGAGCGCACACTTTACGCATAAGAATTGCCCCAGGTTAGACAAACCTCTTGAACCTGCACCCAGCATTTTGGTGGCGTTTCTCTTTTACCGTGCTTATCTCCTGGTAGAGGCTGGATTTGGAAAATACGCTCCTGGACTCAGTTGCCATAGCAAGCTTTTGAGCTCCGGGGAAAAATGCACACTGTGGCTTCTTCCTGTCAGAAATGCAAGAGGTAAAAAAGGAGTGTATGCCTCACTCAGCTGTAATGTGGAAGGTGTGACGTTCATGACCTACAACACAGAAGCAGTCCTCGGGTCAGAGGTCAGCACCCAGGGAACGTGCTGACTGTCAGGCTATGAAGCTATGGCACTTCCCTGTGTGGCCCAGGAGTCCTCCCCGAAAGAGTCCTGAATTCTTTTAAAAGTGGAACTGTCTCATAAGGCACCCTGAGCTTCTCCACGGGACCTGAGCGCATCGCTTCCCTAGCACCAGCCGCCCCACTGCCTCCTGCTGCAGCACCGGGGCTGCCAGTCGGGAGCAATTCCTCACGCTTCCTCTCCAAAAGAGAAGTTGGAAGGACTCGTGGTGATCACCGGGGTACAGAGCACCTCCCTTACAGACAGGATGTGCCAGCTGGGCTCTCCTCTGGGGAGGTGAGTCCGGCACTCAGGCCCACCCGCTTCCCAACCAAACCATCCGTCCCCGATGCACCACAGGGACGAGCACACCGGTGCCATCTGCTAGGGAAGACAGCATCAGCTTAAGCCTCAAGAGAGCAGTCTGAAGTGGGAATGCCCATCTCAAAATAGCACTTGGATCTAGAAGGAGGTGGGGGTTGGGAAACGCTCCCTTTCCCCCAGCATTTCCCATCCATGCTGCCTGTTACAGCATCCTTATCGCATCAGGAGCCTGCAGAGCCCACCCCAGGGACGTCGGGGCCTTAAAGGCAGGGTTTTGGGGCACCCAGGGTGAGTAAAGGCCAGACTTTCACAAATCAATCCGAGTCACAGAGCTCATTCCTAAGGTCATTGAATGCTCAAAAGGTCAGTTTTGAGAGGAAGGCAAACCTGGGTCCATAGCTGCTTCAAAATTAATAGCATTAGGTTTTCCTCTGTGACCAAACACCCAGCTTTGTTGATCAAATCTGCAAACTTTTGATCAAATCATAGGGGGCACTGCTTTCTTTGTGACAGTCTGAGAGGGCTGTAAACTATCAGCAAACTGTAACAGGGACATAATAATACACGTCATTGTAATGCTTCATGAAGGAGGTGCACGTTGCTGTCTCACAAGGACCGTGCGTGCTGGTGTTTGTGTTATCCAGCCCTTACATAAGGACAAAAACACTTGTAGCAAGGCTGAGCTGAGCCAGTGAAGCGATGAAGAAACGAAGGCGCTCCGTGCTGTGATGGCACTGGCCTCGGGCCAGTGGGGCTGGGGGCGAGAGGGCACCCTGAAAAACCCCACTGCCCCCGGAGCAGGGCAGAGCGAAGGCTTGGGGTGAAGGGGGTGAGGGAAGGGGGGTTTGGGGGTCTCGTGAGGTGCTTTAATGATTTGGGGGTCTCGTGAGGTGTTTTAATGGTGTTTTAATGGTTTGGGGGGGTCTCGTGAGGTGTTTTAATGGCGCTTTAATGGTTTGGAGGGTCTCGTGAGGTGTTTTAATGGCGCTTTAATGGTTTGGGGGTCTTGTGAGGTGTCTCCCGGGCCGCCGGCTCGCTGCAGCAGCCGGGCCGGGGTGCTGCCGGTGGGGACACGGCGGTGTCAGCCCGGCGGGCCATGTGGGCACAGACTCCACCTCCCCCTGCTCCCGCCCGCCCCCTCGCATCCAGGAAGGGAAGAAGAGGAGGAGGAGGAGGAGGAGGAGGAGGGAAGGGGGAAAGAAAAAAAAAAAAGCGGAGAGAGGTTGAAAGGAGGGAGCTCGCCGAGACCCACCCTTCTCCCTCCTCCTCCTCCTCCTCCTCCTGCTGCTGCGGGCTGCTGGCCGGGCTTTTGTTTTGCTCCGCTCCCCGCTCCGCACGTGATAGCCGCGGCACCCCCATGCGGCCCTCCGGGGCGGCCCCGCCGGCGGCCCGACGGCAGCCTCGCCCCGCCGCCCGCCCGCTGCCCTAGCGGGGAGCCCGGCAGCGAGAGCGCAGCGCCCGGCCGCAGGGCAGGGAGGCGGCGGGCAGCGGGCAGCCGGCCGGCACAGCCACGCGCAATGGCGGCCGCCGCCGCCAGCCCCGGCAGCCCCGCCGCCGCCGGGCCCCTGCCGCCGCCGCCGCCGGAGCCCTGCCCCAGGAAGGGGCCGGGGCCGCCGCTGCCAACGGGAGCGGGGCCGGCGGCGCCGCCGCGCGGCGACCCCCGTCGCAGGCAGGCCGCGCTCTCCTTCCTCACCAGCATCTCCCTCGACGGGCGGCCCCCGCCGCCGCCGCCGCCTCCTCCGGCCGACGGCCCCGCCGCCAGGCCCCGCCAGGCCCCGCCGCCGCCCCCGCCGCCGCCGCCGCGGCTGGGCAGCCCCCCGGCGGCGCCCGCCGAGCCCCCCCGGCCCCGCGGCGGGGCGGAGGAGGAGGAGGGCGGCGGCGAGGAGGACGAGGAGGAGGAGGAGGACGCCTTCGCCGCCGTGCAGGTGCCGGCCGCCGCCTTCCTGGGCGCCGCGGCGGCGGCGGGGAGCCGCGGCCGCCTCAACTCCTTCACGGCCGGCGTGCTGCCCGTGCCCTTCGGCCGCGCCAGCCCCCAGGGCGGCGGTGGAGGAGGCTGCGAGCTGGGGCAGCCCGGCCCCGCCGCCGCCTTCGAGCTGCAGCGATCCCGGTAAGCGGCGGCGGGGCACGGGGAGGGACGGGACGGGACGGGACGGGGGGGCGGCCCCGGGCAGCGGCAGGTGGGAAACCGCTTCCCTCCCTGCTTCCTTCCTCCTTCCTTCCTCCTTCCCTCCTTCCTTCCCCGCGGGAAGGCGTTTCCACCTTCATCCACGAGCTCTTGCTGCCCCTACATGCCGTTCCCCGCCTCAGGGCAACCTTTTCCCCGTTACCGAGCTCGCTCGCCCCGAGCGTGTAACCTCACCTCCTTGAACAACCACCGCTTTTGGGCTAGGGACGCGCAAATGCACGTGGGGCAGCTGCGCCACGCGTACTGAGAGCTCTCTCCCGCACCGCATCGTGCCCGGGTATCGCAGGCTGAGGGAGAAGCAGGCTGGAAGCCGGAGGAGACGACTGCGTGCTCCCAGCCAACCGCTCCCACCTTCCCTGCTCGCCACGCTCGCTCCGCGTCGCTCCCTCGGACAAGCAGGTAGACTTGGAGTCACGTGCTGTTGCTGCCAGGGTTCAGGAGGGTAACTGAGCAGAGGTTGCTGCAGAAAAAGCTCATTCACAACCAACTGGCTTGGAGAGATCGGGGGTACTCCAGGAGAGCACCCATGGCCTTGGGAGCTGGTTGTGACCCACAGGTTTGGGGGCTGCTGTCCTGCTCTGGAACTTGTCGGTGACAGTGCGCTCAGCAGTTCGCTCCTGGTGTCCGACAGCCTGCATTCTCCACAGCCTTCCACTTAGTGAGCTGATTATCCGTGCAGGATTCCCGTGCCATCTTTCTGTATTCCCAAGGATCCTCCTCGTTTTTCTGTGCTTGCACTCCTTGGTCCCGTGCTCGGCTCTGGGAGAGGTGCTCAGATCCCACCTGCATCACTTCTTCCCCCTCATCCCATCGTTGCTTTCCCTTGCCCCTCTTTGCTGCTCTCTGAATTCCTCCTTCCACAACCTGCCCGTAACGGCCCTCCCTGAGTGCTCTGCCGCTTGTGGTGTGCGATGTAAGGAAGGAGCTGGGTTTTGTTTTCTTGAGAGTTAGGTTCGGCTGTGGCAAAGACCTTGTGCAACTCCCCAGCACTCGCTGGTAGCGAAGCAGAGCTCCCCGTGAAGCCCGCAGCTCCGCTGACGGCCGTGACGCGGCACATGTGCGGTCCAGGGCAGGCTTTGGCTTGGGTTCAAAAGATGCGTTTGTGTTTTGGAAAACATATATTCTTAAATATAGAAATGGGACGGACTTGAGGTGGCGGCGTGCGCGCAGAGGTTGTACCCGGCCTTCGCTCCGCATCTCGGCGGAAAGGCACTGCTCGGGCTCTGATAGCGAGGCTCGCTCTTCGCCGCACGAAAAGATAAATCATAGGCATGCACGCTGCTGGCGCCAGCCCAAGAACAGGGAGTTCAAGCAGACCTGCTGCCGCTCTCCTAACGGAGACGAAGGAGCCAAATGGCCGGCACATGGCCTGCCCTTACGGGCGCGATGCGGGTGGGAGGCAGGGACCAGGCACCGGGGACAGACTTCGGCTCACCTGAAGGAGGATGCAGAGCAGAGAGGGAAATCAGGGATTTTGGTAGCTCCCGTGTACCTCTGCTGTCTCTCCTCCCTCCCTTTCGTTCTCCTTGCAGCAGGCTTGAAATTGAGTCTGAGGTGTTGTTTGAAAAGGCTAGTCCTGTGCTTGGACACGTAAGTTATGTGGTAACATGAAACCATTTTCTACTACCATATCAGGCAAGACGGGCTGCATTATGTTGTTGTTTTTATTTAGTTTTCAGAAACCATCGTGAACGTCTAATCAGAGTTTCCTGGCTTGTTTTGTTTTGTTTTGTTTGTGTTAGCAGTTTGTATAATTGTGCACTGGTTTATATTTAACAGGGTTATCATTAATGTGGTTTGGGTTTGTGCTCCCTGTGTATTCACGGGGAGTAAATGATTCAAAAAAGGACGTGGAGCTCCTAGCTGTTCGGAGGCTAGGGTGTAATTACACGTAAATGGGAAAAAACGCTTGTGCAGTAGTTGGCTTGTTGATGCCGAAGGCTCTTGTCTGGTGCTGAAGAAGTTTGTCTCAGTTATGTGGTGAATGGGCGGCTGAGGGCACTACTGGAAACTCGGGCCAGATTGTGCCACGGCTTTCCTTCGTGTCAAATTATAATTCGTTTTAATAGCTTCGTCTGAATTAGCCAGGACTTCTGTGGAACAAGATTTCAGCAACACCAATTTAAAATCATTACAGAGTCTGGAGGTTAGGTAATGATCCCATCCACGTACTTGTTTTTATGTAAGCCTACAGTTCTTCTTGCTGTAGTTTTCTTTGCAAGAAGCACCGTTGTTTCCATACGTGAAGGTTCCTTTCCTATACACGACTTTTTCCAGTGGCTCAGGTTGTAAGAAACGAGTGTGTAGGGAAACAAATCAGTGATTGGATTTGTAGTTTAAACACCACTTACAGTTGCAGTTGACTGTGTCACAGCAGATGGGAAGGGGAATTCCTCCTGGAGCAGCTGGTTTGGGGAAGGCAATAGAGAGGAATATCTGCTGAGCAATTGCTGGGCGGGGGGATCTAGTCAAAAGGATGTTTAAGCTACCGTGGCTCAAATGGATTTATCTTCAGAATTTATTGACCTACAGAACAAGTCTCATTTCCTGACTAATTCTGAAATTAATGTGTGATTATTAAAGCTCGTAAAGATTCAATTTGTTTCTACCCATTAGAAAGTCTCTGCGCCTTTCACCTTCCATCTCATTCAGTTTTGACAATGCAGAGGGGAGACAATTTCCTCGTTCAGGTCTCCACTCACTGCCACGGCGTTTTGTTGTGTAAGTGCTCAGGCTGTTATTGAAAATATGAAAGCATTTGCCTGTTTTAAATAGCTAGGTTCTGGCCTAATTATTCATCGTCCAGAGAGACGCAGTGGAGGGGGATGCTGGATTTGTAGACTTGCCCGGCCGTTGTGGGGCTCACGAGGTGCAAGCAGTTGTTGGCGCTGCAGGGAGCCCCCAGGATCACTGCACATCCGCAGAAGATGCCTCCGATCTTAACACCTCAGGGACAAAAGAAGAGCCTCTCAGAAACGAGTGTGTTGCGGGCAGAGTCCTGAAAGAGGAGCAGAACAAAAAGCGGAGGGCACTGTCCACCCTTCAGGGTCGTGCCAACGTCGGGAGCTTGCTTGTGAGCTGCTGGAAAAAACATCGGACCTTTTGTGTGCGATTGAGACTTGGTTATTCACTGAGCCTAAAGCCCTTCAGGCAGCCGGAGTTTTAGAATTAGGTATACAAGAACAGCGTGAAAACAGCAATTTAATGGTCTGAGAAGTGAATGGAAAGTGCACATGCTGAAAGTGCACATGCTGATCTTTTCATAGGTGTGCGACCTTGTGTACCACTAATCATTGCTGCCTCTGAAAACGGGATGCTTTGGTGACTCCTGTCATCGTTTCAGAAACCTGAATGGCCATCCCGTGCCACCCTAAAGAAAAATGTTCAAGAACAGGATTAAGGCTCTATAATAAGGGCTGTTTTGGTGGTGGCACCGGTGTCCTGCTGCTTTTGTCCTTGCCAAAGTGTTTGACACAGTTCCTGGAGGGCAGCCCCCCAGGAGAGGACTTGCTGTCCCCGTGCGCGCAGCTTGCAGGCTCCTGAGGGCCCCGTGAAGGACACGGAGCACGTCCACGTCCTGTGCACGTCCTGTGGCCCATGCTGAGAGAGGCTGGGTCCTCATGGTCACTTCAGGCACGGCAGGAGCAGTTGCGGACTGCTGGTGGGCTTGGAAGAGTCAGGTCTCTTCCTTCTCTTCCCTCCACACAAAGCCTGCGCGTACTGGAGGCTTGGTTAAATGGCATCCAAGAAGGGTTTGGGGAATTTGCTGGACATCTTGCAGGTCAGAGGAAGCCGTACCGACCAAGTCGTACTGGAAACATAAAGCCCCGTCTGCGTTTTGAGCTGTACACATGCTGAACGTGGCCAGCCCTGCATCCACAAAGGCTGGCGTCCGCCTCCGGTGATCTCTGCATGCCTCTCCCTGTGGTCAGGGCACAGGTTTCAGCCTCTCTCTGTGGCTTACTTGGAACATCTGTAAACATTGCTGTATTTCAGACATCAGTTGAAGTTGACCAGTGTTTCAGAAGTCACTGTAGTACAGTAATACGAGGACGCACGGACAGATGGACGGCATAGTTACATCAGCCTTGTTTCCTTAAGACGCAGAGCTTTAAACAAAATCCCCCAGAAGTTTGCTCTGGCATATTTCAGGCTTTATTATAATACTTAGCAAGCATCTTTCGCCAATAAGAAAGATAATATTCATCAGGCAAGAAAAAAAAACCCTTTGCTGTCAATTCTGAAGAGGAGCTGGGACAGAACGTAGTGTACACAACTACTAGGGAATTAATTAGACATCTTTATAGGCAGACACATGCTAAGACAGAGCTGCCTGTGCAGAAGTCTCAGAACTTGACAAGTTTTGAAGTGAGACGGCGTTAAAGCCGGATCAGTCAGCTGCAAAGCTCCTGTGCAGGCAGGCAGGCCGGCCCTTCTTGTTAAGAGCGAGCTACGCGGCGCTCTGTCACACGGTATTTCTGCAGGCATCCCTATGTGGTGAAAATCAGGAGCATCCATGTGACTCAGCAGCCCTCCAGACCATCACAAAAACATAGTTTGGTGGTAGATAGATGGGATAATGACAGATCATAGCTTGTTGGCATCTTTCGGGTAGGAAGTATGCTTTAATCAGTAATTATTATGACTTCGAGAATTATTCTGGTGAAGGACAGAGCTTAGTTTGGAGCAGTTGAAAATGGCTAAAATACAAATATGAGATTCCAAATATTCTGTCTGAAAGGAAAAAAAAGAAATCTCCAGTAATACTGATTCTATGGCTTCTCAGCTTCAAAGCAGTAAATGCCAGGTGGGCTGGCTGGAGGCTCTGTGGAGAGTTTGATGTGAGGTAAAGACAAGAAGCACGAATGGTGATTCAGAACCAAACACTGATTTATTTATTTTTCCTTACTTCAGCTGTTTGTGGTCTCTCAGACAAGTTCTCTACTACATAAACATAAAGGCTCATCTGCCTAATTTAACCTGAAAATGCAGGAGTTTGGTTTTACTTTTTGGAACTTTTGTACATTGAAACTTCGGTAGACACGACCTTAGCCCATGATAAGTATGGGAAATCAGATTCTGTTTAACCAATGCAAATATGCCTGCAAAATTCATCACCTCTGGCCACACGACCATACCTCCAAGGCCATAACCAGTCCTTTTGCTCAAACGCTCTGTTCTGCACACAGAATTGCCGCTGAGGAGTGCGGGGCTGCCTCGAGATACCAGGCTGAGCGACGCAGCAGGTGCTGTGAGACGCAAAGCTGGCTGCTTTAATAACCCAGCTGAAAAACCTCGTGCCAGTTTGCTGCGAGAAGTGCGATTGCTAGAAATTACGTTATTTGGCATATGGAGAGCCTGTATCTGCTGGCCTACAGTTTGCAAATAACGCACTGAGAAATGTAAGGAATGGTGTTTGATTTCATGAGAGGGGCTTAGCAGAAAAGTTTTGTTTGCTGCAAGAGGAAGGGTAAAGAACTCAGCAGATCGGTTAGGAGAGGAAAAATTCACTGCTGTTTGGAGAAAACATGATGTGCCAGTGGGAGACTTTCAGGAATCTCTCTGGCACATGTCTTCAGGTTTGCTTTTCAGGCTGCAATATGCAGATGTAGGAGAGTATATATTTAAGGGACTGTGAGGTTCCTTTACAGTGGCTACTGTGTTATATGCATAGCAACTGCCTTCCTGTCATGAATGTTAAATATATTTTCTGTTCTAATGATGTGTTTCAGAGTCAACATTGCTCTTAGCACAGCTACATTTCAAAGTTTTTGCCTAAGGAAGGTTTTCTGTTGTGGAAAGTTTAGAAGTGAATGGAAAGTTAAGCAAAGGCTAGTTTCCTTTCTGTACGGAGTGTTTTTTTCGTTGTTGTTGTTGTTTTGTTTTTTATAGAAGCCTGGGGGAAAAAAAGATTTGCTCCCCACGATTGAAATGTGTTTTTCTCTGCTTGTCTTGGATGGCAAAAGAAGGTATGTGCTTTCCGACCCAGGAGCCTGCAAAGCCCAAAGTATGCATTTACATATGTATGAAATTACTTAGGCAGGGTATAAAATTACTCGTGTAAATGAATCTTTGCAAAAAAAGGGATTTTTCTGTATAATATTGATGGGATAAGAAAAAAAAAATTGAAATCCAGGTAACTTTATTTTTAATAATTTTTCAGACAACAATGGATTGCATTTTGGTGCTCCATCAAGTAGTCGTATTACCAAGGCAAATATGATTACGGTTTCAAATCTATGTGTTGTCAAGACAAATCAGCCATAGGCGCATCAGTTCATAGGTAAAGGCATTCAAAAGAAGCATAAATTTTCCTCCAAAAGGAAAAAAAAATCCTCTTATTTTGTGTAACAGGAAAAATCTGTAAGGTGACACTGCGCTGACTTCTCTCTACACCACATCATTCAACCGGAACGAGACTTGTGGAACAAACAGGGGGAAACTTTTCTGCTTGCTTTTCTTTTTCTCTGGGCTTTGGTTAGGATGATGAGAGCTGAGAAGTTTGTAGTGCCTCTTGGTTTGTAGCCTGTTAGTGGGTACTGGTATCTTCAGCCATCCGCTTGCTCTCTGGTGTGCGTGGCCTGGCCCGTGACCCTACAGGACACATCTGCACGTACTTTTTCGTGTAGCAAAAGAAGTGATGCTGCAGTACGGTGGCAGTCCTAGCACCGCATCGACAAATAGCAAACCATAGGTGCTGTTGCAGTCCTCGAAGTTGAGGTTGTGCCTTCTGCAGCCTGGGGAGGCTGGTCCTCTCTCTGTCCTCTTCCCTCTGTGTTGCATCCTCTCCCTTCCTCTTTCAGGATGGGGAAAGAGCCACTGTAGGTACAGGGTCAGCAAATCCCAGTGAAGAAAGTGGAGAGCAGAGCTTCAGCACTCCAGGGACCTAGAGTATGGTCACAGTGCTCAGAAAGGACTGTTGTCACCTGAAGGGATGTCTGGTTTCATCTGAAACATGTAGGGATGGAAAAAGGGGAACCAAGAGATGACTGTCGTGTAAATCCCTTTGCCTCTAGGCCTGCTTGGACCACATCCATGCGTACGTATGGAGAGAGCAGATCTCCTTCAGGTCAGGTACACAAATACAGGCCATACCTTGCTTCCTCTTGTTCCTTGTTCACCCTCATGTACTTGGAACCTATACTTTCCAACCCCCTGTACTCAGCCTGTCTGAAGGATATGGCATATATTAGCTATGGTCTGAAACATGTCTTGAAAACATCTTTTTTTTTTTTTTTCCCTCAACATCTTTATTCCTTGTGTTTTGTCAGTCATAGCGCTCTGCAGACAAAAAGTTTTGCTTTCCTGTTGTTCTGCACGTGAGTTAGTACTTGCAGATCCGTCAGGAATAGGGGCTCACTTCCTCCTTTTCCAGCCTAGTTTTTAATTGGCTGCACCCAGGCAAATGTGGGGTGACAGAAGATGTGCCCACATGTCCGTAGGGGCCCGTTGAACTTGCATAGCAGGGAGCGAACTCCTCTTTAGGTGACAGAGAGCTACATGAGAAAGAAGGCTCCATTTCGATGCCTGGGACTTAGGCAGAACTGAGCAGCCTTGGTAGTTACAAGCAAACTTCATAGACCTCAGCATTGCTCCAAGAGAATGATGTCAGTTCCATAATGAAGCATCGTAAAACACTAGCGTGCTTTTCAGAGAATATGAAGAGAGGAAAAACAGCTTTCTGATGCTGCGGTGCACAGTGCGGTTTAATTGCTTGGGTAGGTGAGTCGAGCAGGTACTGCAGCACGTTATGTAAAAAGGTGTGGAAAGATGGCAGTCTGCTATTAATAGGCTTGGAAGAACATTCTTTAAAATACAAAGGTGTAATTATGCTTTCTAAAACAGAGCTCACATAGCCTCCTGTTTTCAACCCTTTATATGTGTTAGGAATGTTTTTGATTTCTTACTTAAACCAAATCTGGGTTTGATTTTTAAATGGGGGTGTTTACTGTTTTGTGGAATGACATCTTTTAACATAACCTAATGTAGAAAAAGACACAGGTAAGAGTTGGTTACTTAAAAACATAGACTTATTTACAGAAGAACACAAAGTGTCATTGTTAAGTACCTGCGTAGTGACTTTTTTTCTGCAATATATCTGCAAAATCCATATTTTTCCGTGTGTAACTTGCCTCAGGATAAAAGGGTTTTTCTATTTTAGAAGCAGCTCCAGGTACTGCAGAACTCAGCCTTACAAGTAACAAAAGTGTCTGCACAGTTATTTTAAGGAACGTACTCCATTGTAAAAGGTTTTGTGCTTCTGTTTGTTTTAAAGAGATTGTTATAAATACTGGTTTCTTGTTTACTCAATATAATCCTTATTGATTTAAGGCTATACAACTCAAAGATAAGTGCTAGGGTGTAACAGGGAGTGTAGTTTGAGCAAATGCATTTAAAAGTAAAAAATACAATTTTTTATTAATTTATCACCACCCTTAAATAGGTACTTTTAAGGCTAATGCAGCAGTAGTTTTCATTGCTAGCCTCATGCTTTGTGCTAAGGTTGAATGCATGATGTGAATGGCAACACGTATTTGCTCCCAGCGAGTCTGTGAGCTCACAGCTTTCATCTCCTGCAAGGATGTAGCCTTGTGACAGGAGCAATGGATTTTTATAGTGTGGTACTGTGCTCAGGGCTGTACAAAATCTCGTTGCTGCTGTTCCGTATCACTTACGAACTAACCCCCAGCCCACTCGGTTTTGTGCAGTAGGGCACCTCACAAAGATGGGGCTTGTAACTGGAATTCATTAACTCTGGGAAGGGAGGTGAGGGATGGAAGAGAAGGGGCTGAAAGAGCCCTCATGAAACGTTGTGTGTTTGCAAAGGTTGAGGCATCTAGAAATGAACGGACTATGAATTGCTCAGCTACAGGTGAGAACAGGATCAGGCCCGTCCTTTCTATTTTAGGTGCAGAGGTAAGGTTTCCAACCTGTCAAGCAATTGCCTATCTTGAATATTTTACTGGGTAAATGAGCACGTTATCCATGGTTGATGGTGGTGCGGTCTTCTGTATAACCAGCAGTTGGCTTGCATTTGTTGCAGTGCTGCTTTGCACAAACTGGGAACGTTTCAGCATGGTCTTGTTTTGGTTGTTTTTTTGTGTCATCTGCATGTGCTAGAAGAAGCACGGCTTTTGAGAGGCTCTTGACCCTCGCATCCACTTTCCCAAGATAGGGGGTTATGGTAATGAAGAACTGGCTTCACTTCTGCAGTGTTTTTTTCTGGATTAGATGTCTGTCTTGTATTATTCAGGCTAAAGAGAGCAGAGCAATTCAAGCTGAGATTTTTTTGAAGGAGTCTCTGAACCATGAATTTGAGGAACTCTCTGGGCTCCTCTGAAAAAATCTCACTTTAAAAAGACAGCATGTGCTTTTCCTTTATGTTTTTTCACAGATTTTGCTTCCCGCTTTGTCCAGCCCAGCTCCAGTCTGTATACTCGTCCTCCCTGTCAATTTTTGGGGGAGTGGTTGGTGTTGTAGACGATAGCTGCGATTCTGTTTTTATTGAAGCTAACAGCACACTTCTGGTTAAATCAGTGGGTCAGAGAGCTTGCTCTGTGCTGAAGTATCAGCTGAAACGGACAAAATTCTCCTCATAAATCTCAAAATATGTCTTTTGAAGCCATAAAACTACCAGTCTTTTACATCTTAGACCATGGAGGTGTGTGGGCACTAACGGAAAATTGAGGTGTAGATCTTGCTTTTCTAACAAAGTATGACCGTGATTCTGTGATTGCTCTTCAAATCTTCATTGCTTTTCAAGTTTCCTTCAAGTTTAGAATGAAAACAAAATTGGAGTAAGGATATCTCAAAGGTTTGGTCATGTCTTCAGTCAATGTGCCTGTGTCCTGCTGTGAGGTGACAGTCAGTCCCGCCAGACCGTGCTCCATCTTGTTTGCGTGAGGTGTTCAGACACCCAACACCTTAAAACAAAGCTAAGCAAGAACTGCCAGAGCTACAAATTACTTGAAAGTGGGGCCTCTGTGAGAGGAGTGGGTTTCCTCAACCCAAAAGGCCATGTCTGTGCTGGTGAGCAGCACGGCCCAGCGGGAGCAGAGCGGCAGGGCGAGGATCTTGGTGCTGAGGACAAGATGTCCACCCTACGCACCTTCAGGCCAGCTCCAGCCTGGACCTGGGGACGGGGAGCACCAGCGAGGGGTTCCTGCCAGCTCTCATCTGTCAGGATTATTTTTTAAAATAATAACTAAATCAAAAATTGTAGGGAAAATTTGTCTTTGTGCTAGTTGGAAAAGAGCACTTGGGCATTTGTTTTCTTTTCGCTGGTCAGTTGTGGGCTTTTTGAGCCTTCATTTTGTAATCCAGTAAATTCTGTGAAAACTACTTTTTTGTGTTACAGTTCCTCACACTAACAGGCATCTTTCCTGTCCGTTTATTGGACAAGGTGAAACAGGAAAGCAGAAATTTCAAAATTCAGCATCACATGTTGACAGTTCGTACGTCTGATCAACACAGAGCTCTACTGTCATACCCAACACGCTTTTTCTCTTGTCCTGTGCTGTATTTAGCAGCAAACATGTAGCTTGTGTGAGGAAGTAGTGGTTTCTGCTCTTGAGGTCTGGTTGGGGGGGGGTTCTTCATTCAAAAAAAAAAAAAAAAGGAGGCAAAAAACTTTTATAAAAGCATGGCTATTTTCTGTTTCAGTGGAAATAAGGAGGCAAAATTTTGCCTGTGATTTATGCAAGCAGATGCCACAGGAGTCGTCGTGGTGGGTCATGTTTGGGGTCTGTGGGTGGCGCCGCCTCTCTCCCCTCCGTTTTAGACACCTTCATTAATGTTCAGGCCCAAGGAGGTGAAGAAAGCGCAGAAGCAAAAGAATAAAAGATGGGTGTGCTTTGGTTTTTGCCTCTGTCCGGGGCTGCCCCCCTTCAGATCGCAGCACTTGAACTTCCTCCTTCGCAGAGGCTTGCAGCGAGGAGGGAAAACGTTACGGGTGGTTGGGCAGTCAGAGAGGCAGCGGCGGAAGTGTATTTTTGGTTTCTTTGCTGGACGGGCTCTTTTTGAGATGTTTTTAGAGGAAAAATAAAGGCATACACATCTCCTGTTTTCCAAACAGCAGCTAACAGGTCATGCCCAGAAGAGGAAATCTTCCAAGTTCTCCCTGTAGCTCTACCAAAGGTAACTGACCGATGTCCTGTTAGCACTTGCATCCCCTGTTCTGCTCAATGACTTTATCTGGTTTCCCTGTGTCGGGATCAAGTAGCTAGACCAGGATTGCTGGAGGAAGACTGGAGCTGTGCTGTGAAAGCTTTAAATGTATTTTACTCCAAATGATGGCTGTATGTTCACATTATATTAAAAGCAAGGATTTTTATCCTACATTAATACCATTAATATTCTCTGTTAGGTACAGGTGATGTTTTTCCAGTTGCTGAAGAGTTTTTCCTGTCTAGAGCTGCAGTGTTTTTACTCCCAAATTTAGTTTTCAAACTTATTTTTTCTTGAAAACCCTCAAAACATAGCATGCTTGTTGTGGCTAGCTACAAATATATTTCAGACGGTGTGCCTGGTAGGAAATAAACAAGGGAAGGAACTGGAAAGGAGAAATACCTGGGTTTAGGGGCTCTGTATGGGTACCCTTTCTGGCTAATATAAATACAGAGAAGTTTTTGTATGCAAACAAGTTCAGAAGGATCCTAAGCATAGTTTGTCTTTATATGTTGTAGTACTGCCATCAGGATACTATTTGCTGTGTATTACTTACCCAGATACGACTTATATATAAATTTGACAGATTTAAGTAGCCATAAATGTATGCTACAAAAGCGTATGCTTCCTGTTTTCCTTTTTAGAGACAAAAGAAAGAGATGCATATTTACAGATAATAAAATGTCATGTTTTTCAAAGGAATATTGATTGTTTAACTGCCCGTTTGATATCCACCTTGGAAGATTAAGTGTTTTCAGTAACAGCTTTGTGGTCTGTACCCTTTACTTGTTTGCTTAATGTCTGGCATGAAATGATGTAACTGGTACCAGTGCAGGTAAGACTTCAGCTCGTGTTTAACCCGTCGCTGGCACCATATTGTAAACGGGAAATTATGTTGTGTGTGCGTAATCCCATTAGGCAATATTGTTGTTCAAAACCCTTTTTTTTCCTCCTTTCAACAAAGCCCCTAGGTCTGCGGTGAAGTGTTTTGTGACACATCTTTGAATGGGCCTTTTGCCCTGCTTTCAGTTCTTTATTGCAATAAGCTTTACCAGGAAACAAGAATCTCTTTCTTCTCTGCCTGTGTTTATTCAGCTTGGGGCTGTGATGCTGAATATGCAGACAGACACAGAAGTCAGATGATCTAAGATGTGTTACAAGGTTAGCCGTTTCACATGAAAATCATTTAAAATCTATATTGGAATTGTTAAGTCTGCATTTAACGTCTGCAGCATCTAAATGTCTTAATTACTTTTTTCAAAAGATAGATTTTTTTTTCTGTCTGCTTTCACCCCCAAGTCTGTTCTAAAGTAAATCCTCTCTTGCATTATATTTAGTTACATCTTTTGAAAGAGGTGATTAATTTGAAACAAGTAGTCCTAAATGAGCTTTGTCATTGAAAAATGGCTTTATAAAAATAGAGCCTGATCCTGCAAACACGTGCAGTTCCTTCCAGTCTTACTCTCACAGGTAGCTGGTTGCCTTTGGCTTAGAAAGTGATCGCCTAACAGAGGCTCAAAGAGAGCGAGCAGTTTCGCAGATTCGTTTGAGCAAGAGCCCCATCAGTTGAGGTTTCCGCAGAAGTGCAGCATTGGTCACACACTATATGCAAGTTCAGTAATCACTGCTGAAATGTGGCAGATGCATGCACATCCCATTCCTCGCTTAGGAAAACAGGGGAGCAAATGACAAATACTCTAAGCAGCAACTTAGCATTTTTTAAAGATTTATAGTATGTTTTTTCATGAGAATTGGAAGCAACATTTCTAAAACCACATAATCCAATACAGGATCCTCTGTTTCCTTTCCATTGATATTGCAGAGGATCTTACTCCAATATTGTCAACTTCAAAGTCTTGCAATGTATGATTGAGGCTTTTAAAGTTCCTGGACTACCGGGATGAAGGGGAGGTGCTCAGTCTAATCTCCTTGTGTTCTGTCTCCTTGACAAAGTTCCTAACTTTTGGAATCAAAAAAAGCTTTAAAAAGACGCAGCCTGAAAGACCTACATACCAGAAGGCAAAGTTAAGACTCTTTAAAGATTCACAGAAATTCATACATTTTTTATATGTTTTAGCTTTGTATTTGTTGTTTAAATGGATAATACGCGGGTCCCTCATGCCTTCCACTTTTGGAGAATCAGCAACAAAGACTGGAGCCAAGACGGTGTGTGCGTACGCACATGCAGAGTTCTTGTGCATGTTTTTTGGTCAGAGGGAGGGCTCCCCGAAAAATGCACAGTACCGCTGTGGAAGCAGTAACAACTGTCCCCATCGCGATGCTTCTTTCAGTGTCTGCCTTGGGACTGCTGGTCATGAGAAGATGCTGAAGCGCAGATGGGCTGGGGCAGCGCGGGTCCCTCCGCTACTCCCAGGAGTAGGGCTGCCTGGTGACTGCTGTGCGCTGACATCTCCCTTAGCAGCAGCCAGCATAAAGTAGATGAAAAACCAGAAAACGAGACGGTTCGCCGTGATGGCCAGAAATTAGTTTTTAGGAGGGGGTGTAGAGAAACGCAGGGGGACCCATGCATCCCTGTGACTTTCTAGGAGGGGTCTGTGCGTGGGGACCCCTTTTATCCTCTTCCCTCTGAGATTTCTGATACTGGACTCAGTCAGGAGGAACTTCTGATTTTTTCTTTTATTTTTTTTCTGCAAGGCAGCCGCCTCCTGTTTTGAAAATGCTCTTTGCTTGTGGACGTGACCGGGTGGCACTGCTGCCTGCCCCAACAAAACCAGTTGGCCGCTCTGGGGCGTGCTAAATCCCCGACAGCGTGTTAACCCATTGTGAGACGGGGTGTCATCCCCTGCCAGGCTGAAGTGTTCAAATCCAGCTGGGAGCTTTCTCAGAGGTACCCGGTTCATATGGATACGGGTTTCGTAATGCTGCTTTACATCAGGTCACATCGGGGAGCGGTGCCTGCAAGCAGCCCGCTGCCAGCTCTTGCCTGAGACTTGTCCCAGCAGCAGCCCGGCTCGGGCTGCGGTGGCTGCAGGGGGGGCGGCTGCCCCTAATCCGCTCTGTGGGGCACGGAGGCAGTCAGGAAGTTTCTGACTGGGATACCTGGGTTTGGCTGACTTCAGGATTTTTTTGGTAACAGAATTACTGGCAGCAGCAGGAGCACGCTGGAAAACAAAAAGCGATACTGCAAAATTGTCAGAGCAGATAACGTTAGGATGGGGCGCAGCTGCATTTTTATTTTTTTTTTTTGTCCCCTGTACTTGTGACCCTTATTTTTAAGAATTTTGTTTCAACTGTTGCAGCCTGCAAATTGAAGTAGGGTCGTGTCTCCTGCTGAATATTCATTCCTGCTTCCCGTCTGACATTAGGCAGTGCCATGGTCAGCTCTCCAGCCCACATGGAACTTGGGGGGGTTGTTGGCAGGGAGGGGGTTTTGTTACTGAGTTTTCTTTCACCTTGGGGTTTTTTTATATACATACGCCTTGTCAAATCATTTGTCTGTGCAGGAAGACTTTAGAATAAGGGTCTTCCAGGAATCAAGCTAAATATTTAAAAAAAAATCGAGGCTTGATTCTGTGAAAAGCTTAAGGAGCATTTGGTTATTCTCTGGGGTAGTTCACTTGTTATAAATAACAAGCACGGGGAGTGAAAGATGCCTGTACTTTTGAGGACTCTGCAGTCCAGGTGGAAGCTGCTTCTCCAGTTCCCCAGCAGACAGAGTGGGGACAGGGTGTGATATTTATTATAGTGAAGAAGGGCAGGGCTTTTTTGGCTGTCTTTCCAGGAAAGAGGAAAAGGAAGTAGGTCCTGGTTTTGCTGTACGTGTAGAGGGGAGAACAAGCCTTTTGAAGCAAATAAAAGGTTGGAAAGGAAAAGCAGCAGTTTCCTTCTTCCTCCTGTTTTCCTCTTGACTTCCCCGTCTACCCTGTTACGGGTAGGAGCTCAAAGTGGTGCAGAGATTTGTGCTCAAGGCTTTCTCATTTAATTGACTTTGGGTAGCGAGACATGAGCCAGGAGTCTGGCTGGGGGATACAGTTTGCCCTCGTAATTTTTCTCACGTTTGCATTAAGTATGCAGCTGGAAGCAGCTTTTGTGAGGACTGCCCTGAAAAGCCAGTCTTTTGGGGTGTTGGCCTTTGTGTTGCCTGAGGAAACTCTTAAATTTATGACCATAAACCAGTGTCTCCTGACTGTTCACATTTGAGAATAGGACAGATTTCTCTGTTTCAGAGAATCAGTGCACTGAGTTGCTGGGAAAATTGCAACCCTTCAGCATGGAAACAGGCAGTTTTGTTGTGTGTGAAATGATGTGTGCCCTGTTTGCCTGCAAATTAAACTTAGTGGGTTGTTCAAACAGATGTCACGTTGGTCTCCTCACTCTTTTCTTAAATGATTGTCGAATATAACTGGGAGAACTGAATCCACAGCAGCTCCTTACAAGAGAGGTCAGAGAGCTCAGGAAATATGCTGTAATGTACTCAATAAATACATAGTTTTAGTGATGCTTTGGTACAATTCCATATTATTTCTTCTTCTCCTGACTGCTGTATTTTTTCTCCCCAGCACGATCTCCTGCAAATAACTTGGCAGTGCTCATGGGTCATCAGATGGACACAAATCGGTCTCAGCAGAGTCAGAATTTGTGGGTACAGGGAGCTGGTGCCGATGCTGGGGAGGCTCCACGTGCCCTCTGGCACAGCATGGGGCCATGCCGAGCATCCCTTGGGAAAGCAGCCTTGTGTGGAGCAGTGCCTGCATCCCTCTTTCCCCCAGTCCCACCCCTCCGCTAAGGGACCAGGTGTTTTCTGCAGACACAGTGCCACCCACAGCCCTTACACATGAAGGGGTTTTGCTTTCAGTGCCACACCACAGACGGGACGACGGAGACCCTGCCAACTCTAAGTGTTTGGACATTTTTGCAAAATAAACACCTTGACATTCTTTTTTTAGATTTACCTTTTCTGCCCTCTGTTAGCATGCCAGGAGGTCGTGGCAGAAAACCCTTCTGCTCCTCCCGTGGTTGCAGTCTGCAGCTGGCTGCTGAAAGAGATGCAGGATCATAAAATTCAGGGGTAGTAGAGGATGGAGAACAGTACCGCCACGCTCTGTAAGTCATCTCAAATACCTAGCAGAGCTTCTTTAATAGGAGAGATTTCTTTGCTGCTGTTCTTGTGTTAGTGGGACACAAGCCTAAAAGCAAAAAATTAGATAAGTGAATATTAATGAAATCTGACATTAATTATAGCTAGAGAATGCTGTGGGAGAATTCATTTCGTTTTCAGTGGCTTTAAATATAACTTTGCTTGTGCAATCCTGTTAAACATTGTTGCAGTATGTCACTAAGAAAGCTCATTATATTTGCTATGGAAAGATTATGACTTTGGGGGGATTAAAGTTTTAGTGGTGGTTGCCATCTTTCTTGTGGCCCTAACAGGAAACTGATAAATGTGACGAAGAGGGAGGAAGCTGTGTGTAAGCCAGATTTTGCATCCGCCTGGAAATGCAACCATTAATTCTGTTGAACCAAACCAGTGGAAACTCTGAACTTTTTTTTTTTCAGAAAGCAAGGTTATTCAGAAAGGTGGTGTGTTCAAACAGCGGGAAACATTTCTTTCTGAGGCTTTCATATTGTATATACAGATGAATATATATATGTCTGTGTCGCTCTATATATAAAAAGAAAACAGTTCCAAAGTAAAATGTTGACTTCAGGTAAATCAAAATGTTCTGGTCCCCTCAAAATTTGAGATTTGATGATTTTGCTGAAAACAGCAGCTGAAACGAAAACAGCAATATTTTTATTGTCACTTAGTCACAACCCTGCACCCAAAACTAGCATGGGCCTCTGCTCCCTGCACATTATTGCTGAAGCTGCTTGGCATTTTCAGCCTGAACATTTTGCCCTTCCAGCTATGTTGTGCGTTTTCTTCTTATTATTTTTTGCTGTTATGAACCTAAGCCTGTCCCTTTGGCCTGCTCATTTCTGTTAGCAAAAGTCTGAGCTTGGTGTAAGTTAAAAGCAGGTGTGACTTTGCTCACGGCGTTTGGGCAGTGGGGTATAGCTGAGGGGGTTAATGTTCAGACAGTGCTTTGCAATGTATTTTGTTCACACCGTGCAGCACTTACTTCAACAAGTCATTTGCTGACCTCAGTTAAAGTGATGTGTGCAGACTGATAGCTCTAATTGGACACAAGACACCTGGTGTATCAGTGATTAAAAATAAGAAACATAATAAGAAACATTATGACTGGTTAGTGTACAACTGCCTTGAAACCTCTGCATAATGATGGTGCATTTGCCATCAGATTAGGTCACGAAGCAGCTTTACTGCAGCTTGGAAAATTAGGAGCAAAAATAGTCCTGTGATTAAAACTTCAGCTTCTGAAAGCTCTTTAGAGAAGAAAGATGTGCAAATGCAGATGTATGGGAGAAATTAAGCAGTCTGGATATGCACAGTTCTTGAATTTAAAGAATTTAATTGATTAAACCGCTGTGCTAGCTCATTTCTCATAGCCACCCTGTCTCAACAAAATCAAATGAAACACCAGAATGATCTCAGAATAAGTTGCCTAAAATATAATCCATAATCGGTCAAAGCATTAACACGGAGAATTTAGTAGTTTCTATGGATATGTGGTTGTTCTGCATGTGCATAGCCTACAGTAGCAGTTGTCTTGGTTTAGATTTATGAATTTCTCCCACGTTTTAAAAATATTCCATACCCTTTATCACACGTTTATCAGCAGTAAAATAATTTCTCTCTGAAGCAATGTTTGCTTTCTGATCAGCCCTTCCATCAGGACTTGGTCTCCTCCACAGCCCTCAGCTGCAGCAGCCAGATTCCATCACGCACAGGGCATCCTGCAAGTCCCTCGTGTGCTGCCAGGCAGTTTTTAAACACCAGAGGAAAATGAGCGTTTGAACTGATAAAGAAAAATAATTAAGTTCTCATTCTGCTGCTGTTATGTTGTTTTCTTTCCACTGCATCAAGCAGAAAACACCGACTATGTTGCAGCTGTGCTATCGGGTACCTGAAGGCTGAAATCCAGGCAGTATTGTACAGAGGCCTCTTTGCTGCCTGTACCTGTTAGGTACCAGGCTAGCTCCGTTAGCTTGGCCACGTGCAAGGAATTTGCTCGGTCGCAGAGAGGAGCAAGGAGCAGAGAATTACGGGAGAACATTAAACTGAGTAATGAGACAAACAAGCGGTGTGAAATACAACGCGCCCCAGCTCTGAGGCTAGCACGAGCTGTACGCCTGTTCAGAAAATTGCCATGGGCTTGACTGGGAAGCAACAGAAATACTCCTGGCAGCGAACACAGTCCTGGCTAGTCGGGGCAGTTAAATTCCCTTGCCTGTTTATCAGTGTGCTCAAGCTGAAAGGCTGATACAAAGTGCTTCCTGCTCAGCATGATAAATAGAACTTTGCATGATAATTATGTTTACAGCAGGACAGATGTACTAATAACATGTCCCCTAAAGACTTCAAATGAGCTATAAAAGAACCAAATCTCAGCTGAAAATGCTGGCAGCAGTAGTATTAATTGTGTAAGTTACATCTGATAATTGTCTTGTTTCATTTGAATGAGGCAGTCAGCTATTAATGGCTCGTGCTCTGTAGTACCAAAACAGCCGACTGCGCAGAATTTGTCAGGCTGGGTAATATAGTTATATATTAGCAATGCATCCTAATGGACATACCCTAGCGGATAGGGAAGGGAAGAAGTGTTGCAGTTAATTTCTAATGCTGTTTCATCTTCTATATCAAAATACTTGCTTATGCGCCTTCAGGAAGAGAACTTATTTCTGTTATCTACAAATTGTTTGATGTAAGACAATGCCTGCAGTAAAAAAACAGACTGTTTGTGGTTATTGAGGGCTGAAGTGAAGAATGACTAATTAGTTGTCTTGTTCCACTTACCTCTTCCACACTGGTGATATGAATGAAAATCTTACCCTTGTTTTTACATATATTAAAGATCCCTGTTCTGCAGATCTATTACAGAGCAAGCGCACATATAGAGATACACATATATATAATATAAACGTGACCTAAAATACTTAGAGTAAATTATCAAGCCTAATTTTTAGAATAGCAGTAAATGAACTCCAAATCTGTGCTCATACTAGATGTTGTGCCAGAATTACAGTTAAATAAAGATTTTGTAGGTAACTAACCAAATTTAAATCCCTGCTGGTCCAAATTGAATTACTTTTTGTGACATCCTAATTCATTTGCATTCCCAAAGCGTGTTTCGTTTCATCTGTGGTAAGCTGAGCTGCAGATAGTATCCCAGAGGAGTACACTTCTAGCAGTCCTAACCCACATCCTTCCTCTGGCTGATTAATCTGTAAATCCTTCAAAATTTCTCTGCCGTGCTTTTACAGCAGAGCATCCCTGAGTAAAGCATGTGAGCAGAATCCTGAAATGGGCTGCCTTAGCATGAGAAGGGCTCTTTGTGTGTTTCATTAGGCAATACTTTGGGGTTTTTTATGAGGAAACAGGCGGCTGACTTTCTAAAGAGCGCAAGAGGTGGTCGTTGGTTAGCAAAAGAGAGCTGACGGCCTGGAAAAATGCCTGGAGATGTTCTGTAAAAATTGTCCTTGGTTCGTTGTAACCTTTCATCATCTTAATTCATTGCTAATGAGCTGCGAATTCATTGCAATTCATTGCAGAGCTTTAAAATTGCCGCTGAGTCAGATGACAAAGGGCTTTGTTTTATGTTATCAAGAAACCCCCTCAAAATGATTGAGGACTGGGCAGTAGCACAGCCTCTGGAAGAAGCCTTGGCCCCCATGTCGCTGAAGGGTGCCCATGAAACTACAAAGAGCTGGAGAGGAGAAAGGAAAGAGGAGACCAGATGAACAGAAAATCTTTCTCAGCTTCTTGCCGCGCAGGCTTTATCCTTACTCCTGCTCACGGTAGGGAAATGGCTGTGTGATGGATTTGTTCCCAAACTGGGTGGTTTCCAGGCCTGGTGCTTCTGGCTGAGCTTCCCAGGCGTTTGGAGACCGGCACCTCCTGCGGCATGTGGATGCCACCGCTGCCTCGCCTGAGCCTCAGAAGGGGAGGAAGGAGAACCTCTGACAAGCTGCCCCTCTGAAAAATACCCTGACATTTTTGGACTTTTCCCCCCTCCCTCCTGTGGAGGATAGGCACAGGTTGTAAACACTCACCAGGTAGCTGCCGCTTCACCTTGATGTTAGCAATTTGTGATTGTGAGAGCTGGATAACTCTGATCCTCCGCTCTTCCTGTAAGGTTAGGGCGTGAGCCCGTTCTCAATTAACTATCTCTATCAAAAGACAGGTTGCAACTATATTATTAGTGGGTGCTTTACGTGTTTGTTTGTTTTTTTGAATGTGTCGTGGGTTAGATCAGGTCAGAGGCTCAAGAAACACCTGAAGCGGGTCACTGTGACGTTAGCAATAGCTCTCCCAGCCTCACCTTCATGGCATAATATGAATGCAACGTATCTTTAGGGTGAGGTGAAGAGAGGCTGAACGCGTGGGGAATCACCCCTGGTTTGGTGGTTTGGTGCAGCAATCGGTGTGCTTTGAAGAGATCTGCCTGCCCTTGTGTCTGCAGGTCATCGGTGCCCGAGCTGCTGCCTCTGCTGCTTCGGCTCAGGCCTGGCCGTAGGTGGAGGCGGTGAACACAGTGTTTTGTGGGTGAACCAGCACAGGGGAGCTCGCCGAGCACACAAACATGAAATCTGGGTCTTGTGCCCCTTTCTAATAGTGCCAGTCAGCCCCATTTGAGGTGCTTTTCCTTGCTCTGATAATGTAAAGGATCAGTAGGCCCCGTCTAGCAGAGTGCCCTGCCTCCTGGGCTGGAGGTCTCAGAGCAGCTTCCAACTGCATCTGCCAAGCCAAGGGAAATTTCATCAGGATGTCTGCCAGGTACTGTCTGCTGTGAAAATGGGAGGGGAGGCTTCTGAGCAAAATTCCCGAAATATTTGATGTTAGTACCACCACACTTTAGCAGCGGGTAAATAATACAGCTACACGACCAAATGTTACCAGCATTGTGAGGGTCCCCATAATATGTGCTTGCTGGAAGGAAGGAGAAGTGGGGGTTCCTCACAGAGCTCCGATCTCTTAAATTAAGTCACCCCCTTACCATGATTAGTAAGAAAGATGTTCAGTGAGATGTACAGTCATCTTCAGTTTGTAGCTGGTCTTTCACCGTGCAGCTCATAAGAACTAAGTGTTCTGAATAGAGTAAACGGGCTTCCGAAAACATTTTAATTTTTAATAGAGGCATGTACCAGGGGAGAGAAACCTCGGGCTGGGAATGTGCCAATTACAGTATGCTACGCTGAGCAGGAGACCTCAGCAGGGGGAGAAGAAAATGATCTAATCTTCTGATTCTGCTTCCGTCTATCAGCCCAGGAAAATACTGTGCCTAGTCACAGTGGCAGCGACAGAGAAGAGGAGGTGGTTTGCTCTTCCCAGGGCAGCCACACTGGTTGGCTCCAGGCCCTGTCATGACCAAGAAGAGCAGGAGAGAACTGAATTCTCTCTTGCAATCCCCAGGCTCAAGCTTGCAGACCTGTCAAAGCGGTTATACTTAACAATAAGGATCTTCCATTGCCTTCTTAATGGATCCTATTTTATCATTTTTAAAACTGGCCTCTGTTACTGCAGATATGTTTTTAAGTAAATACATGATTTTGTACTGAAATGCCTTTGGCATTAAAACCGACTGCATGGACTAACAGGCAAGAGTACATTAATCCCAGTTGATGTGTTAATATTTAAAATTATGGCACTGATCTGTCTTGCAGTACCTCATGTTACCACAGATATCCAAAAGTATACCCAGTGTTGGATATTGTGTGCAGTTGTGGGCACCACAGTACAAGAAGTACAAGGACATTAAACTGTTGGAGAGTGTCCAGAGGAGGGCGACGAAGATGGTGAAGGGCCTAGAGGGGAAGACATACGAGGAGCGGCTCAGGGCACTGGGCCTGTTCAGCCTGGAGAAGAGGAGGCTGAGGGGGGACCTCATCGCGGCCTACAACTTCCTTGTGAAGGGGAGTGGAGAGGCAGGTGACCTATTCACTGTAAACACCAGTGACAGGACCCGCAGGAACGGTGTTAAGCTGAGGCGGGGGAGGTTTAGGCTGGACATCAGGAAGAGGTTCTTCACCGAGAGGGTGGTCGCACACTGGAACAGGCTCCCCAGGGACGTAGTCACTGCACCAAGCCTGTCTGAATTTAAGAAGTGATTGGACTGTGCACTTAGTTACATGGTCTAAACTTTGGGCAGACCTGTGCGGTGCCAGGATTGGACTTGATCCTTATGGGTCCCTTCCAACTCGGGATATTCTGTGATTCTATGATTCTAATATTGGATGTCTCTAAACTGTATGAATTAATTGGCTTGGGCTTTAGCACGGTACATGGCCAAAGAGAGGAGGGCATGACCAGTGTTTGCTCCTGGGTATGTAATAGGATGGTGAGAAAAGCGCCCGATCCTAAGGGAATTTGTGGCAAATGTACCCAGAACTAAATCCAGAGTATGCAGCAGTAAACACTTCAATTGTCACCATCTGTGCCAGGGCTCATATCTCATCCATGAAATACCTCAAGTTAGCTTTCACTTGTTCGGTTTGATCATTATGTGCTGCTCACATGGGGAACTTCTGTTTTCTCTGTCAGAAGAATTTTATCCAGGCAGTTCATTATGTCCAAGATGCATTTTTAGAGAGAAGATTTATTAGTCCCTGTTCACATCTTTTCTAAATCTAACGTTAATTTGCAGAATATGTTCTCCCAGATAGCATGCACATCTGGAGGCATGGTTATAATTTAGAACTGTAGGTAATCCAAGAGATACCATGAATGAAACGAGGGAAAACAAACAGGGAAAGGCAACAGTCTTAATTGTGTAGTTATGTATGCAGGCGAGAATTAAAGGTGTTTTTCAGATGCGTATATGTGTTTCCACATGTTATGGCATCATTTATCTGTAGCCTTGATTTCCCAGTGCATAGTTACAACATTTGATTGCTCTAAAATACAACATTATTGGATTTTGGTAATTTGAAAGCTGGTTTTGGAGTGTAGGTTATTCAACTAGTGACCTGAATTTTAGGGTTGATTCATTATTCTCTTAGGAATAGGTATCTTTCAGGTCAGGCTTTTAAGGAGCAGTGTTCCTTGTGGACAGATGTAAATATTCATCATTATACAATGCACAGAGGTCGTCAGGCAGAAATTATACGTGAAGAACCTGTTAGGTCTTTGACAAGGTAGATCCTGTCTGTTGATCAGACAAAGACTGGTCTGGGTTTTACTGTAGAAAAAGGACATAAAGATGAAGAATTTGTATGTTCTTTACAGTGCTACAGTATCTGCTCTGGCAAGCACCCTTGTTTTCATAGGACAGACAATTAATCTTGTTGTTTGCTCCTTTGCTAGTTTTGAGTGTCTTTAATTAAGCTGGTGCCTGATGATGTCTTGCCATGATAATATGTGTTAGGTTATGAGGTAATGGCTGTTCTGAAAAATACAGCTGTGGCAGCGTTCTGGCATATTCAACGTAAATCACAGCTCACAAGCCTTCTGAAAGCTATCACGTTGCTGCAGAGTCAGGAAAGTGAAGACAGTGAATCTGTAAATCACTGGTTACATATAATAGGAGATGTAGATTTTAGGCGCTTCAGGAACATCGAGAGATCTGCTGTCTTTAAATGAATCTTAGTGAATTGCAGCTGTAGCTCCTCATTATAGCTTGGGTATAGCTGATAGTAGGAGGACAGGGTGCAGAGGCAGCTGCTACGGAGAGAAGATGGTAGGTTTCAAACAGGATCTGTCTTCAGTGAATTGGGAACCCAGCTGGGGAAGGTAAAAAGAAAAGGAGCCCCAGATTCAACAACACGTGGTGATTGCTCTTCCATTTACTAGACTAAATCCTGTTTTTTTTCCTTCATCAGGGATTTCTTATCACTGCCTAATGTTGAATACATTTCCTCCCAGAATCATGCCTTCTAGCAAGGCTAAAGATTAATATCTTGAGTGGAATTGTGGAAGTTGCTGCAAACAACCATATCTCCCATTTTTCTACACACGTGTGCACACAGCGCAGATGCTTTGTCTATGAACGGTTTGCGTTTCAGCAATTCTAACGCAAGTCCCCTGTCTCTTCACAGTGCTGGTACTCCTGATCTTGTATTTCGTATAGACAGATCCAGATGGTGCTTCTGGGACATTGGGACAGAGTCATACTAGAATTTTGCGGTCTCTTTGAAGGAATATGTACGTAGAAATACATTATAATTTGTGAACAAGATGTTACGCTGCATTGACACACCGTGAAAAGTCAGTAGGATACTTTAGTCTTGTCATATTGCTTTCCTTCATTCTTTCCTCTTTCTTTTTTGTACTCTGTATTTTACACCAGTATAACTATTTGTAAAAAAAATAATATGTAAAAAGTATTAATCCTACCTTCAGGACAGCAAGGTGGATATTTTCTACACACAGAAGTTATGTGCAGACAGATCAGCAGGCAGCAGTTTGAGTGCTGTGTGTTTCGAAGCTTCTGCCTTGTGTATAGTGAGGACGAGGCTTGGAGAAGGATTTGGATGGCAGTATGGGTGGGATACAAAGCTCAGGGAGGACATCTGGTTTGGGAGGAGTCTGCCACGTTTATGCCATAGCTTTCCCCTCATCCTCTTGTTGTCCGCCCATCTTCCTGCTTATGCCCAAAGGATTGATGCAGACCAGGGAAGCATTTTGGCATGGCATTATTAAGCCAATTATCTTTGGCTTACGATTTGAAAGCCTCTCTCCTCGCAGCATGTATCCTGATAGGAACAGGTTGCTGGGGCTCCTGCTAGCTCAAGGTTTCTGTGCCAGAGACACGCTGCAAAAGGCTGCGGTCTCAAACCAGGTTTACATCATGCCTGGACGTAGGTGACAACTAAATACAGTTCCCTTGGTATATATTCTGTGTGTGTGTGTTTAGACTGGGCTGCTGAATTAACCAAATACCCCATTTTCAGCATACGCCAGATGCTTTTAACTCTCGCTGTGGATAGCCTTGCCAATACACTGAGCAATTTAAAACTTCTAAATGGAGTTTGATGTTTTTTTACAGAGCAAGGCTGTGCTTCGTAATTATGATAGCACATAATTAAGTACTGCTTTATGTCAGTTTGGGTAGCTCCACGAAACTCTTAGTAATTTTTAACAGCCTCAGGGTTTGTTTTTGCTGTGTTTGTCTTCCTGTGCGATGTTGGCAAAAGACTGGAAGAAAATGAGCTGGGACACAGGGATCCCAGTGAAACCTTCAGTCGGAGGGCGAGAGCGACTCATTAGCAGGTCCTTCATCCGGGTTAATAGCGGGTCATGAAGTTAGGGGTTATGAGTGAATGGCGATTCACATGCAGCTGATGTCTCCTATAATACTTCAGAGGAATGCATTAATTGCTGGCCTCCTATAATACTTCAGAGGAATGCATTAATTGCTGGCAGCTCAGCCTGGGGCTGTGGGGCAGTGGCAGGCTGATGGGGAAATTGAATTGGGAAGAGGTGGTTTCTTGCCTTTGCTGCAGTGACAGGGGCAGGAGGTCTTCAAAAGACGCCTGGACATGGTCCTCGGCCAGCAGCTCTGCTTGAGCAGGGTGGGACCAGGTGCCCCCAGAAGGTCCCTTCCAGACTCGACCCTGCTGCGATTGCCTGAGAACAGCATCTGGACGTGCTCCTTAGCCAGAGCCCAGCGTGGCTTGGAGGATGGCAGCTCCTGGAAGCCTGACCTTAGATCTCGCTGAGGTCTCTCCTCCTTCTCTCCATCCTTTTTGGCACGGGAGGAAGCAATGTGAAGCACGGTGAAGAACAGTCATGAGATGTGCTGTTCCCGTGGAGGTGGGATCAAGACGCTGCCTTGCCTGGCTTGACCCCTGTGGGAGCTGCATGTCCAGAGCACGGCTTGCTACCTCCCCAGGGAGCGCTTGCAAAGGATTGCAGTAGGTTGGCTTTTGGGCCGCAGCTTACACGGGCAACTTGCTGAGCAGCAACGAACCGCTACAGATCTAGCTCGGGTCCTTCAAGAGCTTTAAGTCACAAATTCTGGATGAATTGCAGTGGGGATGGCGTAAGACCCACTTCCTTGGTGCTTCTGTCTTGGGAAAATGCATTCGTCCCAGACGAATTGGAGACGCGTGTCCTGATGGCTGCTTAAGTTCTGCAGGCCAGCACTGCCTGCTCTGCCGTCTTCAGCTGTTGTAGGTTTGTAACCTTAACAAGAGCAGGGGGGATGCACACCCACAACTTTCTTAGAAATTAAGCGTACTTAAAATGCAGCTCTTTCTTCCTGGTCTCCTAGCTGTGCTAGAAAGTCATTACACATGGATTTAGTTTTCCTTATCTCTTGGATTATCATCTGCTGTCTTCCTTCCTTCCTGGATGAATTTATCCAGTGTTCTGATTGCAGCTCCATTTTTTTATCACCTCCTGTCTTAAGGGGCTTACGGTTTTGTAGGCTTAATGTTATTGAGCTGAGTATTTTGCAGCAATTGACAATGAAGATAATTTTCCACAGATTGACAGGTTGGTTACAGTGAATCTTTTTGCAGAGTACTTATCTTGGCCATTCGCTCTTTTCGTCGCAGACCTTTATTTCATTTTTTCTTTGTATTCATTTTCTAATTGAGCCACATATTAATCTGACTTAGGAGAGGAGAAACAGACAACATTTGAGTCTTAAGAAACTTCCACAGGGATTCAGACATCTGGTCAAAGATAAATCCGGTATGCAAACAGGGTCATGAATAACTTAGAAAATAGCCCTTTAAAATACCAATGCATCAAATATTTCTGTAGTCTCTTTCTTTGGCTTTGATTTGGAATTTGATTTTCGCATATTAGTAATTTCTGGGCTCATGTAACAGTTGCACGAGGAACAGGGAGGAAACGGGAGGAAGAAATGTTTTAGATGAATGTTTAAGGGAAAGTGGTATTACGTGATTTTTAAAGAAAAAAAAAAGAAACAGCAAGCTGCATGAGACTGCGACCAGCAACGTCCTACAGGTGTTGATCCTGAGAACAGTGAGGAGATCACCTTGCCAGAGCTAAAAATGCCCACCAGGTTTTTTATGTGCATGAGGGTGAGGGGAGAGAGAGGGGCTTGGTATGCCTAGAAAGTGGTAATTAGAACTAGGAGTAATTTTTTTGAGGCTTTGTTTGGAGTAGGAGAAATTAACATTTTTACTAAAGCATCTTTTTTTTGGGTGTGTTAGCTGGCTAAGATTTTCTCTACGTAAGTTTTAAAACATTCTTTTATTCAAAACTCAGCTGCCTGAAGACTTATCCCAAAGCATGAGTCTTGTATGAGTTGTGTAGGGCTAGTTTGTTTTGGGCTCTTACTTAAGAACAGAAGGATTTTCCCCTGCTTGTTATTGAAATAGGACAATTTTAGTGCGCAGTGGGCATTGACATAGCCTTACATCAAAATGTTGGTGATTTGGGAACAGTTTGGGTTATTTCAGTGCAAGTCTGCATACACCAGCTGCTATATGTAGCAGGTTAATCAGTTTTTGAAAAGTAACCCTTCTAAAAGTTGTACAGACAAGTCCTGACCACTAGCCTGCAGAAAGACATGTGATAAAAGAATTTAAACATTAAACACAAGTTTTCTTCATACGTGTGGGGCACAGGGTGTGAGTTAGCTCACAGCGGGTAAGTTCATTAGTTGGCATTCCTGGTGTAAGATCCAGCTGTGGAAGGCTTATCAACGCTGGTATTTAGGTCATCTTAATTAGGCCTCAAAGTAAAGATTTAGAAGCGGAATAATTGCACGTACTTCATTGCTGCTGAGCTTCTTCAGTGAAAAGAGGCGAAGTTCCCGGGCAGTATGAAGTGATTTAAGCAGAGGCGCTGCAGATCCTCAGCAGTGCTCCTGTGCCCGTGCCAGGAGCCGAACCGATGAAAACCAGCAACTCCGGGGAGAGGTGAAAGATGTGGCGGTGTGCGGCTGGCTTCGATGCTGTGCTGGATAACCCTGCTCTCAGTACTGCAGTGTACGTCCTCCTAGGTTTCTGCGTGACCCATACTTCTTCATTTCTGGCATCGAAAGCTGCCCCGGAGTTGATGAAATGAGTGGCATTCATTTCTGCCAGCCAACTAATGCGCCTGCCTTGATAACAGATGCAAATGTAGGCAGTGCAGTCTGCAAACCCGTCTCCGCTAAGCGACTGGCAGGGAAGATGAGGATGGGGCATGTCTTTGGGTAAGGGAAGGCTTAGAGGAGAGCTGTGGTGGCTGGGGTGTGCATCTCGTGTTGTTAGGTACCGTGAAGCATCTAACAGCAGATAGGGGAAATACTGTGCTACTAGCTTGACAAACATAATAGGAAGAAGGTGGCAAGATTATACCATTCTTTATCTTTTTGACTAACAAGCGCACTAAGTTTTAATATGCTTTTGGCATATCTAACACTACAGGATGGGAGGGTACCATCATTCAAGTGTGTTATTAACCTGACAGCGTATAAAGAGGTATTAAAAAGCAACAGCTGTCATTTGCCACATCGGTGGTGCTGGTGGTTGAAACGTCCAACTTCTGGTTTTGGACCAGTGCAGGTGAAAACGGAGGGGGAACTCCTCCTCACCTGAATTTCTCTCCAGAAGAGCTTCTCCGTGTCCTCTGACTCTGGATGGAGCAGAGGGAGCACCCGTGGGCACAGGAGACAGATGTTCGTTGTCTTCTTACTTGCCAGCAAGTTCAGCACACCCTAAAATTCAGACTTCTTTATATTTTCTTAGCAGTTTGAAGGCATATCCTATCTTGTACCAGGTCTTCTAAAATTCCAGGTTAGACAAAGCCCAAGGGGATTTAGGTTTACATATTTTCCTAATAGGATTATGCTTCACACTTAGTTGTTCTATAAATTGTTTGATTTTTTTTTTAATGATTTGCTAAGTACTTGAAAACCTGCGTACACATTCAGAGTGTCCTGAAATGTGTTGTCTGGGGGGTTAGCGATAGAAATCTGGTGTTCGACCTAGCAGTAAACTAAATCACTGAACCTCAGGGTTATTTTGAACCGAAAACATTTTGGTAATCTGATTTCCAGCACGGCCGCAGGAGCAGTTGAAGCAGTGCAACTGCAGGGGCTGGCAAATTGCAAGAAGGATTAGAAACTGCTTACGCTGGCATCAGTTAAAACAATTTATTGTGAAAATACAGCCCAGGAATAAAGTAGTGAGCACCCTTCCAGACACAGGGCTTGTGGGTGGGTTGTATCGTGCACATTGTTCCTAATTTATGGTGGTTTGGGGGTGCTCTGGGTGCAGCTCCCAGTTTGCTGCTGCTGTTGGGGTGCTGGGAGGTGTGCAGCAGCTGCTTCAGCAAGCCTGTGCTGGGGCTTCTTCCTTGCCCACCAAGACAATCAGAAAACTGGAAGTGATAAGATTTCCTTCACAACTTCATTTCAGTGGTGGTTGGGAGGGACCTGACTCAACCATAGAAAACTGGTTAAAAACCCAAATAAACTGCTCGGTGCTTCTCAGAGGGATGAGCAGAGCTCCTCTTCAGACAGAGGTTCTCTATCCTAACACCTAACAAGTGATGAGATAGTAAAAGTTGGACATGGCTGAGAAGTGAGTGGCATTTTTTTGGTAAAAAGGGCAAGGAGGAATGGAGAAAATGAGAAGTGTTCCCTGTAGCAGTGTGGATGGCAGTCTGTCTCTGTGGAGCTATATCTGCGTTATTTTGTCAAAGACCTCTAGTTAAGATATTGCCAGCTGTAGTACAGCAAGTGAGGGACTGTTGGCAGGTGGGTATTAAACCCTTAAAGAAAGGAAAACTTGAAAGCCCAAACTAACGAGAAGGACCTGTTGGGAATGTGGAGTTTGAATTGCTGTTTTGATACAGAAGCGTGTATGAAATAAGTTTGGTTCTGACTGGAATCAAATGGATTTAATAAGATAAGCAGAAAAGAAGATAATGAAAGTTGGTTAATAACCCAGACGTATGGCTCAGATAGATAACTGTGGTTTGTGAACCTTTCTAAATAGCAGTTCCAAGTACTTCATTATGCACTCTAACCAGTGGCGATGTTTTGTGTTTTTTCTCCGCAGACGTCGGCTGATCTCCCAGCGATCTTCTCTGGAGACTTTGGAGGACATTGAGGAAAATGCCCCACTAAGGAGGTGATTTTATTTGCTCCCTGTCTGGTTATTGGTCTGTAAGGCACATACATGGACAGGCTTGCTGTCCCTGCACGTGCTGAGCAGCAGCTGAATGTGCACGTTAAGACGTTCTTCACATTGGTAAAGGTATTAAAATGTCACACACCCTGTGAGGTGGTAGGTGATGGGAATTACACGGTTCCTGGCTTTAGGTTACTAACTGGAAAGCCAGTATTTATATTTTATGAATAGAGAAGTCTAGCTGACACTTAACAGGAATGACCAGTCCCTAACTTAGCACCTTGAAAATGTAGGTACAGCTGCTTTAATAAAGTAAGCCCTTTAAGGTTAGTATTTTTTAGCGTTATTATTGTTGATGGATTTTTAAGGTGTTTGTTTCTCTCAGCACACACATCCTATTTCACCAGCCAACATTACTGTCTCTATGTGTTGATTTGTGACTGCTACTTCATTACTAAATCCTCTCCCATCCACGTTACATCATCAGCTTCCGTGCGGTTTTATTTCTGCATCCAGGAGGCCACAGCTTCTCTGGGGACTGCAGTAATTAGTCACTAGGCAATCCTCTGGAGTGCTGGAAAATGGAGCAACTGTTTAACAGTTCAGAAACGGGCTGATCAGTAATCTGACCAGTGTGTGGTATGCTTCCAGGTCAGCTGTTCGGCTAGGCAGCAGCTTAATTTTGAATGTCTCTTTATCCCGGGACCTGTCATTCAGCTGGTTTGTGTTGGTGTTTAGCCTGTGGCCTTGTGTATCCACATGCAGATTGGCTGTCTCTCCCCACCTTGAAGCAAAGACTTAATAGCAGAGGCTGTACCGACTGGCCCGTTACCAAGACTTGATTATTTTTACAAAGCTTACTGTTGAATGCCTACCAGCATGTTATGAAGTGTTCTCATAAATGATTCAAACACATATAATTGGCAAAAGATATAAACAAAGTATGGCTTGCGAGGCAGTATTTCTGTTTGCTAATTTGCAGAGTTGTTGGTAGAACCACTCTCTTGGTGGTATTTTCCTGCGAAGAAGGAAACAAGCCTAATTGCAACCATAGGGTGAGGGAGTTGCAGGGATTTTAATAGCAGGGGAAGGCAAAAATAGCACAGTGGTGGGGTTCCCCCCCTTGGGGATCTGGCCGGGGAGGAGGGCATGGTGATGGCATCCGGGGACAGCAACAGGCAGCCCCTGGTGCTTGGGACCAGTAGGCTGAGGTTTCAGTCCAACACAAGGACCTCAAGAGGTCAGGAAGCAACTGAACTCTGTCTACATGTAGGAGAGGATGGGAAAAAATGGGTTCAGGGGGTGCCATGCACCAGAGAAAGCTGCTTCTCCCTTCGGTCCCACGGAGGATGCAGCGCCTGCAGTCCCGCAGCCCTGGCTGCGCACCGAGTTTGGGAGTTATCTCTGGTGCCTGTGCTCTGTGACGTGGAACAAAACAGCAACGAGATGAAACGGAGAAAGCTTTCACAATGTGTGTTGTGGTTTCAGTTGATTAAAAAGAGCAAGGCTGGAAGGAGGGAGGGAGTGTTGTTTGTCTCATCGCTCCTTCCTCTGGCAATTTCTTTCTCTAATTGCAATTTTAAAAAGTGTGTTCGCATGTAAAACAGATTTAAGCGTTAATGTTTTGAGGGGAAATTTTTCTCTGAGGTAATTCATTTTATTTTCCGTTGTTCTGTATGCTGTCAGGAACATGGAAAGTGATATTTAGAGTTAAAAGCAAATACAAATTATCCTTGTAAATGAGAGATTTTAAGTCTTTCTAAAATTAAAACAAGGAAGAACTTTCCTCAGTAGCTCCCTTATCAGTAGCCAAGGAGGTTACAAAAGTGTGGGTGTTGGTGTGAGCAGAAAAAAATGCAGAAAGATGTACCAGGTTTTGTTTTACTTTTTTTTTTTTTTCCTCCCAAAGCTTGGGCTAAGCTGTCACAACAGATTACAGGAAGTTTTATTTTGCTGAGATTTTTTATGTGTTTTTCTGCGTGAAGGGAGGGGTGGTGGTGCCTTTTCTTATTATTATTTTAAATATTTTTTTTATTTGAGCTGTCACATTTCCAGACTTATTGTCTTCATTGTTCTTGCTGATTCCTAAAACAGGGTGACTTGAATCATTTGTCTAGTCTTTCCTTCCTGCCTTTGTGTAGACTTCTCAGCTGTACAGCAGGGAACTGAGCACTTTTTTTTTTTTTTTTCCCCCCAACTGATTTATTTTTCAGATGTCGGACTCTCTCAGGATCACCCAGACCAAAGAACTTTAAGAAGGTTCATTTTATCAAGAACATGCGGCAACACGATACCAGGAACGGCAGGTACTGTGCCTGCAAAGGCTGCTTCTGCAAAGGCAACTCGTGGGGCACGGGGTATGGGAAGGTTCAGCGTCCCCCTGAAACAGTGCAGCGTGCACCGCCTGTTGCCAAATGTATAGTCGATACAGGCCATTAAAGTAGTTTGTGAAAGCGCAGGCTCCTTTCTGGAGTGAAATACGAGTCAATGGCAGTGCTAGCCGATAGATTTTTAAGACCTGTGTCTCCATAATGCAGATACCTGTGGAAAAGGAGAATCAGCGGTGCTGTCAGCAAACCAAGCATAATCTGGTTACAGTTCTTTGAGGATAGTGCCAGGTGCTAAGTGTGAGAGGGGCACATGGCTGAACCTGCCTGCAACACGTTTAGCAATGGCTGAATGATATTTCAACAGCTATTAGTGAGTGCAAGGGTAAGCACAGAGTTTGCTGGGTTGTCAGGGCTGCCTATTGAAGGAGGCTTACCAGACAAGTGACTCAAGAAAACAGCTGGAGGGAAAGGTATTAAGATTATCCCAAGTCTTACAAGATGAATTATAAAAGTGACAGATTCTGGTCGCACCATTGTGTCCTCCCAGCTGCAAAGTGCTGTAAATGCGCAGGTGGGGATGGTTGTGGCAAGTGGGATCCTTCTTTTCAGGGCAGACATAGGCAGAAAGGGTATTTGGGGGCACCGCGAAATGTATGGGGAGGTGTGGCTGTGGCCACATGTGCACCCGGAGCTCTGATGTGCAGTACCCAGATTGCAGCCACAGGCACCAGTGGTCCTGTGCAGCAGCAGGCAGCCAAGATTTCCCTTGCTGCAGTGGCACGGTGTCTGTCTTCTTCCCATCACCCAACTAGGTTCTTATTCCAGTGTCATCCAGCTCAGAAGAGAAAATAACTCCTCCTTGCTTATAAAGACATCTGTCTTCTGTGTCGTGGGTTTTTTTTTCCTTCCCAAGACTATTTCCCTTATGCCTTATGATATTATTCCTGTCCTTCCAAACCTAAATAGGTTACCTGAACATGTTTCATATAGACTAAACTGTCCTGCTGAGAGCTGACCCTTGCACATACCTGTTCTCATACAACTGTAGTGGCCAAGAACCACATACATAATCCGGGGAATGATTTGTGGGTGTAGTCTGTGATTTTAATCAAATGTGGAGCCAGATCAATAGAAATTGTGACATAACGTCGAACCACAGTTTTTATGAATCGAATTCTGGGAGGTGTTACTTGGCTAGAAGAAAAATTTCCTTGCCTTTATCCTCACATGTACAATTGAATGCAGTGAAAGGTAGTAATCAACATAAATACTGCAGAGTGTGGCTCTGGGAGATGAGAGTTTTTTAGAAACAGCTTTTGTTGCAGACAGACGTGCAGAACTGTTGACTTGACTATTGTCTGACTAGCAGACGATTATTGTCTAAAAAATGAGTACATGTGTAATCAAACTCTAAAAAGCAGCTCTAATTTTAGCCTGGTTTGTGCATAAATATATGTACGTTCTAGGAATTTCTTACAGAAAAAAAAAACACTTATAAAGTATTATGCAAATTTCACAGAGAATGAGTAATTTCTTAGATATGCATATAAAATAAATGCATAAACTTGAAATATTACCTGTCAAAAATGAAGAAATACTTGGTTTGTAAACTATCTACAGAATCGCTCATTTTCTCCAGCCGTTGCAAAAATGTATTTGTGGGTTATATGCGGCATTTTGTCTTAATTTGTGTTACGTCAGTCATGGTGTCTGATAATAACAGAATATTTTTGTAGCTCAGAAAACACAGCCTAAGCTTTTGTTATTTAACTAGTTTCTTATCTTTATCAGCAGACACAGTTTTCCAGAATATTTCCATAATCATAATAAAGATCCCTTTATCTGCAACACAGATACAGTAAGAACAAGATACACAGTTTGTTAAATGCTTTTCATCCTATGGACAAAGAACCACAGCGATATTAGCTAAAAATAAAATGTAAAGTCAATACTTTCTGTCTCCCTAAAGCCAGCTAAGTCTAGCAGTAAGTAATCTGAGCACGTACCCTGCTTTTCCAAGGGGTCTGGATGCTGTTGCAGTCACTGAAGTTAGCTGGCATTCTGTGTGAAAGGGGCCCCTGGAAATTCAGTTCAATGTGCTTCATGCATTCAGCCTCAAGTCAGTAGAGGTTCAGAGTGCCTTTGGACCTTTGATGTTGGTGTCCTCCGCACTTCCCTGTGACACAGAGGAGCCACAGGTATTGCAATGGATAGGAAATCCTCATGGGTCTCCTTCCCTTTGCCCAGGATCTCGTCCCAAGCAGCTCACGTGTGTTCATGCAGGAAGGCTGAGTTGGGCTCTCTGAGCTCTGAAACCTGCAACCCTTCTGTCGCTGCACGACAGCCTTTCATGCGGCTTGACTTGAGGAACTCGGCTTTGAAAACATCTACACTAGTATATTTTTGAGTGGAGAATTTAATAGCTAGGCTTCAAAATAGCTAGTGCTTTCAGTAATTGTTTCACTGGCACGAGACCAAGTTGTTTCACTGGCTCGAGACCAAGTTTCACAGCAAAGAAAAATGCGGTATGGATGATAGCTCAGGGCTCATTTTCCTTTGTTAACTGCCCTTTTTGGGGCTCTTAACCTGTGACATGTCCCTGTCCTGTAGTGCTGAGAGCTCTTCCCCTCTCAGCCCTGGAGGTGGCACGTGTTGAGCAGCGATACTCTGGGTAGAGCCTTCGGCAGTCCTACAAAAAGGCAGGACGGGCTGTGGTTAAAATAACAGTTCAGGTATTTGAGCACTGAGAAAAACCACCTATACGCAGACCGCAGCATATCAGTGATTCCTTGTAAGGCTTCCTGTTGATAGTTTTGTGCGCTGGTTAAACCAGTTTCTTCAGATTTGTAGGATGTGGCTTATTAAAGGAACGGGAAAATTAGGTTTCCTAGACTGCACTATCAGAGCAATCTTGTAAAATAACACAAAATAAATTTGCCCATTAAAAGACAAAGACAAGCCAACCCATCATACAAATTAGCAAATGTAGCCACTGGTGTGTGGTTTCACCCTATGAGACCTAGTGACTTTACTCGGCAGGTTTATTGGTGGTCTCTTCCATAAACTGTGAAGCAGAAGACGTCCTATCTAGCAGAAACAGGCCACCGAAATAGCAACGTGAGCCAGCTGAACAAACAACCCAGAGTGAGAATGTGACACGAACATTTCTGGAGTCATCCTATATAGCAGTAAAACAATACACCTCTCCCACTCCGTGCCATTGCTTTCTCAATTTCTCGTTAGAATATAATTCTGTGCCAAAACCAAGCAGAACCCATAAGCTATGAAAGGTCTTGCTGCCCTTTTAATTGTGGTAACGCACCCGTGCACACTCAGAGGCTGACTGTTTGAGTGTCCTCACTGTTTATGATTACTCTCAGTCAGTTTCAGATGCTCCAACGTAAACTTGGGACACTGTAGAATGATGTCTGGTACCAAGATGGCATCTGTAGTTTGTGTTCATCCTTACCTGCAGGGGAGCAAAGTCTTGCTACTCAAACATTATCAATGACATACGAGGAAATATTCAGAATATATACAGCACACATGATGTATATCACATTGCACAATTACAGTGTTTTGGTGCAACTCAATCAAACCTAGACAGAAGCTAAAGAAAACAGATGTTATTCTTCAAATCAGGCGTATTACTAACTCTGTTGAGCGCCTTGTGCTCTGTAAATTCTTGTAGTTTTGTAGTATATACCTCATTAAAGAAATTGGAAGATGAGCTTTTACAATCTCAGACAGTCGCGCGTTGTCAGAGCTCTCTTGCAAAGTAATGGTTCCTTTAAGCTGTAGCAATTAGTACAACTTTTTGGTAAAATGAGAGAAATAGAGAGTGAAAACCTTTTCATGAAGTAATTGTAAACATGTCTACATGACACAATGGCAATTGGGGCACGTAAACGCACTCTGAGTCAAACTGCTTGATATCCAAGATATCTCAATCGGAGTTGCACAGCATCGTAGGTACTGATGAAGAGCTGAAATCCAGAAAAATGCTTTTCTCTCATAAACAATAATTCTGTTTTCCTGAAGAGCAGCCAGCTTCCTCCACACTTTCTTCTCCAAAGCATGCTTTATGACAAGTGTCCGGATTTTCTGGTCCAGCAAACCATAGTCAGCCCTCAGAATATTTTTGTTTCCACACTTATTCTCTAATCTCTGAATAAAATGCTGTTTTATCCCTCTGTAATCAGCTTCTGACCACTGCCATCCCTGGGTCTCTTCCAGGCCGGCTCCTAAGTCTGTTTTGCACCAGCCTCCCTCCAGTAGCTCTGCAAGTGGAGGTTTTGTGGCAACCTGGCTCTGGAGGCCCTTGCAAGGAGAGGCCGTGCACTCATCTCCCACTCTGCCTTGAAGATCTTTATGTAGTTGGGGCCCCCTGTTTCATGGAAACAAGGGCAATGTTTGATTCCCAAGGGAAAGAAATCTGAAAAAAATAGAGGCTGGGCTGATGCTTTCTGTTTTCTTTCTGATCTGATTCCTTCTGATACACGCAGCTAGTTTTCTCCGGTGACTTCCCATTGATACTTCCACTTGAAGACACAGAAAGCACCAGTTTGTTTTTCTTCAAGAGGGTTTTTTTTAGGGAGTTGTAGGGCATCAGTGGAAGAGCTGTATTTCCAGAAGCAGCCAGAGAGAATGGGGGATATGCCTGATGGGTGCTGTGGTTCTCTGAATTCCAAGATGCTTTCTGATGTCAACCTTGAAATGTGTGCCAAGTTGCATACATCAGCAAACGAGGCTTTCAGTGAACAAACGAGTTGTTGTGAGTAGCAACTATTCAGCAATAAACAGTGGCAAGCACAAAATTAATCATATGCCAGGTTTTTTTGCTTGTGGCCTGCCTTTCTCAAATGTGACAAAATTATTCTCCCTGCTTTACAACTTACTGCAGCACCATGAGACCATCTTATCAGATGTGAGATACTTGCCATAGGTAAGGGCTGTTATGGAACTCAGATCGTACTGTATCTGCTGCAGGAGAGTTTCCTAATGTTGTACACATGTTTATTATTAGAAACCCACCGCTATTAAAGGGTAAATACCGCTTTGCTTTGAAATGTACTTTTAAGGAAGAAAATAGAATCGCTATAATAGAATGATCCAGGAAAAGGAAAATTGATCATTCTGCATTTTTCCAAGGAGACAATACTTGCATGCAGCAGCTCTCTGGGGAACCTAAGCCTTTTCCAAAGCTGGTCCCATAAGTAAACAATGCTTTAAAAAAATGTAAAGGGTATAAGATTTAGAGATGTATATGGTGATTTTCAGACAACAAAGAACAAAATAGGTTGCTAGGGTTTGTCATCTAACTTTGACCAGTATAGGACAAAGGATGAAAAATGTGGGTGAAATCCCCTCACCACAGAGATCTGTGGCAGACAACATCAGGAAAATCGGTGCTGAAGAGCAGAGCAAGGAAGTGAAATTGCCCCGACAACCAACCTAGCAATAGGTCCTAGCACTCTGGACCACAGGTGGAGACTTTCAGTAAGGTGAAACACAGGTAAATCATATCACTAATCAGGTTAGAAGGGTATGAATTACCATCACCATAGCTTAGAGGAATTTGAGGGGATGTAGTCTGTTGGCCAGTTTTAGGGGAAAGAAGGGTCTTTTTCAGTGTATGTTGTACAAATGTACAACTGTTGGGGTCCTGAAGCTAATGAGGAAAGATGGTATATTTATAAATAATCACGCATTTATTGCTAGTGTATATCTTACATTTTGATCAAGTTCCTCTTGGCTTCTTGCCCATCTGCGTGTCCTAAAACTTGAATTTATGCTGCTGTTGGAAGTCCGTGTAGTTTTATGGAAAGTGGGTCTTGACCTCAAGGTAGTTCTGATGTTACTTGATGATATGTCCGAGGTTGATGGCGAAAGGTTATAGTGCAGATGTAAAACAGACAGGTTGCTTTAAGGTATTCAATTTAATGCCACTCGGTGACTTACTGCAGATGACGCAGAGATTTGGAGACTGGTTGAAAACACAAGGCGTTTGCTGGTAGAGCGGCCTGTATTCTGAGATAAGCTCTGTGCAGGCAAATCATACTTGCATGTAGCCAAATGTTGAGCTACCTGCCTGTAATGAATGAAGGCAAGCCACCTTTACAGGAGGAGGGATCCAGTCCTGACAGTTAATAACTGAGACAGACATTGTGCTGGAGGAGAAGGGGTGAGGAGCTACGTGATCAGTCATGCCCGAGTGTCAGTGCAACATCATAACCAAGAGGGTGGTATGATTACCGAGCACAGAGGCTGGTGAGTGTCTTCCAGGTTAGACACTGATCTTAAAGGTAAGACTGAAGCTTACATGACATTAACATCTGCCGTCTGTGCAGCTGCTGAGTCCAGTGGTAATGCCCAGAGGCCAAGGAGGATGATGGGGAAGAGTTGGAGAAGACTCAAGGAAACTTGGAAAATGGTGGAAGGATCTGAAAGCTTGTCGTAATAGCAGAGTTTGACTTCATTCATGAAACAGTCAATTCCAGGAACAGAAAGCTGAAAATCAGTGGAGTCTTTTGGTTTAGCAGAGGGAGGTCATGACAAGTAGCAGCAAATTTTTGCCCAATAAATGCAGCCTCAAAGTCAGCCACGGAGTTGTGGGGTGCATCACAGTTGATTGGTGGTTGGTGTGTATCACCTGGGATGCTGTTGGATTTGTTAGCTTCCTTTCAGGCAACTTGGTGAGGTATCAGAACAGCTCCTTGATGCTCCTGGTGGACTCTCTCTCACTAAGACTTTTAGAAAAACATCAGTTCTGGATTCCAGGTGAAATGTACTCAATATGTTCTTCTTGGAAAGCCTGTACAGGGGATGGGCTGTACTGTATATTTACTGTATAGGGCACAGACTTCAGCATTCCTGTAAAGATTCAGTTAAGCGATACCTTACCGTGAAATATGAAAGAAGGAGGAAAAATTGTCAGCGATGGAATTTTTGTGATGATTAATTCCTCAACAATGACATCTGTTGCTTTGCTTATTGTGGTGGGATTTTTAAATTTTAGTCTTTGATTTCTTTTATTTTCTTTTATATTTTAGAATAGTCCTTATCAGCAGCAGAAGATCCTTCTGTAGCATATTTTCAGTGCTGCCATATCGAGACTGTACCCAAGTCGGGTATGTATATTTATACACATACTATGTAGTCTTTCTGGGCCTGCATGTAGAACTGGGTGCGGACAACAGAATGACAGAGGCTAATGCTTTTAAATATCTGCACTGAGAAGAGAAGAGAGAAATGCATTTAGAAATGTTTGCATTGTGGGTCGTTACCAGGTTAAAACTACGATTCTCACTTCCCAGTTTGTTTATTTATATGTGTTGTGGTATCTTTGGTTATTAAACTGGAGAAAACTATCCTCCTGAATTCCACATTCTTGAAAAATATATACAGCCTATATTGTTTCTTCTGCCTTCACTCGTCTTTGACGAAACACGTATTTTAGACAGCACAACTTTTATTTTATAAGCAGTCCTAGCTTTCTGATTCTCCCACATGACTATGGTGTTACTGTATCTAGACTTCCATTACTACAGAGAAATAATTGAATCTAAACATAATAGCTTTTCATTGTACTTGTAGACAGTGGTCAGATCATTCAGTTAGCGAAAAGAGAGTTGTGGTAATGCTGACAGATTGTTTTGGCACTGATGCCATACAGATTCTTAGCAGTTGTGAGCAACTTCCATGGAGCTGACTTACATCCCTGAAAGTGCTGAGCCACTAGACCTCAGGTAGATATCTGGATTTGAAGCAGTTCTCCAAAGACTGAGAAAGCTTTTTGCTTTTGCAGTGAAACTGCAGAAGTGGAGGAGACTGGGTTTAGCTAGGAAATGTCATCTCGCAGTCTCTGGGGCACGACCTGCTAAAGGCAGTGCTGGCTGCAGCTCTGTGCCTCTGGGGCAGAGGTTTAAAACGTGGCCGCCTGCCAGCGAGCTGAGAGTTGCCTGTAGTTGGCGATGGCTCGGTGCCTGCAGGGCACAAATCTGGGGGAAATATTCAGATGATGCAGGGAGGTGTTTTTTGAAAGACCCGCAAAGTACCTAGAATCAAATTCATCCAGTGCACAAAGGGTGAATTTGGCTCATATTTTTCTGCCACCTATTTAATTCTGGAGAGTTATTCGCCACAAGCTGCTCATGCCTCAGTAATTCAAAACAAAGGGAGATTATTTTTAATGCAGAAAGGAAAGGAGGTACCTGTGTAGGAAAGTTGACTTGCTCTCCTGTGTCTTACAGTAAAATTTTTCCCATAATTAAGCAGGGATGACACATCAGGCAAATCCTTGACAGACTGGCAGCTTTGTTCAGTCTTCTTTGGTGCACTGTCATTCATTTATGGTCATTGCCCTGTGGAAATTGCCTCTTTATTGAAAATTGAATATATTTTGAAATGCTGATGACTGGTTATATCTTCTAAATTACAGCAGTAATGAACCCAGCTCCATGTATAAATATTATTTCAATATGTAATGTCTTGTACCGTGCTTGCGCAGCAAGAAGGGATTGGGATGAGTAGATAGAAAGTGCCAGTACACAGCAATCCAGCCCTTTTCCGTCTGTTAAAAAGCCAAAATTAAAAAAAAAAAGAAAAAAAGCCCTCTTTCTTTCTTCCAAAGCATCAGAGGAAGCGAGAAACAATTAAATGGTACCTCCTTCCAGGAACAGCTGGTGCAAAGAACAGATGAGGCAGTATATCAGGAACTGTAGCCACTCTGTTCAGGCTGCACAGTAGCTGCTGACTGCTTTGCACATTTTGGATGTGTGGTAGGAGGGGGGAGAGACATGGGTACCTTTCTGAAGCTTTGTACTGACAGCATCCTTTAGCTTTGCTTTCTGTGTGTCCCTGGATCACTGGTGCAGCTGTTTTGACTGGTTTACGGTCTGTAAGCATTAATGAATGGTTATGGGGAAGAAACAGGTAATTCCGGGGAACTTCGGATGTGTCCTCAAATAAAACAGAGTGGATGGAGTAAGCCCTGGCAGGAGCGGGAGAGCGGGGTGGACATGGAGGGGACACTACTTGATGTGACAGGAGCACAGGGCAGAGCTGCTGCTGCTTCTCCACCTCTGCTCTGACTTGCAGGCTCTGCGGCCAGCGAGGAAATCTCCAGGCACAGCTGTGCCCTGGGGAGGCTGCCAGCCCCAGCTATATTGTAGGCAGCAGAGAAGAGTTCTCCTGTACCGATGCTGGCAGCTGAACCGCTCCAATAGATCTGTTATAAAAACCTGCCTGAAAGGCAGTTCCTGCCGACACAGCTAAATTCTGCGTACTTGGCCAGGATGGATGGGGCATAACGACCCCTTACCAGCCATGTGCAGGAAATACGCTATAGATCTTCTCCATCTTCCATGCTCATTCAAGCTACGATAGCAAGAATCCTCCCCAAGCTATGTTCTTAAATTGCTGTACAAATACAAATGTGTGTCTGGGGGGATGTGGAAGGGAAGGCTGCAGAAACACAAGAGGGTGAAATTTGAGCGGTACCTTGGAAAATCTTTCCCAAATCGCCTTCCCTTGCAGGCAGACAGCAGCAGGCTCACCGGAGCATGGCTCACAGCAGGAGTTTGAAGGGAAGCATATTCCACAGCAGTGCAGAGGTTGCTGGTGATGGATGGTGGTTCTTGTTACCTGCTGTTTCAGAAGGCACATCGGGTTGCACGTGCTGGGGCTGAGAGGGGAGGGCACCACGTGCCAGGGAAATTATTTGCTCTACTTCTCTCTGTTTTGTTGAAGAGAAGCAAAAAGTATACAGAGTGATGTGTTGAGGAGAAAAAATGTCATGAACAGTAGTTATCACTGGAATTTTGTGTCCTCAGAATTTTGTCCATACCTTTTATTTGGTGGAAAACTAATGGTCTAGCTTACAGTGTTTTTGTGCAAGAGGAAGGGGAGAATTACCACCTAGATTCATTCACAAAGGTTTCGAGATGCGTTCCTGCTGCTGAAATCACTGAGAGGCAGGTACTTTTGTGGATCTGGGCCGTAATTTCTCCTCTTCGCGTCTGGTTACGGTGAGGTTGCCCACATCTTTGCAGGTGGCATGGTGGCAGGCACAGCTTCACCAGTTTCCATGGCCAAGAGCAGGACAATGGATGGGACCAGAGCGTGCTTTTCTTCCCTCATCTAGAGCACCAGCGCAGCTGCAAGAGCAGGCATAGCCAGGTGAAAGCAACGTTAGGAAGGCTGTACAGCATGTCAGGAGCTGAAAGAAGCAGGATTCTTGCCTGTTGCCTTACCTTGGCCTCTGAAGTCCTAAGTTAGCAGACCCTATGCACTGCTTAGTGGTAGCTAAGGGCAGCGATGAGAGAGCTGCCCCATACTGGGAGCACTGTGATAGTTTTATTGCCTTTCTTATTAAATTAACACACACACACACACACACACACAAACTCTCATTATCATTACAGGCCAGTCTGCAGAGGCATGTATTATCAGCAGCGCTGGTAATACTGGCTGAATGCTTGCCTTTGATGATGCTTTTATGAAATTTGAAATCATTGTGTGGTTCACAGGTTAGTGGTACGGCAATTCTAGAGCTGCTAGTAGTGCTGCAGAATCACTTTGGCAGCTGATACTCTTTTGCAGTGTACTGGAGATCTTCCCAGCTAAAGGGTATTCGCAGTCTGGGTTTTTCTGCTGAGCAAAATCTTGCTCACCTGTGAAACATGCCCACACATGGGTTTTGCAGTAACGTTTACAAACAAAACTCCAGTTCTCCATTGCTTACGTGCTCTTGGAGCTTCTTTAGGCACCACTTCTCCTTTGGCTTCCAAGGAGACAGCACAGTTCTGGCAATCCTCATGGACGTTGCTGGAGGTGCTCCATGTGGCCTGCAGGACTCAGTGGCAGTCCGAGAGCAATCCAGTTCTCATTCATACTCTAAAATGCCTGAGCGTTTTCAAAAAAAAGGAAATGACAATGTATGGCTGTCATTGTTAACGGTGTTACAAAGGAGGAGAAAGGTACCATATTGTTCTTCCTCCAGGAGAAAAAGGTAATGAAGGTAGTTGTTTTTATAATTCTGTTGCTTTAATGTTTTTTTCTTTGGCACACGTCCTTATGGCTCACAATTTAAAAACATGTTTTGAAAAGGGGCTTTTTAGGCTAGATTTTGTTAATAACAAAAACTAAGCTTTTTTTTTTTTTTTTGCATTCACAGATTATAATCATCCCTATCATAGTATTTTATTTTCTAATGTTGCTAGAGCCTTTTAAGAGCTTCCAAGTTTCTGTAAAGCTCTGCCCAGAAGATGAGTGGAAAGGAGCCGGGGAAGGAGGAGAGCTGGAGGTGTCAGAGAGATTTGGCACTGCAGCATGGCTGGTTTTACATTCAGTTATCAGCCATGGGGTCAAAATGGCTGACTGTCACTGAGGCTGGAGGCAATGAGCTAACATACAAAAATTCCAGAGCATCAGATAGTGTGTGTCACAAAAACAGCCAATTCACCTCATGTTTTATTCTTCATGGCATTGAATTCATTAAGGGGTTAGACACTTATCCTGCAGAGAGTATAGCTGCTGAATATTGCTCTTTGGTAGGAGAATTATAAGAATTATTAAGTCAGATATAAGAATTTATCTGGCTAAACCTGCCTCCAGTTAAGGAAAATAATACAGTATCAGTAATCAAATGGATTGGAGCACGGAAAATCAATCATTCTTCTGAAGTAAAGCATTAAGTCACTAGATAAAAAGAATTTGTGTCCTTCTCAGCAATGCTGCAAACCAGTTTCATCCAGTTTCTAAAGAGAAATCATCACTGAATTTAACTTTGCCCGTTGAAGTCCTGACAAGAACACTAATGAGTTCAATGATACGACGAGCAAGAAGTTTTCAATGCCATCATCCCAAATAACGTGTAGCTGCAGCGATCAATGAGCCCAGAGGCCAGGCATTCCCAAAGGGTTTCATTATCCAAATTCTGAAATCTTTGTTTGTCCTCGGTGTTTAAACTGGGTAAGAAAGCCGTATGCAAAATGAGGCAAAAAGGAGCATCTAGATGAGTTTGTCTCACACACTGCATCCCTGCAGCCAGTGTAGGAAACGGGAATATTTACAGGAGAAATGAGAGCTTCTAAATTGCCATAAGTATGGTAGAGATAAGCGCATAGCAAAGCAGGTTACTCTGTTATATCCTTCAGATTTGGCACCAGGTTCCTTGCTGTTCTTCCCCTACCCGATTTTTGTATGCGAGACAGTTTGATCAAGTTGTCAATCTCTAGTGTATTTCCTGAACGTTTATCAGTCTGTAGATTTGGGAAACAGTAACTATCTATTATTAGCATATGATAGGGAAGCTGAAATATCCTTGCTTTCCCTCACTGTTGCCCATTTTCCTTGCTTATCCCAAATTGAACAAAACCAAGTGCATATTAGCTTTACAGAAAGACACAGAAATCTGTTTTTTTTTTTTTCCTACACAGCATGACGCTTTTAAACTAATCATCTCACAGGTGAATTTTATAGATCCACCATTAGCTCATTTTTATGAGGTTTCCTGTTCCCTTAGATTGAAATTAAGTGATAAATCCCAAAAGCTAATAGGCTTAAGGTTTGAACTTTTATTCCGTGTTGGGCAAAACATCAAGACGAGCTGACACGCTGACACCTGAATATGTCTGGGGAGATTAAAAGGATGCTGGCCCATTAGAGCAATCTTTCCACGAGCTTCTCCACCTCCATTCTCAGTAAATTGCAGCTTGAGATGTTGTTCTAGCAACACTAATGGCAATTAGGATCTGAAAACTCACAGTCAATTAAAGCCAGCAGTCTCAGTCAGTAGGAGCTCTGCTGTAGAACTGGCTGGCAGCACATCTTTTCCAAAGTTGTCATTGTCCTCATCCCTAAAAACAGAGACCATAAGTAGAAATTATGTACAGTGAGGGATAAGAGCAGTATTTTTTTGACGTCTCATGAACTGCCTTTGTTTTTGGAATAAATCTGGGCAGTCAGGAATCACTAAGCATAAAATACAAACACAAAAAGGTTACATCTCTAAATAACACATATCAGATTCCGTTTGCCATAAGTAGAAGGCTTTTTCATGCATCTAGAAATCTGTTTAATATTTAATGGACTCCTAAATTATTCACGAGTCAAAGTGTTCAACTGTTGCTGTCATTTAAAGAGCAAGCGCCCAGCAGGACTCTTGCATGGGTCTTTATAGATCACGTCAAAGCACAGTGTCTGGCTCATTAAAGAGATGTTATATTCATGAAAGAGCAGGTAATACAGTTTATATTCAGTTATATATATAGTGCAGTTTATATTCAGTTTATGTTCTGTTAATCCTTGCCTGACACACAGGCTGAGAATTCCTGTTTTGATTCTTATTTACCTGTTTGGTAAAACTTTCCACCATCCCACAACAACTTTGGATTCACAAGTCACCCAGTACCGTTCCAGGAAAATCTGCGAAGTGTATGAGGTGGAGAAACTAACTTTCTTTTTCTTCCTCAGTTCTGAGTGTAGTTTCCAATACCACTCTTCAGCACGCTTTCTGGAAATGGTATGCACAAATAGAGCATGGACATTTATGTAAATCAGAGTAACTCCCCTAATGTTATCAAGAACTGGGATCAAGTTTTTTGCCTCCTGCAGAAAAGGCATCCTGATCTTGTGATTTCCTTAAACTTTCCCTGCTCAAATAAAGCAAAGGTAGCAAAATTACATTCCTGTGATTTATTTTAGCTTTTCAGTGTCTGCTGGAATTGCTGGAAAATTTTGTTAAAAAGCAATTTCGGAAAACAAAACACAGGAAAATCAAAAACGAGGAAGAGGAGGAAGGAAGTTCTCTTCACTTAAAAGCCTATTTGGCAAGGGCCATCTTTCCTGCTCTGAATTTTGTAAACAGCTTTTACTACTGCATATTGGTTTGTGCAGTTCCTCGGTGCCATTGGGTAACGTAAATAACTTAAGCACAGGGAAAGCTTGATTTTCTTTCAAGTTCCTATGCTACACACGTGTACAGGGCCTGTTGACCATGGTGCCGCACAAGGGCTCGTATCCCGAAGAACTTGGTGGCAGTGGTTTGCTGCGCTTAACGTGTTGGCTGTCCCAAAACGACTGTCCCAACCGTTCCCCAGGCACAGCTCACAAATTTTTGCGGAGAGCAAATGTGAGGCATATCCCACTGTTTCCTAGCTGGTTTGGGAATTTTGGGGGTTTGGTGAGGAAGAAGCTGTGCTGGGGCTCCTCCAGAAGCAGGGTCGCAGCCCCTGGGCTTGTCCCAGGTGGGGGAGCTGCCCCAGCATCCCTGGGACAGAGCTCTGTAGCTTGTTGTTACCAGCAGTTCCCCACAAGAGAAAACTTAACCTGCCTTAATTTACAATCCAGAAAGGATTTACTATTATTTTATTTAGCTGGCTCAACCACAGGTGTCCAGCATGAGATTTGCTGAGGCATTCGTGAACTTTGCTGTAGTAGGAGTGGGATGAAAAATCAGTGCTCTCCCTGCAAAAAATAGACTAGCTTGCTGTTGGTCTTAGTGACAGGGACTCAAAAAGGATAAGCTACACTCACCTAGGAATCTCATATCAAGTGTTTAACAATGTCTTCTATCAGCGGGGAGAGGATGTGTATAAGCTGGGATGATCCTTTTCATTTGAACATTGATAAGAAACTGTGTGCTGGTTTGTGCTGATTTTCCTCAAGAGAGTGAGTTAAATTCTCAGTTTTATGGACAAGTTTCTCCCCAAACAGTAATGTTTTGTTACTGTTTTACAACACAAGCAATATATACTACCTACAAATATAAGGATGTATGTAAAGGAAGAGAGGACTTCTGAGTAGCCTTTGCGAAACACTTAGAATGAGGGAGAATAGCTGCAGTGTTGCTTACGGGGTCCTGAAGGTAGAGGTTTCTTTTAAAAACAGAAGAAAGATGGGAAAAATTGGGGGATTAGTCTTGATGGATCTCCAGCTAATGGGCAGGAATCATTCCCGTGCGTGCTTACGCTTGGAGCTGACCCTGATCTCTGCTCCCAAAGAACTGATTTCTTCTACGTCCCCAGAGCCACTCTGGTTTTGAAAAGCTGCTGAGCTGACTCTTTAAACGATGCCAGATTTTCGCTGAATGAATTAACAAAGCTATCTAGCCTTCTCTGTTAATTGCATGGAGAAGTGTCTCCGTGACTTGTTTTCAAAGCTGTAATGGCATTATTTCTTCCTCTGTCCTTGAGGAAGTGAACTAAATTATCCTGGTATTGATAAAGATAATACAGATTTTTGTTTTGATTTGGGGGCTTCCTCAAGTCGTGTGTTCATTTCCTAGATAAGACCTACTGAAATGGTTACTGTTTAGCATTTGTCTCTAGATGAAATAGTTCCTTTCAGCATGTTGTGTGCAAGAACGGGGAGGCTAATCCGATGCCTCTGACAGAAGGTTATTTTTACCTTATTATTTGTGCAGCTTCTCAGTAATATAATATCAGGAAACAGAATGATGATATGACACTGTGCAAAGTGAACCCCAGTCCAGAAATCAAGAGGGCTTTGGATGAAAACCTTGATACAGTGTTTTTGTTTGCCATAGAGGTATGTTTTCCAGCAGATAGATGTGTTGGATTTTTCTAGGAACAAGGTACACGATTTATTGGGTACTCACTGATTGCCAGTTTTCAGAGAAATAAAATGAGTGACAAGATTTGAAGTGAAGACAAGGAAACAGGGTTTGCAAAGAGAAAGCAGGAACTAGCCCAGTCCAGCAGTCAGGTGAAGAGCCTGCAGGGCTTCTCCAAGCCTCATGTCAGCATCTCTCCCACAGGTTTTTAAGCATGTACTTGGACCTTAGCAGAAATGAGCTGGGAAAACACCACAGGATAAATATTCTGGAATTGCATACAGTAGCCATTTGTGGAGCACAAATTTGCTCATCATCTCTTTTATCTTCACTCACATTCGTGATGCTAAAGCATGGGATACAGACTGATTGTCTCAGGCACGTTTTTTACCTTTACGTGTGAAATGATGAATGGATCGGTCCTCCTAAGGCCCAAGTTTCTATCCTGAAGTGAGAGGGAGAGCTGGATTTCTCCTGAAGGCCTCCAGGAGCCAGTTCACTGAGCTTTGGACACCCTCCCGGTCTTGGAGGTGCAGAAATTCCTCCCAGAGGCTTTCATGGGCAATTCATTCTCTGCATGACAGCATGGAGGCACTTGGGCACGTATTTTAGGGGCATCAGTTTATTAGATATGCTGGATTATTGGGTCTCACCCGAAGCTTACACAACTCCCAGGTCCCTCCCAGTGCCGAGCTCTGTCAGGTGCCCTCAGTGATGAGGAACCAAGTTTTGCACCATAGGTGGAATACGAGGCACAACCAGGAACAAAGTGGGCTTTTTGCTGTAACCAGTAGCTATAATGTATTTTAGACAACACAGTCCTGTCCGTAGGAAAGGTTGTCTCCTCTGTACTTTGCACTGGTAGATTTAGGATTAATGCTGCTTCCATTGTGTGGTGGAAAGTAAATAAGATGTGCTTATGAAGAGCTGTCTCTGCTCTGGTTTCTGTTCCCCAGGGATATGAAGTTGGATGGTGGACGCCAGTGCCATTCTACTGGAGTGTGTCTAAAAGAGATCATTGGTCTTGAAGGTGTGGAGCTCGGAGCAGATGGGAAGGTGGGGATGCTTCACTTCCTACGCCGTTAGATTCTCTGTAGTTAGGGAAAAATATGGCATACCTAGTAACAAGCACAAATATTTAAATAAATTACAATATTCAGCATAATACAATAGTTAAAGCACAGTATGTATGAGCTGTAAAGAAGATGAGCAGAAATTCAAGGGGACCATCCTAGCTGTCAATGCAAACAACTCAGTTTCCTTGAAGAAATCTGCCTCTGGCAACATCTGAGTCTGTGGAGCATTACTAAATCAGTGCTCCCCTGGCTCTAGCAGGAGGTATCAGCACAGAGCGTATTGTCAGAGGCAAAAATAATTTCTGGTGATAGTTGTAAGCTGTAATTCTGCTTGCTTTCAAATTTATTTAATAAAAGAAATCTCACTTACCATTGCATTTGTCCAAAAGAGCAAGAGGACATTAGTATGAACCTGATGAGCACGTCAAAATTCAAGAGTGCATTCATTTGAAATGGAATAAGCAATTATGATTTTTTGGGGAAAGCGATCCATTTTAAACAAATCTGTAGAGAAGAGATTATTTTAATCACATATGAAAACATTTTTTTTTTCTGAAAACCTGATTTACATTTTGTCATTCCATTTATCCAGTCTGCTGTCATTTCTGGATTTAAAGGCTTAAATAAAGGTCAGTGCTGCTGCACACAGTGTGCTCACCTAACCAAGTGACAGTCCAGACCCCAGACTGTAAATTCTTTAGGACAACCTGTCTGCTTATAAATAAATTAAAGCTCACGTGTTTTATTTGATACCTGTTCTGACCTGCTCATAAACCAGTCTGGAGCCTGAGACTCATTTTTTTCTTCATAATACTGTTATTTTTGGAAAATAAACCTAGGAGAAGTAAGACGTAGTCTATTTCTGGCCAAGCATGCAAACAGAGAATTGGTTCATTCTGCAAATAATTTTGTCACATGTTATTCATTCACACTGAGTCCATGCTGGCAGGTAGTGAATGATCTCCCATAACCATTACCAGTAACTTAAGACACCAACAAGACTTTGCCAGATCAAATCCTAAAGGACAAAAATACCACAGAAAGTGCTTAAGTTAAGCGGTGTTCAGGTGATTTGCCTGTGGCTGATCTGTGCTGAGGGACCCATACACAAGAATGCCATTTCAGTAAAGAAACAGCTGAAATCTGCTACAGGGAAGGCCCACTGAAAAACCTGACGTATTTTTAAATCTGACCCTTGAGTAGGATTTTGTAAATCCCGTGTATTAGAGCTCGCGTGTGTGTTTGTAGTTTTGTTTTGCCGAAGAATTAATGCATTTGCAAAAGCTTTTTTGTGTGGATAAAGTGACTACACTGAAGCAAATGTAGGTGACTAGTGTTTATTCATCTGTGCCTAACTATGAAATCCAGAAAATCCCCTGCTAATTTGGTTTCCCCTGCTTCAAACTGGGATGCCCCGAAGGGATCCTGCTGTGGCTGAGCTGACTGATAGTAACTCTCTGTCCATTCTGACTTTCTTTTTAGACGGTTTCATACACACAGTTCCTATTTCCAACCAATGCTCTGGGAACTCGGAGGAACACAATAGACTCCACCTCATCCTTCTCCCAATTTCGCAATGCAAGCCATCGTAGCCTTTCTCTGGCAAGAGCTAACAGCACCCAGGGGAGCATTGATGCAGGTAACTTACCAAGAAGCTTGTTTTAATAGCCTTGCATACCCTGGCAATAGGTGACTATTATCACAGAATCACAGAATTGCAGGGGTTGGAAGGGACCTCAAGAGACCATCAGGTCCAACCCCCCTGCCAAAGCAGGTTCCCTAGAGCAAATTGGACAGGTAGGCGTCCAATTACGAAGACTTTTTGGTGGAGACACACCATGTTTTAACCCCTTGTATGCTTAAATTAAGCAAAATGTAGTCTCTTGGGGTAGGTAACACAGAACTTGGAGTGCCCTTTTCCACGCTTGTTCCCTGTTTGTTCAGCAAGGCTGGCTTACAGATCATGGAAAGTTGAGTAAACACAATCGCCGGTCCCTTGTCATATTGCCAGCCGCTGATCCCGCTCAGCATGCCTCCTTGTGTAACTGGCATTGTTTGTTCCTCCCACATAAGGCTCATCATGACTGCTGTTTGCTGTGGAAAATACACAATGGCAACACGATAGTCAAAAGCTGAAGGTGTAAATCGTACTCATGACCTTTATTAGGCTGGAAGGGGCCGTGTTTACAAAACTGGGCACAAAACGTACGCCAAAACACTATATGCTTAAGATACTTTGGCGTGTTAAATGAAACAAATCAAAACATCTGCATAAACAGATGAGAGCTCGTTTCTGGGAATAAAAGTCAACAAAACTTCCCCACTCACTTTCCTCTCACCTGAACATGGCAGGGTATGCGGGACCACATTTGTTTGGCAGACTTTTGGACTGTGGCTTCATTTTGGGGTTTCATAGAATTGTGCACTTCTCTAAGTCCTAAGTTCATATCTACCAGGTAATTCGTAAGCTTTAGGTCCTCTGTGTCTTTGCAAGTTCTACTATTACTGAAGTACCGAGTGACATATACAAAATTTTTTGACTCTTTTCAAACAGCCAGCACAAAGATCATTTTGTGCATTACCACTGAACTTGTTTGCCACTTAACGTTTACAGATTTCTTGATGTAATTAAGAAATGTTATTTTTACCATTGTTTTATAGGCAGTGACCTGGGAGACTATGTTGAATATGACCCCAATCTTTTAGATGATCCCCAGTGGCCGTGTGGCAAACATAAGCGGGTTTTAATATTTCCTTCGTATATGGTAAGTGATACTCAAAACTAGGTGTAGCACAGATAAATGTTAGTAACAATATTTAGAAAGTTGAGGTTGTATTTGGCTGCATTTTAAGAAGATTATTATTATTTTTAATCTACTAATACCAGCTGTTTGGAATGCTTTGTTCTAAATGACAGTTACTTACTGGGACATGTAAAAACAAACTTGTGGAGGTATTACAAAAGTAACTGCTTTTATTACTGCTGTATTTCATAAATGTTTTAGATGAAAGGCTTGTTTGAACAATGCACTCATTCTCTCTCGTTCAGAGGAAAATTTATACTTCCTCTAATTGGCATCTATTACAAAATAGGAGAATGCCCATTAGGGTTTTTCTGAAGTCATGAAACTGTATTTTGTTTTGATACTTATCGTCTACTCATTGGAGTAGAACCTCGGTGTCTCGTAGAGCCTTTGTTTCCCAGATATTTATTTCATCATGGGATAGTCCTTCCTTTAATTGCAGCAATTATGAGCAGAACCTGTATGTTTTTCGCCATATCCAAAGCTGTAATGCAACAGACTCATAACAGTTCCTTGATCTCAGCTCTAACTCAGTATTTACTCTGGTGAGAGACTTCTGTAGCCTTTCTGCAGTTGCACCAAGCCCGTAGGATTTGGTGTGCTATTTTGGCAGAAATGTAGCAAGACGCAGTGCAGTTGTATGCGTGTGAGCACATATCTATCTGAATTAGACATCCAAAGCAGTAGTATACCGTGGTGGAAAGCTAACTCTTTTCTTTTTTTCAAAGTGGTGACTTCCTATTACTCACTCTTTTCTATATATAAATAGGATAGGATTTGAAGTCTGAAGTGTCATTCACGTCCCCACTTAACTTGGAGCAGAGATACTACTTAGGAAACTACTAATGTATATAAAGGTACAGTCATTGCAGGTTCTCCTCTGCCCCCCAGCCTGGTCTTTATTTGATAATAGTATTGCTAGGTGCTCCTTCTTCAATAGAAATGTATTTTACTTGTGTCACTTAAATTGAAGCCGATCTCCTTGTTGGCAAGAGTGCTCTGCCTGTTGCATAGAAAGGCTTAATTGAGCTCTGAGGCTGTGTTTGGGTTAAATTTTCAAGTGAAAAGTTTTAGTATGTCCTCTGCTTACTTTCAGCCAGTTTTACTTTTAGGGTTGGCAAGTTATTTTTGGCTGGCAACCCACAAAGTGTCAACCCTTTATGGCAGCCATGTCTGGGTAGGAAAATATTTGTTAGGTTTTGATACGGTTATTGTCATGGACAGGGAGCTGTCTTCCTTCAAACAGAAACTCGTCGTTAACTGGCATCCAAAATGAACATAGTTTTAGCAATCGTGGTTGTGTCTCCAACCTTCTTCAGGGTGGAAGTATGCTCCAAACAGTCTGAGTCCTCTAACATCACCCAAAGTCATTGATGCTTGGCGTTGAGGTGGACGTGGTCAGGTGAGTCAAAATGAGAGAGCCAGGAGAGCTTCCTGCAGGGGAGCTTTCTGCCCAGGAGCGGGTGTGTGCTGCCCTCCTTTTCCGTACACTGGTTAACCACAACATTTTGAGGCCCACGTTTGTGCTTTTATTGCAGTAAGCTGCCTGGGCTTTCCCCTGTGATAGAGGTACGACTAGATACATTCAAGGCGAAAAACGGACTTGAAGGCTAATCATTAAAATCAATGGCATTGTTTGCTCCTTCTCGGAAAGAAGGCACTAATCTGAGAAAGGACCGAAGGAAATTAAGTGCTGTGTTCCGTTTGGTGGTGGGAATAGCTGGCATGTGCCAAGAGCGCTCTTGTCCAAGGTCCAAGATTTCGCCGTGACGCAACACAGGAGCTGCGCAGCTTGACGGGGAACCAAGGAGTGGGTGTTTGTTCTTCAGCGCTCGGCTGAGGGATTTCACAAGCGGCTGGTGCTTCCTTCAGCCGAGAGAAGGGAGGAAAGGTCGCGCCAGAGCGTCCCGGGAGCTTGCAGGTTTAAACAGGGTTTTGCAATTTGGGCTGCGAGTAAGGAGGGCTTATGCATTGAGCTGGTTGATAGAGGGCCATACTGCCTACGCAGAAGACTTCACTTGCATCCATCTTCCTAGACTCAGCTGGAGTTCCCCCTTCCTGCGGTTCACATCAGTGTGAACAGAAGCATAATAGTCTGTAATTTCAAGGCATTTTCCTCCCCAAATACAAAAACCAGCATATGCTGCAATTAAAGCAAATTGCAGTCTGAGGTCAGCGAGAAACCTGCGTTGCTTTTCCTGACGGTGCACAGCCATCTTAGCGTTAGCAGACTCCTGCAAAACGACCGCAGCGTTGTCGACCTACTGTACACACGGATTCAAAGCAGCCCGCGGTCCCGAGTGGAATACAGCTTCAGTTACTGCCTCCCACGGGTGCCGGAGCAGCCGAGAGCATCTCCAATGTGAGCACCGTGCGTGGAGAGCTGCAGTTTGTAATTAAAGTTTCCTTACTTGGCCAGCATTTAGCATTAATGTTTGGCAGCTGCAAGCCTGTAGGCTTTTTTCCCCCTCCTTGTGGATGTCAGAGCAATTAAGGGGGTAAGGCGTGTGACAAGAATCTGAACAAATGGTGTTATAGAAGAGCGAGGCTAGATGCTGAGCTGCAGCAGGTCTGCAGGGCACTGCCGGCTGCAGAACTGAGTTAAATGCACAAATGCGACACCCGGGAGCCCGACGTGTGCTCTGCGGGCCAGGATTGCTCCTCTGGTAAAGTGCTTTTGAGGCCTGCATGAATTCTGCTTCACTAAACATTGCAGGCTTTATTCGAAGGTGCAAGACGGATAAAATGTGTGGCCCTGCTTGGATTTTACTCTGACATGAGTGCGGTTTGCACTCGAGCCTATGAGAGAGGCAGTTTCCTCCTTTTTTTATGGAGCCCAGGGTTATTATCACTTACATTGACTTTATGGGCTTATAATTTTCCTGAGCTGAATTAGTCCTGACTTGCAGAGCATTTTGAACTACAAGTCCTTGTTTTCCAGGAAAAGCAGAGCTTCCTCTTTGAAGATAGCTCTGGGGAAGAAGTGCTTTTGCTTTGGTCTTTTTTTTTTTTTTTTTGCACTGAAGTTCCTAGCTTTAAAGGATACGCACTTCTCTGTAGCATTTCTAAAAGTAATACCCACAAACAGCCTGATAAGGAACAAATCTGAAAAGGCAGCCTATTTTTTGTTTCCAGCACAAACCCCGCCACTTCCATTAATTGCATTCATTGTATTCAAATTCTGGTATATCCCAGAGAAATTATTTCACTTTATGTTGTCCTTGTAGGAGAGCCTACAATCTCTGACACAATATAAACAATAAGAGGTAGAAGAATTCATGCTGGAGGAGGCAGGGGGAGGGAAAAAACATCATGTCATGGTTAACAGATGTCTTCCTGGCTGATACTGCTAAAACAGGAATTCTTGCAGATTCTTAAATCTCTCCAGAATAGGAACTTCCACCAGCTACCAGGCAGAGCAGTAACTTCTTTGCTAGCATTTCACGTCAACCAGTGTGCAGCCAGCATCTTCACTGTCTCCCTGCATTCCTGCAAGCAGAAACAAACAGGAGGAGAAAACTCCCTCTGCAGCATGCGTGAGGACGACCCCCACAGCTCTGGGTTTTGTTGGTGACACAAAAACACAAGAGTGTGTTCAGCTGGCTGCTATCTGCTGCCAGAACTTGCAGAAAGGGAAGAAAAGCCTCGATCAGTAGCATCTTGACTTTGAGTGACCCTTGTGTAATAACATCCCTGCAATATCCATCTATCCATGCCCAAGGGATACCCTTGGAAATTGGTTTTTGGTCCTTAACGACAGTTTCAGTGTATTGCTTTAATTATATCAAAACAAACTGACATCTATACGCTGCTAATAAAAAAGCATGTTGCAGAGGACTGAAGGGCTCTTACAGCAGGCTGACCATCAGCCTGCATTTGCCAAGTACAGCACTCGTGTCAAGCACAGCCAAGCTGCATTATTAAATATTAGTCTTCCAATGTGATTTTAAAATTAGAACTGCTTGCTGCTCCATCCGTTCAGTCTAACAAAAGCCCTGCATGATGATATAGCACATTTGCTTTCTCGCTCCCCCCTTACTGTCTTTCACAAGGAGCACCAAGGTCAGAAGTACTCCACTACAGCAAGCGTCCTTTGATGTCGTCACTGTAGTCTTTGAGCTGCTTCCGTAGTTGGAAATTAAGAAGCATCTCCAGATTGCTTTTTTATCAGCTGCTGGCCTCGTACCCAAAAGTCTCAGGGAGCAGAGGATCACAGCGGTGGTATATATTCATATTTAAAGCCAGTGCTGTGTGGATTTGATGCTATATTTGGCTGAGGCTCCAATAAATATGTATTTTGAAGCAATGACACGCTGTATTAATTGAGAATGCTTTCAGTGTGTTAACTGTGTAAAATAAACTGGCATCATTCCACGTACCGTAATTCAAAGGGGCAGCTTAGAGATGATTTGCTTTGTGAAATGCTAAGTATTTCCGTCTATGTTCCTTGAATGTCAGTACCTTTCTAACAATGAGACATCTTTTAGTTGTCCTTTTTCTTTTTTAAAAAGTTGTTATAATACAGAAATCACTCCCATTTTCCATCACTGTTTCAAGCCTCTGCTCCAGCAGGATTTCCCATATATGTGCACCTGAAGCCATCGCTATATACGTTAGGTTACTGACAGCTTATAGCCACGTAGCTAATCATGTGTGGTATGCATTAAAGCAGTGCACAGTCGTTGACTTCTTCGCATCTGTTATGTGGTTGAGACCTTACCATCGTGCTGCTGAAGGTCTCTTAAACCTATCGTGTCTGCACTCCATGAAGCAGATTGATCAGAGGTCTGCAGTAAAGTCAGCTGAAGAGAACCTATCGCGTAACTTCCATTTTATTCACCTATTCTATTCTGATTTTACCCTTCTTAGAGGGAGATGGAGGCATCCAAGGCTAGGTCATCTTTTGCTGGTAACGTGCCAAAGTAGGGTTTATTTTCAACAATATTTCATCTTGCCAGTCTTTCCAACCATTCCAGGCATCCTGCCTCCTCCTGTATTTATGAAACTATATATACAGCTTTCCTATGAGAAAGCAGCTGCCTGAAAACGCGTGTGAATAACACACGAGCTAACCTCCAAGTTCAAAACTGCCAGCCATGCAAAAAGCGCGCAGAGCACAGGCTTCAGCCCGAGCATTCATCACGTTGGCCAGGCATCTGTCAGCTACCATATATCAAAGCTTTCATTTGTCTTGTGCAACCTCCATCGCCAAACTAAAATATACATTTACAGATCTGTATACAGAGAACACGGACAGAGCTCGCAAAGGAGCATTTCTGAGTACTGCAGTGAAATGTGTTTTGTGCAAATAAGCTGTGAGAAACAAGACAGACGGGTCTGGATGACAGAAGTTACAAACACTGGAGATTAGAGTGTTAGAGCGATGGTTGGGTACTTCCCAGTGCCTTGCTCGTGCTGACAGCCCTGGAAGTGCAAAATGCCTGCCTTCTGGGGAATAACGTTGTATATATTTAAGCATATTTGGATGGGAAAACGCCGTGCTCCTTTTAGGGGATTATTTAAAACACTATCCTAAAACTTGGAGCATTGGTGTTGACCAGTGCAGGCAACACCAGACCTATTCCAGACAGACAAAACTCTGCTTACAGTGATGCCTTTTCCTTGACCCAGCGAGTTTGTTTCTAACTCACAGACAGCCCAAGAGAAATAAAATGGCCTAAAGCAGAGGAAGAGTAAGCGCTGAGCAGAAGAGAAGGTGGCAAACGATGACTCGGGGTCAGAGCACTCCCATTTCAGCAGTAAGATCCCAGCTGGTCCTTGTGGGTCACTGGGGCACCCCGGCCGTGCTTTTGGCCTTGTACATGCGCTGAGGTTTCCACCAGCCCATTCTCTTTCCTTCTCCATGGGAAAGGGAGCAGCAGAGGGTCGGTGCTGAGCCGCTCGTGGGGTGCAGGAGGGCAGCTCCAGCAGGAAAGGATGGATGGACAGAGGATGCTTGGGCACGTGGGATTTCTCCTTAGCTTCACAGGTACGCAGCACGGCAGCAAGAGGGCTGCCCCTCTGGTGAGCAGAGCCCCAAATACAGTTATCCTACAGGCACCAGCTGAGAAGGGAGCATCCTGCTGTGCAGGGGTAAGTCAGGATTCTGCAGCAGCTACCAAAAAAAAACAAAACAACCAGGGGAAAAAAGACAAGAAGTTGCACAATTCCTTTTCTTGAGAATAAGGGCAGTTAGTTGAGCTCTCCAGCATGGCACTGACAAGACGAGACAGCTGCCTTAGAGCCAGTGTGTTCAAACATGCTGCTGTTATCCTGTTACATGAATCAAAAACAGCACACACTAGCTTTCATCTGGATTTCATTATTGTGATTTATATCGTAGAGACTGTTGTCTAGCAGGAAGCAGCAGTATTCGGAGTTGGAGGGGGGGAGATCCTTATCACCAGGACAAAATTGACAAATCTTTGCGTTTAAAAATAGCTGTACCTCATTACCATTTTCTGTTTTAAGCCATCTGCTTATTCTCAAGACTCTGAATGCTTTGCTTTAAATAAATTAAAAAAAAAAAAAAAAAAAGGAACATCTTCTAAAAAGATTTTAGCTGAGTACTGGCAGATCTCCTCGGCTTAGCCGGCGGAGTCCCAGGTAAAACCAAAGACCCCTGCAGAGCAGCACGTAAGGCACCCAGGAGGCTGCTGCAGGAGCCCAGGGCTCACCCGACCACTCTGGAGCCACTCGGGCACGTTCGTGCTGGAGGTGAAAACAACCCAACCCTGCCGTGGTGCGTTATCAACGTGCAGCCCTTCAGCTGACTGCGGAGGATGCTCGGGCCCTCCCTCTACCACAGGCTTTCTGCTCCGAAGTGGTTTCTGTCCTGCACACTTGAGTCATGTTTTTTTTGTGTTCTCCTCTGTGCAAGGGGAAATGATTACCTGGAAGGAGCCGAGTGCAAGTCTGCCAAAAAAAAAAAAAAGCCATGATGGCTTTGTGGGAGATAATTAAGATAAAACTAAGGAGCTCTGTGGTAACAGAGAGCAAACAACGGGCAGTTAAGTTTGCAATGAGGCATGAAATAAGGTATAGTGTAGCTTTGCATGGTAGCACCAAGCCTGCTCTTTCTAGGATTGCCCAAGACAACCAAAAAATGCTGATAGTAACTGAAACCATCTTTGGATTTAATAGTGGGTAACCTTTGTGTGCTCAGCATCTCTTGACTCTGTAAATAAGTGAGGCATGGACCAATGTTTTTGTATTTTGAGTAGCAAGTAGCACTGGTCTAAAGTATGCTACGTGGCTTTTTTCAGTAGTCCTCTTACAGCAGTACGAGAGAGGATCCTTTGTAATACCACAAAGAACTCCCAGCATATACGTGTAAGTGTCAGAAGCACCCGTCTTGCTGATGATCCTCTGGCAAAAAAAAAACACAACTCAAACCCCCAAAACCAAGGAGTAGGCAAGCAGGAACCAAAATCCCAGGGAAAGGAATGAGAGGAGAAAGAGAGAAATTGGTAAGATTTTTGTTCAGCTTTTGAGGTCTGAGCCCTGCAGGCCGCAAGCAGAGCCTCCCGCAAGCGACTTTCTGAGACACCCAGGCAAAGACTTCCGTGTACATTCAGCCAAATCCTCCCTTCCTTCCACCTCCAGCAAGACTGAAAACAGGCAGACCCACACATTCGGCTGAAGCCTTTCCCTTCTGCTCCAGGTAGGGTGAGGTTTCTCCTGCCTGTTTTTTCCTCTCTTCTCTTTATTCAGGCGTGATAGCAATCTGCCTGCTTCAGCGTCAAGACAGTATGTGAATTTTTAACCTGAGCAGTGCCTTGGTGTCTTCCCAGACTTGTGCTGTAGCCGATCCGTACGCGTGCAGGGCACCAAGGGTCACTGAAGAAGGTTGACGTGGCCTTCTCCTTTCTGATGTTTTCTTATAACTGGCAGCTCTCCTTAATAGGACAGAGTTTTGTAATAAATCATCCCCTTTATTGAGCAAAATTTGGACTGGCGCTTGACATGTAACTGTGTCAGAGGGGGCTTGCAAGCATTTATACTTAACAGCAGGCAACTGTTGGGCTTGACGTGCCCAGCAGAATTACCTGCCAGGATGTCACGGGGAGCAGTTTATCTGGACAAATGATGCTTTTCACACTGCAAGGCAGACAGCAGAGTAGCCCTCATTTTAAAATGTGTATATGACTGTAACGACTCCCTGTGGCTAGTTGTTTTTTTCCTCTTCATATCAGCATGTTTACCTCAGATACTGTTGTGTGCTATTCAGGCAAGAAGCACGCTCTGCTTTCATTTAAATTCTTGCAAATATCCTTTATTTCAGTACAACCGCTCTTAAACAAAGTGCAGGAAAAGTTAGTTGCCTTTTGCTCCTCTTCGTGCTCATTTCTGATCCAGCCAAGAACATGATCAGATAACAAGAGTTGTCCAGTTGCTCTTTGGAGCCATTACACTATCCTCCCCAGCCCTTCCACGTTTTATTATTGAAAAATTTTGGCTCCATCTTCTACAAAGGCATAACGTGACAAGTGTTTTGTATGTTTCTTTCCTTCTCTCGTCTAGAGTCAACAGCCCTTTGCTCTGATATAGTTTAACCATAAACAGAAATTAGAAGGGAATAATGATTTTACTGGGAGGAGAATGCAGGATATATAATCCATATGGGTTGCACCCACCTGCTGTGTGCTGGGATTTGGAAATCTAGGAAGGGGATGCAGTACACAGAGGTGAATGCACTGCCTGTGCTTGAAGCTGGCCAGGATTCTGATGTCCAGGGACCAGGTTGTCCCCTGGTTGCCCAAGCCAGGGCTCTTCTCTGCTTCTGTCCAAGGGGCACAACAGCCAGAGCCAGGAAGAGAACTGGCACATCCTTCAAATGAGGGTTTAGCTCTTGGTTCAGCTGATAGTTTTTGGCCAGGTGAGTGGTGACAGAGGATTTTGGCAAAGTGCTTCACGAATGAAGACTGAAGGAATGGGAGAAGTGCTGCACACCCGTAGCTGCTGGTGGTGGTGGCATTGCAGGACTGGCCAGGAGGGCCCTGTGCTATCCAGGGAAATTCTTCAGGTTGTGACAAAAAGGAATAGGAATCTCAGTGTAAAGTAAACAAACTGTGCACTTCTGATGTGGTCCTAACCCAGTACTTCTGTCCGGTTAATATGTACGTTATGACAGCATTACTGTCTTGCATTCTACTGATTTACCCACGATTTAGGCTAATTACCTGTTCTATCACAAATGTATAGCACAGTAGTCAAGAATTTGTATCAGCAGATCCTTTGAGGAGTCTGTTTGAGACTGGCAATATGTTTCAGAACCACACACAAAATCTGGTCATCACATTATTGTGATGACTTGTTTTGGCATAACAAGGATTGTCAGCTAGGTTTTATCCACCCACATTGGGCTTAAACTCATTTGCAGCAATATTTGGAAGTAATGAGGTATGTGTTGTTTGGGGTTTGTGCTCAGCACTCATCTCAGATTTCAGGTCACTCGTTCTGACGGAGCGGTCACGAACAAATTGTTACCTTAATTCAGACTTATTTTTCCCCTCTCTGAAATCATTAGGCATTTGTTTGGTATTCCTTGCTTTCAGGGACCGAGTGATCTTGTTTGTTACACACTAAAAGAATGATTTTCTCTTGACCGTGTGTTACAGACCACAGTCATAGACTATGTGAAGCCATCAGATCTTAAGAAGGACATGAATGAGACCTTTAAGGAGAAGTTCCCTCACATCAAGTTAACCCTCAGTAAAATAAGAAGGTACGTTGCAAAGCTTGGTATGGCTGCCACGTGATACAGCTGTCTCACATCTCAGGGCCATCACTGTTGTACATGAAGAGACTCACAGCACTGACTGATCTTCCAGGAGCAGCGACCTGCAGAGGTGCAGAATAAGTCAGACGGTTGCTTTGATTAGCGGGCTGAGTGAACAAGATCGGTGAACGTACAAACGTGTACCACTGAGGTGTCAAACTCAGCATCTGAGAGGATGAGGATATGAGCTGGGCTTGCACTATACTATCAGATCCAGAAAAATAACATAAAAAAAGGACTCTTGAGTATATGGCACTTAGTTTAAAAAGAGCCTGAGGAAGGAGAAATGTTGATTTTTGTGCCTTGTCCAGAGAGCATGGCCAGAAGCAAAACAAGCGATCAGTTTCACAGCAAAGTTTTAGTATTTCATCACAGTTTCCAGTGTAGTAGGCTAGACATACTGCTTCACTGAAGTAATGATGATTTCATTTGACTGAGGCGGCCAGGATACTGATTCTCGTTGCTCTGTAACTAGAGAACTCTGCGGTACGTAGCAAGGTTGGGTTTGACCAACCATAACCAACTGCAAAGCTGCATATAGATCACAAGCACTCAAATCTGTTGTTACTAAATAATTTGTATGCAGCTTAAGAGTTCTGATGAAATATTTTTACTAAAAGAGTCAAAGCTTTACAATTACTTCTATGCTTTGATACAACTGCCTATAGGGGAGGGGCAAGAAGGGGAAGGATGGATGAAGTCAAACCATGCAGTGCAATGTGTCCCCAAAATAGAGCATAAAGACACCTGCCCAGTAAATTACATTTTTCCTTTTCCTTTCCATTTGACTAAACAGGAATCTCTTAAATAATGACTCTTATGGTAAAATGGGAAATGCTTTAACACGCAGTTCACAGCATACTTATCTGGTCTCTTTATTCAGCTTGAAGAGAGAAATGCGCAAGCTTGCTCAAGAGGAATGTGGTTTTGAAGAGCCCACGGTAGCCATGGCCTTTGTCTACTTTGAGAAGCTCGCTCTCAAGGGGAAGCTGAACAAGCAGAATAGAAAGCTTTGTGCTGGAGCCTGTGTTCTTTTAGCAGCCAAAATTGGCAGTGACCTCAGAAAACACGAAGTCAAACATCTTATAGATGTAGGTATCCATACGTTTCCAGTGTTCCTTCTACATTAAGTGCCAGTGTGTGTTATACACAAGCCTGCTTATCAGTGGTCATGCTCTCCTGTAGGTTGCCAGCTCTACAGCTAGCTAAATACATTCCTTTATTTTACATTTGTGTGGAAGTGGGAGAGATCAGTGTCACAACAGAGGACTAAGAAACTTGTTTGACGTGATTGAAGACCCTGCTCTCAGATATTGTGAGGTCTGAGATATATCTGACCACCATTCTGTCAATACAAGTCAAAAGTTAACCTACAGGAAATTCATTTTGCTTTTAATTGTATTTTTAAGAGTGTCAGTAAAGACTCTCCTTTGAGAGATAAATGTAGATACTAACTCGAGAAGGCATCTGATTGACTACCTCTTTGTATTTTTTTCATCAAGTTAAAAATTTGGGCAAGGGGATGTGGCTTCCATTAGACACTTCACCCCAATGTGTTTTTTGTAGAGGAAGGCGTTTGGTCTCTAGCCACTCCATATGAAAGAGTTAAGATACAGAGGGGTGTGTTGTTCCATAGTCTATTTGCAAGAACTGGGATACCAATCTGATTCAATGCTACAGAAAATCAGTGAGGTAGCTGAGTACAACCAACCTCAGTTCGAGAGGCATGGGACTTGGCTGGGGGCAGAACGGGACTCGCAGCCTTCTGCCACAGCCACAGAACTTGTCTGACAGTCAGTTTGTTAGAATGACCTTCAAATAACGAGATAAAAATAAACTGAGTGGGAGTGGGAAGATCTGGCCTCATGCTATCGTGAAAGATTGGTCCACCCTTAAGTCGCATTGAGCTTTTCATTAGATCCAGCGGGCAGAGATGCAGCAAGCCAGGGAGGTCATAAGAAGTTGGGGGGGACAAGTGGGTGGTATTGAGAATATCCCTGAACAGCTGGCTGCCTTCTAGCTTCCAAATCCAGTGAAAACAGCAGAACAGATGGGAGGTTTAGTACGTTACAGCAGAAAGTCAGCTATGGAACCATCTCGTCTCCCTTGAGGACAGTACTTTTTAATATACACTCTACTTACAGTTGTTGCAGGTGACACCTTTTGCCTCTGAGGTATTACAATCAAATATACGTAATTGTAGCATAAATAATTGCCCTAACAGGGCCTTATAACACAGCCTAATGCTGAAAAGAAAATCCTTGATTTCAAGCAGAGCAGGAGTTTTGTAGGCAGGTACAAGGTTGCATGTATTCCATCACACAAGTGACTGCGTGAAGCTAGGTGTTCCTCTTCCTGCTTCAGTAATCACTATGATCATTAGAAGATGTATCTGCTAGAGATGGAATGAGTGGAATGACAAACATGCCAAAAATAGCATGTCTGGCTGGACTTTGTAAACAACTTCCCCGGTAAAAAATGGATGCATCTGATTCATCCCCGTAGTTTATCACCTGCTGATTAGTAAGGGAAGGGGGAATACGAAGCAACATGACACTGTATGGTCATAAGCTGCTGCCCAGCACATTTAGGTCAGTTAAAAGCAAAAAGTCTTGCTGAACAACAGCAACGCATGCTTATTTAAATGTTTTTAATAATGTCATTTGTAAGAAGGCACTAGCAAGTCAAATCCTCATTCACAAAGTCTTTTTTTTCCGGGTTGTTGCAGAAACTGGAAGAGAAGTTTCGGCTGAACAGGCGAGAACTGATCGCCTTCGAATTCCCAGTGCTGGTGGCCTTGGAGTTTGCTCTTCACCTTCCTGAGCACGAAGTGATGCCACACTACAGACGCTTGATCCAGAGCTCCTAGCACTGGCTGCCCTCCTGGGAAGGGGCTCTGGACTGTTCCCACTTGGCTCTCTTGAGCTGCAGTTACTACTGGAAATGCAAAATCAGACTCCTAACACTTCACTCTCTCCCTTTCCAAACCAGTTTTTCCAGCGACTGATAGGAAACGCTGCGTTGACGTAAGATTCTCAGCTTTGACAAATTTATGTATCGTTACTTTCTCAGAGCAGGTAAAGACTGAGATGTTGGTACATGGTTAACGTGCTGAAACTGGGTGGCAACTGACCCTGCCTGCAGGGACTACAGACATAAAAGTTACCTGTCATCGGTCATACAGAAATACGAAGGGCGTCCTTCATTACCACCCCTCTCTCAATCACACAAACCCTGAAAGCCCACGTGAGTGCATTCTCATAGTGCTTTTTCTACAGACCTGCTGCAACTTACAAAAGGACTCCCTAACGTTGTGAAAAAGCTTTTAAAAGAGGATATCTTCACTGTGTCAAAAAGAATGTGCCAATCTATTTTTGTATCAGCAATTGAAAGTGCACTTTTTCCTGTGGGGTGTTTGTGTGTGTATCCATGTGTGTGTGCGTGCGTGCCACTGACCTGATCTCGGTCCAGGTGGTTGGCTTAGCGGTGTCAGCGTGTATCAGTTACTGATGGCGAAGATCAAGGTGACCTTACGTGTTTACTTCTTGAAAAACGTAACTACTGGAAAAGTGGTAAATGGGAACATTTTTGGACACTTGTTTTTTTGTTTTTGTTTGGGTTTTTTTTGTTTTGTTTTAATTCTCTGATCTTTCCAACATTTTACCTTTGAAAGGATTACACTACTATTACAAGAGAAGGATCAGCAACCGACCATAAGTTTTCAGTCGTGTTTGTGATAAAGATGAAAGCATTAGTATGAGATTTCCATGTCATGTTTTTTAAAAATATCTTGTGTTAAGCCACATGCATATTTTTAACCTTCGCACTTTTCCCACTGTGGAGATGGTTAGACTTGCACTCTGTAGTGTTGTATTTCTGTGCTCTATGTTAGAGTGCGTAATAAGCACATTTATTGTGCTGTATCTTAAAACAGTGTTTTATTAAAAAAAAAAAAAAAGTAGGGCTCAGCTGTATAACAGGTGTCTTAAGGCTCCAACAGCAGGGGCATCAGCTGTTCAAGTTTTGGTTTTAAACTAGAATTGACTGTGCAAAACTTAAAACCAGTGCCCATTTAAGTTAAAGGTCCAGTTCCTTTAGACATTTCAATACTGGAGTTTTACAGGAAAACCTCTTGCAGCTTCCGTGGCTCTGACTGGACACCCAGAAAGCCGGAGAGCTTCATCCGAGCTCCCCGATGCTACGTGCACACTATGCTAGCGCCATGCTTACGGACGTTGCTCAATCGTTGTTACGCGGTGGGATTACACCCGTGTCCAACCTTCTCGTGCAGATTCACTTAGTAACAAGCCTTGCCCTCAACATGCCCCGCACGGATCCAGTAAAGTCAGATACTTACATTTATGGTATTCAAATAAAAAAATCTCAACCACGAGATTTTAGCTGAAGCCTTACCTCTCTAAGTTCGGGAGTGCTTGCTCAGAGTACGGAAAGGGCTTGTGAGCAGAACGTAGAGAAGTGGGACATACCAGAGGATGTAAACACACTAATGCTTACTTTCTTTCGCTTTTGCTTTAACCGGTTTTATTATTTCCTTCGGTTAGGCCAGGAAACATCCAGTTTCTTTACCAGCTTTGACTCCTTTAAATTCTAGTATGAAAAATGCCTGCGTGTGAATACTCTATAGGATCTGGAAAGGTTGTATGAAACGTGTCAGGACAAACGGGAATTCGCTTGATGCTGTTGCTCTCCCTCCATTTTAAGGGGGAGGGCCGCTGGGCTGGCTTACAGTTATTGCTAATACTTGCCTAGTTACTGATCAGATACATTCCAACAGGATTGGGGGGGAGGTGGGCAAAGAGAAAAGTGTGCACTTCCCGCCCCGGTGCAACTCCCCAGGCCGCTGCAATCCCCGTGTGGCTCCTGCTCCCTGCTGCCTCCCGTCCCCAGGCAGCCACGGAGGAGAAGGGCCCAGAGCCTGCAGAGTGCTCAGCGCCTACAGCTGCGCCCTGGTCTGATTCAGCCCCGGGCAGTGGTGTAGCAGGCTGGTCTACAAAGCAAAACTGTCAGCGGCTCTGCTAAGAGGCCCTTCCACCCCTGGCTGCATCCCTCCCCACCAAAATCATGTGTATACGTTCGAGATTTGCTTCTGATGGCAGAGGTCTGTTCCTAAGAGCGACCACTCGAAACTAAGTGGAAGCTTTACCTTTCTGTAAAGGCTTCTGCATTTTGCTTTTGAGTCTTGATTTTTTTATTATTATTTTTTTTATGTTGCTTTATAGTATTGCAGGGAAAAAAACAAATTGTGATTGCAAGATACAGACTAAAGAATGACAGTCTTACAGTAGTCTTTATAGACGCTATTGAATCATGCTGTCACCTCTTTTGTCTTCTGTGCTGCTACCCAACTCTAAGCTACAGTTTACACAGATTTCTGGGAGGAAATCTGCTTGCTGGAGACTTTCTGCTTTTTGGTTTCATCGTTTTGGGGGGCGGGAAAGGGTTTGGGAGTGCTGTTCAGTTACAGTTTGAATGTGGAATAAACACTTAAGATGGTGATGATGTTGCACTGTTCACTTAGGGAACGTATATAAAGCCATACGATGCTAGATCTCAAAGCACAAAGCTTGGTCAGTACAATTATGGTTAGGACAACGGGCAGCATTTGCCCCCCTTTTCTCCCCAACCCTTGGAAAATTCAGGCTGAAGTGACAGAAGAAATCTGTACCAAACAAAAAAAAAAACGTTGATTGTTTGCCTTTGTCTTACATGGTAATGAGTGTTGATTTACAGATGATTTTAGGTTCAACTTTAAATAGTGTGGGAAATGATCCATTCCATATCACTTGTTCTGTTTTGAAATTATATACCATACACTCTACCATGCAGAGTTTTTTCCTTTTTCTAAAAAAAAAAATAAAAAATAAAAGTTTTAAAAAAAAATTGAAAGGAACACTCTTTTCCACCAGTGACAGTAAGTAAAATTATTCAGCTCTCTCTCACCTGTACGTGTCAAGTGGTTTTGGTTTTGTCTTCCCCTGGGACATCCAGCTGCTTAGTGATAAGCCAGCGGCACGACTGCCCAAGGGCCCTGGGCATCTCCTGACATTCATCTTTCTGCACACGCCCCACTTCCAGGGTCTTTCCTCCAGCCCAGATCATCTTCTTCCAAGGCCACTTGTTTTTGTTTTTTGGTTTTTTTTTGGTTGGTTGGGTTTTCTGGGGGGGAGGGAAGGGAGGGAAGGTTGCTGGTTTTGTTTTTTTGGAGGTGCCAGCTCCTCCTGAAGCCATAAGCCTGGTTTGCCCAGCCCAAATGGCTGTGTGCAGGAGCACGAGGCACAAGCAGGCTCCCAAGCATTGCTTCCATCTCATGACCCTAATTAGAGAAGTTGGGGCATGCCACTTATGTTTAGGCCAGGTGTTACTAAAACGCGCGGCCAGCCCCATACCAGTCGTAGCCCAGGTAGCAGGCTGCCAGAATTGCAATTTTGAGCACTGAACCCCATTATCTGCCACCGGTTTATTCAAGCTGTCTTTCCACCACCTTTGAACCCCCTAAATCTAGCACCTAGCTAGGCCTCATTAGGCCAGGAGGCCTCGCCAGACAGCACCTACTTATTGTGCTTTTTCATTCCACGTCCACTTTAATAAAGAGATTTCAAACGTTTGGCTTCCCACCCCCTACCCATCACTGTGCTCCCTAGAGCCCCGTATTTGTAAATGGGCATTTTGATAGGAACGGCAGCTGGCTTTATGTGGGCCCCAGAACATGCAAATATACAGAAGAAAGCTTTGATAGTCAGCCTCCAGAACAACCACAAACAGGCAGTGGCTTCTTTGGGATAGCCCATAGTGTGTTTCAATGAAATATCTTTATCTAATTGCTTCAGCCACGCAGCACGGAGCCCACGGGCTAGCTCTTCCCTGGAAGCAGTGAGTAGTTTGTTAGGAGAAGATAACACCTTCCCACAACGTTAACGGATTTTGGCACCCGGCTCCACGTTAAAAACACAGAAACAATGTTTAAAAAAAAAAAAAGTAAAAAATGCAAAAGTTGTTCAGAGAAGTGAGAGACTTGAGCAATCACAGCAGCAGTGCCAACGTCACTGCTTGAGACTGAAAGCTGTCCCAGGTTGCGCCTTTGGGGAAGGGGGAGGGAGAGTGGGAGGAGGACCTGAACTGAATTTGTTCATCTGGCTGACATTTTAAACTCCGTAGTAAAGGGGAAAGAAGTGAAGGGGAGAGAGAAACTTGAGATGCGTCCTTTCAATGACGTTTGCACATGACGAGAACCTTGAACCTTGCTCCGACTGCACAGTGAGTTCCCACAGCCAGAGACTCAGTGCCTCAGCCTACAGGCCTTCTGGTCTGGGTGAGCTCAAAAAGCCTCTTTCCATTCTCTATAAACCAGAAAATTAATAAATAACCTTGTCCAGAACCCAGTGGCAAATGTCAGGACCAATAGTGAGAGCAGGAGTTACCGTTATAGCGTGCTACTGGCAAAGAGCAGGGACTGTGGTCCTGGGAAGCGGCCTTCAAAGCAAGGCAGGGCGAGGTGCTCTTGACTCGAGTGGCAAAATCTTCCATCCCTTAGAGACCTAAATATTGGTGACCATCAGAAGTAAATTCACCCATTCTCTGAATTCCTCCAGCCTGCCACACAACCCTTCCCACAGTCCTGCTGAGCATTACCTTACAGCAGGTAAGGGCCTGGCCTCTGCTAGGCCGCTCAGACAGCTGCCCCGGGACTCGATTCCTCAAACCATGGGAAGCCTTCCAATTCACAGTCTGATTTGACTTGTGACTAGTTTGTAACTTTTTGAACTCCTGTCAGTATTTTACCTAATTGAAAATGAAATCTTCCCCTTACGGGGACTATGGGCTCAGCGGATCCTCAGTGGCAGAGGATATTCTCAACAACTTTCAGGTGTTTAGTTAGATGAGATACTAAAAGGAGAACAGAGACATGAGAAGAAAACAGTCCTCCTCTGAAGCAGCAAAACCATGAAATGTGAGAGGACACCCAAGCAGCTCTTTTCCTTCACATGGAGAGCTGCCAGTCACACTAAACTGTCACCCTTTTCCTGAAGCCCTTGTTGCTGCCAGTTTCTCCAGGCCCCTTGCTCTTTGTCTCTCTCTTCTTCCTTTGACTCCTCTACCTTTTTGGCATGCTCTCCAGATGGGATCATGGATAAACTGGCAGCAAACGCCCACTCAGAGTATCAGTAAACAGCACGCAGAGATTATTCAGAGTTAAAGGAAAAGCCTCCGAGCCCAGTGAAGTGTTGCCTTCGCTGTCATCAGTGGGTGCTGCCATCAAGGGAGAAGCTGTGCAAGCCAGGCCTTCAGAACCACTGACACTTAAACACCCTCATTTTTAACTCACCAGCACCCATGAGAGAGCCTTTGTACTATACTCTACTCACCCTTCCTTCCCAACATACACAGCCACGAATCATGAGGTTACCTGTTTCCCCCTGCTTCCCAGAGGGTTTTCATTTGGGGTTGACTGGGAGAGAGTGAGGATGAAGAGGCAGAAGGGGAGAAAATGCAGCCTGGTTTATTTACAAGTAAGTCACTGTTAAGTCCCGTGTGATCACAGAGTGGTTTACCAGGAATGGATTCTGTCCGTTGATTTAGGAGATTCTCAACGTTGTCTCGAAGAAACAGCTGCTTTGGATGGGGAGAGGAGATAAAGCACCAAGAAGAGATGTAGAAAAACTACACGGCTGAGTGGTCTGAAACTCTGCTCCAGGGAGGAAGGCATGGTTCACAAAACTACAAATCTGCAGAAAACAATGGGAGTCTGTGGTTTCGATTGATATTTTCTGCTGGCAAACAAAAGAAGCCCGTCTGTATTTTTAGTTTAAAAAGATTTTAAAAAAAAGAAAAGAAAAAAAAATGTGTAGTAACACAGTATCTACAAAGTTTTAAAAAGCCAGATAAAAGGCTTTTATTTCTAAACTGCTCTCAACCCACTCAGAATGGGATGACAAAAATGACTGAATTGTTGCCATCCAAGCTGGATTACCCGTCTGGAGCGTGCTGCCTCCCCGTCCGGCCCTGCTTCCCAGTGGGGCGTCTCTGCAGAACGATGCCTGTGTGAGCGCCTCCAGCTGAAGGGCTGAACCCCAGGCACCTTCCTCACGTCCCCCTGCTTCTGTGGGTGAGAGCACAGCTTGCGAGGCAGTCAGCTCCACGTGATTAACCTGCCACGAGCAGGCCTTTTTGTTGGGAAAGGTCTGAGCTCTGTCTTCGGGACACGGCAGGAGCAGGTGGTGGGGCTGGCCCCCAGGTGTACACGCCGGCTACGTGTTGGTTGCACGTTGAGGTGAGGCCTTAGCATGCACCAACCAGCCCACCGCCCACTCTGCTTCCCTGTGAAAGGAAGCACTGGCAAGAAAGGATGGAAGGGGCCATCACCACATTTGTCCACATCAGCAATCCTAGAGGAAAAGGGAGAACCAAGACATGTTAAAGGCATGCCCACCTAAAGAAAGGAGAACTGACGCAATGACTACCCACACATCATCATCATTCATTCACTTCTTCTTAACAAAAAATAAAATAAAATAAAAATAAAATCTCCTTCCTAAAAGGGTACTGAAGCATGGTTGAACTACAATCACTAGCAACCTACCTTCTGCTTTCTAGGCCAAAAGTGAGCTGGTCATACAGACCTCCAGGTCTACGCGCTGACCTCCCATGATGCAGCCCACAAACTAACTGCTCTGTAGCTCTTTGTAGACCACATGCATCTTAAAGAAACATCAAAGCATTCATTTAGACATTTCAGATGGACAAAGTCCAGCACATTTCTAAACATCAGTAGTTTTTTCCAATCTCTCTTCTGTTGTGAGCAGTTTTCTAGCCAAAACTAGACCAACCTGAGCTTATAAGCAAAAGCAAGTCATTTAAATACACATCTTTCAGATGCACATCATTCAAAAGCACATCACTGAAGAGCTACATCCAGAGTGCTTCTGAAAGCTCAATATTTAAGGCCTTCTCCCGGAGCAACATCCTCCCAGCCATCCTGAAACACCCGTCTCTGGTGAGGAGCGCAGACTGGAAGCCAATTAGGAGCTGGAGTACTTCTGTGGGTAAAGATTACAATTCCCACAAAGACGAAACCAGGACTGTAAAGTGCTCTTTTTTTTTTTTCCCCCTTCTTTTTTCCTTTTGGTTCACCTTGTCTTACTTGAATAAACCCGAAGATAAGCAGGAAGATGTTGGTGCAGTGCTGGGAGCTGGGGCTGGCTGACTCTTTCATACGCGGCATCCGGAGCCGCAGTCCCCACCCTTTGTCTGATTTATTTTAAAAGCCTGCTGCGTCCATTAATGGAAAGTTGGACTCTGTTCAGGCGGCGATGGTGTCCATGGACAGGAAAATGGAAAGTTTCAGATTAAAGCTGCAGGAGGCCAGGAAGAAAAATATCTGGTGAATTTAATTGATGGTGGCAACGCAATTATTGTGGACAACTGTTAAAGAAATGGCCGTCTGTGAGCCAAAGCAGATCCTTAGTTGGAAAGATAAAGGAGGGCGGCATGAAAGTCCGCAAGGCCACGGGGCTGAGAAGTTGAAATGTTCCTTACCAGCGGGAAGGTCAGGCACTTTGCTAAGTTGATCTTTTGAAGGTGTATGGTAGGGCAGCTCTCACCATGCCGTAACATTTGCTAACCATCCAAGTTATTCTCTCTCTCCTTAATTTCCTGAAGATCTGAGACATATCTGATGACACCTGGGCATCCCCATTGCTTTTGTACTCAGCAGAAGGTGATAGGAGTCCCAGTAATATCATCCCGTAGCCTCATTGAAATAAGCAGCTGAGCAGAGGGAGGAAGTCGTAGCGGCAACCTGTGCTGAAGACCTTACAGACACTGGGGAAGCCCATCAAGGCATGCGGATGCCCTGGAAACCCACCTACCCGGGGCTGCATCCAGAAAATCAGCAAATAGACTTTTCAAAGTGCAAATGATCTCAGATCCTACCAAGGGGCTCTTTAAGGGGGAAAAAAGGTGAATAAAAAGCTGGCAAAGAAGGCAGAATTCCTGTTCCTAAATCAACTATTGGTTTATAACTATACTGTCCTCATGTGATTTTTTCTTCCAGTTAACTGGGTAGCAATGAGCCGGAAAATTAAAAATTATTTATTCTTAGCATAACTGTAACTGTATTTATTTACATAAGACTACTATAGAAAATAGGAGGAGAGGAAACAAGTATGAAGGAGAGGGAAAAGGGAAAAACACCCCAAACTCCAAAACTTTAGAGAATGTTACAGCTGAAATCTCATGCATGCCATGGGCTCACTCTACTGTTTGTTTTTAAACCATCACATGAAATGATGTCAGAATCCTATAGCAGGAATGTATTTTTGGAATGGCCAGAAATATTTCATACTTTGTACCCTCCTATTAAGGCACGACAGCCAAACTTCCAGCTCGTGGAAGAATTCATCATGAAGAGATTTCATGAAGTCTCTCAGGGAAGACACCATTGGCTCTTTGAGAGTGTGTTCCCTTCTCTCTTTTCCCTAAAAGCCATAAACCCTTGCAATCTTTACCTTTGGATGATTCAACGTGTATCGTTTTAGGAGGCGACGTGGTTTATTAACTCGCAGTGGTTTATTGAATCACGTCGTAATAGACTCGCGTTTCCTCTCGTTGAGGAAACTGGCAGCGTTTCCCCATGAGAGCTGCCTGCAGTCGCGCTTACAGCCCCAGATGCTGGGAGCCAGAGGTTACTCAACAACCCCCGCTGCTATCCCCTGCGTTTACCCCTCTAAAATCAACTTTCCGTGATTTCAAAGAGGACTTTGAACCAGAAACGGTGCCCTTGTGTCACATTTCCATAAACAAGAAAAATAAAAAACACAAGAGAGACTTCGAACCAGAAATGGTGCCCTTGTGTCACATTTTCGTAAACAAGAAAAATAAAAAACACACGAGAGATTTGGAAGGGCAAGGGGAAGTAACTTTCTAGCTTTTCCACCGATTTCTGTATCGGGAGGTTAAGGGTTCCCCCGTCAACATTTCCAGTGGCACTGCCCTGCAGCGCAGCGCCCGCTCTGCTGAACTAGACCACTTCTCTCTGAAGGTTTCTGAGCCACAGAGGGTTTGGTTTATGGGTTTGTTTGTTTGTTTTAACCCGACAGAAAACAATACAGACGAGTTTTTTCCATCTGAGAGGCTGCAGCAAGCGACTTGCCCATACAACATGCCTGTTCACAGCACGAGCCACGCAGCTCTCTGCTCAGCAATTTCAATATTCCGCTCTGAATACGGCTGAGCCACACGAAATTGCGTTGTGTAAGGCTCTCCTTGAAAGTAGAGATTTATTTCCTTTGGTTACAGCTCATCAAGTCTTGAGGCTACGGCCATCTGTGTTAATCCCCACACGGTCTGTTCTTACTCATCATCAATAACCAGCCCAAGGAGCGCCCATGCCGAAGACAGGGCGCACAGACAAGTACAATAAGGACATAAAAGTTGCCATGACAGGATTTTTAGCTTCTGTGTCTATCCAGCATCCGAAGTCTCTGGACAAAAATGGAGACATTAAATGAGAGAAAACAATTAGCGTCACCCCAAAGGAGCACAGCGATGGGAGAAGGAAAGTTCAGCGCCGCGCTGGGAGCGGCTGGGGCTGGGAGGATTTGCAGATCTCAGCCCCCGGCCGTGGGACAGCCAGAAGCAGGATGGCAAAGCGAGGAGCTCGGATGCCCGCTAGGAAGTGTTGTGCCCCCTGCCCGACGGCTGTCGGCCCGCTCACAGCTTGACGCTTAGCAGGAACCGTGACCCTCTCGTTAAGCTGCGTGGTACCGGCGGTGCTCCTGTGGCACTGCCAGCTCTCCCCCTTTCCTGACCATATTCATTGCTTTACAGCTTAACGAGCGTAAATCCCAACCACCCGGTTTCTCAACCCCAATTCCCATTTCCTCCAAACATCACTGCCTTCTCCTTACCCGTTTCGAAGGAGTTGTGCCGGAGGCTTTTTTTATTTGGGCAGAAGGGAGTCACGAAAAGTTTGGGACCACTGATGGCAAACATAAGGAGGAGAAGCTTGGGCATCCTCAGCTGCCTGTTTCTAAATCTTAATCACAAAGCATAACACAGAACACACCGAGCATGCTGTCAGCATGATTTGGAGAGAGAAAGAGATTTTTCAAATCAAGAAGTCAATATGCCAGCTGGCTACCCCCATCTACTCTGGAAGCAGAGACATTTATGAAGGGGTAGAAAAGCACTGCCTGACGCCGTCCCATCCCAGGCAGCAAGGAAGGGGCACACTCCCCACCCCAGCAACCAAGAAGCATGGCTTTTTCAGCAGTATTCTCCCCAAACAGTCACTTCTCTAGCAGAAAACAAAGCTTACACAAGGTCAAAGCATAGCTAACAAAGGGTTAAGCTTCTCACACAAGGCAATTACTATGGAAATAGTTACACAACCCTCACGGGCTCCTCTAATCGCTTTCTGGGACTAAACAGCCATGTATTTGTCATGTGCCCTAATCAAAAAAGAAATAAATAAGCAGCACATTTTCAGGAGAAAATCTCTTCCCAGTTTATCTCCTGGCACAAAACTATTTCGACCTGTGCTTTTGCCAGTCCTGCCCCCAGTCTCCTTCCCCTGACCCACGCCTTCTCCGCAAACAAAACCAGCCTGCCCCTGCTCTGCTGTCTGGAACAGGGTTAAGGTTTCACGCAGGTCTGTTGCCTGCTTCACGCAGCAGATCGTCTGGCTGAAAAACGTTCACTCAGCTTCTGCTCTGGGCAAGGCAAATTTGCTATGGAGTTTTCTTCAACCCTCGAGCTCCTTTGGGTTACGGATAAAACATTTGGAAGAAGGCCTCCTTTCCTCAGCACAGCTCCCAGTAAATAACTTTCCTGCAGTATTTAATAACAGCACCCTTTTCAAAACATGTCCTACGTCCACATCACACCTTGAATTTTTCAGATTTTGTTCGAGGATGGGAAACAAGAACATAAATACATATATACTCATCCAACAACTCTGACATAGCTGTTAAAAAAGGAATAGTAAATTGCAACTCTATCCCTTACCAAGTATTTCTGTCTCTTACCAAGTATCTTAATGGGTCCACTGCTTTTTGAAGAAAAAAATGAAAGGTACTGAAAGATTGGCATAAGTTCTCTTCCTAGCACTAAGCACAACAGTCTCACAGCAATAAGCAACAACGGAATTGCTTCACTGGTAACCATCAGATTCTTTTAATTCATTTAATAAAACTTTCCGCTGGAATCTGTGGCACAGCAGCCAGGTCCAGAAGATTGTTTCGACTACCCACTTGTGGTCCATACCCATCAGCTTTGCTATTTCAGTCTTCTCTCCGTGGCGCTTGACTTCAAGACGCGCCTCCCCAGCAGATCGTACGAGCCTTGCCACAAACCAACTAAGCAAGATAAGATCAAAAAGGTATTACGTGATTCAGCACTATCTGCCAGAGCGGTTTGATCAGAAGCAGTAGACGTGAAAGCAGCGTGATGAGGCAGCCACCAGGGATCTGCTTGCCCTCGGGGCGACCAGCACAGCCCCGTCTCTCTCTAGTCCCATGCGCTGATGGCCCAAGAGCTGCTGAGGCTTCAGATGGTACGTTGCTGAAATGACAGAGACTGGAAAAAATGAGGTTCTTCACCAGCTCAATTACAGGACCATTGCTATGCATTTCGGAATTAACATCCTTGCGCCTTTGCTCCTTCTTCAGATCTTTGTTTCTACTTTTTTTTCCCCCCTCTAAATTACTGTTATCAAGTCCAGTGAGAGCAACCTTAAGTTTGAACTTCAGAGGTTTCCTTCTCCAAAGATCACTACAACAACCCCGAGGTGTGTTTTTTAGCCTTGCAATCTCTCTCCTCCTGAGGCAGGGCTGAACTGAAGATCAGGCCATGGTTTCCTCAGGAAATTACCACGTTGTTCTGTCCCACCCCCACCGGTCACACACGCTCCTTGGGTCTGCTCTCACCTGGGAGATGCTCCTGGAGGAGCCCCTCTTCCAAGACCAGCGCAAGGGGCTCTTCAACCCCCCACAGGGGTCATCCCTGTCTGAAGCAGGTCAGGTTGGTTCAGAGCGTGCTGCTTCTTCCCAGCCACATTTAACAGGGGAACCCAACTCTGTTTTCTTGAATGTCTAATGTAGCGATCAATTGAAACCTGCTTTTTTTTTTTTTTTTTTTTTAACTTACATCAAGCAGAGTCTCACAAATGCAAGCACATTGTGGTAAGGCACAAAAATGAAAACCAGAAGCAAAGAGCTCCGTGTTGGTTAACATGCATGAAGTTAATAAATACGTAGCGGACTCACTAAGCGGGTAGCTTAGATACTAATTCGGCAGCTGCAGGGACCCAATTCCCCAGAAGGTAGACAATGTCATGCCTACTCCAGCCAAACAACCTTCCCACAAACACCCTAAGCATGCCCTCTGGAATTAAAGAACCCCTGCTGCTGATTTGGCCATTTCTTTCCACTGAGACCACCAGCAAGAAAGCAAACGGGTGTTCTGGGGTTTGGTGTGTTGCTATGAATAGGACAAACAAGAGAGCGGGGAAAAAACAATAATCCAGACTGCAACCTACCCATGAAAATTATGCAAGAAGAGAGGTACATGAAGAGCTTTTCCCACAGCAGAGGTTCCAGCTATAATTGCAAAACGTAAGCTATCACTCGGGGACTGCTTCATGAGGCACCGTTGTTCTCTGTGAGGGCACCCCATTCCTTCCACCAACCATGAAGGAAATTTTTGTCAACTTAGATGAAGGGACTACAGTTTAGGTATCTAATGCCATGAGAGACAAGTCCGTCTCCTTACTGAACATTTGTTATCAAGCTCCTTTTACCACGTAGACCTTCCTCACAATACTATCAAGTCAACATTTAACACCACTTTGACATAAATTGCTTTCCCAGGCGCTAATACATCAAGACTAATTTCTAACATCCATTAAGCAACCAGAAATTAATTTTAAGAACTCTTGAGATAAATTGCCCTAGACTCTTTATGACATCCATTCAAGTTTTATAATCTTTGTTGCCTCTTGCAACAATTTAGGAGACAAACCACTGCTGGGAACAGTACAATTCCCTCCACCCCTTCCAGATGACAAAAATTCACAGACTTCAAGAGAAATCTTGGGGAATGGGAGAAGAAAAAAACCACACAAACAGCAAGCACTACAGACATTGAGATTTATTGCTGATTTCCCCATTTGGCAAAGCTGTCAACCCACCGTGGTTTCATGAGGGAATTATCTCCAGAAGCCCCGTTGCCTATGTCACTGTGCCAGCTCAGACGATGTGACTACAGACCTGTGCGCAGCGGCTTGCCGCTTTCAGAACAGTTGGAAACAAAGTCCATCCTTCCTGATACTGAATTCAGGGCAGGATTTGGGCTCTGACATTGTTTGGCATAACCTACTGTCAGCTTTCAACAACAACAACAAAAACCTGGGAGCATCCAGTGGGGAATGCTGCTTTTCCTGAGTTCAGTTCCCTGTGCAAAAAGCTGCTACTGAGACGTTTTTGCACAAGGCCAATGGCATGAGGCAGCACAGTTTTTCCTTTACCACATCAATCAGAAATAGTTTTGTCTTGTGCTTTGAGGCAAAGGCTCCAAATCATCCTACCAACTGTGCTGCTCTCTTACCAGCACTAATAGCACAGTTTTTCCTTCTTAATAAAAAAAAAAAAAATAGGCCTTTTTCCCTGTGTTTGGTTGCGCTTCTTCATTCTTGCTGCTGCATTTTATTCATGATAGGCTCTCTAGGCTGCAAGTCAGCTCTTTTCCAGCTGGCGAGATCTGGTTCCGCTTTACGTGCCTGTCCTTTCAGTGTACACAAGCAAAGCTTCTCCAACGCCACTGATCACAAGGCTGTAAACAAAGCAAACCACAAATTCAGCATCAGGCAAGTCCCTTTACTTGATACAATGCCAAACACACCACAGCATTAAGAGAACTGAATTAATTTGTCTAAATACATTTCAACCTAGAGACAGTATCCCAGGTGATTTTTTCACTTGTCTCGATAAGAGGCTGAAAAAAGAAATGTCTTATTCTACAGATCTCACCAGAAACTACCCTTTGTGTATGTTAGGGCCAACGGTAGTTCACGTGAAAAGACACAAGTCTACGTAGAAAAGATTGCATGTAGTTAGGAGAGTAACTATATGCCCACATGCCGGCAAGAAAAGGAAAGGAAGGCAGAAGGAGATGTAAAGTCTGGGTTTTGTGAGCTGAGGAAATCTGGAAAAAGCATTTTGCTCTGGGGAGTTCCCACTGTCCTAGGGAGGCCAGTAGAAACCCTTGTGTTTGCTGCTCTTTGCGAGGCAGCTGGCGGAAGAGAAGTGCCCTGGCTGAAACGGCACATGTGCCCAGGCACTTCCTTCCCCTGCTGCTCACAGCACAGTGGTGGCTCTAACACTTCTCGCCAAGACTCAGGCGTGAAGCAGGATGAATGTCATAAATCCAAATGAGGATGAATGCTTTTTACAAACAAAACCATTCACTGAAATAATCTATCAACCCAACTTCATTTGTGTAATAGTTAAAATCTCCAAAATCTTTCCTGCTATCATATCCGAGAGCAATATGCTAGGACACGGACTCTTCTCCACTTTCGTAACATTGCAAAGCTAAGCATATTGACCTTTCATCTTAGCCTCATGGCTTAGTTAGATTATGAAACAGAAAAGCTCCTTAATGAACTTCATAAACAAAACAAACTTTCATGTAGTTCATTTGCAAGAGTGTTTTTTTTTTCCCTAAGATAAAAATGCATGTGAAGCTGAAGGCTCTGGTCTTTAATAGCATTACATTCACTTATATGATTAGTTTTGGTGAGCTGCTTTAAAAATCACATAATTCCCCTTGTTCCTGAGAGGAACAAACATTGTACAACCATGACACAATACCTCACAATTACACAGTAAGCAGCCCTGGGAGGTAGGTGCTGACAGCCTGCTGTGGAGACAGAATACCTCCACAACTGGAACTGCCGACAAGGAGCTGCGAGGGCTGCAGGCTTGTCAAAATGATCTGAAACACACGAGTCTGTGTGCCTGAAATCACTAACCACCTGAGCACTTCTCTTTGGAGAGGGTTAACTCCCATGTCTTGCCTAGATTTCAGCACCAGTTCTAAACACATCTCTGCATTAATTCCTTTGGAAGGTAAGGTTGGATAATGTATTCTTTTTTATTCCATGGAGAGAAACCCGATGCATATAGGAAGAACTAAAACCAACAGTGTCTTAAAAATTACTTTTTTTTTTTTCCTTTTTGTGTGTTCTCTACAAGATTTTTGACAGAGACTTAAAAAAAAATAATCTATCACTGCTGTAGCACTCTAAAAATTAGACTGGCAATCCTATACAAAAGATTAAACTGTACAACACTATCCTGTAAAAAATGCACCTGCATTTAAATTGTTTATAATACCTTATGTCCTTCATCAGTGGAGAAGAAGAATCCCTTTCTGCAGGACTGGAAGTTTCAGGTATTCACAAGCCCATGCAATCCATACTTAACTAGATTACTAGGCCAATAGAAACAATCATTATAACAGGGATGAAGCAGATCTAAAATCCATGGCTAAACGCCAACCCTTTATTTACCTTCGGTTTACCATCTGGCAAATCCTTTGGCTTCTGCTTATTGTGGGAGTGACAGCTAACTGCCTTTGCCCATCACTCAGAAATTAACATATGATATTGTCCCTGACAAAACTGGAGCAACACTAAAAACCTCAGTGATTAATGATCTCATGAGTGCTTTGCAGCTGCTATCATCTAAGAATATTTCCAGAGCTTAGCCAAGGCACTACCAAGGCACAAACAATAATAGGACTTGAAAATAAATAAAGATACTTTTTAATTGTAACCATGAAAGCGTAATACTGGCCTAAGGGCAGCAAAGCAAAGTTTCTTTTAATGATACAGACACATTCATTATTTATATTACATACAGGAGGGCATGTAGTATACGTGCAACTATACAGGTCTACGTGTTCACATTCATAGTGATGTTGCTTCTGTTTTTCCATACGTTAGTGAATATGTATGTATTATAAAAGCCTACCTCCAGCATGCAGGACAGACCTGGGCTAGTGCATGTAAAATGAGGTCAGGAACAGCAAGTTAATGGCCCGTGCTGGGAGTATGGCAAGCACGTTGCTGTTAGATCAGGCTCTTGTGTACACGGGCCACATAAATGTGAGCTAGAGCTAACGAAAACCACAAAGGACTTACCTTAGCATTTGAGATTACGTATGCATAACATACATATGGGGATGCATATTCACATATACATAAATGGGGCTAGTTTAAAGCAAAATTCTCCTTTCCCTAACTTCTTGATCACACCTGGGAACGGAATATGCTAATTCCATTCAGTGCAGGGCTGAATCCTTAGACTGACAATCAAACTCTGAGGGCAGGAAAAGGGAGCCTAAAGCTGTTCAAAAGCAAGCAGGCTTATTTCCAGTAACAAATCTATCCTCAGAGATACATGCCTAACCCCTTCTTTAGTTGTTATGTGCACGGCAGAAGCACTTGAGAGCATCAGCCCTGGGCTGGGATTCCCTTTTGCCGGGTGCTCTTCACACACAAACCGCTGTCTTTGACCAAAGGAGTTTGCAATCCAGTCCTTTATATCAGTACCCAAAAATGCCAGGTTAGGTGATTCGTAACACATGGCTAAATGTTACAAAATCCAGATACAGATTTGGAAAAAAGTTTATTAGTAGTAGTTTATTTTTCTACCTCTATTTATGCATTCACACTATACACAGCACTAGGGTCTATTCAGAAACTTGAATGCACTCTATTGGCTAAAAAGACTATTAACCAAACCATGACTCCTACGTTTTACGTCCAGTTCTGCCACTGATTTACAGTATGACGTTGAGTAAGTCATTTATTTGCCTATTGCATCCATTTATCTAGCTGTAAAACATGCTGAGTGAATTGTGGTGGTGCTTAATGTCTGAAATGTCCACGTTCTCCCACAGAGGGAAAAGAAACACTCTTCTGTTCATCTTGCTGTACTGAATCCATCACACCTGGTTCTCCTTACATGCACAATATTACTAGCACTAATAGAGTTTGCCATTTGAAAAGTATTTCCACGTGAAACACTCTGTGGAAATTCGTTTTTACTGTTGAGAAAAAAGTTCACAAAGGTACTTACCAAGAAATTGTCAGTGCGTTAGCAGTCATGACAAAGAAGAGTGGTGATAAGCTAGCAGTGATAACCTGTAAAATTGAAAGGAGAATAAAAAAAAAACAACTTAGTGACCTTGTGATAACACAAACAAAAACTGAAATACTTTCGTTGAAATTAAATTCCCATATATGCAGACATTTTTTTTTCTTTGCTTTTACAACTGAGTCCAAAAATAGACAGTCAATGACAGGAGAAATGCAATGAGACTATTCTAAGCAGTCAGACATTGCTGAAGGTGGAATTCCCATTCCTGCCCAACCTCCCTCTGCTGCGTGAGCACAGCGACTATACACAGGCACCTCCTTTCTCCTCTTGCCTGTGTGAGGCAGGCCAGAAGACGACCCAACATGTGGGGACATGAGAGTTGTGCAACCAGCTCAGAGCAAGAACACGAGGTATCCTTGGGAAGCACGTTTCAAACTCAGGTTAGACGGGGCTTTGAGCAACCTAATCTAGTGAAAGATGTCCTGCCCGTGGCAGAGGCGTTGGTCTAGGTGACCTTTAAAGGCCCCTTCCAACCCAAACCATTCTAAGATTCAATGAAAACACACTGCTCATTAGGCTAGGAGATAATGGAGAAAATAATACGACAATCACACACTGCAGTTGAACTTTAACTCCTACAGAATGTGGGATGCAGCAGAGGCAGGGCAGAGAACTACAGCAGAAGGTCCCTTTACTGCACACCCCAGTTGGTCTGGTGGGGAAACCTGCTAGCTTTTATTTGCCGATATTATTTTTATTAGCAAACTAGACTGGGGAAGACCAGTCAGGTCCTGGGTCAAAAAGCCTTACATTTCTGATGAGAATGAGAGCTTTAAATGCGTAATGGGTGTAGAAAAGATGGAAAAAGGAAAAAAAGGGAATGGTGTAAATAAAAACAATGTAACTTCAGCGTGTTTCTACCTCAAATATTTTCTTACACCAAGGTGTCCTGGGTGAAAAAGATGGGGACAAATGACTTTGTATTTTGATCCCAGAAACAGCTAGCTCCTGATGTACAATGGTTTGCAGCAGATCCCTGTCTCAACAGCCACGGAGCTACCACATCTGCAGTCTGCTCTCGTTTTTGGAGATTTTGTTGCCAGATGGATAATGTAAAATGGAAAGAGTTCAGAGAACAGTGACAGAGTCATTAGATGGAGGAATTGATTTTCAGTCAACAGTTAGGATAAGCAATGCCTGTGGGAAAGGAAGACTTGGTAGTGATTTACAAATACTTGGGAAACACAAGCACTGAGGAATGAAGGGAACTATTTAGGTTAATACAAAGTTGCCCAAGTAAAATGATGAAATTAAGAAACCAAACATTTAAATAATTATCAGCTAAGATTTCCTAATAGTTGTTTGTCTAGTTGTCTCCCAGGGGATAGAGCAGAAACCTCATTCCTTCATCTATTAAAAACTTGTTATAACATTAATACATGTCCAGCAGGGAAGTAAATGCTTCTTTGTAGTAAACTCCGTGCGCCGGAGCTTGAGCCAACGATTTGTTAGCCAATACCCGTTACATTTGCCATGGCTGCATTTTCAAAGACAGGTTTCTGAATCTGCAGATCACAAGCAGCGGCAGAAGAGATGCTGGTGCATCGCTCCTCCAGCCCCAGTCTAATAGTTGGAGGGGGAAGGGGGCGATAACGTAAAGCTGGCGTGAGGCCACAGAATGGCAGTAAGCAACACGCAAGAACTGTGGTGCCTGACGGGGACAATACAGTGATTGCCACCTCTGGGGATATCTCTAATTTAGGAAGAATCAAGGGATGCAGAAATGGCTTTGTTTTCCTCCTAGGGATCACCGTAAACCACACCCTGGCTGCTCTCCGTTTGCTGATGGTACAGACACCTTGCAGAGGGAACGAGGCAGGAGATGGGTTTGATCCAAGGATACCACACCACAGGACTGCAGATTTACTCCGTTCCTCCACAGCAATCAAACTGCCAGTATCTATACAACCACTGATACATCTCCTGATGCAAACTACTCATTCATCTGACTTACATAGCTCTGTACTAACTACCAGAGTAACGTACGGGAATATTAGGCAATGCTACAAAGCTTGAAGGTAACAGTGGAAGTGAGAACACTGCAAGCCCAACCCCTCCGGAGGTGAATCTTTCGTGCACTTTCCCTAACACTGCTCCTAGGCTGGATATCTGGCAGTCCAAACACAGCACCCTACAACGCATCCACACCTTGATCTAGGGGGCTGGACTCTCCCTCACACACCTTGCAGCCACTCTGACCTCCGCAGACCAACTTCTCACATCCGTGTGAACGACCGCAGAATTAATTGCGCCGAGCTTATCTCAGGCTAACGTGAGTTTATTACATGAAGATGCACAACATCCCCTATCATGCATGTAAACAGGGATTAACGAAGAATGGCAGCCGTGACATTTACACTGCTTTCTTTTCTTTGAGTTCTCCTGAAAGAAACTCAAGTGCTGCGTTTAAGAAGTGACATAAGTTAAAGCTGTCTCACCCACTCCATTGTAGAGTCGTGTTTATCAGAAACTTGAGAGGAGGCCAAGAGCAGAGAAACAGGCATTTAAGAACCCTGTGAGAACAGGCCTTATCAAAAACAATACCCCATTCTACTGCGATCATCCCAAAACTCTGCAAAAATGCTACTGCAGGCTGTAGCCTTTTGGACTACTGCTGCAGAACACTCTTGTATTTCTGAAAAATTATGTAAGAGTGCCTCAGTGCCAAAGAGAAACAAAATGTGGGTTGGAATAGCACATGAAATAAGCATGCACAAGAAAAAAAAAAAAGAAAGAAAACAAAAGGAAAACGCATTGCTAAAAATGTCCACCTTTGATTGTTTGTGTAATGTAAAAATGAGAAACAAGTTTTCAGGGAAGTTAACCATATAATTTGTTCCAGGGGAAGTCTCTAAAATCTAGACACACAGTTCAGAAGATTATTTTTCCTTTTACTGCATTTCAGCATTTCCTGAAGTGTTTTGAGTGCACATGTACTTAGTTTAAAAAAAAAAGACACCTACACTGATGTCCTGAATGTCCTTTAAAATAAAAATCACGCAAAGTGTGGTAATCTCTTTCTTCACTTTAAAGGTCACAGTTGTCCTCTTAGGCATTGAGACGCCTTAGGAAAAGGAATGAGCTTGCAAGACAAAGGAAACCAAGTAAAAGGCAAATTAAATTAGTGATTTCCAAACCTATCTGCTGAATCATTAAAAGCAGGAGATGGAAAGGAAAATTTTAATTAGGCATAGCCAGCCTGTTTAAAGCAAAGGTCCCCAAGATTCTGACATGCAGTCAGAATTCTACCTAATGACATGGATACTAATTCTACCAAATGATTTAGACTCAATGGTTCAACCCCAACGATTTTAGAAACAGGAATAGTTCCATGAACTCTGGCTATCCACACGCTTGTAGAAAATGTGACCATGCAGTGCTGCAAAAGCTATTTTTAAAACATTTATACTGCAAACATTTGTACAAAATTCTGACACAGCTTTCAGCGATTAGGAAAAAAAATCTGAGTGTAGCATCATTTAACAAAACATTTCCATGTGAGCTGAAGTTGCTCCTAAGAAATCATTTCAAAACCTTCCTTGCTCAAAAAGAAAACAAAAAGGCAAAAAAAAGGTTGCTTCTTAAAATAAACCATTTTAATTTTACCACGTCACTCTACTGTACCATGGAAACAACATGCATTTGAAGGGAACATTCGATTAACACCTATTTACCTTGATCTCAGCTATTTCTATAGTTCCAATCACTGATTCATTTACAAATAGTTTTGTAAGTAAACAAACATTTTGGTATTGCAGAGTACATTTGCTGTCTCTTATCAAAAACAGTTCCAGTTCTTTACAAAATCTATCAGCACTGAAGGCAATAACTGCATCCTTGTGAAGGACACTTACCTGGGAGTCAAAGGAGAGTGGTCTGAATCTCCACTGCTGCAGGACCCGACCTGCAGAAAGTCATTGGCCTGGCCCAACGAACCCTAGCTGAAATGGCTTCCACAGCAAGGCAGATAACCTGCGTGAGCTAGGACTGCAAGTCCCTCCGGGAAGGAGAAGGAAGAAGCTTAGAGCAGTGATCACTGTGAGCACAGGGAGAATTCTGCAGGACTGCTGGAGCAAAGACTGGAGCTGAGCAGTTAGATAATTAAACAGAAGGGGCTTCTTTACGTTGATCACCTAGCACAGGGAGTAAACGAGAACCAGAAAGTGAAAGAGAGGATGACCCAGCACTATGGCTGGACTATGCCACGGAGAAGTCTCTTAAAACAGCAGCCTTTTTACAACTTAGTCGTTTTAAGTACTAGAAGTACTCACGAGTACTGGAAGTGGGGTTGGACCCACCTAGAAGGGATGGGAGAGCAGGGAAATACAGACTCATTCCTCAACTTATAACTTGGACCCCGCAGAGGGAAACAAAGCTGGTGAGATCGCTGTTCCAGCCTCTGAATGGGAGTAATTTTGAGAAGATTCAGTGATAGGAAAGAACCAATCATTGCAAACAGTGAAACAGAAACAAGTGAGGCTGAACCCTTTTACCTAATGACTGAGGACACACAGAAGCTCTGGGGTTTGTGCATTGTAGAAATCATGATCATCAAAGATAACTCATCAGAAGTTGGTAGGGCATGAACTGTGGTGAAACCTTGAGGAAGGACTGTGAGGAATCATGTAGGAGTCAATTCCGCAGGTCCAGCATTTGCCCCACGTCAGGCTGAACTACAGGCAACAAGACCAATGGCATCATCCAACTCTTGGGTACCAGTCTAAGATTCATCAAGCCCAAATACCCTAACATGTGGAAGAACTTGTTGCACAGTAGGAGCACATCCAACATGCAAAAGTCAACCTTCTACAGGCAAAGAGGAGGCATTGGAAAGAACGTGCTCTCGTGTATCTGCATTTATGAAATCTGCTTACGTGATTCATGAATGGATGGAAGCACGATTACCACAAACTTTAAAAAGTTCCCAAAGAACTTTGATAGGCTGCTACACAATTCCTGATGTGAATGACCCCCTCCTTTCTCCTAATCACTTTATGGTCAGGTGACAAAACATTCAGAAGAGAAAGCAAAATTTGTTTAATAAAAGTTGTTTTAAAAACTTAGGAAAAAACGTTTAGAAATCATTTATTATTAAAAAAAAAGTCAGAAAAATAGTTTTATAGATAACAAAACAAAATACATAGACTGTATGGAGAGTTCTTTGCTGAGGAACCTTAAGAACAGCAAGATTACAGCTGGTCCAGCTGTAACTAGATCTACTTCTTGACCACAAAACGTAAGAAAATTCTGGTAAGTCTGACACGTGGCTTAAAGACAGGAGATGACAATAGCATTCTAAAGCTTCCTGGTTCTTGACAAAGCAGACACCTGGATCCTAGGAGACACGAATGTGGGACTACACATTCTTTGCTGCCTCACATTCTCCACTGAGCAGCTGTGATTATCTCATAGACTTCACGGCGTCAATTCTTGAACAGGTCAAACCGGCCAATACTGGCTAGACAAACGTGTCATTCCTGAGCGAGCTATCATTGATCCCTTCCATCCATGACCTCACAAGTACCTTAGCGAAAGATCTTCAAGCTGCAAAAGCTGGCTCTGGATTTTGAGTATCTAACATTGCTGAGGTGTTCAGGAACATGTTGTTTATGTAGCCAAGAACACAGATGAGGCCATTTTCAGAATTCAGATTCTGATTTAATCTTCCTATCTCGAATTGAAAGATATGGGGGATTTAGTCCAGACACGAACACGATTTGTTAATAGTACGACTATATCTGTACATACCATACAAAAAGTATGTTTCCTCTGATTCACTGCTAAACTAGAAAGTTAAATGTCATACAGTGCTTGCTGTAAGCGAACACAGAATACTTTATTAAAGTTTTCCTTACTTTGTGTACACAGAGCCAATCCTCGTAACCTCACTTATCCAAACTGCCAAAACCTCTGTCCTTACAAAAACGCATATTTTTTTTTCCAAAGACAGTGTTTTGAAATGGCTCATCAAGTTCACTCACTGTTCAAAATAAATCTTCCTATTTATCATCAGGTCATCTTCTCAAAACATCAGGAAAAAGCTTCTGATGTACGTAACCTTTGTTTTCATTCTACTGGTGGAATTAAAGCAATGTCAAGCTTTTTATAGACATAATATTTGTTTTGCCCCTCTTCTGCATGTTTTAACCAGCTGCTAAGATAATTGTCAAAAATCGCCAGGGAAATGGATCGCTCTTAGTGCTGCTGAAAGCAGCTACATCAAGATAATACATTAATATGAAAAAGGCAGAAATGACAGTAGGCAAGAATCAGTAACAACACACATTATTTTGTTTCTTGAGGGACAGCCACTGAAATAAGTTATCAAATGTTATTGTTACATCTCTTGTATATACATCTACTTGGCAGTAAGCATATGTACATAGGCACACATACAAAACGCTATGCGAGGTAGGGAGATCTAGCAACAAATATCTGCAGAACAGGCAAAAAGGAACAGTTAACCTTATGTTATCGTCTCTATTCAATAATTCACGTTTTCTGAGCTATTAACACCATTCCTCCTCGTTTACAAACATTTTTCATTTCAGCTGGAGTAGGAGCCATTTCTATCAGCTCTCCTCTACCTTGCTACATTCCAATTTAAGGCAACCAAACATTGTCAGAGGGGTAACTCTGTATCTTAGCAAGAACTTTTTGATTCAGAAGTATCTGGCAGTTGCAGAGCAGACAAACAAGACATTGACTGGGACAGCTGAACACCAGAAAGAACACCCAAGGACCCGGCTCTCCCCTGCCTAAACCCTAACTGAAGTGGTCCAGTGTGTTCTGAGAAGCCCTTTTGAAATAACCCAGACCTGAGAGGAGATCTTTGTAGACCAGGTACTGACTGCCATGTTCCACAAACTGCAGAAAGTCAGCGTTGAACAGCCAGAGGCACCGATGAATTCACCGATTACCAAGGGCTGTTGCAGGCACTGGGACCGACCTTAGCTGGGTAGAACTGGGGGCGGAACAAAAATCTCTGCTGGAGCTGACAACCATGGTGCACACCTTTCCTTGCAAGATAGAAGAACTAAAGTCAGGAACATCTGGATTAATTGTGAATAAAGCAGGGGAAAAAATCAAATGCAAAGAAAACAAACAAACAAACAAAAAAACAAAGAAATAAATACACAGTTCTACTCCAGTGTTTGACAGTCAAAATAAAGCACCATTAACAGCTGTAGGTACTGTGCACAGATCTCCCCAGGACTGCAGAGTACATGAAGGAATCCTGCAAGCAGAACCAGACCAAAATCAAACTTGCATTAACTGCTTAATTTCAGGTCAGTTTGGGGGATGGCCTACCACAGAAATAAGAACTTCCCCAGAAGCTTTCGAGCACATTGCCTATTACAACAAGAAGGCTTTCCCTGCAATCTGCATCTTTTCTAGCAGCACAAAGAGTCCTTGTCAATCATCTTTAAGATGTCAAAGCTCATCTCTGGTTAAAAGAGATATAGGAAAAGGGGGCAAAGCTCCTCCATCCACCTCTTCTGTAAAGCCTCCTTTATTTATCAACACATTGAAAGGACTCGAGAGAGATTTTAACTTAGTTCCGAGGGTCTGTTGTCACCAATCAAAAGGAAAGACAAAATATGCTGCTTAACCTAAAGCTCCAGGTGATAACACAGCCCCTTTGAAGGAGCAGTACCCATAAATCCACAGACAAGGAACAATTTTAAGCAGACACAGCTTTCTGCAAGGGAAAATAATGAATCTAGCCTCGAAGCACCAAAATATTGGCCCTTCCAAAAGGAAACGGCAATGCCATAATCCTGCCTGAAAAGCTGAGCAGCCCAAACAAGGAAAGAAACCATTCAAAGTGAAATGCATTGGAACAGGGTGAAAAGCAAAAGAGGTTTTGCTCTCGGTTCTGCTCATTAGCTTAAAGCTAACTTGAGCATGTCTGCTGCATTACCCTCAGTCTGACCAAAGTGCAGACGTACCCTAAGGGCTTTTGTTCCCTGATGGACTTAACAGGAGGCTGACACAGTCACCTTTTCAGCACACACCACAGCATGAATTCAGTAGACACTGCAATGAATTCGTACATCACAGCATCCAGAGGTGAAATTTGCTCAGAGAAGGTGGATTCTGCTCAGCTCTCCTGAAGCTGTGTTAGGAGAAGTAAGAAAACCCTTTAACCCTTCCTGACACACACCCTGAGCAGGTTGTTGCTTTAAAGGATAGCATTTTCACGATCCACAAAGCATGAATCTGGCCACACAGAAGTCTTACCAGCTGCAGTAGATTTCTTTGAGATCCTTTAGTTCATGTCTGCCTAAATGCCTGCACACATGTCCACCTTTCCTGAAGTACATGTTCCTTGAAGGAGCTTTGGTCACTCCTCTGTCCTTTCTCTATATTGTACATCTATTTTTTGAGTGCTATTAAAATAATAATGGCAAAATCGATTTTGAACACAGTTCAAAAGAGCACAGTTAGATCCGTGTATTGTGACTCAAATGCAGCCAGTGCCTAAACACGCCCTGGCATTCGCACACTTAATGGTAAAGATAAAATTCAGTTCTAGTGTAATTAATCTCTTTGACTTTCATAGCAATTAACTTCTCACCAGCTTAAAACCACCTACATGTTGCATTCAAAACATAAAACATACTAAAAGGAGGGGGAGAGTAGATTAAATGACAAACGAAATCAGAAACCTGCCATCTAAAACGTTTCCAGAACAGAAGCAGTATAAATGTTCTGTCTAGCAAAATCATCAGATATTTTTAATTTTTTTTAACCAACACCCAAAAGAGCAGTCTCTGTCTCACAGAGGAGTATCTTTACATATTAGCTTTCCAATTGCTTTGAGAAAACAGATTTCTTAATTACATCTAGTATGATTTTAGAGGGCTGAGAAACCTCTGCATTTCCATGCCTGGATACATGCAGTTCCAGTATTTAGGGAAACAGGTATACATCCACTGCTTTCTATCACATTTAAGAAGAATTTTTTCACTGCTGTTTTTTTGTATGTACTTTTTGATTCCAGGCTGTGATGGCCAACATAGCCAAGACCCTGATCCTACACGTACAAAATCTGAAGCAATAGGTGGATGTATCAGGTCCCTTAAAGTCATTCATTATCCTGTCCTCTCATATTAATACGTTGTCAAGGACTAATATAAAATCTTTTCAGACTAATATGATACATTAATTATTTTTAACCCAGAGTACCCATGTGAATGCCAGAAGAACTGCAAAATTATTGTATAACTTCATTTTTTTATTCCTTATAAGACGAGGGTGGCCAAGCCATTGTTCCTGCACTGTACGCATCTCATTAGCAGTTTGGCTGGGGGAGAAAATGAGCCATCGGGGGATACTGAAGCTGTCATTACCAGGCCATCCTGGAAGCCAGCTGTATGCCCATCCCCATCCTACAATGCAGAAAGGGCTCAAAAAAGCCTCCATCTGTATCTTGCCTCTAAATCACTTCTAGACACCCCTCTCTGCCATCACTTTAGGGGAGTGTGACACCTGTCTTGCTGCTCTCAGCCACACGAACACATACATACTGTATGTAGCATAGAAACATATAAACCTGCATCACCGATGAGATATGACTGGACATTTGCAAGTACATCCTAACTACTTCTGAATGCCTAAAAGGTGTGAAAGATATCCTGAGACTCTATAAAAAAAATCTCTGTAGAATATTAGATTTGGTTGAAGATTATGGTAGCTATTTCTTTTTGGAGACAAGTAGCTACTCCACCCCAAACTTCACCACTCAAACACAAACATCAGACTTGTGTCACAATAAAGAGAAATCAAAACCATGAAGCATGTGCCCTCTGCTACTGGATATAATGGCAAAAACTTACACTTCCCCCTCCTGTGACTAATGAGATAGCTGGGGACATGCCATCAACCTCCAGCCTATGAAGTGCAGAATGGTTATGGTACAGAACTCAACTTTTACTTAAATATTTCTTTTATATGTGACCACTGAAAATGTAATCCAGATACCGATCTCTCTCTCAGTATTCACCTGTACTGAGGAGAAAAAGGGGAAATGATGCAGAGGAGAAAAAGGGGAAATGATGCAGAATTCATCTAAGTTCTTCCTGAAGCACGCCTTGCTGATATGAAATCACTATGAATCACGACTCAAACAGGTGGGTGTCTACGAACCAGACTAATAGCACCTGTTTCGCTAAGTTCTGCATGCGAGGCACAATCCACACAGCAGCTGAAGCCTTCTCAAAGAAGGACAACAAAGGTCACGTAATAAGGGATAAGAAAAGGCTTAATTAGACCAAATAACTGATTTTCTTTGCCTTTGATGAGAAGTACTTTGTCCGTTCTTGCTGTTACAGGATTGACTGCTGATGCGTGTACAGATGCAATAGATGAAATATATTTGTATTTCTAGGTTATGTTAAATGTAAGTCCCAATGCCTCCTGCTTCCTGTAAAAGCTTCATGCACTGAAATGCTAAACTGTACTTTTCCTCTGTCGTTTCAGCCTGTTGAGGAGTCCCTTTTCCTTACGTTCTGTCCCACTACTGCAACGGCCTTAAACTGCTCCTGCCACTTCATCTCTCCCTTGAAACCTCTGAGCTCAGAAGTTGGCAGGACAAAGTTTCATAATCATCTTGTTCTTATTATATGAATTATTAAATATTTGTGTAATGGAGCAAGCATTTATCAACAGCAACAACAGCAGCAGTGAAGTGTTCTACCTATTAAGATCCCGAACACCAACTGGAGTGAACCAGTGAACCGAGGATTTGTTTAATCAAGTACTGGTTGATGTCAGAGGCATCAGGAGAATTTATAATCCTTCCCTAATGCAGCAAGTCTGCAGCTGATGTGCACATCAGAGGAAAGGAGGGATCTGCACACTGACCTTAGCTTATAGAAAACTTACACCCCTTGGCACACAGTTTATTAGTCTTTCCACTTCTGTACTACAAAGATTTCCATATAATGTTCTCTTACGCTAAAAACACTAGGGACCACATCACCGAAACCATCTGAGCATATCTGACCCTGTAAAAAAAAGTTTTTGTTTTGTTTTCCTTGAATTTTACTGGTTAGTAATATGGCACAACTTGCTAAAGAAATATTTCTTTTGTCTGATTTGAAAAGTATTGCTTTTCATTTCTGGGGAATGGCCAGCTGTTCTAACGCTCTGCCACTGTAAAATACTGCAATAAAATACACTTCATCTTACATTAAGCTCAGCAATAGCCTTTTGGCATTCCAAGTTACTCTTTACCTCATCTAACCCTTATGAGATTATGAAATAGCGGTTACTATAAAGAGACGGAGAAGGCTGATAACCCAGGTAAGAAGATCCTCTTTTTCATTGTCATGCTAAAGAAGCAAATCTAATAGGCAAGCTGACAGTTTGCTATATATATCTGGCACAAAAGGAGTTGGCTGCTTGTGAAGAACCGAGCTCAGCATCTGCCTGTGTCTGTCTTCCTCCCAAATGCTAGGATCTAGTGGATGGGCCAGCAGCCAGATCAGGCAGGATCTTTTACCGTAACAGCCCACCCTGCAGTATCAGGATCTTAGAGTGAAGGTGGGAGACGAGGCAATTCCAAGCTCCTCACGGGTGAACCAGGACTTCCCGCAGCAGTGGCTCAGCTGGCATCCAGGGGGAAAAAAAAAAGTTGGTTCTAGTGATTAGAGTGTAAGTTTCTTAGCAGTTTGGGTCCATGAGGAAGAGGAAAATTAATCTGAGCTTCTCGGAGGTAGAATATAGCAGAACTGTGGTAGATGATGATATTTTTAAGAACAGACTGATCAGTGACTGCAAAAGTTCTTGACCACTTAGCTACTTCATGTCCATTTCATAATTCTCAAAGTCCAAATCAACGAGGCTGATATTTTCAATCACTGTCAGTTCTCTCCTGAAGTGTAAGAGGACATCATTCAAGGGACTACGACCTCAGAGAGAAAACTTCAACAGTGAGGCAAAAAACAGCCAAAGACAGATAGATCACAGGCTATATCAGCATGTTTCTATACGTGCAAAGAACTGAATGCCTTCCCAAAAGTCAGGTGGGCACTCAATCCAAAGCCACGTGCTTTGGTGTTGCCGCATACCAGATAACACCTTCACAAAGCAGATGGGAAAACTGACAAGAGAAAATGTCCCTGACCAACCTGGGAATCCAACACTGAACCTTCCTTCCCCACATCTTCGTGTAAGAAAGCAGCCAGCAAACATACCGCAGGCATCAGCGAGTGTAGTATGTGATCCTCTGCCAAACACAGGATGAGACACAGGCTACTGCTGACCTCTACAGTCTTGACCTTGATACACCTACTGCCACTACGGGCTCACCTTGCGAAAAAGCACAGGACTGTGCCTCTGCTACAGCCCCAAACGCTCACGTGGACACCATGGAGATGAACACCAACGCAACTGTGAGCTCTGAGGCTACCTCCACAGCTGGTTTAAATGACCCTGATGTGTCCTGACCCACTGTGCCAAGACTGAGCTGATCCAGAGCACCTTGCTGCAGAGGGGGGTGCTGTACGTTCTCACTGACTGCTCTTGCCATTCTATATTGCCTGAGGGTCTCAGGCTGAAAATTGCAACCTTGAGGCCACTGTCAGCTCAGCACCTGTGAGATTTTATGAATTTCGTGAAGCTTACCATACCCCTGAGTATTATTGCTGTAAGTGAATCCCACGCATGCTGTTTCGCTGCTGTATGGATAGCACAATGCTGCTGAAAGGCATTCAAGGATACTGCCAGTCAGTGAGGGAATCTAGTTTAAGGGGAATATTTTAGGTGTGAAAAGGGCATTATATTGCTTTTTCCATTATTACATAATCTAAAGAAACACCTGAAGTGGTTATGATCCTTGTCAATATTGTCAGATGTGAAAGAATTTTCTGTCATGACTAACTCAGAACTCTGTAGGGATATCGCTAGTATCAAAAATAGCAGAGGAAACTTTAGGATACGTAATCAAGATTATTTTTTTTAAATCTGTTAGCAAAAATAGCAAGTTTCCATCAACCTCTCTCCCCCACAACACGCACAATTTTGTTATTTCTGTGCATGTATGAAGTCCACTTCCTATTGTATTTCCCATCTCACGACTCCTTTGGGAAAACCTAATTTATAAGCAAACAATTCCCAGACTAGATAACTAAACCTTCCTGCTGACCCCTTTCCGTACAACCCAACAACAACAGTCACAGTCTCTGCCTTTCCATTTTCTGGTGTGTTTATGCTGTTTTAGTAATGATGTAATGGAAAGAAATCGACATGCTATTATTATTACTATGCTAAGGATTGCAAAGAAGAATTGGTATTCTTTAAGGTTTTAATTTTCCATTCAAAAACAAAAGTCTTTCCAAGGCTTTCTAACCATTCACTGTTACAAAAGGTCAAAATATTCCATCAGAAACCTTAAAAAAAAAGCGATACTTGGAAAAATGTTGTTTTTAAATGTGATCATAGCTACTCCATTTTGAGTAATGCCTTTTATGAACAAAGTCACAAGGTTATGCACTTGGTTCTGTGGGTGTCAGAAGTCTGTGAGTGTCCCACGCGCGAGAAGACAGTGACAGAAGTGACTACAGTCCGTAGACTGTACAGTCCGTAGACCATTCACTCGAAATGGGTGAGGAAGTAACAGCCAAGACGACCTGTTGCCTCCTGCCCTCTTAGCACACCATTCATAGCAACATACATAGCGAGAAAGCTGAACTCTGCCCTCTTGCTTTCCATGTTAGCCATGGATAGGAGAGGAACAAATGGTGGTCATCTCTTGAGACTGTCTGAAGTTTAGGTAATTTCCCTGAGCACCATGTATTTTAGGGATAGGATATAAATCAGGGGGCAAACCCTTCAGTCTGCCTCCCCCAGAGCCCTGTGGCTGTTTGCTGACTTTTGTCAAAAAAAGTCAAAATCCAATCCTTAAGAAAGCATCCAGAGTGGGACTGAGAAATGAACACACTTGAGATTTTGCAAAGACTGGTTCTGAGCTGCGGGAGGGAGGGAAGGAGATGGGAAGACCCATTTCAGATAGCAGCGTCTCACTACCATGAGAAGCTTCTGAAGAAAGCAACCTGGAGTGTGACACCAAGTGCCTATCAGGGGTCATTGATCAGGCTCAAGATTTGTGAGGCCCTCTGGAGACACCTCACTCGTGAAGGGTTTTAAGAACCAGAAAGGCAGCTGGTGATCCAGATCCTGAAAAGAACCAGGACCCAGCAAGGGGAAGGAGGCCATTTTCTGCTCATTTTTGGAAGCCTACACTGAGATAGCTCTGAAACCTTCTACGTCAGTATGTTGTACAATGCATGGTTTTCCCATATAACTTTTTTATTTACATCAGTACATTTCCGACGGAAACAATTTCCAAACCAGCCCTTATTCTTCTGTCTTCTCTTTGTCACACTTATGATTCATCTCCCAGCCTCGGCTCTCCATATGAAAGTAACTCCAGGAAACTAAATAACAACACAGGATACTAGGAACCTATTATGCCAAGGAACCAATGAACCTGCGTCCTCTGCAATTCAAACTTCCATTAGATTAGACAAAATCTACTTCTAAATTGTCATTTTCTACTATCAAATATATAGGGAGTGTGTCAAGGGCTGGGGTGAAAAAATAGCTTCAGAAAACATACTCCCAACTAGCAGTCCTGCAGTTATCTTTATGTGCAAGAGAACGACAATACCAAATGTACACAATGCACTTTAAATCGACGCTCGGTACGGATAAAAGGAAACAAACTAATTCAGAGCACCTCTTTTGGGCTCAATCTATCAATTCATGTCTGCTGAGACTAAAGATTTATTATATTGAGCGCAGATGAAGATTGTGCTGCGATGCCACCCCCAAGCAGCAACACGTAACTTTATGTACTTACCCTGTCGTGCCCAAAAGCTGTGTAGCTGCCATTTTTCAGTGAATGCACAAATGAGCCCTGTACAACACCTGTTAATATACATATTAAAGCTTAACATTGCCTGGAGATGCAAAATCTCCAGTAAGTCTCAGCTATTTTTACAGGACAGCTTCCTTAAATTGTATTAGTGCCCCAGGGAGCCTGCGCCACTTCGCCTAGCGGTCACGGAGCACGCAGAGGAGTTGTTATGGAGACTGATTTCTTCCCAACGATTACATGGCGTAATTAGTGTTGGATGCTACGACGTAACTATCAAGCTGTCTCCATGGAAACTACCTGAAAACCTATACTTACAGGTTTCCACAACTGGGGTGCTTTACAGACCTTTAAGATGCAGTTAAGAGCACACTGATCACCTTACCTGCTCATCCAGCTCAGCTGAGACACACACTTTCTCTTCCGAGGTATTTTACAGTCCCCATGGTGACTGACAAATACATGTGACAAGAATAAAGTTACGTATTTCATACAGTGAAGGCTGAACACAAATTATAATAAGAATTTTTACCATCCTTAATCACGTTTATGCATGTGTGTGCATATCCACATGCATAAAAGTACACGTGGCATGTAGGTGGAGGAAGCTCACTTCGACATTTATGAACTCCTCCTTAGCATACACAAAAGAATTAGGGTCATGGGAACTCCCTCTCTCAGATTAGAGGAACCAGTGGCAGGAGGAACCATTAGAGGAACCAGATTAGTGGCATCAGTGTGGTTTGAAGTGCACCTACCAGCACAGACTGGTCAATTCTAGCACACAAATCTCCCTCTCTCACGGGGCTTTGGCTTGCATCTACACAGCTTTTCCAGGCCAGGCAAGCAGAGATCTCCAGACAGCCTCACATGCAGCACAGGGTCTTTGCTGAATGAAAACATACTGCGTTTATGGAACTGCAGAGGGAGTTTATGACATTCTTGCATAAAATTTTGCAAGGCCAAAGCCATGAATCTCTGTCACATTTTGCCTGCATACAGCAGCTCACAAAGAAGAGACTACTTCAATCTGCAACAGAACTACATGGGCAAGTTCCAGGCAGTCAAACACATTCTGGTTATAATATAGGTATAAAGTTCTTAAACACAATGTTTTATCCAAAATCCTCTCCCATGAGGGCAGAGATGCACAAGGAGATCTATTGCTTCACATCAGGTGCCGATGGCAAGACTCTCTTGCAGTGGCACCTTTTTCTGCAAGGAAATACCCCTCAGCAGAAGTAAGGAGCTGGCATTCTGGACTAGAATGTTTTATAGCACTTGCACGCTAAGCAGCAGTGCAAGAGAGGAATTAAGAGAAACACAAATAGGAGTGCATGCTTTAGGAAAGGCTTTAAGACTACAAAAATATGGAAAAATTTGAATTTGTTTTATTTCTCTTGGTTGGTTTGCCCCTGTAATTAAAGTAGATAAAATTCTCATGCCAATTGCTATCTGCGGAGAGGAGCAGTGAGCACAACCAGGCTAAGAGATGCAGAAGATTCACTGTTGTGGCCTCTCTGTTTTATGAGAAGCAGGAAAAAATAGAATTTCTGCTTTAATAAAAAAACATCAGTACTTTCCAATCTTTAGGAGTGTTATCATCCATTTTTTTTTCACTGATATGAAGATGGATCTACTCTATCCTTTCTCTTCAGGACACCACAGGGACCTAGAAAGCAGATACACAGGCACAAAATATAAAATCAAAGACTACAGGGGACATTCTGAAGTGCCGTTAGGTATTTTAGGGGAGGACTAAAATGCTGGTTTCTAAGTACAGCGGGCTACAGTTAGTTACATCAGACCCATGGATAGGATATTCTTTCAGATGCTTCTCCAAAAGTACTTTTGCAATGTCTGGCAGCCAGCACTAAACACAGAGTGACCTGGGGCAACCACTTCTAAAGTTAACAAACAAGAAACCAAAGCAGCTGTCAGGCGATGCTTTTATGTAGCAGGGAGCCTCCAACACTATTCAGATACACTGGAGATTACATAAATGGGCATAGGATGGGCATAAAGAAAAGAACTGCATACTCCTGGTCTGATTAAACTAAATTTTCTTCCAGCTAATGTGTAAGAAAACCAGGGTAAAATTCAGTGCAACTTGACTTTGGTTATTTTGTCAGAGGAGGAAGAAAGAATTCAAAATGCACCTTCCACTGACCCTCCCCTTTTACTGTTCCTCCTTATAAAATGTGTCTCAGTAGATTCCTGCTGGAAATAAGCCGAATTCACTACTCCAAGTTTTACTGGGATAACGCTAAACACAATATGGGAGCATAAATCCACAAGTAACCGGTATCTCGCTCTAGGAAAGTTCTGAAATACCACTGGTCCTTCCTGTTCAGGATTTAAGTTTTTCTGCTGCCTGATTTTTAGAGTCACTAGCAGGTTTCGTCACCAGATATAGATTGGCAGCCTTAATATAAACAAACTCACTGACAGCACTGTTAGAGCTCATTAGCGTTCCCACCAGCTGCTTCTGTCTGTATATATGAGCATCTCCAGTTTTTCTTTCCAGTACATGACCCACGATACCAGCACAGCTTTCAAATTAAACCAAGAAAACTTAGCATAGCTTCAAAGCCTTGCTCTTCTGGGGATTAAATCTATGCAAAGCTATGACAAAGCATTCCATATTTCTTGGGCTTCTTGAAAGTTTTTTTTGTTTGTTTTTCAGATCACTTTAGTGATTTTTTTTGGCATTTCTCAGGAATCTATACAGATATGACTAATGCACGGGCTATTTGCTTTCACAGCAAAAGTGCGGCGTGTTTGTCACTGCAGACATCACGCAGGGCTACACACACAGATGAAGTCTGTGCTTTGTCCGTCCATGCACAGAGCAATGCTTTGACAAGAAAGCCGTCAAAAATCGTTACAGGGAAGAATTCAAAAACCTTATACAACGATTAAGTTGCCAGAGCCAAAGTAAGTATCATAAAAACAAGTTATGACCCAGCTCCAGTTTTTAAGTGAATGAAAAATTAGAGGGCAGAGAGGCCAAATATGTGGGCTTCACAAAGAATGTCTCCTCGAATCTTTAAAGAAGCCCAACCAGCTCTCATGGCTAGCTTATTGGTGTATTGGCACTTAACGAGAACTGAAGTGGTGGCAGCAGTCTCAGCCCCAGCTCATCAGTCACATAGGTACAAAGCATCCAAATGGAAAACACATTTTCTGATTCTCGGCACCTCCCTCGAGGGCTGTGCTGCTTGCTGTCTGAGGACTTCAGCGTTCTCCTTTCTTGGCTCATTTGCAGGATAAACATATTCTGGCCTCAAAAGCTGCTCCCTTCCAACTGCTGGTGAAAACTCCAGTCAGACTGAGAGATTAAGAGGATGATCTAGGGCACTACTCAATACAAGAAAAATGCTCATGTGGGAACGCAAAGCCGCTGTTGTTACCCGGAGTTGTTGTTTTCTTTTTTTTTTTTTTCCACTGGATCTCATTTCATTCTGCAAATAGTTTCTATCTTTAATCTTTATCCACTTTAACTTCCTCCCCCCCCCCCCAAGGGCGTCACACACTTAGGTTTAAGCACATTTTTACAGCACTAGTTAAACACTGCTTTTCTGCACCTTTCATCCGTTCATGACTTATGATGTGATTGAGACAGCCCTCGTATCTAGGCCATGTGGGTTGGATCAGCATGCAGTTACGATGCTTCCAAACACCTGCAGGAAGCAGCATTAGTGATCAGGTAGACATGATTCTTCCTAACCCCTCCACAGGTAAATCTGTGGTTTGTTAGAGTTACAAAAAAGCTGGTAAGAATTTTGCAGGAGCTGGTAGATCAGCCCCTACCTTTGCAGGTAGGTTCAGCTCATTGCTTTCTGCCCCTCTGGGACTATCTTTGCAGTTCCTCTTGGTCCTGTTCTAAAACCGACGCACAGTATTTCTGAATTTTTTTAAGCATTCACTGCCTTCTACTCCAGAATCAGTTGCAGTTCAGCACTGAGAGCAGCAGCTCCTCTGTGTCCTGCATACTGCTTCAGACTGAGCCCCCCAAAAAAAATCTTATAGTGAGCTTTAACATTCTTACCATGAGCTTTAAACACTAGTGAAAGACATTTAGGAAATTGCTCCTTTTGATAAAATTAGAGCTGCAGACAGAACTCGTGTCCTGATTGCTTATTCCCCTCTTTGAATTCAAGAGGAGGCATATAATTTGAGCACTGGGTTAGAAGCTACAGTAGGAAAAGGACTGATTTGCTCTGTTACAAAAGCCTTCCTAAGCAAGATGAGTAATTAAACCACGCACACGCACACAGACCCTTTAAAACTAAAGAACGGATTGAATTATCACAGTGATATAAGCTAAAATCTTTAGTTGCTACAAAAGCACGTAATTTCATTGACAACAGTGGCTAGAACAAACTTCGTCTAATAATTTCTGTCTAGAGCTGGCCAAACCCCCTCAAATCTAGAAGTCCTTGAACTTTGGGAAAGCTTTGATCCAGTCCAGACCTTGTGGCTCTGATTCACTTCGGCTGGGAAGTACCCAAATCTGCTTAAAATATATTTCACAACACATCTTCGCCTGAATTTTTTGGGGATAGGTCACAAATACCACATGTAGAACCATTTCTCATTACTCACAATACCTACGAGCAGAGCCAGCTAGTCCCATCTCCAGCCCAAAGCATTAGAAAACAAAAATGCAAGAGCAAGCTCTAGATCAGCTGACTCGCTACCAAGGAGCGAGAAGAAAGTTAAAAGCACTAAAATCTGCAGCCAGAACGTTTGAGAGAAATTCAAACCGGTGAGGAAATCCATACGACTTGGACAGCATGAAACAGTTTGCAAAGCAAAAATGAGCCATACCTCTCCCTTCTTGTTATAACCAGAAAAAAAAAAAAAGATATTTAACTACAGTTTCTGGATAGGCATGTTATGCAAGTACACTTTTTTTTTTTTTGTTAAAGGTAACACCTTCATTACTGTAGTAGGAAAGCTGTGATCGCCAACCACATAGCAAGGCTGTGGTTTTCAGATAACCTAGCTGAGGGTGGTGAAGCAGGGTAGTAACTAGCAAAGGGGTCAGACCAGCTCTTCTGACTGCATTTATAATTGATAATCTAACAAATGAGCTGCTACCAACTTACAGCAAGTACAGCCAGACCCTAGGTCCACAGATCACAGGCTAATTCTGGGAAAAACAGACCTCAGGATGTCAGAGCAGGTTGCTCACCACTTTGTGCAACTGGGTCTTGAAAACCTTCGAAGATGGAGACTGCACGGCCTCCCTGGGATACCTGTGCCCCTGCCAGACTTGTCCTAGGGGTCAAAAAGTTCTCTTTTTTACACCCAGTGTAAACCTCTCATTTAGACTTATGCTCATTAGCCTTTGTCCTGCATCCATCTTCTTGATAACTTCTCCATGGGTACTGGGGGGAGGCTGCTGCTAGGTGCCCCCAAAGCCATTTCTCCAGCTGTTCAGCTCCAGGCTGAACAAGCCCAAAGTCCTGCAGCCTCTCCTAAGAGGGGATGTGCTCTAAGCCCCCTGACTATCCTGGTGATCCTCTGCTGAACCTGCTACAGTTTATCAATGCCTTTCTTGTATTGAGGGGCCCAAAATAAGTTTCTAGGCCAAGACAGACTACATGAATGGGCTGAGTTCAATTACATGAAATTCAGGACAGGAGAGCAACAAAACTGGTGAAGGGACTAGAAAACATAACTTCTGAGGAACAGCTGAGAGAACTGGGATTGTTCAGCTTAGAGAAGGCTGAGGGGAGACCTCATCACTCTTTGCAACTACCTGAAAGGTTGCAGCGAGGAGGGCGTTGGTCACTTTTCTCAGGTGACAAGTGATAGGACACAAGGAAGTGGTCTCAAGTTGTGCCAAGGGAAGTTTAGATTTGATATTAGGAAGAATTTCTTCATGGAAAGGGTGGTGAAGCATCGGAACAGGCAGCCCAGGGAAGCGGTCGGCTCCCCATCCCTGGAGGTATTTAAGAGACACGAGAACATGGCACCACGGGACATTTTTTAGTGACGGGACTCAGTCAATCAGGCTGATGGTCAGACTTGACGATGTTATAGAGTTTTTTTTCCAACCTAAATGATTCTCCGATTCCCCACTCCAGATGCTGTCTAACAAGTGGTGAGTAGAGGGTGATGATTGTTTCCACTATTTTACTGCCTATGCTACTTTTAATACAACTCGGGATACTTTTGGTCTTCTTTACTGCCAGGGCACACTGCTGACTCATGTTCAGCTTCCTGTCCACCAAAATCCCTAGATCCTTTCTCACAGAGCTACTTCCCAGCTAGCCAACCCCAACCTGTAATATTGCCAGGGACTCTTTGTTCCTACGTGCAGGACTTCTATTTGTTCTTGCGGAATTTTTTTAAGACTCTTGTCGGCTCATTTCTCCGGTCTGTCCAGGTCCCTCTAGAGCGTAACCACGTCCTTCAGCTTTATTGACTAGTCATAAAACCATAGAATATCCTGTGTTGGAAGGGACTCAACAGGATCATCAAGTCCAACTCCCAGCTTCACACAGGACAACCCAAAAATCAGACCACATGTCTGAGAACGTTGTCCAAACACTTCCTGAATTCCAGCAGGCTCGGTGCTGTGACCACTTCCCTGTGGAATCTGTTCCAGAGCCCAACCACCCTCTCACTGAAGAACCTTTCCTTAACACCATCTAATTGTGTCCCCATCCAGACTAAAGCAGCCTAATTTGGATATAGGAACATCGTGGAAGATGTTGTCAAAAGCCTTACTAATACTGAAACAAATGACATCCTCTGCCCTGTGACGATGGCAATGGGAGTGCTGGTATTGATCTTCACAGAACTAGTTTTAACTCTTGATTCTGGGAAGAGATGCTGGAAACAACAGCTGGTGCACACACTCTCAGGAGGAGTATTTTTCTCCAATACACCTCTGGTAGGTATTGATTTGTAATACTTGAAATCAGCAGGCCAAATCCTCAGCTGCAGTAATCAGCACAGCTCCGCTGAACTCAGTCTATACACAGCATTTTGCCTTAGCTAACAATCCTGATTTACTAAGCGCCTGAACAATATTTGTTGCCTAAACTCTTTGTGCAGGTTGCATGGCCAGGCTCTGCGAGTGTCAAATAGGAATAGCACGGGAAACTACGGAGATGCAGGACTTCATTTGCCCTCCTGTGAGATGCGTGGATCTGCCGTCTTTCTCTTACCTTTGCAAGGAAACTCCATGCTGCATATTGCCCTGAGGTTGTGCTGCTTTTTAGCTTCACTGTGTGCAACATCAGAAAGAATCCCAGCAGCCCGCTGCAAAAGATGGGGAAAGCTTGTTAGTAAAGTCTCTTAATTTCAGCTAAGCAGTCTCTTACAAGCGTCTCAGTCCTAACACAGGACTGAACAGGCACCCTTCAAGCAGTGTTAATCTTATTTGGAGAAAGCAAACTGGTTGACAAGAGCTTACATTATATCCAGCAAATCTGGGGTTTTGTTCAGTCAGTGACTACAGTCTGAGTAAAGCAAGTCCGATGGTCTTATGGTTGGTCTCCAATGCACTTGCATAATCAGAAAAGTAGAGATTATTGGAAACATGAGGTCAAATATTTAACTTGAGGCATTGAAACAGCTCTGAATAAAAGCAATGCTGATTTCAACAGAAACCACACTTTTGGCAGGTAACTCACTCCAGCCTCCACAGAGGTTCAACTGAAAAATAACCATTGGAAGCTTTCTGCCTGAGTTTTCAAGTTGTTTAAACTTCATGAAGCCTAAATTCCAATTAAAAAGTCAAATACATCTCTACCAGGTAACAGATAGACTCCAGAATACTCAATAGCATTAGGAACGGAACACTCCAAAGCTCTGTGCTGGAAATCAAGTTAATTTTGATTCTCAAGTCACAGAGGACAATAGTCCATCCTGTAGCCAAGGCTACTCTAGAAGGAACTGTTCCACATCTCACTGGACCTCATAAAGCTGACAAGCTTTGGCTCTGGATTTTTTCCCCCCACTTGCAACATACTTAAAACCCACTGGCTGTGAACAGTGAAATAATACAAGCCAGCAAGCAGGGAATGGAAAAGGACTTCAAAATACACGTGGCACAAATCACTAGGTGGCTGATTATGAGGCACAGGATCTTACAAAGTACTGTGGGAAACAGCATGGGAAAAGAGATAGGATCCACAGGGGACAGATGTGGTGAGGCAAAAAGTGCCTTGTTCCTTGGTCGGTGTGCTGTTCTTGGCAGCTGATGGCCCCCCTGCAGTAGCAGAAAGGGTAGAAGATCGTGGCGCCCCAGGTTAGAAGTTCCATGCTGGGCTCCGACACCTGAGTCAAGTGCTGCCCCCTGCTCAGGGCACGTGGAAAATCGTTTCTCAGCCACATGTCAGTGCAGGTGGTTTTGATACACCAAGCAGTAGGGTAAGATAACTGCTGAGGAGTAGGAGGTACTACAATTTCTTACACTTAGGCATAACACAAGACCCCAAAGGACTACCTGCTGTGCCTGTAGCCAAGAAAGCAGATGATGCTTTAGTGATAAAAGAACCAAACAGCTGCCAGTTGCAGAGGATTAAGTACCAAGCAGGAGAGCATCCCACCCTGAGAAATCAGTGAGTTCAATACAGCAGCACTGCCCAAACTTCTGAAAGTTCAGTAGCTGGCTAAAGTTTGTTCCATACCTTCTGCCCTGCTGAGAAGTGCTTTTAGTCAAAGTGATTTGAAGGCATTTCATGTAATTCAGGCATAAAAAGTGAAACAAGTAATTATCATACCTGAAATACTGATGTCACAATTAAACACCATTTTATTTCATTAAACAAATTGAGCACTTTGTACCTAACTTCTAATGCTTCAGACATTGTGCACAGGTGGTACATTTAGCCCCACCAGTTACCCTTTAAATTGTGGAGGTTTTCCATCAAGTCCTTTACATCTACAAAACACCAGATAGACAAGATGTGGGTAAGCAACTTGTTTCTCCACCAACTCCTTTCCAATTATTTTAGAAAAGTGTAGTGTACAACGCTATCTAATATGTGTACTGAAGCTGGGACAATGGAAATAGAAGCAGGAGGCTACATCAGTGGTAAAATTGTATTGAAGTAAAAGAGAAGTATGCCTGGGCTAGCTAAATATCCATTAGTGCCTGAAGTTACATTTGTCTTCAAGAAGAAACAGATTTCACCAGCTATTAAGGAACAAGTTATTTGATAGCTAACTGCAATTTGTTTGTAGTAGGTACAGTCCACTCTTGAAAAAAAAAAAACCACTTGTGCCACTAAACTACAGAGGAATTATTTAACAATCATTTTTAAATAACATCTTTTCACAGAGAATCTGGATATAAATAAGAAAATACGTAACAATCAGGAAACATTTCCATCATCAGTTAGCACGAAAACATTTTTCCCTCTCTAAAAAGAGAATACTTCCATTAGACAAAAGACTGGAGAGGAAGGACAGGAATAAATTATATGAGATAATTAAGACCTATAGAAAACATATTTATGTTGTCCTGTGAGAATTACATTAGAGGACAATGAACTTTTGCTACTCAAAATAAAGGGATGCTTGTTAAAGCTTTTCCCTTTTACCCTCAAAAAACATTCTGCCAAGTAACAAGATGTACAAGCAAATAAATCCATGTACACCCGTGCAGCGCTGAAGACTAATACTTTGTAATCTCTGCAAACAGCAAGTTTTACAGGGGCTAATCCAACTTGGGAAGCATTTAAGAGATGCTATTTATCAAAGCTTTGCTACATTAGGTAAGAACTACTTTGCTGGTGACTGGGAACTCTCCGGGTTCACTCAAACAATCACATTTACTTCATTTGCACAAACTTCAGCACATTTAAATCTTATGCCTTCAAATGCAGACCGACAGATACATGTTCTCTGCAGTTTTATTGGCTTATGCCAGTAGAAACTAGGATAGCTCCAATTTTTTTTTAACCGAGAGCCAAGGCTGGAATTCAACAGTAATCTGAAAACATTCACATATCCTGTTACAGAGAGGTTACCTGGCGCAGCAACTGCTATGAAATCTGTAGAAGTACAAGAATGGAAAGTCCAAGGCACTGAAGAGATCACCTGAGGGAGAAAGCAATACACTCAGTGGAACACAGGAAAAAAAAATTACCACTGTTACAAGCTGGGAACAGCAATTATACGAACGTTACTAGTTTAACATTCCTTTGAGCCTTTACAGCTGGCTGGCTTTTCATTTGTGATGCTTTCCACATTTCTAGTGTGCTTAATGATTTCTCTCTGACCTTGACTCCAGCCAGTCCCTGCCTTTGGTTGAAAAGGAGAAAAAGGGTGATACAAAATATAAGAATATTCTTTGCTAGCATACAGATGATCCTGCTGAAACAACAGTTGCCGGTGGCTAGACATACATCGCATCCACTTCCTTCAGAAGGTCGTGATGATTCCTGTTGAAGCAACAGGAAACACAGATGCATGTTGGCTGCTTCTTCCTCTGGAATTTGAACTCTGTCACACAGAACAAGTCAAGAGGTTTGAGAGAGTTCTCCCAGATCCAGGCAGAGCTCTCAAGTACTTGCATTTCCAGGAACCTGGGCCCTGGTTAATCTTAGTAGCAACAATTCCTGGGACTCCTCTGTCCCTTGGGCTCTACAGATGCAGATGCAGCTCCATCTTTCACTTTTTGAAACACAGGCCTACTTTCCTTAGCATTTCTGTCTATCCTGGTGGGGAAATGCTATATACACAATACGAACCACCAGTCAAAAGGGGGAATTCAAGTTTACTTAAATGTTTTTGGCTTTATTTTTCTGACTGAGCAAGCGTTCTAGTGAAAGCAACAGACAGACATCTTTATCCTTCTAACTGTTAAAACGCCTGTACGAGAACAATATTTTCCGCCATCAAATATTCAGTTTCTTCAATTTTAGCCTTTGATCTTTTGCTACTTCAAATCCTGCCACAGGCTTAAGGGATGGGATACATCTCATGAAAACAACAAAACAAAATCCTTGCATAGCACTGAGGGAAATGCAGAGAAGGAAGCTCAGATCTATTGGGAGTGCTGGAGCACTGCTCTCAAGAGGACATGTTCAGTAAGGGAACCTTTGTTCTTTACCACGTACCACCTCAAAAGCTGTTGTTTGTTGGCTGCCCTATGATGCTTCTTTGCGAAGGGCAGTTAAGAAAGATATTACCAAATATCAAACACAAATTACAGCGTCAGGTACCTTCCTCTCTTCTTCCTACAAGATACCACATTTATCAGTCATACTGCAATTGAATTCCACAGCTAACTTCTACAGGGTCTGGCTTCTAAAAACTTGCACGAAAAGGAAAGGCACTACAGAAACCTAAAAAAGGAGCAACTCAAACCACTTTACCTGCTGGATGGGATGCGGAGGCCAACAACACCACACTGAAAAATAAAAAAAAGATTAATTATATATTGCAGTAGTTGTGACATGGCCCCAACATTATGAATTGACAGCTTTGCAATTTTTTTTCATGGTGAAACTTACTTCAGTTATGTAGAATAAATGAGGCATAGATGATAATACTAAAAAAGGTAGTTGGAAAGGAATCTCCAGGGTTGCCACCTCTAACTTGCAACAGGGCTATTGCCAATAGTTGATCATGTCCTCTGTCTTGTGTGGCTCTGCCTGAAAATGCCAAGTCTCAAAAATCTGCCAGCAATGGAGATTCCACACCTCTCTGGGTGACTTGTTCCAGGGCCACCCTACCCTCCTAAAAAAGAGGTTTTTCCCTGATGTCCAGTTTGCAAATCACTAAAGCTACAACTTATGGCTCTTGTTCCACACTGTAATACCAACTTCTCCTTAGAAGAGTTCGGCTAGATCATCCGGGTCCTTTGGGGACCCAGGAGTTGGACTCGATGATCCTTGTGGGTCCCTTCCAACTCCGATACTCTATGATTCTATGATTCCATGAGCTTTAACTGCCTTTCAAGATGGTGTAGGCGTTGTTAGTCTCCTTGGTCTCCATTTTGACATTCTCAACAAGATGAGCTTCTTCAAACCCTCCTTCTAGCAGGCCACGTGCTCTAGGTCCCTAACACTGTCAGTAGCCCTGAGCTTCTGTCTTCAGCTGGGAAGCCCAAAACTGCACAGACCATTCCACCTGCAGCCTCAGCAACACTGATAACGACTTCTGTCAATCTGACACGCTCCTAACGTAGCCCAATTTGCCATGAACATACACTACTGCCCCAGGCTGATTTAAGCATTCCCTGTTACTCCTCAAGTCCTTTGTAACACAGCTGCTGTTCAGCCAGATGGTGACACTGAGACAGAATCTAGATGGAACTACAGATTTGAGTGACCCTCTCTCCAAGGATGAATTTCAACAGCGTGCACAAATGTCTGCTTTGTAGGAATGTCCATATGTTGTATAAGAGAGTTAAATACCCAGTCCTATGCATGCAGTTGTACACGTGCTGCACATTCATGCCCAAAATGTTAACTGGAAAAAGAACAAATGCTGCCATTAAACAAGTTGAAAAACATGCATGAAAACAAAACAAAGTACCGGCCCAAATGATACACACTTTTTACAAAGATCCAAGTGAACAAGAAAATCATCTGTGACTAGTTCTTTAACTGGAGAATTACTTAAGACTTCTGAGATCCTACATGGTCTTCATGCTCTGAGTTTGTAGCACAGGCTGTACAGAGCCTCCTTCAGCACTGTTGATTCTTCCTATAAATTTATATTTTTTTTTCCCCAAAACTTTTTTTTATTCCTCAGTGTTTCAAAGTTTAAAAGGCTACAGAAACATATTCTGGAGCATTATAGGATGGGAGAAATGAGTATGTCTTCCAAATCAGAACTAGAGCTTCCTACAGACACCAGCATTGATGTGTGTTGAACACAAGGGACAAGAGAGAGAAGGAGAAAAGAGTATCTGGAGAAGCCACTTCCCTGAAAAGTAGCAAGCACTGCACTTAGGAAGGTGAAAAGACATTCATTAATATTGCGAATGGTAAAGATAGGCAGTTTCCCTTGCTAGTTACCAGCAATTCTTACAGGTCACTGGGCACAGTAATAGCAGTAAAGTGCAAACCCAGCCAGTAGAAGGCCACATGATGAAAAGTTAAGGCAGAGAAAGAGCTGGAAATGGTTCCCAGCACACCTGATGGCTAGAAAACGTTGCTTGCTGTAAACGAGCAACCTCAGGTACTCATTATTGACTGAATAAGACAGACAACAGGGGACTGGAAGTAAAACTATCACCACTGATGAGAATTATGACTAACCTGTGTTTCTCCACTTTTGCTTTTTGCATTATTACTTTTAAAATAAAATAACAGTGAGATCAAGAAATGCTCTAAGAGAAACTTCCTTCTGCAACCAAGAGGGATTGATAACCATACCAGACATCCCAGGCCGCAATCCAGAGAAAACATGGAGAAGGTTTTGTTTTCGTCCTTATAAAGTGCGGGGAAGGTTAAGGCACAAGGGTTAGATGGCATTAAAGCTGTACTGTAACTCTGTCCTGAACAGAACATCAGTAGAAAAGACAGTATTATGTTATAAAACACAATCAGGGATCCAGGGGTTTCCAGAAGGACAGCCTGAACCTCAGGCCACGGCAGGATTCCCACGCAGGGCTTCTCTGTTCCTCTGGTCTTCCCCTGTACCCACTAGTGTGGGCTGGGTCACCTGTGGTTTTCTGTCTAACCAAAAAGAGGTTTTGCCAGCAACGAAAGTAACTTATGCCTGCAAAGCTGCCTCTTCATTGCGGAAAATCTACTGTAGCTAATCTGTCACTTCTGTGAATTAAAAAATCTCTTTTACAGCCAGATACAGTTTAGTTGCACAGAATAAAGCCTTTCCCCCTATCTTCAACAGTACCATTTATTCACCATTTGAAAATCTCCTGCGTTAAGTCTTTGCTTTCTCTTCACTGGCAACTGCGAGGTTACCTTGTGAACAAATACCAAATAGTAAAAGATATTCTGAAGCTTTCTTCCAAGTTCACCCCAAGAAGGAACATATCTCTACGTGCATCATCATAGGAGAAAGCCCAAGACAAGCTGCAACCCACTTCTAAGACACATTATACATCCCTCCACATGCCAGGTAGACATTTCTACCCCCCGCCTCATGCTAGCCTTTGCCAGCTGGCTGTCGAGAGAAGTCTGGCTCCTGCCTTGGTGAAAAGCAAGTGACTGGAAAGGAATAAAAGAAAATGCAAGATTACTGGGAAAAAAAAAAAAGACAAAAAACAGCATAACAAGGAGGAAGTATCAGAAGCACAAGAGTCAGAATGCAGTGAAATACATCACTGTGGTAAAAGAGGGTGTTGGGAACAAGACTGGAGGATCAGAGGGACAACAAAAAGGAGAGGGATGAAGAGGAGGATCGGGCTGGGCACAAAGAAGCAACATCACTCCTCCCTTCCCTACATAGCACAGCTCTGCTTTCCTTCCCCTACGTTTGTCCCTGGCCAGGCTCCCTCTTAAAAATCCCCTGAATAATCATGCTGTAAGTGATGAAGTAAGAACACCACCACACTTTCATCATCAACAAGTATTTCTTCAGATCTGGAAAGTTCCTGTCCATATACATTTGCTAACACTCTAACTTCAGATGTTCTCCCCCACAAAACTGTTTCAGATTTTAAAATGAGAAACAGTGCTTACAAGGACAGCACATGTTAGGAGACTGCTAATTTCAGCTGCACCTCTGGAAGCATTCAACAGAGCCAATACAGTTATTGTTTCTTAAATTTAAATACATGTATTTTTAATCTGACATATTGGTGCAATGTAACACCCAGTTGCTTGGGACAGAGCTTTTAATCTGCTCCATCCAGGCAGTGCCTCCACACAGAGCACGATTTTGGTTTTGCACTGACAGAAACAGTTTGAACAGACCCTATGATGACAAAAACTACTTGGCTGTGTTCACACAGCTGCTTTCTTTTCTCCGCACAGCCACATGTCAGCCATCTGATCTGGTCAGAAATAAGAAGCCACAAAGGCCTACTGGTAATAGCGCTAACAGGGGGACGTTGCACTAATACTGCTCTAGGAAGTTCCCTCGTAGAAGCTCATACAGACAAGACCACCAGTAGATGTTACTGTCCTGTCTCAGAGATGGAACCAGGATCCTGTCACGGCCAAAACAGTCCTTGAGAGGAAGCAGCATGCTAAATCACAAAATGCTGGGTACCCTCTGCCAGAGATAAGCAAATTCACAGTAATTCTGAGCTAGAATTGCCCATAAGAATCACAGAATCTTTAAGGTTGGAAGAGACCTCCAAGATCATCTGGTCCAACCATTCCCCTACCGTCAATGTCACCCACTAAACCATGTCCCTAAGCACCACGTCCAACCTTGCCTTGAATACCCCTAGGGACGGTGACACCACCATCTCCCTGGGCAGCCCGTCCTAATGCCTGACTGCTCTTTCTGAGGAGAAACGTCTCCTCATTTCCAACCTGAACCTCCCCGGTGCAACTTGAGGCTATTCCCTCTTGTCCTGTCACTAGTTATCTGCAAGAAGAGGCCGAAGAAGTCTGCACTCATCCAGAGTTTAGAGTAAAAGGTCTTCTGTTCAGTGCCATTTAGAAATACTCTTGACTGTTTCCTACAGAAATTAAGTCCTTGCAACAATACCGTGTGTCTGTCAGCCATCTCACATAGCTCTCAAACATGCTGACCAGCTTCATCCAAACCTGGGGAGCGGCAGACCTTTCGAAGATAACTACATGCTGACAGGTCTCCTGAAGGGACAAATCTTGCCAGTGCCTCTGGTGGCAGGAAGCTCTCAGCCCTGTTAGACACCAGAGGGCCTTCACTTCAGTGGCACCTCACGAAGGTCACAAACAAGGAGAGAGCTGCCACCGAATTTCACACACTATCAGAAATGACAGCTGTAATGACAACAAAAAAACTTGGAAGAAACCAGGTGTCATTTATTCCACTGCTCATGGTGCTGTTTGTTTTCCCTAGACAAGTAGAGGCCCAAGTGCCATGAACTGTGAGGTCCTCTACCAGACAGAAATATATACAGATAGACAGAGATACATGGATACTCAGAGATGTAAAACAAACAAATGAGCACCCGGTCTTCCACCTCCTCTTTTCAAGGAATAAGCCACCTGTTTTCCAGCAACTGCTTTGCACCATCAGCTCAGAAGTTATGCTGACCTTTAAGCCCTTAATCATAAAACAATCTTTTCAAACTTTAGTAACACATTTCTGCTTTTAACAAGATGCTAAAAAAAAGCTATCTCCCAATTTGCACAGTCTCTCTGCTTTTTTATCATTATTTTAAGTTTCTAAATACACACCACTGTACTTCATAGTTCCTTAGTTGAGAAGCTTCGCCTTTTCAAAACCCTCTACAACCATAATCATCCTTTCCATGTAATGTGGAACTCCTGCTCTCTGCTGGACACAACTTCACAGACTTCAAAGGATACCATCAGCTAACATCATACAGAACATAGATCTCACTACTCAATCGAAGCTGCAAAATTAAGACCTTCAGCCAAAATCTGAATAAAGGTCGAGGCCCAAATGCAGTTTTCAGCTAAAATGACAACCAAGAGCCATAGTTGGGCAGCTGACAAGTAAAAAAAAACAACAAATGATTTTACTGCTTGTTTAGTGATTCTTCCTTCAACATTAAACATACAGTTATAATTCTTTCAAGACTTCATGGATTATCTCTGTACATAGCAACACATTTGCAAGCTCCATGACTAACATTCTTCAAAACAGTTCAATAAATACAACTACCTCCTTTCAGTAAAATTGATTTGCTTTGCACTTCACACTAAATAGGAAACAACAACTGACTTAAAACAAGAACCTACTTCAGGCAAATTGATATTCAGGTACTGTCAACACATGGGACCTTGGTGAACAGACACTGGAACCATACAAACCCCAAGTGGCCTGCATTACTTTTTTTTTTTTAATGGAAATAGAAGATCTGATTGGGCTATGATAGAAAGAGATACATGGTGTTATGCTGGTGATGCTCGTAAGATAAATGGGAACCTAAGTTAAGTAACTATCTTACACCAGTGTCCCTGATGTGTTCCTGTCAGGCATCTGTAACAAGGTCGGATTAAAGCACACATCCATCTAATCAAACAGACAAGCACTTCACTTTTGCTATGCTTATTCCTAACTTCTGTTCTGTGTTCCACTTCTGCCCTGACTAATTTATGTATTTCAGTCCCTTTGACCACCTTGCTTCCTTAGAGCTCCGCATCCATACTCCAGAGCATTCCCACACAACTTTAGTTACCATTCTAAGAAAAGAGGTCAATATATACAAGCAGATGTGATAATGGATGGAGAAGGATCTAGTAGTCTCTTTACACCTTACTTCAAATAAAGCCTTACAGAAATCTAGTGGAAACCTTACACACTGAATGCTCTAGCTTATATAGCTCTTTGGGGAAAGGACTGATTTGTTCCCAAATAAAACAGAAAACACACACACACACACACACAAAAATAATACAACCAGGGGACTCTGGTCTGTGACTCAGGCTCTTTTACTAACTACAAAATAACAAGCCAGTTTTATATCTCCAAATCAGAAAAACAGCTAAAGGTCTGAATTACTCAACCCCACTAACAGCACTCTCAACAATCAGTTACTGCTCATGTTCTTTGCACGTGGTACTTTTATAATCACTGCCTCTCCCTCTGGCAATTTAGTTTAAGTTTGATTTTCTGTGGTGGAGGTTTTGCCAGGGAGTTACTCAGTAAATATTATTTCTGGAAAAGATAGATCACTTGTGCACATGGTGATTAAAAATTCGTAATTAACACCTCGTTACCTCCCCAGGTGTATATTGGCATGCCCACCTACAACCAGAGCCAAAACCATGCAGCTGCTAAGCCATATTCTTCCAATGAACATCCTGCTAAATAAATACATTTAAGCAGTGGTAGCTCTGAGTTTCCTAAACGAGACATGGTTAAAAATGAAGACATACACTACAGAAAAACAACAATAGCGTATCAAAGGCTTATTAGTTTTACCTGAATACATAATTGATGTACTGTTGGTCCAATTCACTAGGAGAGGAGAAAAAAGTGTTCTTTTAATAATGCCATTCACTTGATATAACAGATCAGTATAGGTAGGAGTATTATAACACTGTAATGTTGCAACATATTTGCATTATACGTGTTATATAGCATACTTATAATATTATAAACAAACTATTAATATCATAATATTAATCAGCATACTAACCTACACAGCTTTTGCACACTATTTCTGTTGTTACTCTGTCAATGGGAGTGTCATTGAAAGTAAAGATACGGTGAGTTTGACCAAAATTTAGACCCTTTAAACAAAGATGGAAAATGGTTTTGAAATAAATGAGCCTATCCATACCCTATACACATGTTGCACACATACGCTTAATATGCAGTGGCAACACACCCTTCCCTATACAGACAATTGCAGATTATAGACACCACAAATATGTCATGTGAACAATGCACCTGCTTTCAAAACTACTGTATGGTTGAAGATCTAGTGTGCAAAGCTGTTGCTAAGTTTGTTGCAAAGTCTCAAGGTTTCAAGTTATTCAGACATTCACATCCTGCAACAACTCACCAGCTGTTAAACACTTTTGAGATTGTATCCCATTGGGAGATACTGACAGAGACAAACCTTGCAGCTTTCAAGTCTAACACAAACTAACATTTCCTCTTAATGCCAGTGCCAGTAATGAGGGGATATTTTTCCAGGATTGAGTCATCATCCTTTGATAACGGACTGTTTAAAACTAATTCAGTGTTTGCATTAGCAGTATAAATATCAATAACTGCACAGTATTCTTAAGATCATCAACAACAAGGCTCCTCTTGTAAAAGTCATTAACGATTAACCAAGAGTGATCCAGTTCATCGTGATGAAGCAAAGATCCCTACAGTTTACCTGACTGCTACACAGATCAACCCTCTTTGATAGTAATCTCCTTCTTTTTTAAAAAAAAAATGAAAACACAATACCTGAAAGAACTAGGTTTCCATAACTTGTGAAATACTTTGTAAGCCCCTGCAATTGAAATGATGTGCAATTACCATAGCATGCAATCATTCTGACAAACAACAGCTTATCTGGTCATTGGTACTGACAGACGTGGAACCCCTCTAAATTACAGTTAGAAACACAGCACAAAGGATACATAAATCATGAGTAAAATCAACCTATCGCTTCAAATTAATGGTTTTCAAAGTGTTATCACCTCAGATTACTGCCATTATGCCTCAGATTACTGCCATTATGACATATTGCTGCCAGTCCTTCCAAAGAGATGACTTCTAGCTCATGGAAACTAAAAAATGGGGAGGGAAGTACAAACGTGTATGCAAATGAAGTGCTGAAGAATCCATTCTTCCCATTTTTCACCATTTTTCTGGGTAACTTCTATGATGTGTTCATCTATGTAGGCTCCTATAGCTGTTGGTTCTGAGCCATTTTTGCTCTTTACAGTTCTCTCAGCTCTAGGCTCTCCAGGCTCTTTACCATCTATCTTTACCTACTCACCTCTTGGTTAGCTCCCACTTCTATTTTGGGAAAGGCTTTAAGCACTCAAGTAAGGAATAACACAGCTTCAGGCTCTACTTCTTCAGACCTCTTTACCTTTTTCCCCCTTTTTACCATTTCTCTTCAAACCAAGCTGAAAGGCAAAACATGTCCTTCCTCTGTGTTCTATCTTAATTATGTGATGTTAGTTCACCTGTTCACCCTTTCTCTCAGCATCATTATTTTGTGTTAGTTGATAGAAAATGCAATTACATAAAAACTTCAACAGCTACATAAACAGCTTCCTCTCAGAAATAAGCAAAATGGAAAAAAGATGTATTTTGAGCATAAACATTATGTTGTCACTTCCTACACATTTCAACAACACAGATTAGGGCTCCTGGAGGTTCTAAGCAGCGTTCCACCTCTGGTCTAGCAATGCTTTACAAAGGAAACAACTACAAAAGCAGTAACATCACTAGTTACAGCAAACAAGTATTTGAAATGAAAAATCCGTAGACTGTTGTTTTATCTAAATGAGCAAATGTTTACCATATGACATTTCCTAAAGAAAAAGTAATACTTCTTATCTGTATACAACTTTTTTAGCATGCAATCTCTAGACAGCCTTAGACACAAATACATATAAACACATAACCTCTGACCTAAAAAATTTACAATAGGAATGCACAAAATAAAGAAGGAATCATCCCTGATTTGCAGACAAGACTTAACATACGAATGAGTCACCCAGTCTTACAGCAGTTCTAAGAACAAAATACAAATCCCTTACAATCCAACTTAATGTTACAAATATCCTTCTTAAATATCACTGCTCATGTTTTCTTCAGATTTTTTAGGTCTGTTTTTAACTTTTCAGAGAATTATTATTATTTATCCAAATTAATGTTTAATCTGAAAAAGACAATATTAAAACATACAAATACCGACAGGTCATGCAACTCTTTTTTGTTTGTTTTTAAAAATACATATGATTGCATCAAAAACACCATCATTTCAACACCCTTCCTCTGGGAACATATTCCATGATATTTTAGAATACTTTTTGTGAGCTTTTAAATAAAATGTGTGTGTGCAATAAAGATATTATTTGTTTTTCTTCATGTTTCTTCTCCCCCCTGAGAGAAGCATCTCTTAGAGGCCAACCATTAAAAACTCCCAGAAAGGCTTAGTGTTGATTAAAACTGTATGTGTATTTTCTCATCCACAATTAACTGACTGCAGTATCTAGTTTATTCCTTTGTTTCCAACATAAAGGCTATAAAAGGTATGCACTTTCTTTACTGACCTTCTTTATTCTTTTCAAATGTTTCTTATATCAAAAACCTTAAATATCAATAACTTCACAATAAAGCTGATTTGCTTCTACAACATATTTACTTTTCAGAATTCTCCTTCAAAAAGGAAATGACTTACCAACGCAGATCAAGTGAACTAGGGCCCAGAAATAACCATTTGGATCAAACTGCAATAACAAACATCCAAGTAAATTAAAGCATGTTCATATAAACATAGGTATTACTATTTCCCTGCAGTACTTCATAAAGCAAATATATTGGGAGCTACGCTACAAGTATAGAGAAGACGACTAAGAAAGTCTAGAGAAGACTAAAGTTCTTTCTGTTCAACTTAGAGATTTGGCATATGCAAGGTATCTCTATCCTCTGTCACCCCGGTTCTCAGCCTTGGTGAGGACAGCTCTATTTCTTTCAGATACAGACACCATTTTAAACAGCTTGAGACTATGAACTCCAGCCTGTTTACTCTTGTATCACAGCCATTTTTCACTCAGCAGAAAAGTTCACTTCTGGCAGCCCCTGGACATTTGGACTGGCAGTCAGAGAGGGCTGAGGGGATCAGAGGAATACCACTAAGGTCTTGGAAGTGGTGTTCTTTTGCCTCCTTTCTCCTCTCAGCCCCTCCAGCAGCTAAGCAGTCTCTCTCCCCAAGGCTCTCAGTAACTGCAGAGTATCCTAAAAGAACACTCTGAGCACACTAGGCTCTCTTCACAATCAATGGGGAAAAATAAACATTTCTGAAGGAAATTCACTTGGCTTATTTTTGATGTCTGCTTTCAGAGAAGATGAATTATATACGACAAGTTGCTACTCGGCACCATGGACGTGATGGGAGCCAGTTCAGGTGCAACACTGTTGATATCTGTGTTTCATCAAATGCATCCAGACATGTCCCATATTCTTCCCACCAGACTTCGGATATTAACTGAAGTCTCTAAATCAGGGAAGCAGCCCTCCTAAGCCTCCAAAAGAGAGACAGGCATCTCCAAAGAACAGATCTATGCTGGACTGAGCTACTCTAGATCTAGATACCTTCTTTCTTTCTCCAGTGGCCACCAAAGTGCACAGAGTGATTACAAAGCTTATCTAGGAAACCACTTGCACATTCAAACTGAAGTGATTTGATTAAAGCCCTGTAAGTTACACCAAGGTCTTTTCTGCCACTAGCTTCACTGAAGAGCTCCATGTGTGCCCTGGTCAGAGGTTTTGCCAGGATGCAAATACATTAAAACCAGCAAGATTTTAACAAGCCAATAGGCCACACTTACAACTCCTTTGCAGGAATCCTGCCCTAGCTTACAAGTAAAAGCTGCATCCCTTATATGAGAACAAACATCAAGGTCAAACTAGAGCTGTTTTACAAAAACAGAGCTCACCTGGGTGTCAAACAAAGGAAGGCACACTGCTGCTACCAGAAGGAACAGCACGCTGTGGGAAAGAGAAAAAAAACAAGACTAAAAGCTTGTACTCCCAGTGAAATATGGACACTTCCACTCGATTTTACAGTGACGCTTTGTTTACTTCATTTTTATTCCATGTATTTAAAAAGCAATTTCTGCCACCAAAATTAAGTTTTACATCATTCTTCATAGCTAATAATACAGAACGAAGTTCTACAAGAAGAAAAGCAGCACAAAACATCGTTGAAATTGTATTTATTTATTTTTAGGGAATACTGTTCTTCACTTGCCATCTGGCCTCCCTAGGCTTCTTCAGAAAACTAAAACCAACCCATCTCTGGCTATGAACAGATACCAAAAAGTTCTGCCATTAAGACAAATTCCTTATTACAATTTCAGCAGTGGTGGCTCCATTAAAAGTATGCTGTTAGCTCCAGAACACAGAGCGAAGTGGGAGAGAGTGGCAGAATGGCAGAAACGATGTAAGTGCAGCTCAAATCCTCCCCTAGCCCATTGAGCTGGACTAAACAAAACCTTAAACTGTGGCTGAGTCGGGATTTCTGCGGGTTACGCAGAAAATGCAGGTGTAGAATTTCTATGGACAATCACTATCAATAATAGTGAATATCTGCTTTTGCAGCTCGTTTTCCCGCTTTCCAGGGACATAGAAGGAAAAGACAGAACAAATAAGATTGAAAACAACAAACTGGTGTCCTTGGCGATAATCCACTAGTGAAAATAAGGCCATAGTAAGTCAGCTAACGGGAACAACGCGGAGGAAGTAGGAAGACAGGGCCTCCAAAGACACTAACGTATAAACCAAAACCGTCCACTCTAAGTACAGCTAAAAGATTACAAAACATGGAGGACAGTTTTTCAAGAAGATGGGCAGGAAGAATGAAATTTTTAATACGTGTATAGCCAACTTCTGTTTGTCACTTTATCTCCTTTTTGAAGCCTGCACAACTAGGCCCAACCAAGATTGGTAAGGTTGTTTATCAATGGTAACAGAATGATGCTGGATGTCACCCACCTCTTCTTCCTTAGGAAAGGCATTTTTAGCTATTTTCTATCACATTGTCTTTTTCTTACTGTTTATCCACTGGATTATCAAACCTGATTTCCATCTCCTTTTCAAAAACATTCTTACAATCACTGCTTTGTTACTTCTAGCTTTTTTTTACTTTTTATAATGAGAAAAAAAAAAAGGATCTATTTAAGGAATTGTTAAAAAATTCATTTTAAAAACATTTAATTACTTCTGTTGCAATCTAGACTCACTGCCTACAGGAATATGTCTTAATATTCTTCATTGTTTTGATGTGCTACTATCTGAAACAAATACAGAAGCTGGAGCCAAAACAAGTCTGAATCTGAATTTGAGCAGTTTTAAAAACTTACCTACAGACTTTCAGATGAGAGGTCTGCTGTAAAAAAGAACATATGATTTCAAAATTAATCTATGTGATCACAGATGATCTTCCTGCACATTAAAAAGCCACTGAACACTCAACAGCCCATTATGTGTGAGTACTGCTTAGCAAATTTATTTTGAAAAAAAAAAAGAACAAGGATTACAGATGAGCCTACCCTCTTTTTTTTTTTTTTTTTTTTTTTTTAACATTTTCAGGTTATTTACCAGCAAGTAAACCTGAAACCATCCTCTAACTTAATACCTGGTCCTCACTCGCATCTTGAAGTGTACCAAAACTGCATTTTGTATGTATTCAAATATTAAGTATCCTTAATTAATTAGGTATTATCCCAGCCAAATCAGCCTTGGTCTAAATTCATGAGTTTCCCAATCCCCTGGTCCAAAATTATTCCCCTGAAGACTCCTAGCAAGAGCTGTGTTTGCATTATCCCTCCCCATCATGCTTTTGTTTTCAAAGACAGGAAACATAAGCATGTGAGCTAGAAGAAAAAGATAAAAACACTTTGGCATGGACACTAGACAGGGAAATATGCCATAGGGACACGCCATGGTACGCACTGTTAAATCCCTTATTCATAACCTTTCAGAGCTCTTCAGCTTGTCACGAATAGCAAACAGCCATTTATTTGTCTTCTATATGCACAGCAGAGGTAATGAAGGGAAGATCTCTTCCACTACAAGCCATAGGCCATTGCAGAAATGATTTTGTGATTTCCCAGTGCTACCTCACACAACAGCTCTGGTTAGACACTTAGAATAGCATTTCATTGCCTAAAAAGAAAAATCTCCCGTAGTGTAGTTGAAGAGCCGAAAAAAAAATCTCTTATTAAAGTAAGTAGGAATTGTTCTCCTCACTTTAACAGGTATTGGAACAGATTCTCAAGCACTCAGAAACAAATCCAAAAATGCGCTGTTTGTCCAAAATTTCATATGGAGATGTGATCTATCTAAGGGTTACAGTAAACGGAATACATTAGGTGAGTGAGCAGTCACTATTGGGGTTCCCCATGGCTCCATTTTAGGGCCGGTTCCCTCCAATGTTTTCATAAATGTCTTGGATTACTAGGACAAGAAGGTATTTTGAGTAAGTCTGCAGATCATACTAAATTGGGAGGAGTGGCTGACTCCATCAAGGGTGGAGAGGCCTCGCAGAAAGATCTTGACAAATTAGAGAGATGGGTAATCACCAACCGCATGAAGTTTCACAAGAGCAAGTGCCAGACTCTGCACCTGGGAAGGGGCAACCCCGGATACACATAGAGAATGGGGGACAAGAGGCTGGAGAACAGCCCTTAGCTCAAACGATGAAAGTCTTACATACGGCATAAGAGAGATGGGACCAAGCCAGTCTTTAAAATGCAGATCAAACCATCAATATGCACTTGCAGTCTTTCATCAACTAAAGAGGAAATGAAAACATCGATATAGATACTTGTCAACAGCAAATCTCTCTCTGGGACTCATTAGGGACTTGCTATCACAGCGAGAGCAGAAAAGCACACAGCAGTAATGCCTATATAAAAAGAAATGAGGTGTTTTGTTATAGGGCAGTTATATCACAGGAGGTGCCTTGAATACCTCAATTAACAGACCAATTACCTCTTTCTGCACAAACTTCTGGAAGCCACAGGTTATGACTTCTGCTGCATTCTGTACAGTGAGGAACACTGGAATTGGCTGCCATTGGGAGAGAAAAAAAAAAGCCTGAATCAACTCAGAACAGTCACTGGCATAGAAATGGGTGCTCATCTTAGGGCTAGCTGTCCCAGGGCTTCGTGTTATTTTGTTTGTTTTTAAATTGTAAACCCATGTCATATCTCCTAAAGGGGACTTACACCCATTCCAAGAGCATGATCACTATTACAAGGCACAGGCATCTTTAACCCTGATTGCTTCTCCCACTTCTGAGCGCTCAGTCTGTTCATCCAGAGCTACCACTGCAAGATTTGCCACAGGTTTTGCCTCTCTATTCATGTATCTACAGCCTCCACAGCACACCATTCTCATTAGTTTTCCCATCTCTGTCTGCGAGTACTAAGAATACAGTGTTACTCCTAGCAACAAAACTACAAGTAAGATTATTTTCGGCAATTGCTTTCAGTTCCTGCTAGGAAGAGCTGCCAGAAATTAGGGTGGAAATATAATAGTTCACACACGAGTGATGCTAAAATTATATCCAACGAGGCATCTGGCCACCATCCCAATATGAAATCATTAAGCAACAAACCCCAGTGATAACAATAATGAGTAAGACACCCATCGCCCCAAGCAAAACCAACTTGAATTAGTGGTTCATAATACTTCCTCCAAATCAGATCCATGGTCTCTCAGACAGTTGAAACAGAAGCAACTCTCTGCTCCAATTAAGATAACCTAAAGACTAAAGCAGTTGTAGGAAGCAGTATTTCCCTTCTTATGGATAGTATTTAAATCATGAGTAGCGAATAAGTTAATTTCTCAGTGATGTCCTTGCCTTGTAAGTATCAGATAGTATCATCTCCCTGTCTTGACTTTGTAATCAGAAATCTGTATTTTTCTCTTCTTTCCCATAAAGCTGGATAAGGATCACTAAATAAACATTTAAAGCCATAGCGACAACTGAGGTGGATCCATAAACACAACAGTTTCACCAAGATAACTCTTAACACCTCTAAATTAGCAAGGAACGCAAAATCACACGAGCAGAACTAGCATGAATTTGTCAGCTCCTGCTTCACTGTTTCTGAAAACCAATTCACAACCCTGTTGCTGGACAGCTAAGCACAATAAAACAGAATTATCTAACATAAGCATCCTGAGCCTGACACGATAGGAAATACAAGTAACTGTAAAGAAATAACGATATACAAGGCAAGTTGACAGCAAAATTTACATTATTCCTTTTGTGAAGCCAATTTGTTGGGTTTTTCTTTCCTCCCTCTCCCCCACTCCACTTTTGGCTCTTCCGTATGTGTTTCAGAGCCAACAATGGCTCCAGTTTGCCTAGCCCTGTTAACCTTCTCCATATGTCTATTGTCTTTGATGTGACTATGTCTTTAATTTGTGAGTGGACTTGATGCTAACAAAAAGAAAGGTTTGCTAGTTGGACGGGCAGGGTGAACACACTCTGTACAAACCTCCCCTCACAGTTCTGCATACTTTTGCTAATGCATCACAGTCCAGAGCTAAGCAGCCCCCTCCTCCAGTCCCAGCTGTGAACTCCTGGGCAGGAGAGACTGCCAGTGACTCTGGGGAGAGACACAAATAGAGACTATATTACAGTCCTGGCATTGTACAGTAGTGTTTGAAAGTGGGCATACCTGGTTTTGATCCAAAAAGTTCACATGATTTCTGCTTTGGAAACAAACCCACTTAATTCAAGTATACTTGTGAGCTGAGCCATTTTGGTACAAGGATTGGGAGAGTGCATTTTTCTTCTCATTATGTCATAAAACTGTTGTATGCAAAGTTACTGTAAATAAAGATGGCACATAAGATTGAATTTAGGACCAGTACAAGGAACTATATACTAATTATGGACTAGGACTACTCGTCTTTATTCCAAAAATGGCCACAGAATTAGGCCTCAAAATCCTTGTCTATGAACAACAAAAAGCCATGCAGAAATGGGAGATGCTCCTGATCAACGGTTTGGGATAAAAATCAGAAAACCATTCACAGGCCCTCTGCCACTCCAGCACATCTTACTCTTGAATAACCATGGAGTAGGAAAGGCATGGAAATAATGTAATTTACGGGACTCTGAAAGTAGAAATAACAAGAGAGGATATAATTCAGACCTCCTCCACCTCTCAGGTGAGCAGGCAGAAGAGGTGCTGCTGCCAAGGCTTTATCCTTGTTTCCAGGCAGCTCCTTCCTTAGAGATCTTTGCTGAGTTTACACCAGGGAAGCCCCATGGAACTTGCTTTGACAAGGAACTAAGAGGAAGTAGATGCCATCACCATGAGAGAGAGCTAATCTGGAGGCATGTGGCTTCTGAGCACACAGCCAGGCTTTACCAGGTATCACTGGGGTCTAAGACAAGGCCCACTGCATTGGTCAAGAGGACAGAGACCATCTGTCAGGATTTTTTTGAGAAACGCTGGCTCACTTAAGCAAAAGGCAGTCAGCTTTAATGAAAGCAGGTTTGATATCCCCTGAATAAACATTTGGTAGGTTATTGTGATTCAAATGGCTCATCAATCCAATGACTCTAACCACTCCCATAATCCCTTCCCAACTTTCAATCTATTTTCTCAAATCTTGTAAAGCCTTAAAGTCTCTCACTGAAAGAGCTTCATCCTCTTCCTGGAAGGATTTCCCACAGAAATGTGTCCCATTCACACTTTTGCTTATAGCTAAGTTATAGCTAAGAAATTAAGTTATAGCTAAGAACTTCTGTAACTTCTTCCCTACTTGCACAGTTCAGACTACTGAGGATCTGTCTGCAAAACCCTGAGTATTCTGGAGAGATGCTGAGTTCTTCAGACTGTCAGAGAGACCAAGGAAAAATGAAGGTATTTTGTGCTTTTTGTTACTGCTTTACACTTTGTAGGACTGGATTGCTGCTCTAGCACCATTAACAGATTCTGTATTATTTGAGCTCCTCCACCTTTCTTTTCCCGCAACCCAGGAACAGCAACAGCATTAAACCCCCTGTATGAAGGGAACATTCTCTGCTCAAAAAGTCGAGGCGGTAATGAACTGACTTCTACTTGTGCATTTCTTACCAATCTAGATAGCGCCCTAGAGCCAGCGTAAATAATGCCCACAAAAAGTACTGAAGCAGGAAGCCATGACAGGATTTCGGACCTGTGAAAACAATTAGAATTGCATTACTTCACCACGTTCTGTTTACATGCAGTCAGCGACACTTACTTGCAAGGAATATTACATATATATTCAAAAGTGTGCATATTAAATTTATTGTCTGATTGTTCAATATTCCTCCCGCTGACTAAAGAAGTCTCTGAGACAGAAATGGACCACTTCAACTAATCCCAAATAGACAGTATTTCTGCTAGTTCCTTTCTTGTACTTCTTCCTCGGCTGCTCTCCTACAAAAAAAATGTTTATTTCATAGCAATTGCTCCTATTGGTTTTAAGGGAGAGCAATTTCATTTTAGTAAGTTCCTTGATACACTGTAAAAGGAAGAAAAAACTTACAAATGAAGGCATAAAATGGCGCACTTGCACAGACAGCACACATTTTCACTATGTACAAATACACTTGCCCACCCACACATTGATTTCTCAGCCAGATTTACAAAGAGATCCTTCCTAAAGATCAGATTGTCTCTGTGGGAGCCTGTCTCTTGAGATTTCCTAATGATACTCCTTTGACTAAGCCAAACTCCTAGAGGCAGTTTGACAATTAATGGAGGAATGAAGTCATCGCAGATTGATCTTGCGGTGTTTTGTATTTTTTTGTTAAGTCTTCATCATGGCAGTCGAGTCAGGTTTTGAGAAGGGGCTTCAGAATTTGCACTCTTCCTTTTTTGATCTCGGTACTTCAGGGAAAAATGAATCAGGTAGGTGGTAAACTTCAGAGAGAATAATGTAAGATTTTGAGCAAGGGATGAAAGAAGTGACAGCAATTTAAAGGACTAAATCAGAGGTTTCCCAGGACTGAAGACAATGTTATCTTCATTCACTCTTCCTAAACCTTGAATTAAAGTCAGAGTTTTAGCATTTAACTCTGTTTCTTTAAAATGAAGGCAAATTATTTGCTATTCATCAGCTTGGATTACGCTTCCAACTAGCATGTAAGAGTCAAAATATAGTTACCACTATAGTAACACACTTCATTAAATACTAAAAAACAGACAAATAAAGGTAAAAAAAAGTCAATGAAGATACATCATGCCCAAGGATTTCTATAAGCTTTAAGACAAGAAAAAAAAAGTTTCCTTTCTTTATATAATTTTCCAAGATATTTGATTAAAAAAACAAACAAAAAAAACAGTGTACCAAGAAATAGTGTTTATATCCTTCTACTGGCACAAAAAATTGCTGTTTATTTTTTTTCCCCTCCAGTAGTCATCATCATTTTTATAGAAAACCTGTGCCTTTTAAGGTTATTGACTTCAACTGGAATTTCACTAAGACCAGGATTTAAAACTGTCACACCTCACTGCCAATGATTTCACATCACCAAAAAAATTGAATTGGCGTAAATTCAAGAAAGAAGGAAGGGAAGAAGAGAAATGAAGGGCTGGGAAGAAGGAACACAAAATGAAAACTTAATTTCCATTTAGAGCATCAAAATACTGCTCTTTCATGTTCCCCACCACTAAATTCTAGGTATGTGAAATATGTCTCCATTTCCAGTGCAGCATTGTGAAGTGCAATGGAAAAGGGCTTCAGATACTTTTCCCAGGATGTGAAAACAGAATTTTATGCTGCCAAGTGGGAATTTCAGGACTGAAAAAGAATGCATGCATGTTTGATGTAGTATGTCAGCACCAACGATCTGTCTTGCATGCAGACCAATTAGTAGCTTCCTATGCTGGCAATACAGCAATGTACGTGCAAAACAGGCAAGCTCAGTGACGTAAAAGAACTGATGAGTTTGTGGTTGCGGGGCTAGATCCAAAGCCCACTGAAGTCAATGAGCAGTTTCCCTGAAACCATTCTTTGAAGCTTTGGTTTAAGCAAGGCTCTTAGCTGCTGCTTAGCTCTGGAGAAAATTCAACACCAGCAGAAACGCCAAGCAGAACGCAGAGGCCTTAGGTGCCTACAAGGGTTAGGCAGAAGCTGGGCAACCCACTGCAGCACTGGAAGAGTTATGCAGGTGATACACACATATCCTCTGCACTCCACTGAGTTCCTCTTTGTCTGCAAAACTTGTATCCAAATCACTATTTACCCCGTAGAAGCAACAACCATGATGAGAAACTCCAGCAGTACTGAAGAGAAGCGTATGAAAAGCAGGATATCCATAAAACCAAAAGAGAAATTACTCTAAATAATATGTTTAATGGAACTGAGGGCCTGTTTTTATTTGCTTTATTGAGAAGCTAGTATTCCTGACTTTGTCATATCCTTCAGAAAAAGTGTAGTGATCTCTACGTAATAAAATAATTCTTCTGAAATACTTTGAGGTAACCTGAACTGGCTCAGGAAGCACGAGATCAGTCTGCAGAACAAAAATAGTCAAGTCTGTAGAAACACGAAGATGGGTAGCAGTTTGGGTAGCAGTTTGTTATTTCCAGTATGAGAAGACTGATGACTGGATATAGTAGTTTTAAATATTCTAAATATCCTACATGTACACACACAAAATAGATCCAGAGACCAAAATTCTTCAAGAGAGGGGATAGAAAAATGTCCTTTCCAGACCACTGGGAGAATATCTTTGCAGGGGAAAGGACCTTGAGAGGAAACAGCAGACAAAAGCTCTGAAGCACTATGTTTTGTTTTGTTGTTTGTTTTGTTTTTTTTTTAAATAGAAGAGATCTATGCTACAAGTTGAGTTCAGCAAAGCGTGCTCTTAATTCTTCTGAAGAAAGATTTAAATTCATGCTTAAGTACTCAGCTGAACGATAGCTAAAACACATCATTTAATTCTGGTCATTTCATTTGTTCCACAGCGGATACAAAATGCATGTTCTAGAAAACTACAGAAGAGCTTTCTCAAGGTTTGTTTAAATCAGTTTCCCTAGTGTATGCTGACATCTAGTGGTGTCTCGACTTTTTTACTTTCTTGATTTAAGGCAGAAGTAATTTCTCATCTAGTGATGAAAAGATGAATTAAAAAGGACATCACTGATGGCTGTATTCCTTTGTCCTTTAGGCTGCACTGTGAAGACAAAATATGCATAAGCAATAGATATATTTGATAACAATATGTATCAGTAACTGTTACTAAAGCAAAGTTTGGAACCGAATTCTGCTTCAACCAGCATCCGTAACTGCTTTCAGCACCAATATCATTTTATCTAAACATAAAGATAAAAGATAGGAAGTTAAATTTTGTTTCCATTTACAACTTCGCTTAGGTTTCAGGGGTGATGTACTCACTTGCACACAGAAAAAAAAAAAAAGAAAAAAACAGAACTTAGCCTGGTTCTTCTCACACACATGCACGCAGAAGATTTCACTCTAAATGAGAAGCTTTGGTTTTGCGAATCAATTGCTTGTAACCCAAACAGAAAAGTTACCAGCTGTCATTTGCTAATACAGAATCACTGATTAAAAAAAGAAGTGAACTCTGGCAGTCATCTAGCCTGATACCCTAGCTTCAGATTTAAGCCACATTGTTCAGGTCATTCAATATTTTTTTTAATATCTCCAGTGATGGGGATTCAACAATTTCTGTAGGTAGACTATCTTATAAATCGTAGCATTTTGTGAAATATAAAGGATATGCCACATTCCATACTATGGAATGGATCTATCTGAACACAGTACAGTACTCTAGGTGACTCTTCTAATTTGCAGCCACTCTCAGTTCAAGAAGATGATCTCGATCCAACAAAGCACATTTGAATTTGAAGTTTGATTATTATACCAACCCTGTGCACTGCAATGGCTACTCTTGCCATGCATTTATGAAGACTAGACGTACACATAAGAGTGTGTCCCATAAATGAGAATCATACACCTCTTAGAGAGGAAAAGGCAGATCACAATTTCAGACTCCACTGCAACTAGATTTTAGGAAAAAGGGCTTTTAACTAATATTACAGAGGTTTCTATTATGGTACTTTTAAGATAATCTAGGGAGGAGATGCAGACAAATGCTTGGATGAATTAGCTTGTAGTCTTCTCTAATGGCTTCCTTTTCTCATTATCCTACCAAAAGTTACACTGAATCCACTTTATATTAATAATCTGTTGAAATGCATGTCCTTGAACATTCATTAGACTGAAACACAAGACTTCACCTATACTTGCGAAGCAGAACACACAGACACACACAAAGTCTTATGTTTTTAGCAAGTTAGCAACTTCCACAACCAACTTAACCACGCTGTAACTCAACTACAGAAAGCAAATATTTAATCAGATGCTGAAAACCCCACAGTACCTTGAACACAAGCTTATTTCCACCCAGCCCAGCTTCCAGGAGATATGAAGCAGAATTCCACCGACTAACGTCTGCCACCTGAAATAGAAACAAACACTATCTCTAAATTGTCTTTTTTTTTTAACCATGTGGAGCATAATTTCAGAATCCCTAGAGCTTCTCATGGCATACCCAGGACTATAGTTATTACTGTTTCTCCAGGTTATCAGGGATGGCATTATTCCTCTTCAAATCTTTCAATTTCTGGGCCTTTATTTCCTCCAATTTTTCCTATTACTTTGGTGCTTCCAATCCTCCCATTTTTTTTATTTTTTTTTTTTTTATAAAGGACCATCTACCAAGATTACCTTAGTCATGTTATTGAATACCCATTTTATTTTTTCTCCCAACACAAGATTAACAATAATAATAGTGCTGTTATAACCATGATAATCTAAAGATGCAAGTGAGGCAAGGTTTGTGACAAGAGATATATAGCTGTTCATACATAAACTGTCATTGTTAGAGCAAATAAACATGATTTCAGAATTCAGACTGACTTCAGCTGGATGAACCAATAAGCCCCAAGGACGAAGTGTGTAGTCCTGGTAATTTCAAACATTAGCTTTATACTTTTCATTGTTATTCACGCTGAGCCTAGATTACACACTCCCTAGAACAGAGAAGGCATGTTTTCCCAGCATCTTGTGTAGTAAGCACCAACTGAAGTGTCATCAACAATCAAATCATTATGCTGCAGAAGCCTCTGCTTCAGAGCATCTACAGAAAACATCTTTACAGACAAATAACTCTGCATATAAACCACAATACTGTTACACACCTTTTCAATGAGAAAAATCACAATTACACACGTTCTGAATTGACTTACCTATCTAATAATTTATCCTATCACAAAGGTATTCCTTAGTCTACTGCAGAAATAGCATGTGAGGCCTCAGCAATGACTGAAGGTAGTTTTGACTGCAGGTAAAATTAGTACTGATGCATGGTGATTTTTTGTAAGCTTTAAAATAAATGATCATCTTCCTTCTTCAGGCTAGTGGTTTTCAGAGAGGTGCTTCTTGGGTGAAAATACTTGAGCATTTAAAACAGACAGATACTGCACAACAGCATTAAGTCACGTTAACAGGTACAGAAATGGGTTTATTGATTATTCCCATTCACTCCAATAAGCAATTATTTTTAAAATCTCTCTCATGCACACGTAAATTGACAAATGTTTGCTATATGCAGCATTACCTACAATTAGACATTGTGCATAAGGGCATGACAAACATTCAACGCTACTATCACAGGTCACTTGACCTTTTTCGGATGAGGGACGTTTCAGAGCTTAAAAGCCAGATTCCCTTCTTGTTTGCTGCAGGCTTGATCATGCTCTATATTCCAAACCACTGATGAGTTCCCATCAACTTTACATGAAGAATATTGTATCATCTCATGTCTTAAAGACAGAAGATGAAGCTTGTAATAATTTCATATCCTCAGCACCACTGTCATGTTCTCTTACATTATAGAGGGAACAAAAGTAACATCAACAAACAGCAACGACATGAAGTGGGCCTAACACTCTTGCTCCTTTTTTCATCTACCTTAGCGCTAAATGAAAGCGCACCTGAGTCACTTAATTTTCAAGGAATGGTCACTTTTAAAAAGCAGAATTACAAAAATGCATCTCAGATGCATTTCCAAATAACAGGAAAAAGGAAATAACTGTGGTAACACAGATACCATAAAGCAATTCCTTGTCATTGAGCATATGGCTTTTTACTGTTGACTTACCACACTCATGTTTGACATACATTACGCAAGATCCTTTCCCCATACGCTAAAAGCCTTGTCCAAGAGACTGTGTGTTTACTGAAGGAAGCATTCATTGCATATGGAGCTGAGTATACTCAGAGAAAACGGAGATTACCAGGTGAATTATTCCTAGAGTCAATTACAGCCCTGGAGCTGCAAGTCAGGCAAAAATGTAAGCCATGCTAAGCAACAGTAAAGGAATTAAAAGATATCCAACATCTGCAGATTTTACCAGCATCTCAAAAGAACAAAAGGGAGAAGTATTAAATGTAAGTGGACAGAATTTCACTAACTGTCTCTCAAATTATTAACAGTACTGATGGTCTGTGAATACTTGGCAAAACAGTAAATTTTTCATTACTGTCATTAAGGTATTGTAAGGACTACACAGCTACAACAAATGCCAAGCATGAGAATAAGCAGCACTGTACTTGTGTATGCCTTAAGATGGATTTAAGGTCAGTTTTCATTAGCATAGTAAGAAAGAATACACCAAATCTGCCTGTTTCCCATGAGAGCCGTATCCCATGAAGACAGGCTGTACTACAATTACTATTTTTCTACGCTAAAGCATAGAACTCCCATGAAAACCAAGAAATTGTGGGGTCTATATATCCTAATTACATTACCATCATCATGTTTAAAAGTTAACTAAGGCAAATTAATGTCTGTTTTACTAAGGCTTCATGAAGTACGTTCTCTAGACAGCAACAGCCAGTAACGGCATGAAGTACCAAAGTTGGCTTCAGCATGGAACAGCAAGACATTTACTGATTAAAGTCATTTTTCAAACAATTGTATTCTTAAAATGGTACTTACCCTTGAAAAAGGGTAGGGTAGGTAAATTTCAGGACAGACAGGACATACTGGAAAACAAACACCAAATTAATGGACCTCAAACATCCACAGAGTTATAACATTAACAACTGATCACAAGAGCAACAAAATACGAGAAGCCCTACTGAAATAAAGAAACGTAAAAAAATAAGAGACAGTCTGAACATTTTCTGTAACTTCTTTTCCTGTGCCAAAACTGCTGGATGTTCCCCCAGTCACCGTGGAAGGTAGTAGACACAGAAGTGCATGAGGCACAGAGCAGACACACTGAACGGCGGAGAGAAGGATGCCTACCGAGTTGCTCTTTTACTTGCTGAGCACACAGCACACTTTGCACTGAATGGGAAAAGGACGTACAGGAACAAAAAGATACAAGAACTTGTCCGTTAAAATCATATCATACCACAGAGGCAAGCTTTGGCAGGATTAAGACCGATAACTTTGAGATAATTGTCTCCTGATGATTAATCAATTTGTACCTAATGCTGCTCGCCCAGTTTTGTGTAAAATATGAAGTAGTCCATAAAGCCCTTTGGCGATGTAATATACTGCGCAGATGTGGAAGTAGGCTTTGTGTCTTTGCTTTAGCATGCTTTGTCCGGGTCTGCGTGTATGGGTGCAAGCATTTTTTCCCCACATACGCATGCATCTATGAGACAGAAATGCATCGGACTTTCCATATGTACACCAGGATTTAACATCTTCCTGTGATAAAGTACACGGACACTATTTGTGCAAAGGAGAAGAACAACTGAAGCTTCCTCAGTGGAAAGGAAAGGTACCTGCCATTCCCTCCAGGAGCCAGCAGCAGCTGTCAATGAACACGAGAAGTTGAAAGCTTTCAGCAGAGATGAAACTGCACCGAACACTTTGCAAAGTCATTTTTTGAGGTGGTGGCGACACGTTACCGAGAAACTGGCATCAATACACACAAAGATAAGGCATGCTGGCTCACAAGGGGTCATGTTATGCACAGATTTGTCAGAAGTAGCAATTGGTTTTTAAATTGGGAGGGCATACCTGTGCAAGTCCATACCCCCACGTCCATTTATATACGATCTGGGACAAACGGAAGGTCTATATTCTGATTATTTTCAGCCTCATTATGTTAAAACCTATTTTCAAGTTTGAAAACAGAGGCCCTACATCAAAGCCCTTCCAGCTTCCTCTGAAGTAGAGTTCAGCCAAGCATCTTTTCCAACACAGGAGACAGCTTGGCAGCTGTTCTACCTCTTTCTTTTTCACTAGCCAACACACCTCGTTTGACAGATTTGGTAGGAGCAATATCTCCTCTTAGGAGCTCTGCTTCACTTCTGCACTCTGATCTACTTCTGGGCATCCTTAAGGGCAGACGTGCCTCAGAGCAGAAACCAGCAGTGCACACCAAGGACAGATTTCAGTCTCGTCTCCAGAACACCACATTTCTTTAACTCTCCCTCAGGAAATCCGTGCCCTGGTTACTTCAAAAACACACCTTTTCTTTCAGATAGCTACAGCCAGAAACACAGACACGCTCTCTGAAAAATTGGACAGGAAAGGGTAGCAGCTGTCTCCTGTATCAACACAAACTATTGCAAACTATGTTTAAGCAGTACACTTTGGTTCACACTTCGGCCACTTGGATCCTTCAGCAACACCAACTAAGCTGCAGAGCGGCAAAGAGATTTCTTGCCCTGAATTTGACAGACACCTTGCCCTCAGTCTGCAGATTGATTAAACCCCACGAGCACGCACAGAAGCTAACGGAGGCCTGCTACTACACCACTCCGACCACTTATCACGGATGCCCGGCGCTATCACCCCACGCCACCCATTTTGTGAGGCGAAGGGGGCCGTGAGCTGGGCACCCAGCCCTCTCCAGCCCCGCCGGGGCTGCCCGGTCCCCGACCGTAAGCCGCAGGCCGCCGCCACGTGTCCCGGGGCTCCGGCTTCAGCCACCGCCGCCCCGGCCTCTCTGGGCTCCCCTCCGGAGCACCTCACCTTGTTGGTGAAGCAGGACGCCAGGTAGAAGAGGCAGAAGGCCAGCCCGCCCGCCGGCCGCTTCAGGTACATCGGGCACCGGCCCAGCCGCCCGCGGCGGCCATGGCGGGGCAGCGGCCGCTCCCCGGGGCGCCTCCTCCTGAAGGGGGCGAGGCCGCCATGAGCGGGGCGGCGCGGAGCGGGGCCGGGCCCCAAAGGGGGAATTGCAAACAGGATTCTTTTGCTAGCCGGGTGTCACCGGCCGTAATTGCACTCGTGTTCATTTAGATGACGTCCAGAGCGATGCGAGGACAGAAGAAAACGCAGGCTTGGATCAAAATGGAAGCGCCTGCAGCGACGAGCAGAGACCAGAATCCCTCACTCTGTATTCATCCGCTGCTTTACACTAACATAAATTCCAAGCCTATTATGACAAACTTTAATTTTGATAATTGCCATTCCTTGCACGTAAGGAATACATACCTCCTGTGACACCTCCGGGCTCCCAGAGATGCAGCCCAGAGACAGAATTTGCCTCTGCTCCCCGCTTCTGACAGGTTAGCACTTCCAGCCTCAAACATTGCACTTACAAACATGCTATTAAACCTATCGGCCCACCTTTTTGCCTGTGTTTAGTTATCAATTTGAAGCTGAATGGAGGTGTATGAATGTGCGGGATTTTTTCTTTCAATGCTATGTGTGAAATGAAAAGCACAACTTCTGAGAAAAACAACAACAACAACAAAATATTACAGACAGAATTAAATTTTGTGTTCTTGTCCTGCTTGGTCTTAGTCATCACTGTGATGACTAACTGAGAGCATCATCACGAGAAATTAACATTGTTAATTAGGGAATATTTGATAAGATTTTTTTTTCTTTAAAAAATAAACTGGTTTTGTTAGTCTGCATTTAACTCTGGGATTTGACAAACACGAAATATTCAAAAAAGTCCAACTTTGCAACACAAATTTCCTTTCCAGTTTTCTAAATATCCAAATAGCTTTCCAGTAAAAATAGAAAAAAAAAAAAAAGACTTCTAATTTATATAGCGAAAAATTAATCATTTGGGGTACTTTTTAGTAAAGAAAAGCTAACAAATCTTTTGGGACTTCTTTTATTGTAAACCAGAAAAAAGCAGAATAGTGTTTCTTTTATCTTCAGTTACAGGACACATTTCAGAAAACAGTTAAGAGAACAGCCCTTTTATTTAAAAAAAAATAATAATAATAGAATATCTTAACAAGCATAAATTGCTTCCTTTGTATTTAATTTTAGCTGTAGTATTTGAACATTATGTTTGTTCAATGACAAGTTAAGCTTTATGGTAAAATATGTGAATGCTCAACTTGAGATATTTGTGTGTTCTCTGCCTTTGGCAGATCAAGATTATTTAACGGTAAGTCATTTCACAAACTGTAGTCTGTATTGCTTAATTTAGACTGTTTGGAGATACTCCTTGGAGAAAAAAAAAAAAAAAGTAGCAAATAAGAGCAAGCAACTAGATTTTACAGCAGTACTTATGTACAGCGGTGACGTGTAAACTATGAATACCCCAGGGAGGCAGAGAAGCAGTGGATGACGTGTCCTACCTAGTCCTGGGCGTTCTTGTATCACGTCACAGGTCAGCCGTGCTCTTGGCTGATCAGCAGGGCCCTACCCGTGCTGTTCTCATCTTGACTTTGCTCACGTAATGCAACGTACAGGGTCTCTCTGTACATGTGCAGCCTATTTTGAAGAAAGCAGCACAAATAAGGGAGTGGTGAGCGTGGCCTAAATTGGAGAGGGAGAAGGGAAACTAACAGGTAGAGCAAGGGCAAATCCACCCCACAGTATGAGCCTGTCTAACCTGCTAAGTTGAGTCTCAAAAGGCAAAGTCAGCAGACAGAACTCAAGGGCTTCACAGTCCCCGCTGCACCAAGACAAATTCAAACACTTTGGTCCGTGAAACGCAATCCTGTGTGGTTTGTAAGGAGTTGGCCCAAAAGAGACATCTGATTTCATGTGCTTAAATGTCCTGGACGACAGTGATCACTCACATGCCACAGTAACAGATGCAATGGAAATGGACATGTAGATGATACAGCACTTCCACTTCACAGATCTTGTGTTCAAGAGCTCTGAAAATCAGTAAGCAGACAAAAGTATACTTTGCTTTGTGCCATAAATTCAGCCTGTAAGACTTTAAGAAAGAATAAGAAAAGCTTACTTGGATCTACAAAGTCTGATGTAAGCATATGATAAGAATAACTGACTTTTTAATCTAGCTGAGTGTAGTTTTCATTCAAAATATTACACTGATATCTCTCTTCATGTTTCTTGAGGTGTTTCTTATTAAAACTGGGAGACTTGGGCAAAGATTATGTATTTTCATGGAGCAAAATGCAGAGGCAGGTTTGAATTCTTATAAATCACTTAAAGTGTGGGATAAAGAATGAAGATAAAAAATTCTGCCAATGTTGATTATCATAACTAACTTGAGTTACATATTCAGTAATTGCTAAACAGCTTTAGAAATATTTTGAGTAACATGAAGGGAAGTTTCTGCTCTGTCTAGATTTTAACTTTTTTTCTCAGGAGATGTGAATGTGTGGCAAATGATTTTGTTTACATCTGATTTTACATAGCATTTCTTCTTTGCGTAATTTAGTTCAAAGCTTGATTCATTCATTTAAGGGGTCATGGGATCAAGGCCTCAGTCATGCAATATTCATTTTAGGAGGACTTGCTTTGATTCCTTTATTAGACTGCAGAACTGAAGAATGTGAAAAAGACTTATTTATGAAAAATAAAAACTGAATAAAAGACATAAGAATATGTCATTATGAATGTGTTTTTCTGAGCCAAAAACTAAAATGTTTTTTTAATCAGTGCTTGTACATGTGTGTGAGAGTGCTAGGTTATCTCAGGGCAGCAGGACATTGCATTGGCATCCTGTTCATTTATATAGCTGATAAATTTAGCCAGAGAAGATTGAAGGGAGCATGGCAGCAATCTTCAAACCCCAAAAGGCTGCTGCTCAGGGAAAGGAAGAATTTCTTTCAGGCAGGGCCGCAGGTGGCGAGGGCAAGAACCGCACTGCTGCTGCTTCACCGGACCGAGCCATCCTAGTGCCTCCCCAGCGCACGTCTGCGTGGTGCCGGTAGGGCATGCGTGGCCAGGAGTGTGACCTGGCTCCCTGCCATCTCCCAAGCTGTCCGCCCTTTGGTTCAGCAGCAGAAGGGCTTTCTGCCTCAGTGAACGTCGCAACAGATCTCCTCGGCGATTGTGACACCTGACATCGCTGGTTGCTAATGACGGATCGAATGAACTCTGGCCGGCAACGCTGATTCTCACGTGCCTGAGTCAAGGCAAGCGGCGGCTGCTGGGGCTGGCCTGGCAGCCATGTCACAGGGAGCTTCTCCACACAGGGGATGTCAAGGGGGCTGTGAGACCCCTTTCCATCTCTCCCACCCCACACTGCTGGGCTGGTTCCCGGTTGTCCAGGGTGTGGGGAGGCACAGGGGCCACGCTCCTGAGGGCCAGCAGTGAGCCAGGCCTGAGGGGCTGCCAGGCATCGCTTTGCTGCTGGCTGCAGCAGGCACGTGGGGTGGCTGTACTGTAGCAAGATGCCCCTGGCCTGACAAGAGGACATGTTAATCCCGTACGATTTTCCAGGTAAACTTCGCGTTTGCCTTGGAGGCGTAACAGGTGGAGGATCGCACAGGAACCATTTGTATTAGTTCTGTATTTATGGTGAGTTATGGGATCCAGATCAAATGAATTTGTTCACTTGTACTTTGAGTTATGGGATCAGGATCAAATCAATGTGTACACTTAGGCCTTTTTTTTTCCCCCTTATCTTCATTATTTCCTCAGATAAAGCAACCTTTACCCCACCGGACCATTAATTATTATTATTCTTCCTATCGACAAGGCTCCCCGGTGGCTCTTCGCCCTTCCCCGGCCGCTCCCGGCAGGGGCCGGCGGCCGCTCCCCGTGTCCCCGTCCCCCGCTCCCCGTGTCCCCGTGTCCCCGTCCCCTCTCCGGCTGCCACCTCGCAGGGCACACACCGGCCGGCGCCGTCCCTCCGGAGCCCGCCGGCAGGTGGCGGTGCGAGGGAGCGGGGCGGCGGGGAGGACCCGGAAGGTTTCGCCACAGGAGCCCCCGCCGCCCGCCCGCCGCCGCCTCGCCCGGCCTTGCGAGCGCAGATGGACCCGGTAGGAATCGCCGCCACCGCCGTTCCCGACGCCGGGCCGGGCCCCGGCTGGCAGAGCAAGGTGAGACCGGGCGGCGGTGGCGGCCCGGCCCGGCCCGGCCCGGCTCGGTGCGGAGACCGGGCTCCGCCGGGCCTCGGTGGCGGCCGTGTGAGCAGCGGGCGGGGCCCGCCGTGGGCCGGGGCGCCGGCAGCTGTCTCGGCTCGGAGAGGGGCTGCTGCAGCCCCGTAAAGCACCGCCGGGCCCCCGAGCTGCGCTGCTGGAGGCCGGGGGTGGCCAGCTGGGTGTGTGCCGCCCCCCTGCCCCCCAGCAAGCCGAGCTGGGTGAGGGCTTCGGTGCTCCCGAGGGCACCTTCGTCGTGTTGTTCCCTTCAGAAAGTCCAGAAATGGGGGAGGACGTTGCTCATAAACCAGTGACATTCAGTTATTGCCACGGAACTTTTACACGGGCGGTGTGTAAACTCAGAAAGTTAACTTCCTGGGAAGGCCTTCCCCTGTCTTCAGAGGGTGCTGATAGCGACTTGTTTACCCCGTGTGTCCATTACTGAATGGCCTCTTCGTATCCATTAGGGAACTGCCATCAGCTTCCTTTCAGTGACACCTCACTGAGTTTATGGAACTACTCCTTGAGGTATTTCTGCACTACAGTTCATCATACTTCCCTAAGTGTCCGTAGAAAACAAGCTCTTAAAAGATTTCATCAGCTTACTTTAGAGGCACTGCTAGCTAATTATGCTATTATTGGGGTTGCTGGCTTGAATGAAATGTTTATTTACAGTGTCCCTGGGGAGCCCCCAAAACAGCATCAATATCATGTTCCCTTGCTGAGGTAATGAGTGAACAGCTGGCAAAAGAGCTGCAACTGGAAGAAGAAAATGCTGCTTTTCCTGAAGTGGTTGCGTAAGTTTAAATCCCGGATTAGTGATCTCCATAGTTGTAAATCTTCTGTCCCCTTTTGTGCAGTGTGCTTATAGCGTAGCACTATAGTAAGTGCTTTGCCTAACTCTGCTTCTTCAGGTCTTTTTCAGTGAAGATGGCTTCCCCAGGTACAACTCTTCCTTACAGACTATTCTCTGTTATCACTCCTTTCTTGGTATTTTCTTCACATTGTTTTGGTTGCTTTAAGCCAGTCCATAAACTATGGTTTGAGAAAGTTGTCAGAAATGTTATTTCTCCTCTTTTAAAGTTTTGTTAATCGTTAGTTTGAAAACTGTCAGGTTATTCTCCCTGTACTTGGAAGCTCTAAATGTGGACCAAGAGCTTACTAGTTCTAAATGCATACAAATTCTGCCTGTGGCCTTGTCTGTGAAGCAGAGCAATGCAACACTGATTTCCTTTAAATTTTATTTTTAATATATAGTGTATATATTTTCTTTTTATATATTTCTAGCTGTATGACTTCTATCTCATAAGGGACATCTTAAAAATGAAGCCTCATGCTTCTTCCAGAATGGTAAACAAAGACGTTGAAGTAATATGCCCTGCAAAGGAGTCATAAAAATAATTTGGGGGGGGAGGGGGGGGAGGCAGTTGAGATCCATTAGTTTCTATAGAGCTCTGCAATAGATTTTTTTCTATAGAGCAGTGAAATGGTATAAAGCAGTGTTTCTGTTTAGATTGCTGCATTTAATTTTTGGAATCCATTTTTTCATTTTATATAGTGTTGCTGAAGGACCCTTTATTACAGGAGAAAATATTGACACTTCTAGTGACCTAATGCTAGCCCAGATGCTGCAGATGGAATTTGACAGGGAATATGACGCACAGCTTCGACGTGAAGAGAAAAAGTTCAATGGAGATAGCAAAGGTACTTTGGCACCAAAAGAAATATTTTTGCTTTGGAGATATTCTAGTGGCATTCTACTTAAGTTGACAGAGCTGTGAAGACTTAGCAAATCCCTGATAATCACAGACATGCTTATTTGTTTTCTTTCTCAAGTCTCCATATCCTTTGAAAATTATCGGAAGGTGCATCCCTTTGACAGTGACAGCTCGGAGGATGAGGTTGATTGGCAGGATACCCGTCACGATCCTTACAGGGCAGGTATGTGGCTGTTCTAAACAGTACAATTTCTTTAGTTGATAGAAATAAGAAAATGGCATAGTTGAATGAGTTTTCTTCAATGTAAGAAGACATACTAGTTCTGTGGAAAACCAGGTCACCTAATTGGGAGGTGTTATGCAGGAAGTTGGGCAGGTAACTTAAGGCTTCTGTCTTCCAGTATTTTGGCTTCAGCGGCTGAAATCTGATCTTTATAGAGAATATATTGGGGCATCTGCACAAAATATTGAATATTACTTTGTGTGACACTCCAGAGAATATGTAAAAGTAAGTCATGACATAGCAAAAGAAGCTGATGTGTTTAGGATAAGAGAAGATAAGACTGCATTAAGATAATATGACTAAAATGTTATTCTTTTTAGTAAATAAAACTATATATTTTTTATAGGCATTGTGGAACCTTAGTGTGCATTAGTAATGTTTGTTTCTATGTAAAGCTTGGCTTTTTCTTACTGCTGGCAGATAAACCTACTACTACACCAAAAAAGGGCTTCATAGGAAAGGGAAAAGACATTACCACTAAACATGATGAAGTGGTATGTGGAAGAAAGAACACTGCTCGTATGGAAAATGTAAGTGAAAGCTTACATTACACTTATGAAAGTGAAATTTTGCTTTGCATGTAAAACCGGAATGCTGTAACTTACCCAAAGAAATAATGTCTCTACTACTGTATATGATGCTAATTTTATTGTTTATTTTTAAAAATCAGATGAAGGCAATGCAATGGTTGGTTTAGTTATTCAAATTGACAGTTTGAGTTGATTTTTGTTGTTAATTTAATAATAGTTTGTTAATGACACGATTCAAGAGCTTGCATAGAACTGTTTTGACAGTACAAAGCTATCAGCAAGTGTGGTACAGAGGCAAATAAAACATCAGGGATATTCCTGTGAAGTGTATCTATCTAATCTAATTCCTTTTACATTAATTTTGCCTGCTCAACTAAGTATCTTGTTTTCAGTGAGTGGTTTGATGTACAGCTTTTCAGTCTACTTATCCACAGTACCTACCTTCAGTTTTCTTTAATGTAACTGGTACAACTGCTTCAAATAAGAAAATGCTGCAATTGCTGTTTTACAGGATGTTAGGTAATCTTATTATAAATTTGGGCATAATTTCAAGTTCTGAGTTTACAGCAACATGTTTTGGATGTTGTGAAACTCACTGTGTGGAATGTTGTCACTTAAGTCCTAATTTAACTTAGATTTGCAGATCATAAAGAGAAATTTTTGCTTGTGCCAATTTTTGGTGTCGGCTAGTAACGATACTTCAATTTCTGATGTTTCTCCTCATAGTTTGCTCCTGGGTTCCAAGTTGGAGATGGAATTGGGATGGACTTAAAGCTGTCAAATCAAGTCTTCAATGCCTTAAAGCAGCATGCATACTCAGAGGAACGCCGAAGTGCAAGGCTCCATGAAAAGAAGGAGCACTCCACTGCTGTATGTTTTTGAAGTCTCTTTATGCTCTTTATCTTGTGTAACAATGGAAGACTGTTTTGGTAATTCCTTGAAACATAACCATTTTTAGTAAAACAATTAAGTGATATAATGTTAACATTGATGAAGGAGATAGTATTAGCTCCTGCTAGAGAAAGTCTGTCTTCATTTGAGCTGCATTACTGTGAGAGCCATGTCAAAATAAGAGTAAGCAGCTTCCAGTATTTTCTCTTCTTCTTTCTAAACCTGTCTCATACTCAGCTAAAATGAGTAAACTGCTTGGAAATTATTTATAGAAACCATCTAGAGGATGAATCCTCCGTGGTTGAAGTTTGTGGCTCCAAATATCTGTCTTCATAGCAAGTTTCAGGAAAATGAGGTGATCAAGTAAATTTTAGTTAGTAATATTGGAAGTCAGTAGATAAGCTTAATGGGTGAGTTCAGAGCAGTGCCTGTAGTCTTTCCTGCTGTGGACTCTTTCAAACTTGAATGTTTTACTTTATTGTAGCTCATACAAAAGGAATATAATATTTGGGATATTAGATTCATCATGTGTAAGACTTCTTGAAAACACTACAGAAAGTTTTCTTAACAGAAAGTGTTCTTAAGCACTAAGAGAGTTCTTCTAATACATTATTTTTTCCACCCAGTTGGACTCTTGTAGTATATAAATATTGTAACTCAATGTAAAGCAAAGGATTGTTTTAATGAATTGAGTGTTCATTTCTTACCTGTAGGAGAAAGCAGTGGATCCTAAAACACGTTTACTTCTGTACAAGATGGTCAATGCTGGGATGCTGGAGACCATCACAGGCTGCATCAGCACAGGGAAAGAATCTGTTGTTTTTCATGCATATGGAGGAAAGTAAGTATATTGTTTGGTACTCGCGGTACACGTAAGTGTCAGAGATGGCCTAAAAAGGAGAAACCACAAAATATACGAACAATCTGCATGTGTTTTGTTGCTAAGACTTAGAGGTTTTATTCACGTGTATGCAGATGATGATAAATGCTGAAAACCAAATGGTACCGACTTTGAAGTCAAAAAATTCTGCTGTCTTCCTTGAGACCATTTGATGAACAGGATCAAATCCATGGTGACTTTCTGTGGGAAAAAATAAATAGTCGTTTTTACAAAAAAGTCTTGAGCTTTTGGAGAATTCTTTCCACTGACTTGCCCCATACTAGGGAGCCATCATGATGATCTTAGGCTACCTGCAGATTGTCTATACATAGAAATCACTGTGTTACCAGCTCCATCTGTGAAGTTCAGTGTAGGTGCTCTTTCTTACTTTTGGTTTACCTGGAGAATAGTGTTGGGATGAGGAAACACCTCTAGTTCAATGTATGTTGAGAAGAAACTAATAAAACCCAAATACAGATAACCTGTTCAGAGATGTCAGGAGAGACATGAGTTGAGGGCGGAGGGAAGATGAGTTGAAGTGGATGTTTTTTGTTGTTGTTGTTTTGCTTTTTTTGTTTTTATTTATTTTTATTTGACGTGCTTGAATGATATTCAGGAGTGTTCTTTTGCTTATTATCATTCAAAGAACAATGTCCTTTGAGGTGCTTAACAAAACACTGTGGCACTGCCATTACTGTTCTAATGCAACGATTTTATCACTTGTAATATACTCGAAGTAATTATATCCATTAACAGGGCTGTTGTTAGCTATGATATTTAACTAAAACATTCACAAGTTGGGAGGTGGGCCCTATTTGATGAGCAACATCTGGTCAGAATTCCAGAAATCAAACATTCAATATGAATGAATTGAACTCTTAGAACTCTTATAAACGTAACTTGAAGTGGCTTTCAAACTTGATACAAAATCAGGTCTTTTCCCCTCATGTTGAAAATCACTGTATCTTGCAATGTATTAAAAAAGAAATAAACCAAAAAAAAAAAAACACAAAAGGCAAAAGAGCAACCATACATTTGCTTGTAAGGATGTGAATACTTAACTTTGTTATGTGTTTTACTCTTACCATGAGAAGTGCAACTGAAGATGATAAAGTTATACCTCCAGAATGTGCCATTAAAGTGTTTAAAACGACTCTTAATGAATTCAAGAACCGTGACAAATACATCAAGGATGACTACAGATTTAAAGACCGCTTCAGTAAATTGAATCCACGAAAGATTATTCGTATGTGGGCTGAGAAAGAAATGCATAACTTAACAAGGTAAAAAAAAAAAAAAACTGTTGGTTTCCTATTCTCTTTTTTTAGCATAGCCTCTGATTTCTTACAATTTAATGAATTGTCAGCATCTTCAGGGATTTGGCAGCAGAATTTACAAGCCCGTGAAGTTATCAGGCTCAAGCTGTAAAAGTAATTAGTTTTCTGTTAGCATTTTTAGGCCCGTTTATGGCTTTAAAGTATGAATTATCCAATCTGAAATAGAGAGTGGGGAGTATATATATATAAAATCAATTACCAATCCAGTCTGTTCAAAGAAATTTTGACTCTGGATCAAGTTCTTCACACACAGCTTGGAAATGAGCAAGCAGGAACTAGAACTGTAGGTTTTTAATTTTCCTTTTTACTTTTTTTTTGTGTGTGTGTTTCTTTCTTAATCAGTATCTATTTTCTGATTCACAGAATGCAAACTGCAGGAATTCCTTGTCCTCAAGTGGTTATCCTCAAGAAACACATCTTGGTTATGTCTTTCATTGGCCAGGATCAAGTCCCAGCTCCTAAACTAAAGGATGTAAAACTTAATAGCGAAGATATGAAAAAGGCCTACTATCAGATTCTTGATGTAAGACAGTGCTGATTTCTCCTCCAATTCTGGGTTGTATTTTCTTTTGGGTAAATAACTTAAACGGACAAATCAGCATTTATTTACTTTTCAGGATGCTTGCATCAGCTTCAAAGTATGGAGTCCAAAGGCTTATTTTACTGCTGTTTAATGAGTGACTTAGAATAAATGAGAAATTAAGCACTAGAAATAATACAAATAAATAATCTTAATCTAGTAGAAAACATGCTGGAACTAGGTGACAGAAAGGATACTTAGTAGCAGGGAAGTCATGAGCAAGTAGTCCTCCTTTTACAGAAGCAGTATTTGGTTTAGAAAGTTCTCTGAAGTCCTTCTGAGTTTATAGAATACTTAATTTACAATGTTTAATCACGCTTTGGTGAATAAACTTCCCTCCCCTGTTTTTTTTAAACTAGTCTAGTAATCAGAGAATGAATTAGAATATTGCATGGTACGATATTCTAATTCCTGTTTTCTATTGTAATTGTTTCAGACATGTACCTGCTAAATGTCTGCTCTCCATTAGCTTCCCATAGTCATAAACAAACAAAACACAAAAGCAGTTTGGTGCTGTGAATGGTCTGTACATCAAATCTTGAAATCAGTAGAGCAACACAACCATGTTTTAAATGAACCAAGTATGGAAATTAATTAGGATCCATCATCTGAAACTGAGACTTTTTTTTCCCATGTGCGATAGGGGTAAGAGTGACAGGTATTTTTAGAGAACGTGTTTATCTGTCTCATGCACTTGGACTGTTGGCAGAGTTGACATGAGTTTACGAGACTGATTCTTCTCACTTGCCAAAGCTAAGCTCAGTGATAAAAGCTTAGTTTGCTGGCGGCTTACCAAAACTGCAGTTCCCTGTGAAGCTTCAGCAAAGACTTGGAAGAAATAATGTAAATGGTGGGTGGGGAAAACACTTTGTTGTGCTCACCCTGCAAATGTTATCATTTGGAATAGCACACTTAGCACACTTCATTCACGCATTGATTTTGTTCCTTGCAGATGATGCAACGGTTGTATAAAGAGTGCAAACTGGTCCATGCAGATCTGAGTGAATACAACATGCTTTGGCACGATGGCAAGGTGAGCGTATTTTTAAAATGGGAAGGAAAGGTTTCATCCGATGTGAAACGTTAATACAAAATGAATCGCTGTCTCTGCCTTCAGGTTTGGCTTATTGATGTCAGTCAGTCTGTGGAGCCCACCCATCCTCATGGACTTGAGTTTCTGTTCAGAGACTGTAGGAATGTTTCACAGGTAGGACCTCTTTGTCTGACGATCATCTGTTACACTGAGTGTTTCTCCAAGTTAAAACAGCATCATTGAAATTCAGAGCTAATTTAAAATCAACCAACACAACTCCAAAAAAATGGTTGTGGCTGCAAATGTGTAGGATTATTCTTGCATGTTGTCAGTACTGATGTTGTTCTTCTCTGAAAGGGAAGAAAGTATGGAAGAATAAAACAGTACCAGTGGAAATTAGAACTTCTCTCGGTTGCTACCTGTAGGTCAGCAAAAGCAAAAATATCATTTTGACTAAAAACTTTAGTTGTAATTTGTGGAAGAAAAAGGAGTATTTTGTTTTGCAATGTAAAGTGTTTAACGTCTCCTTTTTATGTTGCCTAGTTCTTCCAGAAAGCAGGTGTGGCAGAAGCACTTAATGAGCGTGAACTCTTCAATGCTGTCTCAGGTTTAAATATTACAGCTGACAATGAAGTAGACTTCCAAGAAGAGGTAAAACTTTCTGTGTTTAACATTTTGATTTGGTTAGCGAGTAGCTATTGCAATACCTTAACTTTCCAAGTTCAGTTTGCATGATTAATATGAGTATAATTTCAGCAATTATTCTGCATCCCCCTTCTAAAACGTCATTATTTCTTCCTCATACAAACATTTTTCAGAAACTCAGATTCACAGACCTCCCCATCCCATTCCTGATGCCCTGCTCCCAAGTATAAAAGGTCCACGTTGCATATAATTGCTCCTTTCGTTGTGAAGGGAAATCTAGTGGTCTGTTTTAATTTAAAAGCTAGCATTGTTATCTTTCCTTACATATATTAAAGGTTACGCAGAGAAAGGAGAGTTGCTTTAAAATAAATAAATAAATTGCTGCTTATTGTTAATGTTTTAGGGTTTAACTTCCTTAAATTTAAAATTTATAGGCTAGCATTTTTGATGTTTAAGCATGACCTTAGACATCTGAATCCATGCTAATTTAAATATAGAATAGGAATCTTTGGTCACCTTTTGCTTTTAATGTTCAAATTTTAGCTGTGCCTCCTCAAGGCATGCGTCCTGTTACCAGATACTTATAACATAAGTTGACTAAAAATTCCACATCTACTGATTAAAGTAAGGGCTATATGGCAGTTCTACTCAAATCTTAGTAACAGCACAGGTTTATGCTAGTCCAGTATGAAGTACGTTTGAAACAGGTCCTCAAACTGATCAAGAGGTGAAGGAAATGCAAAGTAAAATAGTCACGAGGGTTTCTTAGACTTTCTAAGATCAATTTATTAAGCAAAATAAAAATTGTCTCCCTGACTGCATTGTGAGCTTAGATTTGTGTGTGGGTTCAATGTCATCTTTTTGCCTATGAGTTTTATGGGAAAGACAAGCTGTTTTTATGTATCGGTGAAGTTGAGCCGCCCCTCCTTAAACTTCAGACTTTGACTTTAGTAACTAAAATTACTTCCCTTGGAGTTCAAGAGGAAGTAATCCAAACATAACAATTTGAAGATTAAAATAAACTACAGGACTGTGTTACTTGGATTGCACAAAATGTTTAAGTATAACTGTCTTCTAGTGTCACCATTGACAATGACTGCAGTGGCTTTGTAATCTTAATATTACTTGGAATTTCTCCAGTGTTGGTGGATTGGCTGAATTACAACAGAGGTGGTCAGAATTGGAGAAAGGGACGCTTTTGTAATTTGGGGAGTACACCTGGAGTCCTAAGAATCTTCTGTCTTCCCTGCAGCTCATGCATTTCAGTTGTTATATAGCACGAAGCTGCAAAAGAGTGCTACTCCTTTTACTAATTTTTTGAGAACAGATGTTTCAAGCTGTATTTCCCAAGCGTATTGCACCATACATGTGACAGAATCATTAAAATAAAATTATTGTATATACCTCATCAGTCATCTAAAGGTACCTTTTAACACTATTTAGGAACATTCTGGCACAGCTTGGCTTTATAATTTCAGCATTTTTTTTCTTTTTTTTTGGCTTTCTAGATTGAAGCTTTGGAGAAGATAAATGAAGATCACGTGCAGAATCATGGAAAGAAAGTGTCCACATTTTCAAGTGATGGAGACCCACCTATATATGATGAATAGCACTGGCTGTGTAGCTGCTTTGAAAAAAAACAAAACCACAAAAAAACCACACAGATTTGCTGCTTCTGACTATGTTAGTGCAGTGGTAAATGTCAACAGCCGATGTCAAGAGAGAGTGGTTGACTGGGAATGCCAAAATGGAAAACACAGTGAGCATACAGTGATGCCTCAGTGTTTTTTGTTTTTCTTGTTTGATTTTTATTTTTAATGTAGCCCACATGTCAGGCTGGCACTGCGAGAATGGAATGTCACTACTTTGGATGGTCTGACAGCTTCACCAATTGTCTGGTTACATTAGGCTAATATAGCTGAGGTGGTCATATTTTGTGTGATTCAGAGCTTGTATGTTATACTTAAAAAAAAAAAAAATGTTCTAGATCATCTAAACCATTTAGTGAGAAAGCAGACTCAAAAAAGATTCCCTCTTTTTTCCCTTTTGCGACTTGAAAAAACTAATTAAAAATTGTATATGGCAACTATGTCAACGAGCCTTTCATCCTTCTCCACCCAGGGCAAAATGAACAGTCAAACTGTGCTGTAATCATGAAACTGTTAATTTAACAAAACAACATCTTTATACATGGAAAGAAAACTCTGGACCTTTTCATTAAAAGTACATGGAGTGTGGCTTTAACTGTCTCTGTTAATACAATTGGGTATTACGGGAAACTGATCTGAATCCAACCTGCAGAGGACTTCTTTAGTGATGTGCTGGAAGTCCTGAGGGCTGTATCCAAGACCCATAACAAAGAGTAAAATCAGTTACCTTCAATCTTAATATACAAGTAGTTCCAAGAACTCAGTGCAAGTCAAGAAAACAAACAACCAAATCTCTGTAACTTTGCATGTGCACTGAAAATCTGGGTAGAACACCAAACCTTCTTACTCATCTAAAAGATAATCATACACTATGAAGTCTAAATACTGATCAGAATTACTTTTAAATTAAGCTATTTTGTTTACAATTGGAAAAAAGAAAAGTCAATTCATCTTTCTTTCATGCTTTTATTCTTAATGCCAGTCTTTGTATTTTAGCAAGTTTTAAAAGTCTAGCAATGTTTTCCCTCCAGCACATTTAAAGATGAACTTATCTAGTGGGGTGGTTTGGAATTAAGAAGTTTGGATCAACTTTTTAAATTGCCATTTCTGGTGCTGCTCTTTATCAAGCAGAATATTGTGTTGCTACATGTGACATTCTCCCAGTGTGCTGTGAAAGTGATTTGGTTTTCTTTTTAATAATTGGAGAACTGGTGACGAAGTAAAAACTTAAGATCTTGTGGTGGCATTCTTGTGTGGTTCTTTGCATTGTACTGGCCATTGCCAATCCTCAATGCTATGCTAAACCAGTGTTAGGGAGTACTTTCTTCGAGTTTAACAACAGAAAAATGACTGTTTTCATGGGTGCTATGTAAACAGTAAATAACTTCTGGCCAGTTGCAATGGGTATTTGGATTTTTTTTTTTAATGAATTTGCCAATCATCTTGCTTTTACCCCTCTTGTAAGTAAAGCACCTTATGTCTTGTGGGTATGTCTTCACCACTCAGTGAAATAGTTGCCCAAAATAAAGACATCAGGGAATGAACAGAATTATGTACTGATGTGGAGTGCCACAGTTACCTAACACTTTCAGGAAGACTGAAAGCTGCTGTTGGCAAATACAACCCAACTTTTCTCAAAGCATTCAGAGGATAAGGCACTTAAAAAGAAAAACAGTCATATTCTAGGCTTATTAAAAGTCTCAGTACTCCTAACGTTTCTTAGAGAAACCAAAATTTCTCTCAAAGCAGCTACCTATTACATTACAGGATTCTTGTAAAGGAAGGATATTAGATTGGTAGGGATGTTTACATTGGGAGTGAGATAAAGAGAGCACAAATAACTGGAAGTGGGGTGTTTTCTGAGATGTCATTTTGAAACAGGAAACTTGTTCTATTGCACTTGAGTAGGTTTCAGTTGGTACAGCTGTTTTGATTAAAATAAGAATAAAATATAAAAAATGAAGTAATGGTCCTCGAGCCTGTGAATTGAAGCTAGTGGGCCTGATTATATTGCCTGAATGTCTTTTCGCCCAAAGCAGTAATATTTGCTCAGGATTTGCTTGGAGACTGGATTAGTGATAGGACTAGAGTAAATGGCCTCAAGTTGTGCCAGGGGAGGTTCAGTTTGGAAATGAGGAGACATTTCTCCTCAGAAAGAGCAGTCAGGCATTAGGACGGGCTGCCCAGGGAGGTGGTGGGGTCACCGTCCCTGGGGGTGTTCAAGGAAAGGTTGGACCTGGTGCTTGGGAACGTGGTTTAGTGGGTGACATTGGTGGTAGGGCCAGATGATCTTGAAGGTCTTTTCCAACCTTAACAATTCTGTGATTGTATGACATCTAGATACTTTGTCAAGTAGCTCAAACCAAGGGAGAGGTTGCTAAAACAAGGGTTTTCCTGGACTCCTCAGCCGTGAAAGCCTCTAGGGTTATTACCACGCAAACAGCATCTCAGAATTCTGGATATTCGTCACAAAGTCCTGAGGCTAAACGCGGGCAGGATTCCCTACATTTCGGCTAACAAGCGAGGACCTTTTTATTCCGTAACTATAAGGAACGCGTAGGCGCCCGGCCCCTCACAGCGCCAACCCCCCCAAAATGGCGGCAGCACCGCCTGTGAGGCGGGCCGCTCCCGCGTCACGCGGCGAGGGAGTGTAAACAGGAAGCGGCCGCCCGGCCGGCCGGGGGCGTTGGGGACGGCCGGGGACCGTTGGTGCGGCCGCCATGAGCCGCGAGCCGCCGCCGGGGGAGGAGGAGGACGGGGCGCCGGGGGGAGAAGATGGCGGCGGCGAGAGCCGGGGCGGCGGCTGCTACCTGGCGCTGTGCGGCCGGCCCGTGCACTTCGAGAAGGCCAACCCCGTCAACTGCGTCTTCTTCGACGAGGCCAACAAGCAGGTGGGTGCGGCGGCGGGCCGCGGCTGGGCGGCGCGTCCTTTCCTGACGCCCTTTTAACTTATTTTTTCTCTGTTTTTCAAAATAATTTTTCTCCCCTAGTCTCTTGGTTTGGCGGCTCTGCCCCCGGCCGCCGCTCGCTGTGGTGCTCCTGTGGGGATTTGGCCGTCGGCACCTGCCGCGGCGCTGCGGGCCCGGGGGAATTTGGGAATTTCTTTTTCTAATCCCTTGTTATCGCCCTCCCTGTCGTAAGGGTGTTCTGGAGTTCCTCAGGGACAATGGACTGAGTTTTTCAATTCCTAAGCCTCCATATTCTCTCACGTAATAATGTTTGAAGCTTTTCTTGTGGCTCTTGACCAGCTGCTTCGCTTTACGTTTCTCAGCTTTCCTTCTTTTAAGTGTGCTAAATATCCCTGTGGGTTTCTGTACGGCTGGCTCAGTGTAGCTAAAAGGTCCTCAGTCTGTCCTGATGCTTGTATCGGCGTGGGTGCTGTTGGCTGTCTAATTCCTGTAACCATCCTGTAAGTTCGGTGTTCGCAGCTTTGAAATGTTCACGCTTTCTTCCCCATACAAATGGCACTGTTTGCCATCTGATGTATGGACGAGATCAGCATCAGATTTGAAGGGGGGGTGCAATATTTTTGTTGTGAACTTACTGCTGCTGTTCTGTATTCAAGATTATTGGGGTCCTTTTTCTCTATAAACCATTACACTTTATGTACATTTCAAGGGACAGTTGAAATATGAGTATGTAAGTGCGCTTGTCTGGAGGCACTGGATCATGATGTGGATGTGAGAAAGTGATCGAAATAAACTTATTTTCCATTGTAACTTTAATTCTATATCTTTTATTGCTAATCTAAAATTGTTTAATTTCCAGTGTGTATCTAAATCATCTCTGTCCAGCATTTCAATGACTCTCTCCCACATAAAGAGTCTTCTGAGAGCTTGTTCCTTCTTGTCTTGCACAAATTAAGAGAAAGTTGCCTTAATTTTCTATCTACATCAATGTTAAAAGTATTTTAAAATTGGTTTTTATCATTCTGGTAAGACTATGGACTTGCTTGCAGTTTATAGCCTTGAAACCTGTATTCCTGCATGGGCGTACTGCACCATCAGCATGGTTTATATTATGAAACAGTATATCGTTATGTCATTATTCCAAGACCTGACCTGTGTGTTTACTGCTTCTACAGGTACAACTATAACAATAAGGCATCTGCTTTTTTTTTTTTTTTAAGCCAGTTGAAGTTTGTACAGCATGGTTTTTTTATCTTAATGTTACCTTGTTTTAGTTGACAAGCAGTATGCATCAAGCAGATTATACACAAATGTGTAAGCAGTTGTGCTAAAGACATCCTTTGGTTGCTAGTGCAAGTCAGCTGACACTTCTTAGGTACAGGCAAAACTGCAGATTACTATTAACCTATTCCTATCTAGTAACATGTTCTGACAAGATCAGCTTTCTGGGTCAGTGAGTTGCATCTTATCCCTTCCCAGTCCCCAAGCTGTTTTCCTTAAACAATGACCTACTCTTAAGTAAATTTTTTTTTTTTTACTAATACTTGAATTATGTAAGTAAGAATATACAAAACAAAAACGTTTATACAAACAGCTTCTGTTTTTTCTTGCCCAGCAGTTCAGAAAATGCCTACAGTATTGTGTAGGTACCTTTGTAAACTTGGAGCTCCAGAGAAAATAATTGATTTGTCCTTTTGTAATAGGTTTTTGCTGTTCGATCTGGTGGAGCTACAGGAGTTGTTGTTAAAGGCTTGGAGGACAGAAATCCCATTTCATTCAGGTAAGGCACCTTCACTTTTGTTGTCTTGGAATAGTGTTCTGCGGTCTTAAATTATGTGGTACTTCCTCTCGATCTGCTGTGTTTCCAGCATAAAACTCACAAGTACTTGTGATTGTCTATTTTGTTCTTAACAATAATCTTGTAATTAATATGGTATGCTTTTCTCTCATGAATCTGTAGTCTTCTGAAAAAAATAAAGCTGTGGATTTTTCTGTAACAACAATATTTCATTAAAACATGTTGTAAATGTGAGAGATTATGGGGATTCAAGCTTGTGATTCTTACAGCAGCTGTGACTTTTCCAAGGATGTGGTTTAGCAAGTTAAACAAAATGAGGTAAACCTAAACGTGCAGAGAACCGTAACTTCTCTGAATTTCTGCCAGAGATTCAAGCATCTTATTTCAGACTTGTGGATTTCTTGTTTTTTTTGTTTCTTTTTTAAATTTGATTTGGTTTCTTTTATCTTCTTGTTGAAAGTCATCCTCGCCACCTTCCCCCAGAATCTTTCAGCAGCATTTTCAATGAAACTGCTCTATTTTCAGAAAACTATTTTATAAATGCCTCTGTTGAAAGTGATGACTCTCTGTACTCTGCTGTGTATATGTTAGGAAGTAGCCTTTTACTCAAAGGCTACTTAAACCCAGGTACGGAAGAAGCAATTTGTTTACTGTGCTGTTAACCTCATTCCCACTTTAACCTCAGAAATTCTTCTAGAGGATGAATCTTAGTGGGGAATTGAGTAGACTTGTGTCTTATTAGCAGTAGTCCTGGTGGTAAAGGAGCTGATCAGAGGATGTCAGTGAGTATTACAGAACTCCAGAAGCGCTGGGACAGAGCTGAGATTGCAGGTTTGAATAGTTCTGCAGTCTTTCAATTCCCCATCATAGGCCAGCAGAGCGGAGCAGCTCTAGTAACTTCAGGTGCTAGTTTGTGCAATCTTAGCCGTGTTTTTGTCATGGATGTGTTCAGTACTTCTGAAGAGTGAACTGCTGTTATCTCGCCAACTTCTGAATCCTGTATGTGTCCAGCAACTCTCCGAAGTTATGTTCAAAAGTATTTGCATTACACTTTTCTCTCTTCTCCGTGTTTTGAGGGTGTATTACAGAATTCTATAGCAAACTATTTTAGACGATGTTCACGTAACTTCTTTTTCTTCCTATATAGAATGGAAGACAAGGGTGAAGTAAAATGCATCAAGTTTTCCTTAGGAAACAAGATACTGGCTGTGCAGAGAACATCGAAAAGCGTGGTAAGACTCCTACGCCCTGCAGACAGGAAGGGAATTGGAGCTGAAGCTCTAGTACTTAAGAGTACCAGAGTAGAAGCCTCTGAGGTTAAAGTTTGAGAGTTCTGGTGACTGTCAACAGCTGTAGTGAAATTTACTCTCACCCTGAGAGGCTGAGCAGCTGCAAGGCAACGTTGTTGCTTTGTGGGTATCATCCTTTAAGAAAGGTGAAGGGGTGGAGCTGTTTCCTATGAAGAAGTGAAGTAGAATATAGTAAATCAAGCTTATTTCTATGTATCTCATCCAAAATAACTTGATCGGCTAATAACTGTTCTCTTCTACCTGTAGTATTCTGTGCTTCATACTTGCTGATGTGCTTCATGTGTGTCGTTGCAGGATTTCTTGAATTTTATTCCAGACAGCCCTCAGCTAGAATATACACAGGAATGTAAGGTAAATAAATGTTCAAAGCTTGTAGGTAAAACTCTAATGTTACTTACGCTGGTGGCCTCCACTCTACAAGAGAACTAATTGAGATACCAAAAAAAAAAATCACTTCCAAAACACTAATGTGATGTAAGAGATAGGTAGTTGCTACTGTCTATCTGAATTGAGGTAAATTAACAGGTATTAACAATGCCACAAAAAACCACTACAACCCTTCCTGGTTCAGTCACTCTAATCCAGTCTTAGAAGGAACTGGAAATGCTGTGAAAGCAACAAATGTCAAGGTTTGGGGAGGAGAAGAGACCAAGAGCTTTTTTTTTTTTTAAGTAATTATACTAATGTCAGAAATGTTAATTTGGATGTTTTGCCCTAATTTTACTGATCAGTGATAGAGTACGCAAACTACTGACAGCTTACTGTCTGGTATTTTTAAACAACCCTTCTCATTTCTTGATGATCAGTGTATGAGAAACAGCTATTATTGTCCCTGGTACTTTCCAATCGTTAATTAAGAGAAAATACAATGTGGGGTAATAGAATGCTAAAGTACATTTTTAAACATTGGGATTTGCAAAGATTCCTTTATTCCCATGGGCTTTAAAGCTGAAGCACACTCTGCTTCAATATTGAGGATTATGCATTTGAGTAAAGCGTTATAGCAAGGATTTATGATAGAGTTCTGAGTGTAGTCATGGGAAATCTTAGTTCTTTGTTTCTGTCGATGGAAGGAACAGGCTTTTCTTGCCAAGAATTATTTGAATTGGCAGTATGGTTTGAACCTGAAGAACTTGGTTGTCTTTGGGGGAGAAGAAAAATTGACTCTGTAATAAACTTGTAAATTTTACATGCTACCAGAAGTTGAAGTCACACAGTAGTTATGTTCATACATGGTTTTGGGAGTCTTCGACAAAAGCAGCTCATGTATATTGGGCGTCCAGCTGCCAAGTGCATGAACTCCAGTGACTGGATAACTAAATGGCCTTTGATCTCACATTCTTCATTTAATAATATTAGCTTATCTGAATAGCTACTTTTTCCAAGTAAAAGTTCTTGTTTGCTTGTTTGTTAAAAGACCAAGAATGCCAATATTCTAGGATTCTGCTGGACAAGTTCAACAGAAATCGTCTTCATCACAGATCAAGGAATTGAATTCTATCAGGTAATGCAAACAACTCCTGTAGGTTAGACGCATTTAGAAATTAGAAAATCTTAATTTCTTCCAGTATCTTTGAATTATTTTCTTCTAGCTTTCAAATTGAGAAAATGCTCTTTTAAAAAGTACCTCTCTTTTGTTTAGACTACTTTAAGGTAAATACTTTTTTTTTCAGAGTGAGGGAAGTGTAACAGGTAATGTAGTGCATCTAACAAAGATCCTCTATAAAGGAGTTCCGAATTAAATACTGAGAACTCAAGATTGACGTGCTCTTGGCTAGTATAGAAATGAGTTTGTAAATTTAATGTGAAATATTACTTCATGCAGAACAAATCAGCATTTTGGACTAGATCTTCAGAAGTCCCTTTCAACCTCTGCCATTCTGTGATTTAAGGAAGATGTGTGCATGCTTCAAATGCAGTGAAGAGCAAATGTTGATTAAGATAGCGATACCCTTCTGCAAATTGGTAGCTTCCTCTTACATTGGTCAATTAATTGTCTGAACTAGTCTGTGTGATTTTCTTAATTACCTTTGCACATGTTTTTGGAGAAATCTAAAGAATAAACAGCCCTTTCTGACATCGGTGATGAGGGGTATTATAAACTTTCTCCAAAGCTGTGTGCCATTTATGCTGTTGGAATCCTGATATTTATATATAATGGTAATATCTCATGTTTCCAGGTATTACCAGAGAAACGAAGTTTAAAACTTCTGAAGAATCAGAATATCAATGTCAACTGGTATATGTATTGTCCAGAGAGCTCTGTTATTCTTCTGTCAACCACTGTCCTTGGCAATGTCCTGCAGCCATTCTATTTCAAGGTAAAGGACTATGTTCCACACTTTTTTTCATGTTGAGAGCTTGCTTTTTTTTAGGTTGCTACTTCAGTCAAGCATTCTGTTTCTTTTCCTGGATTTCTTCCAAGAGGTGCATGTTTACATCTTTACATGACAATAAGCAAAGAACAAAGTAAAATCTGTAAGCTAGATCCTTGGCAACAGCTTAAAATTAATTCACTTTTTCCTTATGTCCCTACTTTGGAAAGAAGTGTACTGAGTTAATGTTGGGCAGTTCCCCTTGAGAAAGGGGAACAGAAAATCAGTGACAGTATCAGTGACACAGTACTCGACAACTTAAGTATCTTTCAAGATCTCTTTTTCATTTATGTAAAGGTTTTATTTCTATGTGGGCATTTGAACTCTCTAGCATTATAAACTAAAAATAAGGGCCTTTCACTTACGATTGTAACTATATCCTTCTACATGCGAGTGGATGAACTTGAAAAAGAAAAGAAAAACTTAGTGCCTAAGAAACAGTTATTGTTCCAAGCATGAGAGGGCTAGGTATACCTTATTTATTTTTCTTGGTGCCCTTCCCTGTGGACAACAGTAAAGGTTCTGGTGAGAGTATTTCTCTTTATGGCTTGGAAAAACACTACAGTGAAAATTAGAATTCGCTATAAGTTAATTGTACAGTAAGATGATTTAGGAAAAAATGAGGAACAGAACTACTGGCTTCATCTTGCTCCTTTTAAGGGCTTACACATTGCTCTGGTAGTCTAAGGGAGCATACTTAAAAAGAAGCATATTCAGATGGTTTTCTTGGTTTGGGTTGATCTCACATAGGGTCTTTACTGGATCCTGAAGTAATATCCTCGTGGGTGTCTAGGTAGAACGTACTCTCACTGCTTCCTTTGTGAGGACTTCAATTGTGCTTCACTCTCCTTCATATTTTGTGTCAAGTTGTAGCTAAATAACTCTCATTTTGTATTCAGAAAGTATTTATAAAGATTTCCTGAGAAAAGTACTGTGCTAAAATAATCTCTTGAAAATAAAGCTCTAGCAAAGAAGAAATTTCTGTAGTATTTGCATATCACACTCAAGAACAAGTTAATGAGCATGGTAAGCGAAACTCGGTAGAAGTTTCAGCAGCTTTGAAAATTTGTTTAAATTCCATGCAAAAAGAGGAAGAGAGGAGGAAATCTCGAGTGGGGGAAAAATGGTATGCACTCAGTTTAATGCAGATTCTGGAGTTAGTAGGAACAAAAAGAGACTGTGACTGATAGGAATTACTGATATTTTTCCCCTTCTCAGTAAGCTGTTATTTAAGAGTTGGAGCACATCTTTCACTGTGAAAGAGGAATTTGAGAGAACTTATGTTTGAGATCTCCAAGCCATTTTCATTGGGATTTGCATACAAATTTGTGTTGGCTTAGCTAAGACTGAAATGTTTTGCTAGCTGAAGCTGATGTTATAATATCAGGATGATATTATGATATCTTAGGTATTTGTTTAGGATCCCAGTAGAAAGGTGTCAGTCATCTTTCCAGCTATCATCATTCTTCTCCTCATGGGGGTGCTATTCATCTAACCTTTGACTAATGCATAGTCAAGGCCGCCTTCCAGTTTCAAGTCTTAATGTTGGATTGCTGCTTTTTGTTGTTGTTTCTGTTTAACAGAGTGGAACAATGTCAAAACTATCAAAATTTGAAATTGAGTTACCTGCAGCACCCAAGTCCTCCAAGCTCAGCCTTTCTGAAAGAGATATTGCCATGGCTACAATGTATGTATCTGACTAATCAAGCCTTTTCTTTCCTTGGAAAAGTCTGAGAGTTTGGGGATGCTCTTGTTTGCACTTGTGGTTGCACTTGTTTCTTGTTTTAGCAGTACTCCTGCTTTAAAGGGCTTTAAAGTGCTTCGGTTACTGCTTTGAACAAAGAGTCTAAACAACTCTCCTGAGGCAGGGTGGGGACGAGATGCAAACTGAGGAATCTTACATGAAATTCTTCTTGATTAGTCCAGACATCTTGAGAATATTTTATCTTTGAGTTGATCTGCTGATAGAGTTAGTCTTATGTCTAATTTGCATGTGTGTAGACTGTGTTGTGATTTACCAAGTGTTGTTTCAGTCTCTCACTTTTAATTGGTCGTTTGACTTAGGTAATCTCATCTCTGTTCTTCTAGGATAAAACATGGTTCTAACAGGACGTTAGAGTAAGACAGCTTTATGCCTTTGTTTCAGAAAGGATGTCGTAGGTCTCATTTCCTTCCCAGCTCTTTGTTGTCAAATGATGTTTTAATCCTGTTGTCTCATTAGATACGGGCAGCTTTACGTCCTCTATTTGAGGCATCACTCAAGGACTTCCAATAGTACAGGAGCAGAAGTAGTCCTCTATCACTTGCCAAGGTAAGAGCAGAATAAAGAACTTTTGTAACACTTCATGTGTGTAAGAGACTTCTGCTTTTCTGTTTTGGATAGGCGTACTGACCAGCTGTTCTCTATTTCCGTAGAGAGGGCTCCTGTAAGAAGACGCACATTTTAAAGCTCAACAGAACTGGAAAGTTTGCACTAAATGTTGTGGATAACTTGGTGGTAGTACATCATCAGGATACTGAGGTCTGAGTTGTTTATGTTTTCTTGTCTTAACTTTCAAAAGTTGGACATTTTCATAACTATACACGTTAGCTTTAGAAAACATTTGTGTGTTCTTAGCATTGCTGAAAGCCAGAGTATTTGCAGGGAAGAAACAAAAACACCATAAAGGTGAAAGATTCAAACTTACCCTTGACCTTGATGGATATAGCACTTCATCGTTTTTTTTTTCTAATGCCTCTTTTTGTGTCCCTTTTTTTAGTATTATTTTACTGTGCTATTCTGCTGCACTGTGTAGGTTTTTAAGGCATTGTGGAGAGGTAGAGCTAACTTGGGTACTGAATTATTAATCATGGGAACTTCTTGTATCACAAAAATGTGAATGATCAGTTTCTATGACCAAAAATTTTTGTTTGAAAAGCCAGGTTTCTGAAAACTTACAGGAACACACATAATCTTATGCACATGATAGTGTGGGTAAAATTTATTTGACTGTAGTCACAGTAGCAAGGCTTGGTCAGTAGGAAAGCTGAAGTGGTACTTTGCTTTTTACATGTGGAAAGGCTTTTGTTTCTCCTGCTGGGCAGCTTTGAGAACTGGGTCAGTATATCTTGTTAGGCTGGTTAGTGGATGTTTCAGTCGTAATTCATATTAATGCTACGTGTTAACATTCAACCCAGAGCCCTTATAGCCTGACTGAAATGCTGGGGAATAAATACGACTGTATGAACACACACAAAACAAATACCACACTGAGTAGGGTAGCTGCCAAGTCATGTCTCGTTGGTGCTGGCAGTGAAGCAAATTTCCACCATGTGAGATTTTCACTACGAATGTTGTACATACAGGGTGAAAATGTTAGTAAACTCTGTATTTAACAAGACTGAAGGGTATGAGTATGAGGATATCATAGGTGGCTGCAGAATTTTTCTCAATTTCTAGAGTCCATAACTAAGCAGTGAATTTGACATGATGTTATTATGCAGAACACAAGATGGAAATCAGACTCATTAAGGTTAGAAAATACCTCCAAGACCATGTGGTCCAACCATCCCCCTACCACCAATGTCACCCACTAAACCATGTCCCTAAGCACCACATCCAGCCTCTCCTTACACACCCCCAGGGATGGTGGCTCCACCACTTCCCTGGGCAACCTGTTCCGAAAAGTGACCTGAATACATGTTAAATGGGTGGGAATTTGTATTTTGTGAAAACTAATTTCTCTTGTCAATTTCAGACTTCAGTCATATTTGACATCAAGCTAAAAGGAGAATTTGATGGGTCTACTACCATCCATCAGTTTGTACTTCCACCTCGATCAATACAACCCTATCAAATACCTGTAGCAGGTAGCACTATTACACTATATAATAAACACTCTAACCTATTATCGGGGTTGTCTAAATGCAACAGTTGGCATACCAGAGTGCTTCAGCCTACTGATACTTCCATTATACATAGTGAGGAAGGAGAAGGTGAGGGGAGAAAGAATATAGCAAGGAACTGATAAGAAATTCTTGTCCTGAATTCATGCTTCTGACAGAAGAGTAAAAGATGCTATTTAAGCTGTACACTTGCTATAATGCTTTGAAGTGTTAAAAGCAAAGATCTTTCAAATTTTATTTATTTTGTTATACACATTATTTGTATGCCCTGTCCTTTCCCCATTGACCACAGCTATAAAAGCTGGTGTGTACTCCAAAGCACTTAATGCTTCTCTGGCTTAAGTCATGACTATTTAATTTTCTGGGCCACATCATGAGCCTGAAAGACAGTCCAGGCTTAGAGTCAAGTTTAGGATCAGCTTAGCATCAATACTAAAGATGATTTTAGATTTTTCTTTCTGGCTTTTTGTAATAAAAGTGTAGCAGATAATTTTCCAGCTTCAAAGTTAATTGTTTGCTAATAGATAGAATTAATCTGAGCATAGTTCTCTATGGCAAAACGGTGTGGCACTCTCTACAGAAGAAAAACTCTTCTTAGGGATGATTGCACCTTAAAAACTCTTTGACAACAAAATTTTGAAGTCACTAATAGAAAGTATGTGATAAATCTGTGGGTAAAGGTTACTACCAGAAGGTACAAACCTACATTGCTTTTAAAGGAACGAAAGTGATTACATGTAAATAAAGGAAGTAGGAGACAATGCATTTGGAGTCACAGTATTAGAGATGGAATGCTTCAGCATGCATGACTTCCTACATGCCGGGTTTCCTTTCCTACACTGTCAGTTTTCCTTATAGATGATCTAGTTACACAACTGCATGTAACTTTTTTTGTTTTGCCTGCTTGCTCTAGGACTGCTAGAATGTTACAACCTATACTGCCTTTTCAGTGTGAGCTTGTGGTTTGTGTTTTGTTAGCACAGGAGCTGCCAGACTACCGTTGTTCTTCAGCTGATGTTAATTTTTCTGCAGGTCCAGCCTCTGTAACAAGTCAGTCTCCTGTTCCGTGTAAACTCTGTATCCTTTAAGTGCTCCTAAAATGCCAGACTCTTATGTACCAAGCATGGAAAAAGCTAACATGATAGCCTGACTCACTAAATCTGGCTTTAGCTCATTTACCACTTCAAGAGGAAATAGTATGCTTCACAAGAGCCTTTACTACTTTTACAGAGCTATAAATAAGGGATGCCAGTGTAATGCATTAGTATTTCTCAGTCATTTGAGATACTTGTGTGAAATTACTGGATAGATACACCATGAAACCAGATAAACATCCAAGGCTGTGTTTCAAGATCTTGCAAGAGAGAGGCTGTGCCAGTGAATGCAAGTATGTTAACTCATTCTGCTTCAGTACAATTATGTGAATATAGTAGCAACAGTCTAGAATCAATGCTAAGATGGGTGTTAAGCTTTAACATTTAGATTCATCTTCGTGGATTGTCTTTCAACCTGATATTATCATCAGTGCAAGTGAAGGTGAGCAGTGAGCTGTTTGACTACGCTAATCTTTGTAAAATGGTGGCTTGTTGGTGTGGTTTAACTTCAGTAGGCAGCTAAGTACCACCCCGCTGCTTGCTCCCCAGGGGGGAGAAGAGAATCAGAAAGACAGAAGTGAGAAAACTTGTGGGTTGAGATTCAGTTCAGTAGGTAAACCAAAGCTGCACATGCAATCTGAGCAAAATAAGGAATTAGTTTTCTACTACTCCATTTTTTAAGAAAGCGGGGCTTCAGCACATATAACAGTTACTTGGGAAAACAAAGGCCACACCTCAGTCCCCTCTTGCTTTCCCTCCAGCATTTATGGTTGAGCATGAAATATGTTACATGATAGCCCCTTGGTCGGTTTGGGCCATCTGCCCTGCCTGTATCCCCTCCCAGCTTCTTGTGCACCTCTAGCCTCCCTGCTGACAGTGCAGCTTGAGAAGCAGAAAAGACCTTGACTGTGTAGACACTACTCAGCAAGAACCAAAACATGTTATCGATCAGTGTTACTTTCATCACAAATCCAGAACATATCTCATAGGGTATTACCAAGAAAACTAACTCTCCTACTCAACACCAGTAACTACTTTATACCTTCAGCGCACAAAGCAGCTTGAAACAGTGGTTAGCAGATGTACCTAGTAAGATGACTACTCTTAACAGTACCAACTGGGGATGAGCATTTCCTTTAAAAATCCTGCCAGGGTTATGCTGCTCTAAGCCACGTTTGGGAAAGCAAATTGTGATCTGTGTTGTCCTTTGAGGTATAGTTTAGATATCCCTGTTTTCTAAAGCAATTCAGTTTATTTTATTCCTTCAATTCAAGGTTACCTCTGGAATCTCCAAGTGAAACTTGAGCCTGTAGTTAACCTCTTGCTTGATAAAGGAAGACTAATGGATTTCCTTCTTCAAAGGAAAGAATGCAAAATGGTTATCCTAGCTGTGTGCTCTCAAAGTAAGTTTAAGTGCTTTGTCTATATTGAAAGTGCAACACTGCCTCCTCAAATACTTGTACAAGTTAGCTGGACTGGTCTTAGATTTGAGATCACCTCTGAAACAAGCTTTGTCATATGAAGTGTCAGTCACCCCTCTGAATGAATTAACAGCATGAAATAATTCAGCTTTCTGCTACCCCCCTTTAGTTAAAATGCATCTGACATTAAAGACACATTTTCAGTTAAGTTTAGCATACAGCTTAGAGATCATCCTTTTCAAGGTAGCTTTAAAGCCCTTGTTGTTTCTCCTCATAGTTTTTTTTTTTTTATATCTTTTCAGTGCTCAGTGAGCCAGGAAGGGGATCACTGCCTGTGATTGCAACTGTTTTTGACAAACTGAATCACGAATATAAGAAGTACTTGGAAGCTGAGCAAAGCTATACTATGGTAAACCATGTTAGCTATAGCAGCTTGTAGGCAGGGTAACACTATTTGAATTTCAAGTTGCATTATGTGGCAGAGGCCAAATACCTGTTCTTTACTTAGGAATGTCAGGTTCCCCCCAAGGTCAGTCCCTTGCAGTCCTCAAACTCACAGAAGAAAGGTGTGTGCAACACGCAATTCTTTCCCTACTTGCGGATGACAGCTTTATTCAGCACTCTGCTGTGGAAGATCACAGAAGGGGTTGGAAGGGACATCGAAGATCATCTGAACGCTCTATCTGACCCCCCTCTTCCAGGGGTACCTACCATTTTGGGGCTGCCCAAAGCCCCATCCCAGCTGGCATTGAACGCTTCCAGAGGTGCTGCATAGTTCATCTCCAGTAAGACAACTAACATACCCTCATACTTGAGAAAGAAAGAGGGTAGAAGTTCAAAAAGCAGCTTTGAAGCCGTAATTATTGCAGTAGTTCCAGACCACTGATTTCACAGCATGCTATACTACTGCACAACCTCTGGAACACTGTTGCATGTCAGAACTACTGACAATCTAGCATGTTCTGCTCTTGTAGCACAGTCACATACAAAATTTCTGTTAAGGGGGTGGGCCTGCCTCAATGTCATATGCCCATTTATCTCCTGGCTGTAAGATACATAAGTAGCAGCTACTTTTGTTTTCAATTTCAATATGAAAGCCCCCAGTGAACAGAATGCATCCAGTGTAACTCAACCACAGATGTGAGTTTGCTCAACAAAATGTTTTCAACAGGGACCTATAAACAGTCTGTCTAGACAAGTTTTAACTAAAACTGTACTACAAGACTACACTATTCTTAAAGGGTTTCTCCTTGTAGGTGGTAGAAGCAGGCCAGAGTAGAAGTAACCCGCTTCTGAAACGTCCAGTCCGCACTCAAGCAGTTATTGACCAGTCTGACATGTACACCCATGTTTTATCCGTATTTACAGAGAAGAAGGTAAGTTAAGTGATAGGTTTACTGTGAGCCTACTGCTGAACTGAGCTGACTACTTGAAGTAGCAAGCAGGAGGCTTTCTTTATTTCTGTCAGGATTAAAACATCTTGTTTCTCCGTTTGTGTGGTCTTAACTTGTCACTAGAAGGGAAAGCGAGGGAAGGGCTACCTAATACTTTTTTCTTGTCTAGGAAGCACCTCACAAGTTCACTATAGCAGTCCTGATGGAATACATTCGCTCTCTCAACCAGTTCCAGATTGCAGTTCAGGTAAAGCACTTAAATGCATGAAGCACCAACTATACCGCCTCACTCCATCACGTTACATGGAATGTCAAAACATTCTTAGCTATGTGTGTGAGTTCTGTCCACTACCACCTTCTACATCTAAAAACCAGTATTGAGACATGCCTTTGATGGTGGGCTTCTTGTATTTACAGCACTATTTGTATGAGCTGGTCATCAAAACCCTAGTTCAACACAACTTGTTCTACATGCTCCATCAGTTTCTTCAGTACCATGTGCTCAGTGACTCAAAGCCTCTGGTACGTAAGGCAAATTGCTTCAATAAACTAGTGATAGAGGTGGGATGTCTTCAGACTTCCACAGTTATTTCTACTTTTGCCCTAGGCTTGTCTGTTACTGTCCCTGGAAAGCATTTACCCTCCTGCACATCAGCTCTCTCTGGACATGTTAAAAGTAAGCATTTCAAACTGCGGTATCTGTGTCACATTAGGGTTAGATTTGTCAAACAGCTTACCTGACCAAGCTTGAAGTGATTAGCTAGCATCTAAACCATTTCTTAGGAACATACTCTTACAGCTGTGATTGATTTCAGAGGCTTTCCACTGCAAATGATGAAATAGTGGAAGTTCTGTTGTCCAAACACCAAGTTCTGGCTGCCTTGAGATTCATCAGGGGTATTGGAGGACATGACAGTATTTCAGCCCGCAAATTCCTTGATGCAGCAAAACAAGCAGATGATGACATGCTTTTCTACACTATATTCAGATTCTTTGAACAAAGAAATCAGCGATTACGAGGAAACCCTAGTTTCACACCAGGTAAGCAATAAGCAGTTAAACACAGATGATTTGTTGTACAAACAGAACTAAGACTTGTTCCACTTACAGGCTAACATGCACTGGGTTCTGTCTTAGGATACAGACTCAGCTGGAGTGTATTTTAGTCTTACCTTGAAGCATACTTCCAAAGTTAACTAGGCTTACCCCTTTATATATATTGCACGCAGAGTAAAGCAACTCCAAGACAAACAGGAACTCTCAGATGAAGGTAACTTGTTTGGCTAGCAGTTGCCTGCATCACTTAATTTATTAAAGCTGGTACCTCCACTCACTATTTTCTCCTGAAGCCACAAACTGGATCAAGATACAGCCTTTGAGTTCAGTTCAAAGCTCAAGGCCTGTTTTGCGCTACAGTTCCTCTCATTTTAAAACCCAAGCCAAACTCCTTGTACCAACAACCTGTTAGTCACTAGGTAGTCCAAAGGCTCAGAATCCCACTTCAGGATCTTAAATCTGGAGCATAGAGAACTTGAATGGGTGCAAGGCCCTGGTCAGATAGGGGAACTAGATCAAACACCTGCTTTTACTGCAACACAATTTGTCACAGGACTGGAAATACCTTAAAACATTCCACTGCTTTGAAGTTGTTAAAACTTTTTCAACTCTAATGCATCAAAGATGTAAATTAGTACTTAACTGAAGTAAATTAAACTACACTATCTTGCTTCTCAGTTCCTCAGTTTCAATGTTAACAAACTTTTATTTTGCCCACTTAGGTGAGCACTGTGAAGAACATGTCACCTTCTTCAAACAAGTATTTGGAGAACAAGCTCTCATGAAGCCCACAACGTTCTGAAAATACTCTTCCCACTGGAATGTATAAACTTAATTTATTACATTTAAGTAGATTTTTGAACTACAAAATTGCTATTTTATAATAAAGTATATACAAGACATTTTGGCAAATAGTACTAAAAATATTACAACTTGTGATGGCTTCCCCCTTAAAAATAGAGACAAAAATTGCATTGACCTGCATTTAAAATTAGTGTCAGTGGTTTAGCAGTCCATTCTCATACACATCACCTCAGTTTCGTTGACAAAAAAGCTATTCAACTTGCAATGCAGCTGGTTTAGGTTTCTAGAAGAAAGATGCAACCTCTTGAAAACAGAAGTGTTTTAGTAACTTAACATATCTACTTTTAGTAATACTGTTACATGAGCCCCACGTAGCATTTCCTGAGTTTGAAGCCATGTCCAAAGCTGCAGTTGCTATCTTCTAGCTGAATCTGTGCAGGAGTCGAGTCAGTGGTGGTTACAGTGATAGTCATAGAACACTGCTGCGCTTCAGTTCTTAACAAGAGGTGGGCCTAGGCCACAGTTCATAGAATCCACTGAGCACTGTTAAAAACTAGAAGTAGAGGAGTCTCTCTCGTTCTGTACCTCTGGACCTCTCCTGTGCAGCGTGAGTTTTAGCTTTATTTACCGATGGGCCTGAATAAGAGAAAAGAGCATTATTGCAAAGTCTCGTCATTACAGCACATCAGTCAGCAGCTGTCAACAAGAACCACTATCGGGTTTCCTAGGTCCAGCTTAACACTGAAGAGTCTTCAGGTACGCCTTCAGCTGTCAAAAGCTGCCAGCAGCAGCAGCAGCAAGGACAATAGCTTTTAAATCTTCGTACTTGACTTGCTAAGGGGGTGTTAAGAACGTGTATGCTTTGAGTTTCCTGACTGAAGGAGGACAGCCCTTAGACCATTCAGCTTGCACAGTGAGATCACTTTTGCGCATGCAGGAACCACATCCCACAGCAGGATTGTTGTACCCATGGCCATGTCCCCATGTTTGGAGACATGCTACTGGCCATTGTGCCACATGGGCCTAGGCAGACACCTCCGTTAAGAATGGCACAGTGCAACCGTGCTGGACAGGCTGAGCACACCTGTAACAGTGAGCTTGCACTGCCAACCCTCTTCTTCCAAGGGATCTGGCTACTTGCATGATGGAGAGGCAAATTTAAGTGTTTTTTTCATTTTCTAAGTTTGTAATTTTTTTTCCTATTAACATAGGAAAAGATATCTACAGGCAGCTAAGCTTTTTTTTGGTTTATGTGCGTTTTAAAGCGGACTCATATCTTACCTATGTAACTAAGCAGAACTGGAAGAAATATTAGTCCATGTGTTGCTCCCAGAAGAACCATAGCTAGATACATCCTGAAGTAGAATATCTTGAAGATCTGAGATTTGGAAAAAGCCAGTACTACAATTCCTCCAAATTTAGTCAGTGTGATTCCACTGAAGACCTGTCAATTAAGAAGTGGTTTTCTTAAGTAGAGTTTCATGTTCTAACTACTTAGCATTTGCTGAAAATGCTTATGTAATCTGAAGCTCCTAGATGTAGCACACCAGCTTCCCTATTACTCCTTAGAACCCAAACCAACCTACTAGACCTACTCAAGAGAAGAGTTCCCCTTTTAGTCCTACTTGACACTACAGGCCAGGCTCAGTATGATAAAAATATACACCGATCTGTACAGCCAAACAATTTTAGTTTGATTTTGACGTCAGGCAGATCCATACATATGCTAAAGAAAGACATTACTTGGAGTAACTTACATTTCAATAAAGTTCCTTTCCTGGGTGGTCAAGTACATCTAGCACTGGAACAGTCTGTTCCGCTCCCCACCCCCCCAGCTTGCTCATCTGAATTACAGTGAGATGACAGTACTGCCCGAGTACTGAGCTCTGCTTTGTTCGCAAGGCTCCAGCACGCTCCCGTATTCAGGACTTTTCCAAGTTACCTCTGAGCATTTGGAAGAGAGAAGCGCTTAAACCTTAATGAGACAATTCAATTAATTGGAACTACTGGTTCAGCTAAAGCTTTTAGCTCTGTTCTCGACTACTAGGTAGTATTAATATCAGGCTAATATGAAGTTAATGAAGTCCTGATCATCCCTATTGCTGGTAGAAGCCTAGGTTGATCTTTAAGAATTTTGATTAGTCATTTCCTCCCCATCCCCCCCACCCCTTCCTCAGCCCCCACCCCCAAGCAAGGCCATCCTGGGGCCATCCTATTCATCCTATATATAACTTAAGGATGTTGATACAGTCTATAGTTCCAACTTGGCTACTCGTTTTTCCCCAGTACAGTAGGTAGATGCTTACTGAACTGCCCATGTGAGACAGAGCTTCTTCTGCACGCTCTACTCTACTGCCCTTAGTACTAATAGTGAATGCTCTTGTGACGTGACTGCAAAATTCCACAGCAATACCACAGCTCTAGATAGAAAAAGAAAACATGCGTAAGTGTCATTTAGATCAGCATTTTGATGGTAAGGTCTCTACTCAGAACTCTACACAGGCTAGAAAATTTCTACTTGTGATCCGTTACCAGTCATTGGAAAAGTGTCATTGCAAGTTACAGGTTCAGCATTAACTTGTCACTAGAGGCTTTTGAGTACTGTATGGCATTTTGTCTGTTTAGTAGTGACTGGTGATAATCTGATTAAACAAGAATCAGAATAGGGAATGGTGTTAGAGGACAAGAGTTTCTTGGTGTTGCAGGAAGCTGACTTCAATACAGCGTGTGTATGCAGCAATCACTTAACACTGAAATCAGTTTCTAGACACTAGCTACAATAGCACAGCTTTAGAACAACACCAAGTTACACACAGATTTTATACCATAGGTCAGCTGAATTTAACGCTTCATTTAAGCAGGCTTATTAAGATGAAATTCATCATTTACAACATTAAACATCTTGGAAATCCTTTACTTATGCAGCAGGTAGACTTTCATGAATATATATGCCTCGTTGTAGCATGGGGCAATGGTTTATTTTCTCGTAACATTCTCAGACCTGCCACAAACCTCTGGAAAACAAGGTTAACCAGCGCATTGGCAGCACTCAGCTGTTAGTAGCTAAGATCTACAGCGTTTCGCCAGGGCTTTCACTGCCCATGTTTTCACCCATTTATGCAGGAACAATACTGATGCAAGCACATCATAGATCTCTGCAGAACATGAATACAGCAGAAGCCTCAACATTAAGTTTAGGCATGAACAACATCAGGTGACAGCACCTAGCCTAAGTAGTAACACAGCTATTGCCACAGAACAGAAGCCATCTATTTTACACTTCAATTGCTGTATTTTAGCTGTACTAGTTTTATTCTGACAAACTAGTTCTATTTTCTATACACCATCTAGAAGTATTAAGATAATTCTACTACTATTGTTCAAGTGTCTGACAGTTTTGTAGAAAAAGACTACTTAGTGTCATGAATGACACACTAAACTGTTCAATACTTGGAAAGAGAAGCAGACAAATGTCTCGTTAACTCACCATAACAAGATTTACTAGTGAAACTGCATTCAAGCTGATGCCCCAGAGCCACATCACTCCAAACATGTTGACGATTATCATAGCAATAGTTACTGAAACCAGAACAGCAGCCCATACTTCAAATCCAAGCAGCACAGTTGTCACCAAAAATATTGATCCCAAGGAGATGCAGAGGTTAAAGATAGCATCATCCACAATTGTCAGATACTGTTCATAGAAGACATAAAATACACTGTGGAAAGAGCAGATGTTGTGATTAGCCATCCTACTTGCCAGGAACACAGCTGGTCCTGCAGAAAGCCACAGTTTTTTTCCATTAGAAGGTGAGTCTGAACTTCAGAACAGTTCCCCCTCTATTCAGCCCCCGATAGGTAATAGCTCCGCTTTAGTAACTGTATTTAAATGCAGTAAGAGAGAATGTTTGAACAAAGCTGCTTAGGGTGATGAGTATCTACTGTCATTTGCCATTTATATAGAAGTCTGGAGACTAGAACTAGCCTTGAAGAAAGATCAGCTAGCTGGAGCTAACAAAGCTGCATGATCTATGTGCTTTACCTAGTGAAAACTCCCAAGTGACTCTAGAAACACCTCAGTGTTTTGAGCTGTTTAGGTTTTGTCCAACTACAGGCAAGAAATATACAACAGAAGTCACTTAGTACCAAGAGTAAGATGCTAGCATTGGCTTAGCTTTTGTGATAAAGTAGTTCCGTCATTGTAAGAGTCACCAGCTAGAACTGGCTTCAGAATCACTCCTATGGAACACCAGCTGTTACAGGACAAGTCTTTACTACCACTTCAATGAACGTTATACCTGAAAGTCAAGGTAAGTCTCCTACTGCAACATAAGCAGCTATAGCAGTGGCTATGTGGTAGTGCCTGAGATTGCTTGTAGTATCTGCAGTAACTACTGCAGAGGGTCTGAACTGATTCATTATGCAATGAGACCACAAGGATGGGCAGGATTCTTTGAAGCCAGAAGATTAGTATTTCTGCAGTACAGATGCTAGTTCCAGTTCAGTTTTGTTATGCTACTACTATGGAAAGTCTGTGTATTATTATGCAGAGTCTCTAGTGTATTGATAATCGTGCAGGCATTAAGCAATATTTGACATCACTACTGTCACTGCTTTAAGTTTAATTGCTTCAGCAACAGCTTAAGTTTAAAGTCAATACAATCAAATTACAGCTTGCAACTATCCAAACTAGCATATCTCACTAATTTAGGACAACTACAGAAACCTACCATGAAAGCTAGAAGACTGAGTTGAATCCTGAGCTATATTCTGTAGCAAAGGAGAGGCTTCTTGATTTTAGTTATCAGCCTAAAGATAAATTAGTGCTGGACATAAGTCTTTTTTCCTCCTAGTTTTTTTTTTTTAGTAAAACCAATTTTTCTTCTTAGACAAAACAGAAGACAAGTTTCTAAGGTGTTGTTTGCTAGTAATTCTCAGTTGTGCAAGTTAAATGTGTCACTACAGTAAGAAAGATCTAAGCATACCTGTAAGGAAACACGCAATAGTTCTTCTCTTTGATGCCCATGGTTTCAGTAATGTTGTCTGCTATAATTCGAGCTTTTTTCATGGCGTCAATAAAATCAGATGATGTTTTCAATACAGTATGGTAAGTACTAAAATAAGTTGCTCCAACATCAGTTTTGTTGTTTATAAAGTTGACAGCAGAGCTATATGCGGCATGTCCTCTGTATAAACAGAATTTCACATGTCAATGAACACCAGTCATATTTATTACTTTTATAACATATATATCCTTGTTTCTAACAGTTTCCAAAGCTGATAGTGCAAGGTTTCAGACCACAACATATTTCAAGATTACACAGGATACACTAGACTACAGAACTTGTTTCTTTATGCAGGGGGGGAAACTGCTGTTCCATTTGTTTGACAATGCATTTGTTTTCACAGTTTTGTTTCAGAAAATACTATAAAAACAGGTGAGACTTGGATGGTTTGTATAAATTTTAGAGGAACGTTAGGTAGTCATCCTGACAGGCATACACAGAAGGGCCACACTTCTACTGCAAGCATCTTTGACATTGGTCAAAGCAAGATATGGGGAATATGGCTCTTACCCTTTGCCACATTTAGGATTAGGGTTGTCAGAGAGAAACATTGGCAAAAATGTCATGAAGTCTTGGCCTTGTGGTCTCTGCTTGCCTTCTTGAGTCAGTGGTCGACAACGAGTACAGGATGGATCAGTGACTGCAGAAATACCAAAATCACGTTGGCTACAGGATCAAATATTTTTTGTCTTAACACTAGTTAACTTCTGGCTTGAAGTAATAATGGAACATAATTCTTTAAAAAAGCATTTTTGAGGAAGAGACAACTGAACAGCCCTACAATTCTGTATTAAATCTGCAGTCACGTTTTTGCATTTATTACTACTAAGGCAAGGTCTTCAAGACAACTGTTAGCTACTTTTGCACTATCTACATCAGACCCAGGAAGGATTATATCAAACTCAAGAATTTCAACAGAAATGGGATAGAAAGCTTCTGCTGGTTTCATTAGAGCACAGAGATCAAAGTTTCATAACAAATTATTCTTGAAATAGTCATTGCATTGGCAGTCTAGGTAAGCCATCTTCAACATGCAGCATTCCAGTAGAATATTTAAGTTCACTCAAACAGCAGTTCAAACAAATTAGAGGGCAGCTCAATAGGTTCCTACTCACAGAAAGGAAAGCTCTTCACCTGACTCATACCACAATAAAATGTTCTGGCTGTGAAACTTCAGCCAAGCTAATCCCCTGGCAACACGGTAGATGCTAGTACCTGAAGCATTGCAGAACTGTCCAGTGGTATTGTAGACTCTGCAACAGGATGACTGTGGCTTCACCCAGTCAAAGTAGTCATCAATCCAGGATGATGGAGCATAGCCTATCCTTGTACTAACGAAATAGCACACTCATTAGTAATTTAATATTTAATTCCAGAACACATCTCTTGAGCTCTCCAGTGCCAGTTCTTTCTACTTCAACTCATTCTGGTGCAAGCTCCTTAGTTCACCCTGTAGTCCCCTGCTCTAGGACCTCATCCAAGAACTGGTCTTGTTTCTAACACTGCAGCTAGCAAACAGCGGGACCTTCTTCCCTGTATTCTGAGCTCCATTGCCAGTATCAGCTTTCCATTTCCCCTGCCCACTTCATGCCTCATCCCATCTCAGATATCATTGCCTGTTGTCAAGCAAGACTCCTCCTTCAGCCTGACTGAAGGAAAAAAAAAAACCAACAAACTCCACTGAAGGGAATTTAGAAGAGACTTTCTTCAGTTATGGTTACTGTATTCCAGATGCACTTCTCACTTAGCTACCAGAATATTAGGCTAGTTTACTCACCAAGTTTAGAAGCTGAGCATGCAAGTGATTTCCTAGGAAAGCTGAGTCATACTGAGAGATTTTCATGAACTTTTCCTACTACCATTCCTGATTCCTTGAAGGACCAAGTCCCTTTTCCACATCTAAGTACATCAATACATCCCACCAGTCCAGACAGGATTTAGCCTCATTCTAGGAAGACTGCCACAGCTTTTTCCCCTTCCTCCCTTCCATAAACCACAGTATAAAGCAAGTACTATAGTGTCAGTTGCACAATCACCAGCTGAACCTAAGCTACATTAACAGGACACACTGGTCAGCTACATCTCTTCCATATAACCACACAGAGAAAAGCACAAAATACTTACTAGCTACTAATTTCTGCAGCATTGAAGATTTGCTGGACAAGTGAATCATTATTACATCCCATTCCACCACACACCATGTTCTGCCCTTCCAGAGAGGTGTAGTTGTGCCCTTCTTCGAGAACAAAGTAAACAGGAGGACCCGCATGCAGGTACTTGCTGAGCTGGCTGAAGTAATCCATTACATAGGAGTCCTTAAAGGGTAAAGTTTTCAGTTACCGTTACATAATATTGAAGAGGCACAACAGGATTTCAAGCTTTCCATTCAGCCTCAAATTGCTGAGCAGAGACATGATTTTAAGACTTACATCTGGCATTGAAAGAGACTGATCAAGTCCAATCTCTACATTGTGCATAACTGCTGTACTGAATGACAGAACGCCCACAAACAAGGCAATCTGCGAAGAAAGCAGATTCAGGGAGTGAGAACTGTGCAGAAACAACAAGCAATCAGAAACAACAAGCAATAGCATTCTAGAAATAATTTACTAAGTTAACAGCAATGATGCAAAAAGGCTAGAGCTGAAGCGTGTTACCCAGGCTTAGTACTACAGTAACAGTAAAATCTAGGGCCACAGAGGGGACTGGTTAGGTAAGGGCCAATTTATACATAGAAGGCAGCAGTTAAAGATACACTAACTACCTTCTGTAAAAAAGCACAGTAACCTCTAATTGAATTAGGCATCATTCTCCAGCAACAGCAAGACTGGATTCATACAGTGTGGGAGATGACATGTTGACACACTCCTCAGATGATATGATTGTTATGAATACAACTCTATTAAATTTGGGCCTTGAACAATCCAAGATCAAGCACTTGCAAGTATACAAACTCATTCCAATACCAATGCTGGAAGAAAGAAATGCTAGAAATTTCATTTGTTTTATTGTGTTTAGTATCTTTTTTTTCAGTATAAAGCCTTCAGGCTCAACATTCTTGCTCAAGTTCAGATGACTGCCAACTGTAAGCAGAGTGTACATACCACTATCGGTCTCATCCAGTCCTTAAGCAGATATGGAGAATACAGGTTTTTGAAGAACAAAAATAAGATGCTCTCAGAACGTTGCACCCCACTTGTTTCTTCACTGCCTTTGATACAACACAGAATATCCAGTCTATTCCTCTGAAAATGAATTGCAAATATGCCGGGTTTAGTAGTCCAGCAGAGGATGCCATCCCAATCACATAGTGGTTAGAGAAGCATTTATACTCACTTCTTGACGCCTAATATCCAAGCCCAGGAGACTTACAAAGCAGGTGACTTGAAGAATAAAATCTATGAGTACAGCCATTCCAGCAAAAAGGGAGAACGTGCGGACTGCTGGCATGGTAGACAGTGTCCCTGAAAGAAGTGAACCAGTTTGTTAAACAAGTAAGCTCCCTCCCCTGTTGGAGAACCAATGGCAAGTTACACTAGGAGTAAACCAAGCTCATTTTGAAGGACAGCTCATTTACACTTCAAGGGTGCCTCTAACACACTAAGGGTGAGCTTCAAATAGATTTTTATCACTGGGGCACCTTTTCCCAATCAGTGGAAAAACGACTGAATGCCATATAGGAGTCAACAAACACATATTTTAAATATTCCCAGTATCAAATTTAGACTTTAGTTGCTACAAATCTCCTGTCTTTTAAGCAAAAAGATCTAATTCTGAATGTCAAGTTCTTAGTATAGAATGCAGCCTCACTCCGCTGGTCTTAGAGCTACACTGGCCTGTCCCAGCAGAGGTAAAGTTAAACCTGATTATAGCAATAAACAGCTAAGCTAAGCTTCCTCCATAAGGGAGCTTTTGCTTTGTTTAAATATTTTAGCTTTGCATTTATTCTTACAACATGCAGGTATGATGTGAGTCATTTGAAGATAAGGGTCTTACCTAAGAAGAATGCTACAGTCTCAGAAAAAGATGACAGAAACATACTAGGTGCCACATCTCCCAAGACTCTGCCAATCTGTTTATCCAGAGTTTCACCCTCAAGGCGTTCATCTCTCTGTTTTAAGATAAATTATTAGGAATCATGGAATTAAAAAAAAAATTCACATTGTTTTAAATATTCAAACATCCAAAATCATCATTGCCACGTTACCATAAGTTACATAAACTGATTCTAATATAAAAACAGCATGAAAATCCCACCCTGTTGCCTTACTACTGTATTTTAGGTTAGGTTTGAAGCAAGTTCAATGCTTCAGCCAAAACCACACACTCACCAAACGCAATGCCAGTTTTTTTTTTTGTTTGTTTGTTTTTGTTTTTTTTTTGGTGTGTTATCAAGCCTGTTAAACTACAAAGCTGATTACCCACCCATTAAATATTGGTGCCAAAAGTTCCTGGTGTTAAGCGTGTAGCTTACTACACAATTACTACTCACAGTGCACTAGAATTACAAGTGATCAAAATAGTAGCAGAGTTCTGCAAGTACCGAAGAGAGATGTTAAAATTATTCATTTTTATATCCTTAGTATGTGGACCAGAAGCCATAATAAACAAGTTTGATATCAACTGACAGCTAAGAACGAGCAGGAGTTTCCACATTTTGGGTGAAGGAGTGAAGGGAGTGGGATAGGGCAATTTCATATAACCTTGGCTTTCTCCAAGACCACTAGATGTCCCCTGAGATTCCAGAGCTGCTCAGAATGGGATGAGCACTAGAGTACAGAGGACTTTGCTCCAAAGTTACAGCCTTCAAAAATAATACACATTTAGAAAACCACAAAAAATAAATACCTGAAGTGTCTGCACTATAATAAAAATGTTGTCCACCCCAATAGCCAGCACCAAGAAGGGAATGACTTCTATCACAATCAGTGTCAGCGGGATTCCAAAGTAACTGAAAATGCCTATAGAACATGCCACTGAGCTCAGTACAATCAGGATGCCTGCAATACCCAGGGAGATCTTTGAATCCACCTAAAAAAAAAGTTGTAATAACTGTTAACCAAATCAGCACCACCACATAGGATAGACTATAGCAAAGGCAGAAAGCTACATTCTTTTGTAGAATGGAGTTAGTAAGAAACTTACTTCTGTTCACCCTCCCTATCCCCGCCCCACCCCAGAAGGGACAGTACTTAAACCTGGAGCCTTAAAACTTGTAGGTAACTGCACACACAAAGTGAAAATAGATCTAGCTGAAGAGATGAATAACATCTGATTGTCACATGTAACAAAAAGTTTCCCTCAGCTCAAAGTTAAAAGAGGACTCCATGCTTTATAACAAGATTGAATACAAGTATTCCGCAAAACTACTTCAAAAGCTACTTAGCAAGCTGTAACTTCAGTGTTTAGAAGCAATGAGAACTATAAACATACCAGCAGTCTTTCCCAGCTCTGGATATGTCCCAAAGCTATGGAGATGTACACAAACATTACAATATAGCTTATCAAAACAGTGCCGATATCACTATTGCTTTCACGATTGATTTCATCTTCAATACTCCGTTCAGCAGAGAACGATATAGTCAAGTTTGGATTATGATAGTTCCTTAAGAAGTTAATAAACCTAAAAAGAGAGGAGAGTCAGTCACACTTTAAAGAATAAAACACCTTGTAGAAAAGGCTTGTAAGTTGCCTGAAGACAAATTTGAATTATCTGTGTGATACAGGAGTGCACTGTGGTCAAATAGTACTTTGAGGCACACTTCTCATTTTTAAAGCTGTAATACTGAGATGGGGATGCTGGCAACACATCCCTAGAACTTGGCTCCAAGCACTAGAAATACACTACGCTGAAATACTTTTCATGTTCTCTCCAGAGGTAGGTGATAACTAGGTATCTCGCATAAGCTATTTCAAAGCAAAAGTGCAGTTTTCCCTCAAAGCTAGATCTGTAAGTACACACATGAAATATGACTACAGCTTGCTTACAGCACTTGAACAGTTTACTAACCCTTATTTCAGTTCCCCTAAACGAAGGGAGATGCTTGTGAGGCATGCAGATGCTAATTATACTTGCACTTAGCCTCAGACCGTCTAGAACAGAAGTTTGTTTCATCTGAACTATTCGCCAAAGCAGTTGGCCTGTGTAAGGCAACAGCAGCTCTTTGGTATGGTGAAGACAATGAAAGCTTTTTAGATCCTCATTTGGAAGATAGCTTTTTAAGAAAATGACAGTTTAAGAATTTCAGAATAATGCTGTACCTTTGCACTGGTGGTTACAGTAGAGCAGATTGAAAGAAGTGTGTAATTCTAACACAAGCAACACATCAAGTTTTCTGTAGCTACTTACCAGCAAGTACTACTAAACTAGATGGTCACTAACAATACAAGAACTTACCTCTTCAGAGCAAATTAAGTATATCAGATTAAGCGAGTCTCATGACCAGTAACAGTCAGTCCTTTACCGGTTGTGCTGCTTATCAAAACATCCCTGTAGTTACACAGAGCAACTGCAAGTACAGCAGAGGTGTTTTGCATGCTTCTATGTTTAAAGGTTGCTTTAAGTACTGTATGCATTTTAGAATACAGGAAGCATACTTACTCTTTTTCCCATGCCAAGGCTTTCATTAGCTTTCTGGAGTCATTGTAGTAGTTGTTAACAGGAAGAGTAATAACAAGAGCTGTAGCATTATTATAGTTATCACCTGTAGAATAGGAAAAAAATGCCATGCATTATGAAACAGAGCTTACATTCCAGTTTTGGCAGGAGCAAGTAAGTTTTAAGGGGTATTCAATCAGTCCCAACACTACATTTCTACTGAATGTAATCTGTTCAAACACAATGAGTTCTCAAACACATTACTGAAATAATCTGGAGTGCTTACCATTCATTCCTATATTCTAAAGTAGTCATTCATTACCATTTTCATGGTACCCTAACATTAAACAGTTGTATACTTAGACAAGGTGCTATCACATAACTCATGCTTATGACTTAATAAGAGACAGGATCTAGCTTCCTAACATTGTATCCTCGTATACTTATCTTTCAGTCACAGCAGGTAAAAGAATCTAAAGTTAATTGAATACTTGCCTTCCATGGCTGTTCTAGCACATTTGCTTGATGTATCTATCAAGCTGTTTAACTGGTTAAGTTGCTTGAACGAAATTCTGTCTTAGAATAATTATGGAAGGGTTTCCTTTGTGAATACCTTAGTCTTAAGCTTCTTTTTCAGACCAGTGAAAAAAAATATTCCGTCTCAAAACCCAGATACATACACATCCCAGCATGTTAGCTTGAGGTACTCCACATCTTTCTCTAGTCCCCAGAAACTAGAGATCCTTTAGCAGGCTCAAACTTCATGTAAGACAGAACACTTACATGCTTGTCAAGTGTGTTCCTGTAACAGGTTGCTTGCATTTGGCACTTCTGGAGTTGTCTGCCTTCATTTTCAGCACTGGTCAACTGACCAGTTAGTTAAAACATCCTTACTTACTGGAAGTTTTTTAAGAAGTCAACTTTCTCTGGAGTGCATTTAAAAAGCCTTGTTAAACAAGAATGCAACTTTAGCACCAGAGAGAGCAAACAACTAAGTCCTCTCAAGACTTAGAGTGTCACACTGTTTTGCCACCTACCATCATATCCTCCCAACACCAGCCAGGGAAAGACAGGTCCACCAAATGTTCCTAGGCAGGGATCGTGAAGCATGCTTGTGTCATTCAGTGATGCTGGAGCCCTGAAGAGATAATCAATAATTGTCAGCTTATGCTTGACAACTTCAGCACAGCAGCACCAGACAAAAATAAAGTAAAAAGCTATTCTGTTATGACTGACCAACTTGAAACGACATTAAACTGCTAGTGATATATTGCCCTTATCCTATGTTTGCTTTAAATTTAAATACAGTTTTAAAGGTGTCTTCCTTAGAGCTTCTAATGAAAGGAGTGACTTCTACCCAACATAAACTTAAGAGAAATCTTAGGATTGTCTTCTCTACCAGAGCTTTATTACTCAAAGCATATGAAACGTGTTCAAAGCAAACCACAGCCAGTGTCTGCACCAAATCAAGATTAACCTGAAACCTGATTCAAACAACTCCTGCTGAAGCAGGAAGTACTAAAGTAATAAGACAAACATGCTATACTAATCTGCAACTTCACATAGTACTGTGGATTGAAAAAGTGGTAAAAACACAAGGAGTCCGTCAGTACTAATTAGTTTTGTCAGCAAGAGAAAAGTCCAGCTTGCCTACCATTTAAAGAATAAGTAATAGTACTGCTTACCTAACACAGTATAAGAAGTGAGTGTGGTAGTCAGCATAAACAAAGAACTCATCCCCAACACTATGATCTAGGACAGAATGACTGTTCTGAAAGTAGTTGAGTACGCTCAGTATAGTGCAGTTGTTGTTGTAGGGAGCAAGAGGAGCCAGGCAAATGTCTTTCAGCGTTACAGTCTCATTGTCAAAAGATGCAGTTATGTTTACAATAGCATCCTGCAAATCTAGAACCTAAAAAAAAAAAAAGAAATTAACATAAGAGCAGCACAAGAAAGAATTTTCCTTGCAAGACAGAAATAAGTACATAATATGTTCCTAGAAATTTCCAGAGGCAATGGCACAATCAACAGGAGTGCATGACTAAGTCACTTTATTTAGGTGTTCACAGTAAATTTACTTGGGACTCAGCTTGCAAGTCCATCAGAAGAGGTCAAGATAAGGTTTTCAGAAAGAAGCTTCACAGTAAGAATTATACTATAAGGATTTTATAGTAGGAGTTTTGATATATCTAGTAATAACTAATGATTGCTTGGACAGACGCATCACCTTACAGATGGAAGGCAACTCCATGTTGTTATACCAGCTAGCAATGTTTGGTTCTTTGCTCTTGGGAAGTCTCGGTTACCTGATGGAGAATTTCTTTGGTGAGTGGAGGTCCAAAAGGCACATTTGCTCCTGATGGGTAAGGTGAAAAGATGTCTGGATGGCTGTTTGGCGCTTGAATAATAAGTTGTTCAGTACGAAAGAAAGGCCCAAAGTGTTTGTCGAAGTACTCCTTCTCTTTGCGGGCTTGGCTGCTTGGAGCTGACCAGAGATCTACAGGGTTTGTAGTTGCTTTAATATACACAAAGCCTGAACAGCACATAGCAATGAAGACCACAGAGAAGAGAATAACGGGACGTGGATTTCTGACACAGAAAGCACCCCATGATGTAAATGTCATCCTCAGGCCATTCTCAAACCTTTCACCAAGCCTCTCACCACAGGTAATTTTCCCTGTTAAAAAAAGTAAACAGGGAATGTTTCAGTCAGTTTAAACAACATTTTCTTGCAGCACACTAACAAGGCTGGAATTTTACTCTGCCCCTGATGCTCACTACAGAGCTAGGGTCTACACTGACAGTCAAATCCAGGGAGTAATTTTTGCGATCAAAGGGCAGAGGCCAGTTTGTACCTATACTGCCCCTTCTAATGCAGGAAGGTCTTTGACAGCAGTCACAGCACATAAAGCCAGGAAGTATCTAGAAGATGCATGACCATTAAAATACATGAGCTACCTCAGCTGCTATACAAGCTTATCTACAATTCTTTGATGGCAGGGGAAGCACAGCCAACCTCTGTACTTTGAATGGACATAGACTGGTCAGAACATAACTTGAGTTTAGCAGTGTTCCCTCTCCTGCACCCCAGAAGGGATACAAAGCACTCTAAGTGCTCCATATTACCATATCCCCACCCATACTGTGGGCTCAACTGTGCAGTCAGGGCTTTCAGCAACCAGCAAAACAGGGTTAAGCACTCTTCTACACCAAGAGAGATAACTAGCCAAAAGACTGAAATATATTACTGTAACAATGGATTATATGGGCTAGCAAAGCTAAAATTCTGAAGTGTCCCCACAGGAAACAGATGCATGTAAGCCAAGGTTAACAAATCTATTGCTCTTATGCAAGACATACCATTATCACGGTGAGAGTTCACGGAAAAGGCTATATTGCTGTCAATTGGTGTGTACTCTGAGACAAAGTGCCGCCTCCTGTAAAAGAAAAGGCTATGTTACCACAATCCCTCCCAAAAGGGCTTCTTCTGGTGTTCGTACACTAAAACTAGAGACCAATGCTAGTAAAAAATTCTTTGACTCCTCCAGAATGGGTAGGCATCTTGTACCTCCTATCACCATCCACTGAAGCAATCTCCAGCTTCTTTAATCCTTCGGAACAACCCATGGACTTGTCAGATTACTTAAATTTTTCCAGCTTGGATCAAGAACATGTTCTCTATAGAGGTTTATAACAGCACAGAGAACTTCCTTAAACTGATCATAACTTAACGCAGTAACATTAGTAAGGCATCTGCATTAGAAATGTTTGACTTCACTAGTCAAATGCCTTAAGTTACATGTATTTAGGTTAAAGAAATGTCACAGCAAGGCAAGAGACATAAAGCTATTTTTTGTCCTGATGACAGACAAGTTACAGCATTGAACTCTTACAGACCTATACTGCACACACATTCCCAATACCTAGAGCAGATAAGTTCTATAGCAGACAGTTCATACTAATCTCATCATTAGATCTCCTAATTATGGACAGGTATTTTCAGCTGTGAACCACACATCTCAGACACCCTCACCATTTTGTTTTGTTTATTATACATGTGGCTCAACAAGATTACTAGACAAGACTGCTGAGCATGGCACAAGTTTTTTGTATCCACTGTCCCTGCCCAGATCCAGCTTGTTACACAGCAATTCTGGATTCTGGGTCATAATTGAAAAGCACTACCTTACTTAAGGGCATTAGGTGGCTGAAGCCTCTAGAAAATGCTACTAAGAAATATTAATAGGTTTCCACTGCTCAGGATGGCTAGTACACCCACTCCAAAACATTTATAGCTACAGTAGATTGTGTTCTTTACTGGTGAGCATTGTGTAGCACTGAGAAGCTTCCTTGCTGTGCATTACTTACAAAATGCTGTTATCTCTGGAAGCTCACTTTGTTTGGTATTTTCAGAACAGAAAGACAGAAGTAGTCATGACAATTTGCAATAGGGCAGTGATTGTTTTGTTACAAGTGTTAGTCTAAACATAAGTTACCGTTAGTCTGCTATGATAGCATGTGGCCACCAATACTAGATATTGCTCTTTCCTAGTGATCACGAGTTGAATTCTTACAGTTTTGTTATCTTTAAGAAGCTTTCAGTGATTCTTCTCCCAACCACATATCCTGACAAAGTACAGCATGTTGTAAATAACTTGCTTTCACATCTAACAATAGCCAGGACTAATGGAAGTTTAAGCTGGGTATTAGAAAAATTTCTTCACTGAAAGGGTTATGAAGCGTTGGAGCAGACTGCCCAGGGAGGTGGCTGAGTCACCATCTCTGGCTGTATTCAAAATACATGTATATATGGTGTTTAGGACATGGTTCAGTGTTAGACTTGACAGTGCTAGATTAACAGTTGGACTTGATCTTAAAGGTCTTTTCCAACCTAAACAACTCTATGAAACACTGCATGTGGTAAACGGGCCTCTCCATCACTAGAATTTTCTAGCTCACTCCAGTTTTGCGTCACCTAAACAGGTTTTTGCACTCACTTTCTACAACATGCTTTTATGAGTTAAAACAGCCCTTGCAATTTTAAGCATCTGTCACAGAATAGGACTTTTGGCTGGGTGATCCTAGAAGGAAAAGCATATGCTTTCTGTACTGGGCAAAGCTGTCTGGGAAAAGGCAAGTTACTTTCAGAGCCGAACATTTTAAATGCTTTACCTGTAACACCAGATACCAAAAACAAGCGCAAAAAATATAAGTAGAAATCCCATGTAGGAGATCCACATGATGACATACATAGCATCCAAACCAAACAAAAGCCAAGGAGCAGGTAATGGAGGGGGTTGAGGTTTTGGACCACAAACAATTGAACAGTCTTGACAGCTGCATGGTCCTGTTGAATCATCCACAGACTCATTACAGCCTTTGGTAGCATTGTTCATAGGATTCATTCCATGGACAGGAACATCTATGACAAGCAAATAACACATTGCAGAGCCGGTTTACTACCAGGTAGAATTCACACCTTCACAACACAAGCTTCCCAGTGTATGAAATGAACCCTTTACCTTGAAGTCCCCTTTACACACAGTGGCTTTTCTCAGCCCTGCAGAAGAATAAAACCATTGCTATCTTCCATAGCAGGCATAGCAACTACTTAAGAGTTGTCTACTCACTAGGTAACTAGTCATGTTTTTAAAACACTTCAACCTGTTAACCTTGTTGCTGTGGGTCATAGAAATACTTTTAAATTGTTAAGCACTCTCTGCCCCTGACTATTCAGACTCTGAAGTCCGTAACAGTTTCCTTACGAAAATCCTGAATGACATTGCCCTAGTTCCCCAAAGAATACAAAAACTATTCAGTTTCCTAAGATGGGTCCCATCCCTTAATGAGTTTTAGGCATCTATAGCAAGAAGCTGAATAGAAAACAAGTGTAAAGTACAACTTTCAAACAAACAAAAAACACACACAAACCAAGATGATCAGTTTAGGTTACATTGCTTTGAAAGCCTCTGACTGCATATAGTCATTACTGGGCAACTGTTTAACAAATTAGTGTATTGTCTACTGTATGCAGCCTCTGACAGAAGCTTGACAAGCAAGGACCATCCCCTTTTTTTACCTGAAAAGATAGGAATAATGCTGAAAGGAGTTTGCCCATTGTCCTTGCTAAACATGTACTCAATCCAGTTGGTAGCATTGCAGTCCTTGACTTCCTTACCACACAATAGCCCCAAGGCTTTAACATTACTTGATGGAGCCTCAACATCTTTGCAGGCATTATACATTGCTAGAAAGAATAAAGACAGAAGTCATTAAACCAACATTAGAATTTGGGTGAGCATTATGATTTTGGGAAAAAGTAAAGATCCACCAAGTTTAAAGAAAGTGCTTATAGCTTTCAAGACGAACATCTTAAGATATTGAAGTAATGCTTTCAGTTTTATTTAATAAACATTGTAGTGTTTTGCAATGGCTATCTTAGTCTATGTAGGCCAGCAGAACCTGCATTACACTAGAACTTACTTCACTTTTAGAAGGAACGGAACCTAATATCAAGTTATTCTTTCAGAAGAAGTTGTAACTTAAATGATATTCAAGGCACTTTTGACCCGTAGGCCCTACATGACTTTCAAACATCTCTCAAGTGTCTCATAACTTGATTATGGGTTACTATACAAAATGCTCAAGGACTGAATTAATGCTTTAAGCTTGCTATAAAACCAATACAACCTGAACTTCTTGTTTTTAGGAAAAAAATATTTGGTTTTCTGTACTGGACTATAATAGTTCATTTCAGGAAGAACGAGTGTCTCAGAAGTGAGAAAATGCACTATGTATGAACTTGACTACCATTCTCACTAGCCAGTTTCAATATCAAATAGGCTTTGGAAATTCAGTTAGCAACAACTTTGTGTTTCTGAAGATAAAGTCATCAGGGTTAACAGCAAGTAGACATTGACACTGAAAATCTATACATCTGAATCTTCAAAAACACTATTATGTGTCAGTGTAAGGGTCTCCTACCTACACAGAAGCCAGCGTTCTAACAGTTTTGAGGGGGACCTACTGGCATCTCTTTGATGCCTTGCACTTCAAAAGACTCAGAGTTGGCTCCTGTCCCCCTCCCAACTCTTCCAGAACAGTTACCTTGATAAAGGTCTAAGTAAAGTATCACATCATCTACTCACCATTTGCAAAGCCTTCTCCAATGAAGTACTGCAGCTCTGTAATGCTGCTTTTGTTCTCTTTTGAAACTGGATCATAATAAGGTATGGTGCTTGTAACATTCAAAAACTCAGACTGATTTGGACTGCAAGTCAGTTCACAGAAGAGGTTAATCAGGTTGTAGAAACATGAGGGACACCTGGGTAGGAAAGTCAATGAACAGCAATCAGATTAAGAGGTAAAGATGAGACATCAGATTTGACCTCCACAGTTGTAAATAGTCTGTTTAGTGACAAAGTATTTAAGATCTATATCTAAAGTGTATATTAATATATATAAATATGTACAAAATTATCCATACATTAATTGGTGCTTAAAATCATTTAATACTCTCCAGGCAAAAGTATGAACATTACTCACTAGCAAGATTCCATATGCCCCAAATAGCAGATACAAGCATAAGTTGACTGTAACTTCAACGAAAACAAGTGCTGCTACCAGGAAGATTAAACAGTACACTTTGTCAGTAGCTCAAGACAAGCTACGCTGGTATATATTCTACCAGCTAACTCAACCCATACTGCAGTTGTTTCATGGAGTTAAAGTCTCTTGATAGGAGAAAAGAAGTTTTTACAAGAGCTCACTCCAATAAGCCTTTAAATGAAATATCACATCTTCTACAGTTTAAGTCAACAGAAGTGGCTTGATGTGCTTTCTGATGTTAAAAAAAGCCCTAGCTGCTTAGCCATTCATTAGCATACCGGGAGAGAAACTGTAGAGGCAGCTGCAAGTTGTTTTTCAAAGTCTGAAGCTGAAGGACATCGCAGCAGGTACTAACATTGCCAAAATATAAACCCGGACAGAGTTCCTTAAAGACAAACAATATTGAGATCAGTGCAGGGGGAGGAAGAAAAAGCACATTTAAGATTAAAAACTCTTTATAGTTGAAGGTTCTATTTCAGCATATTTCAGAAAATATTTGTTGTTGTGGGAGAAGCACGAAAGAAATAATCAGTTTAGACAGCGATATACATTAGGGAATAGGGAGAGAAGAATCACATGCATTATTCAGGGCGTCACTTCCTTTAAAAAGCTCTTTCAGATGATCTTTAGTCACCAGGGTCTATATATAGAATTATAATAGTATTTGAGAGTCTATTAGCAAGTGGACAACACTTGTTTATCCAAGTTGAAAGTATTCCTGCAGCTTATCCTTTAGTACAGAATCTGATGCTATCCAGAAGGTAAGTCTCAAAAGGCAAGCCACTAACCAAAGTCACTGATCACCTGGAAGAGCCCAGTTTATAGAAAAGAGATGCATTTATTTTAAGACTAGTATAACCACTAGCAACATAAAAGAATAGTCCATTAAGTCTTCTGAAGCAGCGCAACACACCAGTCAGCTCACCTACGTATTTAAGTCATCGCTGCTACCAGCCAAACCATCATTTAACTTTATAGCTATTTCACACTTTAGGGCTTGGAACTACCATCTGCCAGAAGACAAGCCTGGCAATACTACCCTGTGTTGTACATCCAGTACAGAAACTCGATTTTGAAGTTTGGTTTTGTTCACTTTGGCAGCTAAAGCCCAGATACAGCCACATGGTCTCATACCAGGCACAGCTAAAGAGACCAATCGTTGCCCAAATTTGCTCCATCTGAATGACTGGTGTCAGTTATTACTTTCCGAATTAAGGAATAGGTTGGGAATGATTGTCTGATAAAAAGCACAGTTTTAGTCTCATCTTTTAGAGATCTGAAGGACATAACTGACAAATGTCACAAATCAGAAGGGTGCTAATAACACTCTGACTAAGGATTGCTCAAAGCAGTGAGAAAATAGGCAGGAAGGTGAAGAAATCCTACATTTAAAGTTTTGTTTGTGCGAGTCTGTTGATCACATGCTTTGGATACCTCATACCCCTGAATAGAAACAGTGGTCTATCACCTTCACACCATTGGGACTACAATCTACACCTGCAAAATGACAAAATCCATTTACCTTCTGATCAAGTCAGAATGAGACAGCTAAAAATCATAACACAGGTCCAAGAGAAATAGTTTTTAGCAGATCTCCCGACAAAGCTCACCTGCAGTAAGTCATAGCCATCCTTCGGTAGTGCTATCGGTGGTCCGTCGTAAGCACAGTTGTATCTCTTGTCTCCGGATGCAATTCCACATTCTCCATACCAGACACACGATTGTGGAAGTACCTAACACAACATGATGTAGCTGATCAACTGCAAGGAACAACTGCCGAATTTTTCAGCTACTTGGAGTTTGCACGTTACCACTCCAAGGGTCACTTACAGTCCAGATTCGATAACTTCTTGTGATTTTAATCTGCGTATGTACTACAGAAAGCACCCACCAAGAAAAGCATGCACTGACATGGCACACGTTAACACCCTGATCTCCAGCTCAGCTTTCCTCCCTTCTCGGCCCAGCTACAGGCAGCAAGTACTCTGTCTACAGAGAAGTCTAAGTGGAAGAGTTACTGAAGACAAAAAAAAAATATTGTCAAATAAAAGGTGCTCTAGAAAAGAGTTTCTTCATGCCAAGACAGCGCATGCGATTAGTGAGTTAAACTGTCACTTCAGAGCACGAGTCAGTGTACAGGGAGAGAAGTACATTGCTTAAATGCAACGCTTTCAGTTCTCCCTGCCACCTTTTAGCCCTTCTTGCAAACCCAGCCACCCCGCAAGAGATTTTGAGGAAGTACCAGCAGAAAGGATTGTGAACCAGAACTTGACAGCTCTGCATTCACCACAAAAATGCCACTTATTGTGACAAATTCAGAGGATGATCTTCATCAGCACTTGGAAATGTAAGCATGCAACGACCAAATTTGCAAGACGGAATTGGAGCTTACAGTGGTAAGAAAAAGGTGTTAGGCATCACTTAAAAAAAATCAAAAAAACGTTCTTTATTAAATGCCTACAGTGAAGGAAATAGAAAGAGCACAACAGAACCTTGAAAGCCGTCTGTTTCTGCTCAGTAGAGCTAATACAGAGATATCTGAAATTCTAACCCCAAAATATTTACTCTGAAAATTAAAACATTTAAAGAAGCAACACAACGACAACTTGTTTATAGCAGAAGCTCGAAAACAGCTCCAGGGTTTTGCGAAGCACCTGTGCTTCGGCAAGCTCTCATCAGAACACTGCCTGGTACAGTTTCAGAGATAACTGACCTATTTTTTTAATCTCCCAAACAACCTTGACTTCGCATTTGTGGAAACACCATATGCTTATACGGCAAGGACAGACTGCTGCGCTTAGTGCCTGCCCATGACTAACGCTGTTTGCTGACCAGAGAGGCCCCTGAAAGGCTGCATTCATAATGCCCCAGAGCAACCCGAGCCAACAACAGTGCTCCCACGGTATCCACTTTTATGGACTTTTAGGCATTTTTAGGCACTGGATTCTTTAAAAAGCATGTTAGCAATTGGATGTTTTGCAGGGAACAGAATCAATTTATCTGAACTTGTTAGAATCATTTTCCCTTTACTTAGCCTGGACAACACAGCCCCGCTCAAAGTTACTCACTACAAACTAGGTCCAAAAAAATCAGTTTAAGTACCACTCACCCAGATCACTACTTCATTCATCTACTTCAGCATCTCTTCTAGCCAAACCTGGAACCAGCTGTCAAGCGTTCCTGTTTCTTATATACAAGCTGGCTAGCAATCCTTCAGGTTGCACTTTTAAACACTGGATGTTTAACACCCAACATAAGCCGAAAATTAAATTGCCATAAAAACTTGGATACTAGTTACAGAAACACATTGTGAATTTGTTCATGCATGAAATAAATACACAATGTCTAAGCTAACAAAGTTTGAAGTCACTATCTCCATTTACTTCCTTACACCTATATATTCCAATTCTAATAGCAAATATCTACTAGTAGAGGGAAGGCTCGGGTGTCTGCATGTCAGAAATGACTCAGCCATCTCTTCGAGCAGCAGCATAGATTCACCATTATTCTCACAAAAAGGCAAAGATTTGAGCTGTTTACCACCATCAGTGAGACCAGAATTAGGTATTTCTTGTATCTTGTGCAGGCTTTCATGTTTAGTCTAGAACGGTTTGCAATCATACTTCGGAACACCTTCTGTGCTGCATGAAGGTTTGTAATTTAACACATCCTGATTTAAGAAAAAAAAAAAAGTTATCAACCTCCTCTTTCTGAAAGGACTTAACTACTTCCAGAGTGAAAAGTTCCATGCACCTGGTAACGCAAAAAACTTTTCATGGGGGCACTTCTTCCACAGAAAGATTTACTTTAAATTTCAGCTGTCCCATCAGGCTGACTAGTAACTTCTGTTGCTTTTACAAGTGTTATCTGCACAATGAAGGAAGCGTTAGCTTCACATAACTACACAGACACAACAAAATAAAACACTGGCTGTATTATGTTATCACGTAGTTGTCTATAAATTCACCCACAAGGTTTTCTGCCATCAGGATGGAACAAAAAAAAAAAATATGTATTTGCACAAGACAAGCCTGGTCACACACACAGAAATATTCAGTTATTTCACAAGAAAATAAATCAAGACGAGTTATTTTGGCTTATCAGGGTCAGTTTACACTTGTAAAAATTTGAATAAAAATTTAGAGCCCCATTATTCAAGTTTGACATGGATAAAACCTCAAACAGAAAAAAAAAAAAACAGGTTTCTCTCAAACTTTCAGCCTGTTTAGAGAACATGATCAGGTCAGTTACTCTTAACTACTAGAAGATCACTTAGGCCTAGGACTGCAAGTTACAATATTCCATTTTATTTCAGTGTTAACATCAACCATTCAATTTCAGCGACAATCTAAGATTTGACACTCATGCTGTGACCTAGCAGGATCTAATAAAAGTTTGAATTTTTTCCCTGAACTGATAAGCCTCTGGTGATACTTGATTTACAGTGGTCTAACCAAGTCAGTAAGCAAGGATAAAAAAACAACCAAAACTTTTGACTGTTAACTTCAAATGACATCAGCGTAGCTCTCAGATATTAGCAAGTTAACAGCATGCTCATCCCTGAGTCAGCCACAAAGCATAGGAAAGGGCTGGTCTGCTGGTGTTCAGTATCCACAGATACTCCCAAGTTACTAAATAACTTACACCATCATCACTGATAAGATAGAGCTGAAAGTTCTTCCCCCAAAAACCCTCTAGTAAAGGCTAGAGTAAGTCAGAGAATAAAATAAGTACTTTGTTCTTTCCACGCCTTCAGAAAAGCATTCCTCACTGGCAGGAAAAGATACAGATGAGTAACTGTTGTTGTAAATAAGCCACAGTTAAAAAAAGGTAGTGCTTGCAGAGTCAGGCTTCTACATCAGTTAAGATCTGGGTGAACAATTGTCACCTTACTTAACTGGGTAAAAGTTCTGGTCCCGAGGCGCAGTGAGAAATGCGTTGAACCAAGCTCCCTTCTAAACAAGGCAAGGTACTCCATGAGGCTCTAATGCAGGTATTTTAGAGGATCACATTAAGTCCTCAATACTGTGAAACGAGATTTCCATAAGTATTCTCCCAAGCAACAGAAAGTTGGCTTTAAATTAAAGCTGTTCCCTCCTGCCCCACCCCCAGAGCTCAGAAACCACCTTGCAGTACACTCATGCTGGCCTCCAGTACTTCCAGAGCTGAAAAGCAAATTCCTGCTTCTGGCAGAACTATGTTTGAAGAGAAGCTTCACCTCATGTCGGGACTCCAGGAATCCCAATAAACCTGTACACAAGCACGTATTAGCATTTCATGACTACTGACAGCGTTCTACCAAGGTTCTGTTACAGCTCTCCTATTCCCAGGCATTATCATTTGTTTGGAATCGAGCTAGCATTCCAACAGATCATAAACACATTTCCTGCAGTCCAAGTTTCTTCAGTGGCATGTTGAAACAAATCAACAATCTCCAATGCCTCCAGAAACATTAGCCATCAACAATGAATATGTCGCTGTGAAGTGGACAAAGGACAACGATGCTGTTGTATACAGAAACACAGACTACTTGTAATCTTCCAAATACCAAATGACAAGTGAACATTGTCTGGCTCTCCAAATTAAGATCACTAATGTATAGAAAAGGCAACAGCATCAGATTCAGCTGTTTCCCTTTCCTTCTTCTAGCATGGTACATCTGGGATCCTACATGGCAAGACAAGCTATTCCAAGAAACATACTTCCCCCACTCCCCTCCATTAATATCTAGTCCACATCACACTTAATAGTGGGTGGATATTACCCACTAGATTGACAAACTGAGCTCTAAGGGAACACAGTACTACTATGTTATCTTTAATAAATGGTAACATTGGCTTATGGAGACAGGTGACTAGGTTAAGCTTGCAGATCTGCCCCAGAAGCTGCACATTATTTGACAGCCCTCCCTGTCAGAGGAGTGGTCCCTGGACTAAAGGAAGCTTTACAGATTTCTATTCTTACTCTGCATCTCTTCCAGTAATTTGTTCAGAAGCAAAGGATCCAGAGACAAGCCTTGTCAGCTAAGTTCCTCTTGTTCCTCTGGCCACAGGTTAAGTGTCTGCTCCCTTCTGAAAGGCAAAATCATTAGGTCCTCCTGGCCAGGCAGAGCAAGTCCTAGCTGTGGAGTTATCTAAGCACATCACCCGTACTCAGCACATCACAGGAAAGTTCAGGTCAAGTAGGATGAGAAAGCTGCAACGGTGATAGTTGTGGTGATCTGTGGGAGCAAGCTGGTGTTAGCTGACAGTGATTTGATTTTATTGGAGGAATAGACAGATGCACTTCTGCACGCAGATTCAGAAGGCACGAGGCCCCTAACTAGCAGCTGTCTGCAACCACGGCCATCTGCACCAAAGTAACTCGGATGCCCTGCTGAGGAACAGCAGTAACACCGCACCACACCCAGACGGATTGCTCTGGCTGCTGCCCAGCGAAGTGCTATTCACACCTCAGTCACCTCTCCCCTTGTAAGAGGTCTTCCTCACCTTCCACCCAGACAGACTACGAACAAGTCACTCCAGATTTTCCAGGAAGCAGCTCCAGAGCTAGGCCGTAAGACTTGTTATGTTGCAGTCCCTGATGAGCAAGTTCCTCCACAAAGGCATTTCAGACCTTTGTACCACGGGCCAGGTAACACCGCACACAGAACTGCAGGCCACAAGTCTGAGACTGAGCACAACCTACCACTAACGTCTGCCAGCAAGGATTTCAGAAACATTCCAATTACTTTGACTCTACAGCCTGGGATTCCAGTGTCTGACGAGAAAAAAGTGCCCAGCCTTGCTTAACCACTAATTTGACAGCTTGAGTTTTAGTGTAATTATAGAAATCAACTGAAACAGACGGCATGAAGTATACTGGACAAACTCTTGTATGCTAAGAAGTTGGTAAGAGAATAAAAAAGTGTTTTAAGAGTCTTGAAATTGACTCCTTAACTTAGGGGAAAAAACAACAACTGAACCTCCTGTAAGTCCACATTCAAAAAAAAAAACAAAAACAGGCATAAGGGAGCCAACGTTTTTAATACAGCTCTTTAGATGGGTAGTTAACACTCAGCTAGTAGGCTACCTGTCACAAGCTCTGCCCCACACACAGTTCAGGGAGAAAGATGCATCCTGCATAGGCCAAATGCTTCAAGCTCGTTGCAATCCTCCTGTTATACAAATTAAAATGCCTCCATAGCACACTGACTGCAAAAAAGAAGGAAGATGTCAAATGGCACTTCGGTTTACACATACCACAACTGAAAGCATGAAAACATTCTACCAGTACACTTGAGAGAGCACCAGTTCAGCTTCAGGATGCCTCTCTTTTGCGAGCAAACACTACGTAGGCTCGGTCTAACTGAAGGATCAACTTCTTTGACAGATATCAAAGACACTTTATGTAATGGTTAGCTGTAAGTAACAGTTAAAAAAAAAAAAATCAAGTCCAAGGTTTTCATTTCCCTACACCCCCACCCAATTTTGCTTTCTTGCATTAGGCATGCAGGCTTTAATTCTGTAAAGTCACTTTCACCACGTTAACTTCTTATGGACCACAAAGCCACATCCTCTACAAGGATACCCCAGGCCTTAAGGGAACTTGTTTCACGTTCCCCTAGCTCAGTGCCCCTCCTTCTGTCACCAGAAGTTCTGTATGGCATCTTTTCATTCCTGTACCTGCCCGGGGCACGCCTCATCACTATGTGGTGTGGTATGTCCCTCCAAAATCATTACAGAAATGAGTGTTTGGAGGGTACAAAGTTCATTAGCTACTCCTCTGGAGACCACGAGCCATTAATAATGAATCAGCTTCTCCAGCTGCAACAGAAGGAACTTCTAGTCTTCTGTTCAAGCTCCTTAAGGCAGATGAGGATACCCGAACAGGAGGACCTCAGCACACACACACGGGATGACGAACTTGACAGCTTGAACAGGGTTAAGCGTAAAACCTGACTTAGCATATTTCTAAGTTGGCTGGGGGGGGGAAACAAGACACAATCTAGCCAGGAACTCTGTGTTCCTCCAGAAAAGTGGAGCACCTCACTCCTGCCTTGGACGACGAAGTAAACAAGATGTGACCGAGAAGAAAGGATTTAAAGCTTTATGCTAATTTTTTTCCTAGAGCATCTTAGCAAGGGAAATCCAACTCATTTCAGCCCACGACTTTACAGAAGCGCACGCTCTCAATATGAGTACCTCAGCGAGAAGCAGGTCTCACTGCACAGCCGATTACTTTCGGAAAGCTCTTGCTTTCCTCTCCAGCCTCCGGCAGCAGGCTAAACGACAGGCGGGTGCCATTCGCGAGCCTCCCCACCCACGTACGACTGCCCGGCCGCTCGCACGCCCCGAGCGCTGCACAACCGGGGCACGGCCCGGGCAGCCGCTGCTTTCTGCAGCCTCGGCGGGCGATCCCCGGCGGGGGAACCCCGGCTGCCCAGCCCCAGCTCCCCGGCAGGGACTCACCTGTGCGGGGGACAGCAGCAGCAGCAGCAGGAGGAGGAAGAGGAGCAGCCCCCGCCCGGGGCAGCCTTGCGGGCTCCCCATGGCGGTGCGGGGAAGGGAGCGGGGGCCGGCGCCGCAGCGGCAGCGGGGAAGCGGCAAGAGAAAGACGGCAGCGGGGGGAGGAGAGAGGAGGGAAGAAGAGGCGGCAGCCGCGCAGGTCCGGAAGGGCCGCCCTCCCCAGGCCGGGCTGTGCTCACGGCCCCGCCGCCGGGCCCCGAGGAGGAGCGGCGGGGGCCGAGGGGCCGTGCCCGGGATCCGCCGCCAACCGCCCGCCTCGCCCCGGCCGCGGGGCGGGGCCGCGCCTCACGCCACCGCCCGGCCCCGGCGGCGGGAGGCAGGGTGGGAGGCGGCTGGGTCACACACACGCACCCTGCTGGGGATCCCCCGGTGGGGCGACGAGGGGGGTCTGGGCGCTGGGTCAGACCCGCATGGGTCTCCTCAGGGCCGGTGGTGCAAGAGGAGAAGCGGAGGAAACGGGGTGTCTGGTCCCCATGGGTGCCTCACCCCCATGTGCAAATCACCCCAATGTGCATCTCACCCCAATGGGCATCTCACCCCAATGGGCATCTCACCCCAATGGGCACCTCACCCCCATGGGCACCTCACCCCCATGGGCCCCTCACTCTGGTGAGCGCCTCACCCCAATGTGTCCCTCACTCCGACGGGTGTCTCGCCCCGATGGGCACCCACGCAGTCACCTCCTGGGGTGAGGAGCCCACCCAGGGCCCTAGGTTTACAAATACACTGGAGGGAACTCCGGGCTGACACCCAACCTACTCATCATTTCTTGTTTTAGTCGGGTCTTGTGATCTGCCGGGGTCTCGTGATCGGCCGCCTGGTGTGAGCTGCGCCCGCGGCGGCCTGTTTGTTTCCGTGCGAGTGGAGGTTTAGTGGCGACTGCATTGCTTCGGTTTCTTCAGAGCCAAGTTGTGCCTCTTCAAAATGAAATATTCTACATATGTTGTATCAGCAGTATGCTAGCAGGTTTTTATGATATAGAAGTATTAATCACATAGTTTATAAATGCCTAAGTAGTCTCAAAACTCCCATCTTAGGCAAAAGCTTCTTAATTTTGCTTTAAAGTTATCAATCCGTGATTTCAAAGCATTCGTCTCACGATCCCACATGCGTTTGACTGCATGGCTAGCTGCTATTACGGCACGGCTGCAATAAAAATAATCCCCGAGCAAGGCGGCTCAGGTTGCGTGGCAGAAAATCAGCTCTCAGTGTTGATTGCACAGCGACTCTACTGCCGGTGAATTTGCCTTGCCGAATTTTGTTTGTTCCCGACATGCTGACATCAGGTGGCCTGATGGGTGTTGCAATCGTTTGGGAGCAAGGAGATTGCACTCAGCTGATCTGTTTGGGATCCGTCTCGAAGGAAACACAGGAAGACAAGCAGCGTGTGACATTTGTGTGCTGCTTCTATCTGATTTATTTCCCCACTACTTTGTTGCCTTTGTGGCTGTTCAGTGCACATTATACTGCCGGAATTTAGCTGATATTGCCATCTGCTGACAAAAATATAGGTTGTTCTTGGTTTCGTATATTCATGGGCTAATTTATGTTGGCAGGGACCTCTGGAGGGCCATGTAGTTTGGCTTTTTGCTGAAAGCTGAATCCATTTAGGTCAGGTTGCTCAGGGAATTGTCCAGTTGTATTTTGAATAGCTTCAGAGATGGAGATTTCACAGCCCTGCTGAGCAAGCTGTTCTACCGTGTGACCACACGGGATAGTAAAATGTTTTTTCCTGTACCTAAAGAGATTTTGCCATGTTCCAGTTTGAGTCTGTTGCCACTGTGCTATCACTGTGCTTGTCCAAGGAGAGTGTGGCTCCAGCTTCTCTGCATCTTCCCGTTAGGTAGTGGTGGAGAGCAGCAGGACGTCCCCTGAGCCAGCGTTCTGCTTAAGGCTGAACAAACACAGCACCCCCAGCAGTCGTGCTGGCATTAAACTGGACTTGCCCCAGTATGTCAGCATCTTGTTTATTCTGGGGAGCCCCAGACTGGACCCAGGACTCCGGATGTGGTCCAACAAGTCCCACAGAAGGAGGAATAACCACAGTGCTTGACCTACTGGCTACACCCTTGCTAATACAGCCTAGGAAGTGGTTGGCTTTCTTCTCTGCTGACTCATGTTCAGTGTGCTGTCCAGCCCAGCCACCATATTCTTCTCTGCGAAATTGCTTTCCATCCTGCTGCTGCCCAGCTTGTACTTTTCCAAGGGATTATTCCATCCCAAGTGCGTGACTTGGCATTTGGCAAGTGCTAACAAAAGCTGAAGTACCTAAAGTTAATTGGTGTGTCTCAATTGTGTTGTCATAAGTCAAAATTTTATTCAGCACTATGCAGTATGATCCGAAAAGCAGGGGACCGAGTTGCCACATTTTCTAGGGACTCCATGTAAGCAGAGGATGCAGTGGGCGTAGCTCACATAGCTACAAGTTAAAAAAAAATGCAGGAACCTTGTTTCAGCGCTGGTGAAAAAGGTAAAAGGACAACAAAACTGAGTAAACATCTCATTCCCCAATGAACTGCATAGAAAAGTCATCTAAGAATCATAGGTGAGACAGAACTGATTTATAATGTTGCAAAACAAACACAAGGGAATCTATTGCAGTGGCAATTTCCACCGTAAACTAATTAAGCCCATAACATCACACTTGTCTACCACCTACAGTACAGACAGAGGAGGTAATATTTTAATATTTATCTAAATCTCTGGTCGATACCTATATTTAGAAGGCTGTCTAAATTCACATTGTTATTCCAGTGCAATGCCTTCACATACTGCCAGTTTTTCTACACTCACGAGTGAAAGTGAGGTGGAATAGAGGCGAAGACTGATTACCAAACACTAATCTGACTAAGCCCATCAGAGTTCTGAAATCCTTCATAATGGCAGATGTGGAAACGTGGAAACATTTTTATCTGTTTTCACCTTGCTTCTGTATGCTGCCAGCCAGCAGCTCAGGGCTGGGTATTCGTTCAGTCCTATTGCAGCCTTCAGTCTCGGTTGCAGCTCTCTGCCACATGTAGTTGCACGAGTATTAAAAAGTCAATGATAAAGCTGGCACATTTGACTGTTTCATCTTAAAGTTATCCCTTTCTGTCTGGGCATGGAAAAAGTAGCCCTGAATAATGAACTCAGATCGATGCTGCCAGCAGCTCACGGCATTTTCTGTGCTGCCAAAGAGACTGTCCCTGCTGCTAGCTGCGATTGCTTACAAACGTCTATCAAGATGTGTTTTATAAGGCTCCCTTTTAAGCCCAAGATTATGCATAGCTTTTAGGGATTGTCTGCTTGGAAGGAAGGGAATAGTTACGCTGGTTCTCAACAGTGTGTGTTTTCCTGCCTGGAAGAAGATGCTAATATGAATTCATAGCGTAGGATGTCATTTGGTGTCCCTGTCACACCCAGCTGGTCCTTCTGTTGTCCATTAGGATGAAATAAATACTTTCCCTCACTGAATACCCTTTTGGTGTGAAGCTATCTGCCTGGCAGCTAGTGTGAAATAACGACCTGCTTTGTTCTGTCCTGCTTTGACAGCAAGTCCTGAGCTCTGCTTTCAGAGGTGTTTCCATGGCTTTACCCAGTGCAGAAGTGAAACATGTTGCCGATTCCACTAGAAACTCACTTGTCTAGTGGTAATGATCGTGCAATTTCCAAATTGCAGTCTGCCTGCAGAATTACATGCACGTAGAAATGGAAAAACTACGTGATTGCTTTGCAGCAAAGTCAATTAAAATGTCTGTTGCTGTTTTTTTTCCCCTATAATTTATTACGAGCCTTTGTTATTTCTATTGCGATAGCACCCGGAGGCCATTGCAAGAAGTGGGAGCTAGGTTAAGCAACACGTTTCATAAGCACACAGGAAGGCAGGGTGTTCTGCATGGAAATCTTGCCTCCTGTGTGAGGACAAGCTTCTACAGGTGGGTGGGTTTGCAAGTTTCACCCAGTTTCTCACACCTCCACTTTTTTTTTTCTTTTTGTAGAGCCAGTCAAAACCACTGTAGCATGCCCCAAGAATATTTTTCCAGCCAAGTCAGAATAATTCCTGTACTGAACAAAGCTGGTGTTTCCTATTTGGCATTGTAAGCAAATCGTATTGCTTTCATTTGTCAGCCTTCCTCACCTGTGAAGGCCTGTTCGACTTTTAATTGTCCTGGCCTCAGAGTAGCTATTACTTTGGTCAGATGCTCCTGGCTTCAGACTTTCCACGTGGGATCAACTCATGCTGCGGGGGATGACAGCAGTCGGCCCGAAGCTGCCAGTAGTGTTAAATATAGGTGTAGTGTGTCAGGTGATGCTGAATCAAATCTTTTTTATCTTTTCATCTTTGTATCTGCCCTAGCACATTTGTAGGGCTGTTCTACCGTGTCCTATCCTCACTCTTTAGCATCACGTGTTTTCTGCATTTATCGTTGAAGGTGCCAAAAGTGTTCATTTTTACTACATTCTAGGTGGACTTATTTATTACCTAGTAGCAAAAGCTCAGGAATTGAATTCAGAAGATGAAAAGCTTGACCCAGTTTTGCCATGAACTTGCTGAATGATGTGGGTGGGTCCCAACCTCTCCAGTACAATTTCCTCCTCTGTAAAGTGGTGCCTATTGTATGGCAACATGGGATCCAAAATACCCCAAAACAGGTTTCAAACAGTGAGCTGCAGGAGGAAAGCACTGTAGAAATACAACTTCTTATTAAAGCAGAGTTTGGAGATATACTGCACTTATTGCTATGAGCAAATGTGCAGTGTGTACTCATGCCAGGTACTATTCACAAGCACTGATTTACTAACAAATTCAAAAGTTCACCTCATAAAGAGCTGAGTATGGCTCCTGGTTTGCATTAACATCTGATTCCTGTCCTGTGTCCCTGTGAGCACCATGCTGCCACGTGTTTATCTCAGGCTTTGCTGTCGAAGTGGAGGAGAAGGGCAGAAATATCCCAGGGAGTCCCTGTGGGTACTACCAAAACCTGCCTGAGCACCTGCAGAGACTGTTCTTGGAGTCCTCAGAAAGTGGAGCAGTTCTGCCTCTTCATGCAGTATAGTCTGGACAAGCAGACAATGAGACTTGGTATCACATTTCCAAAGGGATTATAGGAGCCTGTACACATACCCTAGGCACTATGTACACATACACATATACATATACACCATACAAGAAAACACATGTGCAGTACATATAAAACTACACTTTGTTTCTGGTCTGTCTTTTATGTTAGTGTCATGCTCTGTTTGTGCATCCGAGCCAGTGAAACCTTCTCCATGGCAAAAAGTTGTGTCCCTCGCTCTTTCCTGACGTAGCTGTGTTCCCCGCCGGCACATCACAGATTGCTGCGCTGTTCCCTGCTCCCTGGCAAAGTGCAGCACTATGCAGAGCTCATGCCAGCTCTGGGTGAGCTGCCTCAACATTAAAAGCAGAACATTAAAGCATTAGTCCAGTTAAAATGCCTTGTCAATATAGTGAGAGCAAAATGGTTTATTTACAGACGGCCTAGGTATGTGCCCGAGGTGTCATTTTGCCACGCAGATCCAGGGCACAGTTGCTAAGCATATGGTCTTGTTATTGATCTCATGAGAGCCAGCATCTCTTTAAAGCACTGAGGAGATAAAGCAAAAAAAATATTGACTCATATATTTAAGGTCGAAAAGGCTATTATGATCACATAATATTACTTGATGCATATCATATAATTTCATCCTGTAATTCCTAAATCAAATGCAAAGTGCTTCAGATGAAACATCTTATAGATTGAAAAGTAATTTTAAACAACAACAATAAAACCCACTCAAATGATGAAGGAATCATCTCAAACAATTTGCTTCATTAGATAACTAGCCTCGCTGTTGAAAACCCACAGCTCGAAGTTTGAATTTGCCTAGTTTCAGCCTCGTGACACTGCATTTTGTTTTGATTTCATGTGCAAAATCAAGGAGCTCTGCGTTACCAGAAATCATCCTTTGTGGTTATTTAGTCCATGAACAAGTCACAATACTATTCTCTGTACAGATGGAGATTGTTTATTGACTTGCGACTGTAGGGATTTTTGACATCGATTGAAAGTGTAGCTCATCACAACAGAAAATTGTAGTAATAAGGCAAAAGGCTTGGGAAGTCAAACACAAGGTCAAAAATAGAGTTTTCAGTGTAGACTCTTTTTCCCTTTTATAACAATTACAATCCACTGCTTACTGTAATAAACATATCAGCGGGATTTAGACTTTATTTTTTATTTTTTAAACTGAAGCGGGTCAAATCAGCATAAAGACCAGTTTTACATTTAGAAATAATAACTGAAACACTAAGGCATGTTTGACTAACTCAATAAAAGCATAGTCATACTCCTTTGTTCCCAAAGTTGCTTTTTTGAAATCTTTCCTTCAGATCTGACTTAATGGATATTAATGTCAAGGGGAGTCTGCCAGTGAGGTCTGGATCTGAAACAAACCTCATTATGTCATGCTAAATTAAATTTTCCTGTTTTTCAAGCCAGGGCATTGGCTCTGTTTGTTTTGTGAATGCTATCTCATCTGTAAAGGCCTGGAAAATAATGGTCTAATGAATCAAGTGGAACAGAATAAAGTGGTCTTAACAAGAATAGAAAATTAATTCTGGAATTCTGCAAATAGAAAGAATAGGATACAGAAGAAGGCAAATAAATATTGAAGTGTACAGATAGTTAAGATAATCTGAGCAGTATGTTCATTTTTATTGAAATGACGGTGTGGAAAAATGTGTTTCAGCAAAGCAATGTTCCCATTGTAGAATATTAATCTTACACTGAAATACATAAATTTGTATAGGTTTTATGAAATGCATAAAAGGGCGTGTCAAAAGAAACCAGAATTCAGGAAAGTATGAACATGACATTTGCAAGGACCTTCTGCAGAGCTACTGTGAGAAGCCACAACTCCGTTTAGTCCTGTATGTGCAGTACATCACTCCATCGCTGGAAAAAAGAGCCGTGTGTATGATCTTTGGTTGCATTCCTAGCATACATTAACATTTTGTCACCACTGACTCAAGGAGTGTGGCACAATGACAAGGTTTCCAAACAAAGGCAGTATTTTATGTCTGTTCAGTGTTTGTATTAAGGGGAGGACAAACAGGCCAGTTTTTGTGCTACCTCATTTTCAGTACAACAATTCTGAAATTTCCAGGACAACATGAAATTTGGTTTACTTACGGATTTCCCAGTAGTCACTATGATTGGCGGAATAAAATGTAAGTTATTCTTGTGATTAGGCTCCGACTTTGAGACAAACAATCATTGTTAAAGTGCATTAAATGTCACCTGCAGCTCTTTGATCGGGTGCTTTAACCTAGAAGAGACTCTCAGCTCTTCTAAACTAAACAAAGGGAGGTGGATCACCAGCGAGAAAACTTTGCTGCAAGGAAAGAACGGGGAGTGCAAGAAGAGGCATTAGGTCGGGGGTACGACATTGCCTTTTGTGTCATTACCAAATACCTGTCCCTGCACACTGCACAGCAGTGATCATCTGAAATGAAGAGCTCTGTGTATCTGGGAGCTCTGAGGCTACACCACCACCATGTCACTGGTGGGATCCCGTTCTCTCTGTGCACCACAGGCCTTTCCTTGCACTTTTCCTTATCTTACATTGGCTTGATATCAGTGAAGTAAAGGCATGGCGCTCTGTACTTTTCCTCGACTCCTGTGTCACATGTTCTTGCACCTCCTTTGTACTCACTTGGAGCTGCTGGGAAGTCACCAGTCCTGCATAAATCCCAGGTGGAGAGGGCAGCAGGCTGGGCCCCTGGATGTTGAAATGAAAACATTTGGGCCTGTTATCCTGTCCCCACTCTAGTTCATCCTGACATCTAGGAAGCAGACTTGGTGTCCCTTAATTTCTGGTCTAAATTTGTTCTTGCCCATTAACATGAACAGATGAGCAGTTGCTGCATTTCACCGGTGTGTGTATGAAATCATCTATTTCCCTGCCCAATAGGTTTTGGAGCTTCCACAGAGCACTCTGAAAGCCTTGCACAAAAGGCACTACAACTATGCAAAGAACTACTGTTGACATCAATAAATCACTTCAGCCAAGAAGGGGAAGCAGGTTTCCAGTTTAGAACAATAAACAAACCACAGCAGTGTTTACTGAGCACTTTAAAGATAACAGTGGCTACATAAATACTAAGAATTATTAAGGTTTCTTTGTGAAAAGGTTAATTGCATGGTGAGGAACAGTATTGCAACGTCCAAGCCCATCTACAGGTAGAATAAGCACCTTTTGGTTACTGGGAACTCAAAGCCACAAACGGACCTCTCCTCAAAGGCTCTGAGATGAAACAAATGCTCCCAACGGGAAGCTCTCCGTGCTTAAAATCCCAAGCTGGATGAAGAGTGCCTTTGCTGAAGACAACTTCAACTTCAGCCTGAATGTGGCAGAGAAAGACTTTGCTGCCGGTACTCCACCACTGGTCCAAGGCCTGCGTGCCCTATCACCCAGCATTAATGAGAGCCAAGAGGGAGCTACAGGCTTCTCCCTTCAATCTGTGGCAGCTCCACATTTCAAATATTGTTTATAAACAAAAAGCCTGTTACAGCCCAATATTACTCAGAAAAGAGGACCTGGTAACTGTATCTACTCAGAAGGAGGTCAGCAGATACCCCCTACGGGATGTGGCATCCCAGATGTTCCTCACTGGTTGCACTGGAACCTAGGCCGTGGTAGCCAGTCATGGAGGAAGCTGGAAACAGGACTTGGAAAGTCCTGCTATAAGTGGTGGGGAGCATTTTCCCATGGACAGGCATCATTCAAGAAGCTCTTTTGCCGAGTAGCTGCCCCTTTTGGGGTGAGACTACTCAAAAAAAGAAAATATACCTGGCAGAAAGGAGAGACTGCCTGTGGATACTAGACAGCTGCAGGTTGGTCTCCCAACATGTTCACTTCAGCCATCACAGGGCCACTGCTGGCTTTCCCTATCCTCTCCCCTACACTCTGACATCAAGAGAAATAGGAGACCCTCACCAACAGTGGAAGCTTCCACATTTTTGGAAAATTGATAGTTACAGCCTGTCTGATAGTATTTATTGCTCACCCAGAATCGCTGGCTACTGAAGTCCTTCCAGTGATTATCCTCCTCCTTTACAACTATGAAAGGGCCTTTTATCTTAACAGTGTGGTTGTTCCCAGCTGTTGATCTGAAGAAACTTTAAGGAGAAAGACCAGTATCATGGCAGGGCTGCCTAGAGTCCCTCTGGCTTTCTCCAAAGCAAAATGTTCATCTTTAACCTGCTGGGGGCTCCAGACGAACCTACCCTCTTCAGCGTTACTTGTTAAAGAAGTCCAGTCCCATAAAATGCTGTGCAACTTAAGTTCCCAATAAGGCTCTTGAGATTTCTGCGTGCTCAATATTTTTTAGTCTGTCACAGGATTGAATCCTGGATACAATCATCCTCTGCACGTCTTGCATAATTCTTTGGTTCTGTACCAGTTTGTCTGCAAGTTTCAGTTAGGCACAACATTATTTTAATTGAAAAATACAACAGCATGAATTACCTAAACAAAGAGATTTTTTTTCTGGTGTTGTCTTATGTTGTTGGAAAACTTAAAGCTTTTCTTTTCAATGCTGAATAGAAATCGAATAGCAATTTCAGCTTGCAAGCAAAGGTATGCCCACTTCTGCACTCTTCACCAGAACCCCAACTTCTTATCTAACTTACAAGAAGAATAACTTTATGATTTGGCAATATATATGGCTAATTCGTTCTCAGTAAACTACATTCATTTGTGCAAACTCACTAATTTTTTTTTTTAAACTCACTGAAGCAAAGTGCAACAATTCAGCTGAATCCCAGGCAGATATTTTTTAAGCAGAGACCATTCTGAGTTTCCTCTCAATCTTCTCTGTCCTCAACATCTTAAGCAATTTTTCAGTAAATTGCCAAGGTCTGAAGACAGATGAAGTCCCTGGATTTATGTACTGACTAACATTATAACTCGACTCAATGTAAAAAGATCTGTGATGTGTTTGTGGCTAACAAGACTTAGTGTATGTTTATACTGCAGGAATGACTGAGTTTTGATGTAGCATCTTACAACAACATGCTTATAACATAGCTCTTTACAAAACCTTAACAATTTGCACTGCCTTCTCCACACAGGCACTAGTAGCATGTCTTATTCTAAGCATCTCAACCACAACAAAGGCCAAAATTGCTGTTGAGAGTTCATTTTCCAGGCCCATGTTAATTAGTGGGCCTGTTTGAGCGTGGCTACATGTAATCCTCTCACCAGCTGTTTGAACACGTGTACGACTGTGCACTTCTCCCTTAACTCCTGCCACAGAATTTGGGAACAAGTGCATTGCATAGTAGTTATGGATACCAAACCATAGTGTCACATACGGGGTCATGCAGAACATAGATTACTTGTATAGCATCTGTACTGTTAAGTATCTGTATAGCATCTGTACTGACAGCCAAATTTCTGGTGTACTTGAGCTATTGAATGGTATACTCTGGTTGGTTTGCTCATTAACTGTTCTTCCCCTGCTCGTGGAAATGCACATATGTATGCTGTAGGGCTGGGGATGCCTTCCCACAGCACTGCATATACATTGCAAAAAGATCCAGATGCTACACCAAAGAGAAAATCATCTTTCTTATTATTTGTTCAGTAGCTTTTGGCATAATTCGTAATGCTCTGGATCATTTTATGGACTGCCACATAGAAACAAAAATGTTACCAAAGCCCTGCACTGTCAGGAGGGCTTTTCCTGTTGGGATGTTGTAGATGGGATGTCACCTGTAGCCCTACGTGGCACTTGGAGGTACAGAGGAATCGGCAGAGGCAGCACTGCCACCAAAGGGAGGGCAGCAGCACCATGAGGACCAGCTGACTCCAAACAGCTGCAAGACCTGGGCATCCTTTTGGCACAAGGGCTGAGTGCTCCCAACCCATGAGCGCACCCCAAGGCACTCATTGCAGGCGTGTGGCCATGCCAGTAGAGGGACGCATCTCCGAAACAGCGGGAGCACTCGGGTGCATGGGGATGCGTACACTGCGGGCGTGGAGGAGCTAACGTCAGTGCTGGGACTGGTGGGGCCCGCGAGCATAGGTAGGGCTGCAGGGCAAACACTGCTCTCAGGCCAAACCCTACTCCTGTTGCGGTCCTTCTGAGTTCAGCGATGCCAGATGGAGGCCTGAGGGCATGGCGACTCCATGGCAAGGGCCTCATGTGTTCACAAGCATATACTGATGAGGCTGATCAGTTCTGCAAACTGTTCCAAAAAGACCTTCTTGGGCAACCTAGGTTTACTGTCATGATAGTGTTGTCAGGGCACAGCTCCGTCAAACCGCATTTGCTACAGGGCAGCATTAGCTCTTCCTTTGCTTTTCCTTTGTGCGAAGGAGTCGGAGGATGCGTTCATTTTTCGTTAGCTCTGCTGGCAGCTCGTTTGCCTGGAACAAAAAATCTTGAGGTTAGCAAAAATGAATGATTATTTCCAAAATATGGTTCAAAAGCATTACGCTTTTAATGCGTAATACTTTTAATGTCATGGTATAACCATGACGTGCTTATTTCAGCTTTGTCTCCACCACTGTTGGAGATATCTTAAAGTTATCTTTCCATGCAGTGTGCAAGTCTCAGTTAAGTCTTCAAAATAATCCTAGCATGGGATTTGTGTGGTCAGCTTATTTTGTGCTGCCTGTCCAGGCTAAATGGTATCCTTTGGGTTCCCTATGCTGCTGCCACAAAACTGAAAGAGAACACGGCTGATGAGTCTTTGGGGAGATGAGGCAGATCTTCAAGTACCAAAGTCCATAAAAATCCAAAGAAAAACTTTAGTTGCTATGAAATAGTCAGTGCTATTGTGTAGGATAGGTAGTAGAATAGCAGAGCTTGGTCTTCTGTACTTACTGAATACAATTGTAATAATTGAAAATATTTATAATGAGGCTACTTCTGAAAATCAATAATTCTGTTCTGCAAATGTACTGTTGTGCCAAATTGCATGTTTTTTCCCAAAAAAAAAATCTTTAGGAGAAGTTATAACCACAGATTTATGCTGTACAACCTCCTTCTGCAAATCACTACCAACAGCAGAAAAATCTTGCACATTGTTTGGATGATTGCATCAAAACAAAACGTATATTAGCACAAACTACTGTATGAGTGACATTAACTCTGCTGCCATCAAGTGGATTGATATAGGAATTACATGCACGGATTTTATATTAAAGAACCAAAGCGTTCAGAAAGCATATGCTGGATTACTTGCGTTACAAACTTTCGTTCACATAATCATAAATCAGAAGTAAATACCAGTCCACCCGTTCACAGCTTAACAAACCCTGCTAGATATTAAATGCTAGAAGCAAATAGTCCACAAGCACAACTCAGAGGAAGACATTTTCAATGAAATGACCAAACGTTTAATGTTAAAACACGTAATAGATTTTTTTTTTAAGTTTCCTGCAGAAAAGTTGATGTCATAAAAGGAATAGGAAATTGCTTCAATAAACTAACAAATTTGTAGAAGACCTTGGAAAGGTGCATGTAATTTTGAGGTATTTTTGATATTAGCAATGTGCTAAATCCTAAGCCAATTTTACCAGAGGCACACAGATATAGATTTCTCCTACTGTGGACATACCCTTCATACACGTCTGTGAAATGAGACACGAATATAACTTAGGACTTACCAAACCAAGTAACAGATTACTGTTTCCCTAAAACACAGTCTAGCTGTCCCATGACTAGTTACAGCTAACAATTTAACCCGTGGTGCTGGGTTAACGAGTGCATGAGGTTATTCTCAGGCTGACATTACTTCACAGGTAGCAGCACCCTAATAGATGCTTGTGTACACAAACTGCTGGACTGAATGGTGGTGCTGCAGGAGAGGATCAAGGTGCAGTCGTGGTCTTACACAGAGACGTGGACAACCACCACCTACGTTGCACGCACAGGCGCTCCAAAGCTCAGCGCCGGTCCTAGCCCCGGGGTGGCACGCCAGGACGTACCTTGTTCCTCAGGCACGGGTCTGCTCCTGCCTCCAGCAGCAGTGCCACCGTCCTCACATTACCGCTCAGAACAGCCGCGTGGAGAGCAGAGGTCCCATTCTGGAAAACACCAACGAAGATGTTTGGAATCAAAAAGGCAGTGAAACAAAGATGTTTGCAGAGAACAAACCCACAAACGAGAAATAACGTGGAAGAGATTAGGTCATGAAAGCCTGATGGTGATTTAGAGAGGGTGCTGGCAGGCTAGTGGACTACAAAGGAGGTGATGTTAAATGCTTTAATAAAAGCGAGAGTCAGGTTCACTTTACCACAGTAATATCTTCTTTTTAAAATTGCCCTTGTCAATAGATTAGAGGTTGAAAAGCGCACGGCACTTGCTGCTGCCTGGTGAAATCAGCCATTCACAACTGAAACAGGAGTACGAGGTGTAATGGAAACCAGCTGTGCATTTTATCTCCTTTCTCTCATGATTAATGTTCTCCCTGGCAGGCAGCTGAATGGTGATTTTTATCGTAGCTGACCTTTTGTTCGTGGCTGCAAGCTGACAGTTCACGTAAGTGTGGAAGCTATTTCTTACTCTTAATTAACAATCAAGTTAATGCCACCTGGATTTTCAAGTTTATCAAAACTGCCAATTAGTTGCATCCACAGAAGTCATCAAAGTGTATCATTTATGGGTGCATGCAATTTGATCAGCTATTAAAATGCAGCTTCCAGATATCTGCTATTATTTTTGAGTCACTGGTTGAATTCAGAGGAAAACAGAAACAAACAGAGAGTTACTCACAACTGATCTCTTAGGGTTCTAGCTTACTGACTAAAGGCAATAAAAGGGCAGGGTATAATGCTGACAACTGCACCACCACGAGCAATCTGTTTACTGTAGAAATAAAATCAGCTGACAAAAAGCAAGAGAATTCCTCCCACAACACGATGTCCTTCCTTATTCCAAAAATCAATTTCACAATATCTTCTGAAAAGATTTGTTTGTATGTAGCACTAAAGGCTTAATAAAGAAAGTTCATTTTTCTCTTGACTTTTTGGGCTCAATCTCTATCGTCTTCCACTTGTCATGAACGTCAGGTGTTTCATTAGACCCTTTGCCTTCTTGAGTTTCTGTCTAAAAATATACGTGTTTCACTACTAACCTTCAGCAGGCCAAGGGTGGGAGAGAATTTAAGTAGCTCTTCTATCACATTGTTGTACCCTTTAATGGCAGCCTTCAGCAAAGCAGTTGTACCATCCTTTAAAAGAGAGAAGATCAGCTCAGTCACAACAAGTGCTTCACCCCCATTCCCCTAGGCTGGAGGAAAACACCAGCTGTTCCCCCCACAAGGTCTCCTCTGCTCATCATCTTTGAGGAGGCACCTCCAGAGATCAGGCTGCTAATTCTAGGGCATCTGAAGGATTGTTCCTCTGAAAACCTCAGGGTGAAATGAACCAGTCACAACCCATATCACGTCTGTCCCTCATTTATACGGACATCTTCATTCTCTTATTCCAGGAGGTCCTTCCAGGGAGCCATCCCAGACACGCAGGCAGAAACGGAGCCCAAGAGGGAGCTTTACAACCTGACAAACAGAACAACCTCTGGGGACACTGGGCCACCCCTCAGACAGCCTAGCGGCCTCAAAACACGCCAGGAAGCGCAAAGCTGCAGACAGAGCACAGGAAGAGGTGGCACTCACATCCCTCGCGGCGTCCCGCTCGGCTCCCCGCAGCAGCATGACTCGCACCACCTCGCTGTGGCCCATCTGCGACGCGATCCACAGGGGTGCTGTCCCGTCCTTCAAACAAAATAAGGGTGCTGGGAAGTTTCACTTCTATATTGTGTACTCCCCAGTATTTTACTACCAAAATCTGCCTACTGGAATGGATGAACTTCAATTCCTCAATAAAATTCTGCGTCACGGACAGACAAATGCAGAGTCCCTTCCAGAAGCACGTGGGAGCTCCCTGGAGGAAATCAGAACATTTCTGGTTGTCGAGGAGAGGAACCCTTAGATGTTTTCTCTTGCATGGCTGACCTGAAATTGGCATTGCTGTTTGAACACTAGAAGCCCTCTGTGGCTTACCAGCTGTGCCTAAAATAAACAGGGAAGTTTAAAATGTAAAGGCCAAAGGTATGCTGTGTAGATCGAAATCTGGGTGGCTGGATGTGGCAGAAGGATCCGTGCATGGATGAGTTCTGCAGCTGGGTGTCTGTACCTATTGAACGGAAGTTGTTTATAGAAGCTAACGAACAACTTGAGATGATCAGCAACTTTCAGTGTTAAATTACATTGTCCACTCCTAGGGAATCTGATAAAAATGTCCTGACTTACAGCGATGGTGAGTATCTCACAGATTTTATCTTCAAGAGCTCCACTAGAAAAAAAAAAAAGTCAATTTTCAAGGAATACAATGTAAAATAATCTGGTTTGGGGGAAAAAAAATATATGTTTTAGGCTCTTAGGCTATCATGATTTGAGCAGAAAACTTTGGGAAATAAAATGCATCTTCAAAATAAGCTAAACGTTCTGATGAATTTCTATCCCAAATACAAAGGTGAGTTGAAACACTGGAAGTATTGTTTCTGCAATTAGAATTTAGTTTTGTATTTTTTCCTTCTTTTCCTTCTAAATGGCCAAATTTGCTTCTCAAGATTATATGAGGACTCCAGCAGTTAGTTATGTGGCACCAAATTAATTTGCATGGTCCTTTAATAAAAGGTTTTGCCTGCATGGACTTTAACTTATAAGTGAGACCACAAGTAGCAGGGTGTCTGCTTCTGCCAGTTCCTCCTGCCAGCCTCAGCAGCCTGAAGACTTGGCAGGAAAAGAATGAGACAAAACCCCGGAAAGAGCCTTAATGAGAAGTTTCAGAAGGAAACAGCTTTTTACTTTAAATAAAATATTTCCACCTTGATCAAAGAAGTAATCTCTCTCCTCGGTGCCAACTGGAGATTCGTATGACTTGCTAAAGCTATTCAAAAACATTGATGAACCATTCTCTGCTTTCTATGGGCTAGTGATTTAATCCATTGGAAGAAACAACAAAGTTATTTCTTCCTTCGATATTGTGTTCTAGTTTTCACCTTTTCTGGTTCTGAGGAAAAGCAAACATACACCCTGATATCTTTAGTTTTTTCAAATGGCAAAGAATAGGATCTTTGCTGACTCTTGTATCAATTCTATAAATGATCTCATGGAAGTTAGTGGCTGACCTCACTCTAGTACATATCCTGTTAATACAATGAGTGTTCTTTATGATTCAAAAATAACAAAGGCTCTCTTGTACAAAGAGCATGTGATGTTAGCATGATAGCAAAAACTGTCCATCTCCAATGTACAGTGTTTTCCCTATCAGTAAACTGACACTTGATATTTTTTCCAATCTTCCCCCACCAGAGGGCTCTAGAAAATAGCAAGAGGGACACTGAAAAAGCCTATGAAACTTGGAAAATAGCGAGCCACCTACACAATTTAATGGGCATGAGGAACTAATGCTGTGCAAGTCCACATTTCTGTTTACATAAAAAAAATGCAAGTACAAGAACAGCATGGGGAACATAGCAGCTTTCTTTCACTCACAGTGATGTTTATGACTCTTCAGTTATGAAGCAAAAGAAGCAGAAGGAAATACTTGTGTTGGGTAACATCGATGTTACCATTAACTGTCCTTAATAGTATTGCTGTTAGATATCATTGTCTGCATCTCAGTTATAGGGTAGAGACAAAAATACATTAGGAGAAAGAGTGAACACCTTGGAGAATTTAGCTTAAAAAGAAGAAAGATGAAGAAGTTGATGGTGGGCTCACAGTGATTAATGTCAGCTTCTATCTTTTATACAAACAGCATCTAACAGGCAGATTTATGTAAATGCATATAATCTTTATATGCAGTAGATGAGATTTCTGTTCATTTTCATGTTGGTGTATGGTCCAAAAGAGATACTACATTGTACTAAGATGCCATGCGAGAATTCCTGTATAAACAGATATTAAGACTCAGAGATGAGTCAGGAAGAAAATGACACCAGGGAAAGAAGCCGTTCAAAAAGTACTTTCCATTTCTTGTTCCTCTGACCACCCAGCAGACTGGAGACCACTACTTTTACAGAATAAACAATGTTAAATGCTCCATATGTTTAAGGCTGTGTTTATTATTTCCTTATTTGATTGTAAATTCATAATAGATACAAACTATATCTCATTATGTCCAGCAGTCCCAAACATTCCCTGACAGAAATTTCTAACGCTTCTTCTCTTACCCATTAACTAAAGAGTTTGCTTTGCAGCTTTGAATCTCAGTGCTTGCTGGAGACTTACAGTCTTAGAAAGGGCCAGATTACTGTAGGAGGTGAAATTACCCTTGTATTCCCCCTGAGGACTTTCAGGGACAGAGAGCCCCTACTCTCAGGCTGCTCAGTGTCATGTCCTCCACCATTCTTCCCACCAGTCCACTTGCACCACTATACCAGCCGAATTGTTGCTAATAATAAGTAAGTCAAGCTTGCTGGACTGTAGTCTGCACTCTGTATAGGTTTACCAGCTTGCATATATGTGTGATCACATATCACGTGGAAAGAAAAACAAAATTAATTTTCATAATATTTTCAGTCTACTTAACCAGTCAAACTAAAGCCTGCCAAAACACAGCATAAAATTCATTGGCAAATAACCTTCTTGCTTTGCTTTTGAGTCAGAGAAGCAAAGAAACATTGCCTACACCGGGCTGCAGACATTGCTCCGAACTCTGTCTAGACAAAAAGATGACAAAAAAATTCCAGCCCGTCTCCATGGGGGCCCAATGTCAGAAAGAAGAAAAGAAGGTTAAAAATCAAGAGGAATAACATTGCCAGGGAAGAAGCTTTCCAGAAAGCTTCCCTCTTCAGCCTTGTGAGAGCTGAGCTGAAGGGCCTGCACACAGGCATCTCCAAGGTGTCAGGAGAACCCTGTGGGACTGGGAGATGGGGCACAAGACAGAAGGGGAACTGGTACCCACTGGAGCAGCAGGAAGATACATACAGGGAAAATGCATGTGATCAGACAGATGAATTACACCCCTAAATTCACAAGACAGAGAGGAAAACATGGACACTTAGGAAGGAGAAGCATGAACCTTGCGCTCTGCAGCTACAGACAGCCCTGCATTCAGTGTTGCTTAGAAAAGTTTCCTACAGCAGTAAGAGCAACAAAGCTTGTGACTGACAGTAGGAGACATCTGGCATCAAAAGTGCACCATCTAGGGCTGCATTCCTGGTAACCAACGTGCCACCTTTGAACAAAGTGCAAAATTGTTAGTAAGAAAGAGATTGAAGTCCATCCAACCATTTCTTTACTAATTAAACAGTAAAAATGCTCCATTTGTTGAGGAAATGCTTTGGATTACAGTGGACCTGAATACAAATGCCACAGATCTACCCAGGCATAATCTTAGCAGGGATCCAAGGTACCCTGAGGCAAACTAAGCCCATAGTGCCGGAGATGAGATAGAGCCAGGAGGGGCATTCGCATGGAGTTGAGTCTTTGCCTCAACTGAGATTTGAACATGCATCAGGAAATATTGTGTTGCATGAATGTGAAACTGGTTCAGCTAAATCAAAGGCTCCCCAGCTTTCTTTTGACCCACTCAAAAAGTTGTTAATGCAAACACTGGTTTATTCTTCTTATCCAGCAAGAAAATGACTTCAGTTTTGTGAACATAAAATGCTGGTGCAGTTTCCATGCACTAGAGGAGCAGCAAGGAGACACAAACCTACAGATGCAGCAGAAGCCATATAGATCAATCTCTGCTGCCAAGCTATGACTTTTCAGGTTCTTTGGAGCAGATGAAAAGAAATGCTAAAATACCTGGCCAAGCTTGTCACATGCCACGCTGTCCTCTGTTATTAAAGTCCTCACATTTATTTGCTCCTGACTCCTGTTTTTTTACTTGCTACAGTCAGCGATCACAGACACCTGTCAGACATACGTGACTGATTGCAAGGACAAGACCTTATCCCATCAATTTATAATGTGCAGTCAAGGCCCAGGACAGCTACCTTGCCTGCAGGGTTTCAGCAGACCACAGGGGAGGCTCTCCCAGAGCAGGCAAAGATTCCTGGGAACGTCTGTCTCTAACCAGACGCCTCGAAGTGCCAGGAGCAAAGTTAGCTGTGCAATTCCCACACCTGGCTATTCAAAGCAGCATCTGAAAGTGCTGTTTAAGCACTGATTTCAGAATCAAGACACATCTAAACAATCAAGGATCCATATTTTTTGAAACCAAGAGAGTTTTTGTATGTCTCTGTAAACTAGGCATGCTTATGTATCCCTTAGTTTAAGACCTAACCTATATGCACCCATACCTAACAACAGCACGCAGTGATGCAAAGTGGAGCTAGCCCTCCGCCTTCTATAGCAGGGATCTCTGAACCACATCTAATTCATTCGTATCATTTAATGATCAAACAGCAGCCCCACTGCCTACAGAGGAGCTAATTTCGTGCTCACAGTTGCCACTGGTCTCATGTGTTTACAGGAACAGACTAACGAGAGGAAGCAACTGGAAACCTAGATAGCAAAGCTCTGCACATGTACCAAGTACTTACAGAGGTGAAGGTTAATACTCACGCCTGAATTTCAAAGTACACACGGAGGATACAAAATAAAACTAAAAGTGAAAGTTTTTTTTCGAAGATTAGCTTTAATACTGAACCCACATTTCTGGTGATCTCAGTATACTAAATCTCGTACTTTCTCCCACTAGTGTTCCCAGATTTTCCAAAGCTTTTCCAAGGATTTTCAAAAGAACGCAAGGACATGAGGGACTATATGTGCTCACAAGTAGCCTGGTGCAGCAGAAACAGCTCAGTAGTTACAAGAGGTAGTGCAAGGCCCTTATATCAACACTAAACACAGCTTGAGGGTTTTATTTTGATTTAGTCTGGTCCCGTGGCCCAAATGTGCCCAACCTGCACATGGTTCAAAGCATTCCCAAGGATCAGCCAGAGGTCTGATCTCCTTTAGGATGTGAAGCACAATTGGTGCACGCCTAAAATGGAGCTTCCAGTTTCACTTCTTACGGAAATTATCTAGGTTGTGTGCAAGCAGAAACAACTGGGGCACTTCCTCCAAATCCACACTATCACTCCGAACTAACACACAAATGCAGACACAGCCACAATTTACCTTTTGGTGAAGCACCTCCATGGGAACCTGATGTCCAGAGAAAATTCCAGTGTTAACTTTAAATAACTGTGAAATTTACTAATTAGATCCCAGCTCTGCCCTGAAGTGTTGAGCTTACCTGTCGTGGCTGGTTAACCTTTGCTCCTGAAGAAAGGAGCAATCGGATGACATCCAGATAGCCTCCTTGCGCTGCCAAGAAAATTGCAGAAGCTCCATCCTAAGAACAAATACATCCAGCTTATACTGTTTTGAAATTATACGGTACTTTTCACACAAAAACAAAGCAAACTGAATCACCTTCTCCCTCCTAAGCCATTACGCAGTGTAACAGCATATATAGACAGCTGAGCTCAAGGAGTAATGACCAAAATCACAAACTATGGCAATGTTTTCATTCAGCATAAAGAAGTACTGGCTCCCATCATGTATCAAACAGCATTAAGTCCTGGGTCTGGCATACTAAGAGTCTAGCTCACCAAAGCATTGGTCTACATAACTAGAAATCCATTCCTATTTAGGAAAATATATTTATTCAGGTTTGTTTAGCTCATGCAGAGGTGCTCTGCCACAGAGATGCATGTGGTGAAAACGTGTTCAAATACTTTGCAGAACTGGAGACTCTGGCATTGAGGCCTGCTGTTTAGACCGGAGGGGTGAGTACTGTGCCATACTGCTGCGCCATGCCAGCAACTACTAGCCACTGCTCTGGCACATATTGCAGGAGAGATTGGCTCTGTAATAAAAGTGGGTAAATGTAGCACATGCAGGACAGAGTATCTCAAAGCCCTATCAGAAGCCAGCATTTCTCCATAAAAGTTTGTGAAAGAAATGAACTAATCCGGGATTTATTTTCTTCAATGTGTCTTTCACGTGGAGATGTTCTCAACATTAGAAAATTCATAAGCTTTCTCCGTAGGAAAAAAAAATAAAAAATCATCTCATTGAGTTTTTTTTCAATGAAAAATTTTCAAACCTCATTAAAAGCCATCAAACCAACTACAAGTGGAAAGACATACTGCTTAGGTCTTCCTCCTTGAAAACTCAGCGCAGGCCTGAAACATGCACTGAATAGCGTGCCCAGGGGCTGAATTTAAAATGTTTGACCTTGATTGCATGGCAGATGTCCTTCCTGGTAAAGAAGAGAGGTATCTGCTGGCACTGCAGATGAATATCCATGCCTGGGCCCTCTGAGGGGCTGTTTTCTCTGGCTGCTATACAAGTGCATGAAATAGGGTGATAGTATCGGGTGCTTTGCATCTTCCTCCAGAGACACATACAGTAAGAACACTTCCATTTAGAAAGCAGACAAGGTTGCATAATATTAAAAGAGCTCTTTAATATAGCATCAGTCATGATGGAGAACCTGGTTTGCCTGTCATCCAACCATTATTTTTTAATTAATTATTTGGGATTTGTACTTGATTTGGTGCTATAACAAGAAAGTTGTTTAGAGGCTATAAAATATTTCTGCAAGTAGCACTGTTTAGTTAGCGTATTCTCTTGTGTTCTCCTCTACCCCTCACATGATTCAACTTAAAATTAAAACATCTATCTCAATGGTTTGGGGAGGACTGCCCAAGTGCATGCTCGAAATCCCTCTCCTTTGGCTGCCTGCAAGTGAAACTGTCAGCCAGATACCATTGTGTAAAAGCCACTTGGCAATGTCCCAGAAAAAAAAAAAAAAGAGTCAGGCTAGTGCTTGTTTTTAAGAGCTTGTGTTCTTATTTTATTAAGCAGCTGTTTCTGACTGGTTTTGCCTCATGACTTTGAGCAATAAAAATACATCTCTAAATCTGAATGTAAATACTGCTCATTTCCAGGAGAGACAACAAGGAAGTTATTTTACTGCCTTTACTTCTAGGTAAGTGTCCCCAGGTGCAACAGCACTGCTATTTTTAAACCAGGTGGAAAACCCTGGGATTAGCAAACAGAGGACGACAAACATTACGAATGTTACGAATTATGCTAACCCTTAGATTAGCAAGGTCATTGCTACTTGGGCAGCAGTGACTGTGGAGAACCCTTCTGTACAAATGTGGGGTGGGAGCAGCACAGAGGTGGGGACTCTGTGCGACGAGTGCATGAAGACTGGTGGGAGCCGAGAGTGCTCAGTGCTGACCAACAGCATCCTGCAAACCCCATCGAAAAGGCTAAAAAAGATACATATATATATCCACGGGGAACAAATTCCTCTTTGTCAGACTCGTCTTGTGCCCTTGGGTAGGAAAGAGTGGTGGGAAGTGGAGAGAAAACCTGCCACTCATTTTTGTTGAATGCTGAAAAGCCCAGCTTATTTGTGTCTCTGCTGAAGTAAATTAAATCCAGTGCTTCATTGGCTCAGTCCAGCTTTCTGAAAAGTCAACTAAACAATGTCAGCTCAGTCGTTTTAACCACTCTTTGCCCAAAGAACTGACAAACTAGAGACACACAAATACCAAATAACATCATTTAAACTGATATTAAAAATATATATATTTTAAAGACAACATAACTTCTATGACATTTCTTGGCAGAAAACTGATAAACTGATTCTTGAATACCTCAGTGGCTTTACAGTTATTTATTTCTCTGCCTGTAATGCAAATCTGATGCGGTAAAACACGACACAAGCTTTAGTTCAATGGTAAGGGACAGCACAAAGCTGGTGCAGATTTGGAACATAGCCTTCTTACAGACAAGGAACCAAAACACAGCTAAACCATCTTTGTACCACTTCTCCCAAAACTGTGAAAAGCAGACAGTTAACAAAAATCACAACTTAGAGAGGCAGAGTACTACAAAACCACAACATTTGGCAAATGCTTCTCTGTGCTGGAGCCGGAGTACCCACTGCTGTCCAACAAACAGCACATTTGTTCCATCACCAGTGTTGTCAATATTATCCGTGTCAAATAACTCACGTAAAGTTGATCGTGAATGTTGGCACCATGCTTCAACAGAGTTTCCACTACCTTTGCATGCCCATACTGACAAGCAGCTAGAAGAGCAGTACCTCCATCCTGTGAAAAAACAAAGAAAGGGTACAGTAGTGTGGGAGTGAAGATGCTAGACTGAATGTCACCATAAAACGTAAGCAAATTTTAAGGCTTTTCAGAATTTGGCTCACAACAATTTTGGAGTGACTAGCTACTGAATCCTTCATAATTTTAGTGCCAAGCCGTGGCCCTTAAATCTTTGGCTCTGTCACTATAAACATTTTTCTCCTGAGGCTTTTTTAGTGAGTGACAGGAACAAAGAAAATTCTGCTTTTAGTTCCTCATCTTCTACCTTCCCACTAGAGACTTTATTTGCTTCACAACACCAAGCTGTTCTGTATCTCTTCACTTTTACTGCCAAATCCCCTACCCATGACAAGCTCCTCCACTTGTTGAAGGACAGCACACCCTTCCCCTGCTCTAAAGCCTACCGACCATCTGCCCTTCTTTGACCAGAACTTCATGCTCTGTCATGTTCTGCCTTTCACCTTTTAGTTCTGGCCTGAAGAAGAGTAGGGAGGATGCAGCTAAAAGCATTCTAGCTAAATGTGGAAGCATGCATCAGACCAAACCCATGACCCAGTGAAAGCCCCATTATTTCTGCTGAAGAAGCGATCCCTGGCAGTTATAGTTACTGTGCATTACCACTGAAGGGAGACCTAGGCACATGCATCGAGTCTGGCGTGTAGACCTGCTCCCATAGGAGCTACCTGAGATGGGAAATACCTCAGTATTGCTGGCTCACAACTCCAAGCCAGCTGAAACAATGGAAATAGCAAATGCGGGGCTTGCCACATCGTGTTAAATACATTGTGCCCCACTCAAAAATTGCCATCGTTTCTGACACTGGTATGGAGAGGAGGTTCTCATCTTCTGCCTGGGACGGCACCATGCCGTGATGCAAGGATGACGCCACGTCATGGATACCTGAGGGTTTCTGTCTCCTTCCCCACCTTCTCCCTGCCTCAAGCTCCTCCTCCACAAAGCAAGCTATCAAATAAATGGTTTCTACAGCTGTTATTAATTGGGGCAAAAGATTATATTTTCCCTCAGTCTTGTTCTCTGAAACAACTCAAAAGTTTTCTCTTAATTTTTCCACGTGGACAGATAGCCAACAAGACAAGTTACAGCCCAAATGGATGAAGGAATCTGTTATAATGGGAAGTGACAATCAAATTTATTAATCTGTAGTGCTATTTCGTGCCTATAACAATCTCACGAAAACTCAAGCCCTGACATGGCTGAAGTAATCCACAGGGACTGTCTGTAACTATGCTCAAAAACTATTCACCCTTCTGCCCTGCCACATTAAAAAGCAAGCAAGGCTTGAGTGTCAGCAAAGTCACCAATGTGAAACTGTTAGGTGACCATCTAAGAACTGTTAATTCTGGACTATGTAAGTAAACACGATGTGCAACCGGGTCAGTGGACTTAAGTTACTCTATAGCAATGAGTCACTAGACTTTCCTGTCAAATAAAATATCCTAATTTAATAGGAACTGCTGGAACAGAACACGAAAGCAACCACAATGGTTTCTGGGTTAAAATAAACAAACCAACAAACCACCTCTACACACTTAAAAAACAATGGCAAACGCTAGTAACTTCATGAAATCTGTTTCCTGTCTCCCATCAGCTGAAAGACAGTTTTACTTGAGTGCTGAGTTACCAGATCGAAGGCCTACAAACAAAAAAAGAGACTTTTTAAAAGACTTTCCCTTAAGGAAACGGGGAGAGAAAGGTCAATGACTTAAGAAAAAAAACTGTACTATCAAGACAGAAGGTCTTCCTCAGAGAGGCAGGGAAGGATGAGCTATAGCAAGCTTGAAAATACTGAGGTTCCCCACCTGGAAGGTAAGTGGTCATGTTCAGCTGCGTATGAGAACAGTTTGTTTATTTTTTTTTGCTTTTCATTTTCTACAATCCTTGTATTCCCAGCTACGTTATTTTAAGAAGATTGTTTGGTTATTAACATAATTTCTGGAGGCAACAAAATGAGAGGCCCCAAATCAAAGACAGGCCTGCACAGCTAACCACAGTCAACACAGCAGAGCTGAAGGCAAGTGCTTGGAGCAGGACTGTGCTATTCCACTGTGGAGATGTCACAGCCTGAGGTTTAAGAAGGAGGACACTTTAAGCAGGATATAAAGTATCTCAATGTGGGGATCCTGACCTAGTAGTTGGTTGACTTCAGTGAACAGTTTTAGAAAGAACTGTTTTTAGATAGATTTTGGGAAAGAATAACATTTCCAAAACATAACATTAAGATCTTTCAGACTAGAGTGACGAAGAGATCTAGATCACCCTGATCTAGTTCCATTTGCCCACCTCAAATCAAATATTTCCAGGGGCAGAAAAAATCAAATAACAACTCCTTGGCCCAAGGATTTGGTTGTTGATCAGGAAGGCAAGTGGACTCTAAGACCTGCTCTGTTGTCTGTCTCCTATAAAGTCAAATTCATTCCACAGAAGAGACTGAGATTTGTGTGCATGCTCTGGATGGGGGTACCATTTTGGTAAACAGAGAGAGGTCTTGCTCTACGAAAAAGAACTTGGGGACAGGAATGCTTTCCATGGAAAACACCTTATGGCAAGACAACACTCAGTTAAATCAAGGAATTGGCAGTGTTGGACAAAACACTGCAAAGGTCCACATTTTTTAGGAGAAGAAAAAAAATCAGTCCCCCAACTCCTATTGAGCTTGCATCTTGCTTTCACTTTCTTCCCTTTTTGCCAGCACAAGAGCCTGTTCTCCAGCATGCTCTAGCTGGAGACCCCACTGTTTTACAGACTATAAGGAAGGCAGATGGAAGAATGAAAACAAGAAATAAATGGCAGAGTCTTAAAATCTCCTTCAGCCATGTGATTCCTTCTTTTTTTTCTCTTTTTTTTTTTTTTTTTGGCTTCAGCTGAAACAAGTAAAATGCTGAAGCAGCATCTTCAGTACTGGCAAGCCTCTTGGAAACTCTGAGCTGGGCAGGGACATGTGAGGAACCACGGAGGCACTTGTAGGGCAATAACCGCTCTGCAGCGGGAGGGAGACAGGCAATGGAGCTGAGAGAAGGCACTCAGCCTTGGGTTTATTTCCTGCTCATATCCTGTTTTCATGACACAACTTAGCTTTCACTAATCCTTTACTGCAAACCCTTCCAGCACACTGGAAGCTCAGAGAGGAGCCAGTTCTCTCAGCTACCTCTGTAATTCTTCTTTGAAACCCTTTTTTCTTATCCCTATATTCTCTCCTCCCTGTCAGCAGCAGGTACAGTAGCTGCCAATCTCTCATGTAAGCTCTGGGAACAGCAGCACCCGATGAGACCATGCTCTCTGGTGTACACCTCTCTATTTGCCTGTCCCTTCCTTCACCTCTGTCATCATTGCCTGCAAGCACCTTAGAATTACATGAAGTTTTTCTTAATTTTTCTGAAATATGTTACAAGGGAGGAGAATCGATCTTATGCAATTAGTACCTACTGAAAAATAGCCTCCAACACACTGTTCGACCAGCAGTATTGCTCAGAAAGCATGCCTCCGTGGAAATCCTTACAAGAACCCAGATGCAAGCTTATAATGTGTCTCAGGTAAAGAAAAGTAAACATTTTATTTTCTGATACATACTAGGGATGTTTGCTTAGCCTGTCATAGTGAATATCAACTCAAATGATACAAGGGAGAACAAGAATAGTTTTATTAATATTGTTCTCCAGCACTCTTGCATATGAGTGACAAATGCAGTAATTATAATTTACAGAGAAGCACATTACACAGATGACACTGGGCTTTGCATTGCCTTGCTTAAAAGTCTCTGTTTCCTAGGATGCATTCAAACTGTTTTCATATTTAAATTTAACATCTTCATTTATAATAGAAAGTTCATTGCAAATTGATGAGTTTTGCAATGCCCTTTAAAAACAGACAGGATCAGCCTCATCTCTTCCTGTGCTGCTCCCAGCTGACTGCCTTAATCAGAAAATGCTTTATCTCTGACCTGAAAAGGCATATTTTGTCAGCTACTTTGTTTCTAGGGTCTGGGGAAAGGGATGGAAGAGCCTGTTATCTTAGTTGCCCTTTAACAGAAAGATTTGATTTAATAATTTCAAGCTATGAAAATCACATTATTAAATCAGAAAATCGAACCAATACCAAAACAAATGAGAAGGCCAATGGGAGATAGATCCAGTAAAACCCAAACTTGTATTTGTCCAAAAGTGGAAGACATAAGGAGGGGCTGAATGCAGAGAGATTTTCTTTTCATTTGGATCTTTACACCTTTTTATCTGCCCTAGTGACTCCTTAATTTATTTTGCATGCTTCAAAAATGATCATATATTGTCATGAAGGATCAGACAATTTCAAGCCTGCAGTTCACCTTCTGGGCCTAGTCATGACCTCCTCACAAACACCTGGACCACAGGTTGCTCAAAGGCTTGGTGAAGGTGTAATTGTCCCTCTAGACAGAATAAGGTACTCAGTCTCTGTCTTCCCCCCTTACCAACAGTTTCCTGCATTCACTGCCCTCTGCAAAAGCACTGCCCAACTGTATGTTCAGCCCTAGAGAGCAGTGCAGGCTCTTCTCATGGCTGGGACACATCTGCTCCTTCAGCACGCTTTTGTGGCCTCTCTATAGGTCAGATGACTCAAAGAACAGTGTAAATTCACTCACCCAATCGTATACAGATGAGTGTGAGAGAGTATTTTTCTGAATCTTGCTACCCCCACCTATACCTCACTCTTAGATAAAAGACTCAGAAGCAACTCCATTTTAATGTGCAGCTTCTCCCAGTAACTCTGTTTCACATGAGATTATCCAGCACTTTAACATCCAGCTGTTGTATTTAACATTGCATCCTCCTATGGTGTTAAGTTCCACAGCTGCACTCCATGTTGTGGTTAAACAGCCACAATTTCATTCATGTTTTTAAATTTACTGATGGAGGCTTCTGCTGCGGTCAGAGCGTTGCTTACCACAAGCATAGTTCCCTGAGGTACCAGAATCAATCCACATCCTACTGTACAGGCATGCGTGAACTCTGTGACCACAGAACCTTGGGATTTGTAATCAGTAATATCTGCTACAGTCCCTAGAGGGTAAGGAGTTGAGTCCTAGTGATGTTCCATCAATTCCTGTAGTATTTAAAGCCTGTGTTTTCAGGGACTTTGAAAAGCAGGTATGGGTTGAGGGAGCTATTCAAATCACTGACTACAACATCTTGAAAAATTGGTTACTGTTGGATAAAGAACTATTTTTCTTCTTCAAACTGAAGCCATTATATTCTTCTGTCTCCTAAGGTGGTACGCAGACACTCCCCAACATGGACCAAATTCCTGTCTGTGCAAGTGGAGTACGTATATGCATAAAATAGGACGGTACCTGAGATTTACAAAGAGAGCCTCTGTTCTTGTGCTGGAGAATGGCTTAAGAGGAAAGACTATTTCACTATCAATGGACTTATCTTTGACCAAATCAGGCCATTAAGTCCAGGTAGTAAATGCTGGTTCCAAGGTAAAGTTTTCACAATATATTGTAGTACTCATATTATTCAGAAAACATTCAAGAGAGGAAATCATTTTGCCATATTCCTGCTGCCACATCATGTCCTGACTGGCAGAATGTATCTGCATGCAAAATCAGACAAAGCATCTTACCTTATTCTTAAATTCAGTGGAGGCACCAAATTCAAAGAGAAACTTCACCACATCATTGTGGCCTTGCTGTGCAGCAAAGAACAGAGCAGTTGCACCTGACTGTAGGGAAAAAATGGATTTAAAAAAAAAAAAAAAAGAACCACATAACATGCTTGATCAAAGTATACATTTCAAATTAAAACTTATTAAGCCCCATCATTTCAATATCATCTGAAAATATATGATGATTTTGAGGACTGCAGAGGACATAAGGTGTCTTTTGTAAGAGGTCAGTTTTCTTCTCATTGCACTGAGAAATGTGGCCTGCATCACACATTGGAATAAAGATCAATCTTCACGAGTGGCTTCTGCACAGATTTTAATAGAGACCTCTTAGGTTTCATTTACTTCTCTTCAGTCTTCAGATAGGGAAAGAAAGCCCAGAGGGAGAACAGAGCAGTCTTACTCAAGAGAGGAACAGCCAATCTGTAGCCAACCCCTCTAACACGTGCTCCTACAACCTAAGACAAACACGAGCACAGGATGGGTTTGGATAAGGGTGTGGAAAGACCGCAGAGGGGTTATTCAGCACAGCAGAGCTCCACTTTGCTTGACTCTCCACCGGCAAAATGTGACTGCAGTTGGTATGTCACCCTTGTCTTTTGCATGAGTAGCTTCCCATCCAGCCAAGCAGCCTTCAAGCAGCTATTGCCAGTCATGCAGCTCCTACTTTCCCTTAACCTCACTGAAGAAATGAAAGCCCATATTTCATATGAGGTGTATAAAAAGTAACCGTATTAGTTGGGTAAAGTAGCTGTATAAAACCAGTGAGTAAATTAATACGTGCACAAAAAAAAATAAAATAAAAAAGAACATGGAAGATTTTAATGGCTGGACAGAAGGGACAAGGAAGGTAAGGAAGAAAGAAGGCAAACATGCATTCGTAATTTCAGGCTTTCTCATCCCATGTATAATGTGCAGAAAAAGGGAGCTACATATGAAATTCTTTCCAGTGCCAATAACCTTTGCAATAGCACATGGCCCCTTGAAACCATTTTAGAGACCCCTCTTACAGACAAGCCTATGGGTCTTCCCTTTCTGAGGTTCACAGCAATTTCAAGATACAAGAGCACTAGTTTGAGTAGGCAGATTTACTTTCAGATTAGTGCCCTTTGTTGTTAGGGCTTAAATTTCATTTATTTTTCTCCCTCTCTGCAACAGAGTGATTGTGGAGTATTCCTGTGTTTCTCTTTATATTGGCATGCAGAACCAATGCGTCCAGCGTGAAACTCAAGAAAAGGTCCATAAAACTGTTCTCAACTTTTCCTTTTGTTGCTGCTTTTCAAGCAATGTTTATCTAAGGGAAACTACATGTTCAAATACATGTTTTGTTGGGACAGGACCCCTCTGAAAGATACTGACATTCATGGTTAATGCAAGTTTAGGCCAGTTAGTGCAAAGACACTTAAATCATCAAGCATGGCATTCACTGACTCAGTGACTTGAAGACATCAGCATGAGATTCATGCTCTAGTTCCAGGTAACCAAGGAAAATAAGAAACATTTGCTTGGATTGTTAAAGTGATGAAAATACTGCTGTCCTGCTCTTCCTGCCATCATCCCATGTCACTACATGTCCTCATCAAACTGCTGTTCTTTTGGGGCCAGTACCACTCCATTGCAGAGCTATTATAGCCAGCACACAGACGAGAATGGCTGTAGATACTCCTTACCACTACTTGAGCAGAGTATGAGGGGAGGGCACTTCTACAAAGCTAGGTGCTGACATTTTCCTTTCCACAAACAAGCAAGTCATGGTGTGAGAGATGTCTTGAATGCAAAGTAGACATGCAGGAAAGGGTGATTAAGTTGTGTGATTGTTTGAGATGAGTTGCCTCGGACTGAAAGGCAGAAACTTCTGGGTATACTGAGTCAAAACAACTCCTGGGCTCACAACAGCATCCTCTTGATGTTAATGACCAAAATCTGCAAGTCAAAAGTAAAGGACTTCTCCTTATCATATCATGTTTATCCCATCCAGAAAGCTGTAAATTACCGTGCCAATAAGTAAAATGGCAGATGCTTAAGTGGAGTAACCTGAGGGTTACACCTCAGATATAAGTACCCCACACCAACACCCATGTGCTGGAAATGTTTGGTGAATTATTTATAAATGTACCTCTGACATCTCACTTTGTGTTACAAGTTTCAGACATCTGACTCCTTGATGTCCTTAGGAGAGCAGACCCTGTTTATACATGCACAGCACAGCACAGCACAAATAGGCAGTTGGCAGAAAGCAACAGACAACACTCTTATTATTTCCAATAAACCAACGATCACTTAATCAATCCCTGTCTGAATGCAGAACTTCTCCTACCTCTCTCTGCAGATTGATATCTGCTCCTTGCAACACCAATTCCCGTACACAATCTATGTGGCCATGGTAAGATGCGACCATCAGAGCTGTTGTGCCAAGCTGGGAATAAAGAAAAACAGATCAGTACCTTCGACAGACACCTTCAGCATTGAATCAGGCTGTTTGCAAGAGACAACACCTTCTTCTGAAAAGATGAAGAGTGTTTATGCTTGTTGACCACAGAACCTGTCTGCTCTTTTCCTTTTCCTGAACAGGGGACCAATCTTCCCCTGAACAGATTTGAAGGCAATTTAAAACTTGCTATCATGAATGCTTTGAAAATGAGTAATTAGCAGGTATTAAAAGAAATACGTTACGGACTTGCCTGCAAAGCTAAGCCTGACCATTCAACAAATATGTATGCAATGACTTTGCATTACTGTCCTGAAAAAAGTGTAACAAAAACATCAACAATATTTTGGTTTATGCACAGATTTTATCAGAGAATCTCAAAGATATTTGCATCCTTTCCAGAAGAATAACCTTAGACACAGGAGGAAAGTGACTTATCTGAGTCACTTAATTTTGAGTCATAGTCAGGAGTAAGGTCCCAGTGTTTTGAATACTAATTCCCTAACTGAATGACTAGGACAAGCTCTGTCTGTGACTCTTCACATTGTATCAGAGAGCTTTCCATAGCAGAACTACACCTTCAGGTTCCCTCAGTACCCCAGTAAGGCCACTGCTCCACTGAAAAAAGACTTAAGTTACATGTATGTGGTGTAAGGGCAACATGCAAAGCCCACATACGTAAGGACACAATTAATATTTTTAAAACATTCACACATACCAATTCAGTCTAAAGAAGAAATGTGTGACTTTGCAAAAAAAAAAAAAAAAAAAACATGCAACCTTAATTGTATGAAAATATTTTAGTCTAGAAAATGTGTACGCCTGACAGAATTAACATCATGATATTTTACAGGGCGTAATAAAAATTCTTAATAGAGGTTTGTCTTATTTTGAGAAAAAAAATGAGGAGTAGTGGACCTTCTTTCTTTACATCTATTTCTATCCTCTTTACTTCATGCCCCCATCTATGCATCCCTTCCTCCCTGTCTGAATGACAGTCATAGGATCAACTCCAGATGTATTGCATGGCGAGTACTTGCCTACAGGTCAAAAATGAAATGAAGATGAAAAATAGGTTAAAGACAATGGGCTTAGAAAATTCTCTTGCACTTTGAAGGCATCCATAATGAGAGAAGCACGTTACATGCTAGAAGTGGCATTAATCCTGTACAACACAGGCACAACTGTCTGTAAGTCAGTCCCAAGAACAACCAGAGGAAATCTGGGGACTTCTCAACCTCAGTTTTCTCTGGCTCTTTGCAGTAGCTTCATACAATCAAGTAACAGTACATATGTTATAGACAGAATAGCGAGGCATACACCTTATCTGTGTTTTTAAACCATTTCTAATCTCAAAACTAGTTAGAGACTACAACTATAGTTACAAAAAAATGAAAATAAATCCCATGAAATCTGTTGGTCCTCATCAAATTTGGGCTCCTCTTTGCCTGGAGATCTTGCTGTGCCTTCATGTTGGTGTCAGTGCAGGAGATACTGGGGTGGGGAGAGTAGGAAGTCAGGAGGCCAGCACCACAGGCTGTGTGTAGCACACTGCATGCGCCACTCACAGCAGGAATGGCTGCACACCAAATACAAACTTTTACATTGCCTAAGTGGAAACCGTGGTCCAGGGTTATTTTTTAAAAAACTAATTATGAGGAGCAATGTTAGCTGACAGAATCATTGCTACTGGGCTTGGCTGAGTTGATTCTTCACTGTGATCTACTACCACAATGACATTTCCTTGCAAAGAGAAGCCCGAGGTGCTAGGATCTGTGTTTTTAATGTCAGCGCCACAAATAACTATGTAAGACACATTTCTGAGTGCTGGCAAATTCCTAACCCTTTGCCACTGATATAAATCATCATGCTATTTTATCTTGAGTTTCAAACTTGCTTCCTGACAAGGGAGGGTTTTAAATCATGTTCAGGTGTCATGAGACTCTCGAACGTCTCCAGTCAGATCCCTGCCACACCCTCTCTGCAGTGGGTTTCGGAAAGCGATGTAAAATCAGCGCTAAGGGAATATGTGCATGGTGTGCATACACTGTCTTTGCAGTCCACATCTACTCGCCCGCTGTTCAGCAGCAGCTGGAGGAGAGCCAGGTTTCCTTTTCTTGCAGCCCAAAACGCAGCATTGGCGAGCGGTGTTTCTTTCTGGTGGGGAAAAAAAAATAAAGAAAAGAAAAAAGAAAAAACTTAGGAAGACGTATTGAACAAACACACACGTGCAAATTCTGCATTCAAGCCAGGCATTTTTCAGTTTAGGGAGGCTAATCTGATTTATTTGCACAATTACAGAGATCAGTCTCCCTGTGCTACCCCATACTGTTTCAGGTCTTCCCTGTGTCCATAGCAGCATGACTTTTAGCTTGCTTTATATTAAGAGCTGACGATGCTGTTCCAGATCCCCAGGGAAACATCACAAAAAACAATGTTTTAACTGGTACCTGCATGGTCTGCTTCTGTGGCAGGGCTGAGCCCAGGTACAGAGGCTGATTCATCCCGCTGACATGTCCTGCTGCAGGACATCCTCCTGCATTTCAGGCTAGCTCTCTGCCACTTCTGTCTTTTCCATACAAAGCCCTGGTACGTGAAAAGCATTGCTCATGCATCTCCAACATTATTTGGTTTGCCTCTTTCCTGGAATTAACACCCTGTAGCTGTCAGCATGTGAGTTATTTTCTGGGTGATGCTAGAAAAAGAAGGCTAAAATCTTGCTGTCTACAGCTTTACGAATTCATTTGCTATATAAACAAGGCAATATGTAAGGCAAAACAGAGAAACTCTGAAATCTAGACTCCACAGACCACTATTAATCACATTGGTAGCTTTCTCAGTCCTACAAACAATGGCACAAAGCAACTTCTCCGTAGGAGCAAAATATCACTGCCTCAGCATAGGAGGAGGACAGTAAAAAAAAAAAAAAAAAGAAAAGAGAGACAAACTTTGTTGTTGACCTCCTTGTCTGATCCCTGCAGGCAGCTGCCAAAATGCCGTGCTGATGGGTAAGCAACATGGCAGCAGAAGCGCTGAGGTGAAACAAAGCTACGGTGGCAATGGTACATATATCTTACAGCAGGCTTGTGCCTCTGTTTTTGAATAAGGCCAAATATCACTAGCAGTTCAGTAGAGCATCACATCATTGATGGTATCTCAGACCAAAACAGTGCCAATAATTCAGGGACCTTACTTTCCAGAGAATCCTGCCTTCAGGATAACACACAGAGAGAGCAGAATAGATATAAAAGTCAATCGTTCTGCTTCAGAATATTTGATGCATACTTTCCCATGTCTAAATGTCAATGCACAAGTGTAATGTGATAGAGAACTACAATTAAATAGTTTTATGGCTGTCACTTAAAATATATCCATAGATCAGAGTTGAAATTGCTTCCTTCAGTGACTAGCTTGTAATAAACCTCCCAGAAACCAGCAGGCACAAGATCACTTCTCTGTGAATTTATTCCATTTCCATCACACTGAGAATTTTTAATTGGTTGCATTTTTAATATTCATAGGTGTTAGCAGGTCATAAAATTGGCAACTGTTTGAGACAAGAGAAGTTTCACCCATTCAGTAAATTGTGGGACAGTTCCCATAAATCATTAGTAGTATTTCTTGTACCAGCACATATAGGGCAGGAGACTGAAAAAGAAAATTACAACAAACACAATAGGCTTAATTTTGATTTTCTTTTTACAGCTGATAAACTGCTTTTCCTCTGGTGAATCTACTGATAATGTGGATCAAAACAGAGCTAGCTCTTTATGCCCTCCTTGCTGGTGACCAGTCAGGAAGCACGGTTATTCCACCTTTACCCTTACAACCACTCAAATTGTATGTAATAGCAGGCAGGTGACCTAAACACACAGTGGCCCATGTTGTCCTTTTTGCTCTAGTTTATTTATAGAGGTCATAGTTAGGGATATTGTCTTTATTAAGATATTCTGTAATTCCTACAGTAGTTCTCCAGCAAAGATGTCCTCACACTTTGGATTAGATTCAAGGAAGAACTCTCAAATGCATCAAGGACATGAAATTAGGTTTTTCCCAGTGGTGTTTCTGACCCAATTTGTAATGATCACTATCAGTGCTTGTAATTCCCCTCGTGACCCCCAAAGTGCTGGGGATTCCTTACATAGCAGTTGTGTATAGAGCACGCTCAGACTATCAGCTATGTAATAATTAGATAGAAAAAGCAAACACAAATCTGAGCTGTTTTATATGCTAAGATGAATGGACTTTGTAAAACCATTCAAGCAACCTGGACACTCTACAGGGACAACCTCAAGAAGAACCATGTAGCAATTTGTCTACTGCCTTCAAACCAAGGATTTATATCTGTGCTCTTCGTTTTCAGGTGATATCAACAATACTGACATCACTAAGAGACACGATATGATATATTAGCTTGGAATTATTAATCTGATTAACTGAATATTTTTTAGCAATGAACTGGTTTTAAACCAAAGGATATGACATACACCTTGACTGCTGTTGCTCAGTTATGAATTCAGTCCTGTCTCATCAGATACTTCTTAGGGAGAGGCAATGTTGAATTACAAGAGATTACTTGGATAAAGTTTTGATGCAATTCTTATTATAAAGCTAGTCTGCTCCTAAAAACTTCTTAAAATAAACAAATGATTCTCAGCATTGACAGTCAGGGAACAGAACATATTAAACTTTTGGAAAAAGTGATGCCATTTTTCACCAAAGCATTAGCTAATATTTCATTATGTCATTTGCTCCAGCACCAACAATTTTCGGGATACAATTTCCTTTATTTCATCAAGGTCTCTAAAGCATTACTGCAAAATTTGGCTGCATTATTCATTTTAATTGTTTGTATGCCTTTTGGAGAGCTCAGAGGTGAAATGCTTGCCTTCTACTGATGCTGTGTTGACATCAAGCAAAAATACTTATTCAAAAATGGATTAGAGGAAAATATATCTTATAAATTTATCAAGACCATTTCTACACAAGAATGCAGAAAAAGTAAAATGTGATAAAGTAACTGTATGTGTCATCTAAGGAAGACTGAGGAGAAAAGTATCATTTAAATGCTGTGACCACCAGCTCCCGCTCCCTGCCCTACCTTTCACTTGCTGTTTGCAAAGAAGAGGCAGGTCACAGTAGGGTAAAAGCTGAGGAGGATGAGTCTAGCTCTTAAACAGTGATCTCGAAGATGAAAGAAAAGAAAAAGAGAAAGAAAAGAGAGAAAGAGAACACTAGTCCAGAGTTTGGTTCCTTGTACTGTCAAAATACAAGAAAATTTCCTTTTCTTATTCAGTTTCCAAACCAGTCCTGGTGGAAAGGAGGAGTCAAGTGAAAAGTTTTAAGAAAAAGAACTGGAAATCAGAATCAAGCACGATATAACAGAAAAAGTTAGTGGGACTTCGGAGGAAAGACTTTATTTTTAGACTTAGTAAAGACTCTAATTTATTAGATAGTAATACATCCTACATGATGGAGCATGAGTAAAGAGACAGGTAGTTGAAGATATAGGTGTAAGTTAAGGCAGGCAAAAGCACAGAGAATGTGGTAGAAGAAGAGAGGATGTTCACGTGTATAGACAATGAGAATGAACGAGAAATGCTAGCTTGTGGGTAAGAAGGATAATAAGATGGAAAAACATGAATAGGCAGTAGCAACTGGAGACTGGTTGGAGTCCAAAGTAAGTGCACAGCCTTCTGAGAGAAAGGGAAAATACCAAGGAAAAAAACACAGAAAAGAGAGAAAAAAACAGAGGCCTGCAGTTCTCCAGAGAGATAGAGAGCAGGCACTGAGCTACCTTGGGCAGGAGGGAACACGAAGTGAAAAATGGCACAAAAAGGGAGCAGATAGGGACAGAGCAGAAAAGAAGATCTGAAGGACAAGGTTAAAACAACAACAACAAAAACATAGAGGCCAAAAAGGTAGGAGGTGGCAACAATATGGGGCTGGCACCTTAGATGCTGACAAAACAGGAGGAGAAAGGCCATGAGCAAATTAGGGTGGGTGCTGATGAGAAGCAAAGGTGGGAGCAACTCACCGAGACAGAGTGGAGGGGCAGGAGAGACTAAAGAGGTATGGGGCCAAGGAAGGACAAAAAATGAGATGAATGCTGAGATTTCACCACTCAGCACACGGCAGGTGCCCTGCTCCCTGACAAATCAGGGCTTCGGCTGCAGTTGGGAACCACCTGCAGCGCTGAGCAGTCCTCCCATCGAAATAGCACCGTGCAAGCGCAGCACCAGCACTGCCGGGGGAGATGCATTGACAGGAGGGAGAGGGAAAAAAAGTGAACAACCCTTCCAACAAAGCAACGCAGCACGAGGAACATGGCAGAGGACTGGCATGGAGCTGGTGATCAATAAGTGAAGAGCAAGCACAGCATCCAGAAAGTGCATGAACTGAGGAGATGTACCTCTAGCCTAAACGTAATCCGTTATCATCAGTAAATTGCTGCTTGCTTCCCTCTTTGCCAATTGATCTTATTAATCCTGTCCTCTGATTTAAAAAAAAACAAACTTATTTTAGGCATTGTTTTGACTATGACTGCTCTGGCGTGGGTTTGGATGGCAGAAGCACAGTGACAGGAACCACAGAAAAGGGAACGAACCAGCCGAGCTTCGGTGGCCACCGCAGCCTGAGCCGGGGAGCAGGGCTGAAAGCTGCTTCCTAACTATTACACAACCAGCGCCAGCAGAGAGGGCTGGAAAAGTCGAGGGGAGGCTCCCGGCTGCATCGAAACCTCCGGAGCACAGACCCTGAAGCCAGCGGAGGGCCGTGATTTACGCACCGCCGGGCGCCCGGCCTGCGGGGGGACCTCAGCTGCGCAAAGCACCCGCTCCCCCAGGGGCACCCCACAGACCGGGAAGGGCGCTTCTATTTCCTTCTCCCCCCCCGCCAAAAACCGCCCCTCCCACCGTTCTTTCTGAAAATATAAATAAATTAATTAATTAACGAAGCTTTAATTCTAAGAATACGATGGAACGTTTTGCCGGCTGCCGGCACGGAAAGCCCAAAAAATAAAAAATTAAAAAGGAAGCGGGAGGGCTAAATGTTCCTGTCCCTTGTGTGTGTGTGTTCCCCCCCCCCCCCCCCCCCGCTCACCTTGAAGGACATCCTGAGCATCCCCGCTCCGCGCCTCTCCGCGCAGCTCCGCGGGGCCGGGGCGGGGCGCAGCGCCTCCCTTCCTCCCTCCCTCCTTCCCTCCTTCTCTCTTTCCCTCTCTCCCTCCCTCCCTCCCTCCTTCCCTCCCTCCCTCCTTCCCTCCTTCCCTTCTTCTCTCCTTCCCTCCTTCCCTCCCTCCCGCATGTTTGGATGCTCGGGAGTTTCTTGCCATCAGTCCCGTTTAAAGGCTGGGCGGCGGTGGTGGAATTTTTACTTTTGATGATGATGATGATGGTGATTTTTCAATCAGCCCCCACACCGCCCCCCCGTACCATCCCAAAATGCAAGCCCCCCCCCCCCCCCCCCCCCGGCGGCTGGCACAAAGCTGCAGAGGGGGCACACGATGGTGAGCGTCCCCTATAGCATCCCCGTAGCACCAACACTGTCCTGCATGGGTGATGTGCGCCCATTAGACAGCCAATAAATTCCTGATGGCTTAATTTTAAGTCTGTGCGAGCGAGCAAGCAGAAAGCCGGTGCGTGTCCCGTTTCGCCTGGCTGCCACAGATTTCATTCAAAGCCTGCGTGATACAAAGTAGGCAAAACGGGGCATGCTCTGGTGGGAGATTCCTGAATTTCTCTGCTATTGTTGGTTTAAACAGAGCCCTTAGGGATTTTCTTCTTTTGATATACACACATAAATGCCATTCACAAGAAAATTACGCGTGTGCATTGAGAGAATATGCTCACACTAAGATCCAAGCAGTTTATTCTACAAATCCGCAAGCAGAGTGTTTTCTGCAGATTTTTTTTTTTTCCTGGGGCAAAATTCTGTGCATACAGTAAAACAAACTGTAGGCAAGCAGATGAAAGCTGCCAATAGCATAAGCTCATTTAAGACTGTATGGCCTGGTGTGAACCTAGCCTTAATTACTGAGCAGATCATACAAACATGATCGATCATTCTGATTGTTCCTGGAATTTAAAAATACTGAATAAACTCAGCAGATTGCACAGTTAAGAGTCATCCTTGCTCTGATCCAGTTGCACAGCTCTACTTGCCCACTGATAGAGGAAAATATTAGCAATCAGTGCACGCTCCCTGCCTCACCCCTGGAAAATCCCTGTATTTATCCAATCTATTGTGAGTAACATGCCAACCATTTAACATTCGTCAGCCAGAATGTGACAATTCTGACAAAGAAAAAACAAAATTCTCTGGATGAATGACAAAATAGGAGACTAATGCAGTGCAGGCATTGATTTTTTTTCTTTCTCTGTACTTATTTTAGCCAACAAGGGACAAATTTTGAAGTGCCTTTCTCAATTTGCCCACAAAAGCTGAAATTATTTTCAATTGCATGTGGTCTGTGACTACAGAAGATGCAAGAAAAAAAATAAGTCTATGTGGAAAAAAAATCAGTATTAATAATACTACGGTTAAAACTGTTATTCATATTTCCTAGTTTCTACCCCTTTTCCTGATATTATTTATCCTCACCTTTCCCCTGCTCTGCTAGGTCCTGAAGTTGGTGGTTTCATTCTGGTGGTGGTGGCCTGGGATGTTAGGGTGAGCTGTCAGCTGTCCCTTACTGTGGGGAATACGATGTGCATGTTGACAGCTTCTTCTTTCTCCCTGGAGGATGTGCACAGGGTCATCTTATGTCCTTGCTAACACTTATATCTTGCTCTTTCTTCACTGGTCTGTAGCTCCACATTCCAGCCAAACTCATTATACATGTTGGTTTTTATGTTTGTTAGATGTCATTTTTTTGTTCTTTTTGTCAGTCCCTACATCTATTTTTGTCCGTCTCCAGGTCTACATTTCTGCACCTGACCATTGTCAAATTGTTGTGACTGTGGGGGCACTGGTGCCAAGCTTGTGTCCCATCTCTTATTATCCCATGCCCATATTCAACTACTGTGCATCCTGTGCCTCCACTTCTCAAGGCCTTCGTCATCATACCGGACCTGCATTTCTCTACTCTGTCTCGTTACATTAGAGTTGTAAAGCCAAGGTGGTATGATACAAAGATAAACAAAAGTAAGTCAAATTGTTCATAGACACCTGGCCAATTAGAAGTATTGCTGTTAGAGCTAAACTGTGTAAAACAAAGTTGTGGGAAGGTCAAGAAAAGTCTTGGCAGAGCAGGTCCAGCAGTTCTGGGACCTTGCAAATTCAGTGCAAAGTCTATGGCCTAGCAATACTACTACAGTATCTCAGGGATATGCAGTTGCACTACCCACATCTCCCCTGTTCTTGATTCTTGGCAGGACATCTCATACTGCAAGATGTTTGAACCGGTTGGGATTTGTTACCTGTTTGGCACAATTCATCTGCAGGGCAGTAGGCTGCATGCCTGCCACATAATATTTCATCACAATGACTATTACAAATATCCTTAGTCATGTTGTTTTGTACAAATCCAAGGGGTATCTAAAATTAACTGATGGGACAAATGAAAGCAATGCCTTTAAAAGCTGACTCAACTATTCTGTGTAAGTCATAAGCAAACCTTTCCTAAGCCATAACAGCTCAGGCACACCTATATATGTAGAGTTAAAAGAAGTGGCACAGATTTGGGGTTAATCAAAACATTCATTTGGAGATCTTGATCCAGACATCCACAAGCTTTTATGCAAACATATGCATTTTCTTCTATTTGCCTAAAAATAGAGACCAACAAGCAAATACACGTTTAGAAATATCATTGAGGCACAATATGTTTGCTTGTTGTGTAAGTAAACAAATCTATTTCGACAGAGTATGGTGGCTAGTGTATGTTTTTTAACTTCAGTGAGCTGTAACGTGGGGTTCTGCCCCCATCTTAAGAACCTATGGCTGAATTTGATTGTCATCGTCTAGACTCCAAAGTTTTTCCTATTTCCTGTATGGCAGTATGACTATCGTGTTGATGCATTTGCTTTCGGTATCATATGTGTAAAACCACCTATGGGAGCCTGTGACATTTACTGTCTGATTGTAACCTATTCTTTTCTAAAGTTTTAAAGAAGGTGAAGATCTTAACATGTTACTGATTTCAGCTGTGTCTGCATTGTCTTCTTTCCTGTGACATGAATATTTAGTTACTTGAATGTTCAATGTAAATATGTTTGTATGCTTTTCCAGAAAGAAATGATTGATCCAAAAATGAAAAAGGTAATTTAAAATTTAAATTGGAACAATCTTCAGCAGTTTCCATTACAAATTTTGAAATTAGGCTTACAAAACCCTAATTCTACTTGGTTAACAAGAACAATATTTTAAAAGGCTGCAGTTGACAAATTCTTGACTATGCTGGATAAAAAGGTAACACCACAGTGAAGAACAAATTGTATTTCTATTTTATTAAAGTTATACATTCCCTACTCTTGTTGTCTCAGAGCAGTTTTAAAAACATGAATCATCACCTTCTAGAGGACTGTTGTGTGTTTCTGCCTATGACCTCCTATGTAGACTTGAGCAAGACTTTTGTGCCAAAATCTTCAAAAATATCTTCTGGGGCTTCCTTACGTTCTCTTGCCTTATACAGGACAAACAGGACAAAGGCTGCTTTTGAAAGCGTCAACCTATGGTTTTTGCACATCAGTTTTCACCAGCAAGATTCAGTATTGGCACACAGTAAGACAGCAGCTCTAAAACGTCTTTCTCTTTCCCTGAGTTTTGGGCCATTTATGCTGCTAAAATCAGTTTGTATCTTGGCTAAAGCCTGTGGTGCACTGTGGAGCGAACTGAGCTTGCCAGTTTGGACAGCAGCAGCAGATCTGCTGTGCTAGCCTGAAGGTCTGTGCAGACCAACAAGTCCAACTGCTTGGCAAGATAAATCAGACCATGCTGATCTCTCTGCCAATGTCTACATTAGTGTTTTAGTCTGGATTGGGAGTACGCTTCTGAAGGGAATGACCCAATTGTCTCCCTTTATTGTGCTGTTGTTCTTACTGTGATCTTGCAGTATGCAAACTGGATCAATTTTCTGAACTAAACTCGAAGAATTTCTACAGGGGCAGACTTAGCCAACTGCAGCTGCAAGTGGTTATTCATGTCCTGGAACTGAATGACAGATAATCTGAATTTAAGAAAACAAACAAACAAAAATGAAAGCACGCCACAACATAAATGGGTACAGTACGGGCTTCAGGTCCTCAGCACCAACTGTTTGCTCTACAGACCAACTCCTGTTAGTCTGCACTACTAGCAAAGCAGACAGCCTGTTTTTCCATAGTAGATCGCTACTACCACCATAACCAGCTTAGATATCTCTACACTATAATGAAGTCTTTGGTGCAGAAGAAAGACCTTATAATACTCTGGCTGGTACAGCTATGTTGGCCCATCCCCCTGCCTAAGAAGTAGCCAAAGCCTTGTGCCACTGGTCCTTACCCTTTCCCTGTGCGTGTTCTCTCATACAGAGAGAATTTGGGAAGTTTCAGTATTTGCCCAGGATTTATAGAAGTCCTGCAGTAACTATAAATTGGCCACAAAAATAAACCATAGAAATCCTAAGCCTGCCCAATTGTGATTTACTGTAGACTTAACTGTATGCGTGCTCTATCTACACTCTGCTTGGACACTGTGAGCTCAATCTGTTCAAGATGCACTGTGCATAGGCAAATACATGTTACAGAGCATGAACAATAAATGTAGTACTTTCTAGGCATGCTGTATCTACTCAGCACAGCTTGTGTCATCGGCTTGTACCTGTGCAACAAGAGTGATACACCCTCGAGTGCCTGGGCATGCTCGAGTGCCTGGGAGTATTAATCATTCCTAAACCAGCATGCTAAATCACCTGGGAGTATTATTTTGTCCAAAGAGAATCCTCAACTGCTTCTTGATTGCAGCTTTTAATGTCCTTTGGCTCCTTCACAGGCACTTAGTGTTGAAGACATGGGCTTCCTTTTTTAAATGAGAATAGCACGATTTATCTCATGTGAGATGCTTGAACAACCAGAGATAAGAACAGCTGCATGTCTCAAATGGATAAATGCTTATGTAATTAGCTAACTTTTTTTTTTTTCCAAAATGCTACGACATTATGAGGTGAATATTGAGTGCAATATAATATTATTCCAACTTTCATTTACTATATTTTGGAGAACCACTCCAAAAATAGGAATAGTGAAAGATCTGCGAAGGGTTTCTAAATTAGTTAGATGAACTGATATTTTACTTCCAGCCTTCACCTGTGGATACAAGAAGTCATAGATCATAAAAACAACAATACACATGCATCAATATTTCACTGTTAAAATGCACAGGCACACACACATACTAGGTGCCTCACAGCCTTGCTACTGAGGTGGTATGCAATCACCTTATTCCATCTATTTAGGAACAGAAAAGATCATTCATTTCAAGTGAAAATGTTATTCTTGCTAACACTCTATGGACAAAGATTTCAATAATGTAATTTCAAGAAGATCTGATGTTTGAGACACTGCAATCAGGAAGTTCTGTCACATAATGACAATTTATTCAAGTTGTCAACTTACTCATCTTATTCATAGACTGCATCAGATTGATTCGTGTTGTAACTCCTTTCCAGAACATTTGTACCTCTTTTATGAGACTGATTTGAGATTTTGGCAAACACTTATGAGTGATTCTCTCAGGAACCTTACCTGGTTTTGTTGACACCTTAGCTGTACAAAGAACCTAATTTAATTTGAAAATGAAATACTGAAAAATTCAGAGAAAATGAATCCAACAGATTCAGTGACTGTCAATTTTACCATTACCAGGCACACTGTAGTCTCCAATTTGTATATTGCACTTTTCATGTAAAGATTTTATATTACTGTTATCTCTGTTTTACAAGTTGGGAGGCTGAATAAAGGAAAGAGCGTTTTTTTTTTTCCTAGATCACATAGCAAGCTCATAGAAGGATCAGAATTAGGTTCTGCATTTGGCTGAAACATAAACTTTGGAAAAAATAATCAGCATATACTCCATGTAACATGTTGGAAGTTTACTACTCCTTCAGTCCCAAAGCCAAACTCGAGGTGCACAGTGCTCTCTACATGTTCTCTCCACTGATTACAGCTCAGGCTGCTTAACTGGAGTCCTTTTTTTTTGTGTTTGAGAAGCAAATACTATGCTGTGTATAATTAAGAAAGTTGTGTACTGTAATAAACCACAAATTCACAGCTCTTTGTCTAAGATCTGCCATGAATTATATCTCCATAATTAGGCAGCGCAAGGTCTCTCACGCACCTAGCATAGGACATATTTCATTCGAGTACTTCACAGACAGAACTGGGAATGGAAAAGTGTAACAGCTCATACCTGTTAAATAGCACTGCCCATAGGAAAAACAAATCTATTTCTACCTTGCTCAGCTTTGCAATTTGAATTCTAGCTGCTTGGAGCTGTACGGCACAAACTTCTGAATGAGACAGCAGCTGATTCTGACTAGTTTTCATGAGATCCTTTCAAAGGCAGAGAGCTTTCCCTATAACATTTGACCAATCTGCTTCCTACACTGTCCTCAACCATTTTTCATTTAAAAGTTGGTAACAGATTTTAGTAACCCTGAAAGCAAACCCAAACATGAATACAGGCTGGGTGATGAGTGGATTGAGAGCAGCCATATGGAGAAGAACTTGGGGTTATTGGTGCACAAAAAAGTGAATATAAGACAGCAATGTGCACTTGTAGCTCATGCAGTTGAATCTGGGACTGCATCAAAAGAATTGTAGCTAGCAGGTCGGGGGATGTGATTCTGTACCTCTACTCTTGTGAGACCCCACCTGGAGTACTGCATTCAGCCCCGGTTTCCCAGGCATAAGAGAGGCATGGGCCTGTTGGAGCAGGTCCAGAGGAGGGCCGTGAGGATGATCGGGGGCTGGAGCACCTTCTTATAAAGACAGGCTGAGAGAACTAGGGTTGTTAACCTGCAGAAGAGAAGGATCTGTGGAGACCTCATTGTGGCCTCCCAGTATCCAAAGGGGGCCTCCAAGAAAGATGGAGAGGGACTCTGTTAGGGAGTGTAGTGATAGGACAAGGGGGAACGGTTTTAAACTAAGAGGTAGAATTAGATTAGACATTAGGAGGAAATTCTTCACTCAGAGGGTGGTGAGGCACTGGCACAGGCTGCCCAGAGAAGCTGTGGATGCCCCATCCTTGGAGGTGTTCAAGGCTAGGTTGGATGGAGCCCTGGGCAACCTGGTCTGGTGGGTGGCATCCCTGCCCATGGGCAGAGGGCTTGAAACTAGGTCATCTTCAAGGTCCCTTCCAACCCAAACTATTCTATGATTCTAAATCTGCAAACTGCTGCCCAAAAAGTTTCCTTTCACTGTCTGGCCCATGAGAGGAGTAAGTGCTACAAATCATTCCTTTCACACAGGCGATGGAGCTCTGTGCTGAAGTTTTAAATGTTTAGTCCAAGTTCAGACACTGGTGAGTGCCTATGCAGAGAACGATGCTCTGAACTGTAGAAGAAATGAATGATTGGTCTGTCATTTCAGAGTTGCAGCAAGTCAGTATATCATCATTTTATCTTTATGCATTTATTTAATTATAAAAGAAGTAAAGTAGTTATTCAAGATACATCTGAGTCTAAATCGTGAAAAAAAATAGCCTAGAAGGACTGTACCAAGTACTTGTTCAGTTAATGCTGAAATGGTGGGATCTTTTCAGCATGTTATTATTCCTTTAAAATATGTTGTATCTTTGGCTTTACCTAAAGTTGTTACTTTTAGTAGACTGAGAAGTCTTGAAGTCCACACTATGACTATGCTGGTGATATCCGTGAAATACCAAAATTTTAAAAGAATTTAACTGAAATTTAGCTTCTGACAGTATAAGATCATAATTAATATACCTCCTTCCAAAAAGACAGAAATTATAAATGTTCTACAAATAAAATGTCTCACAATAATGCACTGTTAGTTAATATATTTTTTTCTTGTTCAAGCAAATGCATTTAAACCATCAGTAACTTTGACAAAGCACTAAATAAAACAAACGATTTTCCATCCAGCTGATCGTTTACATTAGTTTTTCCTTTGCTAAACTGTAGCATAACCTGCTACATGTGCTATTTCTTGTTTCCATAATATTTATAAAAATACAGGCCGATTCTACTAAAACTATCACATAAACAATGTACTTTGAGTTACTCTTTATTTTGAGAGATACTCTTAGAAAAGAAGAGTAATAGCAAGAGAAATAGTAAAAATTACTGTAGAAACTAAACCTGCAGACTTTGCTGGCAAACTGTACCAAATATTTATGCATCCTACAAACCATATAAAAATAGAATTGAGAATTTACAAAACTGAACCTGAAAAAGGAAAAGTTTATCTAATAATAGAAATAGTTTACCCAACACGTTCATAACCATATGCATTCATCCTTTTAAGGAGCTACTGCCTTGAATTTTTCTTTTCACTCCATGGCCCTTTTGCTGAGGCCTTCTGTGAGAGATGGTTTCATATAAAATTTGCTGCTATAAGCCAGTGCAAGGACACATAGGTTCTAGGAACCACAAGAGCATCGTTAAACTTCCTTCATGTGGACCTGATGCCTGGGTTAGCGACCTAGGAATCAGAGACAAGTTAGCATTGCACTTGAATAAATAGTACAGAATAATTTCCACAAATCTTCATTTGAGTGTTTCAATGCGTTTGCTCTTTTGTTTTCTCTTTTCCATTTCTTCCTAGCAAATGAATGCTTTTAGCTACAAAGATGAAGCGACTTATCATGGAACTCAACTACCAGCTAAGACTAATTTTCCATCTGGTAAAAAGCACCATCGTCCCTTGTTCACTCATTGACAAATGCATTTCAGCATTCAAACAGCTGAACTTAAAGTTTACTTGTATGTTAGCATCTACACAGGTACATCATGCTTTAACATTTTTTATCCTTCCCCTCCCCAAGCTGGAATTTTGCCCTCCTGAAGTTTTACTGCTTCAGGACACTGACACTGTGTGCAGATTGTGACTGCATGTTCTCTTCAGCTATCATTTCCTTTTCCTTTCCCTGCTTATCCTCTGTATATATTGATTTTATGACTCAGTCGGAAGTTAACTGTTTATCCATCTTCCATCTGCTCAGCCAGAGAGAAGCCAGGGAGCCTGCATTCAGGTGCTTTGTGTCTGCAGACTTTCAAACTCCATGCACAGCACTTAACTATTGCCTGATACTGATGTAGGTAATGCAAACCGCAGGCTGAGTCCATGGAGAATATAAATGAGATGGACAACGAAGTTCTTGAAATATAAAGGCATCTTCAAATAAAATCACATCATGGCCCCTTTTCCTGGGCATTTCTTCTGTATTATTGCATGTAACCAGTGTGGGAAATGACATGTGTCTGAGAACATACACATCACAGGACCGTGAGAACAATACATGACATGCTATGTGCTTCAACGGGCAGAAAACCCAGCAGATTATCAAAGGTTTGCCCTTTTCTTTTTTTTTTTTTTTTTCCACAGAATATAATCAGCTCCTAGTCTTGTAAGCAAAGTTTTGCATATGTTCACTAACAAAGATAGATATAAGACTAAATATAAGAAATTGGGCCAAAATCTAATTACCATCCTTAGCTTAAATAAACAGATTCTTTAATGAGGGGGAGGAGACAACCTCATTAGTGCTGCACAAGAACCCCAAGACTCCTCTGCAATTAGCACCGAAGCTTAAGATGCTTGCCTTCCCATTCACATGAGAGATTCTGACTGGCAGAATGGTATCAGTTTGGATATTTCTTGCCGGTTCCAAAAACCTTGCCTGTCAACAATGGAAACCATTGCAGATCATAAGTTTCAGGGTCCAGACACTCTGACATCTCTGAGTGTCCTTAGCAGTTTATCACATTCCATAAAACTGACCTGGTGGATTGGTTTTGTCTTCACTTTGAGAGAGTAGAAGTCCTCAGAGGAAGTAACTGAGGATAACAGGCAGAAGGTAAGGATGACAGGGCATAAGTAAATTTGATAGGAATTGTCTTTATACACGACTTACATTGCCAGGTACATAATTTGCTGAGCTACTGGCTAGAGCTCAGTCTATTCAATTTCTCTGTTTAATGCTCTGCTGGTCAAAATATCAATCCACTAATCAAAAGAATTTAGCTAAAGAACCAAAGGACTACAACTGAATGATAAACTGCCCGAACCACAAAATAATACTAGAGTAGCACTATCTTATCTCCTAACAAACTGCCCTATAATTAATTTGGCTGAAACCAATTGTTATTAATGAAAAAATCTGGAGATTTACAAGAGTTATAAATCTTCCACGGAGAATTTTGGTGGCGTATTGTATCTATGCTATGGAAATATATAATTGTGCTTAATAAAACATATCAATGGTATTCTCCATTAAATTTTCAACACTTTCATGAGGGATTTGTTCTATATTCACTATCTCTTCCAACCTCCAGAAGTAAACAAAAAGTACATCTTAATGTTCCTGAACTGTACTTGTTTGAGTTCTTAGTTACACTTGTTACCTGGAATAAAATGATATAAGCCCTCAGTTTGTACTGCTGAAGATCTGGCTTCCTACCATATTTAAACATGAAGTTCTATTTAAAACTTAAAACTTGATGAAATTGTGGTTGGGCTACAATTAAGGCTGAAGTAAACCTGAGGCAGTGTCAAAATTTCTGACAGTAACTCTACTTGAAGACTATGAAAACATTGTTGGAAACAGACCCCAGAAAAAGCACTGCCTTTTAAACACAGATCAGATCATAAAAAATTCTTGCAGAGAAATAAACATCTAGCTATGAAATTCATATGGAAATTTAACCCAACCAACGTCTTAGAAGTTTGTTAAGAAAAGCAGTTTACAAAGAATTGGTTTCTTTGAAAAATACTCAGTATATTGTGGTAAGAGGTCTGTTAATAGCTGTTTTCCCTGATTACAATGGCAAAAGCAGCAATAATAGCACCAATGTCAGTAAATAAACAACAGGATGTGAAAAAACTGAGAGTAGATATTTTTTTTCCCCAGATATCTGAATGACATATCATCAGATACTGACTAAAGAGAGCACATACTTCTGCACAGAGAATTTGGCATTATGTGACCAAGAATTGTTTGCTTCTTTTTGAACCTTAAGTCCACAAACAACTCTATAAAAAAGTACAGAAAGTCAAGAGTAAAATGGAAATCCATTACGAAGTAAAACAATAAAGTGGATGGATTTTAATGTCAGGATCTAGAGTTGACTTAATGGAGAATCATAAAATGTAATTTCCTTAGGGAGTCTTAAATTATCTGTACCTTTTCCTGCATGCCCCAGAACGTGATCCTCTTAAGTTCTTCTTTAGAACCATATGGCAAAGCAGTTCTGTCTTATTTCCAGGGTTGCCTTAGACCTTAGTGTACTTAGTGACTAAACATATAAAGCTTAAGACAGGGAATGGCATGACTTCTACAGATTGGGTACTGATGAGGATTTATGTTTTTGGCTTGAAAATGCAATTTGCCTCCTCCTAAATGAAAAAGGTCTTTTAAGGTACCAACATTCACCTTCCATTCTCTTTTGGTTTAGTACTTCTCTTCAATAAAATACTGTGAAATACCAAACCTAAGTCTTGCATCAGACACTTACCTATTTTTATGTCTTTTGTCCACAATCCCATTGAGTCATGAGCGCATGCTACAAAGATATTTGTGGCTAGAACATTCCAAGAGAGAACAGAAGATACAAAAAATTGCACTCACATGTCACAGACTTGGAAAAGATATTAATGTAGTCTGTAGAAAGCTGGCATGCTGAAGCCTGAAGTTGTGTGGTCTGCCAAAGACATGCACTGAGATATCATGCATTAGAGGAGCACAATAGTATTGAGTTGCAGTTCACCAAGAAAGTCTCCATTTCAATCAAGGATCACAATTTAGCCTATTCCTATTCAAAACTGTAATGATTGGCCTGATGCTCAGAGTTAAGGAAAAGTCTTTCCCATTACAAGCTTTTCCTATTATATTATGCAGCAAAAATGAAAATGAAGTATCTAGGCTAATCAAGAGCTACTTCAGAAGATGGTGGTTTGAGTGAGCCAAAATATGACATGCTTCACTTAAGACAGTGAGAAAACAGCCAAATTAGTTGGTACTATTTTAAGTCTACACAAGAGTTTAATGGTTAAGTTTTGAGCTATGATGAGAATGTGGCTGTGGATGTTGCAAGCAAGGGAGTGCCCTGTTGGAAACTGAGGAATTCATAGTAGTTCTCTATGATAGGAATATATCAAGTAAACTCAAGAAGCTGAATGTGCAAGAAAATCTCAGTACATGAGATTGCTGGCTGACAGAGGAAAATATTAGGTTGTAGAGATATGGTAAGAAAAATGGTAGCCACTAAGCAACAGTGCAACAAGCACAATTAGACAGTACTACAACATTATGCAAACCACAAACCAGCAAACTGCCAATCATGAAAAAGCTGAGAGAGTGTCAAATGAGATACCTGAATCAAATGAGATGCTGGACAGAGAATAAAAGAACCTCCAATTGGATGGAGAATAAGATCTAGCAGACACAGCAGACTAGGAGACTCGCCAACAGGACGAAATTAAAAGTACAATTCTTAATAATTCAATTCTGGATTACACGAAGAACTGTAGGCATCTATTGTGTCTCTACTGACTTAACAGCATTTTCGGATGTGGGTCCTAGCTTCTGTATGCTTCATTATTCCAACTATAAAGGGTATAACTTCTCTTTTTCAACGTGATATGGTAGTAGGGTCCTCAAATACTGTGGTACAAGAAATTTTTGCAAGATGAAAAAGATCATTTCATTAGAAAAGTGGAGGCCAAAATGACCTTAACAGAATGCATCTTTCTCGATGAAATCCAGTGAACATAGAGGACTTGCCAGGTCATAAAGTCACTATTTTGCTATTAAAACAGAACGAGTGCAGACAATCCTTTTTTTAGCTTAGGTGTACTGCAAAATGCTTTTATTAAACTACTGAAAGTTTACTTATAGACATGAACCGACTAATAATCATGCATAAATATTTATCACAGGACATAATAAATGACTTACTTCCTTGATAAATATAAGGAGCCTAATCTGAGCTTGTAGTGTTAGGGTTCTGTATTTACAGTCTAGGCTACAAATGTGCTTAACTGATTAAAACTTTGAAAGAGCTGAAGGAGCTCCAGTACTTTGCAGGAAGACTCTTCCACATATTAATTCTTTAGGATTGGCCTCAGCATAAATGCCAGATATGAAACTTCTATGGAGGGACAAGATGCACAACTAAATCTTCAATGATCACCCAGTACTTACTCAGGTCTATCTAATCTGAGAGACTTTCTAGCTACCTACAAGGATATTGATTATCATCCCACAGAGTGAATTCCTATATCATCTGGTATGGCAAAATATGATGGTAAATGTGGTGCCTGCACATGAATCTTAGGTTTTATTCCTACCTTTTTCACTGACTCGTGCAGCTCACATAGTACAGATTACAAACGCTCATACATGCCAGTTTTGCTGTCTCTTGAATTCCACAGTACTTGGTTCCACCTTCCAATTCCTTTCTTAAACTTAAGTTAAATATTACAATTAGTATTAGTCACTGAGAATATTTTTTCACAGTCTCCCATTTTCTCTGCAGCTTTCTGGTTTGTGAACTGCATGTGCCAAGTCTTAAATATATTATGAGTAGTATGAGTTGAGATGAGGCAGAATGAAATGAGATGTGCTATATTGCACGTAAGAGAATGAAACACAGAAATTATATCTGCAATTTTGGAGCAAACATTCTTGACTTGAAATTTTAAACCCATTCTTAAATGAGCATCTTTCAAAGTAGAAAATGTGAACACAAAGAATGATCTCCGATCATGGTAGCATAAATGCCTACTGATGTAACATAATCAGTTTACATTAAAATAATACAGATCCAGAAACACTTCCAATTGCTAACATTTATTCAATAAAGTGTTCGACATCTGTCAAGTAACAAAGTCTACTCCTTGCAGATAGGAAGAAAAAAGGAAAGCAAACCCTATAAAGGCTGAAGGAAAAAGGAGGAGAGGACTTGCTGGGAGGAAGAAAAGGGCAGGTAGCTGGAGAAGAGTATTTTCTGCTGAGGGCCACTGTCTTACAAATGCTGATTTCTGAAAGCTGCCAGCTAATAAATTCTTATCTGAGTTTCTGGAACTTGTAATTACAATGGAAAGATGACATGAAGGGAAGATAAAGTAGTATACCATGAATTATTGATATTGACCTTTTTAGCAGGATGAAGTTCTGTGTTAGATACAGATAATAAGATCAAATATATTAGTAAGTGCTTTCTTGTGGATTTCTGCCAGCTTTGGATTTGGCTCAGAATAGATTTATTTATTTATTTATTTATTTTAAAGAGAGATGAAATTCATAAATTTTGAGATTTACATTAAAGAAAAGGTTTCTCCCTCCTCTATACTTTCACTGGCAACCATTCCTTACTCTGCTTGTGGTCCTAAAGCCCTGCAGAAGTTAGGCTAGACCCATGGCTGCACATGGCCATACACATTGCTTGCACAATACTATCAGAACTAGCGTTCTCAGTTTTCCATCTGCCAGGGACAGGCCACTCTGTCATTACCATTTCTATACATACATCCACATGTCTTCTCCTGTCTGCTTCCTCACATACTTTGGCTTGACATAACTCCAAGGTCTCTGTTTAAAATTTTTGGTTGATCACTTTTTATTAAAATCAAGTTATTCAGCACCCATGTTAGGAATGACACTATAAACACTTTTTCCATCTGCTTTGAGTCAAAAGCAAAAGTTGCCATAACATTTTTCCTAAAATCTGCCCACGCCTTTAGGTAGTTCTAGAGATTTCTCAACAAAATCTAAAATATGGCATTTTACACACTCCAGTTCTAGAAAACACATTGAATAAAATATGTTTGTTTGGCATAAGTGTTTAACAAAATGACAGAAAATTCACCTGCAAGGCCAGCAAAATCTTTTTAAATCTAGCTATATATTAAGTAAAATGCACATAATTTTATGAGCAAATGAACAGAACTTCTTTCTCTCTTTTTCTATTTGATAGGTTTATTTTCTGAATGTAAAGTTTCATTCATATTTTTAAGAAAGCAGATTTAAGATCATGTCATGATTGTTTTAAAGTGTTGGGTTCTTGCTCAGGTAAGCCTTTTTTTTTTTTTTAATGCAAATACTCCCCAATAAATTAACTGATACTCCCTGTTTAAATAATGGCATCTCTTGTGAGCAAGTGCTGCCTTTTGTGCTGTGCAACGTAGCAAACAGCTTACAAGAATCTCCTCTTTAAAGTAAAATTGTAAAGGATCTCCTGAATCTAGATTCCTTACCTGGACTACCCACCTGAACTATACCAGGAAAAGTTGTAAGGTGTTATATTCTACACAAATGCAGTCAAAGAAAGTGTAAAACAGACTCTAGTAGACACAGGACATAGATTCTTAGTTTAGGCAGTTATTTTCTCTACTTTCACAGTTCATTCTGCATTTTTAAAGCTTCATCAAATATAGCGGAATCACCTGGTTTATGCTATTCTTTTTCTAGGTTTATGTTTTTTTAGAAAACTCTTCCTAAGTGCTTATTTTGGAGACCAGGGACAGAGGTGCTAAAGAAGAATACAAAACTCAAAACACAGAGGTGCTATTCACAATCCCTGCACGTGCATGAAGAGAATAGGCAGGGTTCTGTGCAAGAAATGTGTCCAAAGAAAATATAAGTTACTTATTTTGCAGTTATTTCAATTTGAAACATTCATATCAAAAGAACCCTTTTCAATATCGTCAACAATCACTGCATAACTGGCGCAAACTACTTTCCTCACACGATGTGCAAAACAATCATTTTCTTTTTGGATGAAGAGGAGAAAATACTTCATGGCTTGTTGGACATACACAGAAGCAACATCTTTCAGAGACTGCTAGATGAATGCCCAGCCTGGAGGTAATCTGACTACTCAGAAAGGGTCTGTGATGATTTTGTAATCTGCATAATTATAATCTTCACTGGTTTCTCTTAATATTGCACTTTATAGTGCATTTTCTTTAAAGTACCCAAATGTTTATTTTCCACCAGCAACATGCTCTGCTCAGCTTTCATTCAATTTGATTTAATTTCTCTAACAATATAGAGAACAAGAGCACTCAGCAAGTTAATGGAGAGAACGCCTTTGTAAGAGCATGCTTGCCTTGAACTTAAAGGCCACTTATATCAGACACTTCTGGTTCTCCATCTGTAAAAACTGATATACTTTAGATCCCTTATTATTTAACAGGTTTAAAAGACCAGTGTAAATCCTATATTATAATGTAGCATTTTGTTCAATAGAATTTTTGTTCAATATAATATTTGAAGATGGTATTACTTATTTTTATTCACACCTCTCATAGTTCTTATGAAATATTAAATATTGTAGGAAGTGGTATGTGCAATAAGATAATTTCCTTTCCACAATGCCACAGTTGGAAAAGAAGTGTATTTTTAAGTTGCTCCAGAAATTGAAAGCATTTATGGATAGAATACCCAAATCTGATACATTTAAATTGGCAGTATGCAACATTTATGGAAAACAACTCTTCCCAAGGAGGACACAAAAATTGCTTCCCACAGATGAGTCTCTATGGTGTGCTAAAGCCATAGTGACACAAGACTAGGGATTGTGATATTTGCTTGCAGACAGAATCAATAGCATGTGGTTGGTACTTCCTGAAATAGTATACCAGGAATCTCCCTTGCTAGTGCTATTTGGCATGTATCAAGGACCATAAAGTTATTAAGTACTTTGCTACTCACATGAATCACTAGTAAAATATTAGAAGTATGCGTATCTAAGCATATCTTTGTGTCTGAATCCTGCAAATTTTATTAAGAAAACTGAGCAGTGGATGTGTGACTGCGCATGGGGGAGGAAACGCGAATGGGTATGAAACTTCAGATAGCAATGCTGTGAAGCAGCGTAGCTCCTGATACGAGTGACTTAGTTCATAGCTCTCATTCTCCTGCCTCAACCCTCCTTCTGGGTTATCCAAAGCCTGTGCCAAACACCTTCAAAAAGACAGCAGGTTCATTGTCTGCCCCAGCCGAGCAGCGCAACCCTGGCACATGGAGCTTGGCTGCGTACTGCACTGTAGGGGCCTGCAGCCTTCCATCAGCCTTGGGGAGCTGACAAGGCTGGGGAAGGGGCGATTTGTGCAGCACGTCCAGGCAGGGTGCCATCCTGGGGACCTGTAGGTAGAAGAATAGAATCACAGAATATCCTGAGTTGGAAGGGACCCACAAGGACAGCGAGTCCAACTCCTGGCTCCACACAGCACAACCCAAAAATCAGACCATGTGTCTGAGAGTGGTGTCCAAATGCTTAAGTCTGGCGGGCTCAGTGCCATGACCACTGCCCTGGGGAGCCTGTCCCAGTGCCCGACCACCCTCTGGGTGCAGAACCTTTCCCTAACACCCAGCCTGACCCTCCCCTGTCCCAGCCCCATGCCGTTCCCTCGGGTCCTGTCGCAGTCCCCAGAAGCACACCTTTTGTGAAGGTACGGGAGAAAGCCCAGAAAACCTTAATTTTATGTATGTCACACGACAGGGTTTACAGGGATGGGATGCTCGGAGATTTCTCCGCAGTCCCTTAACAAAACTACCCCCCACATTCCCTGGGGGGGGGTCGCCTCTCAACATGGCGGCGGGGCGCACCCCTGGGCCCGACCCCACCGGCCCTGAGAGCCGGGGGGCCGCCGCCGGGCCGCGCCCTCGCCCCGTGCCCGGGAGCTCCGCGCTCCCCTGGGGCTCCTCGCCTCAGCGGGCCCGTCCCGGCGCCGCACCGGGGGTGTGTTCGCGGCTCTCCCCGCCCCGCACACCGCTACAGCCCGGCAGCCCCGGCCCGCCGCAGCTATAGGGCCGCCTTTGGGGCGGCGAGGGCAGAGCCCGGCGCACGATGGCCGCGGCGCGGCGGCGGCTCCTCTGGGCGCTCCTCCCGCCGCTCTTCGCCCTCTGCCCGGCGCAGACGGAGCCCCCCGGCTCCCTGGGGCTCAGCCTCCACCCGCCTTATTTCAACCTGGCCGAGACGGCCGGCATCTGGGCCACGGCCACCTGCGGGGAGAAGGAGGAGGAAGAGGAGGAGGAGGAGGAGGCGGCGGGTGGCGGCGGGCGGCCGGAGCTGTACTGCAAGCTGGTGGGGGGCCCCGCCGCCGCCCCGCTGGGACGTGCCATCCAGGTAGCGTGTGGGGACGGAGAGGGGTAATGGGACCGAGAGGGGTGATGGTGGGGACGGAGAGGGGTAATGGGACCGAGAGGGGTGATGGTGGGGACCGAGAGGGGTGGTGGCGCCGCCGACCCTTCCCTCAGCCCCGCCGGCTCGTGGGAGGGAGGCAGAGGCTCTGGCAGGAGGCAGGGCAGCGAGGATGGGGACAGTCACTCGCGTTTCAAGCCATGCAGCAACAAAAAGCAGACCTCCTCGCGAGGGGTTAATGGAGGTGTGTTTTGTCCTTTGGGAGAAACCTGTCAGGGCAGGGAGCGAGCAGCAAACGCACCGAGCTCTGTGGTGTGCTGGGGCTGATGTTCAGAGTCAGCTCCATCAGAGCTCGGGGGGGGCTTTCCTAAAGCCTCCGACCTCCCAGAGCTCTTTTGTTTGTACTCGTCTTGGTGGGAGGAGGAGACAGGCGGAATGAAACGGCACTTTGAAAGGGATTTTGAAAGATTTAAGGTCTGCTTCGTGACTCCAGGCGGTACAGAAAGAATGCACATCTAACGTGTTGGTGTCCTGGAAGAAGGGTTAGCGTTTCCAAGCCTTAAGAGGCATTTGCATGTTTTAACAGTGAAATAACCCATAAGATCTGCTCTCAGAAGAGGCTCCAATGTATGAGAGTTTTTTCTTTTTGTTTTGTAGTGGGGACAGGCACTCAAGACTTGAGGGGAGAGCGCTCAGAAGGTGCAGCACCGTGCACACACTGGCCCGGCACTGCCTTGCAGCAGGGTGCTTAGCCCCCAAATCCTCTCTAATGCCTTCCCTGCCTCACACGACATCTTGGTTTACCTTGCATCCGTGTAGTGCCCTCCATCACAGCAAGCTCAGTGTGCTTTGGAGTTGCTTACAGGTTGAGTAACACTGATTTCCTATTAGTAAAACCAGGCTGCCGGTATTAAATGCTTCATCTAAGGTTACAAAGCAAGGTTGTCGTGATCGGGGAAACTGCTTGCTCCTCTGCTTCTAACATGCCTCTGAAGTTTAGGCATCTGTCCCTCGATACTGAGCACAGCACCCATGTTTGAAATTCACCTGCTGGTATGGCTGTTTTCGGTACTAGCAAGCCTAATAACCTCTGCTGCTTTCTCAGCAGCACACACTATATCCTACTGCTACAGTAAGATCTTATTCTAACATGCTTTAGAATAACAGCACAGGATAACAAAAATCAGTAAAATAAATATGAGATAAACAGGTCAAAGAAGTGGAAGAAAGCATGTAGTGTGATGCATCGGCGTTAACTATTTTTGTAATTGTTCCCTTTATACTAACATCCAGTTGGAAACGAGGGTTTTCTGTATGTGGGGAGAGGCTGGAAAAGGGAGGGTTCCTCTTGTTAAATATTTGCCTTACAGGTCCTGGGTTAGAAGCAGTTATGGTTCATTCATGATTCAAGTTCCTAGGACTGCTTACAGCTCAGCCCTGGCACGAGGAAGCCTGGTGCTCCTCCTGAAGTGGTTGTGTAAATGTGAATGCAGCAGCATCTCTCTCCAATTTTAACAAAGCCCCATTGAAATACATAACATGAATACTTCTGTAGTTTACCAGTAGTTGTTGTGGCTTGAGAAGGCTTGGAAAATTCTTTCTGAAGGCCAGGGAAATCCAGCCATGGAAAATGTGATAGCAGCACAATGTGCATATTATCAAGCCACTCCACCTCTCAAGTTCAAAGACACTGTAAATAAGAGAATCTTTTTTTTTTTTTTTTCTTTGGTGGAAAACTGGGCAGAAGTGCATTAAATTCTTGCAGAAGCTGAGCTTATCTTGCAGGATTTAGATCAGCATAGTCATTCCTGTGTTGTTTCTTAGAAGTCTGATGGAGGGTCAGGCAGCTTTTACGCAAGGTGGCAGTGATGGGTATAATAGCCACTGTCAGGCCAATTCCAAGGTAAAGCTGCACTATGTGCTTGAGTCACTCACTTTTGGAGAGTATCCAAAGCTGGATGGTGGCTGTTGTGCTACAAGCAGAGAAATCAGAAGGTGCAGAGGGTGATTTTCCTCTTTATGAAGGGAGCACATAGCTCAGTTGCGGTGCTGTCACAAGCACTTAAAAAGAGGCAAGGAGAAGAAGAGCAGCCCCAGCTTCACTTCTGCTTTTTCATCAGCCTCTTTCGTTCAGCTTGTCGTTCGATATGTCCACTGGTGAAGCCTGTCGTCCCCAGCAAATCCAGGGGGAGCATTCATTAAAGCCTGTCCAAGAGCTGACAGGTAGGGTGGGCAGTCCCTGCAGGTACAGCTCAGCCACCAGGTGCAGTCTGAGGCCTGCGACGTACGTTGGATGTACATTGTGGAAAAGCAGCGTGTTTCCCTTGTTTAGCACATAGGCAAGCGGGGCAATGGCTTAATAAGAGCAGTGTTGAGTGAACAAATGCGCGGCAGTGCAAAATATGTTGGCAACTCCGATAGATAAATGACACGCCTGGTTTTGCCTGCAGATCTGTCCGCAGTGGTGTGCGGGTGTGAATTAAAGTTTGACTGCATACCTGTCTTGCCTTGCCAGTGGGCGCAGATCTTCTAGGTACTAATTTGTGAACAAGTCCTTCATCGTTGTAGCTTTCTGTAATTTACAGGTGAGGCGGCATTTTCATCGATGTCATTGATCCCCACTGCTTTATGCAGTCTCTTTTTTTCCTCTGCTCGGGAGAACCAAGGGAAAGGAGGGTAGCAAGGTCACCAGAGGATGCACACCTGCCTGGGTGATGAACTGCAGCCAAAATCAAACGATGGCAGGATGCCCAGTCTCCAGGAATTGCAACGTGTCCCATGGCAGACAGGCTGGGGGTGGCGTGCCTGCAGGTACTGCCAGTGGGAAGCAGGGAAGGCCGCTCAGTCCAGTAACTTATTTTCTTTCATTTTTTGTTTTTCTATCTTTTTGGCAGGTTTGCTGGAATGTACTTTAAATAACTGAAACTCCAGTTGCAATGAAATTCTTTGAATTATGTGTCCTAAAAGAAAAAGGTGGTGTCTTGAGTTCATATCAAGTGCTCTGGTATACTGAAATAACATAGGTGTATGGAAATGTAACACTTCTGTTCAATATTCCTCATTGTTTTCTGTTCATTCAGCCTTTCTTTGAGGCTGTTGCCAGATTGGAGCTGAAAATGCTGTGGCAGCCACTGTTTCCTGTATATTTCCAGCCAGATCATTGTGAATGTGGATTGAGATCTAAAGACCGTGTTTCATGCATGCTACAAAACTATTTAGGTATTATAACACCACAAGCTTCCCTGTGTTGGAACTCCGCTTCAAGTATGCGTTTGTCAGGAAATATTACCTATAAAGATGCTCCGATGTGGTGGCAGCTGCAGCTGTAACTGCACAGATTAATTGCTCAGTGTATTGATTCTGCAGATTGTGGCCCAATGTTCTCTGTCCTCATTGCAGCAACTGGCAACGTTGCCTGTAGCTAGCACAGCCTGAGGTGGTGTCAGCTATGTCAGAATCGAAGTATCCTGGCCTATTGTAGACGTTTGTACAAAAATCAGCCAAGTCACCTTCTCCAACAGAGCTGGAGAAGAGCCGTGTTATAACTTGATCCCCAGACATAGTTAACCAACCTGTGTACATATGGATTTAGTAAGTCTTTAAATAACTTGTTGAATTCTCAAGACTTAACCCTCAGCCAGGTTGACAACTGCAGTGCTGAATCAGAACACCTAATGGTGGTCACGTCTTCTGGCAACAACATCATGTTCTGGGCTTGCCAGAAGAGCAGGATGAGGACAGAACTACTGCTAGATGCAGATGCTGAAATAGTTACAACTTACACAGAAAATGCAGAAATATTCAGTGAACATCCATGTTTTTTATTTGAAAGACGCAAGAGGATGTAATTGTATCGCATGAGAATGATGTAGTTTCCAATCCATTAGTAACTATGGAAGAGGTTAAACAAATTCTGCTAGAGATAAACATCCTAGATTTACCAAGTGTGGATCTACAAGACTGTATCCAGCAAGAATGAGAGAGCCCTAATGTCTTTCCAGTATTAAAAGTGGACAAGTATGATTGCTGGTTTGCACTGGTTAGTGTGACAGCAGTGGCAAACAAAATTATAGTTATACAGGATTGTTAGTACTTCAGAGGTAGGAATATACTTGATGCTAGGTTACATGGGTTGTGGAAACAACAAAAGATACGTTTTTCTTTTTTCTTTTGATTTTTTTTTTTAATTTATAAAGGGAATGGTTTAAATATGACATATCACCTTACTTAAAACACAAATCCAGTACAGGGTCAGCACCTCGCAGACTAAATGAATTAAGTACCCAAATGAAGTAACTATTAAGAGGGTAGTACCGTTTAATGAAAATGTCATTTTTCTATTGGGGTTCTACAAAGATCTGTACCTGGCATGGTTTATCACATCAATTATCTACACCCAGTTACTGGAATAAGATGTGAATAGGACAGTAAAAAGATTGCTTAATAACTAAATTCAATACTTCACCACTAATCTTAGCGGACTGTTAAAATGAATTTTCTTGAAGATAAAAATACTGCTGTGGGGCAAGCCAAGATGCCAAATTAAAAGACAGTTTGGTTCCATGAAGTTTATTCATCATTATTGTATGCAACAGTATCTTTAGAAACTGTCAGAGAGATTTTCAGAGCATTTCCAGAATGTGGCTTTAATTGTGGACTAAAAATTGGGTAGTAACTTCTGCAAATGAAGATTTAATGGAATTCTTTCATTGTCCTTAAAGGGAACACTCTGTGTAACCCATTGCATTTTCCATGGGTATGTATTTCTTAGAAGTTTCTTTTTCAGAATGTACTTTAATAGCATGAAAAAAAATAAATCCATGTTACAAAATTATAACACCAATCTTACACATCCACAAGTAGTTGAGTATTTTTTATGGTTTTGTTACTGCCAGTCTTCTGTGTGCATGTGCTGATGTTTCACAGTCTTTTAAGAGAATAGAGGGTAACTTTTGTATTGGTCTTAATCCAGCTATAAGAATCTTTGTTTCATAATTTCCTGTGGACGTGCCTGCAGAAGTCATAAAGGTAATTGCAGCAAGGTATCAGTAAATGTATTGATAAGAAAGGATTTATTGTAGTTTCCTTAAAGAGATTTCTGAATTCTATTTTGTAACATAGAATTATGTGTGTTTCAGGGTATAAGTGTGTATATTAATTACAAGGGGAATCATTATACAGAAAAAGAAAATGCGCTATGTAAAGAAGTAAAATTTAACTCCATTTTTAGTCAAAGCTCTGATCAGAATCTCAGAATCGGAATCTCATCATGCATCTGCAGTGCATAATATTTCAACTGATACCATCTTTTTAATTAACTGTGTTTCAGGGACAGTTTTGTGATTATTGCAATGCTGCTGATCCCAGAAAAGCTCACCCAATAACTAATGCAATTGATGGAACGGAGCGTTGGTGGCAAAGTCCTCCTCTGTCTGTGGGTTTAAAATACAACGAAGTCAATGTCACTTTAGATCTGGGACAGGTGAGTGCATGAGCTGTTGCTTAAGGTTTGATCATTGCCTCTGTATAAAAGATTTGCAATTGGGAGGGATGTTTGAACTAATTATTTTAATTTCCAACCCCATACCTTTTTTGTCTGGTTTATGTTATGATTTTTTTTTCTTGTTAACTGATTTAACTTTATTATAGTGATAATCTTCCTCGGAAATTTTAAGGATGTGTGTTTTTGCCACAGGTATCATCCTGATTCAATGACTGTGCTTTCTTTCACAGACATTGTAACTTGTTAACCAGAGGTTACAGAGGGAATTGCCCAGTTAAAACTGGGGCTCTTTCCTACATTTCATATTCTCCTTTTCCATGGGTCTGTACAGAGAGATTTCACAATCACTTACCATGTACACAACTTGAGAATAATGTTTGTAGTCTGCTTTTGCCTCAGGGATCCTGCTGGTTCCTCTATCGTCCAGCAAGATCTTCAAGGTAGACAGGATAATATTGATAACATGGCCTAAAAAAGAAGGGTCAGCAAAAACAGTGTAATAGGAATTAGTAAGATGACAGTAACATGATCACCCGTATCTCTTCTGCAGGTGATAGGCAAATAGATAACAGTAAAGCCTCTGCATCTGTAACTGTAGCTTTTAAGTCATAGGGCTGGATTCTCAGCTGCCCTAATTGGGCACTGATCCAGTAAAATTAGTTATGCTCTGCAATTTTACACCAGCTGAAAATATATGCCTAAAAATATATGTATATTGCAGCCTCTGATATATATATAATGTTTTTTTGGACAGTGGTAACTGTTTACTGACACTAGTGATATATAGGGCAAGATTTTTTTTTTAATTGGCTTTCAATTTAGTAAGAGAATAATAACAAGGAAAAACAGTAACAAAGGAAAAAATTATCTTCGAGACTTAGCTGCTGTTTTGTTGGGGATTCAGGTGCAAATCATTCTGCCTCTTCTACTACATGGGGTTTTAATGCTCCTATGCCTCACATGAATTTCTGTTTTTATTGTTTAAATGAATGACATGCATGTTTGCTTTTTTCCCACTGTACCGTGAAAAAAGGAGTTATGTATAAGCAGATTAATTTTTAGGCCATAGTATCCACACTAACCTAGCACACAATGGTCTGATCTCTCTCTGGTAAAAATGCACTCTTTCTGGTAAAATGCACTGTGGAGGGGCATTGCATCCCTTGATACTTTTTGCTCCCATAAATTGAGTCACTTAGTCATTCACCCCAGTGAATTACAGAGAAGTGTGGCTTTAAGGCTGGGCATGCAGAGTAGGGGGACACTGAATGCAGAGCATGGTGCTGCTATGAATAGGCATGGGCAGACAATCACCTTCCAATAAAGCAGATCTTTCATTTTGAGCTGCTTGCATCCTTTGTGGTCTCAGCAAGACAGGGATTTAGGTTACAGACTAAAGTCTGTAATTTGCCTTGCAGTATAATCCAGCGTATTTGTGACCAACACTTGAACGTCATCATCAAAACCTTGTGTAACACCCGTGAAGCTGCTCCATCCAACGCTACTGTTACCACCGTGTTTGTTAGCTTCATTGGAAGAACTACTGACAGGCAGTTAATCTGTTATGGGTTGAGTAAACTTCTGAGAAATCTCCTTCCTTCAGAGGAAGGATGTGGATTGAGTGCCCTCTTCTCACGGGACTCCTTGGAGACCAGCTATGTGCTGAAATTCTAGGAGTTATTAAAAGATTTCTCAGCAGGAGTCTCTGTCTTTCTCTTTACTCTGGTACCACTTGGAAAGGTTACTGCGAACTCCCTTACTGTGAAATGAAGGAAATCCAAGACGTAGGTCAAAATGACTTCAGGACTTGTGATCAAGAAGGGATCATTTTATTTGGTGGATGAGTGAGGGTGGGTGGTTTGTTAGGATTCCTCTGTGTGTGGTGTGTTTTTTTTCTTGCTTTTCCCTTCACAGACATAATCTTACATCTGTTCAGTCAGTTAAACCTTAGTTTCAGGATCTGTTTGAACCTGAGATTCAGTTTTGACATTTTGCCTAGTATTCTCCCATCCCAAATACATTCTGTAATGCACAATACTAATCATAAAAAAAGAAAAGTAAATACTGTGACAGAACAAGTCTACTGAAGTGAACAGGTAAACACTGAGACCTCAATTCACCTTACCTTATTTCAGGGACCTAAAAATTAAGAGCTTACTCAGTTAGTCATGCAGACTTTCTCAGTAGTCAAGAAAAGCAGACTTTCAGAGTGCAGTTGCCCCTTAAATGAACTGAAATAAGGCTTTTTTTTTCCTTAAAGAAAAATGAATGTGCTTAAAATTAGATATGTGCCTAAATACCTTGCGGAACAACATGCTATAATACCGGGAAGATATCAGAAATGTAGTTTTCCTCACTGTTTGTTTGTCATATTCTTTATTTTAACATCAGACACCTTCTTCAAACAAAATATGGAAATACTTCTGCATTTTGATGTATGTGCAAAATATGACAGAGTAAGGTACATATGTGTGCAGAAAAGCAATGGTTGAGTTGTAAATTGGTCATCAAATAATCACAATTAGAGGAAGCAGAATGTCAGAAGGTTTTTATTTGCTGTGTTCCTGCCATTATATCTTTAAGACTCAGAGTGTAAGTCCCAGTAGAGCCTTTTGTCAGTATTCTGAAGACAATATTTAATTGAGTAGTTGCACCATGATGAAAGTTTGAGAGCTCATTAACATGGCGTTAGAACACCCACCCGCTGCTGTTCCTGTTTCACAAGAACTGGGGATGATTTTGACAGTCAAAATCTCTTCAAGATCTTAAATCTTTATGCTAGAAGAATGCTCATTCTGTTGTACTTTGTAATATGAGAAAAAGCAAAAACTTTAAAGCAAAAGCTCTGCTTTACTTCCCTTTCTGCCTTTCTCTACTACAGTTATAATTCTAATCAATCACAGCCCTTCTGAATAATAATTATAATGTTGATCCCTGAGGCATTCTCTCCATCCTGTTAACATACCTACTTATGCTGTGGCTATTCCTGACTTGTTTAAAATATTTGGATCAAATGAAGACTCACTTATACCTTTAATTGGTCCAGATTTTCCCAACATAGTTTTCAACATATTTTAAACTTTTGAATGCAGAATGTTTGACTGAACTTCATTGCTGTTCCCCTGACTCTTTGGATTGCCTGACTTTAGCAGGTGTGCCGTCATCACTGGCTTTCTTAATGCTCAGCAAATATTACACTAATACTCCCCCAGCTATTTTTCTGAACTCTATGTTTAGATGTAGAAGATGAAGGTTCAGGATAGCATGATAGTGCATGATGAAAAATGAATTACTTTCTGTAGGGAGAGAGGGAAACTGAAACATATATTTAAGATTAGTGGTATGGCCTGTGGAAGACTTTATGCTTTTATATCATCTGCCAATTAAAGCATGTAAACATGTACTGGAACATGCTCCATTTATTCCTCATTCCCACTACAAGCACATTCTTAGCCCAGTTGCCAGATTTAATCAGGGAAACACCCTAAATAAACCATTTCTTGCTCATAAACATGTGATTTGATTTACATATGTATGAAACATGCTTTAAGAAGTAGTCAATGTGTTGTGTTTTCTTACAGATTTAATTAAAAGACCTTTTGAATGGCTGGATTTTTTTATTTTTATGTTTGTATTATTCTGTGTATTTGGTATTGAGACGTTTTATTCCTAGAACCTACAGAAAGATACTTGAAGGCTTGTTCTCCTTAGATTTCCTGACACTATCTTCCTCTGGTTCTTCTTCAGCATCCTCTTAGGAAGATCTTTGTTCTTACTCATTGATCTCATTCCCTTCCCTCAATGTCTGTAAGTCTTCTCTCACCTTCCTACCTATGTCCATTCCTACATGTTACTTTCATCTGTGATGTGTTGCCCTAACTACCTTACTTTTCAACTCAACGTAGTAAAATAGCCTTTATGATAGCCTTCAACCCTCCACACTTCCCCATGTTTTCTTCCAGTGCTGACAATCCTACTGTGTTCTTTGTACTTTGCACTGTAGCCTTCATAAGGGGATGTTTATCTCCTGGACAACTGAGGTTTGAACCATACAAATCCTCTCCCATATGAATAACTTCAGTGTTCTTTGAAGAAATAGGCTGTATGTAAGAAATAATTATGAGCATTGAGTTGGTCTTTGTCCAATTCCCAACGGAAAAGTGGCTGAATGAGAAATTTCAGGATTGTAACTGACAATCATTGATGTATTTGCCTGCAATCTTGGCAAAAAGACCAAGAACCTGGACAATAGACTACCCTTTCATTTCCAGAAGTGTTCTTCCCAGAATACTGCCTGTGAAATGTGGAGAACTTTTCCCTTCTGGTCCTGCACATTCTCTGTCACAGAGAAAGGACTTAACATCTCCAGCTGTGACAGCGAGGCATGTTCACAGGCACTCAGACAACTAAATACAAGCATAGCTTCTCGGTGTCAGTGGCTGGTTAAATTAAGAAGTGGTGTGAGTACAACACGCACAATGCTAACTGAACAATATTGGAAACCCTGTGCTCATTACTGGCTTCTGCATCCGGGAAGGTGAGGCTAACATGCAAAGAATGACTTCCTCGTGGTGTGCAGTGGGAGCTTCTCCAGTCACTTGTGTATGTAACATTAGCACTGCTGCATTTACATGTACGGGATTAAACAGTGCGGAACACATTCGGTGGATCTAATGCCTCTCGTATACTGCCCACACATGGGCTTTTCTCTGCACCTCTACCATAGCTACTTTTCCAGGTGGTAACTACCAAAAAGTCTGGTTCAGCTCTCTCTGGTTGATGTTTTTGTATTAGTTTCGTCTGCAAAAATCTATGCCTGGGGGGTTGCTAAACACTGATTGTTAGGATTGACTACTAAGTCTCTGGGTCTGTAGGAATGCCTCAAGCCCTACTGAGAGGTTACTGAAGAAAGGATGCATTAAACTCTTTGCAACAAAAAGAAATCAAAACCTTTTTTTTAACCATAATCATATGATTTTTATTTCGTTTAAATATATTGTTATTTTTATTGCTTGGTCTGCAATTTTTTAAAAATTATTTTATTTTAGGTTTTCATGTGCATCGGTAGTTTGAAGTTGCTGTACATTTTTTTTTCTTCTTTTGTGGTTTCCATGGAAGTCTGCCAAATGTGGTGCTGTGAGGCAGTTCTTTAAGCACTGGCAGACCTGGTAGAGGAGTGGGTTCCTGATCTAATGCACATATTTGACAGTACTTCAGCTTCACGTACGTTGAGTAGTCACAGGCTTAAATCAATTACACAACTGCGCAGCAGATGTGGCATACAGGTGTTCGAAGGGCACCACATGGTGATTCAGCTGTGTTACACAGAATACTATCGTGTGTCTTCATTTTGGCCATGGTTTTCTTTAAATGTGTATGAAAGATATAGTCCAGGGTGACACTGATGGGTAAGTGAGCATGTTTCAGGTTTCAGTTCTTCAGCAGTGAGGAAACACAGTGGAAATAGAATTCACCGCTTCTATTTTGCTCATGCTTATGAGAAGGCATCACCTGCTACGAGACGAGACGAGACTGCCTGTGTCAGCAGTCTGAGGAGCATCTCAGAAAAAGAATAGAACTGCATGACAGGCTAAAGCAGGTGCCGTCAGCTTTTTTGGAGAGTAGGTAGAAGGTCATTGTTGTAGCGGTTCAACAACGTGACTACAAGCAACGGCATCCTGGAGGAGCGGTCTGTGTTTTCTGTGTGCTTCTTTTGTGTCCCCCTGAGCTTTCTAAGACAATTGTCTTGATGAAATCTGGTTTGGTGAGCATATGGACTGTTGTCTGCCCTTATTAATATGCATGTACGGATGGAATTCTTAAAGACTTTTAAGGCACAGGGGAAGCAAGGATATTTATGGATAGGCAGTTGCCTGCCCGGTGTAGACCTGGTTTTAAGAGATCTTGCCAGTGAAAAGCAAGAACATAAACCATTATTTTTTTTAGGAATTACAGAACTGTTACCCTTCCCTGTGAGGATACCAGACTTTGCACTGAATAGCCATAATGGATGACACATAGGGTCTAAATGGCCAGTATTCCTGCTCTGAAACTTGCCAGTCAAGTAGCAGAAGTTAATTGGTGAAGTATCAAAAACTCAATAAGAGCAAATCTTGCTACAGTCCCTAAAGTATTCAGCTGTTTCTGACCACTGGTTTGGAGATTTTCAATCAGTAATTTAAGGACATTGTTCCACCTGTGCAGTCATTGTGAATAGTTCTGGAGAAAAGAACTGTTCTGTCAACAGAATGACTGACACTTATTTTGCTTGATACTGTTACCTAGTAAGTCATTTCCTGAATGTAGATACTGTCTGGCTAATTAGCTACCTAATTTAGTATCACAGGAAGTGATGTTGGTGCTTGTGAGGTGGTGTTATGTTGGCAGGGTAAATCCCGACACTAACATGAGAGGTTTTCTTCCCTTGGTTATCCTACCCACTGACCGAGGTCAGCAACATTCAACAAGTCAACAGTTTCTAAAATAGGTTTCAAGGTGCAGCACCTGCTGCAGTGATGCCTTAGTGCGTGTAGACCAGGCAGTTGCCCTGGATTGTAGTTGTACATACTGCATGAACTGAATGCACATCAAAAAAGCTTCAATTTCTTTTGCTGGGATATGAGGTACTGTCATGAGAACATGCTCCATGAAGTCCCTGAATTCTCATGTTCCTCTATGAGAAGGTTTTCCTTTCTTTTGGGAATGCTTTTGATATTCAGAAGTTGATGTCCGGAATGGATGTGTGAAGATCTAGTCTGAAAGGAGCCCTAACCAAGTAAGACTCTCTTGCAAGCAGAAGTTACTGAATTTCTGCTGTCGAGTGAGAAATTCCAGTGCAGCTGCGCTCGAGTATTGTCTGTCCCTCAGTATCTGTTCTCTTTTATTGACAACTCATATCCACATCGTGGTTGTTTAAATTTTAGATAGCCCTTGGGGCTCAATCTGTATTCAGCCATTTGTGTAGTGGTAATTTTACAGCTGTGCAGATTTTTATGTCTGCGGACTATCTCAAGAGGCTTATAGTAAAATTTCTGTTCTTGTCAAATCCATATTTACTGTAGTGTTGAGGAGCTTTCTGTCTGTATGGTCTATCTCTGTGAAACACATTGAGCACCTAAAGAAGCCAGGTGGGACTTGACCTTGACAGCCTTGGAACTGATGAAGTATTCTGAACAGTTTCAGACAACAAATGATCTACCAGCATAAGAATCTCTCCTGTGTTACTTCATACATAAAACTCTGGGGAGACTTGCTTCTGCTACTTGGGAATTGGCAAAGTTATCTAGAAAGATTCTTGTAGTGAGGGAGCAGGTGCCTCAGATTACGATCAAATGCAGCCAAAGGAGCCCCAGTGTAAAGAATATGTGCATTTTCACTAATACCATTGTGATTTTCTTTGACTCCATGCACAGTTAGATGACTAGAATGCCACAAGCAGAGAAAATGTGCCAGAATGCTGCAAACGTATCTTAGCTCAGTAAAGAATTGAGATGCTAACTCCTCAAGGTTAAGTAATAGACCATGAACACACCCAAGCAATCAGTTGGATGTGAAACAGAGCTACTCTGATAGGTAACAGATGGCTTATAGCAGAGGTCTGCTGCAGCTTTTTTAATGCGTTGGAGCACATTGTCAGGTGAAGTAGGTTGCTAACAGTTGCTCGGAGGCTACCAGCTGAGAATCTGGACTATTATTTCTATGGGAATGAAACTGCAGATCACCTTCTCACTGTACACAAAAGAAAAGGAGTTTTGCTGGCATTAGTTTTAGTATTGCATGACTTGTATAGAGTTCAAAAAGCTGCTGATAATATTTCTACATGTTCTGTTACCAGCTTTTCCATGTTGCCTATATTCTCATCAAGTTTGCAAATTCTCCTCGTCCAGATCTTTGGATCTTAGAAAGATCAGTGGACTTTGGAAAAACTTACACTCCCTGGCAATATTTTGCTCGTAAGTATCAATTATTGTGCCACTGCTCTTTTGTAGATATGTTTCTTTAATCATTCACCCAGTAGCAAGAAAATCAGACCATTGGTCTTGCTGAAGATTTCAACTGTAGTGAAGTGTAGTGAAGACAGTGAATGTCAAATACATTTCTCTTATCTTAGTTGTCCACAATAAATTAGTGAAAAGATTGTAACTAAAAATGAGCATGATATTTTGAAACTGTAACTCGGCACATCAATGTTTTTCAGTCTGTTGGGATTTTTTTGTTTTGCTTTTTTGTCTTGATTTTTAGTATATCAGAGCTACAGTGTCCTCCATCCCATTGGACTCCAGAGTTCCTTGAAAAAGTCAAAGTCAAATACAAGCACAAAATCTTGGAGTAGATAAATGGTTTTTTTTTGTTTGTTTGTTTTGTTTTTTTTTTGGTGTGTGTGATGACATTAGGAAGATTGTGTAGTGTCTTATCAGGCACCACTGAATTGCTTAGGACAAGAAATGATTTGTTTTTATAAGTTTCCATTTTTATGTACTAAGGGAAGTTAGTTATGCACTGTTTTTTATTTTTCAGGTAAGGGGGAGAATTTACCTAAAGCACAGGGGATATTTCTTTGTTAATTCAAATTAGAATATACAGTACTATATATTTTCTGTTTATATATAAAAATAATTTTATTCTGACTTGACTAGACTCCAAAGCAGATTGTTTGGAACGCTTCGGAAAGGAAGCTAATGTTCCTGTGAGGAGGGACAATGATGTCATTTGCACTACAGAGTATTCTCGCATTGTGCCTCTTGAAAATGGGGAGGTAAGTGCTTTTAGAAAAATAAAGTGTAATCTTGGAAGTAAACAGTTTTGGAAGTTCACTGTTTCAGTAAAAACATAGAAAGTATTTTTTCAGCTGTGATTGCTTGAAATGACAATAAATCCATAACCAAGCATTTAAGTAGCTGGTGAGATATTTGGAGAGTGGACTGACATCTCGTAACTGTCACCAGGAGACAGGGGCTGCTCAGAGCAACCTGTATAGATTCTTTATTATGGTTTAGGTACCTCACTTTATGCATATGCATTTGAAGATATTGACTGTATTTTCTGAATAGTTTCAATGTACATAATAGAACTTAACTACACAAGAATTCCTCATGGGAGCAAAGGCTGTAGAAACAGATATTTACCATTCAAGAATAAGTATCTATTTAAGAAAAAATATGCAAAATACTACATGTTTATAATGTAGTACATGTGCCTGCAAAAGCATTACTCTGATTTTAGCCATTGATCCTTGCTAAGCAGAAATATGGCTTGTGTTACCTGAATTGATGTTAAACTCCTCGCTGTGCTGTTCATTCTTGCTGACATTCTTGTTTTATGTCTGATGCAGTTAGAATCTACATCTAAACTCCTGCAGAGTTCTCCAGTTTTATGCATATGGATCTGGAGTTGTAGTTTAAAATTAAAGTAGAATTTGCCTATTAACATATCCATAAATTTTTCCAGATAAAATATTTTAAGAACAATTTCTATAGAAAACTATTGCTGGTACCATCCCCTATTACATGTTATATGACTTCTCCTAAAATAATTGTACTGCAATTAGAACTGCCACCAGTCTACTCTTACGTGTTTCAGATTATAGGAGCTATTTGAAAATAGAAATCTGTTATCTGGTTGGTTATAAATAAATGAAAGTCTCTTACTCGGTTGTACACTAGATTGTTAATTTAATAGAGATTCATGATTGCTAATTTTCTTTAAAAAATAAAAAATGTACTGGAGCACGTGTTTTGAAAGTCAGATAAACCTGCTTTCATGTGAAAGGATTTTCTAAAGCAACACTGTGTACTTTATTCAAGAAGACCATTAATGTGCTCCCAGGCACTGGACCTGGTAACAATAATATTTTCCAGGAATGTTTGTGCCTTAACCCAAAAATAAATGTGCTTTGGGAAAGAGCCAAAACCTGGTGTTTTTACTCAGGCAAAACTCCCCTTGACACTATCAACTGTTCATGTAACTATTTGTAACCATACCTATTGTTGTTGTTTGTTTTTTTCCCCCTACTAAAACGTGTTCTTTTTGTGTGTTGTACCCACTGCTTTCAAAAGAGATAGAGGTACTCTTCTTCTTCTTTTTTTTTTTTTTCTTTTTTTAAGGTGTAATATGTGTAATGAGAATTCAGGAGGGTCCAAGACATGTTTTTTTTCCTGACGTTCTGGTTTCAGTATGAAATGTGTAGTTGCTACTGTAAATATGCTCAGAAACAATAGTAATTCTTTTTAGTCTGTTATTACTCAAAAGTTTGGCTCTGTGCCCACTACTGATACTTGCCGTTGATATGTTTTAACAAAAATACACTTCCTTTTTTTTAGATTGTAGTATCTTTGGTAAATGGTCGCCCAGGAGCAAAAAACTTCACTTATTCCTCTAGTCTTCGAGAATTCACAAAAGCAACAAACATCCGCCTTCATTTTCTCAGAACTAATACACTTCTTGGACACTTGATATCAAAAGCTCAACGAGACCCTACTGTAACCCGTAGAGTAAGTACTGTTTTCACAGAGGTATATTCAGCAGCTATATTCATCATGTTAGAGACCAAAAATGATCTGAATAATTTAAGTTTGCAACAATCAGTATTTACAATGACCTACCTGTAAATCCCTATATTTTCTCCAGGTCTGTTTGACATGAGCAGGTAACTGGGATAGCAGATAGTTATGGAGGGGAAGTAATGATTTTGTAACAGGCTATCTTCTTTCACTGACTTTGAATATTAAAGGAAGTTGAGTGCATCATGGGAGCTATAAGGAGCCAATGCGGAAATCTGAGCTGTCTCATCAGCCTTATTTTACACTGCTTTCCCTTATTTATTCAAAGAGAGAGATTTTAGAAAATGGTACTTGAGTTTCTGAAGAAGTAGGAATCAAAGGGCCTACTCAAAAGTTACTATCTGTAGACATATTGTTTGAGATACATGGGTGTTTTTAGTGGACTTTGGGCTATCCTGGGGTTTGAAACCCAAAGTCCTGCTCTCATTTAGTGGGGAAATATAAGGAAATCTGGATCCCTCAGGGGAATGGTGCATAGAGAGAGATTGAAAGCTTCACATGGTATTGTTATTTTTGACCTTTTTATTTCAAATGAAGATTCAGTAACAATTGGAGGAAACCCTGGGGTGAGGCACTACAGAAGTGTGTGGGTTTCTGCATCGAAAATCATGAAACAGTTCCAGTTACTGGATAGCACTCTCATTAAGTATTTTTATTGTCTTAAGTAAATGTTAAGATGTTGCTCACAGGCAGATGTAAAACAAGTATTTACTTTACTTGCCAAGCAGCATAGCTTTAATGTAAGAAAGTTCTGATGTTATTGCCATGGGATGTAGGACAGTTGAATAAAACAACAAGTCTTTTATTGAATTATTAAAAGAGAACACACATTTTCATTGTAGAGACCTACAAAGTCTAGGAAGGAGTTAATATTCTTAAGGAAAGTCTGTGTGTTAAACTTATTAGAGAAACAGATGAAAACCAGACGAGTTCTGTTCTCCTGTCCAAGTAACTGCCTGACTTCTGTTAATGGCTTGAGTTCATGACATATTGAATTATATACGGAATGTTTTATGTCTAAACTGTGGCAATTTGGCCTATTAATTGTTTTGGCCTGTTATTAATTTTACTTTTTACTAACCAATAACAGGACTATTACTGTTTGTAGTACGGCATAGTTCTGCAAAGCTGCACGTAACTATCGACAGTCTTACTATATTAAAAAAAAACCAAACAGCAGTCAAGTATGATGGCAGGAGTCAAAAGGGTCACTTCTAGCTGTGCTGAAAATACTGAAAGCACAGGTTTTGTTTACAATAAGAAAATGGTAGGCACAGTTAAAAATTAGCAAGTATGTTTGAGTAGAGATTGTTCAGAAAGTGAAAAATAATACAGATCTTATTTCCTAGTCTATATATCCCACCTACTTACTGCTCTTCTCCTGCCTAGAGCAAAGTAGCTTTACAGAAGCCAGAGAGAGAGGTTTTCAAAAGCTCTCTGCCTTGGAAAAGCATCTCATCTGTGCCAGCCAACTTCACCTACATAAGAGAGTGTTTATACCACCTAGAGGGGCTATATTGTGAACGAGTAAGCACAGGAGACAAAACTGCAAAACGTTCTGACCCTTTTTTTTTGTCCTCCAGTGGCATTTTCTCTGGCCCTTTAGCTGTCTTTGGGGGTGCATAGAGATCAAGAATTACAACCAGCTTTCTGTTCTGCCTGGTGCACTAAGGAGGCAAGGAAACAACTTCTGAGCTACAGGAATGTACGCAGAAGTTACTATTGATATGTATACTCTGCTGAGATTTTTTGATGAGTTGAACTGATTAAATTTTTATCTTCTGTTGCCTGGATGCCTGCAAGGCATCAGAGTGAGATACAAAATGGTTCAGCTTCAGGTCACAGGTTCAAATCCATCTTGAGTCACAGTGATTTTATCTGAGCCACCGATCTCTGTCGGTTTCTAGTGTTTAGTGACCTTGTGTGACTGAATGGGGAAACTGTACTGCTCCTACCAGTGTGTCCTACTTGTTGACCAGACCACAGTCTCCCAAACTGATGTTGTGTCTGTACATCTCCATAGTCAAGCTGGCTTTGAACAAGCTTGGGCACTGGTGGCTTTGTAGCTGCTGGGGAATGGAGAGCTACAGCAGTATGCATTTGGTTTGAGGCACACAAGCCCAAAATTGTGTTCTGTTGATATCAGGCATCCCGTGAGTATTGGCTTTGATTTGCTGGGACTCATACTGAGACATGACATAAGTACAGGTTTGACTATTGGTTGCCTGACTTTGGCCTTCTGTAAGGTCATGCCTTTAAAATTCTCATAATCAAGATATAACCATGTAGAAATAACTGAAGTTGCTATTTCTGCCATAATACAAGTAAGAAAAAATCTATACATATTTCTTGTGATTCTTCCACAGTATTACTACAGTATAAAGGACATCAGTGTTGGTGGTCGATGTGTTTGCCATGGCCATGCTGAAGTATGTAACGCAAAAAGTGCTGAACACCAATACCAGTAAGTAAAGTGAGCATCACATTAATTTAATGTCAGGAAAAAAAAACAGTCCACAAACGTTTTCAGATGAGCTTTTTTATTACAGAATGTAGTCTCACAAGAATTTTTTATTGTATTTAAAAAATGAGAATCTGCTAATGATTGACATGAAAACATATCAAGAGCTATTGTGTGAAATACAATAATGAAAAGGTCTTCTATTTAGATTTTAGCTGAAATAAGAGCTTGTAAGTTTTAATAATTCATTAAAATTCTTTAATTCCTTTTGGAAAACATGGTATGATATCACTTCCCAACAGCAGGAATTAGAAGGCCAATTCAAGAACAAAGTTAGTGAACTTTCTGGAGATACAGAGCATTATAACTGAACTCAGATGAGATCTAATGCTTGTGAATATTACTAGAAAGAAAAATAAAACCAGAAATTGAATGAACTATATCCTGTTGTCAGTGGGATGATAATTCCTTGTAGCTGAATTGACGATTAAGATACTTACAAAAGAAAAAACATGACTTTTGGTATCATATTCTTAGTATTTTAATGAGGAAGACAGCCATAAAGTTAGTAGAACTCAGCCTGCATTTTTTGCCTGAATATTTTGTAGGAGCAGAACTTGGGACTGCTTGCTATTTGTCAAGGTCCTTTGGACATTTGGCTCTAATATTTGTTTAGAAAAATAGTTGCAGAAGCATTCATTCTGTATCTGCAGTAGATCTGAGATATTTTACAATTATCTTTACATTCTGTAATTGAATGTGTTCTTATCGTTGTCACATGAGCTATTAGCAAACATCAATATTATTTCAGTAACTTTGCAGCAGGAGGATGTTCATTTTAATGAATGAATATATTATCTTACCCTTCATTTACAAATGTTACTTTCTATGAACGAGCTTGAATTAAAAAGGGATAGTGACTGGTCACACACTTATCTGAAATCTAAAGGAAAGTTCCATTTCCCTATGAAATTTATGATATCCATGTTGATTTCACAAGGAATTAGATCAAGCTCTATGGCTCATCTGTTCTAGGAAAATGACTGAGCATTCAGGCCATTCAAAACACGTTTTAAGACCCCGGTTTAAAACAGCTCTTGCTCTTAACTATGATGGCATTGAAATAAACTGATAGAATAATGTGATATTTTCAATTGGTTTCTACTGAAGAGTTACTGGGCAAATGGGTGCCTCCATTCCAGATGTATATGCTGGAGAAAAGTAAGCGCAGAACAGGTGAAATCTACTAGAATAGAATGGTTATACTTTAAAATTAGGTTGCCCCTTGGTTATTAGGCTACACAGATAACGGAGGAATGCTGGAAAAAGCCTCTCCAGTCTCAAGGTCTGCTTGTTATTCCTGGGGCTCAGTTACTATGCATGATAGTAAGACCCAGCCCATAATGAGAGTCTGCCGTTATGGAGGCTATTCAGCTAAATAAAAATAAATATGGACTATGTTTTCTTAACGATTAATGTGAACTATTTTAAATGTAACAAGATGAAGTTATCATCAGGGTTCCATAAAGACAGTAATAAAATTATTGTAAGCAAAGCATAGCTGAAGAATGATGAAGGCATGCATAGAAAGATGATAAATATTTTGATTTGCTGTAGGTCAACAAGCTTTAGCTTTGGAATGAAGCTAAAATAGGATACATTGTAAGCTGTTATGTATCAGTTTGATTTAATATTCTAGCATAAAGTTTCATAATCCAGTCTAATGAATTCAGTTCTAAATGTTCTCTATAACTCATTTGTGCTAATAAGCTCATAATTGTATGATTGAAGTAACTGATCATGAATAATTTTAGGGAAGTTCTAAAACATTCTAGTATCACTATTTGACCTCTCTACACATGAACTTATGTCCTGTCCTTTTCACATTATGTGTAAGTTTTGGGATGCAATAAAATTAAGAAAAAAAAAGTTTAAATCCAGTTTCAGTAGACTAAGAAGCTTTTATTTCTGTAGGTTTCAGTGTGAATGTCAGCATAACACTTGTGGGGAAACCTGTGACCACTGCTGTCCTGGATATAATCAAAAACAGTGGCAACCTGCAACAGCTGGGAACACAAATATATGTGAACGTGAGTAGTTAAAAATACGTGAGTTTAAAAGGGACTTTGACAAGTGGGTGAAAATTAGCCATAGTGCAATGTTCATGGACCGTAACTAACAGATTAGGCTTTGACACTTCTTTTTTTAACTGAGAAGATTCTTTCTGTACGGTAACACAGACTAAATGATGCAGTGAATGTTATTTTTTTCTCTCATCTCATTAAACAATGAAAATAATCACAGATGTCAGAATATTGCTTGAGAAAAGTGGAAACCTTCCTGTAGCATGTTGAGTGAACATCTCTCCCCAGTCATAGCTGCCTGCTGACAAATTGTGGGTGCTCCCTAGCAGAGCAGAGATTACAGGCATCTTGGAAGTTGCTTCCCCTTGACCTATTTGTATTGAGAATGTAGAGACTGCATAGATTAAACTTTCAAACAAGCCACTCTAAGTGGTATCAAGGGAGAACTCTTGGTCTGACTTCTGGATTTCATGTACTGTCAGCAGAAGGGGAGGGACTCCCCTGTGTGTTTAGCTATGTGGCTTTTTTTTGTTTGTTTGTTACTGGAGGGAATGAGGAGTACTTAGTGCAGTACTGCAAGATACAGTCAGCTCACCTTAAGAAACAGTGAAGTATTTAGTAATAATTTGCAACTGAGAGTTGTAAGAAGTAACAATTTAGTCTTTGCTATCTTTCATTGGGAAGAGGAGCTGAGTTATTCATTGTTCATGTCACTGTAGTTACTGCATCCTTGATGTTGTAAAGGAACCCAGTTCAAAAGTCTGCGTCATAAAGCAGATTTTTAGAAGCAAATCTGTTTTTTGGGAATTAAGCATGCTCCAGTGTTTCAGGAACCAAAGTGAAATGTCATCTCTCCAGACATTCTTGAATTTACAATCTAATAACTGTGAACCGTGTTTGGTCTGAAAAATCCTTTCGGCAGTGGAGTCCTGCCTTAGCCTTGTCATGTTAGCCATTAATCAATGCAGCTCTACTGCCTTTCCTGACTTGGACCCATAAGCAGGGTCGTCTGAGCTTCCTGTCATCTGAATGCTGTTATGGGAGGTTGTTCAAGGCTGCCACTGCTGACAGGTGTCTGTTGCACTTGTTTTCCTGGTGGGGAGTCTGATCCACACATGTGCTTTAGACCCACAGATTGAATAGTCAAGCTGAAGAAGCCCCTTGACCTTTCTTCTACCTTCCCTGTATTTAACTCGTAAAGAAAAGGTAATATTGTAAGATCGACCACATGGACCCTCTTTTTCCTAAGGGGTACGTAATGTCCCACATGGGTGTTTTGCATCCTTCTGTCAGAAAACAGCGGCTGTGTTAGCCATCTCCATGCACAGACTTTTCTGAGCAAATGTGTTGGCAGCCTCCAGACTCCTTTGTGTCTGGCCTAATTTAACTTGTCTGCCTTTCCTGAGAGTAGTGTAGCCAGTGGGTACAAACGGTTAACAAGGGAACCTTATCTGAAAGCCAAATAGATGTACCTTTAAAATTAGTTTGAGGAATAAATAGACTGCTTGTTTAATCAAAAGTGCAGCACTAAGAGTGTTGGGGGGGAAAAAAAGATGATTAAAACATTTGATCGGAGATAAGCGTGTTGGGACTCAATTTTTGGACAATATTTGAAACCTCATTTGAATTCCCCTCTTTGAAAGAAAAATACTTTCTGCCAGGGAGAGAGAGACAAAGAGCATAAATAATGTCATGTTCTTAAAAGAATGAATTTATAAAAGATCATCTACAAGATTTGGAGCCAAGACAACTTAGCTTCTAACTACCTCTGAAAAAATACCCTTTTCAGTTTGGATTGCTTCTAGCTGTTTAAGGTGATTTGTTGAAAGTGTTGGCCAGGTGCAGGCCTCTTCTCCTGGAAGCCAGTAGTGGAGGAATTAAAGCAGCCTCATTAAGCTTTCCAGCAGCCTGAGGTCCCTGTGGGGAAACTGCTTGAAAGAGGTCGGTGGGAGCTGATAGAGATAGGGCCAATCTTTTGCTCTGAGTTTTCTAGAGCAGTGGAGGTCAGCAAATGGCTCAGAGCTGTAAGAAAACACTTTGTGAGGTAGAAGGGTTTTCTGTTCACCTGTAAGAGAAAATGCTGTTACTTGGACCAGACAAAATAATTTCCCATCACTGTTAATAGGCATACTTGTGAGCTATATGTAGCTCACAGAGGTTTTGGCCCTAGAGCCAAGGAGCTTTTGTTTGCAGTGTAGAGAAAGGGAAATACTCACTTATGTGCACGGATCCTCATTTTGTCCAGCAGCTGGGCTGAGGGTGAACAAAAATATCAGATCTTTGTTCTGCTCTATCACTCCCAGCAATCTTTTTGCCTGTTACCTTCTTCCATTTTTTTTGACTCAGTATCTTGAATCAATAATACATATATTTTTTAATGTTTTGTTTTCCTTGAAGATTTTGGGGAATTTAAAACCCTCAAAGATCTTCAGAAGCTATTGAAACCCAGCCAGAAAACCTGGCTCTTGACCTATCTGGCTCCTGGCAGCAGACCATGAGGCAATCTGACAATAGACCACAGCTTTCCTTAGCTGTGCTGTTGATAGTTTATATGGGAAGGCTTCCTTATCCAAAGATTTTCAGATGTAAAGACCTAGAGGAGATATGCAAAACGGTCCAGTTTTCCTTCTTTGTATGATCCCATAGCAAGGCATAGAGAATCAGTTTTCCCTCAGTTGTGCTCTCCATTGTGCTAGGTAATTTGAAGAGCATTTGGTAGTGACATTGGAAGGAAATACTTCCCATATCATGAAGAAAGTAGGGCCAGGGCTCTTATCTTTTGTTTTGACATGCTTTCAGGAATCCATTGCCTTCCAGAGTATCTTATTCCCTGGTCCAGATGAAGGAAGGATTTCCCAAGTGTGAAGTCATAGCTTTATAAAGTTGTAACTTTAGGAATTTTGTAGGAGGGTTTCCCTGGAGTGCTGGAACACTTATAATTAAAACTCACCTAGCACCACGTGTTTACGGAAGCCTTTTTTGCTTTCAGCTTTTTTTTTTTTTCTTTCGTAAGATTTCGTATACACAAATATGTATATCTTATCTGTAACTGTTTATTTGAAACAAAGTTTCAGTGCACACAGCTTCAGCCCGGATGTATTTTTGGATGTGCAAAAATAGAAAAAGCATTTGAACATATTTTTCATTATTTTTAAAAAAACTGCTGAAACCACTCTTCTGGAGCTTCCTAGTTCTGCTTTGATGTATAAATATATGGTTTTGAAATGGTACAACTGTTGACTCTTCTGACAAACCTAGCAGTACATGTTTTCCTCATGTCTAGATGATCTTCCCAGGTTTCTGGTGTGAAAATCTAGTTGCTGGTAAGTAAATATGTGCACTTGAGAACACTCCAAATACATGAGTGTATGTATAAATAAATACTCTAGGTTTCTTTTTCACCTCTGCTACATTTCTAAATTCCAGCATCACAATGAAAGCTGACTTGGAATATTAACTTTTTCAGCCTGCAATTGCTATGGACATGCCACTGACTGCTACTATGATGCTGACGTTGATCAGCGTCGAGAAAGCTTAAACATTCATGGGCATTATGAAGGTGGAGGTGTCTGCATTAACTGCCAGGTAAAAAGGTTTTGGTTTGTTTAAATAAATGGCATTTGAAGAAGGGATACTGTAGTGTCACTATGCCCACACTGACAGTTTGGAGGCTGACCAGTCTAGATAGCTCCATTCCTCTGGTATTGCTACTTGTACTCAAAAGCAGGGGAAAAAAGTGTCTGAAAGTAATTTGCATCATACAACATTGCGTGTTAATAAACAAATGATACATAAATTATATTTACACTCAGTCCTGTGTGATTCAAATAAAGCCACACAATACAACAATTAAATGAACTATAAAAATCCCCTTTCCTGTTATGAACTCTGACGTTTCCATGCTTAATAAAGGGAAGTAAAATTTCCTAAATAAAACACCGACTCAGTCCAGCTGGTTCTTTACTGAAGCAAAACACAGAGAGCTCTGCCTCACCAGAAAGACTAAGGAGGGCATAGGCTATACCAAGAAGGAAATTTTTGCTATTGAAAACATATGGAATCTTAGAACGGACCTCTGGAAGTCATCTAGACTAGTGCTCCACTCAAAGCATGAATAGGTGCAAAGTTGTATCAGTTTGCACAAAGAAACATACAACTGATTTCTGAAAATTTCCAAGCGTGGAGATTACTCAGTCTCTGGGTAATTTATTACAGCACTTAATTACTTTCATGGTAAAGAGATTTTTGCTACTGTTCAGTGGGAATTTCCCCAGTTGCATCTTGTGACAATTGGCTTTTGTCCTGCTGTGCATGTCGGAGAAGGCTTGTCTCTGTCTTCTCTGTAACCCACTCTTGGGTAGTAGAAAATTGCTACTAGGTACCCACCTTCCTTAAACATCTCTTCTCCAAGTCAACCAAAGCCATTTACTGAGTTTCTCCTTACATGTCATGTGCTTCAGCCCCTTAACAATCCTAGAGACTCAGTTGGTTTGAATCAACAAATGTAAATTTGGAGTCAGAGACTTTACACTGTATGTCACTATGACTAATATATTATTGTAAAGAGAAGGAATGTCTCTCATCATAAGGAATTTTTATACTACTATGACTAATTACTTTCAGGAAAGATCATACAAGACTCTAAAGAACTTTATCTGATCTTGGAGATATCTCTGCTTTGAGTGAGATTGGACCACCTGACCTCCTGAGGTCTCTTCCAATCTAAATTAGTCGTTGTTTCAATAATCTCAGGGTTAAATACAGTTAAATACCGATTTAAAAGACTGTCTTCCTGTTGTTGTCAGGTCTGTCCAATAACAAACAGCTGACCAGAATGTAATTCAGAGGGAAAATTGTCATCAAGCCTATGCTCCTATGACACCTGCATATAATGATTTGTATGTTACCATGCTGTGCATTTAAAATATAGCTGTATTTAAGCAACAAAAAAGGGTATGTCCAGTAAAATGTATAGGGTGTGTTTTTCATCTTATTGCCACAGTATAATAAGATATTGTCCAAGAAGCAGTCAGAAGAGAGAATTATTTTTACTAGCATGAGTGAAAGAAATGCTCTTTGTCTTCCAATTGATATTTCTGTGCAGAAATTGTTCGTGCAGTCTGGTCAGATTTATCATGTTGGTCCTTTCTGTCAGTTCTTTGTTCATGAAAGAGCATTTTTCTTAAATTGTTTCTAGGATACAAAAAAAAAACCCAACAAATTAATCTAAATCTGTAAGTCTACGAGTCTATGGTTATGTGACTGATATTAGTTGTTTGTAACCTAATTTTGTAGAAGTTATGCCAAATTAAATGAGTTTTCCATAAATCTAATTATAGCATTTTTTTCATCAGCAAAGTACATGGATTTTAATTTACTTTTCCTGCTTATGTCAGGGGAAAAAAAAAAGCAGAAGAAATGGATGCTTGAATGAGTATTGAATGTGTCAGACAGTAATAGTATTGAGTATTGTATTTTCCACAGTCTATCTTATTTTAACCATTTCACAGCTTCAGGAGAGAGAATAAACACAGAATCACAGCATAATTTAGGTTGGAAAGAAGCTCTGGAAATCACGTAGTCCAACGCCCTGCACAAAGCAGGTTGCTCAGGGACTTGTCCAGTCAAGCCTAGAGCATCGCCAAGGCTGGAGATCCCACAACCACTGATGGCAACCTGCTTCAGTGTTTGACCACCCTCATGATAATGTTTTTCCACGTAATATTTAATTGGAATTTACCATGTTCCAATCTGTGTCTGTTGCTTCTTGTCCTATTACTGTACACCTCTGAGAAACCTCTCTTGTTGCTCTTACCTCTCTTGCTAATTTTAACTCCAGCTGACCTTTGGCTTTTCTAACTCCATTATTACACATATGGGCAATGTCTTTGTATTGCTCCCAGGTAGCTTGTCCCTACTTGCAGCTTCTCTGTAGTTTTTTTTAGTTTGAGATCAATCAGGAGCTCAGTATTTATTCATGCTGGCCTTCTGCCTTCATTGCTTGACTTCCTGCATATTGGAAAGGGCAATTCTTGTGCTAAGGAGGCTGTCCTTGAAAGTAAACTAGCTCTTCTGGACTCCTTTCCCTTCCAGTGCAGTTTCACATAGGATCTTACCAAGCAGATACCTGAACAAGCCCAAATCTGCTTTTCTGAAGCCCAAGATTGTAATTCTGCTATTTGTCTTGCTTACTTGTTTAAGGATTTTAAAATTCAGTCTCATGGTTGCTGCAGCCAAGGCTGCCCCTCAGCCTGACATCTTCTATCAGTTCTTCCTTGTTTGTCGGTGTCACTTTGAACAGAGTATCTGTAAGTGGCTCATGAGTCCTTGCATCCCAAAATTGCCTTTGATATGTTCAAACTAACTTCTGGGTTGCCTGCACCCAGCTGCATTGCCCTTCCAGATGATATTGGGATGGTTAAAGTCATCCATGAGTACCAATGCCTGTGATTGCAGGGCGCTCTCTAGCTGCTTAAAGAAGGCTTCATCTGCCTTTTTGTTCAGGCTCTCTGTAACAGACATCTACTGCAGCATCAGCTGGGCTGGGCCATCCTCTGATCCTTATCCACAAGCTCTGCACAGGTTTATCACCTGCCCCAGCACCAGGGAGAAGTCCAGACACTCTCTGCAGCCCCATACCTGGACAGTGGCATCCTGCAACTCTGAGAGGAGTCCTACAGTCCTGAGCAGAGTTGCTGGGCCACTCTGTGGTCTAAGTGCTACAACAAATACTGTATCTCCATCTGCTGTGTGATGTGAGCATCACCTCCCCTAATCTGGCATTAGCCTTCCTCAGCAGTAGTTCAGATCTGAAGATGTTAGAGGAAGCTCCTGGCAGAGCTGGAAGCAGAACCCAGAACTATTGCACAAATGGAGAACACCAACCACAAACAGCAACGTCCTGGGTGCCCTGCTAATGAACTGCCCTGGCAGCTGCCCCATTAAGTCCTGGGTCCCTCTTTGCAGCCCTATGTTGCAACACTCCCTGAGAAGGAAGTGAACAGCAAGTGGGAGCTGGGGGCAGGTGCTTGCTGCTTTTGTTGTTCCAGGGCAGAGTTTACCCCCATTTCTGGTTCCCTGCTTATGACACAAATGGGCCCACGAGAATGCCTTGTGACAGCTCAACTTCTGCATGCCATCACCGCTGCATGCTCCTGCCACCCTCACCCCAAGAGAGAGCTTTAGTGCAAGAGCTGAAATACACTTAGGTCGTTGTTCACAGGAGATATATGTATTTTTGCTGTGGTTAATTTACTTATGATGGTTTTTCTGTGTGTCTAAAACAAGTTTACAGAGATGTTTTGTAGTATGTTTTTCTAATGGTAGATCTGTTTTGTGTTTTTTTCTTTTGTTTCCTGTAGACTGATCAGATTTTGGTTTATCTTGATATTGCTGATTTTGGATAAAGGATGTTCAAGAAGTAATAGACAATATGAGGAAAAATTAATGATGCAGTTGTCTGAATGATGTACGCATAGTAATAAGAAAGCTGTATAAAAATAAACGAATATCTGGTGGTAGTGTAAAAGGGAATTTTATTCCTAGAATTAAATTAATTTTTTGTTAAATAGCTCTTTTTCATAATGTTTTAAAGTTAAAATTCAGCTACTTTATGTAAGAATACTGTGATTTAGGAAGCTGTACGTTGTTAAAGAACACCAAATGACAGATGTCTTTATTGCAGTTGTGTATAGAGACAGTGTTAAGGATGTTATTGTTTCTTAATTCTCCTTCCAAGTTCCCCTTTTTATCTTATATTCTCCTTTTGTTTTATTTTGCACAGCATAATACAGCTGGTATTAACTGTGAGAAGTGTGCAAAAGGTTATTACCGTCCATATGGTGTTCCAGCAAGAGCTCCTGATGGCTGTATACGTAAGTCCTTCTCTATTTGGCATCTCATAGTAAAGAAAAAAATGTCCAAAAGATGTTGGAAAACAACTGCAAACGTCTTCCTGTGTTGCTTTCGACTCTTTTAATGATAATCTTCTCAGTGTATGTGTCATATGAACTTAAAGCTTCAGACTAGTAGTAGGACAATAGGAGGAAGTAAGCCATAAAAGGCTGATGAGGCGGTAGGACCAGCTACACACCCCACAGTGAGCTGGCATAACCTCTGAGAAACCGCTCTCAGCTCATATCCTCATGACCCTGCTTCTCTTAGTTCTCTGACATACATATAAAGTATCTTTTGGCTATTGGTCGCTTGAAAATATTATTGTATAGCTCCAAAGGTGATAAGGGTCACTACTCCTAATCTATCTAGTGCTCAACCTAGCATCTGCAATAATAATGCAATAAGATGATGAGAGATATAGCATTTAAAAAAGATGAAGTGAGTGTAGGTAAGAACTAAGGACTAAATTACAAACAGGCTGACGGAACTTTGTGACAAGTAGGAGGAAGCTATGGTTTGTTGTGTTTGGGTATTGAAATGAATGGGAGGTCAGCAGAGCTGTGGGAATGCTGCCATAATGTCATATGTGGTGCATAAGGGAAGGTGTACAAGAGCATGGTGCTCCGCCTAGACTATGGAGAGAGAGGAGCAGAAGCCACAGAAAGGACAGATGCTGCAGTGCTGTGGAGCAATAACGTGCAGTGTTCTGAATTAAAAAAAAAAAAAATAAAATTAAACAGTCTAAGAAAATGGTATAGATCTTACTTCTAAGGGATACCATAAAGATTAATTCTGTGATCTAGAGTACTCAGAAAATATGAAACAGAATGCGAATGTTAATTCTTTAAATAATGACACATTCACAATTGCAAATGACATCATAATGCCATTGTGCACTGCTGTAGAAGACAAATCTTTTCCAAAAGTGCTTATTTTATCATACTTGCTTAGCCTGCAGTTGTAACTCAGAGCATGCAGAGGGCTGTGAAGAAGGCTCTGGCCGCTGTTTCTGTAAGCAGAATTTCCAGGGAGAAAGCTGTGAACGCTGTGCTGATGGTTTCTATAGTTTTCCATTTTGTATCCGTAAGTATACAAATAGAAATGTCTGTTCTCCAGAATTTTAAACATGCTTTAAAGAGTTAGCTGTTTTAATTACAGTTGGTTTGGTTGAACTGTTTGATTTGAACATCTGGCGTTTCAGATTCTCAAGCATACACGTTCCAATAAATCAGTTGTCGTAACACTGAAGATAGTGTGGTTTACTTTACAAAACATATTGTGTTTCATATTCAGAATTCTGAATTCATTTAAGGCATTCAGAGAGTCTAGCTGGAGCCTATAACTCACTTGGACTAAGAAGTAGAACATGACTAGTGAGAGATGGGGGAGAAAGTGGTTGTGTGTTTTCCTTGAGGCCTCCAAGGATTTGGAACTTGTATGCCTAATAAACCAAGTTTGTGGCATTTCAGAAGATTCTAAAATAATTAAAAATAATTCTAAAACAGTGCCAGTGTAATGCTGGAAAGACCCTCCTGGCAGAGTATAAAGCTGTCAGCCATGAAGGAAGGGTTACAGTTTGTTTCAGATTTTTTAAGTGGTTGAGGGAAAGGTGTTAGTAGATCCAAAGAAAATAAACACAAGAGAAAAATGATGTGACAGAAATGCTGAGTGCTTCCATTTACTGAAAATGGTAATAGAATGAAATCTAATGGCATTGATTAATTTAAAATTAATTAATTAATCATGCTCTTTGTATTGACAGGACAGAGCTTCATGATCTGTCATGATTTTTAGTGAAATAAATGTGTCTATTTCAAATATACCTTATCATTTCTTTTGTTTTAAAGGTATTCCTGTATATCCTTTTACTTCTCCAAATCCAAGTGATGCTATAGCTGGTGACATAATAGGCAAGTTCTTTTTGTTTTTTTTCTACCACTTTTTTTTCCCTGTGTCACTACTTTTCACTATTTTAGCAGTGTGATTTCATTCATGGAGATTTATGTAGTACTTTTGACAGTGCTGGTATTTATCTTTCAGAGAGCCTTTGTTCTTACCAGAAGTTCATCTTATAGTCTTGTTCATATTACACAGTTTAGTGGGATACTTCCAGAAAGAGTTATGGATCAAAATAAGTTTGAGCCTCTGGCAAACATCTGCAGAAGAAGCTGACCATCTCGTTTGATGCTTGTGAACAGATCCATCAAGGCTTTCTGACACGTACAACTTGTCAGCTGCTTTGCAGTGTAAATCTCTTTCTTAAGGCTAATTGCTCTCTGTTTATGGACTGGCCTCTTGCACCTGGCGAATTGTACGTCATGAAGAACTTGAATTTCTAAGAGGGCTACATATTTCTTATTTATCCCACTGCAAAGCTGTCTGAAATACATAAAATGATTCCCTTGGTGGGCTTTTGTTTTTTAGTATATATCATTATACTGCAGAACTGAGACATCTCACAGCCAATGCTAAATCTAATACATACTAGTAATGTACTTTGGGATTAATAACTTTAAAAAAATCTAGCAACCTTTGTCATATCCTAGAAACAATGTGTTTCCCCTTTATTTTTTTATTAGTTTAATAGAACTGGAGTTTATGCTGGCAAATGAAAGTGTTTTCTTCTGTGAATGTAGCAGGCGCTTAGATATAAGTAGACAGTGCACATCCATTTATGTATCTACAAGTTCTAATTGTTTGCTTGAAAGCGTATGCAGTTGCTGTTACGGCCTACAAAACTTTAGTCTCCTGTAGCCAATCATCATCTTGTTTATACAGCATCAAAAATAATTGCCCTGGTAGGCCTCTGGGTATGCTCTGTTGCATGTTTTCTTCTCTCGCATAGTTTTAAAATGAAGAAGAAAAAAAATGCAATGATAAAATAAGTAAATATAATCAGGAGTAAACAGATCTTAAGCTACTTACATTTTCAACAAGTAACACCTCAATCTGAAGGCTTAGGAAAGGCAGGTATCTCTAAATGGAAGCTTCTGTGTCTAGAAGTTGTAAGTTAGTTCTGGCAAACTAAACACACAATTACAATATATTTTTTTTAATGAGATTTGCACATAAGGGTCATATGAATAGTTTTGGTGATTCAAGAGTAATAATTACTAAGTACTGATCTGTTTTTCGCTGCAAAAAATACAAGGAGTTGCATCGTTTCGTGCACTAACGTTTGTTCCTTTCTTTCTTTTATTTCCTGTAATAACTAGAAGGTGGCTGCAAACCAGGGTATTTTGGCCCCCAGTGTCTGCGTAAGTTCCATAGTTTCTTTTACTCTTGGAGACTGAGCCCCAGGGTAAATGCCAACATTTAACTTCCAAGTGAAACGCCAACTCTAAGATTGTAATACTGCAAATGTTTTCTTTACAAATGTGCTCTTCAGCACGCCAGTTCCATGGCACAGGAGTTCTTGGTAGTGACTGTAATGGAAATACAGGATAGTGCAGATGTCAAACTGGATTTCAGGGTTTTTCCTGGGATACCTGTGCAATTGCTTTTTTTTTTTTTTTTTCATGACTGCCAGAGCAAGCCAAACATTCCCTTTCAGCAAGCATATCCAAAAATCCAAGCTTTATTCAGAGTTATGAAATTCTTTTGCCATGGAGATGTGTTTATAAGGGAATCTTCCAAAACTCACAGAAGTCAAAAAAAAAAAAAAAACTTGATGAGGAGTGATTCCTATCTAAAAATGCCTCTATTACATTCCTTGCTGTCTATTTTGTGATGCAGCTGTTGGATTGCAGTTTGAGAGTGAATTTAATAATATTATTCCTGATGAAATTTAGAGTACCAATGGAAGCATTTCTGTTACTTATCCTTTTTTTGGGGAAATTTATGTTTAACTTTAGTTTGCAACCTCACTTTCATGTATCAAGCTGCCCTTTCTAATCAGTACCAGAAAACTGACTGTTTTTAAATTATTTCAATTAATCAGCTCTGTACTGCTGATTTTATTAACTGCTCCTTCCAGAGGCTGTAAATCCAAACCATAAATAGTTTAATTTTAGTCTTAAAAAAGACTTGAGCTACTTTCAGTAGTTGGCATACCACTTGATATTGATGTGTCTGTCCTGAGTGGGGACAGACTAAGTGTGCTTCAACCCGGACATTGAATGCAATAGTTACTTTAAGCCAGATTCTTTCTCTCTAACAGATTTGCCTTTATATCTCCCTCAATACTGAATTCTTACTGGTGCTGGCGATCAATAAAAGCTATTATGAAACTAAATGAATGCGAGGAGAAGAGTTTGGTCCTCTTGATCATTGAGGAGTGTCTTTTATTTATTCATTTATGTAATAATAAAAGAGCACTTCTGCAGAGACTGCCTCTGAAAATTCTTTACTTGGTTGCAGCGTGTGAATGTAACTCAGCGGGTACCCGTCCTGAAGTCTGTGATTTTCGTGGAAGGTGTCTTTGTCACTCAGGGGTACATGGACTTCGGTGTGACAGCTGTCAACCTGGCCACCACTCTTTCCCTTTCTGTGAAGGTAAGGTTGCAGACTGCATGTATGTCATCAGACAGACCCCTGAGTAGGCAAACTTTAATTCTTTTAAGGTACCGTTTTTGCAGGGGTTGAAACAATGTTCACCACGCTAAGTGAGCAAGAGACTCTTCTGTTCCTTACAGTGAAATCCTCATGTATTTTCATTCTCCAAGCACTAATTCCATGCATGTTTCTACAGTAGGAAATAATTACGTAGTCTGTTTTCTCGTGGGCTTTTTTTCTTGGTCTGACTGTTTGATTTAGCTTCAGTTAGCACAGCTGTCTTACTAATAATCTAAGGATTTGAAAACTATTTTATTATGGAGGTCCACAGCAGCAGAGTATGCTTCACTGCTGGCAAGGAATTGGCATAGTAAAAAACAGTAGAATGGTGAAGAACTAATGTACTTTTGCAGAGGATCTTTGTTTAGTACCTTGCACAATGTGTGTTGTTTAAATCTGAAAGTGATTTTGCCCTTCACAGTGATTTTTCACATTTTGCCCTTCATAGTGATTTCTTGCTAATGTTATCATCATATGACAGGACTCGCTCATGTAATCATGAAACATGAATGATCTCCATGGGGTTTCACCAGTGTATATGACACCAAGGACTAGCCTGCTTTTTATGTGAAAGGAAGATTGATCAGTACTGAAAAAGTATAACCTTGAAATGCATAATTATTTCATGTGTGTATGAAGAAGCCATCAAGTCCTATTTGGCCCCTAAGTTTTGTCTGCCTTTGCCGTGAATGAGAGAGGCCCTTAATCCTTGGTAATCCTTGAAACTCCCTGTGCCTCCTGTGGCAGGAGGGTTGGGACTAGGTGGTCCTTTCCAACTGAAACCATTCTATGATTAGTGAATTGTACATTGAAAAAGAATACAGGCTATTGCTGAGTTTTGAAATATACTTTCCTGTAGAGGGTGACAGGATTTATGTAGAACATTATGACTTACTTTCTTCTTTCTCATTATTTTTAGTTGCTGACTATAGCAGTCGTCTTCCTTTTGGGCTTTATATACTTGTTTATGTCTGATGATATAGCCAGCAGAATTCTTTATGCACTCACAAAGATGTATTGTGTTGTGTTACTAAACACAATGGTTGGAGTAAAGAAATACCGTGTGACTGTGTCTTTATGGTCTGGAGTAGATTAACTTTTTAAAATTAAAAACATAAAATCAGGATTCTGCCTTGGTACACTCTGTTCAGTGGTTTTAAAATACAGTAACTTTTTTTTTTTCTTAGAACTGAATTAGATAGCAATCTTAGAACAAATCAAACCCATATTGAATATGTTTAAATTTTTAACACCAAAAGCTGAAAAGAGACATAAAAGCTTAAGAGAGCGTGCAACAACAAATTGTAAAAGACAGACAAAATAGTTGAAAACACAGCCAGTGGGATTGCTCAAAACTGCTGCAGTTCACAGCTTGTTCTATTAAAATAAGCTGCCATTGATTAAATTTAAACTAATGCAGCATACTGCAAACTGTGCTGGAGGATGAGCAGCCCTGCCTGCTACTCCTGTTTGGAGTTGTCATCTTCAGAAGGGAGGGAGCTCTTTAACTTCTTGGGTACTGCAGCTAAAACTGTCCTTTCTGGTCTTACCTTGTTGAACTCTATAGAAGCTTTATTCAACAGGAGCAGTATCAAAATAAAGCCTTTAAACTAATTGATGGAATTTAAAATGAGGAGAGAACGTGATACTCAGTTGGGAGGGGACCGTAGTGTTGGTGATGTTTTTGGAAGCTTCAGTATTTGTAATGTTCTTACACAACTTGCTAGCAAGTCCTGTGTCTTTCCATGAAGCTTTGATGTAAACACAGCAAAGCCAGACATCCTTGGCTGCAGCACAAAGAGGAACCAAAATGGGGAACCAGGAAAATGAACATGCAACAGAAAGACAGTACTTGAGCAGTGTTTGTTTTATATTTGTCAGTCAGCTATTTCTGTTAGTCAAATAATGTAAGAGATTAACTGCAAACCTTAGCCTTAACTGCAAAACCTGTGGCAGTTGGGATTCCTGGACGGGCTCCCATTCATGTACCTATAAAATATGGGCCTGTGTAACTTCCTCCATGGTTTCAACAAAGCAGCACATCATATCTGTGACAGAGCTGTTAGCCTAAACCAGTGCTAAATCTGAGAGAAGCACCATGCAGCTAGCTGTTACAGTCTGACAGTGTGCCTCACATATCGCGTGCAGATTCTTGCAGTGCACTGCTTGCCGGCTTGTAGAATTACGACAGGGCAGCAGTTCTTACCTTGTGCATCCTTTATTTGTCCATCATGAAGTTGTGCATAATTAACTGCTTTACTAGTATGCTTGTCAGCCATTAGACCTAGCCTAGCTTTGTGATTGCTTTTTGTCAGAGGTTATTTTTTAAAGAAAATGAGTACTTATCTCATGGGACTTTTCTTTCCATCTTAAGATAGACTTCTCTTCCTTATAAGTGTATTTTGCAAGGAATCAAACTAAATGTCTAAGCTGTACATCATGGCATTGCAGTAAGAACCTGATTATCAGTGGTTGAGGAGGCAATTACATTACAAGCATCTATTTCAGGATATTTATATTTGGCGGTGAAATTATGTTTTGTCTGTATTCCTCATGATTGCTTTAAAGGTGTCTTTTGGGCAAATTCTGTTTTAAATAACTACTCGTTTAGACGTGTCTGTCAGGATATTTACTGATTTTTATTTTTTCCCCTATACAGAATGCAACTGTGATTCAGTTGGCTCAGTGGACAATATATGTGGTCCTAGAGGACAGTGTCTGTGCCACAGGAACTTTGCTGGATTTAAATGCAACCAGTGTGCTCCAGGTTATTACAACTATCCCAGCTGCTTGCGTGAGTAACAGCCTTCCCTCCTTTTACTGGGGCTTGCCATCTTATTACTACAGTACAGAAGAAAATGTATTCTCCCAAATATATTTCCATCAAAAACTGCCTACGTAAGCATGGTAGTTTTATTCCTTCCAAAGCTGGCAACAGTAACACTGAAGATCAAGCCAGTGGCCAGACTTCTTGGCAGGCACACACTCTGGTAGCCCTCCCTGGCACGTCATCTCTGTTCCCGTTATCTGTACAAGTTGGATTAATGTAAGCATGGTAAACAATGTTGAGATGAAACAGATCATCTAAAACTCATAGGTTCCAAGCAGTTGTGAGGACCCTGTGATTTATTTCAAAGAAAAATGAAGGACAGTCAACAGTATTCAAAACCTCTGCAGTACCAGAGTTTTGAAAGTTACTGCTTTATATGCACAAGGTGAACTATACTAATATTATCAATGTGGTTTTTTTTGTTGTTCTTGTTTTTTTGGTTATACAGCTTGCCAGTGCTCTCCTCTTGGTTCCCAGCACAACACCTGTGAGCCAACAGCAGGGCAGTGCGAGTGTCAAACAGGTGTTACGGGGAGACAGTGTGACAGATGCCTTTCTGCAGCCTACAGCTTCCCCTACTGTGAAGGTAACATTTGTGATAGAAAATCCTGCATTCAGTTCACATCACCCCCATTTTTATTGTGAGGTTCTTCAGGACATTTTGCCATGTGTAGTTTCATAGAAACGCACTGAAGTGTGGGAAGGGAGGGCACACCAGGATTAGGTATTCGAGGATTTCATTCATCTTTCTGTATATTTTCTGAAGTAAATTGTAAGATTAAAACCTTTTTTCAACAATGCCACAGAAACTTTAAGAAGACATCTCTCAGTTGTAGGTTGGTGCTACGTTTTTCCAAGTGACTGCTTTGTATACCAAAACAATTAGTCCAAACTAGGCTAAATACATATTTGAACAATCAGTATTAAAGGCTTCTTCTGGTCTTAAAGTTTGAAGTATTTGAGTTGCTCCAACGTGACTATTAAGACACTCTTTGAAATTCGCAAAGGTTACATTGTAGATTTTTGCATTACTATATTTCATAGCTCTGTTTTCAAAAGGTATTTTAATGTGTTTATTTTTAACTTCCTAAAGGAATCAACAGTGAATGTGACCCTTCAGGTAGCGTTGGTTCTCATTCTGTAAGTATTCTATCATTGCAGCTAGCAATATTCATAATTCGCGTGTGGTCTGAGCGTTTGCTGAACACATTTGCTTCTTGTTTAAGTGCCTGAAGCCTGATGTAGTCTGTAAAAGAATTGCACAAGCTTATTTTCAGAGTAAGAGTGGAAATTACCTTTGTGTTTTATTCTTTGATCAAAACAATGCAATTACCTGTCTAGGGCGGTGTTTGTTTTTTGTTTGTTTTTGAATATTTTATATGTGGAATATGCATACTGTTTATGTGTGCTTGGTATGCCAGGATACTGATATATACATGCAGATGTGCATATATGCCTATGCATGCTTTGAAGACCTTCTGGTTCTGGGTTGGACCATTTCAGTACCAAATGATTCCTGAAAAATATTTTTTTAATATTTGGTATTTTAATATTAGTAATATACTAGTATTTATTATATAAAAGTATGTATTAGTATTTTAGTATTAATATTAGTAATATACTAGTATTATTTAATATTAGTAGTATACTATGAAAAATTACAGATCAGAAACCATTGTTACACTCCATATAAATGGGTTGCAAAGAAGACCCAGAAAATAAGTCTGACAGGTGGAAGAGGTAGGCTCATGCATACATCTGTATTTATCTTCCAGCTTTTCTTAAAGTTTGCCACATGTAAACCAGTTACTCCCTGGAAATAATGTTGATGTGCCTGGGCAAATAACCCTGCTGAGAGACATCCATTCTCTTTTATGGAAAAGGATAGAAAAAGAATTAAGAAGAAAAGCAGAATTTACTATTATTTGTCTCTGCTTGTCCCTAAGAAAAATGTGTACAGGATTGAAAGGTGCCTTGTTGCCTCAGAGAAATATGCTTTAGCTTTGTGTAATTATCTTTTTTCAATAATTAATAAGTGGAGAAGTATAAGAAAATATGAAGAAGAGATGTAACAAATCAATTCTACCAAAAATTGCCTGAATAAATTTTACAAAAAAAAAAAAAGTAGACATCATATCTATTTCACAATGCTGTATGGTACTATATGGGTGATTCAGAACATAAGCTATGTAAGATTAAAAGTACAGAATAATTTTTGGTAAAAATAAAAAATAGAAAAAAGTGTGGCATTGCCATAATTTAAAAAAAAAAAAACAAACAACCTAATATTAACATTTTGAATCTGAATTAGTTCACTTTACCACTCTTGTTCCTACTCTGCCGTCCTAAGAAAAAGGGAGCGGTAAAGCTTGGAGAAAACGTGAAAATTACTGATTGCTTTTATGGAAATTTGTATTTTAAACTTTTTACAAAACTGTTAATGCTTTAGAGCAGATATAAGAAGGCTATGAAAGAATTGGAAAGTACGTTCACTGGGATATTTAGGATAAATTAGATATGGAAGAATGGAACAGTCCTGTGCTGATAGTATAAGACAGAAAAATTCAAGAAGTCTGAATCAGCCTCAGATTCCATGCCTCTGTGAAAGTCAGTAAGATGCCTGAGTTGTTTATAATACTAAATTTTTCATAGTACTAAAGAGTTGTGTGTTTTTTTTATGAAACAGATGAATTAACTTCTTTCTGTCATTAGGGCTATTGTCAATGTCTTAAGCACGTTGAAGGTCCTACGTGTAGTAAATGCAAACCATTGTACTGGAACCTGGCCAAAGAAAACCTTGAAGGATGTACAGGTATAGTTTTAAGACATATTTCTTTGAGTTATGAAATTACTTTGATTTTGAAATTTTTTTGAAATTTTATTAATTTCTATTATTACTAAATTCTATTTAATTACTAAATTCTATTTCTATTAATACTAAATTATTTTGAAAATTGTCTTTGTTAGCTGTGGTGCTCAGTGATTTTAACAACTTGTTAAGAACATGTTTTCACATAACATAATTTGAAAACCAAATTACCTATAATAGCAAAAGTTATTTTTAGAAATTAGACCACAATTTCATGAGTGTTTGTTAGTGCTGTACTCAAGTAACCAGAAAGCAATTCTGTCAGAGCAGTCAGAAAAGACTGTTTTTGCTAAATGCAAATTAGGATACTTCACGTAAACACAGTAAATTCACAGTAAATTGCACATACACAAAAGTCCTCATTCATTCTTCTTTGCTTTTTCTTCTCACCTTGCACCAGTATCTATTGGTTGTTCTGAACCTTCCTAGAATCCACTTCCAGGGTAGAATCCACTTTGTTGCACTACGACTCCAAATTGCAGATTCAATATTTATTTATTTATTTCTGCAAAGTATTTTGGAAAGAGGAAATGTAGATTATCTTTTTTTTTTTTTTTTCCAATCCATGCAGCATGCCACTGTGATGTGAGCGGAACACTAAGTGGAGTTGGAGAATGTCGACAGGTGAAGTGAAATTATAAGGAAAACATTAATTCAATTTATTTTTGTAAAGATATGTTACTGTAACATGGTAAGATGGAAATCTTGGAACTGATTACTGCTTTTGCACATGAAATGACAGGTGACATCCTAGGGATGTAAAAGTTCTGAAAAGTTTTCATCACCTTGAAAGTAGGGATCTTCTCGTCTGTTCATTAAAGGTGATAAATAACAAAGTTATGTCCAGATAAAATGTTTTTGTTCAAATTAGAATGATTTTCCTCTTCACAACTGGAGGGAATTCAAAGTATTGAAAGAATGAAGTTCTGGAGAAGGTGCTGATGAAATTTTTGATGAATACATTTTCTTCACAGGAAAATGGACATTGTTACTGCAAATCCAATGTTTGTGGAGATTCCTGTGACAGTTGTGAAGTTGGTTATTATGCTCTTGAAAACAAGAATTATTTTGGCTGCCAAGGTAAAGAACATTTCTAGCAGCACATTTGCACTTAACACAAAATTGTAGAATTCCACAGGTCATATTTTAAAAATGTGGATGTGTTTGTTGAATCATTTATGCAGAGTGTTTTGCACTATTACTTGTAGCATGTGCAAGTCTTGGTTTGAGCTGGATGTGTTCTGTATTTGAAAATCTCCTCCTTTGCCTTCCAAAGGGAGAAAGAATAGGGCAGATGTTACCACTGTAGCTCCCAGAAATGTGGCTCACTCACTTGATAAAATTTGTTCCTCTTTGAGTTCATCGGCTGTTGCCTCACCATCCTCAGTGCCTTCTTTACCGCCACCTGTCTGAGGTTTCTCTTTCAATGCCTGTTGTGAGATATTAAGAGGAGCTGCTGAAGCTTGCCCAGCACAGAACCAGTGCAAGCCTGGGCAATCTTGAGCTCTGTGCCTAGCCTTCATTCCTGCATTGTGCACCTCACTAATCCCTGTCAAAATCTAATACCTCACGCTCTAAGAGGGTTTCAATGAAGTCAGAAATTAAAATGCAATGAAAAGATTAATGCAGTATGTAACACCAAGATGCAATTCATCCACCAAAATATGTATGTATCATAGCCAAAGAGATTTCCAAATAAGATAATTGAAAGCCATTCCTTCTTTCACACCTACCAGTATACAGGGTCAGGGAGGTTTGATTTTTCCTGCAAGTATTAGCTGTAAGATTGGTAGCTCTCTGTTCTGTTTAGTGATTTTCTAAGGTCTGCTGCTGGAATAAGAACTTAAAATATTACAACAACTAGTAACTTGATTTTATTTTTTTCAGCTATGTTTGTGTATTGCTTTAAACTGTGACTCAGTATGTTTTGAAGTACGGTCAGATGCAGCTGTGATATGGTGGAAGTGGTCATCACTCTGCCATGTGTTTTGAGGAGTGTAGAGCTACTTCAATGGTTCCCTTTCTTCCTTGCCCTCCCTGTAGATTTGGATTTGCTAAAATTATTGAAAGCACTTTCACTGCTTTTAGTGGGATTTATACCTGTCCAAGGATGAAGCAAGAGATTTGCTTTTAAAATACTGATGTACTTATGGCAATCGTTTTGTGCGTGCAAAGTTTAAAAACAATGGCTAGTCTATCAAACAAACCTTCTGTGCCTAATTTTCAAACCAAAGCTCTAATGAAATGGATCTGGCTTCACGAGGGCGCAGATTACTTTAATTCTTCTTGATTTCAGTGAGATTACTTGACATGCTGTAAATATGTTTAGGAACATTCAACCTTTCAAGTCGGTTCTGAATTCTTTAACCTAGACATACATGTTCCTTAGTGTGATATATTATGCCTCATTATTAGAGCTGTCCCTTACTTTATGCCACAAATCCTGTCTCCTGTAGCAAGTCCGATATATGTTAAAAATATGTGTATGCTCTTATGTAAACACATATGGTTTTGTTATGTTGTGATACCAGACTCTGAAAATTCAACTTCTAGCTCCTTTTGTAAGTTAGGTGTTCTTTTTTAGTACTTAATCATCCTGAACTGTGGTCCAGCATTTAGTAAACGTGGCTTTTTACTTGTCATTTAAAAGTTATTAAAAAAAAAAAAGGCTTTTGTCATGTTACAAGCAGAAAAAAAGAAAACAACAACAAACGGGAAAAGCCAGAAGTAACTGCAGCTTATCCATGGGGTGCTAATGTGTTTCAAAGAGTCTGAGGGGAGCCTAAAGGGCTCCGGAAGGAGGAAATGAGTTGATAATAGTGTTTAATTAGAGGAAGCGAGGTGTGTTTTCTGATAACCTGTATCACTTTTTCTGATGGGATGTTTGGCTTCTGTTCTTTGCCTGGCAGGCTGTCAGTGTGATGTCGGAGGATCCATCAGTTCCGCGTGTGCTGAACCCTTGGGTGCCTGCCAGTGCAGAGAGCACGTTGTGGGGATGACCTGTCAGGAGTGAGTCAGACTGTCACAAAGAGCTTGTGCTTTAAAGTAGATCATTTGAAACGGCCCATCGGTTCCTTGCTAGCTTTTCACATGAGATTCTGGATTTGTTGATAAATATGCTGGTAAATTGTGGTATTAGTTATACTCGCTGCCTGGCAGTTTTCGTCTGTTACTCTAATGGGATGTTTTAACTCTGTTTCCTTGAATAACTGATACCTGTTTTGCAATCACATTGTGTATATATCAATGTACCTGTATATATCAAGAGTTGCATAAGATAAGGTACAGCTGTAAAAGCCTCTGGAAAGAGAATTCTCATTCCGTCAATCTCATTTGCTGTCTGGAATTTATTAACTACTATCAGGATTTCCCAGTAGATCGGTTCCCTTCTGTTGCTTTATTCTTTTAGATGTAGACCATACAGTGACTGGTAATTCTTTCAGATTACAATGGTGAGTGGGTGGAGGCTTCTTGCCAAAAAGTGTTGGATATTGGGGTTATACTCAGATGATGAACTAGCTGGAAATATCATAAATTCATCAGGCTTTTTTAGCTTACATAGTTGTGAAAAGAAAAATCATATCAGAATCAATTTGCTTTAGCTGTTGAGTGACATGATTTAGGCACATTGCCTGAAATGTTTTTACTCACTAATAAGTAGCAAAGGTTCAGTCAATGGTTACATTTGTATTTTATACTGGCAAGGATACCCAAACTGACAATCAGAGCAAAAAAATAAAAATTTGGAGGAAAAGAATAGTCCTTTGAATGCTTGTTCTTTTTTTTTTTTTTTTTTTTTCTCCTTGAAAGGCCTGAACATAACTATTTTTTCCCTGATCTGCACCACATGAAATTTGAGATTGAAGATGGAACTACCGTCCAGGGAAGGGGAATTCGGTTTGGCTATGACCCTCAGGAATTTCCTAACTTCAGCTGGAGAGGATATGCCCGGATGTCTTCTATACAAGTAAGCTGGTATTTTGCTCAAGGCTTTGGGGTGGAAACATAGATGTATGATATGTATGCCCCCCTTATACTGCTATGTGTTTGCAAGGTCATGGAGAAACCAGAACGACAGGATCTCACTAATCTGAACACTTTGGCACTGTATCACTGTTTGGATTAGTGACTGTTGGCATTATTTAAAGTTGGTCATTGCTAGTGCAAATATGTTGTGTTCTTCAGAGACCTTCTTTGAGAGGTCATTTTGTTTTTGTTTTTTGGGGAGGTTGTTATTGGCTGGATTGTTATTACTTTTTTTTAGGAATGCATTTTGCTGTAGGTTTAAAGCAAAGAACTAGTAGCTTTGAAGTCTCTAAGACTAAATGCAGAAATTGTTGTCCTGACAAGGACAGCAGAAGATTGATGTTTGGCTAAATCACATGGATTATAGAGTTCCATAGTAGTCTGTGTCAAGATTTTCAGGTTTCATCATAGTGCCATGGTGAAACCTTCACACTTGTAACTTGTATTGGACAAGGAGGAGAAAGTCTCCAATTTATCAGGAACGATAACTTTACATTACAGCAAACAAGAAAATGTGCGATTCAGTAAAACAAGATGCGAGCAGGAGTGTTTCAGCAACATTAATTTTAGTCTTATGATAGACTACAAATAAAGCAAAACACAGCAGAGGGAGTTAAGTACATTGCAGGAAGAGTCAGCATAATTTAATTGTGTGAGAAAGGACCTGTTTGATTTTGGACTGAATTGCTGAGCAAGTGAATCAAAATTTGAAAAGAGTAGATTTGAGCAATAAATAGGATTTGCTCATTCTTTTTAAAAGTTGTACTCTGATATTTGTAGTACTCCGATGCTGATTAGATTTTTTAGTCCACAGAAATAGTTGTGTCCAGCCTCTGTAACCTGTCCAAGGACTAATTGGTCAACTACAGACAGACATAAGCACATAACTGTTGTGCAAGTATAGTGATTTTCTTTCTGTTTTTTACTTTTCACTCTTTCATCTTTTGTTTGTTTGTTTTTGTTTTTTAATCCCAGAGCCAATTTTGTGGTTTTGCTTTTTTTTTTTTTTTTTTTTTTGGCTTTTCAGAATTACTCCACATTCACACATGAAGACAACTCTTTGGAAACTGTGCTTTCTTAAATTTCTGTTTTCTAACTCAGATGCTTTTTGCATTTCATATCTACTTGGCATTTTGTAAAGAGGTATTGAAAGGGCTTAGTTTCTAATCCTGCTGAAAGTGTGCATTACTTTGCTCACCTGAATAAAGCTTTTCATTCATGTAAGTAATTGCCAGATCCAGGCCCTCCACAGTTAGATCCTTGCATAGATAGTCTTCATTCTTCATAGTTACGTTCTTCTTTTCAAGAAACTTTCAGAATTTTCACGTAGCTTTTTTGTGTCTTGCAGGACCCTGAAACACTCCTGACATTTTTTTTGTGGAAGACAAATAACATTACAATATCTACCACACGAAAAGCTAATGTAACACTTTTTGTGAAAATATTTTCATTAAAAAAATCAGGTGAAATAAGTAGCCTGTGAGTGGTGCCCTATGCTGCTATGCTTCACCCATGCTGCTCACATGGGGGTCTCATTATAGACTGAGAAGCTAACAGTTTGCCTGAGTTTTTAAAGCATTGGCAAGAGCTGCCTTGCTTTGTGATAGAGCTCAAATAATAAATTCTTCTCACTTCCTACTTTTTGCTTGAAACTGAGGACTGATATCTCTTCCTCCCTCATTACTCGAATGTCTTCTTTCTCTGTCTTTACCTGGGTACTCTAGACTTTCCATAAAAGCTTAGAAACCATTTTGTGAAACTTTCTGAGGCATGTTTCTTTATATCTTTCACCTTTTCTGTTTTGTTCCTATCTATTTTTCAGGTGTTCCCTCAATGCCTGTCTTTTCTTTTCAGCAGTCACCCTTCTCCATTTAAAACAACAGTTGTAAAACCTTCCCCCATGTGTCTGTATTTTCTGTTCTGGTCCACTGCCCTTCTGCAGTCACCGAGATTTTAGCCATTTAATCTCTGCAGATATCTCATCTCTATCATCTGTTGTATGTCTGTCTTTGCTTTCTCTATTGCATTTCTATTTAGAAAGTGGAGATTTCTGGAATGATGACAGAATTTAATAATATGCTAAGTAGCATATGAGAGCTGGCACTCTATCATTTATTTTAGCTTTTAGCAGTAAGAGAAAATATGGCTTTGTGCCCCATTCTGACAGGTTTGCAATTTAGAAAACTTGTGTGCTTTTGGGGATACAGAATGGACCATAGTGGTAGGGAACTTACTGTACCCGAAGCATCTTGGAATGGGACAGTGAGTGGATTATGATGGGTGAACTGGTGGGATTTGGTTTGTGATGGGAGCTTTATGATTTAGGATGGAAGGGAAGAAGCCAAACCCTTGAGACTGCACAAAGCCTATTTTTTTCCTAATCCACCAACCTTTGAACAAGTCTCTGCTGATTCTGTTGCTCTGCAACTAAATGGGGGCTGTGTGAATTCATTCTCCTGTGGGCTTACTGCCAGCCCAGGGTTGATGTGAACTGTGTGGTTTCAGGGATGTCAGTTCAGCCCCAGGGCAAAAGAATCATGGTATCATACCTCTAAGGCAGTGAGGGATCTGGTAGAAGAGCAGAAGTTACAGTGCCAGTCTGAGATGTCTGTGTGCTGTGGAGCATTGTGTGTTATCTCAGACTAGGATCAGTGATTCTGGCCCTTGATACCTTATGTTTCCCTGCACAGGCAGGAAGAATACCAGTAAAATACTGTCCATGTTTCAAAGTGCAATATCAACATGCATATTAGTTAGGATTCTGTGTCTTTCAGGGTAAGTTATTATTCAACAAGTGTTTTATTTTACAGGAGGTTTTGTTCCATATTCTCTTGTAAGCTGCTGGAGCCTTTCTTTTCTGTTATGGAGTATGTCTTTTGCCAAATGGTTTTTCTTTCTCTGGGTGCTAGTAACAAATAATATACTTTCCTTTCCTCCTTTTTCCCTTTCTGTTTATTTTTCCCAGCCAGAGGTGGTTGTACCTGTCACTGTGGCTTCCCCTAAGCTCTTCCACCTAGTCCTCCGCTATGTCACCCTGGGTTCAAAAAGCTCTAAAGGGAAGATCTCAGTTGCTGAGGGAAAACATTTTGACACTAACTATACTTGTAAGTGAATTAATTTTCTCATTAGGCTTACCTGTCTTCATCTGTCATACACAGCATTGCCATTCCAGTGTATACTTGTCTGCATGTGCATTTTTCTTGTAGGCATTTAGTCTGGTGCTTGCATGGCTTCTAACTGTTCCTCTATTCAGCACTTTATGGCTGTTTTTGTTTATTAACTTCAATTTTTCAGAATGAAGTGAGGATAACTTTGAATGTGGAAAAATCAAACCACTACTTATTTCGCATTATCCTGAGATACATTAACCCTGGAGGTGAATCGTTACCTGGCCGCATATCTGCTTGTCAATCTCGGCCTGAAGCAGGTAGGTACAACTCAACGGCACAACAGATTAGATGAATGTTAGATTAGAGAAGCCTTTTCAAGAAGCAACTAACTCAGATTTGTAATGACGCTTAAAATGCATTGCTTTTAACAGTGTCAATGCTTTTGCGTTTTTCCTGATATATTTTCCTGTAAATGATGTGGCTATGTTTGCATGAAACTTCTGCTAACAGTAATAATCAACATTTGTTTTTTAAATGTTTGCCAAATTCAGGACTTCCAATTCTGTACTTGAAAGCTTTGAACTGTGTGTTTTATGAAGTTTTCAAATAAGGGATAACAGCATTTATCTTGGTTCAGTTGCCTTTAATATTTCAGTTTAAAGGTGACTTCTGCCTTTTTTCCATGAATAATATTTATTTAATGATGAACCCAATCCACCAAATTAGCTCTGATGACAGTCCTCAACAACATGACTTGGTCCCTGGTAAAAGATAAGTACTCTATATCCTTGTTATGTCTCTGCCATTCAAAGGATATGTTCAGAGTTATCTCTTACGATGTGTAATAGTATCACACAATTGGGAATCAATGGTATTTAGTCATAGATCTTTCCAATAATTTGGAGAAGACACAACTAAAGACATGACAGGTACTGCCCAGCAGAGGGGCAGCAGTTTATAGTCAGGACTGGCTTACATTGCTTGGGAGACAGGAAACCAGCCTGGAGCACAAGCTTTTGTCTTTGTCCATGGGCTTTCAAGAGGAAACCTTTGTGATTCATAACATTTTAGATGCTACAGAGAACCTCTGGTATTTGAAATATACAGCTGAAAGTTGCATGAGAACAGGCCTTGGGTCAACCGAAGATGTCTTGAGTCAGTGGAGAGATGTGTTGAATGGAAAATAATGGAAGAGGGAAGGGAAGTGAACATTTCAGAATATTACAAAACTGGCCATTACAAGGGAAAAAGTCTGCACTTCTGAATCAATTTGCTCAAGACTCATAAAAAACAAGATGACAATAATTACACAGCTCTGTAGCTTACTTACAATACATATTGTCAGAGGAGCATTGTCAGCTCCTATTACACCAAGTTTAATGGATTAAATTGTAAGTCCAGAGTACCAACCAAGTAGAGACATTTTACACAGTCCCTTATTTTTTTTTTTTTTTTTCTGGCAGGGGCTGCTCAGAGTAAAGAATTTGTCTTCCCACCCAGCAAGGAGCCAGCTTTTGTCACAATCCCAGGAAAAAGCTCCACAGAATCTTTCTCACTGGTTCCAGGAATGTGGATTGTCAGTATAATGGCAGAGGAAGTCCTCTTGGTAAGAAAACAATTGAAGAAAACAAGTGCTTGAAGGCTGTCATGATAATATTGCTCTGGAGTTGTTTGTCAGGAACAAACCTGGAAGCAATTGAAATTCAGCATTAGTGAAAATAGTACAGTGGCAGAATATCATTATGAAAATATACAGTTCAGCCTCTAATTTCATTTTTTTTCCTTCTCTGACTTTCATCTGCTCTAATTTTTCATGTGCTTACAGACTTTCAGTCTATCCAGAATCTGTACTTTCAAATGTTGAAGTAATATTAATATACAGCACAATTGGTTGATCATAAAAGTTCATAGAAATAAGTAATTCTTGCATATCACATAACATATCTAAAGCTTGGTTCAGCTACAGATGATCAAGCCCTTAGTTTTCTGGCAAAGATTCTTCAGAAAAATATAAGGTGGGCTTTATAATTAGCAGGTCACTTTCTAAATGTTTTTATCTTCCCATCTTTACTCTCCTTCCACTTACTGAAAAATTTTCTGTGACAGCAGTTCTGAGAAGTTGCTATAAAAAGACAGTCTTTGAGGTGAGCATTTATGGAAAACCTTAAAGATGCATGATCACAAAGATACTATACTGAAATTCATATGTATATTGTATATGGTTAACAAGTAGCCGATATCTTTAGTCATCAACCCTGGGGCTCTGTTAAATTTATGGAACGCCACGTAGAATGTTACTAAAGAGCTTGCAGCATATTTCTTGCTGAAAGTGACAGTACTATTGTGCCTGTCTTTTTTTTTTTCTTTAATACCTTTGAAAAGGAATTTGTTAATGATCTTAGCCCAGTATGTATTCATAAAAGAAAGTTTTTATAAATAAACTCCAATCTTTTAACTTGAAGAGGCAGAGTAAAAATATACCAGCTTCTTGAAGCACAGCTTAATAGATTATGAGGAATATTTTTATGAAGTCACCTGGGATACATGAATCTCCCTTGCAGAGTCAAACACAGTTGAGTTGTCCGCAGGTGAATAGCGTACATGGGTGAAAACTGTGCAGAGCCAGCTGTGTATTACTGAGCAGTGCTTGTGCAACTCAAGCTTATACAAACTGATTCTTTCTTCCACTCTACTGAGCGTACCATTTGGCTTATAAAGCAAGAACAACTTTGGGCTAGAAGATCTGTGTTTCTTAGCTTTAAAGCTTAAGTAAGAGGGGCCTGTGCTTTTAGATTCAGAGGCTCTGGACTTGACAAGTCCTGCAAGGCATAGATATAGTGGGGAACCTCCTTTATGAGCATCATCTTGTACAACACATGATGGGATAGTGGCTGCAGAGTTTCCCTGCTTACAGGGCAGCTGCCTTCAAACTATCTCTGTGAAGATATAAACAGATTTACCATGATACATAAGGATGTTATTGGCCCATATAGCAACAAAAAATCTACATGTGTATTGCAGATATCCTCCATAAAAATTATTTGTGTGATTGGTTTTGTGCATTGCTACATTGTGAACTTCTGGAGAGGTTCCTTTTGTAATTTTCTGCATGGTCTTGCATTTGTTATATTTGTTCCTAGGATTATATGGTGCTGTTACCTAGTGATTATTATGAAGCATCCATCTTGCAGATACAAGTTACGGAGCCTTGCACCTATCCTGGACGTGTTTCAACAGAGAAGTCAGTATATATGCTACGGAATAAACCATTGCCTTGGATTATGTTGTTATTATACTGCTGCAATTGAAAGCAATAATAATTCTGTGTTTTTGTTTGTGTAAGCTGCTTGCTCTATCAGCATTTGCCATTGGGCAGATTTTCCTGTGTCCTCGGTTCAGAGGCAGCGTATTACAGACGTGGGGGAGAATACAGAAGAATACCTGTTCGACGGCCAACTCCTGATCAACCAGTGATGTCCCATATCAGTGGAAGAGAGGTGAGATTCCTGCATGCTAATCGCAGTCGCATCTGCACTATTAACTACAAACCTACTGGACTAAAACAGTGGCATATTCATGGCTTGGGATTTGCAGATCTGTAACTCATCCCTGAAACAGGCTCTGTGCTAAGTTCTGTATTTTATACTGATCTGTATAAACAGATCAGTATTGGCAGACCTATACTGTGACTAGAGTGGATGTTTCACTCTGACAAAAGTATTTAATAAAATAAAAATCCCTGTGTTTTAGGCATACTGTCTAGTTCAGCATACTGCTTAATTGCAGCAGCAATGTCAAAATGGTTTGTCAGCAGTAATGGTGTGTGTATATAACTCCAAATTCATCTTTTTTTTTTGTTTCTTAAATAGCTATACTTACGTAAAATATTTACTTCAGTAAAAAACAAGCAAAGGCAAATATGATGCTGCTGTGGGTCCACTGAAAGAGAAACATGTTTCATGTTTCTCAACCAAAAACTATACTAGAAGTATTTTTTTTAAAAAAAGCTATTGTATCAAGTACATGATAATTAAATGTAAAGTGATTGTGTCCTCTGCTACTGTGTTCTGACAGTTCCTTTAAAAAAATGCCAACTGCAGCAATGATACTTAAATGTCATAGGCCCTGGTGCTTCATCACTGATGCATGTGCAAAGCTTTACTGTTATGACTTATTGCAGTGAAGTCAGGATGGCTGTTGACAGAATTATATGCTTGTTGAAAAGTTCACAGCCTAAGGACACCTTGAGAAAAACAGCTTACATTTGAAAATAATTATATAGCCCACTGTAACAAAAACCGCTGTAACCACAGCACTCTTCAAGCAACTACTTCAAAGTATCTTCTGTAAAATATTACTTTAATCAACTTGCACAGGTAAACTAAAAGAAAAATCTGATGTTTCAGAAAGTGGCAATGGCTATTTCCTGGAGATAATGCTCTCATTCTTTGTAGGGAATCAGTGTAAAGCGCTGCAGTAGTAGGAATTCTGCTTGTGGGAATGTTTATTTAGTGGAGAATTAAGAGTCAATTTTGGTTTGTTTTTTAAAGATAGCTTAGAGATGAGGGTTTTTTAGGAACATCAGATTTTCCTCACTGATAGTTTATACTGCCAAGAATAGAAATAATAAGCCTCATTTCCTAGCCTTATCTTGCAGATCTGCTCTTATCTTCCTAGAGCTGTTATAATGGCAGCTGTTTCCTGAATCTGGTTGACTCTTACTAGTGGACAAAGTGATTATCTATAAGCACTGCTTCCATTCTGCTGGATTGTTTTTTGTTGAGACAGCGCAGGCTTGGCCCTAGACTAATGAAGACCGGTTAGCTTGCAGGGCAGGAAAAGGGAGCTTCCTGCAAGAAAAATCTAATTTATTTTTTTTTAAATGATGCTTGACCTAGGTCAATTTACAGATGACCATAAATGTTCCTCAAGTCGGTCGCTATGTTCTAGTTTTTGAATATGCCAATGAAGATGACCAGTTATACACTGCTGAGGTAAAAATAAATAGCCCTGGACCTGTCACAGAAGGCAGAGTGAGAATATACAGTTGCAAATACAGGTAAGAATTTCTGAAATGGTTAAATAACCATTTAGAATATAATTATACTTTTTATATATTGGAATCCATTTTACTGCTGTTATGTTGTTCAAATTTTAGGGTGATTTAAAAGCAGATACATAATTATTTGGGTATTGTACAGATTTTTAAGTCTGTGCAGTCAGCACATTAAATACTGCTACTGCTTTAGTGAACTTTTTCTGTACAAAGGGGTTTTTATATACACTTGTAAATCCTTATAAACTATTAATTATAGAGTCCAGTAGCAGAGCATCCAGCAGCTCTGTTGGCTGCAGATGTTTGCACTGTTTATGCTTGTTTAGTTAAAAGCATGTCTGAGGGTTTTGACTATAAAAAGAAAAAAAAAAGTAGCAGCCAGTTTTGCAAGAGTGTTTCCACCCCTCTAACAAGATTTGCTGAAGCAAAGGTATGTGTTTCTCTGAAATTTTGAGTAGGCCTGAAGACCTATGTTTCTTTATCCTTGTTGACTACTGAGGTTACTGCAGATGTTCCAGAGATTTTGTCTGTCATAAGTGAGATTGTCTTTAACACTTGAGCAATTCAGAGTATGACTCAAATTAGGATTGTGATCCTGCAGATGTTTGTGCCCCTAGGAGTGTTAGGGGGTTACTGACATGCATCATTTTTTTCCTGTGAGCCAAGTGTTTGACAGATTGTAGACTTAGGGATATCCAGGATTTTCATCAGCATGTTTGTGATACAGAGCAGAACTGTATTACTTTGCCAGGTCACTGCTCTTAAAACTCTTTTTTTTTTTTTTTTTAAACACATTTTATGGACTAGTTCTGAACTTGTTTGCATGTATGATATGTTAAAAGCTTGCTTGTGAAAAGACAAAGAAAGCCTTTGCTACTTTAATGTAGCAATGCAGTAAATCCTTTCTGCTGCCATTCTGGATGAAACTAATGGTGCCATTGCAAGTAAGTTGCTGTGTTATCTTTTCTGAGCAGGAAGATACATGTCTGTGAAAAAAAGAAAACAATCAAAACTGCATAATGAAGTTTATCATAGAATCATGAATAAAGTATGCCAGGTCTACTTACAGCTCTATCAGATTGATTATTCCCAATAAAACATTGGAAGAGAATGGATCCCAGATTCAGAGACATACTTAGTTGCCCAGTTTTTAGTGAAAATCAAATGAGAGAGCTATATTTTTCTTAAGTGTCCTTAGCCCTGAGATGTGCTTATTTCTGAGCTGTGCTCTGAACAACAGTGAAACTTTCACATTCTCTGATTCCTAGAAGAAAAACAGAGTTTTATGGTGATTACACCTTCTCACCCACAGCATGCTGGCTGGCTTTGCTGAGCAGAAGAAAGAAAAGAAATTAGCATCTTTTATCATAGAACCATAGAATGGTTTGGGTCAAAAGGGACCTCTAAAGATCATCTAGATTTAACTCCCCTGTCATGGGCAGGGACATCTCTCACTACATCAGGTTGCTCAAAGTCCCGTCTAATCTGTACGTGACTTCCTCTTTTAGCAAAAGGGAAATGTTTCTACTTTTGGAAGGCTGTAGAGATCATGCTCCCTGGGCAAGGCAGAGTCCCAAGCCTTTAGTAAGATTCTTCCTCCTAGTATATGTTTATCTTAACTAAAGATGCGCAGCCGATCAAAGGTAATTGATAAGAGGCACAGACCTACATCTCAGTGTACCGCTAGCAGTAGCTCAACTGGAGAACTAAACTAAGGTCAGGAGGTTTGGACTCTGTAGGCGACCTACAAAGGGCAAGCCACATTTTGTATGTGGTGCTTCCTTTGTCTCTGCGGTGGGGATACTGCATTCATCAGTGGCCAAACATAGTTGTTACTTATGATCCAGCAGAATGACTAGGTACCTGTGGTGAGGCTAACTAGGCCTCAGCTGAGCTACACAATAGCACAAACAACATGGCAATGCCGGGAGGCTAATTTTTAACCCTGCTTTCTGTCTCAGTTTCCTTTGTCGCAGTGTTGTTGTGGATGACAGAAATCGTATTGCAGCCTATGATCTTCTAGCAGATACAAAGATACATCTTAAGGCATCATCAATTAATTTTCTTCTGGTAAGTTTCTATTTTCTTTTCCATTTGTAATATTTATTCCTCAAATAGGTAAAGAGATGTACTTTTCTCCTTATGTTCACATGCTGTATGGTGATGTGTGAAAGGGTGTATATTAGATGCTTGAAGATGTTGGTTTGTAGATAGTCAACGAATACTGAGTCAAACAAGGAAGGCAAATTCCTCTGTATCTTTATTATCTTTGATCTTGGCAAGGGTATTTCCAACTCTCTAATGCTTTATTTCAGTTCCTCTCTCTTTTCTACATGTAAACTTTAATTGAAAAATATGCTGGTAGCTTTTTTCTTAATTGCTGTATTTTTTGCCTTTCCCTTTTTTTTCTTTATATCCTCACAACACGGGCATTTCCTATGTCTCTTACAAAATTTCGGATAATAAATGTATTCATTTTAGAAAAGATAGAACTTTTAAATAAAAACTTGAATGAAAAACCTTCACTGCCATCTTTTGGCCCACACTAGTAATACATTTTTCTAGATACTGATTTTTTTTTCTAAGTTGTTTCAGTGTTTACCATTTTAGAAACACGAGGCCAGTTACACAGTTGGTTTAAATCTAAAGTTAAAACCAAACTATGAACACAGAGTAGTTTCATGGCACTGTTAGGATTAGCAACTGATGCATACTTTCTTCATTTCCTGAGGCAGTGTTCAGTGTGAACAAATACCATTTAAATTGTGTGGTAGCTCCCTGTAGCAGTTGCTGTGCTTAACGAGATCCATACCCAAAGGATATTGATATTATTAGGCTGTATCTCCACATATGGAAGTTTCATGATAATATTTTGTCTTCCAAATTACAGTTTCCTTTTTCTAAATGACTTGCTTCAAGATTGAGACACAAAAAAATATTTCCCTGCTTTAAACATAAATGCTGCGCTTGCCAAAAGATGAGAATGAGGAAAAGAAGAACTTCTGTTGTATGGACACTATCTGTGGAGTCAGTGTCCCAGCAGCTTTGGAGTTAAAGACCCCCTGTTGTACAGAACAGAGAGGCAAAGGGGAACCACCCTCAGTGCTGAAGTTCAGAAATCAGGTCTAAATAGTAAAGGGGGAATGGGATTGTTGAGGTCACCTTTCAAGAGCGGCTCTAAGGACTTCATCTCAGACAGATGCAAATGAGCCGTCTAAATCCAAATGATGTTCCATGGTAACTTTTTAGCTGCTCTGAAAGTACAGTTCAGATCTTCAGAGTCTACCCTTGTTCTGCTGCAATAGGCTGGAGTCCTATGGGTCATTACAGGCAGGAGAAGCACAATGCTTGCTGCACAGGAAAAGGGATTTCTGGCACTCTGCCTTCTAGCTTATAAAGGGTTTATATTCCCTGCTCACTTATGCTAAAACAGAAGTTGAGCTCCTTTATGACTGCTTCTAAAATGAATTGCTTTGCACATTAATGCATTCTCCCTATGCAACTGCTATTTATACTAATATGTAGTGCTAGTTATCATTATCAAGTGCTTTTTTATTTCCTTTTCAAGTAGTTTACGCACACATTTAGTAACCTGCAAACTTACCTGTAACTTACGTATCTTGGAAGTGCAGGTGATATCTTTTTATTGGCACTAACTGTTGTGTCTACCTACAAGCCTTGCCTTATGTCAAAAAAAAAACCCAAAAAACCCCAAACCAAAATCATATGAACTCTCAAATTTTTTTAAACTGAATTCTGAATCCATTGGGAGAAATCTCATAGTCACCAAAACTCATTTCTAAGGACTTTGTGTGAGCAAATATTACTGTCTGCATTTCAGAAGGACTAGGAATTCCCTCAGGGTCTGAAAGTCTTAACAACACTGAGGGCTTTTTCCTCTGACCCTTGTTCTGTATAATCTTGTTCACCCTTGGCTAGCTTTTGACCCTGTAAGCTAGTCTTCTGTGATTCCCATTACTATACATACTTGCATTTTAATTTATTTAACTTCCCAATAGCCAATGTTCCCCTGGGAAGGATAGAAAAATACTTTTAAATACTGAGGCATTCAGGTGCAGGTAGGTAAGGATCCAAAACTGCTTGCAAAGTCCATGACAGTACATGGGTTGGGACTTAGATCTCCCTGTGCTAACATTAGGCTACATTGTTCCCCTTTCAGGCTTGGCCCTATTATTTATTTTCAGTATTAATTGCTAAATGTACCTTGTGCTTATTTTTCAGCACAAGGTTTGTATTATATCAGCTGAAGAATTTTCTCCAGAATATGTGAATCCTAAAGTACATTGCATAGCTGTTTACAGGAGTACCCATGATGGAAGGTAACTTGCTTGTTGTTATCCTTTATATTTTCTGAAAAAGACCCTCAGAGAGAGACTAAAGTGAATTTTAATGCTTTTCAATGAACCTTTGCTTGGTGACTCAAAGGTGGTTTGTTGACCACTTTTACAAGGTAGCATTTGTAAAAATAAAAATAATAAAAAAATAAAAATAATTGTACTAATAATTAAAAGCTGAAGTGTTAGTGTTAATCTAGACAGACTTTGTGTGGGATGTTGGTAATACTAGCCTTTCCCATCTGAACTACCGAGTGCTAATGCATTAGAATACACAAGTATTTCACGTGCTTTCCAGTATAATAGGTGTCCAAGCTGGAAAAACATTGCTGTTTCTGTGGCAAGCCATGGATTATCAGGCCTGAAATACACACTGTTCTGTTTGGATTTTCATTCTGCATGTTACTGCTTCACCTGGTTCAAAATGGCTTTAATTTCTAATTGGTAAGGTAATGAATTTCCTTTCAGGTATCCCAAATTCACAGGTCCACCAGCAAAATGTGGCAGCCCCAAACTACCCAACGTGTAAACCCCTTCTTCACAAACAAGAATTCCCTTCCCCACCTCATTGTGGATCCTGTATGATAGGTGATGCTAAGTGTGCCCTCAGCATTCATTACTCACAGCAACACTAGGTGATCCTTCCCCGCCTCCTTTATACTTGTGTAGTACCAGTAGTTAGAGTACTCATATGCAGTTGGGTCGACACAGGTCAATGTCCCCTTGTTACTGAGAGCATTTGAACCTAAATGTTCTCTTCCCTATTAGTCAGTTCCAGGTTCTGCAGAGCACTTGCTCCATCCTGTTGGAATTCTTCTCTCCACGTGTTTCGTTCTTTGTGCCAGAGAGGAAATATCATTCCAGTTTCTGAATTAGGAAACATTTTCAATTCCTGTTGCACTTCCCTGGATGTCCCTGTGATTCTAGTCCTATGTTGTGTTTTTTTTTTTTCCCCAACTGATCTGACAATGAAGGGAGCCTCAAAGTAAAAGAAAATGTCATTTGCAATGCTTCAGAGGCAGAAAGAGTTGGCAACTAGGTCTAATAGTTTTCCAGATGGTAGTTGCTAATACAGTGGTTGAACTGAAGTAGAAAGCAGAAAAATCTGGATATTAAATTGGATAAAAGCATGTGACTGCACTTGACTTGCAAACATGTATAGCATTGAATTGCAACTTAATTCTCCTCCTGTTCAGAATCTTACAACTGAGAGCAGCTTTCTAACACTGAAGATACTTGCCCTCTCATGAAACGCATTTTGCATTCCTGGGTATTTGTACTCTGAGTAAAATGGGGAAAGGAGGCTGGGTGAAAAGCATGATATAAAATCAAGCTAACATAGATATATGTTCCTTTTACTTTGTTGGGTTTTGTTTTATTTATTTATTTATTAATTTATTAAATCGCTTGCTGTACTTGCATAGTTTACTGTATATTTATGTTCTGTTATTAAGACCGTTATCTGGCAGCATTTTTGCTTTCCTGAAAGTGTTTAGTGTTCACCAAGTTGAAAGATTCAGAGTCTTGGCTCAGTTTAATAGTATTATAAGTGGATGCTGCACGTGGTTTCCCACACAAGCCTGGCAAATACTTCTCAGTCCTGGCCCTGAAATGTATTTGCCATTCCAGTTCTGGGCCTGTCTTGAGCAAAGATTAATCATTGTCTGCTGAATACTTACAAGAAGTGAATAAATACTAGCGTAAAGCCCCCAGATAACATTTTCTCCTGCAGTCTTGGAAACTACTTCTCTCAATCAAGTTCTTCAGAATTAAATATACCAAGGAAGAAATAGTTAAAAACAACAGTGGACGAAATGGGATGTTTTCAGGGAGCACTGTTATTTATTTTGGCTTCAATTCTACAAATATTTGAGTGTATGCTTAACTTTTAAGTACTTAAGTAGTCCCACTGGCTTCAATGGGAAAACTTGCATGTTTAAGGGACACACCTACATAAATATTTGTAGAACTGAAATTTCAATATCGGTACAGATTCTGGTGAATGTAACTAACTGAATTCACTAACATTTATTTAACTGTATTTTTAACACCTTTGGTTTCCTTAGCAAACTCTTTTTATTGAAACTGTTCAGGTTATGGAAATTTTGAGTGAATAAAAGCAGTCATGTACGTTTTCCCCTCTGTGAGTTAGATCTATACCTCTTGTTTTCACTTATTGATCATTTCCATAAAATTCCAAAGAGTAACAGTGGTTACTATTGTGTTATTAATTGTATTACATTCTAATATATTAACTTTTGGGACTTGACCGTTTTTTTCTTTCATGATGCTTAAGGAATGCTCCTGACCACAAGAGTAATTAATATAACTCTTGTTTTTAGCGTAACATGCATTCCATCAGTGTATGAAACTCCACCAGCGGCTTTGGTTTTGGATGCATTCAGGGATGGGAAAATTTCTGAAGTACAGAGAAATATACTCCATGATCCACTGAGTGCCCCTTTACCTTCTGACTCAGTTAACGGAGTCATCTTGACATCACCACAGGTAGTTCACATTTTGAAAATACTGTTTCCTAAGTCACAAATTATGCTCTTAGTAAAGGTAAATAGGTCAAGCATTCTAAGAAAATCAGAACTAATGTATATGATCAAAACATTGCAGATTGACTAAGCCACAAAGATAATATACAAAAAGAGAAACAAAAATGCCAGCTTCTTTCTAAACCTGTAGTAGTCTCACAGACTGCAGAAGTGCATTACATATGCTTGGCATGTGAACAGATAGGAGCATGCAGAGGTAATGACATATCCTTTGAAGATATTGTTAACTTTCTGAGAAATGCTAAGCCCCCTCTCTTCTGTTGCAACTAAGCAATACAGAGCACAGTTCATGAAATGATGAATATTTCACAAAACGTATATACTATCAGAGCTGTTCTTGCTTCTGCAGAACCAGATTACCATGAGTGGCAGAGTGCCCCAGTTGGGCAGATATGTATTTGTGCTACATTTTTATCAGCCAGCACATCCAACGTTCCCTGTGCAGGTGCATGTGAATGCGGGACGTGTGTGGTCAGGTAAGCTTTCAAATTTGATTTAACTTCTTTCTCCTCTCAGCTTTTTGGCACAGAGGTCATTATTTGGCATTATGCTTTTTCTTCTAGGTTCCATCAATGCTTCATTCTGCCCTCATACTTCTGGCTGTCGGGATCAGGTGATTGCAGAAAAACAAATTGAGCTTGACATTTCTGAACCTGAAGTCTCTGTTACAGTGATGATACCTGATGGAAGAATGCTGGTTTTGGTAAGTTTATTGCATAAACATACCTGGAAATGTTCTTCTCAGCTTCACCAGCCATTTAGAGATGATTTTAAATTATCGATTTTCAAATTTTCAAAATTTTAGGATCTTGTACACTAGTTTTGTTTTTACTTTAAATCTTAAGATATTATACAGTATTTTTATTGTATGCTGCTTGTATTGTAAGCTCTGGGAGATAGATAATGAAGTATATTTTCCTACCCTTTTGCTTAAAGTGTTAGCATTTTTGAGAAAATCGAAAATTCATAATGAAGTAACGTTTAAATATATAAATGCCTTAGCTTGTTTCTTTTGTTTTTCTCTGAAATGTACAATCTAGCTTTTTTGTTGTTTTAAGGAAAATGTCTTAGTTGTTCCAGCAGACAACTACAGTTACAAAATTCTTGACAAAAAGACTGTGGACAAGTCATTTGATTTTATCAGCCAATGTGGAGGAAACAGTTTTCATATTGAGTAAGCATCACTTTCTGAAAAACTGAGCAAGCTAGGATTTAATATTATTTTCACTCCATATTAAAGAAACGTATAAAATCCCCATCGCTCTGCTACATTAAAATGCTTTTCATGGCTTATGCTGGCTTGTTAATTTTCCATGAGTCATTTTTGCATGACTTTCTATTGTAAATGAAATGTAAGGGTAGAGCGTTATTGCTCACAGTACGAAAGAGGAAAATCTGTGTCATCTTTCTGTCTTTGGTATTTCCATCTTTGGTATTTTGAATTTTGCTTGGCATGTCTGAACTGATAAGACTAATATGAGCACCTCTTTGAAAAAAAATAAATCTTACCTACATGAGCCACTTACTACTAATGTAATTACTTTATGCGTATCCTTGCATGTGTACTGATGCCTTCCATATTTCAAAGAATTGTTTGAAAGACAGGACCCCAATTCACTGAACCACTGCAAAGCATTCTCACAGCAGTTTTCAAGTGGCATTACTAACATGATTTATATTTCAACGTAAATAGCCCAGAAAGATCGTCAGCCTTCTGTAAGGATTCTGCGAGGTCACTAGTGGCTTTCTACAACAACGGAGCAGTGCCATGTAATTGCCATAGCGAAGGTGCCATGAGCCCCACTTGCAGCCCCCTGGGAGGGCAGTGTATGTGCAGACCTAATGTCATTGGTCGTCAGTGCAGCAGATGCCAAACTGGCTACTATGGATTTCCATTCTGCAAGCGTAAGTACATGCTCTGATGTATTCAGTGCCTGACCTGACCTTAGTTATTTAATTCTCAGATTACACTGCACAGGCACTGCGGCCCCACTTTTCTTTATAGGGCTTGACCCTGTAACAGGCTGGTTGAGCCGTCTTAGATTTAGCTTAGTGTGGTGGTTTTACTCAGGTGGGCAGCTGAGATTCAACCACTCTCTCAGTACCCCTCCTCGAAAGGAAAGGGAGAGAAAATACGATGGAAAGGGTTCAAGAGTTGAGATAAGGACAGGGAGATCACTCAACGATTATCGTGACGGGCAAAACAGACTCAGCGTAGGGAGATTAGAGAAATTTATTGCCTATTACTAACAATCTAGAGCAGTGAGAAATAAAGAAAAGAAACTAAAAACACCTTCCTCCCAGCCACCCTCTTCCACTTCCTACCCCCAAGCAGTACAGGGGAACACGAATGGGGACTGCAGTCAGTCCCTGATGTTTCATCTCTGCCGCTCCCTCACGGTCACTCTCTGCCCCTGCTCCCCGTGGGGTCCCTCCCACGGGATGCCGTCCTTCCCAAACTGAGCCTGCAGGGGCTGCCCACAGGCAGCAGCTCTTCAAGAACTGCTCCCACATGGCTCCGTACCACGGGGTCCATCCCTCAGGAGCAAACTGCTCCAGCACGGGTCCCCCACGGGCGGCAGCTCCCCCCAGACCCCCTGCTCCTGCGTGGGCTCCTCTCCACGGGCTGCAGCTCCGGCCCGGGGCCTGCTCCTGCGGGGGCTCTCCATGGGCCGCAGCCTCCTCCAGGCCACATCCACCTGCTCCACCGGGGGCTCCTCCACGGGCTGCAGCGTGGAGATCTGCTCCGTGTGGGACCCATGGGCTGCAGGGGGACAGCCTGCTCCACCAGGGGCCTCTCCACAGGCCGCAGGGGAACTGGTGCTGTGTGCCTGGAGCACCTCCTGCCCTCCTGCTGCACTGACTTTGGGGTCTGCAGGGATGGCTCTCACTCCTCTCTCTCAGCTGCTGTTAACCAGCAGTTTTATTTTTTTTCCCCCTTTCTTCTATCTGCTCTCACAGAGGCACAAACAACATCGCTCACTGGCTTGTCTCTGGCCAGTGGCGGGTCTCTTTGGAGCTGACTGAAACTGGCCCTTATCTAACATGTGGCAGCTTCTGGATTCTTCTCAAAGAAGCCACCCCTGAAGCGCCCCCCGCTACCAAAGCTTTGCCACCTAACCCCTCTACAGTCTTAGATTTATCATAGCATAGCTTCCAGCGTAATGCCGAAGTAATACTCTGTTTATTAATGTTTCTTTGTAAAAGTGGTGCCCTTGAAACCAAAGCTATTAATTGTGTAATACTTGGCAGGTTTGGGAAGTGTTAATAATTCCTGTGGTGAATTTAAGCAACCAATCTGTGGAAAAGAACCAGGGTCTCAAGATACTCTTTGAAACTACAGTTACATCATTGGTTTCCATGACCTTGATCAGTCTTAATCTCAAATCAATTTGATAGTTGGAGCTAAACAAGCCACCTGGGTTTAAAACTAATGAAAGAGAGAAAAGAATGCACCTTGTCTTTGTTTGTTTTATATACAAATTCAATTAGAGTTGATCATTGTAAGCTGGGACATGATTAATTTGTAGAATATTTTTTTTGACCTAGCATGCAGCTGTGGGCAGCGTCTTTGTGATGACATAACTGGTAAATGCATTTGCCCTCCTCGAACTGTGAAACCAAAATGCGAAGTGTGTGAGAAACATTACTTCAGCTATCACCCTCTTGCTGGCTGCGAGAGCTGCAACTGTTCAGAAAGAGGAGTTATTAATGCAGCAAGCCCGGACTGTGAAAAGAACAATGGGCAATGCAAGTAAGTTTGGATTACGTGCATTAATAATGTTGCTTGAGTGGTTTGCTTCACTATTTTTTTTTCAGGTATTTGGAGGATGTGGAGAACTTTTATGATAATGAGCAAAGATTTAAGCAGTGCTTGGTGATAGAACTCAGTTGTTACAGGAATACATGCAATGTTTAGTGAAAATTTGGTTTGTGCAGTAACGAATGGTGGGCTTTGGGATTCCCAAGCATGCATTGTTTGCCAGTGACATGCCGTGTTACTCTCAGTAAGTCACCAAATCTCTGTTCATCTCATATAGCTTATCCAATGCCCAGATAGCAGTGGACCTTGGTCCAGAACTTCTGACTTCCGGCACGTGCATCATTTGTAATTGTGTATGTTATCTCCCAAATTGTTAAAACTTTGCAGTTGACCTTCCACAATCTAATGTGTGGGTTTAAGTCCAGTAACATTTTGAAGTGCAGTAAAGCTTGAATATTTGCAATGAGTTTTGAGAAACTGATCGTAGGTGCTGTGTGTATGGAAACTACTGTTCAGTTGGAGTGACAGACAGGGCCCTATTATGCCCTCTATACGACATATGATTGTTCTAATGTATCTCAGCATGCTGAGCTGAAAATTGATTCTTTTATGTATTCTCCTATTTATATTGTCTAAAATATGTACAGCATACAGCTGTAATTGTAGGGAATTATCTTAAATTCTGACGCTGTCAATATTAGTGTAGTAGAACATTCCTATTATTTCCTTGGAGAGCTGAGTCCTTAAATAGCAAGTACAAATATGCAAGAGCCAACACGTTACATAAGGCCAAGGTTAGTTCATTTTGATTGGATTGGCTATGTTTTTGTAGTGTCCAAACAAAGAGAAATATGGTCTTTGCTGTTCTGCCATTAGTCCTGTAAATATGACAGAGAATACTCATTTTCAGAGAAAACTCTTTTTCCTGAATTTAAAATAATATCTTAAGTCTGTCCATTTCATATGAACTGAATAATTATTCTATACCAATGACAAAACAGGAAACTGCTTTCATAGATAGAAGTCAGGATTCAGGGTTAAAGTGTACCATATTCTGCACGTCTTGGTGCACTCTAAATTTGATTGGTCTCTGCTTTCATTTTTGCCATACCTTGCTCTTACACAAGGCAACCAAAGTTGTACAAAAAAAAATAAATCAAATTAATAATTCCGTCAAATAGAATTTGTTAATTTAGATGTGCTAAGCCCTATCTTTATGCTTGGATAAAATTGAGGATACTGTTTGCAAAAATAGTAAGATTTCCCATTTCAGTGAAAAGCTGCATTGCCTGATTATAATGGTGATATTTTTCACATACAGCCCAATTGGTAATGTAAATGAAATGTCAACTTGTAAGTATAAGAGTTCTGAAGAAAAACTTGACTTTTAGCCAGTTTTTTGGACTGATTCTAAAGTATATAGCCATCTACTAGATTATGATTAATACTTTTCCTTGTGTGGATTACATGAAGTTCAAAGTTCCCAGTTAGTTCCAGTTATCTCTGTGTATGGGTAATGCATTCAGAGAGACTCTGAGAAACCTCGCCCATTGTTTGATGAACTGAGTAATTGTTTTCATATTTTACATGAAGCGCACCTTGTCTGCACGCTTTAACTGTTTATATCCATTAAGTCTGTAGCATTAGTACACATATAAATTTGGTGCTGAGAGCAAAAGGAGATTCCACCAAATCTCTGAGCATTTTTAAAATCACGTTGTTTACAACTGAATTGTAAAGATGTGGATGGTAATGGTGGCCGACGTTCTTTATCAGTGGGTCCTTTCTCTCTTGAAACCTTTGGGCTAGTAAAGATAGATTGTGAGAATAGGCTAGTATAGACAGGAGCAAGAAAGATTGTCAGACCTACAATTTCATAGGTTTTATCAGTCTGAAGAAGTTGTTCCAAAGGCAGGAGGAAGGAGCTGCTGCCATGGAAAGATGTTTTCTGCTGTCTCAAGTTTTGTTCATAGTTTGTTTTTTGCATCATCTATTTCACCTAAATAATTCCAAAAGTTTCAGCCCTCTCTGTGAGCAGAGTGGATTTTATCCCTTCTGAACAGTTGTAAACTAACACAAGGCTTGTGGCAGGTTGAAGTCCCCATAATTATTCATATGCCTGGGATTCCTCACCTTTTTGTTAACAAGTGAGTGCCCTGAGAAATGCCCAGTCACATCCTCCAGCTGTAATCTTCTTCCAGTTGCACTTACCTGTATACAGCATCCATGTTTCACGTTTGGTGTATAGTGAGAGCAGTTCTGTGCTGCAAGGACTGATTAGCTGCAAAAGTCCAATTCCATTATGAGCGTTTATCTTACAAAATCAAATCTCTTTCTAATAATTTCTGTGACCACTATAAAACATTGCAGTACTTCTCACCATTCAAACCTGAGAACAGTACTAACCTGCTGCTCTTTCTTCTTGGGAGTCATAAAGCTGTTTCAAAGCCATGCAATTGCTTCAAAAAGCTACCAGCCCTTTGTTTCAGTCTTCCCTTCCTCCTTCCCTCTCTCCATTCCTGCCTCTCCCACTGATTTTCTCTTATGTGTGTGTTTGTTGATAAAGATGCAAACCAGGAATAAAAGGACGGCAGTGTGATCAGTGTGCTCCAGGTACTTACGGTTTCCCAAACTGCGTGCCATGTAATTGTAACAGAGATGGAACAGAACCAGATGTTTGTGATCCCCATACAGGAATTTGCCTCTGCAAGGTCAGATAAATCAAATTATTTCTGCATTCATAAGCATTGTTTGCGCATCAGTGATCATTTCATATTTAATGGCATGATTAAAGTGATTTTATCATTTAGAATTAAATGTAGCTGTGGAAGTGCACCACACCTTGCAGTATGTGCACAGATTATCATGATAGCAGATAATTATTTTTTTTTCTTTTAATGAGTTCAGTATCTGTTTTACAGGTAGTCTTAGTCTTTGCAGTATCTGACAGTGCTACAATGTAGATGTCCATTGATTCCCTGAAGCGGTCTATACCCTGCACAGATCTGCTTTATGCATCTGCATCTCAGTTTTTGGATGTTAACCAGGTCCCAGGCTTTTTTTAGCCATATTATGTCAGTTGACATTTCACCACATCATTATATCCAGGAAATCTTCTTTTGTTCTGATCTGCATAATTAAATGTGATAAATGTGAACTTTCACAAGTGACCTTTTATATTGTAGGTTTCGAAAAGCCAGCAGAAGGGCTTTGGCAGGGAAGTTACCAGCTGTCTCTGACTAATATGTATTACTCAGTGGTTCACTTAATAAACTGGAAAGAAGCTCATAACTAAGATAATCTCAAAGAAGTCAATTTTATTTGCATTTAGAATATGGTGAACACAGACAATCACATGTTTTCATTCATGTTTCCATACATTTAAATATTTATTTATATGCAGAATGTTTTGGGGGCCTCACAAAACCAAAAGGAAAGCTCTAAGAATTCTTTCAACTGTGTTTTAACAGGAGAATGTAGAAGGTGCAGAATGCAGTGTTTGCCGACCAGGATCATTTTATCTGGACCCTTCTAATCCCAAGGGATGCACCACTTGCTTTTGTTTTGGGGCAACCAGCAACTGTCACAGCACAAATCGTCGTAGAACCAAGGTGTTTTCATTAGTTTTCTTCTTTGCTGTCATGAACCTACATTTACTCCATTATGGAAATGCCAATTTTCTTCCAAAATTCTAAATATTATTTTATTAGTTGTGAAGGATGGGAAATATTTTGCAAGTAATATTGCAGTTTTGGTGCAGCATCTTTAAAACTTAGGTGTAGTTTGAATGTGCCCTTCAGCAGAAATGGCCCTTTTCACCTATTTGTTTACAAATTGCTGGCTGGACTGAAATTAAGCTAGCTATCTTTATCTTCAGACACCAGTTCATCATTAAAGTCAATGGTCTCATTCATCATGCTTTGATAAGCACATATCATTTCACATCTGTATCATAGGCACGTTTTGAAACCTAAGAAGTGTGTGGCAGGTTCAACAGAGAAGTTAAAATTGTCCTTCCCTCCCTGTGAAAAAAGAGACATAGTATCAAGGGTGAGAAAAGATAGAAGCCCAGATAGATTTTTAAAGTGACAGCAGCATAAATGAATGGTAGAAATGAGTTAAGATGGTTGAAGACTTAAATAAATAAATAAATAAAAGCAACAACTGTCTGAAAAAATGCAAGAGAAAGAGAAGGGAGAAGTAGCATCCTAGAATGATGGATGTTGACCTTGGTTTAGGATTAGACATAGACTTGATGTAATCCAGATTGTGGCACTGTATTTTTTACAAGCAAGGATGAAAATCTGGCCTCAGTCAAGTCAGTAGCAAACTTCCGTTGGTTTTAGGAAGATTTCATTTAGAGTTTACTTGTCTTTAGGAAAGACTTTTCTTGAAAACATATCTGTCTTTTATGTCCTGTGGTTGTGAGAGCTGTTCAGGTAGATATGCATTATGCTTTCTTTTCCCCAGCATAATGATAAATAATAGGATGTATGTTCTTTAACAAAACAAGAGCCAAGAACATAAAATGTGCATTATTAAAGAGCCAGAATATTAGGCTACATTGCCAGCCTCCCCAGAATATCCTGCCATGTCCCCTCCCTCCCATCTAACCTACCACTAACAGGTATCCGGTCTGTCTTTCAGGTAAGTGTCTTTGGTTTGATTTTTAGAATGGATGTAAAAAATACAGCTCCAGATTGTGTCCTTGGATTTATGTACACAATTCCCAGGCACCTCCAGAAGGGGTATGTCTTCATGTGACTGAAGACAGAGTTTAGTTCATAGCTGACAAACCAAATGCTAGCATCCCAGGTAGCTTTTGCACATCTGTCCCTCTTAAGTTCTGTTTTGAGATCCTTGCAACATCCATTGACAAAGACTTTGGGCTGCCTTTAAAGGGGTTGAATTCATGTTTAGGGAATTACAGTCTAAACTATTTTGCCCCATTACTTAGTGTTGGTGAAGTTTAATAAAGGATGAAACAAATATTTCCTTTATTTCATTAGTTTGTGGACATGAGGAACTGGCGCTTGGAGGCAATGGATGGAAATATTGACATTCCAGTCACTTTCAATCCTGTCAGTAATAGTGTAGTGGCTGATGTTCAAGAATTGCCTACTTCAGTGCATAGTTTGTACTGGAAAGCACCACCATCTTACCTGGGAGAGAAGGTAAATGACGCCTAACTCAACTGTTTTAATAAAATGTATTTGTTTTTGCCAGCATTGTTGATAGAGAGTCTCCTACTCTTTGTTAGATACTTTTCCCTCTCCCCTCACTAGAGTCTTCTTACTCTTTCTTGATGAGCCAGGAATCACAACATTTGACTTCTGAGTAGAAGGTTAAAGTTATAACCAGTAAAACAGAATTAATACTTTTTTTTCTGGGTGCCAGGGAGATCTTTATGTGAACAGCATGGTCAAGAGCTATGGTTCAGAGATCTATCTTTCAGTTGAATGACATATTTAGTTAGGTTGTTTTTTTTGCTTACGTTACAGAGTTTCTTGCTGCAATGTCTAAAAATAATTTTCCAAAGTAATTTCATGATGAATCATACTTTATCTACTATAACATTAAACCAGAAGAACTTCTTATTGTTCCCATAACAAAATGTAAAGCAGTCAATAGCCTTCTTAAACACAATTATTAAGAACTGTGTTATGATTTTTAAATTGCATGTCACACTGTCAAACCAGACATGTCATGATTTGATTTTATTTAAAATGACAATACTGTAAATTAAATAGTTTGTGTGACCCTACTTTTACCATGCACTGTGTGTAAGTGTACATTTTAGTAGGTACTAGCTATACTCCAGTAGGAAAACTCACTAAAGAAATGTTATCTCAATGCTAGTTTTACAAGCTCATAAACATACCAGCCATTCATTTTATTGTTCAATATGGTGAGCATAAATGCTATTTTCCATTATCTTCAGCATTTTAACTAGTTCAATTGCAACGTAATACTTGGCATAATATATTTCCTTTCCTCTCTCTCTTTGTTTACAAAGTTAAAAGGAAATCAAATATAAAATGTGTAGCAGTGCAGAAACTAACAGTGAATGAGAAATTCAGTTCACATAACCCCCATTTTTTTTCCCGTGTATTTCAACATTCTGTTTAGTAGAGCAATTTTAATGTTAGAAAATAAATAATGTACATATGGAATACAGAGGGCAGTTGATAATACCAATATTTTTGCATTTCCCCACAAATTTAAGAAAAAAGCACTACCATAACAGCTCATCATATAGCACAGTCCTAAAATGTGTGTTAAACAGGAAATGAGCTCTAACTTGAATTTTCTTATATTTTTGAAAAATATACAGGATTGTTTTGATTGTGTTGGCAAAATATAACCAATGTTCCAAATTATGATTTTGAAAATGCAGTTGCAAAAGTTAGTAGCTTTAATTACAGCCTTGTGATCCAAGGCACAAATTTCTCTCCACAGAGATGTCTGTGTTTTGTTTGTAATACATTAGAATACATAGAAACAAACACAGCAAATGCTGATGTTTACCTGCAGAACACTGAAACCTGACAAAGCAGTTCTTCCTGTGCCAAAACAAGCACAAGCGATAAGGGCAAACAGAAAAGGGTGCAAAACAAAGTAATGTGTCTGTGGCAAAACACTTGGTTTCAGCTTAGCTGTTTGCTATGTGCTCTTTCAACTGAAGTTTTGGGCCTTTTTTTTTTTTAATTAATTAATTGACTTATTTCAATTAACTTCTCACCTCGGTAGACCCTCAGGTCAGTCAGATTTCACTTACAGCTAGTGGTGTAGCATTTATTAGACAAAATCATGATTTAGTGAAGTATTTTCAGTTCTGATAAGTGCTTCTTCTGATGTTGATCATTCCAACTCAAAGTGCCTAGAAGATGTTATCCTTAATTTTTTATGGAGAGTACACTTCCAAAGGGAAGTCAGTAAATTGCCTATATACACTTCAGGCATAAAATTTTCTCAAATTTATATAGTGGACTTGACTATGATATCATTTTCTCTCATAATTCAAGAGAGAAAGGGAAATTTGAAGTGTTGAAGATTGCTCCGTGAGAAGTTGGTAATGGAAATAGGACTTTCTTGAATTCAGTCTTCTCTATCCCCAAAGACTACAGAGGGTCCTGCATGGGCACTGAGAGATCAAGCCACAAGAGGCACTTGGTAGCTTCTTCAAGGTTTGTGTTTCACCTAGCAGTTTCTGACAGGCTCTTCCTGGAACAAGAACTCCTTAGGCTGTTCCTGGAGCATGATTTTGTCTCTATATATTTTGAACTGAATCACTCATACACAACCCAGGGAAGCTATTTGATAAATGATTCAGACTTGCTTGCCTAAGTCTTTGTTTTGTGCAGCAGTGGGTTTATTTGGTTGGGGCTAAGGCCTTCCGTGTTCACCTGTAGTTCAGCCAAAAGACGGTGGGTCTCAGCTCAACCTGCAACAATGGTCTGTTATCACCTTTCTGCAAGAGAGCTGATACCAGTAGAAATCTTGTCCTCCAGAAGGTGAAACAAAGATTTCCTGATTAGGTTCTTATTTGCAGTAAGCTCAGAAAATGCTGGGCAATGAGAGCCGCTTTCAAACATGCTTAGTTTTACTTTTTTTTTTTTTTTATCCATGGTTGTTCATGGGGTATACAGTACCAATATCATTCTCAACCTGATGTCTGCTCCTGATGAGACAAATCTGTTCTGTAGGGTCTAGGAAAGAACACCATTCATGTGAATGTGTGATTTCTTCACAACACAGAAGGCATGATTTAAGGTATGGAAAAAAATAGTGCAGGTAACCATCCAGAGAACAGTAGCAGGTACTACTCAGAAAGTAATCACAGAATCATTAAGGTTGGAATAGACCTCCAAGATCATATGATCCAACCATCCCCCTACCACCAATGTCACCCACTAAACCGTGTCCCTAAGCACGCGGTCCAACCTCTCCTTGAACACCCCCAGGGATGGTGACTCTACCTCCCTGGGCAACCCGTTCCAATGCTTGACTAGTCGTGTATCCGACTAATGTCGGATACACAAAGTAAATAAATTAAAAAGTAATTTCTTCCAAACAACACATATTTGGTCTAAAACCTAAAGAATTAATATACTATTTACAGTGTTTGAAGGTGGGGTAAACCTGAATACAAGTTTATATTAATATCAAGCAATAGTGCAGTAGAGTATCTCTGATCTGATTGTGTGCATTTTGTTACAGCTTTCTTCATATGGTGGCTTCCTAAGTTACCAAGTGAAATCTTTTGGCTTACCTAGTGAAGGCATGGTTCTTCTGGATAAGAAACCTGATATACAACTAACAGTAAGTTTTGAAATACTATTTTTTCTTTCAGCCAATACCATGATTTTTTTGTTTCCTGACAACTATGGAAAATTTTGCTCCTAAAGTGTGCTTAACTTTTATAGCAACGTGCTACATTTCTATAAAACTGATTTTACTGCATTTTGCTCAAAGCTATCGACACACCTCTCTCTGATGCCAAAGTAACATATTATTAAGCATAACTGACTTCAGAGCAAATGAAAAGATAAAACAATTTTCTCTGTAAAATGCACCTGTGGAAAAATATTAATTAATGTCTTGAACACTTGGCAACAAGTATGGCCTCAACTATGCAAAATATGTCCTTGATTCCATATTCAATTTATCTTATTTTCTTTGAGAGTTTTCTTCAGCATAAATTTAAACATAATCATAAGGCTTCAATGGACTGAAGTAAAAATGCATTTTATGTCTGGTGAAAATTAGAAACTTCTACTGTTTGTTTACATTCCCAAGAGGGTGGTTTTGTTTCTTGAGCCCATCAAAAATATTAACTGAGTGTTCTAGGGTTCCGGGAAAGATGCCTCATGAAGTACTATGGTGGTATCCAAAGTCATTTGTGCACTAGGATGTAAGGTCAAAGACTGTTCCTCAGTCCAGTATTGTTTTTATTTCCCTCCTCACGACAGCCAAAAATTTCCAAGGTAAGTAAGTTCTTAAAGATGATATCAAGAGGCATCTCCTTTTCTAAAAAGAAGGTGAGGGCAGCAAAGGAGACTCTCTGAAAATACAAAAAGAGTTTTTACTCAGAAGTGATAGCTAATTCTTGTGAAAACTGGCAAGCATTAATTTAATTCTCTTGGTGTTTTATTTGAAAGCAAGGATGTTAATAGGCAAAGGCAGGGAAAACCCTGCTGACAGTAAAACACAGTGCTTACAAAATGACATACAGTTACTTTTACTTAGGTTTTATTTTCCAAATAGCAGGATTGATTTGCTTCATCAAATGAATTGCATGTGAATACTTTAGCATAAAAAGTAGTGAAATGGTTCAATATTATGTCTTCATTCTCACTCAGGGCCAGCAAATGAAAGTTGTTTATGTGGATCCTAACAACCCACTGCCTGACCGTCAATATTATGGCCGTGTGCAGTTAGTTGAGGTAAGAAATGAAAATGGAATGGCCTTTCCTTTTCTTCCCTGTGGTACATTAAAAAAAAAAAAAAAAAAGATGCACAGACAATATGTGAATAAATACCAAATACTGGATAATGTTAACGAACATGAATTTCAGTGCTGTAGACCATAAATATAGAGCACATTTTCTTCTCTCTTTACTGTCACACTGAACCTAGGTTCTGGTTCATGCCACCTAATTTTAGCACGTCTAATTTAGGCATTTTGTCCAACCTAGTTCTTAGCATTCTCTCCAGAGACAGTGGAGTAATACTGAATCAGTCACCAATGGAATATGACTCATCACAGCCCCAGATGTGTACTTAATAGGGATGGAATGAATTGTTATCTGTTTTCTTCCTCTGACTCTCAGAGGAGACCAGGTGCCTAGTTTAGAATGGGTTTCCAACATTTAGGGGGGTTAAATTAGCATGGATTATTCCTACCTTAAACGTGTGCTCAGAAAGTCAAACTAAGTTATTTCTGTCTCGTGTATAGGCAAAAAAAGATAATGGTTCTTCAAGCTAAATTCCATTTTCAGTTACACTATGTCTGTTAGTAGCATGTTAACATGTGAAGGCAGCTCTCAAGACTGGAGTTCTAGTACTTTAGTTACTCTTAAAAATAAAAACATTTTCCTCCAGCTTTTTGTGGTTTAGTTGGTAATCCCTCAAAGAAATTTGGATGACTGAAGAAGAACCTAAATGCTTCTTCACTTTTTGATACCTCAAAGCCATACATACCTTGCAAAGTACAGAATACATCCCATTTTTTGCTTATTGTTCCTTTTCCTGCCTAGCTTTTGTTTGCATTCATTATATTTATTTTGCTGACATCTGTTTCACCCCACACCACTTGGGACTATAGTGGTCCTAAAGTGTTTTTTTTCCCTCTCTGTGTGGCATCCTGTGTGCTCTGCACATTCTCTTTTTAATAAACTGCAGGGCTGTGCTGATTTTGTATCCTTAATGTGCAGGGAAACTTCAGACACGCCAGCAGCAATAACCAGGTATCCAGGGAAGAACTGATGGTAATCCTGTCTAGACTAGATGGTTTACACATCAGAGGCCTCTACTTCACGGAGACTCAACGATTAACCCTTGGTGAGGTTGGGCTGGAAGTAACCACCAGCACAGGAAGTGGCAGCATTGCATACAATGTAGAGACATGCTCCTGCCCTCCAGAGTATTCCGGTGACTCATGTCAGGTAGGAAATGTTTGCCTCTGTACTTCACCATTACCTTTTGTCTTGCCTACAGCTATACATACTGGTTTAGTTAGAGGAACAGGCTAGTTATTAAGGTACTTACATAGTTCTTTTAAGTGTGTGCACTTCTGATGGCTCAAACACTTCCACTGTCTAAAAGGCACAGTAAGGTTATTCAACTCTTGATTGCCTTTGTGCAACTATATATGTCAGTTTGCATGTTTAAGGCACCATAATGAGGTCCAAGGGAAGTAACCTGAACCAAGATAGTTCTGAATACTTTCCTATTCTGATAGACTGACTAACGCTTTTCCTATTTTTATAGGAAAATGTTTCAAAGCTGAAATGAATTTATTTTTTAAAGTATTTGGAGATATTTTTATGAAAGATAATGTAAACATTGCAAAATTATACCGTTACCTGAAGCATGGTGAAATCCTAGCCTTAATTGTGCATCCCATCCCTGATGCTGTTCCTGTAGCTCTAATTCTTTTGGCTGATGCTTTGCTTAGCTTAGAGCTCAAGTGTTCCAATGGTTAAGTACCCAAAGCAGCAGAATAAAGTAATGGAGTGGTAAGCAGTGTACGAAGTGCACAAAATATGATTCTCAGAGAAATCGGTTGAAGGATAAAGCAGCAATTGCTGTGCTAACCTTGCAAACATTTTTGAAAAGAGAATGAAAGAATAATACCTAGACCACAGTAACTGCAGAGATGGTGAACAAAACATTCACAGTTGGCTTATGTCTCCTATGTGCATCCGCTGCTCAGGGTGGCCAGTAGTCGTGTGTCAAAAGTCATTTTGGAAGTATTTCTAGAAACTTATTTTTCACACATATGGTGTTCTTTGCCACGTTCAAATTGATGAGAACTGACTGAAGTTCATACTGCCATCCCATTGCTTTCAACATATTGTCTTTATTAAACTAAGGTGTTTTTTTTTTTTTTACATAAACTGATGAAAATACATAGCCAAAGGAAGTGATCAAGACAGTAACCTGGGTAGTTTGTAAGCCCTGTATGTTTATGCAGTGTTACTCAGGCAGTGATTTACTGTGCTAATCATCTAGCTCTGTCTGACGGCGTTAGGTGGGGAGAAGGTGATGCCTGCCACACCCTGAGTTAGGTATATATTGAGCTACAGGAACTGCGGAGTTACTTGTTAACTCCAGGAACTCTAATGTGTGCTGTACAACTTGACTCATGTATAAAGTTTAAAGGTGGGGCCCATCTCAGCACATAGCCTCATTAATCTGAGTCAGAAGCTGGAGAATAAGGGAGAGTATAAGGGAACGTGTAAATAGTGAAAGAATAGCGTGTGTTAACAGTTGAGCTAAAGTAAAATGATGGCCCAAACGCAGGGGCCACAGAATGTAGGATGGCTAGTTGTCACTTTAGTAGCTATGGGGTGTAGTTTAGCACAGGGTATGCAGCAGAGGCTATTGTTTCCTCATCTTCAGGAGAGAAGTCAACAGCAACAAGTTCAAAGGGATTTTTACCTAAGACAGGTAATTTATTCATTTTCCCTTCCTTGCTTGCTTCCTTCCTTCTTTCTGTTCTTAAATGAACCATTTTTATAACAACTTATACATCACTTAATATAAAGGCAATAACAGAAGTCTTTTATCTCAGAGTATTTTGCTAACAAAAGTATGTGCAAGGAGTTTCTTTTAAATTGTTGTTTATTTGAAAATGATCAGCTGAACTCCTAAGCACTTGAAAGTTTCTAGAGCTTTATCTTCATGTGGAATAAATTTTTCAGTATCAAGAATGCTGCTTTGAAAACAACATGCCCACACATTCCAAATGTGTTGCTTTCAAGTTTAAAGAGAACATAAGTAAAAAAAAAAAAAAATCTGCATAGATTTTTTTTCAAATACATTTTGATATCTGTCTGAAATGAGTGATTCATTTTGCTCTCAAAAAAGAGGCTTTCGGTAAATACAATTCATATGCATTAGAACCTGTATTTTACTTAGTCATGTTGTTTATATATTTCAGGCCCTGGTTTCTTTAGAATCAGGGTATACCGATTCCCTGTTGTTCAAGGAACATACTCTCCCTTTCAAAAATATATCTGAAAAATTTCAAGTGAGGATGCTTATTCTAAATAAAGTCCTTGCTCACACTGAAGTCAATATAAAAAGAGCTGTTGATGTTATTAGTATTCTGCCCACGTTTCTTTTTCTATTTATCCCATATGTGAAGAAAGCAAAGATGCTGCTAGCAACTGTTGTTTAAACAGCAATAACTCAAAATTCCTTTTGGGATCTGCTTTGGAAGAGGAGTTTGGTGGTTTGCTTTTTTTTTTTTCTTCTCTCTGATAGTTATGTCGTTGATAAATATACCGATTATTTCTGTCTCTGCATGAATACTTATGCCTCAACCACCTGCCATAAGATTTGAGGCACTGTCCTGGAAACCGTTTGCTCTTCAGATTAGTCCCATCGGTCTTGGTGGTGCAATTGCTATGAGAAAAGGTTTACAGTTTTGAAGTTCAACTCTCACTTGTTTTCAGAATGTCATTCAGGCCAGCCTCTAAGTGCGAGTTACAGGCAAGGTATAGGTACAGTGCAGAACTGCGTAGCCTGAGGCAAGTATTTAGGAGGTGTTTGCTTCATGGGGAGCACAGCTTTCTCCTCACTTTCAGACAGCCTCTCATCTTCCTTGCATCATGCCGGCTTAGTAACTAGTGAAAAAGAGCTTAGCAAATAGAGGGATTTTTTGGTCTGGTGGGTGTCCTAGGAGGATCTTTAGCAGAGAGTGTGAGCATGAATGTTTGATTTGGTCTACATGGAAAGGCTCCATGCCCAGGAGAAATTCCTTGTACTTGCCCTACCCTTGTACTTTCGCTCCCCATGCCAAGCAAGAATCTGGTTTTAACATATTAGTTAATACCTAGGTGGTTCAGGCTAACAAACTGAATGTCTCTTGCTTCATTCATAATGTTCCTTCCTCTGGTTCAACCCCTTGTTTAAACCCAACTTTGATCTGACACGCTGTGTTTCTGCTTGTGTGCTTTCAATAGCTGAACATTCTTTTCGTGCTTCCTGGGGTTTTGGGACAAGCCTGTACTTAAAAATTAGACCACTGTATGTTTTGTAAGATCATCTAGCTCTCTGTCTAAGCATGGCTTCTTATAGCTCCAGGTGGACTTATTTTGGAAGTCATGATGAATTCATGTAAAAGATATCTCATTAGAAGCATTTCCAAGCAATACACAGTGGTTAAATTAACATCAAGATTTCATATAACCATTAACTAATATGTGAAATTTCCATATGTTCTTCTCTGAGAATACTGTGGTGTGGAACAAATCTTTTTGTGTGGTTTAAAAGTCATATTCTACAACTTTGTACATAGCCACAGGAAACGTGTTTTGCTCACAGGTTAAAGTAAAAATGATGAAATCCCCATACCACAAAATGTAGAGCACAAGGTTCAGATGCTTAGGCTCAAGCTTCTTCACCTCCATTTTTCATTGACATTTGCTGAGTTAAAATACTTACTACTAAAGCTCTTCTACACCCATATTATTTTTTGTCAGGAAATGTACATCTCTACTGCTCCTTGGAAATGGCAAACAATTTCAAAATACCCAACTTATAACCTGTAAAATTTACCTTCCACCAACACTCAGTTTTTTTTTTTCCTTTTTTCTCTCTGTTTACTGTCTAGGAATGTGGCCTTGGATTTTATCGTGAGAATAAAGGAGTATTTACTGGACGCTGTGTCCCCTGCAACTGCAATGGAAATTCAAATAGGTGCCAGGATGGTACTGGAAAATGTTTAGTAAGTAAATATTAACATTCAAGAAATGTATTTGAAAAAAATGAGGGGAAAAAAAAAAACAACCCACATACCTTACTGCAGTATGGACTGTACAGTATTGCTAAATTCGTAGCAACTAAAATATTCTTTCCATGCTTCGTTCTCTGTATCTTATGCTGTTAAGGAGCATGAATTGTATAAACTTTCATGTTTTGTATGTTTAACATAACTGTGGGTGGTTAGAACAATTTGTGCCCTTGTTTTTGTTTTCTTCTTTCCCTTTTAATTTTTGTTAACTCATGGTACAAAAAGTCACCAAAGTTGCACATATGTAAGTGTTTGCAGTTACTTATAATAAATGTGGGTGCTTATCGTCGCATATGCAGTCTTTAGTTTTATACGTATATGCTAGGGTTTACCAGTGCTGACAAATAGTGCATTCATGCATAGCTTAGTCTTTACAGAATCTCTTGTTTAATTAACATCAGTAAATGTCCGCTAATCTAAATTTACAGCTAGGTGGATTAAAAATAGCAGAGTAAATAAAATGAGATAAAGAGAATAAAAGTTAGATTAATTAGAAAATGTCAGCTGTTACAGAAGATACAGTGGGGCAGAGTCTGCTCCCTGACATACCATATTAAACCTAAAGCAGCCTTATGGGAGCTGCTTAGTCCTAGTAGTAAGGGAGCGTGACATTTGGCCGACTGTGCTTCTCTAGCTTATGTCCATGACACTTCTTTAAACAGTTTGTTCGGAATAAATTCCCACTTCAAATTTTTTCACTAATTTTTCACTTGCTGTGTAAACAAGAACCCTGCCAAAATCCTTCAAGAGTTGTTTTCTCTTCTATTTCTTCCTTGTTCATTCTGAATCCATTCTGCCTGCGGTGCATTCCTGGGCGTTACGTAATTCCCCTCGACTTTGTCTCAACCAACCCTAGCGCTTCAATGCAAGCAATAAAGTAATTCAGCACATTCTCAGGAATGACTTACAGTCTGCTGCTTTGGTGAGGCTGGGCAGGCCATGACAGGAAAGTGCTGAAATAGAGCTACAAAGATGAAGAAGTTTTACTTCAGATGAAAATTATAAAGCTAGAAAAGTGCAAATTTCACATTTGCCTCATGAAATAGATGGTTTAGGTTTCTCTTTATCCCCTCCTTCTCACAGCTGTGTTAACTCTCAGATAGATAGAGCTAAATCAACTCCTGGCCCTGGGACAAAATTTAAGGCAAGCAAAGTCATTCAGGATAACGCAGTGAAAAATGAAAGCCTGGAGGGCCTGTATTTCCGTAATGAGCCTCCATCTAATAAAGAGTAGGTTTGTCTCTCTGTATAAAAGCCATCAGACAAAGGCCTGTATTAGTGCAGAGAAGGCAGCAACGCTTTCCAGCATGGAGCCATCAAATTTCTGTCAGGTTTCATATCCAAAGTGTAAAGCCTGGCCTTTTGATTCCTGCTCCTCACCTGGAGTGCTGGACCCCAGTACCTTCCCCTCGTGTCAGCTGCTTTCCAGTAATGGCCTCCATGGGAGGCTTTGTGAGGCTAAGCCCCGGCTGACTCCTCATGGCAGCAGTACGGTGCTCCTCAGCTAAGGCAATAACAAAGCTGTTGCATGATGGTGGAAAGAGAGGGGTGCAGTACTGCCCTGCTGAAGAGAATGGAGTGCAGGAGGGGATGGAGAAGACAGAAGAGCTGGGTCTCGTCGGTAGGGAAAAGCTGATCTCCTGCCACAAATCAGGCTTTGTGTTCTAGTGGTCCCTGCCTTTCCCCTGAAAGGCATGTTCCCTGAGCTGCAGCATGGTGCTGAGGCTTTCTTTTCACATGAGATATTAATTCATGTCACATACTCCCAAGTAGTTCTGTTGAGCCCCTGGCACACTGTACTGTGGCCCCCACATGGGTGTCTGGGAATCAGCTGAGAGTTTTCCTTTCAAAGTTTGCAATACTTGAAAGTTGGGAGGTGCTGTGACTCCAGAAGTGTCTCTGTTCTCCTATCCCATGCAGGGCCCTATGAAACTTGAAGGAAGAGCCATGAGAGAGCTGCTGCTCTGGCTTCATTCCACAGTGCTTTGGGAGTACTGGGTTATGTTCTCGGTTCTTTATATGCTATGTATCTAGAGGAACACCATGGCACATTCAGAGTGGCTTACCTGTGAAATACCTTAAACTTCTTTCAGTTATATATGGAATTTCTTCAATGTCTATAGGCATTTTTAAATGGATGGTGTCTTCATAGAATCATAGAATGGTTTGGGTTGAAAGGAACCTTAATGATCATCTAATTCAACCCCCCTGCCATGGGCAGGGACACCTCCCACCAGACCAGGTTGTCCAAAGCCCCATCCAGCCTGGCCAGGGATGGGGCATCCTGCAGGGATGGGGCATCCACAGCTTCTCTGGGCAACCTGTTCCAGTGCCTCACCACGCTCTGAGTGAAGAATTTCCTCCTCACCTCTAATCTAAATCTACTCTCTTTTAGTTCAAAGCCATTCCCCCTTGTCCTGTCACTACAATCCCTGATAAAGAGTCCTTCCCCAGCTTTTCTGTAGGCCCCCTTCAGGTACTGGAAGGCCACTCTAAGGTCTCCCCAGAGCCTTCTCTTCTCCAGGCTGAACGACCCCAAGTCCCTCCCCCTGTCTTGATAGGATAGGTGCTCCAGCCTTTTGTATTTCTTTAGCTTCCGCTAGTTAAATGGATTATATGTGAACTGTAGCTTTTCCTGTTCTTTCCCAGAACCTTTCACAAGTGAGCCACATAATTAATTCTTGAACCAAAACCAAAACAAATGACGAGTTACTATGTGAAGAGGCTGGTGGAAGGGCAGTTGATGCGGTTGAGAGAATCTGGATGTAAAGAAATGTGGAGGAGGATGTAGTATAAGAGGAGATGGGAAAGGCAGAACTGTTTCTCATTGTAGGAATATGCCCCTGTGCTTCAAATCACAGTAGTAGAGCCTTCAGCCAGGGCTTTAAGTCAGAACTCCTGCAATGGAATTGCAGTCTGCTCAGTGACTGCTTCCAGCCAATTTTAAATTTTCTTTTTCAGACTTTTACTTTATTAGGAACCCTCAGCTCTGTGGGACACTAGGGTCTTAGTCTACTGCACATTGTTTTCTTCATAACTATTTTCTCCAGCTGTAGAACTAGGGAGCGTGAATACCTCACGGATGTTATCTGCACTGCATTTTTATGGCTGCTCAAAATGTATTTCAGTAGCTTCTATTTTAAATTAGCACCTCCCTAGGTAAAGCAAAAGCAACTTGCTTCTCCTCTCCCCATAACATATAAATGTGTGTGTGACAGTCAGGCAACACAGGAATAAGAATGTTGGGAATCATATTTTAGGAACAATTTTGTCATAGAAAAGTAGCTCAGTTCTATTGGCTTCAATTCTTCTTACAGCCTGTGCTTTTCATTATTTATTGAGTTATTCCAGGTAAATACAAATTAGATGTACACTAGGAAAAGTACATGAAATTCAGTTCTGATCTGAACTTACAAAGATAATTCATTTTGATAGTAATTTTGTGGGATTTTAAAAAATGCATTTGGGCTCAATTCATTGCCTGCTTTTAAATGGTATCCGACTTCTAATTAGCGTTAAGGTGAAAAATCTAAAGTCGCATTTAAACAGTGATTTTTTTCTTGGATGCCACTGAAATGTCATTACAGTGTATTAAGGCAATTTTCATTAACAAACTATGCATCTAATTGAATGTCTTTAAAAATGTATTTAGGACTGCTTATTTATCTGTTGCTTTTCCACAGTGGTGAGCAAAATGTACTTCCTACAATTAGAAAAAGATTACAATCAATCTATCATGATAGTGAAAGCAAAAGCAGTTCGGTTTGTAAAGAAAAAAACAACAAAAACAAAAAAACACACACAAATTAATTATGTGGAAGGGAAAGAACATATCCTCTGCGTAAATTGGCTATAATTATTTTTAAATAATAATAAAGCCTTGTTGAGTGGGAAAGCACTGTTAACTGTCTTGTTTGTTTCCTTTTTAAGAACTGTCAGTATAATACTGCTGGGGAAAAATGTGAACGCTGTAAAGATGGTTATTTTGGAGATGCCACTCAGGGTTCCTGTCGGATATGTCCTTGCCCTTATACAAACAGGTAATGTAAAATGTCATGAGAAGCCAAATGGAGGGGAAAGGAGAGAAAACAAAACAAAACCAAACATTGCCTTTTTAAATAAGCTGAAAATTCCAATTCTGACTCAGTTGCTGAAACACAAGGGCATGCTGCTGATCACCTGGGGGATCCCCAGGCACTTGTAATGTGACTATTTACCAAACCTCCAGTAACATCTTCATAGTGAATACTATAGAATGGAAGTCTTTTCCCTTAATGAGTATATCCAGAAGCATATTTTTTTTAGTGAAATGCAAAAAGTAAGTTATCTTTAATCTCACATTTAAGACCATATAGCTAGGAGATAAGTGACAATGATGAAAGAAGCCTTTTCGATGAATTCAGAAAATATAGTAAGATAAAAAAAAATAACTTAAAAAAAAAATAAAGCTCATAGGCACTTGTCTAAATTTCTGAAAGGTTAAAGTGGCTGTTCAGGTGGAAGCTCTGAAGTACAAACATACTGAGCTTGAAAAAATAAATCTCCTTGGATACAATAAAATCATAGGACAGCTTGGGTTGGAAGGGACCTTAAAGATCACCTGGTTCCAACTCCCGTGCCATAGGCAGGGACACCTCCCACTTCGTCAGGTTGCCAAGGGACTCATCCAACCTGGCCTTGAACACCTCCAGGGATGGGGCATCCACAGCTTCTCTAGGCAACCTGTTCCAGCGCCTCACCACCCTCAGAGTGAAGAATTTCTTCCTAATGCCTAATCTAAATCTACCCTTTTTTAGTTTAAAACCGTTACTCCTTGTCCTATCATTATCTGCCCAAGCAAAAGTCACTCCTTTTTTTTTATAAGCCCTCAATAAGGTTGCCAGACTCTTAAAACTGGGCAGCAAATTGTGTTTAAAATACATGGTATGTTGAGCCACGTTGTTTGTCATCACTAGTAGGTTCTCAAATGTGAAATGTGTTAAACAAAAGCAAGCATTTTTTAAAAAATCCTAAGCAATAAATTGCTATAGGCACCACATAGAATTTGCCAGGTGCATTAGCAAACACCAGGTAGCCTTAAGTAAGTACTAGAGGCAATAGACAGGTTTTTCATTTATCAGAGAACTCTCCAATACATCTGTTTTTGACAGCACTGACTTCTTCTGCAGGTGCTTGCCTGAGGCTGACTGAACATATTTTTACTCATCTTTTGCTTTAAGAGTGCTGAAATATCTAAAGAGACCATGATAACTGCAGTAGTTTAATAGCTGCACATTGGTGGTAAATACCATTCATTATGTAGGAAGTGCAACCCACCTGGCATTACTGGAGTTAGCAATTTCAACCTAGTTAAAATATATGTAATCTTAGTGTTGACATCTGTATTTTAATACACAGACTTGCTTTATCCAACTGTTCATAGATTAAAAAATGGAAATAGCAAACATGGCCTATCCACTCTTCACCTGCCCTCTCCTTACCAAACACTGGCCAAGTAATGGGTTTCCTCCCCAGAGAAATTTGAATCTAGTCAAGTTTTCTAGAAACGTCAGATAAAAATGTGTGTTCTGTTAATCAGATATTCTCTAGAACTCCCCAAATTGGTGTGCAACTCTATTCTGCTTAGGTTAAGAAAAGAAAAACGATATTAGCTACGTAAAAATAATTTCTAATGTTTCCATCTATTTAAAAATAATAGTAAATAAAAATAAAAATCTATCCAAACAGGAAGAAGCTTTGTTTAGCACAGGCTATTGGATCTTGCCTGGTAAAGATAAAATAGCTGCGTGGTGTTGTTTTATTTTACATCACTGCTAAGGTTTTCCTTAGGCATTCCTTCGGGTAGTGAACTATAATACTCTAGGGAGTAATTCTATAGTCTAAGGTTAGAATTTAGAGGAAAAAATATGAAAGAATGTAAAGAATTAGTCGCAGCACTTGTTTATTGGCAATTAAATTAGCTGAGAATTTAATTGGTGGTATAAAACTTTTAAGTCAGAAAGTCATTTAAGTGAGTTTAGCTTCTGGAGTGTAAAAATTTGTATTTGTATTATGTATTCACAAAAATATTGTGATTTCTTCTCAAAGATTTGCAACTGGCTGCGTGGCAAATGGTGAGGAAATTCAGTGTCTCTGCAAAGAAGGCTATACTGGAGTTCGCTGTGAACGGTAAGTGACTTGATACTGAAGACCAAGGTCTTTAAGAGGCACCATAGAAGGAGGTATGTCTGCATTATATAGTAAGTCAATGTATGAATATTAATAATATGCAAACGCTTAAGGAGTATCTATTTCTATGAACAGCTGCTATAGTGTGGTGCTACGGTATAATGCCAGATATAAACCCAACACTCCCTGAAGAAACGTAAACCATTTTCCACAGCCTGTTCAGTGAATACTCAGTTTTACCAAAGGGAGAAGTGTCAGCCTCTTTGCAGAAGTGCCCTGTGTGTTGTCTTATATTTCACTTTCTGATAATAAAAGCTACTACTCACTTTGTCCCTGTTCCAATTGAAAACACTTTACCATTTCTTCCAATGTACTCGATGGTGCTTTGGTGCTCTTAATTAGTTTCTAGTAGCAACCATGTAACATTTAACACCATACCCTTCATTCCAGTTCATTCTGATGTGCTCCACAGGTGGAGTTTACAAACACAATACTGAAGCCATCTCTTTTGCTGGAACAACATTGCAACAGTTTGGCAGAATGAAAGAGTTACAGCAAAGTAATTTAAGGCAGGAAGAGGAAACAATTTCGTGGAGGTTCAAATCCAGGAGGAATTTAAGCATAATGGAGAGCAGTTGTCTGATTTGTAAACTTGAGGCAAATGAGTCACGACGTCTCTCCTGAAGACTGTACCTCCAGTAGTAGCACATTCTCTTGTACTTCACAACTGTTACCTTTGACATCTAAGCTGTAGGTTAAAGATAGATTTTTCTCTTTCAGGTCTAGCCATACCTCAGCTCCTCCTCATGGTCTCTAGATTACACATTATTACCCCGATAGATCTTACAGCAGAATGACTTTTATGATTGTTAATCAGCCAGTCCAGATAATGTATTTTACCTATAAAATAGTCAGGGAGCACTCATGCAGAACTATTTTGCTGACAGATGGCAAGAGGAAATATCACCCAGAGAAGGGTGGTAACGTTCAGTGCCACTGCTGTTTGAAAACTCAGTGTGTGCTTGCAGTATGATCCTAGTTAATATGTGAGTTCTGGTGGAATCACAGACCAAAATGATGTGGTTGTCTTGGTTAAGTCTTGTAAAATTCTCTGTTTATGCATGTATTTGTGTGCATTGTATTTTTACACATTAACTGAATAATTCTTGTATGAGCATTGTGGGAGTTCTTCTATTTTTAGAAAAATTTCTGCAGCACTGGGAAAGATATTTTTAACATAGTGCAGAGCATACTGTAAACCAAAAATACACCCATTTTGGCTAAGTCAAAACATGAAATCAAAAGTTCCTGAAGGTTTTATTCAGGAGTAGAACTGAGTGGGTTTTTTTGTTTTGTTTTGTCAAGTGAAAGTATGTTTGACAAAAGTGGGTTCAAATATTTAATGAAAAAAAATATGTGTATCTCTTTATCTAGTTGTGCTCCAGGATATTTTGGAAATCCACAAAAATACGGAGGCTACTGTCAGAAATGTAGTTGTAATAATAATGGACAGCTGGCTAGCTGTGACCGCCTGACTGGAGGTATGTAAGAGCCTACGGATGTGGAGTGTTTTCTCTCTGGGAAGAAGAGAGGGAACGTACTTATCTAAGTTGAACCAAAGAAGACATCTAGAGCAAAAGAAGGGCTTTCCTGAGTCATCGAGTTGATCCTTTTGAGACATTTTTTTGAAGTATTTCCCTTCATAAGTAGTATTTATTTTATGTTGTTTTTCAGTTTCACAGGCATGTATTTAGATGCATTATGATTCCTCTTCTGACATGTTTAAGTCGGATCTTGCAACTCTGTGTTATAGACTTACGAAACAGATCTTACAGAGCATTCATAATATGTCTTTTTTAAATGTATCTGGGACAGATTAGCGACATCTTCAGCGTCTGCATCAGGCACTGCCATCTTAGGCATCCCAGTTAACTGTCTGCAGTGGTACTGACTCAGAAGGCTGTTTTATAAATCCTGCTATACACCTATATGCAATTTGGGGCATCCTTGATTTTCCCAGTATCAATCGCATATACTCCACCATTACTAAACTCTTACAGTAATGTTATGCCATAGCTATACATTCACTTTATCAATTACCATTCTGAAGTAAAGGGTCTGATCCTACATTGCTTAAAGGGTCTGATCCTACATTGCTTAGACTGGCTTTACCTTGATTCACCTGAGTCTCTTGAGATGAAATATTCATTTCTATTCAGAAACATGTAGGCCACTGCACTTGAAAAGGACCTTGATTCTTCTATGTTTTCATTCCCCAGTAAAATTATACTTTTCTTTCCCTGTAGGCATCTTTTCCTTCTGACACGGTAGTGAAGTGTCAAACTAGTAACTTCTAATACTTCCATACTATTAATTTCTCTGCACTGCTGTTCATACTGCATTCAAATGACTGCAAGGATCACCTTCTCTTTGGTCGCAGAAATTAGAAAAACAGCAAGTGATGTGAACTGCTGTTGGCACCTGGTGCATTTTTTCAATAAGCAGTTCTCATTTTGTATTTCATCATTGAAGTAATACATCTTTATTATTTTTATACTTAACGTGGAACAGATCCAAGCAGTGTTTGATGTTTTATCACTCTTTTCTTTTTGAAGCAAGAGTTTGCTAGGACAAACTAATCCGTAGGGCAAAATTCAACAAGCCAGTTTGTTTTCAGTTTGTCTTCAGCTAGATATTCTGATCAGCCGTCTCTTTGTCCACATTAGCAATAAAACCCTCTGTGATCGTCAGCACAGCATGTTCTAGCAGGTTTCTATGTGCATGATGTTCGGCACTTGGCCAGATTTACTCATTTCATCATTTCTTGGCTGATGTTGTTTGTGCAAAAGCTGTAATAATAGTTTTATTTAATAGGTACTTCATGGCAACAGCTGAAATGTGTCTGGTGTTAGCTTGAGTTACACAACAGCAGAACTGCACGTTTATTTGCATTCAGAATAATTTCCTTCATTCTCTTACAAATATATTCTTTGTGACTTGTCTTCTTTTTGGCATCAGTGCTCACCACCAATCTTGTTTAACTTTCTGATGACTTAATGTGTAAGTGCCAAAGGAAATGGCACAGCTGGGCATTTTGTTCCAGGCTGTTTCATGCCGCTGTTAAATTTCAGGTCCAATTTTATCACTGCAGCCTCTCATAGTTGCAAGCTGTTGTTTACTCTGGGCAGCAGCAGCCTATGCTGAGTGCGTCCTTTTGATTCAGTGTAGATGATGTCCACAACCCTTCTCATTTTCAACAGGAGCTGGCAGCACTGGGAGTTTTGCAGTAGCCAATAGGACCAGATCTGTAAAAGGGATATGGACACCAAGACAGGGAGATTCCTGTCCTGTATAAAGACATTTTTAGGAGCCAGTTCCAATCCTGCCTCCTAGAAATTAGGATCTGGGGTTGAAATCCTACCTACATCTGGAAAGTGTCAAGCTTCTTGTAATGGGGTTTGTAAAACAAACAAACAAACAAATTAAACAGTGCACTGGACTGGCAGTTGCTTGTGCTAGCTTGTTGTAAAGTCTGAGGGCAATGTTTGTTGTACATCACCTGTAACTACGGCCCAGGCACCGTGCCTTGGGTGATACACAGTGCCTCCTTCCATGCATACAACCTGGGTTTCTCTAAAGCCTGATTAATCCCTTAATCAAACAAGCTGGAACAGGTGTAAAGGAAGGTCATAAATGTCTCTCAGTACCTAGTGGGTAAGACATCCTTGTGTGAATTAGAATCTGTGGTTTGAACGTGGATGCTAAAGTAGATAGGTGTTTTAAACCTATGTCCTGGGTAAAATGGTTTAACTAGAAGGCAACATAGTCTTGGCTCCAATCACAGTGTTGTTATTCGAGGCAAATTCTAGGAATACATTAATCACACTTTGAGGTATCAGAGCCTCCTGCTGCTACACAAGTAGCATATATTTGGGGTTACAGTTAATTTCTTTTGATGGATGAAAAAAGCGTTCATCTCATCAAGGTATAGGTGAGAGCTGATTTTTTTTTAGCATATTCAAGCCTCCCAGATGTTCTCATTCATTCACAGTGGACATGGATTTATGAAAGGACAGTACAATGTTTTAATGGCTGCCAGCCAAGAAAAGTGAAGGTAAAAATGCAGTAGTAGCATTTCCATGAGAAATCTTTGGTTACTGATGATTGTCTTCTGATTTCAGAATGTTTTAACAATGAACCAAAAGATGTGGATCCCCATGAAGATTGTGACTGTAAGTAACTGTGATGTTTTTACCCTGTTGGGCAGCTGAATTCCACCACGGTCGCTCTCTCACTCTCCCTCCCCAAAGGAAAAGGGGGGTGAAATACGATGGAAAGGTCTTAAGGGTTGAGATAAGAACAGGGAGATCACTCACAAATTAGCGTCATGGACAAAACAGACTCAGCACAGGGAGATTAATATAATTTATTGCTTACGACTAGCAGACTAGAACAGTGAGAAACTAAAAGCAAACTAAAAACACCTTCCCCCCCCTCCCCCTCTATCCTCTTTTACCACCTCCCTGCAAGAGGTGCAAGGGAACAGGGAAAAGGGCCTGCAGTCAGTCAGTAAAGCTTCATCTCCACCGCTCCAGTCACTCTGCTCCTGCTCCAGCATGGGGGTCCCTCCCATGGGATGCCATCCTTTCTGAACTGCTCCTGCGTGGGCTCCTCTCCACGGGCTGCAGCTCCGGCCCGGGGCCTGCTCCTGCGGGGGCTCTCCATGGGCCGCAGCCTCCTCCAGGCCACATCCACCTGCTCCACCGGGGGCTCCTCCACGGGCTGCAGCGTGGAGATCTGCTCCGTGTGGGACCCATGGGCTGCAGGGGGACAGCCTGCTCCACCAGGGGCCTCTCCACAGGCCGCAGGGGAACTGGTGCTGTGTGCCTGGAGCACCTCCTGCCCTCCTGCTGCAGTGACCTGGGGGTCTGCAGGGCTGGTTCTCACTCCTTTCTCCCAGCTGCTATTGCACAGCAGTTTTTTCCCTTTTTTAAATCCGAGAGGCCCAACCAGCATCTCTCACTGGCTTGTCTCTGGCCAGCAGCAGGTCCCTTTTGGAGCCGTCTGGAGCTGTCTCTGATCTGACACGGGGCATCTGCTGGGCTCTGCTCACAGAGGCCACCCCTGCAGCCCTACTCTGCTACCAAGCCCTTGCCACATGAATTGAATACAGTAGCAAAACAGAACTAAACTTAGATTGCTGCCTGCAGGCTTTGGCTATATACAGGTAGCTCATTTAAGAGCAATGGAGTTTAAAAGGAATAGTGGTGTCCTGTAATGAATCTCTTAAAAGCAAAGAATCAACCAAACACTTGGCAAAAATGATAGGAGGTCAACTAGCCAGATGCAGATGGAGCATTCTCCTTCTTTCTGGGTTTGATCACTTTTCTTAATACTGTGGGTTTTGTTGTTGTCTTTGTTCTTTATGGAAGCACCAGGTGACAAGCATCAAAGAGTTTCCATTGCATCTCATTTATTAACGTGCTCAGTGAAATGTTCTCTTCACTAATATCAATAATATGTATTGTTTCCCTTTGCTCATTGTCCCTTTAGCTTGCGATAGCTGTGTAATTACATTGCTGAAGGATTTGAGCACAATAGGTGATGAACTTCAGCTGATTAAGTCTCAGCTGCAGAATGTCCGTGCGGATACCAACACGCTGGAGCAAATGAGACGTTTGGAAATACGCATTAAAGACTTAAAGGTACTGTAAAGTAAACAGAAAAGTTGATCTCAGATTAAGCAGATAAGAGCTGAACCTAGGAATTTATGCAATCTTTTTATCAATTTGTGAGGAAACATGCATGAACTATTAATGTCAAATACTGAATCCTAACAGCACTGAAATACTGAATCCACAGCACCTTTTGGAAGAAAGTTATTGGTTCCATGTAGTGCTCTGAAAGAGGATCAGTATCTCTGTTGTCTTTTTTTTTTTTTTTTCCTGAGGCTTGCTCACCATGAACAGCTCATCTTTGAGGTTAAAAATTTCAAATTAACAATACCAAAATTATTCTAAAGGAGTTTTCTTCAGTTGGAATAGCAGTTGCTGTGCTCACAGAAACAAAAGCCCAGCTTTTGGGCAGCAATTGGCCAGCTTTCATATCAGTAAGGCTGCCTTTATTTACCTCCACAAAGATCTGGCACATTGAATCTTTACTCATTATCTCATGTGTCTGGGTGATTTATTGGATATATTTTTTTTGTTTGCTTTTTTTTCAGGTCTTATTGAACAATTACCGTTCTGTCGTTCGTAATCAGGGTTCAAAGGCAGATGAATTGGAGAAAGAATTCAGTAAGCTAAATCACGACATCAGTGCTCTCCAGGAAAAGGTGACTTACCAAATTAATTTAAAAGTACACATCTCTTGACCAAATATTATTTGTTTGCTGTATCTAGGTATTTTTAATCTAATTACTTTTTTCCCTCGCTAGGCTGAAGCGAACTATAAAGCAGCTGAGATGCTCTTTAATAATTTTGGCCAAACTCATCAGAAAGGAAAGGATTTGGTTTCAAGAATACAAATAGTTGTCAATAATATTCAAGGTAAAAATAGTTTCTAGCTCCATAATATGTTTTGTTTTATGAATCTGTTCAGTTTATTTGCAATATTCTTAATTAAGCATGAGGGATTTTTTTAGAAAGCAGCTTCATAAAATCATAGCTGTCTTAACTTCTGTGGAATTCATTCTTCCTATCATGAATCTAATACGTAATGCTAACTTAGGAGCGTACCTTGTCTTTAGAGTGAGTAGGTACAGAAAAGCTTTACCAGAGGGAAATTTAGAGCACTTAATTAACTATTCTGACTTCAGCCTGACTTCAAACTCAGTTGCTATCATAGGGATTTTTAAATTAGAAGCTTAAAATAATTGTTGTAAGTTTGGTCATTTGGGACAAATTTCATTCCTAATGTCATATTGCTAACTTTGGGCATGTGACGTGGGATATCTTTTAGCTTAATACAATCAGTGCTAAATGGATCTACTGCATTAAAGAATTCGGGAATAGGCATGCTTTTTCAGAAAAGAGACTAGACCTGTCATTTGAATCTTTTGCATATATTTAAGTGCATCCTCTGTTTGAATTTGACAATACTTTTTTTTTTTTTTTCAGTCCTTTTGGAACAAATAGCTGGTACAAATGCAGAAGGTAACAATTTGCCCTTGGGTGATGCTGCCAAAGAACTGGCTGAAGCTCAACAAATGATGACAGAGATGCGAAACCGCAACTTTAGCCAACTGCAAGCAGATGCAGTGAAGGAGAGAAAGGAAGCTCAGCTGCGTAAGAGCTTGTTCTCTCAGCTTCTTACTTTCTAGAAAGACTGATCTTAAATCTGTAGCATTATTGATAGTTTGGGATGAAGAGTAGGATTTTGCAGTGTATCGCTGGGATTTGTAGCAGCTGTTAGTCAAAATCAGAGTGGTAGTTCTGGAAGGGATTTAAAGGCGTTTTTACTTTGTTACAAAGAAATTCAGTTGAGCTGGGGCAAAGCCTTCTTTAATAGTCAAGTGAATCTCAGTAAAATAAAGATGTAGCCAATCATGCATACTTAGTGCTTCTATTTATTATAATACATAGGCTACAATATGTGCAGCTATTTTAGAGAAATTACACTCATAATTTAATAACAGATTTTAAGAATCTGTTGGTGTAGCACATGGGTCAGACCATATGGGAATAGTGCTAGTTTTCTGTTGTCTGTTCTTTTATGTACTAGGTGCACTCCATTTTATGTTTTCTTTGTATTTGGTTGACACGTTCATAAACCTTGTGTTAATGACTGCAAGGATAGCAAGGTCACAAGTTTATCTCCTTAACAATATAGTTGAGAATCATGAAAGACCATATGAGTGATACTAATTTCCCCTAACTCTGGACTTTGATACCTTCCTTTCAGTAACTCTTCAGTATCCTATCGTGTAGGCAGTGAAATGGACATTCATAAAAGTGTGATACATTTCACCTTTTTTATGTTACTACCTTCTGTGAAATGAAATGTGTCTGTAGCTCTCTGCTGATTATAGAGGAAGATTTGATGACTAGCTTAGGTGTAGATATCTGCATTGCAGATGAAACTGGTGATGAAATCATGTTAGCTTCATATTGAAAAATAAAACAATTCAGTCTTTGCAGAAGATCATCTTCATCCTTATTTAATTTAGAAATAGTCGAGTACATCTTTATCTGTGCTCTGTGTCTGCAGCAATAAATTTGTGAGCAGATTTGATCCAATGAGGTGCTGAATAGCATCTTTGCTATCGTAACAATGGGTCCAGTGCTGCAAAGGATGCTTAGTAATTCATACAACCACAGTTTTGTAATCCTAAATGTCAGGACATTTTGAAGGAGGTTTGTTCCTGTTGCTGCCTTCTTTGAACAACACTTTTCTTTCTGGTCTTGATAATGCAGTACTGGAGCGTGTCAAGAATGAACTACAAAAGTACCACCAAGAAAATCATGGGCTTGTTAAAATTGTGAGGGATTCACTGAATGAATTTGAATCCAAACTCACTGACCTTCGTGAAGCTCTGAATGAGGCAACAGCCCAAACCAAACAAGCTGAAAACTTGAACAGTGAAAATGGAGTTCTATTGGAAGATATTAAGGTAATATTGGGGTTCGGGAGAAGAAAGTTAAATCTCAGGAGATAAGAAGTGCTTTTGCTTGCTGCTTTTGACCTTGCAAAACCAAGTAGCACTGATAACTAAGTCTCTTAGACTTTCTTCAAGTTCTCTTTCCATCTTATGATGTATGTATGTAGGGTCTGGTATAAATGTAGTCTACTCCCACTTGTGACCTTTTCATGTGACAAGAACAGAGTGAAAAGGACATATCTCTGATGAGAAGGCAGGAAGAATCTCCACATGGCCGTTTTCTTTAGCTGCCACTAGTCTTTTTGTTACCTATTCTAGATCAAATCCCTGATTCTGATACTTCCCATAGTAAGTTCCTTAAAGTAATTTGCTCTAACAACCATGAAAGATCAGAAATAACATGTGCAATACTGTTAAATTATTTGGGATTATGTCTAAAGAACTGCTTCTGAGGTCTGATGAAAAAGGTGACAAGAAACAGCTGTTGTCCCTGAACTAGGCTGGATTTTTCAAGCCCCCTTTCTAGTGATATCTACAGAAGAAGGGATGTTGTAAAGCTTTTATTTCTGCCTTTGGGAGAACAGAAAAGATCAGAGTAGTCATATGGGAGCTGTTTTCAAAGTTTCCAAGTTTGTGAGAAGAAACCCTTAGATGGTCTGTCCCGTCAGGTCATCTAATTGACCCGTAGTACTTTCATTTTGTCTGAGCACTAAGAACTGAACTACTGTAGCCTCCTACTCAGCTGTCTTGATGAGCTGTGCTATACTAGTGCAAACTGCTGAGTTTTCTTACTGTTCTAATCAGTAGGATAGCATTTAGATCGTAAACACTACAGGCACCTAATTAACACAGCAATGGTACCTTTGGTAATTCCTACTGCACTTTAGATTAGGTAAATATGATTCTTCTTGCTTCTTATTTTTAAACCAATCACACATTACTCATCTTTTATTTTTCCTCAGAAACGGATTGAGGAGACAAATGAACAACAGAACAGTGTCTTGGATATTTTGAGCTCTGCCCGGTCTTCCCTGACTCAAGCTAACAGTATGCTGGGATTATTGCAGAAAAGCAAAGAGGTATAGTTAACCTGTTTAGGTTACGATTTAAAAAAAATGATACTTTGCTGTCATTGTTGTGGTAGCATAGCTCAGTGGCTAGGATGTGAGGCTTAGCTGAGCTTCACAAAAAAGGAAGGATCTCAGCCCATTGTGGGTCCAAGAGGAGCCTGCCTGGACAAGTTTCTGGAAAAGCACCTCGTTGAGGGTTGTTACATATCTGAGGAACTCTCAGCTGCAGGTATCTGAAGCTTGGGACAATATCTGTGAGAAATACTGTAAGTGACTGTGCTACTCTTGTATTTCTTTCTAGGCAATTGCTTTTCTCCCCTGTCAGAGAAAGAATAGTTGGCTAGAGACACTTTTGTTCGGACTTAGTATGGCAGTTTTTGTGCTTCTGTACCCGTTATGTAAAAACAGAGTGTAACGGCTAACAATTGTTTCCAACAAACTCCAAAGTTGGAAAGGGTTATTTTTCCCCTTGGTTTCCTCAGGTGTGAGGTATATGTAACACTAAATATGACAAGGACAAAATCAAACGTATGAATACAGATAAAATTTTTCTCTGTGAACCCGTAGGAGTATGAAACCCTGGCTGCTCAGCTTGATGGAGCAAGGAAGGATATGAATGAAAAGCTGACAAATCACTCCTTATCAGCAAGCAAAGAACCTTTGGTGGTGAGAGCTGAGGAACATGCCAAATCTTTGCAAGACTTGGCAAAACAACTGGAAGAGTACGTTGCTGTTTCTGTAAATGAGCACTTTTTGTACATAATGTCCATAGTTGCAAAGATCTGTCTGTCCTCTTACTTCTATGACCATTTGTAAAGTTAGGAAAAAAAAGTCACTTTGTCTTTTTCTGCTTCTTCATGATGTATAGATGTTGTCTTCTCTTTTTTTTCCCCCAAGCCAGGTCTTCCTGTATTTTTCCTGATTTTTTTTTTTCTCCAGCACTGGGATCACCCAGTATTATATTACTGTACTTGCATTTTGTTAACTTTTTATTATCAAGAAAGAGAGTCCTCATGTAGAGAGCAGGTAGATGTTTAGAATATATTTTTGTAGTGTTTTTTCCAGTATTCATACTCAGTGATACCTTTTGATGTCAAAGTTAAATTCCAAAATACTTAATGCGGCTGGAAACTTCTTGGTAAAAAACATTTTCATTAATTTTCTATTAATTTTCAGTGTATCATTTTCAGTTAAGAAGACAGTGTTGTCACAAATAGAAGGCAGCTAATATTGGGCAGTTGCATAGCTCACAGGGCATGGTTATAAGAGATTTTGTCTATTTCTGATTCCAGAGCTACTGCACCAGTTCTTGGGCAAAAGCAGAAGTGGTCCTGTATTTGCTCCATCATGTATGCCATCTACCACTTCTGCAGAACACTGGAGCAGGCAGAGGTTATCTGGAACTGCAGTTCTCTGAATTCCTCTGAACTAAACTATATTTGGGGGGCTGTGGTGGAGGTGGATTATTGGCCTTATGCCTTGGGGAATTCTTGCTATCTGAATCAGTTAACTGTGGACCTCCAAGCAGTCTTTGTATTTTTCCTGGTACCTGAACTCATCCCAACTTCTGAAGAATATTTCGTATTGATCATCCTCTATTTTGAAATCTAAGTAAAAAAAAATTCTATATAGGCATTAATTAGAAAAAAAGGAGTTCAGGTCTATTCAGAATGCTTCTAATAGTCCACGGTCTTTGCAGAATGCTGCATTTTTCACCCTGTTTCCTACAGAATAAAGAACAATGCCAGGAAGGATGAGTTGGTAGGCTGTGCTGTGGAAGCTTCTACTGCCTATGACAATATTATTAATGCCATCAAAGCAGCAGAAGAAGCAGCCAATAAAGCTGGGACTGCAGCTGACTCAGCTTTGTCAGTAAGTACCCATACGCAGCCAAATAATGGTACAGCTAGGTATATATGTTTTTACTATCAGAGAGGCACCGGAATCAAAAAGCTCTGTGTCTTGGCATGTGGTATTTGTCTGTGGCCTTTGTATGAGGAAGCTGCTATTCTTCTTGTTTGTGTGTTAGTCTTGTTTCAGCACTAAACAGGCTGGTTACTGCCTTTCTGATGAGGCTGTCCATCTGAATGCTTCTTGTTCATTTCAGTGCAAAATAAAGAGGTATGCATGAGGCAAACTCAGTAATCACCGGGGGTGATTTCAGCTATTCTCTTTTTACTTTCTACTAGTAATGCCCATGAGCTCTTCAGCAGAGCAGCATCTAACAGCTATGTGCTAGTAATTTCTGCCTAATGTCCGAAAATGTATCAAAAGTTTGCTAAAGGCCAAGACTGCATCACACTTTAATCTTAATAATTGTTGTTTAAGTGTTGCTTTTTGCATGAAATCTTGCCCTAGCTGATTTTTAAACTGGATTGGGCTATCCCTTTTACTCTTTGAATTTTAGTATTAAAACAATCTTAAAGTAATATTGAAGCAATCTTACAATACCATGCTTCTATTACCAGACTGTGAAGAGAGAAGACCTGTCAGGAAAAGCTGCAAAGTTAAAAGCTGAGAGCAGTACACTGTTGAATCAAGCACAGGAGACTGAAGGGAAATTAAAAGGTACTGAGAAAGAAAGTGATTGTAGAAGCTTTCATTGAACCACAAATCTTCACAGTTCAGCAAAGCTCTTTAGCACATATTTAGTAGGGAGAGGTTAGTTCCATTACCATGGGACATCTTGTGATGGTTATTTTCAATAGGAAAAAGGTGAGAATGGATTTTTTGCCTCTGCTGTGTAATACACCTTTGCTGTACACCTGTCCAACAAATCTTTATCCTTGCACTTGTTTTACAGTGCATTCAAACCTCATCAGTAACGTAAGCAGTGTAACAGTGCAGACTAGTGCTGCCACACCACCCATCCAACAGATCGGTGGTATTTCTGTATAAATTCATAGAGGATATTCACTGTTTTGCAGCTATTGGTCCAACCCTTGAAGACATGAAGCAAAGACTTGGTGTTGCTGACGGAAAGAAGAATACACTACAAATTGATCTCATCGCTCTTCAGAATGATCTCAATGGGATAAACAGAGGTCAGTTACTTGCTCATCACTTCTGTTTTGCTTCTTTCACCTGTTACTGTAAGAATCTGCACATGCATTTGTGTGTGTTTCAGATGACATCGGCAACATCATCACTAGTGCAAAGGACATGGTAAAAAGTGCCAAGGATGTCACAACTAATGTATTGAGTGAACTGCTCCCAATTAAAACAGATGTGGAAAAAATCAAGACTACCTATGGAAGCACACAGAGCGCTGGCTTCAATAAAGCTCTGACAGAGGCAAACAATTCAGGTAAGTGTTCTGTTTTCTATTGCAGGTGCTTGCTCTTCAGTACCTGCCAATTCACTGGTAGGTGAATATGGTCATTTTGCAGAAGGAATTTTATTCATCTAGAAGCTAGGCATCTAGCCTAAGCTAGTATTCTGAGCTCTTTTTATTGCCAGTTGAAAGGGACAGGAACTGCAGAAAGTGATTCAGGCTATCCTGTGGTATGTGCTAAAAAATACCATGACTGATGAAAGAAGACTCGAAGGACAGTAATTACCGGTGTGCCCCAGTGGTCAATACTGGTTCCGATGCTGTTTAACATCTTCATTAATGATCTAGATGATGGGATAGAATGTGCCCTCAGCAATTTTGCTGACGACACAAAACTGGGCAGAGTGGCTGTTATGCCAGAAGGATTGTCCTGCCATCTAGAGGGATGACAAGAGTCTGGAGAAATGGGCTGACAGGAACTTCATGAAGTTTGATAAGGGGAAGTGCAAAGTCCTGCACCGGGGGAGGATCAACCCCAAACACCAGGACATGCTGGGGGCCACCTAGCTGGAATGTAGCTCTGCAGAAAAGGACCTGGGGTCCTGGTGGATGCCAAGTTGAGCATGAGCCAGCAGCATGCCTGTGCAGCAAAGAAGGCTAGTGGGCTAGTGGTAACCTGGGCTGCATTAGGCAGAGCATTGCCAGCAGGAGGTAGGTGATCCTTCCCCTCTGCTCAGCCCTGGTGAGGCCACCCCTGGAGTGCTGGGTCCTGTTCTGGGCTCCTTGTTACAAGAGAGACCTGGAAATACTGGGGAGAGTCCAGTGAAGGGCCATGAAAATGATAATGGGTTTGGAGCATATCTCCTATGCGGAAGGGCTGAAAGCTGGGACTGTTCAGTCTGGAGAACAGAAAGCGGGGGGGGAGTGTCATCAATATCTATAAATACCTGTAGGGAGGGTGCCAAGAAGATGGAGCCAAGCTCTTTTCAGTGGTGCTTGGTGCCCAGTGCTAGGAGAAGAGGCAATGGGCACAAACTGAAATACAGGAGGTTCAGTCTGAACATCAGTAAACACTTCTTTACTCTGCTTTTTAACATAAGTTGGGACTCTCATAGTATCTTCTTTACTCTTGAAATAAACCTACTCAAACACTGCAAGGCTCACTATTGAATTCTGAGGACTATGAACACTGACGCAAGAAAGTAAGATACACCTCAGCAGGTCAAGCCATCAGTCTGTCTACTCCAGTATTCACTCTCTAACAGTGGCAGCAGGAGATGCTATTCAGGGAACACACATAAGCCTGACCCTTTTCTTCTGTGTGTTATTCTTTTCCTCCCCTAGCATCCACAGTCACTGGATAATAAGGCTAGAGGGCACATCCTTGTCTGTTCTATTTAGTGTTTTTTTTTTTTTTTGGTGTTGGCATTTGTTTGGTTTGGTTAGATTTTTTTATTTTTGTTTTTTGGTAGACCTGAATTTATGTAATATGTAATATTATAATTAATACAATTAATATTATAATAATATGTAATAATATATAAACTGCTGGCTTCCGTTCCCTCATATAGTGGACTAATGAAAACAGTTCTGTCATCACACTACTGCTTTTTCGATAATGGTGTAGTCATATCTCATATATCTGCATGTTTTTCTCCCCCATTCTACCTTCAATAATGTTTTTTTTTCGTTACAGTTAAAAAATTGACAAACCAGCTTCCAGATCTGTTCAGCAAGATTGAGAGCATCAACCAACAGCTAATGCCAATAAGCAACATCTCTGAGAACGTCAACCGCATAAGAGAACTGATTCAGCAGGCAAGAGATGCTGCAAATAAGGTCTGTCCTGAACAATCATACTTGACTGTAGTGATTTGGATACACAGCAGTGTTTCTGTTCCTCTCTCTTTATAAATAATCGTGTTAAAATATGAAAGACCAGATATAAATGTAATTCAAAAGCACCACCCAGCACTTAAAGTAACTGTGATTATGGGAAGCATAATTCATACATAAGAACGGGTGGATACAGTAGCATCCAGCTCCATCCTTCTCCTGTAGTGCTTTTTTTCCAGGTCACCTTTCAAATCTTATTTGTTCAATAGCCTTTACACTTCCAAGTAACATTGTGGTGACTTTGGCGGCAGAGGCAGAGTCAGTTCTGCAGCTTAGAGGCAGGGATCTCCACTCAGTGGAACACTGGCACTTCCAAAAAAAAGAAGTTGTGCAGCCCCGGGCTTTTGTGTCTCCATCAGCTGCTAACATCTTATTAGAATGCTCTTTCTCCATTTAAGCAACTGCTGTAGTTGTACTAGTAGTATCAAGGGGATAATATGGTCTCAGTTGGCAGTAGATGCATCCCTGAGGTGATCCCAACTAGCATACAGTCCTTACAATGAATAAGAAGAATTTGTGACCATGGTGTAAAAAGCAGGAATAAGATATGCCTTTATTATTAGTAGAGGTGCATTATAATTTCCAACAGTCAAGTCCAGCTAACTGAAGCATCAAGATATATATGTAGACATCTGAATAATTCATAAGCCTGCTCTTTACAGCTGCAGGGCACATCCTTCCTATTACATGTAGCGAAGGTAACAATTACTTGAAGGAGGCGAAGTAAAGTTTGATTAATTAATGTCTGGAATAAAAAAGTGCTGTGTTAAGTCATAAGCGTTGACAATACAGAATACAGTATCATGCATTCTGTTTCCTGGTTGTATTGTTTGGTAGTATCAGAGTCCACATCTGTAGTAACTGATGGCTGCAGCATGACCAGGTTGTGTGTTTGATTTCTGAGAAATCTACTACACAATGAAACAAGTAGTAGCAACAGACACTTTTTAAGTGGTGAATTTTGTTTTTCTTAATAGGTTGCTATTCCTATGAGGTTCAATGGCAGCTCCGGTGTAGAGGTTCGACCTCCAAGCAACCTTGAAGATTTGAAAGCCTATACTTCACTTTCTTTCTTCCTCCAAAGACCTCAGAAAAGATCAGACACCCCTCAGAGGGCATCAAATAAGTTTGTCCTGTACCTGGGTAATAAAGATGTAGGTATATTTTGAGATTTAATCTGATTTTTAGAACTGGTGACATGCTTTGAGAAACAGATGGGAGAGGATTTATTTTTACTGAAGTTTATAGCTACTGATAGCCCCCTTCTTTTTTTTTTTTTTTTAATTGCCATTATGTGATGGAATAAGTGTTTTGTGAAGTATAGACTGACTGCTTTGCCCTTTGATATTTTGCTGGTTTGCTCCTTTAGAATTTTTCTGAGTCATGGATATCATCATACAGTCCTGTCAGAACTGTCAGTTTCTGCAGCAGTCAGCACAAACTTGGCCATACTCCTGCTTCAGATCTTTGACTCTTATCATAATATTAGTAACTGTGAGTTTCTCTGTTAGTTTAAAAAGTGATTGATTCAGCCATTAATTTCTTTCTTTTCTGAATATGCAGAGTAATACAGAGCTGCTTCTGCGTTCATGCTTGCTCAAGCACCATCATTTAAAAATTTTCCTGCATGAGATTCCTAACTACATATTTTTGAGTCTTGTTATCTGACAGCAGCTGTATCTGTAGTGGGTCCCATGCGTACATAGAAAGCTGTTTTAAAGTAGTTATGCTAAACTGGCTTTCACCTTTTTATCCCCTGAATGCCTGGCCAGGATACCTGTTGACAGCTTCCAGTCACTTCGGTACGAACTGAGTATTGACTGAGTGTTGTTCCTAACATCTTTTCTACTTCACAAATGTTTAAATTTTAGTAAATGCATCATGTTTTCATGGCTCTAGCTGGAAGATGTTACAACACTGGAAAGTATTTTAACTATTAATGTTATAAAAAGTCATGCGTGACTCTTCAGTTAATTTATAACTATACTTACTGAATCAGTGCAACATATTCAATTAGAATAGAATAGAAGGGACCTACAGAGGTCACCAGGTCTACCTGCCTGGCTGCTTGAGGGCTAAACAAAAGGTAAAACGTATTATTAAGGGCATTATCCAAATGCCTCTTGAACACCGACAGGCACAGAGCATCAATCACCTTTCTAGGAAGCCTGTTCCAGTGTTTGAGCATCCTCACAGTAAAGAATTTTTTCCTGAAGTCTGGTGTGAACATTCTGTAGCACAGCTTTGTGGACTCCCACATGTCCTATCATGGGTTACCAGTGAGAAGAGATCAGCACGTCTTTGTCCATTTCCCCTCCTTGGGAAGTTGTAGAGGGTGATGAGGTCTAGCCTCTTTTTCTCCAAACTATTTATTATTCCCAGAAACAGAACTGATAAACTTAATAACAATTCTCATCACTAGGTAGGTGAATGGCTTGTGACTCATTCACGGTATGATGATGTCCCTGAGGAAGTGCGGCTGTATTGTACCTTCATTAACATTAATCGTTTATTTATGCTTTGCTGTTCTTAGGCTTCCAAGGACTATATTGGTATGGCTGTAAAAAATGGTCACCTTACTTGTGTCTATAACCTGGGAGACTATGAAGCAGAAATAGCTGTGCAGCCACTGGTGATTGAAAGCAACACTGAGGAAGCCATCATGGATCAAGTTAAGCTTGAAAGGTATAAGACCCACAGCACACAACAATCTTTTCCCAGATCTGCAAAGATTATCTTTTATTAGTTTGATATGATATTTTGTCTGTCTGTTATGGTTTCAGGATCTACCAGTACGTAAAGCTGAATTACATCAAAGCAGCAACATCAACTTCTCCAGAGTTTGAAAGTCCTTTGACTATGAGCAGTGAAGGCATAGACACTCTCCTAGATCTTGATCCCAGCAGTGTTGTCTTTTATGTTGGAGGATACCCACCAGATTTTAGGGTACAAAGAGTCACTCATCCTTTTAAAAAGATTTCTATATTATTAATTCTGTTGTCCTTACAAATACAAGTTGGAAATAGTAGTCTTTCAAAGGCTGTATAAAAGTTTATCCATGCCAGCAGGAATAAACTGAACGCAAGGAAATGCTTCTTCCTACAGAAGCTGCCTGGCTTGTAGTATGCTAGAACTCAAAGCAGAGAATATGATGTTTTTTTTCATCTGCTAAGGATGCCATGAAATCTTTCTAACCCTGCTAAGTACTATTCCCAATCCACCTCTATGATTCTGCTTTAAATTGTGCTGCATTACTCCTGGGTTGTTATTAGGTGGCTTAGATACTATATCCAAAGATGTAATAATTCTTTGATACTAGAATATCACATTCTGTGTTTTACTGATATTTGGAATAGATCCTAGCCGTTACAGGTCAATGTAAAATTTTGTCAGCTGGTGTTGACAGGATGTTTTTTAATGACACTATTTTGCAGCCTCCACGTAGTCTGGACTATCCTCATTATGAAGGCTGCATTGAATTAGACAACCTAAATGAAAATATTATCAGCCTTTACAACTTTAAGAGGACATTTAATCTCAATACCACTGAAGTGCAACCCTGCAGAAGGTATGATATAGACTCAGAGTGATTCATGGTTCTGTGATTTTATCATTACATTTTTTTAGCCTCTTTGCAACAAGAAGAATAAGCACTGTAGCTAAACCAGTGATTTTTTTTTTCTTCTAAATCTTGGTCACTAATACACATTCTAGAGAAAATTGTCAGTGTTGGCGTAATTGACATCTGTGGCAATCTCAGTCCACTGGCCAAAAATCTAAATGTTACAAGGTCTTACAGGGTCCTGCACCTGGGTTGGGGCAATTCCAAGCACAAATACAGGCGGGGTGGAGAATGGATTGACAGCAGCTCTAGGGAGAAGGCCTTGGGGGTATTGGTTGACAAGAAGCTCACCATGAGCCAGCAATGTGTGCTTGCAGCCCAGGAAGCCAACCGTATCCTGGGCTGCATCAAAAAAAACATTGCCAGCAGGTTGAGGAAGGCGATTCTCCTCCTCTGCTCTGCTCTTCTGAGACCCTACCTGGAGCACTGCATTCAGCTCTGGGGCCCCCAGTTCAAGAAAGACATAAACCTATTAGAACAAGTCCAGAGAAGGGCCACAAGGATGATCAAAGGGCTGGAGCACCTCTCCTATGAAGACAGACTGAGGGAGTTGGGTTGGTTCTGTCTGGAGAAGAGAGAGCTCCAGGGACACATGACAGTGGTCTTCCAGTACTCAAAGAGGGCCTACAGGAAAGCTGGGGAGGGACTCTTTGTCAGGGAGTGTAATGATAGACAAGGAGGAATGGCTTTAAATTAAAGGAGGGTAGATTTAGATTAGACATTAGGAAGTACCTTTACTCTGAGGGTCGTGAGGCACTGGAACAGGTTGCCCAGAGAAGCTGTGGATGCCCCATCCCTGGAGGTGCTCAAGGCCAGGCTGGATGGGGCTTTGGGCCACCTGGTCTGGTGGTAGGTGTCCCTGCCCATGGCAGGGGGGTTGGAATTAGATGAGCTTTAAGGTCCTTTCCTACCCAAATCATTCAATGATTAATACCCAGACACAATCATTGGGCTAACGAATACATCTCCTCTATAGGAGAAATATTAAATTAAGTGCAGAAAATCAACCACTAATTATTTAAAATCAGTCTTTTCCTCTATGGAGACCATATACAAAACCAATAGAAGCCAGTGAAAGGTTTGTTTTTCACTTGGGTTAGATCAGAATTTGACACTGTCAGTGGCCCTGTACTAAACACCTTAACTTAAGCTTTCTTAAAATGTGAATGATAGTAAGTCCATATGGTAGTAGTTTTTATTCTCATATATTCATACCTGTGACATTGAATTATTACAGATACAAAGAAGAGTCTGACCAAAACTACTTTGAAGGCACTGGTTATGCCAGTGTCACATATAAAGAAACAAATGCAAATGTGCCAATACGTTATGAGCAGACGATTCAGACTACTTCAGATGAAGGCATAATATTTTTTGCAGCAAATGAGGTAATTCTTGGAATGCTTCTGCCTGTTTAAGGGTCCCAGAAATTTTTTAAGAACTTCAGTCACTCGGAAACATATTAGATTTAGTAATAACTGCAGTGAAATTTCTTAAAACTGTTGTTTTTGTCCATATAGCAGATGAGTGGATTCATCTGTGTGTTTAATGGCTGCTGAATACTCACTCTGACTGAAAATCATTAAGCAGTTCCTCCGTTAGTCAATGCAAAGGATTTGGGGTTGCGGGGTGCAGGGAGAGTATAATTTGAATCAAACCAGTTTTGAAGTACTGAAATCCTCCAAAAGTGGAAGTGCATTTTTCTCAAATCTAGAGTAAGGCAGAATTTAGAAAGTGACGTAGGACTTACACCATGGTGACTTAAACCTGTAAAAGCTGCTCAGAACAGCAGTGATACTGCTTATCTATTAATATTATAAGAATCTTTGAGATCACTGTGACATTGTCTTGTAATTTCTCAGTGCTGTAAAGAGTCAGTAAACATCTTGAAATAAGAATAAGTCCTTCAGAGATTTGAGGAATAAATCTTGAGCTGATACTAGGTCTGTTTATAAGAGCTTTTAATTACAGTTATTCTTATAAGTTTTAGTCTGCTTTGTTTTATCTTTTTCCTTGGCATAATACTGGAACAACTAGATAGGTTCATTAAAATAATTCACGTGACGCTGAAATATATATGAAATGTTGGTCAATTTGTGTGTTTTTATTCTTACCACAGGATCAGTTCATCAGTGTGCTCATTAAAGATGGCCATCCAGTTTTTAGATACAAAATCGGCTCTGAGCCTCCAAAACAAATAGAACGCGATGCAACTTTAAACGATGGAACATATAAACAAGTAAGTAATTTTAAACAATTAAGTAATCATTATTTGTAGAAATACACATTAGCTGAAACTAAACGTCCTGCTAGCTTCTAACTAAACATCTACTTAGCAGTCATCCAGATGTCATTAAAACCTTTGATTTTGATTCATTATCCCTTTTCCCCCTCCCTGCATTACCATTTAAATAGTGTAGGTAGCAGTGACTGCTGGAAGAAGTCCTTATGCTGTATTGGGTCAAGTCACCTCCAGTCAGCTGACTGACCTAGTCTTTGTAGGAGGCAGCAGCTCCTGAATCTTCAACTGCAAATAGAAGGCAATGTTTGAATGTTAGGTGAAGTGTATTTCTAGGACAATTTTCCTAAGAAAAATAAAACCTCACCTTGTATTTGAATAGAAAAGCATTTTCCTTAGGCATTGGCTTTGGTTAAGTGCCTAAATTTTTAAAGTACCTTTGAACTACTGCTGTTGCTATGAATTTAAAGCACTAGTACACAGAAGGAGGAAAAACAATTCTTTGTCCTGCTCTCTCAGTGTAATTTGCTAAATCTTGCTCTGAGTGTAATGTGCTTAATAATTTTTGTTTCTGTTAAGCAAAGTAATTCTCACTATTCACATATTTCAGATTAGCATGTTGCTTGCCCGAAGCAAGAATATTGTTTACGTCAGCTATGATATTACAGCCAACATAAAAGTCTTCAGTTTCACTAAGTACTATCTAGGCGGAATTCCATCTTCTCTGCGGAAACAGTGAGTAGCTATAAAAAGACTAATATAATAGGCTTTGTATGGTAACTCCATCTAAATTCTTTCCTTAGGCAGTTCCTTTCACACTCTGTATTGTGTATCTTACGCAATATGCAAAGAGACAGTGTATAACATATGATTGTAATCTGTGATTTTTGGCTAATGGTGGGTTCTTCATTTGAGCGTGCCCTTAAGAACAGGTTTGATCAGCATGAAGTATGTTTGTGCAATAAAGGTTGCTTTTGTTTGTGTTTTTTTTCTATTTATTATATTGTCAACATTTACTGGCTATTATACTGGTGTGTGCTTTGAAATATCAGACTACCAAACTCTTTTTCCTCCCATTCCCTGAAACCAGATTTAATATAACCACACCTCCATTCCGGGGCTGCATGAAGAATGTGAAAAACCCTAAGACTGCATCTGTTGTTTTTGATGAGACTGTTGGTGTCAGCAAGAAGTGTTCAGATGACTGGAAGGTAACTAAGAGTGCTATTTTAAAACGTTTGCTAGAGTTCATAGATTCTGTTTTGTCTGTAAAACCTGGATGTTACATTTTTCTTAGGTCAAAAATTAGGTTTGGTTACATGTGATGATAATGAAAGAAGCTGAGTTTAGTATGAAGATGAAAGAAAGGAGACTCCATCCCTACTGCGATAATTTGCTCCAGCACATAGTCCACCCTCTTAATTAACACAGGGTACAATTAAGAATTCATATTTACCATGTAGATTTGTTGACTTCCAGTTGCTGTTGTTAATTAGGCCAGAATATTTAATACTACTCAGGATCTTTCTTCTTGTCAAGGTGCTTAAGCTTCATGATTAAATCACCTCTCAACTGTTTCTTAAAGTGAAAACTTTCAAAACCATCCTGCAAACAGTAGAGACGAACAATGCGTTATGCTCAGCAGGCCTCATCTCCCTGTAGAGCTTCTCACATCAGAGTTAATTAATGCTAATGAAACCAATTCAGTCAGTCTGTTCTGTACTGAAATTTTGTACGTGCAGTTTTCCCTATATTTGGTTTGGACTGGAGTTGGTCGCAATTACGTTGAGTAGGGCAGTTATTGGTCCATAGTGTCATTTCTTCAAATTAGAAGGAAAATCACTGAAAGTATTATTATCTCTTTCAGCTCATCAGATCTGCATCTTTCTCCAAGAAGGGCACGCTGAGCCTGAGCGCGGAGGGTTTCCCATTTCCCCAAGATTTCCAAGTTGGCTTTGGCTTTCGCACAATGGCATCGAGTGGAACACTCTTAAATTACAATCTAAGGGTATGAAACATGTTCAACTTACAATATGTAATTGTTTTTATTTCTTGATTAGAATGTTTGTCTGTGACTTTGTCAGTTTGGCATCACAAACAAGTCTCACATAGATGCCTGTATTTTAAGGCAAGAAACAGCTACTATAATCATCTTTAGAGCATGCCATCTTGCACGTCATAGGCCAGAGAAACTCATCCTGGCATTTCTTCAATCAACTAACAATTAGTTTCATGAGAAACTGATCTTTAACCTTGAGCATTCTGCAGAGTAGCTTATGCACCACACCACCACCATCCCAGTAAGATAACTGTTGCCTAATATAGTTGTCTGGGGAAAATTTCTGAGGAAAAACGGGCCCTCTAGATGACAGATAAATGCATTTTTAGTCTCAGAAAATTTCCACAAGAGACCACAGGGAACTGTATTAATGGCAATAACACAGGGAGAACTAAAGGCACCTGCATTAAGGCTCATATTGTGCAATTCTTTTTTAGCCTGATATTCTTACCATCTTTCTGAGTCCTGGCTTTGTATCTGCAAAGATGGGAGAGAAGGAGCTCTCTCTAAACAAGACATATGAAGATGGGTTAATGCATTATGTGACAGTAATAAGAAGAGCCAACAGGTGAGTTCAGTCTTTAATCTGATTCTTTTATGTTGTGCTTGGCAAAAGCTTAAAAATTTGTGTAACTTGTTCTTTGGGTACACAGATATCCTCTGTGCTAGCAGAGGATACTGAAATAATAAAGTAAAAGGAGATTTTTGGTCTATGGGAAATGTATGTCAGTACCTGTGATGTTTCAGCTGTACATCACTATGCGTATCTCACACACTGTGTGAGTTTTGTCTATTTGTCAAGCTGTAGGTATGGAGTTCTTCCCCTTCCCATGGCCTTTACGTATGCCACTGTAAGTTATAAATCTGTCTAAGATAAGTGGTTAAGGATTCAGAGAAGAAGCTAATATCGTGTCTGTTTTTTTCAATAGTGATCTGTTATGTAGATATCAGAAAGAATAGTTTACCAGAAAACTCCTAAATCCTATTGATTTCTGGGCAACACATAAAATGAAATAAATGCTAATTAAAGAGGAAAGTTTTGAATGATTGTCTATAACTTTGGGTAATTATAACTTTTAATCTTACCTGTACTAACTGTTGCTAATGTGTTAAGTGCACTATTTTGACACAACAGATGCAATCCTGTCCCATAGCTGTCAATAACATATTTTTCATGAATTTCAATTGGATCGGGATTTCACTGTAGAAATGAACAGCTAGAGGCAACACTTACTCAGTAACTACCACTGAAAAACAGAGTTAATTTCACGGAAGTGGAATTCAGTATAAGCACATACCTAAAAAATGCTAAGAGTAAGCTAACGAAGCTGTAGTGTAATTACAAGCTAATGAAAAAACACAGCTGTCAAATGTTTCTTTTTTTAATAATATATTTCATTCAAATTCATAAATGTATTTCTTTAGATTTCATGCTCATTTTTCTTCACCTTGTTTCAGAGTAAGTCTACTGGTTGATGATAAGCCTGCATCAATATTAGTTGACTCTTCAAGATCACAGATATCAATGCAGCCTATAATATTTGGTGGAGGAGATTTTGAAGGCTGCATCTCAAACATCTTTATAGAAAGGTATTTGGCCTAGAAGGATTTTAGTTTCATACATTTTAGCCTGTTATCCTTCTTTAATCACATTAAAATTGATTTTTCCTGAATTGCTTTTTTTTTCTACGTGTAAAACCTTCATGAATGCATAACTTTCCTGCTCCAAAATATTCTTTTATCCAGACGGATTACATATGGTATCAAGTTGCAATTAAATCTGTTGTTCAGATGTAATGGAATTTTAGTCTGAATCATACCCATTTAGTAGTCTTTTAATCAAAGAATAAACTCAACATAGTGAATTGGAAGTGTCCCAACAAGGCATCCAAAAAAATCTGCTAGATTGTATCATTATAGCTTAAACAGGGTGCCTGGTAGTGAAGTGAGCAAAGCTTGCTGACAGAACCAAACCAGTTACACAAACAAATGAGAGTATGTGTATAAAAATCAGATGCCTGATTTATGTTTCTCTTTTTCACTTGTGTTTTTCAGTATTAGAGATACCTTACATGCAAAATTTAGGAGAGAAATGTGATGTAAAAATGTTCTTTAAGAAAAGCATTCCTTCAGTCACAAGTGATCTACCACTGTGGCTTTGTTTTAGCTAAGTTTTGATTAATATTTATACAAGTATAGAGTTTACAGAAAAAAAAGGCATATTTTGATTATATATTCTTTTAAAATAGTGTAAGACAACGAAGTAACCTGCATATTAACCTCCCCATCAGAAGCCAAATCTGGAGAATTGCTTTTAATACAACATAGATGGAGAGTAGATATTGTAGCTAGTTAAGTGAATGGAGAACTAGACTAAAACTGAAGTTCAATTTCTGCTTCCAACCCTACCACTCTTCTCATGGAAAACCATAGGCAAGGAGCTCCATTGCTTTTTCTCAGTTGTAAAGCGTTTTGTAATTTACTCATTAAAGGTGCTCTGTAGGACCTACAGATTGATAGTATTACTTAATACTATTCTTTATACACAAAGGAAATTGGTGTTGACAGTCTTTCTGATAATTTGACTATAATCCCAGAACTGCATATTAAGTTGTGGTGAGGTTTACTGCTTGACAGATCTGATTAGAATGCCTTACTTACAGGGGAGGTGAATGATTGAGCTACCAGGACCTGATGTTTCCATTTTTTCTTGATCTGCCACTGGCTATGCATACATTAACCAGAAAAGTTTTGTAGCCTGATCCAGAAATTTTATTCAATCAAGGCTGCTGCTGCTTTTCCCCCTTTTTTCAATGGTATATTTTTTAAAGTAGAGCACAAAAGACTTTGTTTAGAAGAGATGAGAATAAAACATCAGTTTTTTGTGGTTTGTGGGTTTGTTGTTGTTGTTGTTTTTTGTTTTGTTTTGTTTTTTTCCAAAGCTAAAAGGAAAAGGCCAGAATCAGAACAAATGTGAATTTGCAGTGTTGAATGTAATACATTTTCCATCAAAAACTGAAAATTGGTACTTTAACATCAGGTCACTGGGAAATCCATTTTGTACAGAACAGTTTTACAGTGCGTTGTTGATTGTGCTAGAGAAAAGGCATGCTGTGTCACAGCACTTACTGTTTTCTTCACTCTAGGACAGATCAGCTCCCCGAGGTTCAAAATCTCATTCGTCATACTGAAAAGAGTGGTGTATCCCTTGGAGCTTGCCACCAACATGAGAACCTTGAACCAATGCTGCTGAAAGAATTCAAAAATCCACTCAGGTTTAAGATGCTCAAGGTATGCCTATTTTTACTGTCATCTTCACTCCATATTGATGCATATTTGACTGCATGGCCATGGTTTATAGAACGAGGTGTAACTGTTTTACTGTCATCTCACACCGGAAGCATGTTCTTTCTGTGTTGAAGTTCCATGCTAAGTGCATACCTGCTCCAGAATGACAACAACTTCTGTCATTTAGAGAAGGGTGTTGACTGCCTCAGGTGGGAATTTTTAAACATGTAGATTGAATTATTCTTTTACCTTCTGTAAAAGTTTCAATTCTATCTTACAGAATGAAAAATACGTTGATCATTTGACAGATTATAACATGCAGCATGACCAGCAAAACCACGCTTTATCAACTTGGTTAAATGCCAACAATGAAGCCTATCTCCTTGGAAACACCCCCAACAGTTTTATATCCTACACGTTTTCTCCACCTTTGCCCACAGACAGGTAATACAAATGTAATCCTAATATTCGAATCTTCAAAGCTGATTGAATCTGTGGGTGCTAAAAGCTAGGATTTTTTTTCCTGCTTATGCTTTTGGATACAACAGAAGAATGGTTCTAAAGGTTCAGGAGTTTTTTTCACTTTGTTAATATCTTCCCAAACTGCGTAGATTGACAGATGTGGTAGACAGCTACAGAGTATATTGATGACAACTGCTAAGCCTGAATATGTAAACCTTCATTCATGTTCAGAAATGCAGAACACTGGGGTTCCACCCAAACCCTATTCTGCATTTCACGAATTTGAGTTTCACTGCCATTTTTCTGGAGAACAGAAAGAATACAACATCTAACAAAAGAGACCTATGCATGAATATGCTTACTTTCCCCTACAGGTTACATTTTTCCGTAGATATACGGACTCGATCATCAAGAGGATTAATAATTTTCATGGAGGAAACGTCTGAGAATTCTTATATCTCTCTCCACATTTCAAAAGGACATTTTGTCTTTACACTTAGTTCTGGAGGAAAACGATTCAAAATCAAAACCAGTACTAAATACAATGATGGGCAATGGCACACTGTAAGTATTATGGCACAGGAACCATGGTGAAACCATGGCAAGCATTCAGCACGCACGGCCTATTGAAATTTTAAGTTATTAGGCAGAGACAGGGAAGGAAAAAAATGAAATTGTTCCTTTTGGCCATCTGAAGTTAATTCATATGCTTGAAAGCTCATGTGGTTGACAGGTGTCTGTTATGAGAGAGCTTACAGAGACCGATAGTCCCAGCACGTTATTTTCAGTTTAAATATTTCAACAACGCGGTGCTTAAGTTAAAGAAAAAAATACCACTAAGGGATCATTAAGATACAGAATAAAGGCAGTATTCTGATTTCTGTCACACGCACACAGAAAGCATGGAATTACTCCATTCACAGGCTGTAGCAAAGGTGGCCAGAATTTGGGTCCCTGACAGTCAGAATGGTCAGTGTGCGAGATGCTACTCGTTTTCAAACCATCTTGATATTTGATGCAAGTATTTTATTTATCCACTTCCCTTGCTACTTTGGCTAGTTTCAGACCAGCCTGAAAAATACACTCTCACTTTAAGACTATACTGTATATGATTAATTTTTTTAAACACCTGTTTTTTTGCTGTTTGGTGCTCTAGCTGCAGTGGCTTTCGTTGGCCTTGGGTTTTCACATTCTGTTATGTTTGCACCCTGCAAAGGTGGTCTTCAGCAGAGATGGGAAGAATGTACTCCTTGTTGTTGATGGTCTAGCGGCCCAGCATGGAAGATTAGCAAGAAATTCCCCTGTCAGCATTAAGCCACCAATCTATCTGGGAGGCCTGCCATCACTGAAAAGACAGGTAAATAACTATGGTGCATCCACTTCCACATACTCCCCAGGCTGCACTAATTACATGTGGAAGTGTTAATATGAAGGGTTTCCATGTTGAAAAGGTCTGGTGGATATTTCCAAGCACTGACTGTGAGCACTGTCTGTAATCGATGTTTGCAGTTGATCATTACAGATCGTTTTCCTCAGCTGTTCACACAGCTCTCAACTGGACCCATATTTCCAACATGTGCTGCTGAGGCACGGCTGACAGCCGTGTGCCATTTTCATTTCTGTTCTTTAAGAAATAGAAAATACTGAAGTCACATTTGTAATTCCAGGGATAGCGTTTTCCCACAGACTGCTTATCTCAGTGGGCTAAGTGATAATCCATACAGAGCAAAGGCTCCTCTTAATTAAGAAATTATGGATGTAGAACCTGATTTTAATCTGAAATAGAAGTTGTTCCTATTACTTCAAGAATGAGAAAATTATCAATGCAGGGCATTTTGTAAAGGCAAGTTAAAATAAACAGCCTCTTAGGAAAGAAAGGGTGTATTTGAGATCTTACAGCTCCCATTGTGTTGTCCTTCTGACACATTGGGAGCATCTGTTTTGCAAGCAGGAGTTCTGTTAACTCGAAATCAGCTATTTCATGTTTTCAGCTCTTTTAATTTCAGAATATCTCATCACTGCATACGAGATGGAGTTTAGGTGCCCTTAAATAACCGTTGTCTGTCTACAGTCCAACAATACAAAAAACTAGCAGGTAGTCTTACTAAAAGGATGGTCATCATGCTTTGGTATTCATGTTTTGAAATATGCTTTCAGAGTATACCAGTGAAGAGTTTCAAGGGTTGCCTGAGGAATTTTAAGATGAATGGAAAAATCATGAATGCACCTCAGCAAAAAAATGGTGTGCTTCCATGTCTGGATATTCCCATGGAGATGGGGATTTATTTCTTTAAGGAAGGAGGATATATTGCCATTGGTAAGCTGTGTAGAAATTATGGTTTAAATGTATATGCATGTACACAGAAGGATTTCTTGTACTTATTTTTGTGAAGTTTTCCAACTGTCTCTTTCAACGGTCGTTCATCTACACACTCTTTAATTCTCCACAGACAATTTACGAATGGGCTTGGATTTTAGGATAGTATTTACCATTCGGCCAAGGAGTTCAACAGGTGTATTACTCCATTCTGGAAGCAAGCCAGACAACTACTTGACTGTTTACATGGAAGAGGGAAAAGTAAGTACCTGAAATGGAATCACAGCCTATATGTTACCATTATTCAGCAGGGAGGAGTTCTGAGCTTGAGCCCTGCACTTAGGTGTTACTACATTTGTTTAGAGGTTTAACACTGAACAACTTCTTCAGAATGGTTTAATGCCATTGCATGGAAACTGGAGCATTTAATGTGTCTCTGTGCCTACATTAGGAGCTTCCCTTGTGTGAACACTAGCATGCACGTGTTCTTTGCACAGCAGTCAGCAGAAGGGCACAGTCTCCATTTTCTCAGGCTTCAAAAAGCCTGAGAAACCTTACAACCCTAAGCCTAAAAACCCTAAAGCCCTAACCCTAAAAACCCTTCCAACCCTTACAAAAACTGGCTGGGCTTTTGGCCAGAGGCATAGGACTCCATGGCTTATTTCCACTTCTATTTTAGTCATCGTTTGGCTGTACTGATGCAGCTCTGTAACAACATTCATTAGGGAACTTGTGCAGTTTTTTTGTGTCAGCATCTGCTCTAGTTGAGAGGTGTGTCATGGTGGTGATTTTTATCACTTGTTTTTTCATAATGTAACAGCTTCAGAATGTATGTTGGACCCCAAAACCATTGTGCTTGCTTCCGTATAGACAACAAATAAAAATACGTCTCAGCTCAACAGAACCTGTTGTCTGGCATGGTTTAAACGGGCATAATTCTACCTACCTTCAGAAAGGCTCAGCTTTGCTCTTTTCTCCCTAGTCATAGCTATCCATTCGCAGCCATCCCTAGTGCAGGTCAACAGCTAACCAGATTAGGGAACTTGTTTTTATTATTTGTCTTCTTGTCATTGGTTAGCTTCACCGAGCTTGCTGATCTGGTTCAAGACACAGCTAGCACGTGGAAGCAGGGCCATCAATAGCTGGGGAGTCCTTAGGGACAAGATCGACCACTTTTTTCAGCAGTAACTTCGATTCATGCTGGCTCTCAGTGTGGGCAGGATGGTAAAAGGTCAAAGGGACACCATCAGTCCTGACACTATCAAACGGAACTCACTACATCAGTTACCAGACCATTACCAAGTTTCTTGTAACCATCACAGAAAAAGTCTGTTTACAAGGAATGAGGAGCAAGACATAAGAAAACACAAGCAGATTCTTGTTTGAAATATCACGGTAAATAGTCAAGCTACAAGCTTCTCAAGTGAAATACAAGGAGACCAAAGCTATGTGAAAGGCTGGAGAAATATATTGCAGTGATTCTGTCTGGAGATGCCTAGCATGTAGGTGACTGCTTTCCAAAAAGGAAAGGGAGGCCTGGTAGGAAAGACTTTGTCTCAGAGAGATTATGTCAAAAGAATTAACATAATTTTGTAAGATTGAGGGGAAAGAAAAGACAAAGGTCTTGCTTGTACGCTTGTAAGTTCTGTAATACATCTCCTGGGATTTGATTAGGGAAATTTACTTTCTTTCCGGAGATGATAATTTCTGGAATAGGTATACAATGACTGTGACCCTTAAAACTAGGTGAAACCCAGCCCTCCACAAGTTCAGTAAATTACTAAAAGTACTGTATTTTTCTGTTCCTCATTTCTTTGCCATGGTAACTTAACAGATAACTGTTTTACAGCTCATTGCTGCTGGAAATAGTGGTGCTGGAGAATTCCAGACAACAGTCACACCTCGGCAATCTCTGTATAATGGACAGTGGCATACAATTGCAGGTATGTTGCATCACACTAATTCTTCAGAAATTTGGAAAGAAGGGCGAGCACAAAGCATTGCAGACCCAGATTTTTATTAGTCATTTCACTTCTTTTTATTCTGAGAATACTCTTAAGAACAATGTGTTTTGTGTTAATTCAAGGCATTACATGAGAGGGCTTTTTTTTGGCTGTATTTAGCCCCAGAGTACCTAGATATGTCAACTTGACTTTGAATTGAGATAAAATCAATATAAAAAAGATTAAAAAAAAAAAAATAAAGTTAAACTTCAAAACAGATGTTGTTTAAAAAATAGTGTCATATCTAGCTGGTTCTTCAATAGTGTTGAGAAAGAGTGCTCATATACCTGCTTCTTTGCAGTCTCTCAGAAGGGGAACGCTGTGCAGCTTGATGTAGGCACACAGAGTAACTATACCACTGGACACCCACCCTTTTCTCCTAGACGTCTGCATCAGCCACTCTACTTTGGCAAAATTCCAGGTAACATTATTGCTGCTTTATTTCTTTATGTAGCTACTGTTTTTTTTTCCTTTCTAAAACAAATGTTCTGTTCATGCATGTAGTCCTATATCATTCTTCCCTCTTCTGAAAGCCTTGAAGTAGTTCATCTTTCAAATCATTTTCATTTTATTAAATTTGATATTTCTACCTTGTTATAGCAATTTTGGACACACCGTGGCTTCCAGTTAAAGACTCATTTTTTGGCTGTCTTCGAAATATTAACATCAACGGCAAACCTGTCTCCACCAAGAGAATTTCAGAAGTTCATGGTGTAGTGAGTTTGCATGGGTGCCCGGCCACGTAACTTTGCTGCTGCAGTATTTGTACACTCATCAGGTTGGGCCTGCTGAAGAACTACGTGAATTCATGCAGCATGGGTTCCACTTCTGCTGATCACTGGGTCACTGTCATCAGGCTGGATATTCACAAGAGCTGGTGAGCAAATGCATCCTCTGGATGTGGACTGCGCCAAAGCAAATTTACAGTGTGGACTTCGATAAACTCCCTATTAAATGTTATTGATTTCCAAGGTAATCCATTGTGTCTTTTGAAATATATGCAGAAAATATAATTGTATATACCCTACTGGGCCAAATTCTGCTCTCACCCACAACAGCATGGAACTAAGTAACTCTGGTGACTTAAGTTCAGAAATTTGCCTTAATGCTGGTCATCTTGAGAGCAAATTTGATCCACTAATATAAAGAATTCTATAAAAAATATAAATCTCTTCGGATTGATGAACAGAATGTTTATACAGAAATGTACATTAATGTTAAAAATAATAATATAAATGGAGTTTGAAGCACTTTAAGGAGTGAAACTGGGAGTTTGTTACAATGCGAGGAATTCTGGGGCCAAATAAATACAGTATGTTTTTAAAACATTCCATTTTCCTGTTTGGTTATTTCAATCTGGTATTTCTTTGGTGTCCGTTTTAGAGACACCTAAATTCTGCTTGCTTTATACATACATTTCTGTAGCTTTAAGGAGCTGGTTTGCCTGAATAAGCAGGAGTCCATCATCTCTGCTTATTCGAATTTGGTTATGTAAAAACCTCAGAGTAATTTTTCTTGTAAGCTTCAGAGCCAGAAAGTTTCCTCCATAGACATCTTTTTTTTTCTAATTAAATGAAGACAAGTTAGTTTAGGAACAGCACTACACATGGTACGGTTGCATAGTGTGAACTGCAGGACTAAACCAGCGAAACTGTTTTCTTTGGCATTCAAATCTTTATACCTGATCATGACCCATGGTGGAGTGAGGGGACCAACTTTGCTTTAGTTTTCTAAATACAGGGCTGACCTGAATAGAATTGGCTTCACCTTCTACTGTCCTTCAAAAGCAGCATTTTGATGCTGTTTTTCGTTTTGTTTATTTTTTTTCCCAGTTCGCTGATGACATCCCTTTTTTTTGCAAAATAATAAGTTTTTCTAAGGCTGGCCACTAGGCGGGAGAAGACAGCGATCCAAACAAACCTTCCTTCCCACCTCCTGCTATGTTTGCTCCCACCTTCCATTGTCTTCTTGCCCAGGTGCAGCAGAATGTCCTCACGGTGCGTGGAACGAGTGCTGCCCAGATTAACAGAAGATCCCAGATCAATAGCCCTTACAGCCGTGGTTGTTAATCCCTTATTAAATTCTTGCAGCTTCAGGTCTTTGGGGTGACAAAAGTGTCAAAAAGCTGTTCATGCACAATGTTGCATTGCTTTTTTTTTTTTTTTTTAGCACAACTTTGTATCTTTGCCCACACAGGGGCTCTCAGTGATTGAGTTACTTTTGGGGAATGGGATGGGGTGAAAGCATGCCAGGGTTGATGTCTCTGAGGGAGCAGAGGGTTGGCTCCCAAGGGTAAATGCCCTTTCTCTAGAGGTGCTCTGCAAAAACTGCTTCTCCTGTGTGGCTGCCTGCAGTCGGAAAGGAAATACCCACATGCCTAGAGGTGGTAGGATTTAGAAATAATCTTTTCAGATAGCAATACTTGAATCCTTTCTACACGTAATGCCTTTGAAGTAACCCCCTGCCTTTGAAGTAGACTGTCAGGTGTACAGGTGACCAAAACTGTGGAAACGCACAATTGGTTTACTGGCCTGAGCTGGCACTGATAATTTCTATGTGGAGAAAGGAAGGACTGTTAAACTTTATCAAGATATTCTCTCGTAACATTTCAATATCTCATGCCCACCAGACTGCTCACTGAAGCAGGTTTTCCCTAGCCCCAAGATAGCCTTTTCCTTCTCCCCTTCCCCCATCAAATAAGCAAATATGGCAAAGATCTTTGCATCACAGTCTGGAGCCAGTCCTGGATTTCAATTCCCTTCCACTTCATTTTATTTTGTCAGAAATATTTTTTAATGCTGACAGGAAAGAAATGAAAAATGTATAAAGACTTCTGTAAATGTATGTTGTAATATCTGATAAGTATTAATTCCAGTACAATCCTAATACATTAAAAATAAAAAAGTTGAAAAGTGCCTCTGATTTTAAGGGTGGCTTGTTTTATTTTTTTTGTCATTTTTTTAATTGTTATAAGTAATATTTGCAAGGCTCTCATCATTCAAGTGTTGGCATTTGATAGTTGAAAGAGTATCAAATACACTCAGTATGCTGCAAGTGCGTAGCTAAATAGGCACTTTAACAGGCTGATGTTATAGGCTCGTCTGAATCCCAGATCAATTACATAAGGAGAGCAGATTTCCTCTCTAGATTAAACCACATTGATTTTGCTAGTGCCAAGCCCCTCCCTCAGCCACGTCAAGGGCAAGGGGTTCTTTTCCAGTTAATTTGGATTGGATTTAATAGAAGCATGTTACCTGGGGCGGATGACACTAAGTCCAACGAGCTCCCGTTTATTATAACTACAAAACACAGCCAGATTATAATGAGAGCTGAAAGCCAGTTAACAGACCTGACGCTGAGATGTGCAGTCAAATAAAATGAAATGGATCACAGGGCAGTCAGGAAAAAAAGTACAGTTACCGTAGAAAAAGGTGTGTATATACAAGGAAAACATTTTTCACTTCATTGCTTATAAATGACACTGTTATTTAAGTCTCTAATTAACAAAAGCTTCCAATTAAGACGTCTTAACAGACTGCCTCTGTCTCTCCTTGAAGGCCTGTGCTTTTGCTACTGCAGAGCTCTCTTGTAAATACAGAGCCCTAAGCCCTTGCAGTCAGCAGCAATATGATTTGGGTGAATTAATTCTCTTTGGTTTTGCAACCGCTTATTTGGATTCACCTGTGAGCCATTTCATTTTAGCCTATCCTCCTGCTAGTAGCTTTGCCTCTTCTAGAGTCCTTGGTGAATTATTTATTGTGTGTTTTTTTGTTTGGTTTTGCTTTGTTTTTTCCTTGTTATTTTTGCCCCCTCCCCTCTTCTTCCTTTTTGTCCCTCATAAAATTAGTGGAGTAGCCTGGAAAACGTGGTCTCACTGAAATCTCTATAAATGCATTATGGCTTTGTAATGAACTCTTACCGTGCTTTTTGCCTCCTACCATTTTCTTTGTGGTTTCTTCATTTAAAAAGTTCAGCATCTTTCTCCAATGATGTAAGGAAATTTAGGGCACAGTGGCCCTGTCTTCTGTAAATGTGTCTGCACTTTCTAAAAATACAGTAAATGGATGTCCCTGGCAAAAGGAATTGCTTTATGTTAAAAAGGGATATGCCCATGATGCAATGTTACGGCTTCACTCAAGGCATTGAGACTGCAAGGCATAAGCATAAACCTCCTTTGTGTAGCTGGCCCAGACATCCCAAAATTGCAAGAGGCTGGTCACTGCCAGAGCTGCAGTGAAGCGTCCTCCGAGTATAAAGAACTGCAAGCGAATATAACTAATCAGTCTTTATTTCTCTCTCAATTTGGGGGATCCTTTGTAGCAATGAAACCAAGCTCCGACCTGTTGTTGGTATCATAACCTCTCTCCTGGTTTGCAGCTGATAGCATTCAATTATTTTTTTCATTTTTCCAACACAGTTCTGTCATAACTTGGCCCCTCAACCAATTGCTGTGGTTCCTACAGGTGGTTCTGAACGTGAAGCATACGTGAGATGCTCTATGAGATGCAGTTTCTTTGCGAAGATGTCACTTGCTCATTGATAAAGATTGAGCATTATTACACGGGATAAAAAGTCAGTTGGTTGGCATCATGATCTTTTTGTCTCTGTTCAGTTACATTTAGACTTGGAACAGCAACAGATTTCTGTATTGTGCATGAGCCTATGTCTAAGATCCCTGTCACAGAAGGACTGTGTGCTGGTAAGAATGAATAATTACATGCACAGGAAGCTCAGTGCTTCATAAATTCGTATGAAAGACAGCTGTCACTATCAGAGTTTCAGTCCTGAAAGAACTTTTCAGATCTGGTTTTTGAGGCTTGAAGCGATAACAAAGAAAATACTTTCCAAGTATACTGAAATAAATGGCTCTGTGTCCAGCTCCTGCAGACAGTTTCAATTAACAGTGTGTTCATAAGGGAATGAGCTGTCTGGATGTCATCCTGGGCAAGAGGCTCTAGGTCCTCCTGCCTGAGCAGGGGGTTGGACCAGGTGGCCTCCAGAGGTCCCTTCCAACCCCAACCACCCTGTGGTTCTGAGCCAAGATCCATCACTCTGAGATACTACTTTGGACAGAAGATTTACGCTGTTAGGTGTAAATGGCACCTGCCATAAATCTTAATTCTAGATCCTTCTGATTATTTTCTGATGAGAAAATCTGTCTGGATCCTGCACACCTCGAGGGTTGGTAATATACAGTCACCAATTCCTCCAGCTAAGGCAAAGGTATCAACCGATAAAATTTACCTCAGAGCAAAGGTGTCAAGTGAGTAATAAAGTTCTAACTGCTCACTTAAATCAAAGGTAATGACGTACCCCTGGGGACAGAGTAACCTAGTACAAAGGAAGCTAAAGGCACTCTGGGCAGTTCTCCAGGAAAATACATAGGCATGATCCAAAGTTCAGTGGCTTAATGGAAGGATCTAACCACTTCACAGGACTTTGGCTCATACACTTTATTAAAACACGCCGAAAACCCTAAATACAGTTTATAAAATTGTGCTCTTAAGTTATTGCCAAGTTTTACAGAGAATTTTTATTGCAGATTAAAAGTTATGTAATAAAGGGCAGGACACGTTCTCCAGAAAACCTGAGATAACCCTTTTTACATAAATATACGTAAATGTAAACTTTGGACAAATACAAGTAGTATTTGCAGCAGCAGGGATGGAAAGAAGGAGGCCAAGGAAAGAGTCTGTTGTGACTGACAAATACTAGGGGTGAGGGTGGCACTGATGGGTGGTCTGAGAACATCAGCAGTGAGCCAAATCCTCTGAACGCCCACAGAGCCCACCTGGCCTCCGTCCTCTCCTGCGCTCTTCTACATCAGAAGCAACCGCGTGGGTCCCACTATGCCTTTACCAGACTCAAAGAAAACGAAAAAACCTTCTGGGAATTTCCTTACCCCTGCATGCAAAAGAGTTGGTCCACGTTTTGAACATAGGCGCGGTAAGCGGTGAGGTTGCTGTAACTTTATATTGCCACGTTAAAGGAAGGAAATGTGCCTGCTGCTGAGCCGCTTGAGAAGACGTGATCACTGAATCCACGTATGTTGCATTTATCATGAAAGATAAAATGAGTCAACATGACGTATACACTCAGAGCAAATCTAATTCAAAACAGACAGTGCAGAAACACTGATGATCATCATCGTTATTTCATTAAACGGGAGTGAATAAGTTAAATCTTCCAAAGACTGAATGCCATTGAACAGAACAAAGGCCAGGTGCGTGATTGGTATAAATCAACATTGCTTTATTGTTCCCTGATTACAGCTGATAGGAGAAAAGCCGTAGTCTTGTTTGTCTAACCTATTGTTTTCAGATGTTGGGAACACCATGTGTAGATCCTATGGAAAGCAGTTTGCTACAAAGAGTCCCATGAAGAATGCTTCAATTCACTTTCTATGAGAAAGAAAAAAATATATTTTCTATCAGTAGGAAAAAGAACTCGTTAAGAACTCATGCCATCCTAGAGGGCGGGTGCAAAGAAGACGACTTCACAGCTAAAGGAGGAAAGGTAAGTGAGGAAAATTAAGCCTTAAGTCTGCTAGGAGAGGACTTACCCCTGCCCAGGGGAATGTCTGCAGGAGAGAAGCTACCTACGAACTGCAATACTTATTAGCTTCACTGGACAATTTCGGGCTGTGTGGTGGCAGCAAGGAGTCCAGCTGCTGCTCCCTTCCAACCCGAGGCTCAGTGCTGCCCTGCCAGGCAGCAGACGTCCTCCCTGTGAACCTACAAATCTCTGCACGGGGAACTCAGAAAAACGGTAGGACAGGCCTAGCCTATGGCAGGAAGGAAAACAGCACGAAGCTGCCACTCCTAGCCCCTTTTATTTCGCTCTCTGGCCCTTTTCCTTTTGTTTGTTGTACGTTGTATTATGGAAGGGAACATCTGGACTCTCGCAACAGCAGCTGAAATTTGCATGCATATAGCAGATAATTAAACACGTGTCTATCTGCAGCTGCAAACAGCAATTAGTCATAAGAGAGCTTTTCACACCCCTTCGTGCCTTTTCTTCTGTTTCCCCCCGAGTGCCCTCTCGAGCACACATCTCTGAGAGGCACTGAGAGCTTTACGCTTGTGAAGGCAGTTGTATGGCTGAGCTAAAACCCCGTAGCACAACGTTGACCAGGATGAACCTCCTCTGAGACACCACCTTCTAGTAGGAACTACTTTCTGTGTAAGATGCGGTACAAGCAACCGGACACCCGGGTCTGCCTCCCAACTTAGCTGGGGCTAAGCTGGTTTTGTTCCTAGTTGCCCCTTTCAGCTCTGAGGAAGCCCAAAGCCATTTCTGACTCCTGACAGCTTCTCTGTCTGACCTTTGCCTCTCTGCAGATGGCCAAGGCAAAAACTGAGATCTCTACTCCCTTCAGCTGTGGAGAAGCTTATGCTAGCCCTAGAGCTTCCACTCCAGACCTATGAAAGGCATATTTTAAAACTATCACATCGAGTAAATACATATATCCTGTGTCTGTTTGATCAATCATGAAAGTCCCCTAGCAACAGAGCCGTGGGCAGCATATTGTCACCTAGCGGAGGTGTCCTCGTTTCTCTTGTAACAGAGTCAAGTTCTCTAGACAGGTAAAACAGATGCTGCTCAGGGGATACCAAGAGATACAGCTTAGAGTCAAACTTCTAGTTCAAGGAAAAACCAAAGACTGCATTGCATGTTCCTGGATTTTACCCTCTGGCATCATATCTTTGAATTTATCTGTATGCTAAAACAGAATACAGTAAGAGGGCACGCACAAGTAGGAGAAGAAAGGGCTGGAGCGTGATCAAAGGGATGGACCACTGTGCCTTGAGCAATGATTAGATGTGGAATGGCTTCGTAACCTGGACAACAGTGATTATTCCATGTGGCCCTTTGCATTTGCTACCTGATCAAGGCTTTTGTTGAAGTGGGCGTCTCACACCTACATGATGATCCTGCTGGAGGATTCCTGTACGTGTTTGAAGTGATATTCTTGGGTAACATTTCCATGGATTTACTTGTGTGTGTTAATAGTAAGAAGGCATTCCCAGCTTTGATAAATTCACGCTACATAAAGTATAAATTCATACTATAAAAAAAAAAAAAAACCAACCTGCAGCTTCAGGAACTTATTAAGGCCCAAGACACCTGGCTGAAAACAAGTTTGATTTTCATATAGATTAAATGAAGTCTCCCATGTTTCAGTGGGGAATGCTAATATAGTTTTTTTTGTGAATGGCCTATAACAGCAACACACAGAACAAGCCTGGCTGGCACCACCAAGGACTGTCACATGCACCTGCAATTCAGGCACAGCTATGCTTATGGGAGCACATTCCACCACCAAATCCAGAGAAAAATGTTAAGGCTTTTACTGTTAGCATAGGTGAACTCATTATTTTTGATTTGGGGTCCACAGAAAGTTCAACGATACTTGATTTTAAGCAAATGGAATGGCCAGACATGGACTTGTGGGTATGTGAGACTGTCCAGTAGCATTGGGACTTGCTATGTAACATCTGCCTAAATTATTAAGACCCATAACATTTGTTACCATAACAGTAACATTTATGGTTACTCATCTCACAACTCCAGCTACGTAAAAGTTGGATATCTACTCTAAACTCTATAATCAGCCTACTCTACGCTTTCTATAACCAGTGAAGGGGGGTTAGTTATTCCCTAACAGAAGCACACCCATACACCATCCTGACCATAAGATGTAAGAGGACATAGCAGCAGCCAACTCAGCTCCGAGTTCCCAAGGCGCCATCTGGAATAGCAGCAAGAAACCCACTGAACAAATTCCCTGAAGATGGATGCAGCACTTGATTACAGTCCTAAGGAATAATTATACTGCCTTACGACCTAGCTATACAAAAAAGCCATCATATAGAGTTGTCAACAGGCCTCATTAAAAAAGAGGAACAAGCCAGAGGGAATTACCTCCTGCTTCCAACTATAGGGAAGAAGTGTCGTGATAACTGCTTTTGTCACTCATCCTTTTCAGAACTGAGTTACCCAGATATAGTGTGGTTAGCTCCTGGCATCTCCGCATTACGATACTGTGACTTATCGTGATGATAGTACGGCGCTTGGATCCATGACAGTAGATCTGCCAGCATCTCTCCACCTTCTTAGTTTTCAGTGTCTTGGTGGTAACTAGAAGAAATCTCTGTTGAACTCGCTGTTTTTGTGATGAGCCAGGCACACTGGTGGGTTCATATGCATCTTATCACTTTCTACCTTACACCAAAGAAATTAACATATATGAACTGTTTTGTTTTTTTTTTTGTTTGTTTGTTTTTCTCTGCTCTTTATATGATTTGAAGCTTGGGAACATAAGGAGAAGATGTAGGTTGAACCTCAAGTGAAAGGCATATAAAATAAGGAGATGCAAGACAGAACGCATATTTATGTATATTTACAATCCTCAAAAAATAGGTAAGTGAAACAGTTAATAAAATAAAAGGAATGGAAGGAAAAAGAGAGAAGCTCTTGGTAGATGAACTGCAGCAGGAAAAAAAAAGCGTTAGAGAAAAATGCTAATGGAATGAAAAATGGGAGAGTGCACTGAGAAAATAAAAGATGATTTCTCCTTGTGCTATGTCTGGAAGAGGAACTCCAAAAAAATGGCCTGCAGTAAAAGCACAGCTTTTCTCACTGTATTATCCTGTTATTGCTGTGCATAACTCATAATGGCTGAAATTATGCAACTCAATTGAAGATGCTTACGTGATACGTAGCTCTCAGCTTCACAAAACACTGTTGGAAGAACAATAAATATTGAGTCAATACAGAAAAATTCACCTGATGTGTGGTTTTAAAAGGCACGGTGCTGTTTAAGGGCAGAAATCCTTTCAGAATCCAAACACACTTAAAAAAAAAAGGAGAGGAGGTCTATTAGATTTGTCATCCTGCAGTTATTGCCATAAGAACTTTGATGCATGGTACGATTTGTAAGTCACTCCTGCGATTATCATTAGATGCACATAGAATCTTGGTTTGCCATTTCCCTTTATCTGCAATGCAGCGTTTCACTCGTTGGGAAAATGCTGTCTGCCACGTCTGATAGCGGGAACAAGTTCTGAGAGGCACTGTTCAGGAGAACGTTTAATCCTCAAGAGCATTTCTTAATTCACATACCTTGACTGCCAAGTGCCCAAATAGAAACATGCTACAAAACAGCTGGACAGTTTGCATTCCAAAAAAATGGCATAGGTTTTCAGAAGTGGAAGAGTGGGAAAACCTAATGCTGTGCATTATTATTATTATTTTAGAGAACACAACCTTAGTCAACTGTATGCTGCTGCTTATTTCATGAAGTACTAGGAGGTAACACATACATTCTTGGTTCTGCTTAATTTCATTTTGGAGCTGTTAATTCACATTCTAGCCAGTCTAAAACATCAGCTTCCAGTTTCTTAAATTGGATTTTAAATTGAAGTCATCAAATTACAAATACATATTTTTAACGCCTGCTTTATGTAGTTTTACACATCAAAACGTGAAGAATGTTGTATGGATTTCACCAGACACTTCTGACTATAGAACAACTACTAGAATAAAGATGATATGAGCATGTGGATCTGTCTAGCTGTTGCCTCTAGATAATCCTGTAGCCTGAGTGAATATAAATATACGTAAGGCTTGAATACACACTTAATAGAAGATGATCCCTTCAAGTTTATACAGATAGACATGACTTTCCTCACATCCTCTCAATTAAATGGTACAATTAATTATATTGCTTAGAGAGCAGCAAAAGCATTCAGACCAAAGCACAAGTTTCACAGATGAAAAGCTAGTATCCAGAAATAAAAACTTTGGTATCTGGGGTAGCATCTGTCTCTCAATATGCTTTTTAGGCGTCTTTTCTGCCTTATGATATATGCTGCAGATCATACTGCTACTTTTAAAAGCCACTTGCCATGTCTGTGTGTGCAAGCCTCAGAGAAGAGTTTTGTAAAAAACAGAGCACTATGTTCCAGGAGACAGCATTAAACTCCGAAAACATAAGGAACTGAAATAATCAGGGACAGAGATATCGGTAGCTAACACAGTGTATATGCAGGGGAAGAAGCTCACCATCTTTGTAGGCATATACACTGCTGACAGGGCTGCTCAAATGAAAATAATCTGTGTGGTCTATTCCAGTTATAGAAAGTCAAGATGCTTTAGTCTGAGGTGGTTGTAGACTGCTGAATGCCTTGGTGTAGCATAGCCACCAATGTCGATGCACAGACAGGTGCAAATTTATTGTACACCTACAAACCTACATCAACAAGAAACTGTGAAAATGGGACAAGAAGGACATCTGTGTGGAAATCTACTGCTTGCAACTCTTAGTAATGCCAGGAGACTCGTGGTTCTGCCACAGCTGATCTGAGCCTTCCTCTCCTTCCCAAGTTGAGCTCTTGGTGCCTTTCACAGCCAAACGGCAGCCCTTCTCTCTTTCATGCCTCCCTTTCTCTTCACTTCAAGCACTGGTCATTGCAGTTGTGACTACCTTTCAACAAAAAGACGCAGACAATTACCCTGGACATAGAAAGTAGCAAACTGCCTACATAAACCTGTGCTTTGTGTCACAAAAATCCTGTCATCAATGGGGTTTACTGATTTTTTTTGTCACTAGAATTTTTAACAAAATATTTCCTGCTTTCAGAAAGATGAGGTACAAGGAGTGCAGATTTCAAAACCGAAGGACAAACCCTAAGACCAACATGGCCAAAATAAAACCTCTGTAATCCAACAGTGGCCAATCTATTTTTGTAGAGGAATAAGCTAGTGAAAAATGTTAAGATGCTGAATATAAAATACATACAATGCCAAAAGTTCCAAATGAAAGTAGAAAAGTAAGAATGTTGCTGACAAGAAATCTTTACATAATCTCATTTCAAGCTGCATTATGCATCAAGCTGCGTGACACCCGCAAGAAAATATTTACTGCTAGACTAGTAAAAGGAAAATAGACCTTAGCAAGATATTCTATTTATTCCATTCTAACCATTTTAGAATACACCAGTCTACAAGGGTTTCTGATTATTTTAAGTTACAAGGACTTGGGGGGTGCGGAGGGCACTAACACAAAGGGTGTCTACTAAAGCTGTTATGTTTGCCACAGGTTATCTGTGGCCTTGCTGACTGCTCGCTGTTCATCATAAGCTTGAAAGTACAAAGGCACATCCTCAGTAACTGGGCAAGTGGTTTGTTCGTCAATATTATACACATAGTTAGAAGTGTATATGCATATACAAATGAATATATAGAGATAAATCCTTCTCAAATGCATCAGGTCTTTAAAATGGCTTCATGCGCACACCAAAAAAAAAAAAAAAAGGAGAAAAAAAAAAAAAGAGGAAAACTGGAGGGAACCTCCAAAGCAGCTCAGCAAAAGTATTTGAGGTTTAAAATATATGGCCTGCTTCTGAAAGGTCAAAGTGAATGGAGTTGATGGGTTGTTATTTGTTCTACAATGTGAGATGCTAAGAGGGACCCAACCAAGATCCCGTAGTATAAAAACAAGTGTATTATGTGGGACAAATAGCGTTTATATATTCCAGTTTGGGCAAGACAGCCCACCTCAGTCCCTCACACACGAAGCCATAGAGCTCACCGGTTTCAATTTGCTGTTATCCCTCTCTTTCTGTAACTAAGATACAATCGTTTTCACTGCTCACTGAAACAAGAACAAGAGGGAAATTTAATTTGCAGACTCTCCATAGTGAAAATATTTTAAGGACATTTAGGCAAAGATTTGTCTGTTTTGATCCAGAGGAATTCATTCTGACTCCCCAGAAAGGACTGGACTAGAACTAGCTCAGTTCTGGCAATCACCTTGTGCTTTGCATTTCACGCTCACTGGCCATACAATTAGGTTAAGCACGTATTTTTGCAATCAAACGTAACTCTGACCTCTGTAAGAAATTATTCTTCTAAAAGTAAGACATTCTAAATTGGCTCTTAAAAATTCAAGTAGGATGATGATTATTTTGTGTGGAAGCTTTTCCAATTAATTTTCCTTGAACAGGCCAGCATGTGGCTGCCGCCCGAGCAGAGCAGCTGCTAGTCTCTAATAGTTTTGCATTGCTTTGTTTTCTCTGAAACTTTGTGTGCATATGTTTGGCCATTAGCAAGTTCTGAAGAAAAAAAACAACAAAAAAAAACCACAACAAACCACCACCATCACCAAAGTGCCGTGTCATTTAGCATGCTTTATATAGCAAAAATTACACACCTTCATATGCCTGAGTAAAAATAACTGTGTCTCTGCACATGAATTCATCCCATTATGTGACTGACTGTATGCTGGGTCCAGAGCAATTATATGTGTAGATAAAACCAAATGTTATTAAATATAACCAAAATATTTTAAAAAGCCATCAGGAGAGATCAGCGCCATGTAAGAATGCTTAGAAATTGTTTTACTTTCTCTGTCTCACCTTTCACTTTCCTTTTAGACTTTACAGGAACTTCACCTGCTCTGCCCCAGCCATCCCCATGGTTTGTCTGTGCAGAAACACCAGAGTTACAGACTAGAAATACTGAGGAAACAGAAAAAAGCAGCCGCAAACGAATGCTCAAGAGACCAGGACAGAGGAATCAATCCCTTTCCAACTGATAGCTCTCCATACAGGAAATGCTACCTGTGAAAAATCAGCAAAGAAAACAGAAAGCTTGTGAGAGGAATGAGAGGTAGCTTCTGAAGTCCACTGCCACAAGTGGGGGTTATTCTTCTAACTGTTATTACTGTAAAGCTCTTTAATCAGAGGAAAGAGTCAAAAGACTCGGTTTCAGTACCCTTGGAAGACTTTGGATGAAGAGGCTGATGAGATGTGTTTTGTTTTACCAAGACACGTATGCACAGTCCCTGTCTATTGACAGAAGAGGATAGTTATTTCAACGCATGTGCCTGTCCTTAGGCAGGGTGTAGCCCTTAAAATGACAATGCATATTAATAGGAAAATGTGAAAAGCCAGCTCTGAAGATTAGCTTAGCTCTGTAATATCGCTTAGTTGCTGTACCATATGGAAAATGCATGATGATAACAGATGTAGAGCTCACCATTCATTAATATTTAAGTGATAAGACAGAATAGGCAGGCACCTTCATTGTTGCAAGAGTCAGTGGTAAATTACGAGGCACAAAGCCCAAGAATAAGTGGCTTTAGCTACTTATAATGTACATTTCCTTACAAATATACTTGTGAACTTAGACATTTTTTCCTTCAAAATACAATATATTCAAGAAGGGAGGATACTTACATTTATGCATTCACTTGCTGTTACTGGCAGTCACTGACACAGGTCCCTCTGACAGCTGGTGAGGAACAGAGAGCTCTATCCTGGATTCTTACACCCCTGCATAACATACAATGGGGCTGCACCTGGTATTTAACCAGAATGGCAAATCCGTGAAAGGAATTCAAAATTACAACACCTGACTCTGCAGGCTTATATCCGAAATTGGAAAAATGCGGGAGACATTGTCATGATCTTTATTGGTGTTTCCAAATACAGTCAGGCTTTCTGCAACACAGGAAAGAAAGTTAATTCAATTCTGAAGGACTTTACTACTTTTTACCTAAATGAGGAGTGACTAACTTAATTGCTGGTGATCAAATATTCTAAATGCACTGCTGAAATTTCATCTCCATCCTAAGAAGTGTAAATTGCTCCAGGCTTATTGAGGTGATACAGGACAGAGGTAGAATTTTGGAACAAAATAGGTAAAAAGAAACCCATCAAAATCAGATTTAGTGCACTCTAAGGCAGAAGCAAGGATTTAGATTGCCTCATCCAGACACAGCAGAGAAGGACCCTGGGACAACTAGAACCTAATTTAGAGAGTAACGAAAGGATACTCAAAAAATATGAATATAGGTCTTTTCTTGTTTTTATTTCCTTCTCTCCAATGCTTTAGCTAAATCATTACGCTTTAAATATATATATATATATTCTCTCCTGTTATCATTTTTACCATTCTCTGTAGCTCATGGGGGTTATAGTAGGGCTAAATTCCAATTAGACTTACAGAGGAAAATTACCAATGAAAAAGAACTATTGACTCAGGGACTTTGTGAGGATGACAACTGCAGGACTTCTCTCTCTCAGAAGCACAAAGGCAGGGCAGAAGCTTGGAAAGCTTGTCAAAGGGAAGAACAATTCAGTATTCAAAGGTACAGACTATATTGAATAGGACAGCAGTGTCCTGCAAAGCAGGTATAAAAACACCACCATTCTGTCTCTCTTATAGGATGTGAATATTGTAGCCACTTTGTCTTTTATCGCTTTAACAACTGCTGGGAAACCACAATAGAGTCTTGGAAATTTTAGGCCCTTTGATTTATTTAAATTCCAATTCTTGTTCCCCATCGGTAACTTACTTTACTGTCCTTGAGTTAGTTAATTACAAACCGGTTTCCTCAATTTCTTTTCAGAAGAAAGATAATAGTAGCATGATAGTGTGCTCTCAGGAATTAAAACAAATATAACAAGAAAGGTGTCTAGAGTGTTGGTGTGCCGAGAACCATACTAGCGCAGATTAGCCATTACAAGTCATTCACGTAGCTCTGTTCACTTTGTTTCCTCACTCTCCGACCATATTTAGTAGGCTGAATCAGCAGTACCACATCCTCCATGTAAATCAAACTAAGAGTGACCCATCACAAGACCTCATCTGCCCTTACGTGCAGGCAGGGAAACTTACAGCCCTGCTGATTTCTGATCGAGTTCTTCAGAAAGAATGCAGTTCTGATGCAGCGCATGACAATATGGGCACTGTAAAACTGCTGCTGCTAAGCTGTTGGAGGCAAACTGCAGGTGTCATGCTGCTTCATTATTGGTGTTTAAATGTGTTATTTTCCTGCTTGAGCAGCTGAAGTGCAGATTTGCTCTGCCAAGTTTTTTCCACAGATTTATAGCCGTGTTTCTGGAGACTTGATTTAGCTATTCACGTCTTGTGTTTCAAAATTAATAACTAGCTATGGGAGAGTTGTAAAAGCATTTGTTACAGAAAACAGATTATCAGTGCCAGCCCTGAGCAGAGCCTGGAGAAAAAGGGTGCTAGAAAGATGACCTCAAAGAATTCTAGCTCCTTATATATGGGGCCAAAAAGCTGTAGAGAGCACACAGCCCTGCTACACTATTATCCAACCACAGGGGCTAGGAAACAGAGTTTAGCTTTGGAAAAGGAGTAGGTGTTTCACAAAGGACTTGGCTCTTCGCTGCTCCTTAGAAATGGTACTCAGAGGTAGGAGTTTGCCTTCTCTGTCCCTAGTTCTCAGGGAATCCATGATTCATTGCCTCTTGATCAAATTGGTTACATATGGCTAAGGGAAATTGTAATATAAACCACTTCACCATGAACTCCTGCCCACAGAAACCTGCATGGGTGATAAAAAAAAATAAAAATAAAAAATTATTGCTCTAAGGTTATCTGGAATGCAGTGTCCTGAACACAACTGAAACAGAATAAAGGCGGTGCTACTGCAAGCTGCAACTTCCTTTTTGCGAGGCTGTTTGAATTTGTGGAGTCCAACTTTCACATGTAAAGCAGTGAGTACGTTGGAGAACATGTAGTTCCGTCTGCACTGACTTCCTAAAAGTCCCTGAAGACTCACAGACTGCAGATCATGCTGTTTTGGAGATGTGCACTGTAACAGAAGGCACGTTCTCTTTAAACATCCACCTGAGTATCAAGCTTTGCTCGGTAAGACAGAGGGACTGGGAATCAGCAAAAACATCTGATCCATACCTGACAGATTTCAGAAGGCTCCCAGCATCAGACAATCCTTGCTTTTCAGAGCGTTGTTTCAAGATGTTTTTGGTACAGAGTATTTCCCTAGGTGGTGGTAGCTATTCCTGTAGGACATATACTACGGAAATATTGCTCCTTGATTCACAGGAAGACGGATGTTTTTTTCTAGACAGGGAAGAGGGGCTGGTTCTAAAAGTAGACTGTGGTCCCATTCTTTTAATATATTAGTGAGGGGAAAAAAAAAAGAAAAAAAAAGTGATCCTTAGATTTTCACCAGAGCAGCTGTAGCACTGCCCTAGCTGGCAGGAAACTAGACCAGGCTGTAATAGCCTTTGTCTATAGCAAATTTAAGCACAACAAATAAAACCTCTTCCTGCAAAGGCGTGTGTGTGTGTTTAAACATTGTGGGTGTATTTTCAGTCTACAATACTTGGCTGTTTGGAGTCAGAATGGGTACATTTATGCAAGTGTACTTTCTCATATATCCAGCATTTGGAACAAGAAGCAAGACCAGGCTGTATCTGAACAGGACTTGGAAAATACTGTCTGTTTCACAGACAAATTCACCTTACAGCTAATAGAGGTGTTGAGGGGTAGGAAGTAACCACAGGGTTTTAGACCCGGCTGGGCTCACACTGGGAAAGTCACAAAGTCCCTGTTCTAGAAATGAGCTGCTCCAGTCTCTGCAGGAGTGAGCTCTGCCACCAGCTAAGACCGTCATCGAAAAAATAATTTTAATTTTTATTTATTATTTTTTTTTCTGCAAAGGAAAAGGCACATCAGCAGAGAAAGAAAAGAAACAGCGGGCTTTGTGAGCAGCCCAGTCGCTTGGCTGCCGGGAGGGAGGGAGGGAGGGCAGCGGGCAACCACCCGCGCTGCACACACCGGTGTGGTGAGTTGAAATGACGTAAGACCCCACGCAGACTGAGGAGAAAAGAAACAAAAAAAAATAAAAAATAAAAATGAAAATAGTAACAATCAGAGCTTGAAGTACTAGCTCCCATCCCGCCCCGCGCATGCGTGGCCGCCTCAGCGCCTGCGCCGCTGCTGAGGGACGGCGGGCGGGCGGGCGGCTGTGGGGACGGGGCCCGGCCGCGGGCACCCGGCGCCTCCGTTGTACCCCTGAGGGGCAGGGGGGAGCCGCTTCCTCCTCCTCCTCCTCCTCCTCCTCCTCCTCCTCGTCGTCGCCATGGCCGGCTCGGAGCAGCCCCCGCCGCCGCGGCGGGAGGACGGGGACGCGCCGCTGCCCGTGGAGGACGCGGAGCTGGCGCTGGCCGGCATCAACCTGCTGCTGAACAACGGCTTCCGCGAGTCCGACCGCCTCTTCAAGAAGCACCGGTAGGGGCGGCGGGCACCTGCCGCCGGCTGCCATCTTCTGCCCGCCCGGCGGGGCAGGGGCGGGCGGGAGGGGCGCTGACGGGGGTTGGGGCTGCCGTGCCAGGTCGTGGTGTCAGTGCGTTCAGGCTGTGGGGTGCCTTCGTGATCCCTCCCAGCACGGAGCTGTCGCCCTGTGTAGGAGCGGCGTTGGCGCGGCCCCGTCAGTCGGTCCTAAAAACGCTGCCTCGGTTTGTGCCCGAGAAGGGCTAACGCCTTCCTTGGGCTGCGGTCGGTGCGCATCTGGTCTAAATAATTCGTGTGCACCGTGCTGCTCTTGTCTGGGTGATGATTAATAAAACCTGACTTAAAAGATCTCCTTGTAGGTAGTGCCGCACTTTAGTACTAAAATGTTATTCGCTAAAGGCAAAGCTTGCTGCCAAAGGATGTTTGGAGAGGGGGGGCGAGGCTTGCGAATTACGAAAATGTCCCTTAGTAATAGTGGAATAGTGACATCCCCGCGTAGCTGCCGCAGTCGATGCCCTGCGTTTCATCCCGTGCCCGGTACGCACTGCTGCGTGACGAACCGCTGCGTGGAGCCCGCTGCAGCGTGGCAGGTGGCAGGCGAGCAAGGTCCCAGGTTTACGTTCCTCGTGTCCCTGACACACGGCACGTGTTCGTGTGAAGCTATACACCGTGCGAGTTATTTATTTCTCGGGTCTGTTGGTATCGTCGGTCGTTCTTAGGTATTCAAGGAATACCCCCCCCCCCCTTTTTTTTTATGGTTCCAGTTAAGGCACACTTGGTGGGGTTTCTTCCTCTCCCATTTTGTGATTGAGCCGTGGCTGTCTCACCGACGTGAATCTGGAATTAGCCTAGGACTTCTAAATATGTGATGCTCTTATATTGCATGGTGATGCCAGGGAGTAAAATTGTTCAGATTCCTGTTTTCAAAGTGCAGTTTAGTTCTCCCTGCAGAGGAAGAATGAATATCCTCTACAAATTGTTCCTTTGCTTGCCTGTAAGGTTTGCTACTATAGATTTTACTTCAGTGCAGAAACTTATTTATCTTTTTTTTCAGGTCCGGACTTCTCTTTGTTTGATTTTTATCCAGAGGTGCCTTTAGGTTCAGTGTACTGTTTGATCTTGGCCTTTAAATGCTACCCACGAAGAGTAAATAGGAATTCTTTCGTAAGATTAAATGGTTTTATAATTCATAAATTAATAATCACTGCCTTGGTTTTTAAATGACTGTGAAAATCTCTAGCCCTGCCTGCCTTATCCTAAAATTTGTAGTAGGGATCCACTTACTGAGACCTAGCAGGCCTTTATTGTATGCTACAACTTCATGGACAGGTAGGAAAGAAAATGCAGCAAAGTGAGCTTAATTTCCTGTAAATTCAGATTTTGGTGACGTGGGGAAGTTCACTTTTGTCAACAGCTTTCAGTCCAATACTTGATTTTGGATGCAGGTTTAAGTCCTTGTAGGACTTAAGTAATACTGTTGCATGTTTATTTGCGTATGCCCTAAAGTGAGTATGGTTTTGTTGGTGTGTGCTTGAAATTATGAAATAGAACCCATCGTAAATGGGACTAGTAGGCTGAATGAGCAGCTTTTGGGAGCTCTCCGTAGTTTAGTGTGAATGACTGTCATTTGCAGCATTAGAGCTCAAAGCTGTGTGAGGCAATGCAACTTTTTGAGCTTAACTTGATGTGCGTGTTGTCTGTTTTTCTAGTGACCTTTGTTATTGAAAGCGTTAATTACAGACTACTGTCTTTGCAGTTTAGCTCCATTTCAGAAGGTTAACAGTTTTCAAATGACTCTTAGACATGAAGGGATGAGTGGAAAAAAAATCTTTCGGAAACTCTTCAAGAACCTACAAGGTTATTTATTTGGAAACTCAATTACACAGCAAAACTTCAGTTCCGTTAGCCACATCATTTGAACAATTAAAATCGTTCCCTAGAAACTACTATTTTTTGCTTCTGCTTTTTATTACTTATTTCACTATTACTTCCGTTACTCCTTCCCTTGCCACCTGAATGATCTTGTGAAAAATCAATTCAAATCGATGCTGCCGTGGGACAGTGGACAGACAACCTTGAAGAGCCTAAGGAGAGCTGTTCCAGAGCGGGCTAAATCTGGTTTCTTTGCTCCTCTACGTTTTCAGATCTTCCAAAAAGCTGTCCAAGCCCCAAATCTGAAAACTTGTTGTAATGCAGGCCTTGAGACAGCAAACGTTGAAATTGCAGCTGTTTTTTTTTTGTTTGTTTTACCGCAACGTTAAAGTCATGCCTTTGGAGAGTGGTGGTACTGTGAATTGTTTGTTTACAGAATCATTGTTTCTGTGTCATGCAGAGGCATAGTTAAGAAAATATTTTGGTTTTTGGTGTTTACAGCTGATATGTATCGATTTAGAAACTAAAGAAGATGAACGTGTCTCTTGTGTCGGATGCAACATGTTGGTGTGAGCTGCATTGATGGCCACTGCAAAGCAGTTAATCTTTTCTCAGGAGTAGCTTGTGACTTTTTTTTTTTGTTGAATTATCCCTGACAGAAAGTAACGGGGTTTGAAAAATCACCTGCAAGTACCATCAGCATCTGCACAAGGTTTTTTGTGAGTTGTTTGCAGGAAATCTAGATTCCCCACCTGCTAGTAGCGAGAACCATCTGAACGTCAGTCAAAAGTAAACATATTTTCATAAACCCGCAACGGACAGCACTGCTGCCTTCAGTGCTCGCAGCTTTGTCAGGTCACCGCAGTGCCAACTCATAGCTGAAGCCGCCGGGTATTAATCTTTCTATTCAATTTCTATTCAGTTTGGACAGTACTGATGGCATCCGAGTTCTGATCGGGTTAAACTTGAGCCTGTGAAAGTCGCAAGAGACGTGGAGGTTGACCAAGGACGAAGCCACTGGGGATGGAGCCCACAGTCAGCCCGTGGGATCGTGTTGTGGTGGGCCGCGCTGGCGAGAAAGCTGGCAGGGGATTTTCTTTCTGCCTTCTGGCTTTGTGGATTCCTCAACGCTTAAGAAAGGAAGAAACTGTCAAAAAGCATTTATTTTTGCTGATTCTTCACTTTTTAAGTGCGTTTGCAATTCAAAAATGGTTTAAAAACTTCCTTCAGCGAAGAGGAGAGAGGATTGTGTCAAATATAATCAGAAGCTTTTTAGCTGGATGTTGACTCACAGCGTAAAGCGTAAGATTAGCGATATTATAAATCCAGCAGCCTTCTGTCTCCGACTGCAGAGCCTTTTGTCTTCTTGCATGAGCGACTCTTACTTCTGAGAAGGCTTAAGAAAACTTTCAGCCTGTGTGTAAATAGAAAGGGAAATGGTGTGAGATGGATAAGTGTATGATAAGGTCTTCTCAGAGGAAGAAAATAAGGACAGTGTAAAGGAAACACGAGTCTAAGATGAAATGCTTTCAGGTTTAAAGAATGGGATTGGTGTAGGAAAATACACTTTATGACCTGTTGTGGTAAAGGAGAACACGAAGAAAAACGGAAGGAATGAAATAGAAAATGAGAGAAATACTTAGTCCATGTATTTTGAAAACCTGATTTGTTTTAAGATGATGTTTTATGGTCTGCTTATTGACAGTGTGAGAAACACTCCGTAGCCAATAACTTAGGCTCAGGCGAGGATCTCAGTGAAGTAGTAATTTATTCGCGATTGCAATGGCGGGCGCCCCACAAGCAGGAGAGCGCACCCACTAGTTCCAAAACACAGTTTATATACTTTTTGATGACAGGACCCTCCCCTGTTTCCCCATTGACTGGGTAATCCAGGTTCACAATCTATCTGATGCTTCACAGACAATGCCTGGCCTTCAGTTGCTGGCCTGTTAAATTTCAAGCTTCTTTTGACTTTTTTTACTGTTTGAAGTGTTAATGTTTCATCACTTATCTGATTTGACTTGACACCGTGATTTTCACCTAATTGCTCTAAGGAGTCCGGCTGTCTGCATTTTACAAGGTTTTCTGTTAAGCTTTCTTATCACTGTAAGCATATTTCAATACCACATTCCTTCCTTCTATACAATGTAACACTGCAAAAACAACATTTCCATTCCCACAATTCCCCCCTTTTCTCTTTTTATAATTTGTTGATTTTTGCAAAATTTTGCTCTAAGGTGTAATTTGGTAGATGTCTTCCTCTTCTTCACTTTCTTTGCTTTCCATTTCCTCTAATATCATCATCTTATCTGAGTAGGGTGGTGGATCCATGGTCATTTGTTTCGAAAGTGCAGTTTCAATTAACCGTTGGACAAGTCCCCTTACACAGGGGATAATGCAACAACCAATGGCTGTCAAAACTCCTGCTACTACAATCAAGGATGTAAATATGGACACTACCATTCCTTTCCATTTACCAAACCAAGATTCCAACCATCCTGTGATGGAAGTGTCTCTTCCTGAGTTTTCTGCCAATTCATTGGCAAGGGTGGTAAGCCCTTGCAATGCTCTAGTTACTGTGCCATCCGGGGCAGTATTGTTAGGGATAAAAGTACAACAATGGTTGCCCAGCATCACGCACACACCACCTTTCTCCGCAAGAATCATATCTAATGCTATTCTGTTTTCCCAAGCCATTTTGCTGGTGGCATCTAGTTTTTCAGCGATTCCTCTTATCGCATCTCTTGTATAGTTTATGAATCTCTGCTGATTATAATAGATATAATTAATCCAATCCACATTTTTATTAATTGTTACCCACCAGAACAGTGACTCAAACCCTGCAACAATTTGATTCCTGGCTTTATGTTCATCAGGAACTCCTCTAGGCACCCCTATAGAATCTATGTATACTCTATCATCAAATGATATTCCTAAGCCTCTTTTACTTCTTCTGGGTATTTGTGATGTTTCGCTTTCAAATGCCAGGGTGAAGGGTATAGCTAATTGAACAAGTGCACAAGTGCCTCCCCAGTTAGATGGTAGGGTGGACCGTAAGATCTTCCCTCCACAGTACCACCAGAGATCTGCCCTAGGGATCTCAAGTCTTGAATAGTTTCCCATCAAGTCCTCGGTAGCATTCAAGGTCCTCGTGCACAAGGCAAATTCTCCCAGATGCCAGGTAGCACTCACACCCTGCCGTGAGAGGCAAGCTGTATGGTTACCTATAGCTGTGGAGAATACAGGGGAACCCTGATATTGCTATCATGCGAGGAAGGGAATAGCAAAGAGAGAGACTTACAGGCCTCATTTCCCCAGGCAGTCTTTTCTTGGTACAATGCAATCATACATCGCATTCCCTGGGAATCCTTGGTCCACCCCAATGGGCAGGGCACTATCTGGGCAATCAGTCATCCCGAGGCACAAGCATAGCAATTGCTATGGTTGAGACTCTGGACAGTATATTTGACCCATTCTATCCAGGCATTCACATCCCCATACCCTGTTTCAATCTCAAATGTTTGAACTGCCACATTTCAAAGAGGGCCTCCTGTTTTCTCTCCTGTTTTCTCCTTGAGTTTCTCCCTTTCTCTGATGGCAATAGAGGATCGTTTCCATACAGCTATTCTCAATCTGGCTGTTGGGTCTCTACCAGTTATTTGTTCCCTCTGCTCAATTGTCGTTGGGCATTTAAATCTCCACAAGCTAACACCTCACAAGCATCAAACATGGCAGATTGTGGTACATAACCCTCTGTCACATTCACCCATATTTTTATGGGGTATCCCATCTTACTATTATCTGGTCATGCCTTTTCCAAGTTGCCAATTGACCAAGGCTTTCTCTGAGGCCTATAATCACTAAAAACAAAATTAATAATTGATTTTTCCCTGTCATTATTTTTAAACCTTAGGTTTCCAAATAATTATCAATACAAAGAATAAGATATACACTACTACCATAACAAACCCCCCTTGGGAACACTTCAATTCACTATAGGCCAGTCCTTTCTCTCAATCACAAGTCACACTCATTAGTTACCTGTGAAAATAAAAGGTTAGTTTACAATCGCAAGCTCTTATCCCGCTCAGAGTCCACTATGAGATTTTTCTCTTCGATTTCAGCTTCCAACAAGTCTTCTGTAGGAACAGCTTCCCAGGTACTAGGGTCGACGGATGCCTTCACTCGAGTATAGTGAGTCCAACCTTTTTCCGCAGTTCCTATGGCTGTTTCAGTGGTTAGTAGTACTTGGAAGTATCCTTCCCATTCGGGCCGGAGTTGATCCTTTCCAGGTCTGAATCAGGACCCAATTTCCCACGGGTCCTGAGAAATGACAAAGAAGAGGACAACCCCAGAACACAGTTCTTAAGAAAACTCTCTTGTTTCGAATTGTGGTATCTCATCCCTTCTGCTCAGATAGGGTAATCCGAACAGCATCTCATACGGTGAAATTCCTATATCGTTTCTTGGTGCTGTTTGAACCTGGAGGAGTGCTAAAAGTAAACATTTTACCCAAGGAAGTTGGGTTTTTAACACTAATTTAGTTAATTGCTTCTTTAATGTCTGGTTCATTCGCTTTGCCTTCCCAGAAGAGGAGGGGTGCCAGGGGGTGTGAAAAGCCCACTCAATCTCTAAGGCCTGCATTAACCCTTGCAGTACTTGTGAAGTGAAATTATTTCCTTGATCTGAATCAATGTTTTCAGCTATCCCATATCTAGGGACTATTTGCTCCGGTGATACCTTAGCCACCGTGTTCGCAGTGGCAGATACAGAGGGGAAAGCTTACACCCATCCAGTCACGTGGTCAATTAGGACAAACAAGTACTTAAATCTCCCTCCTTTACGTAACTCAGTAAAGTCTACCTGTATACTTTGGAAAGGTCGAATCCCTGGCTCCCGTCCCCCTCTAGGTTAGTTACAAATGACCTTTTTATTTGCCTTTTGACATATGGTACATCCTCTGCATATTTGCTTCACTAAAGTGTATATTCCTACACAGACATACTTTCTTAGCACAACATCACACATTGCTTGCATCTCCCAATGACTCTCTTGATGTAAAACATCATATTTGCCTCATTGGTGCTTTATTCAGCATTTCTCTCCCATCAGGGAGTATCCATTTTCCCTCAGGCTTCGTAGCTCCTGATTCCTTAAAGAAATCTCTCTTAAAAACTTTTTAGTTCTTTCTTAGTTTTCAACAATTCCCTGAATCCTCTCTGGATTTATTCTCAGTTTTCCCTCAGACATTAGATGCCTTAAATACCTGACTTCTCTTTCTACGTATTGTAATTTATTTTTCAATACTCCCAAGCCCTGCTTTCCCAGAAAGTTGAATAGCTTGTTAGTAGCTTCTTTCACAACTGTTTTCTCCTGTCCTGACAATAAACGATCATACACATTTTGTAACAGAAATTCCTCCTTGGGAGGTTGGAATTGCTCCAAAATCTGTTCTAGAACTTTGCCCAAATTAATCAGAGGCCCTGTAAACCCCTGAGGTAAAACTGTCCATCTGTATTGTTGCTTCCGCCCCCACTTCAGAGTCTTTCCAGTCAGAGGTGAATATATCTTTGCTCTCAGGGCCTGAGAGCACTCCATTAATACCACTGTTATTCCAGTCTAACAATTTACTATTTGAATGCCCAATTTCATCATCAAATCCCTTCCCAACAAGTTAGTCCCTGCCTTGGGTACATACAATAATTGCCCAGAGATCATTTTATCCCCTAGTCTCAGCTTGGTACCCCCCAAAGGTGGCACTGTTACCCCAGCCCCTTCTACCCCCATCACTTGTTAGGGTTTCATTAGTTAATTTAATCCCTGATACTTTACAGGCCAGTAATGACCTAGCTGCCCCTGTGTATTGTGTTTGATGGCAAGGTTCGGGAGGGGGCTGCAGTGGCAGCCCCCACGAGGAGAATCCAGAAACCACCCCGTAGCAGATAAGGGACAATTTCATCCGGCCCCAGAGGGGCCCACTGCTGCCCAGAGCCAAGCCATGAGCAACACAGTCCGTGCCTCTGTGAGAGCACATCCACGAAAACAAACAAACAAACAAACAAAAACCTGCTGCTCAACAGCAGCTGGGAGAGCGAGGAGCGAGAAACCTCCCCGCAGACACCAAAGTCAGCACAGAAGGAGGGGGTGGAGGCGCTCCAGGCGCCGGAGCCGAAGCCCCCTGCGGCCTGTGGAGAGGCCCCTGGTGGAGCAGGCTGCCCCCCCCGCCCCCCCCTTCTCAATACTTGGGAAACTGACCAAACACCACAGCAAATATACCAAAACTTCTAGACTGTTACTTAGATAATGCCTTCATCCTCTTTCCCTGCTCATTCAACTTTCCCAACTCATTCAAAAAACAGCTCTGTCAAACATTACATACCACACCTTTAACACCTTCAATAACTCTTCTTAACACTTCTTCCTATCTTTCTCCAGCCTGTACTTTCTCCAAAGTCTCAGTCATTAGCCAACTTAATTCCATACCTTTCTCCCTCATCCCATTTTCCTTCTCTCCTCCTTCTTCCACTCCGGATATTCCTACCTGAAGTGGCCAGCCTGCCCACACTTAAAACATCCTATCAAAGCCTGTCCCTGCTAAGATTCAGGCCGCAACACGGGTAGCTTTCCTTGCCTGCCATTCCTTCATCTCTCTTCCCCTCTTTTCCATCCTGGCCCTGACTCCCCCTGAAGATTTTCTTCCTCTTTCTCCAACCCTCTGCCTCACTACCTGCTACACTGTCAATACCATTAGTTTCACTCTCTGCTTTTCCTTCTCATCTCCCCTCTTGACACACACGTTCAGGGCCTCCCACAGGAGGGCCCCCCAGTGACTGTTCACTACATCCCCCCCCACCTTCTGGAGCATTTTCTGTGCATCTGGCCAGGCTTCAATCACAAAATGAACTTTCAAGAGCCCTTGGGATACCGGGTCCTCAGGATTCATCCCCAAGTACTTTCTCATTCTGACCCCAAGTCTCTCATATGATTTCTGTGTTGCACACTATTATTCTTCCAGCCAGGATCGGCAAGTGGTTATTTCTGCCCTGCCGGTATTACCCCTGGTCCTGGAGGATGAGTTCTTTCCCATTTTTGTATTGCAGCTCTCCTCCTGATCATTCCCATTTCTTTCCCTGTAAACAACATATTTATATACATAATTCCCCCTCCCCAAGAGTATAAGTTAGGTCCTAGGAAACTCCTAACCTCTCTGCTGGTAAGGAGGGGGGGAAGTTCACTTAAGAGGATACACAGATAGTGTTAGTGCTGTTAGTATCAGGGAAGGCAAAATTCTCAGTACCTCTTCTACCTTGTTCTAATTCTTTTACCAGTTTGGGGTACCTCCTGTTCCCAGAGCTAATGTTATCTATAGTTCCTGTCTCTTCTTTCGGAGAAACTGCTACAGCAGCCGCTGCTGCTGCAGCAACTTGGGGGTTATAAGGAGGAGGTAAGTTATCCAGAAGGTCCCATTTATCACTTGTCTCTTCCTTTTTCTTTCCCTCTTTATTCTGATTTTTGCTCAAAACCAAATTTATTCCTTGTATCCAACAAGCTGCATACTCCGATTCTTCTTCCGAAAATGGAAATTTGTTATTAACATAAAAATTTAAGGCCTGACATACTCAATCTTTGTCAGACCCCTATTTTGGCCAAAATACTGCAGCTCCTTTAATTGGTTCTTTCGTCCAGACTGATACACAATATTTAACCATTTTCTTCCTATTTTTTTCCTTAGTTTTGGGGTTATTCTTCCAATTTCTCAACATCCTTCCTAAAGGACAGTCGGGAGGCACTCCCCCAGGGATATCTCCCTGTCCCCTGGAACTCATATTTCCCATTTTTCCTATCCTGGAAAATGGGGGTGTACTGCCAAGCACTTCCCCGTGCAAAGGGCTACCGCACACCTATGAGTTTACCAGATTCCCTGGTGTACTTCCGAGCACTACCCCGTGCAAGGATTACCGCACACCAAATTTCCCTGGTGTACTCCGAGCACTACCCTGTGCAAGGATTACCGCACACCAAATTTCCCTGGTGTACTGCCAAGCACTACCCTGTGCAAGGCTTACCGCACACCAAATTTCCCTGGTGTACTCCGAGCACTACCCCGTGCAAGGATTACCGCACACCAAATTTCCCTGGTGTACTGCCAAGCACTACCCTGTGCAAGGCTTACCGCACACCAAAATTCCCTGGTGTACTCCGAGCACTACCCCGTGCAAGGATTACCGCACACCAAATTTCCCTGGTGTACTGCCAAGCACTACCCTGTGCAAGGCTTACCGCACACCAAAATTCCCTGGTGTACTCCGAGCACTACCCCGTGCAAGGATTACCGCACACCAAATTTCCCTGGTGTACTCCGAGCACTACCCCGTGCAAGGATTACCGCACACCAAATTTCCCTGGTGTACTGCCAAGCACTACCCCGTGCAAGGCTTACCGCACACCAAATTTTCCTGGTGTACTCCGAGCACTACCCCGTGCAAGGATTACCGCACACCAAATTTCCCTGGTGTACTGCCAAGCACTACCCTGTGCAAGGCTTACCGCACACCAAAATTCCCTGGTGTACTCCGAGCACTACCCCGTGCAAGGATTACCGCACACCAAATTTCCCTGGTGTACTGCCAAGCACTACCCTGTGCAAGGCTTACCGCACACCAAAATTCCCTGGTGTACTCCGAGCACTACCCCGTGCAAGGATTACCGCACACCAAATTTCCCTGGTGTACTGCCAAGCACTACCCTGTGCAAGGCTTACCGCACACCAAAATTCCCTGGTGTACTCCGAGCACTACCCCGTGCAAGGATTACCGCACACCAAATTTCCCTGGTGTACTGCCAAGCACTACCCTGTGCAAGGCTTACCGCACACCAAAATTCCCTGGTGTACTCCGAGCACTACCCTGTGCAAGGATTACCGCACACCAAATTTCCCGAGACTCTTCCTTTCTCTCCCTTATCTCACGCTTCGTCCGTCTCCGGCCGCGCCCCTCGCGGAGCTACGGAACCGCGGATCAGGACTCTACACTCGCTTCGTACAAAAGTACGTCTCAATCACACATCACACATCACACAGAGTCTCACCCGACCCCCAAAGCAATACTTAATATTTCTTACCTTGGTCTGTGCACAGAGTTACCGGATCAATTCTTAAAACCCTGAGTGCCTACCTTCTTCCCTTTCCCCACTACTTCACGGATCCTGCCTCTTTAATCAGTCTCGGGCCCTCTGTCAGCTCTCCGCAGAACCGCCACCGTCGATGCACAGGACCGCTGAAATCAGCGGGGCATGCCTTCCTGCTGCTGCGGCGGTGGGGCTCCCCGGTAGGTGACTGGATCCCGGACGAGCCCCCAAATTGTGAGAAACACTCCGTAGCCAATAACTTAGGCTCAGGCGAGGATCTCAGTGAAGTAGTAATTTATTCGCGATTGCAATGGCGGGCGCCCCACAAGCAGGAGAGCGCACCCACTAGTTCCAAAACACAGTTTATATACTTTTTGATGACAGGACCCTCCCCTGTTTCCCCATTGACTGGGTAATCCAGGTTCACAATCTATCTGATGCTTCACAGACAATGCCTGGCCTTCAGTTGCTGGCCTGTTAAATTTCAAGCTTCTTTTGACTTTTTTTACTGTTTGAAGTGTTAATGTTTCATCACTTATCTGATTTGACTTGACACCGTGATTTTCACCTAATTGCTCTAAGGAGTCCGGCTGTCTGCATTTTACAAGGTTTTCTGTTAAGCTTTCTTATCACTGTAAGCATATTTCAATACCACATTCCTTCCTTCTATACAATGTAACACTGCAAAAACAACATTTCCATTCCCACAACAGACACACAAACTTCAGCAATGACCAGAAATTCCATTGTGAGAGGTGCTTGAAACTAATATTACTGAGGTAAAACATGTGGCTCGAAATAGTTTTGATCCAAATACAAGAAGAGACAAGAGATGAAAACAGATAATGGAAATACAAGGTGCCGTTAAGCCAGCACTGATCAGCAGGTAGGTTATGGGGTAGCCGTTGTTGAAATATGAGTTTATGGAGCTCAGCAAAGGAACCTGAAGGGCAAAAGTGGAATGAGCCTGTGGAGGTTTCAGCAGCTTCTCTAAAGATAAGGGCGGGCGCTGAGGTCGGTCAGTAGGGGAAGGATGATGGCATCTTGACTGACAACACGAAAACAAGTCACGAGTGCCCTGATAGCAACCCTGGGAGCTGTCGTTTGTGAGGGTGACAGAGGCAGGGCTCTGTGGGGCAGCCATTTTCAGCAACATCTGTATGTGTAGTAAATGTGTACCTTAACGAGGTAAGGTGCCATTTCTTGGGGTCAGACAGAGCGCGTTGTAGTAAACAAGGGGCACAAAACTAGGGTTGGTTTTCTCATTTTGTGGTTAGGTTAGAAAAACCTTCGTGTTCTGCATTTTAAACCTGCAGACGTGGATGCATAGAGATGACCACATTGAACGTGACAGTTCTGTGGCCTTCAGAGTGGCAACGGGTGTTGTTGCCAAAACACGTGGTAAACAGGGTGGAGGGAGGGAAAGAGGCCCGTTTGCCTTACAGAGCAAAAGCTGGTGGCTTGGAGTTCATGGGAAGACGACAGAAAGCTAAACAGAAATCTGGGTGCATAACTCAGGCGTTGGAAGGCAGAGCTGGGGGAGACTGCAGAAGAGGTGTAGTAGGTGGATCTTATTTTAAAACCCAAGACAGTAACTTTGCAAAAGATGGGCAGCACAAGGAATTTTCGCTCTTGCTAGTATAACCGCTCTTTGGTCTGCTGTCCTGATAAATTATTTCAGGCTCTTGTGATGGGTCGGATCAGAGACGCTAAGAAGTGATGTGACTGATGTCACTTAAGCTGCTGTAGTTTGTCCTGGAAAGGAATTCGGGTCAAGTTGGTTGAACCTACCTGGTGGAAAAAGGTTTTGAAGTCTATAATTCTTACAGATTAAGCACGTGTAGTTGGGCAGTTGGTACAAACAAGTTGATAAAACTAGCTTGTCTCTCAGCTCTGTAACTACTTTTCAAAGCAAATGTGGAATTTTAAAATTCTTCTCATAATTCCCAGTGATTTAACGTTTGTGTACATCCAGGCTTAACAGCCTGAGTTAGAGCAAAACAGCAACCCATTAATTTACAGAATGACAAAAGAAATTAGGTGGAAAAAAATAGATAGGACATGGCCACAGGTTTATTCTTTTTGTATTCCTGAATTTCTGTTTTGGTTGGATATTTCTAGTGAAAGTAGAAATATATCTTTAGAGCTCATTTAAAATTTGGAAAAAAAAAAAAAAAAGTTATCCTAATAATGAAATGCAAGCTAAACCTAAATCTGACGTTTGCAGTTCTCAACGTATCTTAATGCTGTAATTCTTTCATGCCCCTTATGTTGCATTAGCTATTTCACATGCCGGTGTTGGCTGAAATGTTTTCTTGTATAAAGATCTGTCCTCTGTAGTCTCACAAATTATTTTTTGAATCTCTTCTAAAATAATCTTTGGTATAATGACCAGGAGATTTGTATGTTTTTGCAGTGAATTCCTTACCTTTTTGCGTATGCTGTGCTTCTGCTTGTTTTAAAATATTCATTAGCTGCTTCTATATTTATCTATGAACTTGCATGATTCTTAATTTTTCATTATGCTTTACTCTCCCACTTTGGAAGAAAACGATTTGTTTTGTTCCATCTTAAGCATCCCCATCTGAATAATAACTGGATTTCTTAACAGATCGTGGCTGAAGTAGCAGTGCCTAGAAAAGCCAGGGGTTATGCTGGTGGGTGAATTATGTTATATTACTTAAATACAAACCTGAGCTAGACTATAGTAGCTTTGGAAGCTGATATATTCTGAAGTGAAATATTATCATGGAAATAGATGTAGAAAAAAAGAAAATACTGGGAAATAATTGATTTTTCTTTTGATGTGCTTCAATTCTGATTTTTTTTTTTTATACAGCCCTCTTTTATCATTTATCTCAGTCTTATTAAACAGAGGCTTAACACTTCTGAATGTTGTCATTGTGCGTGAAAAAAGGGGCATGGCGAACACCTTTCTTCTGAAAGTGAATTGTCATCTTGGGTGATCTTAAAGATGGGCCATGAAATGAGGTGACTGACTTGAGATTTGTTGGGGGAAGCTATGTCTCATATAACAACACTTTATATAGCTGGAAAGAAGATCTACTTCAGCAAACTTAGGTTTTGCTATCCATACCAACTTGATTTTGTATCTAGCAGCTTTTATTGTGATATCCTGTGAAAACAGTGTTAATAGCACACACTTTTTAATTATAAAAGTATCTTCTGAGCCCTAGTCTGATGGGTGAAGTTCAAACATTATTTTACAAAATGCATCTGGAGAGAATAAGGGTGATAAAATATTCAGAGATATTTCTGGATTTCTGTAGTAAGTCACGTTTTGCTTCTAATTTTTATTTCAATGTAAAAAAAAATAAAAGTTATAGTATCTGTTGAATTATCTGCTCAAAAAGTACATCCAGGCTGTGGCCCCTTCTCTCTTCATTTGCCACCCCTTTCTGTGTAGAAAATTCAGTAATTTTCCAAGTATGGTGACACATGGAGGAAGGAAAAAGGGATGGTGTTGTAGTATTGATGTTGATACCTCTTTATTCTAAAGGAAAAACTGTAATTGTTAGCATTCACAGGAAGCAAAGGTGGGAATTTTGCCATAATACCAATGCTTACAACCAAAACGGTGATAAACAGCAATAAAAGAACATACTTTTCATTTGATCAGCATCTGCTGAAGTATCACAACGTACCAAACGCCCAGCATCAGTATATTATCTTAATTATTTCTTTGCATGACTGTACTTTTTTATCTCTGCTACTGAATGCACTTGTGGGATTTAAGGAAACAATAACTCCTCAGTGCTGAAACGGTGTTTTCTCTTTATCTGGTATTATTAGCTTTATATTCACCTCATAAATTACACAGACTTGATCTTCCCAGCACTTATGCTTTGAAAAGAGATGGTGGGTATATGTAGCTTACTTCAGCCCTTTAAAAATGCTTGGGTACTTCAGCTCTTCGGAAGCTGGAGAAAAGGGATCGGTTACTTTCGATATTTAGAGTATTTAATATTATGTCTTGGTTTGTTTGTTTGTTTTTTTGAGTAGCATCTATCTTAACCCTGAAGTGTGATGAAGGTGAATTTTTCTTGAATTAGTAGTTAGTAAATTAAAGTCGGTTTTGCTCATTGCGATTTATTTGGTTAATTCACAGAGCAACTACACGTTTTGTCATCAGAAGAACAGCCATGACATGTTTAAGTTACATAATGTCATTTAAATGTTCAGGGAAAATAATGATCATGTCCAATTCAGTGACAGACATCATTAAGATTTTTATGATGCTCAAATCTCAGTGAAGTGGGTGCGTAGCTACAAAGGCCAATATTGCATTTGCAAACGCTGTGTTGAAACAAACGGTCGCGAAGTATTTAACCAGGTGCCAAAGCAAAGCTAGGTGGTGGATATAAGCACAACTGGTTTCAGAAGCGAAGTGTTTGCCCTGCACAGGTGGCTCCTGAGCAAACACTTGTATGCTGGCACAGGTCAAGAACAAAAATATTGTGGCAGTGGGGGATTTCATATTTTAAGGTCTTAGTGGTTTGGAGTTGCTCCTACTGCTGCTTATCACATCTATGCGGAAGTTATTGAGAACAGTACTTCGGCAAAGTGGAGGTACGAGCCTTGAGCTTAAATGCTGTTCCCAATTGGGGTGAATTGAAATACTTGTTAACCTCAGTTGGGACCCCCAAAATTTGTACTGTGGCATGTAAGATGCTTTGAAAGAGCTTGAGAAGGTCATTGAAAGGTGCTTTGAGGTAGATGGAGAATCACAGAGTAGCTGGGGTTGGCAGGGACCTCTGGAGGTCATCTCGTCCAACCCCCCCTGCTCAGGCAGGGCCACTGGTTGCCCAGGACCATGTCCAGGTGAATTTTGAAGATCTCCAAGGAGGAGACTCCACAGCCTCCCAGGAGAACCTGTGCCAGTGCTTGGTTGCCCACACAGTGAAGTGCTTCCTGATGTTCAGAGGGAGCCTCCTGTGTTCCAGTTTTTGTGTCCGTTGCCTCATGTCCTGGCACTGGGCACCGCTCAGTCCTCTTCTCTCCTCCCTTTAGGTATTTATGCACACTGGTAAGATCCTCCTGAGCCTCTCTTCTCCAGGCTGAATGGTCCCAGCTGTCTCAAAGGAGAGATGCCCCAGTCCTTTGATCATCTTAGTGACCCTTTGCTGACTTCTCTCCCATATGTCCAGGCCTCTCCTGTACTGGGGAGCCCAGCACTGGACCCAGCACTCCAGAGGTGGCCTCACCAGTGCTGAGCAGAGGGGAAGGATCACCACCTCCCTCCTGCTGGCAATGCTCTGCCTAATGCAGCCCAGGTTACCAGGCCTTCTTTGCTGCAAGGGCACACTGCTGGCTCATGTTGAACTTGGTGTCCACCAGGACCCCCAGGTCCTGTTCTGCAGAGCTGCTTCCCAGCTGGGTGCCCTCAGCATGTCCCGGTGCCTGGGGCTGTTCCTGCCCAGCTGCAGGACCCTGCGCTTCCCCTTGTTGAACTGCAGGAGTACGATGCAAAGCTCATTTTGGGGACTGACCTGTGTTACATGCATGGATTTGTGAGAGAGAATGTAGTTCGGTGGTGTCAGTACGGGACTCGATGCCGGTTTTTTCTTTGTCTTTGAGCTAATTAAAAGTCTTGAGACGTTTCTTCACTTGATGGAGGTTATTGCTGCAAAGTGGGGAAGACAACTTGAGTAGTGCGATGTCCCAGCTTTTGTTTGTATCCAGTTCTGTAACCCAGTCAGTGTCAGTATGGCTGATGTTTTGCTGTTAGTGTTATCTCAAGTGCTTCCTCTTTTAAATCTTAACAACTTCGGGGTTTTGGCAAAAGATGTAAAATCGTGTCTGATGCTGAAAGTCACTGCAGCATGCAATGATAAAGATTTTGAGCTGAGGGTCATTTTCTTGGAAGCGTGCGTTTCTCAGAAACTTATTTTCATCATTAGTCATGTGTTGGTGGTTGCTGTGGCTGTAGGGTGCCATTACAAACTTGTTCCTAACCTTCGAGGAGAAGATAATCCTAAGCTGTTGAAGAATTTATCGTTCAAAAAAATACTTGTGAAGATTAAGCGCTAAGCACAGTTGTTGAAAACGGCCTTAAGGTGCTGAATTAACATTCCCAAATGATTTTGCATGAAGCTGCGACTACGGTTTCTACCCAGTGGCTGGGCAGGAATATGGCAGAAGCATTGGGGAAGAGTTGTAAATGAAGTGAGCTGTGAGCATCGAAGTGCCAGGGGCAAAGCAGTTCTGAAAAAAAAATATGTTGAAAAGACAAATATTTATTCGGAGAAAAACTTCTCAGTTTTACTTAAGGATACTTGAAAATTTCTCTTCTAAGTATTTTTTTATTAATTGCTACAAACGCGTCAGTATCTTTTGTAATCTTGGAAAAGCAGTTGACTCAACTGTAACTAGCCATCAAACCACTGTAGTGTTAAAATACACCAAAAATAAATTATAAAGGCTTTCAAAATGTGTATTTAAATATTGATGCCCTCACGTATACATATGCACTCGAAAGAACAGGTTCTTAAGTCCTGAAGGAAAATGATTTTTTTCAAAATGTTTGATCGGTATGCCTGAAGTAGTGTATGTATCGAGCTGCTGAATAAGAGATCACGCTGTTTCATTCTCCAGTATCTTACTGCTTGTTCTGTTTTAATGGCTTTGCCCCTAAATATGGCCCTTGTTCACACTGCTCTGTTTGACGGTATCGCTCCCATGGATAGGGAATCACTTTACGTCTAAAACTGTTTTATTTCAAGCTTTTAAAGCTTCAGTAACTATTTCTGCAACAGAAGGATCTGTGTTTATAAATATTCATGGAAAATGAATAATGGTCTAGAATTTAAAATATTTTCACAAGCAACAATTTTACTATTTGGTCTATAATTCCACAGTGTTTAATTTTCATTTATGATTTGCTGGAAAGATTCGTATATGCCTTGCCAAGTCCTAAGGAATGTGTGGAGGCTACTTTCTTCTGAGAGCCAAATGTGTGTTGCTGAGTATATCTGATCGGCTTCTGCGTGCTTTAGAAGAAGAAAAAAAAAAAGTAAACAAACCCTCAAAGCCTTGGTCTTGCTGTACAAAGTTTTATTAAGAGTGTAAAACCAATTTTACAGGTAGTTTTTCTCCAGGTGTTCAGCTGCTTGGATTTGAATTACTCCATTTGAATGACCTCCCTAGAGCCATGCCTAATAGCAAAGGCAAATTTTCAGTGTGGATGCAAGCTTAATATTCGAGCAGTGCATTCCAAGGATTTTAATGAAAAGTGCAAACCTAATTAACTATTTATGTCACGCGTTTTTCTTTTATTTTCCCCTCTTTTTGGAAGGCTGTTGTGGTTGACTGCTTTTAATTCATTCTGATAAACAATCTGGAAAGAATCCTGTTCTGAATGGTTTTCAGTATGAAATATTCATTGTCTACAGATGCTGAATAAGGACTCTGACATCTCCTTCTAATAATAATAATAATAAATATATGGATGTATATGTAGACATATATACAGAAACCAGGCTTGCCTTCCTGCTTGCCTCTCCAGAACTGCTTTCTCTCCATATGTGCAGGTCTAAGGAAGCTCAAAAATGAAACAATTGGTTTATTTTTGAGTTTTCATGGAAGTGTGATGTAAGTGTGGCTTTGTACATCAGGACACAGGCGTACAAATGTCTTGTGATGATCCTTTCGGCAGCTCTAGGTGCGTGGTGTTGAAGATGCAGGAGCTGTGCCCTGGAAATGTGTCCTGGAGGATCGGTGCCCTACAGCAGAGGGATGGGGCTGAGCGCCACGGTCTGTGTGAGCTGCAAAGTGGGTTAGGAGACGGGCACGTAGCCTCCGCAGCAAGCCTTCGTGCCCAGAGTGCCCGAGGCAGCAAATGTAGCTTGTGCAGCTCGTTTCTGCCGCTCTTGGCGACACAGCTGGTGGTAGAGAGTGGTCCTGCTAGCGAATAATAGCCGAGGCATTTACAGGGCAGCCCTTCTGATTGGCCTGGCAGCAAGGAGCAAAACACCTGAGCTGGTTTTCTTTTGAAAAAGTAATTAAAAGATGTGGCAAAAGTTATGCTGATCTTAAGTGGATAGGCATATCCGGAAATGAGCAGTTAGATAAAAAGGGAAGGGTTTTTCAGTTCTATCATTACTCATCTTCTCAGCTTTTCTCTTTTATTCTCGCTCGTCTGCATTTTCAGACACGGATGGCAAATCAAAAAGGGAGACTAAAAATTTATTAAAAATATCTTATAATGTGGCTTTACTTTTGGGAGATTTGTGTTGTAATAATCTACTACACTTTCCATGTTTTTCATGTCTGCCCTATTTTTAAAACTCTGCCTTAATCTGAACCTTGCAGAATTAAGTTAGTAACCTATTACTGTAGTACATGCTTGTGCTGTGTCCCTGTTAAATAAAACTTACCTCTTCTTAAATACTGGAATAGAAGGTGGTGTTTGTAAACGTTTTTTATTCTAGAGTATCGTGCATATTTTATCCTTAGCTATCCTATCTGTTCTCTAGCCTATTGTAGTGATATATATATGGGCACATAAACTGACAGTCCGCTGCTGAACATTATGTATCAGTGGTACTGCTGAAATCATTAAATGGTTTTTACTTTTTTGAGCGCCTTCTGTCTGACAGGGGCTCCTGGTCTGTGTGACTGCAGTAGTCACGGAGCTTGAAGCCTGTCCTGTGACTTACCAAGATTTGGGCTGTCTACATTTTTTGATCTAGCAGTTCCTTCAGCTCTTCTGTTGGGAGGGTTATTCCAAAACAGTCAATCGTCTTAAAACTATTGTACATAGTATAGTGAGATAAGAATTCTGGACTTGAAAGAGATCAACTCAAAACCCATATGCCTTGTAGGAACTTCCTATTTCTAAAACCTTTTGCTATGTGGCCTGTGATTATTATTTATTTTTTTTAAATCAGGATACAATTCATGGGGAGAGGGGAGAAGTGGGCATCTCTTAATAGAATCAGTTAACATTCATCTGCTAGGTCAAAATTGTAGTGATGGACCATAAAGAAGAGAAAGATCAGTGGGTTTTTAAATTTAGAATCATAGAATCACTTAGGTTGGAAAAGACCTTCAAAATCATCAAATCCAATCAAGTTTCTATAGCTTTTATTTTTTTTGACCTGCATTAAATGTATTTTGATGGCAGTAGATGCTTTAAAAAATTCAACAGCTTAGTGCTTGAAAAAGTTGTTATTTTTAAGGATACATTCAAATCCTAGTAACAATAATGTATACATATATATACATATGTATATATAAATGTAGTTTGCCTTTACATTTCCATTGTATTTTGCAGAATGATACAGTTGTTGTTTGTAACTTGATACAAACCTTCCTCTGGCCCCCGAATTTATTTATAGACGTATAATTTAAAATTAGAAAGAGCAATATTGATCTTTACCTTAGGAAAAATGCAAATGTAGTTAATGATGCTTTGTTTTCTTTACAGAAACCATAGCCCATTAATGAGTTTTGGAGCCAGTTTTGTCAGTTTTTTGGTGAGTAGAGGGGAACAAAGCACACATCTCTTGTGGTTAATGTTTGTATGTGAATACATGAGTTCATAATGGTTGATACTCTAATCCGTTTCTTTTTATGAGACTTAATTTTTTTCCAAGTTATAGATTAAGTGTAGGTAGAAAGCAAGTCATTATGTTATATAAAACTTGTTTACTCATGTGGTTTAAATAGAAAGAAAAGGTTCTGTGATTCAGCTTCTCAAACATGAAATATTTATGTGCTCCATTAAAAGAACCGTAATAAAACCCTCTCTTTAATGAGCAGTAGAGGTAGTATTAAAATAACAAACATAAGTACCCTTTCCCTGATAGCTTTTACTACTGAAAATTTCTTCATGCATATTGCAGGGTAAAAGTTGGTTGAATCCATTCATGTAGCTTCCTTTTTGAGTATATGAGAACTGAGAATATTGACTAAAGAGTCATAGACTCATAGAATAAGAGTCATAAAATTAAAATGTGATGAAAACTTTTCTTTTTTAAATTTATTAAAATGAGAATATCTTTTAAAAACTGAGCAGGTACATTTGAAAACATTTGGATTTTGGTTTTAGGCTGTCCTTATTCTGACATTACTGCTTAATGTTAGGTTGCACCAGAAATTGTCTGTGGTAGTACTTTTTTTAAAGACAGAATTTATTATAGTATTCCAGAAATACATATGTTGTAAATGAAACTAATTTGAATTCTCTCTAGTGTCTGTAGACTTCGCAGTATGGAATAAAATACGTTGTGCCGTATGATTTGGTTTTGAGTGAATGAGAAGGAGAGGAGAAAGGGAAGAGGGAGAACCTCTCAGGCTTGCTTATCTGAACTGATGCATTGAACCAGGGTAACATCGCAGTGCAGCATTAGTGGATCTTGAAAATATCTTGCTTAGCTACTGTTCTAAACATAGCTGCAGCACTCTGTGTCTATGTCATTCAGGGCTTTTGTTTAATAAAGCGTTAAGAAGTTACTTGTCCTAAAATTCTTTCTAAATTGGTTCAGTGATAGTTGGTCTGGTGCATGTTTTCTTCTGTATGAAGGAAAAAAAACCACCGACCTTGTGTAGGAATTGTGGTTGTTTCTTCTAATGCAGTAACTGTTCCTTATTACTGACTTTGGAGGCCTGTTTTATGTGAATGAGCTTTATAAAAGCAGTATCTGCACAGATGTAAATCATGCCATACAATAATTGAAACTTCTTAATAAATTCTTCTTCCACATAACATAGTGTGACAGCATATGAAGTTTTATTAAGACAAGGGAATGGGACTTAGTTAATATGTTCTGAGCCATGAAATTTTGGTAAGGCACACTCAAATCTATAATTTGTTTATGTGTAGAAGTATGTATATATACTGATAATGCGTGTGTGTGTTAATATGTTTCAAAGAAAGAAAATTTTATTGTCGAGTTTTCATGAAAACTTTTCATCCTGTAGCTTGTGTAGAAATAAAAATACTTGATTTTTATTACTCAAATCCGTGTTCTCTTTTTGAAGAATGCCATGATGACATTTGAAGAAGAGAAAATGCAGCTGGCATGTGATGACTTAAAGGCTACAGAAAAACTCTGTGAGAGTGAAGAAGCTGGAGTCATTGAAACAATCAAGAATAAAATTAAAAAGAACGTAAGAACATTATTTGTAAAACATGGAATCATGTATTGGATAAGTATTTCTGGAAGCTTCCTTTCTGTGCTACTTGTATTGTGGCTAGATGGTTTTTGATATGCGAAGGACAGTAGAGTTTAAACAATTAAATTTGTCACTTTGAGACTACTATTTTTTATCATCTTAAAAATCTTTGTTAAAAATTCTGTGCTCTGTGTTTGTGTATTCCGAACAGGTTGATGGACGAAAATCTACTCTATCCATGATAGATCGACTGCAAAGACAAATAATTGTAGCAGACTGTCAAGTCTACCTGGCTGTGCTCTCATTTGTAAAACAAGAATTATCAGGTGTGCTGTGGCTTCAATGTTTAGATGTGGTTTTTTTTTGCATGTTATCTTTGTAGTAAAGGTTGATCTTGAAGTGGCAAGAGTGGCAAGTGGTTGGATGTTGTATGTTCCTGTAGAAGCTTAAGAAGAGTTGGTGCAAAGATGGTTAGCATCTGAGTGCTTCCCATGGCCTGCAAGATAAAAGAGGCTGTAAAGACCTGAAGCCCAGGTCACCTGGGAAAATCTTGGTGTCCCATCTGCGTTACATTTGTGAGAACTTGGATGACAAAATGCCAGCGAAAGTAATTTTAAATGAAGTGTGTTGAAGATTGAACTGCTGAATCAGTCTGGTCACTGAAGTGTGTCCTTGCATGCCAAAGAGGTTAATTCCTGTCTTGTTGACTAAAAACCTCCTTGCCTCATCTGCAAAGCTACTTCTAAGGTTCTCTTACATTTTTGGACCTTGGAAGAGGTGGCAGCCACAACTATCAGTGAAAACCCTGCTGACCAGCTGAAACGAATCAGGGAAATAACATTATTTAAAGTAATTATTTAAAATACCACTAAGATCTTCAGTCAAGGACATACTGCTTTCTGTGATGTGCAGATTTGGTTTCTTCCAAGCCAGGGCATCAAGAATGTGTTTGGTGCTAGCTAGAAGTAGTTCAGGGCGTATTTTTGACTGCTGTATCAACGTGTAGTGCTGCAGAAAGATTTTCCTACTAGTTTTGATGCTGTTCTGGGTTCTTGCCTTTTTTTTTTTTTTTGTTCTCCCCCTCCTCCTCCTCACAGTTATTCATTATATATTCTGCAGCTTTGTAACTGGGTTGGGCACTATAACTGCGTGGTGTCTGTTCCCTTTCTTTTCTGCTGCTCAGAGAACTGAAGTGGGTAGCAGAGTACTGCAGACCGTGCAATGTATTTGGGTTATTCTACTGAGTAAAAAATGAACCTGAAATCTGTGGTTAAAATCCAAGTGGCTAAACGCCATCTCAGTGACTGTTAGTTACTGCCATTGTGACACCATTTAGCTAAACTGTTCTGTTATTTTAGGATTCTGGGTGTATTATCTTTCTGATTATGCATAAACATCTTTTTTTTATGATGATGATGTTTCTGCACAGAAATAGCAACCACATTATTGAAACTAGTCTCATTTCAAACAAATGGAGAGGCAGATCAACGGTTGAGTGAAAAATTTCTTGTGTTTTTCATCCTGGAACAGTTTGACAAGAAGCATATGATGACATGCAAGCTGCTTTCTCATATGCCTAACACATTTCAGATTTTCCTCTCCACCCTCATGGATGTAACAGAAATAGTTCAACAAAAAGTTAGTAATACAGCAACTTACATTAGCTTCCAATAGCAATATTGAACTACCTTTTCTCAATATTTACCTCTGTTGTCATGGACCTGACAACTACTGTCAGATGTTCTGGCTGCAAAATCTCAGCTCAGTGACTGGGCTTGATCTGTTTATTTTTTTATGTTCAAAAATCATAATTGCAACGTTGTGGATTATTTTATCTTAGCATAGAAGATCTGTAAAGGTTCTGGTCCTAGTGTACTGTTAATGGCAGCACGCTGGTGAAAGTAAAGCCTCAAACTATACCTTTCTCCACATCAAGTCATTTTTACTTGACTCATGGGTCAGAATGCAGTGGTTTTTCAAAGCTGTTAGCACAAACATGATGTGTAGGATAAGTACAATTTTTCCTTATTATATGTCTGCTGCATTGCTATACAGAGTTGTAGGAGTATTCATCTTGTTGTGAAGCACATACTTCTTGGCTGTGCAGAACATCTTAAAAGTTGACCTAATTGCAGAAAGTTGGAGTAACATTAGCCTCATGATGCAGCTGAATCATGGCAGGGGGTTGCATTTTTTCTTACAACACTTTAAATATGGAACTCAAGATACAGGATTAATTTTGTAAATATTTTCTGTTCTTATTGATAGAACCCTTCTGTCAAAACTTAGATAATAAATTTTGCAGTCTTCCTTTCTGTGATTAAGACTATCAAACTAACTTCATCCCTTCTTTGTGTAACAATAATCCAAGAAGGAGTAATGTAGGCAATGACCATGCTTTCTCTGGATTATTTTTTTTTGTAATTGGAAGGAGTGTCTATAAACGTTTGAGATCGTTGGTCTAGTATTGATAGCACTTTCCTGTTACCTGACATATTCCATTTATGATCCAATTCTGGCACTGGTTGTAACGCTGATCTCTGCAAATTTGATGATATCTATTTATAACACTGCTGCTATATCCATACTTTCATTTTCTCTCACTTTCAGTCCTCTAAATCCTTTATCAGTGCAGTTCCTAAGTCTCAGGGCTTTAGGACAGGCAAAATGCTGTTGTCTACTTGTACAGTTAATGTGTACACGTATACTTTGTGTTTATTTTCTGTTTACCACTTTTGTCATTGTCCAGGGATGTGCTATAACCAATATGGGTGCTGTGCCAATAGGCAAATCAGACATTGTTATATTCTGGAGTCATGCCCTCCTGTAAAGAGAGAAAGACTTCTCATATTCTAAGCTAAGAATATTCAAGACCAGATCTTAGGGAAATTTAGGTACCCAGCTTTCATTTGAAATTGAAGAAGTTAAGCAACTGAAAAAATTTTGAAAAAATATAAGCATTCTTTTATATTTTTCTATGATTTTTTTTAAATCGATACTGTATTTCCCAGTTTAGGGCAGTGGGGGGGAATGATTATGCTGAAAATCTTATTGTCTGACCCAAAGGAAGATTGCGTGTGTTTTTATTTTACTTTTTAATTTAATTTTATTTTAAAGTATTTCTCCATCAATTTTATTTTAATATGATTTGGGCTTAAGAGGCAAAATCTCTTTCAAGCTTTTCTTTGTTTGCCAGGCAGTAATTTCATCTCTATTCTATAGCGGGGCAGAATTCAGCATTAAGTTGTTTCGTTTTCTGTATTTCTTGGCAATTGTATTGATAGATGGCTACAGGAAAGTACCTTTGTGTTGCATGCTGTTTTAAAGTCTCTGTTTGAAAAGCACTCAAATTTGTAGTACTCAATATGAAATATCTCATCTGTATAACAGAAGTAGCTCTTTTTGCAGAATTATTTATATACAATAAGCTAATTTAATGCAAATAGAGAAAGCATACTAGGATATGTGAAACAATATTTACTACTTGCCGTGTTCCAATTCTGAAATATGTTTCTTGAAATATTTTTTCCTTGATCTTTAGCATACATAAAAGGTGGGTGGATCCTCCGAAAAGCCTGGAAAATTTACAATAAGTGCTATACGGACATTAATACACTTCAGGAAATATATCAGAAGAAAACAACTCAGGAATCCTTGACTTCTGATGCTGCAAATGATAATCATATTGCTGCAGAAGGTGTAACGGAGGATTCGCTAAACAGACTGAAAGGTGCTGTTAGCTTTGGATATGGACTTTTTCATCTTTGCATATCCATGGTGCCCCCAAACCTGCTCAAAATCATCAACCTGCTGGGTTTTCCTGGAGACCGCCTACAGGGGCTTTCTTCACTGATGTATGCAAGTGAAAGTAAGGACATGAAGGCCCCTTTAGCTACGTGAGTAGCTATATTGAAATGCTTTGGTAGATAACTTAGTACTGAAAGTAAGTAAATGGGGGAAAAAAAACAAAACCAAAACCGTCATGTTGCTTTAAAGAAAACAACAGCAGGTAAAATAAGCTTGTAGTTTGTCGTTTAACATGTCATGGTTTAGTAAATTCATCACTTGCTAGTGATCTCTCTGCCGTTAGTTATTTGTGTGTGTTTGGAATTTGTCAGTATTGTATTCTTCAGCACCTGCTATTCTAATGTCTAGTAAATTATATGCCAGTAGTGTGAGTAAATGCAAGTGTGCCCTGAAGACTCGGTAGGTTTTACCTGTGAGCTATATTCTCTTTGATGGAGAGTATGCTATTTTATATGAGAGTGATCAATGTCAGTTATTCATCCTTACTGATTTCAGTTATTTATCCCTATTATCAGCCAACGATCTCTTCCGTTTTGTTTTTTAATTTTAGCAAATTGGGAGTGTTCCCTTACTGTCTTTCTGATCTACTTGGAGGAATGTTTGTGTGTATATATTTTTTATTTTTTTCCCAAGCCTTCATGCTCTATTCAGGTCTTTTTATTGGGTGAAAGGTTAGCCAGATTTTATAAAGCCATTTATGAGGGCAGTTTGTTATTATATTCTCTCCAAATTAATACTTTTATTGCTGAACCTATTTTAAGTACTGCCAAATGTCACTTCTGAAACATTGACAGCAGAGTTAGTCTTTTGTGCTTGAGGAGAACAGTTGTATTTCTGGTTGTTTAAGAAACCTTAAGATTAAATGTTCCTGTTGATTTCTTTTGTCTCTTTTCTGGGAAAGAGACTGGCATTCCCTTTCCCAGAATGACAGTAGAGGTGGGGTGGGTGCTATGATCTTGCAGAGCTTTGTGCTCTGCCCTTGTTTCCAGGCATGATGTAGGTCATGCAGAAATCTGCTCTTTCAAACACCAGATATGTTTCTGTTTGCGTTGATTTCAGATATGTATGTAGGGGTGTGGGGGGGTGTTTTTTTTTGTTTTTTTTTTCTTTTCCTCATGAACAATTAATCCATAATGTTTTCCTGGGAAGGGTTTTGTTTTTAAAATCTGTAGACTTGTAAAGACTCAGTTGGTATGGTGCTTTGATACTGTGAGCCTGATGGTTACTCTGCCTTTGGGTGATGCTTGGGTAACGTATGTTCAGGTGCAGTTTAGGAACACAGTGGTATATCGTAATGGTAGTATGTTTGTTCTAATGTCAGGTTATATAAGAAAAGACTCCTATCCTTTGTCTTCTAGGATCATTTAAAAATTTGCCTACGTAGAACATTGTACTGACGTGTCTGTTTGCGCTGTAATCATTTTTGCTCTTGTTTCTTTTAGATTAGCTTTGTTGTGGTACCACACAGTTGTTCGTCCCTTTTTTGCTCTTGATGGCAGCGATAACAAGGCAGGATTGAAAGAGGCAAAAGAGATTCTTGCAAAAAAAGAATCTGCTTATCCAAATTCTTCTCTGTTCATGTTCTTCAAGGGAAGGATACAGCGATTAGAGGTATTGCATGTTTCTGTTCTTCTGTCTGATTTTTTCCCCCACCCATCTCCCCTTGGTATCTGATCTTTTTCTGGTGTGAATTAACTGTGCGAGCGTCAGTAAATCTTGACTAAAGATGTAGACGTATTGAAAGATAAGAAACAAGAAAGGATCAACTTCTTCCTAGTTGCAAGTTCACATACCAAATCGGCTCTTCCACTACTTCTGTCGGAATTAATAGCACTTCAAAATGTGTTTTTCTTCAGCTTAATGCATTTATAACTCCATGTTATAAGAAACTGCTTCTGGTCACTCATGAGCTTCTTGCAGTATAAATAGCTATTTCAGTTTTGCTTGTCAAGCTGAAATCTGAGTATTATCTGCTGAGCACATGGCATTTATCTTCCGCTTTTCATTTTACACATTGTTCACACACAGCTAATCATCTTCAATAATTTCCCTTGAATAATTGCTTTTGCTTTTAAGAGGACAAAACAGGATGTTTTCTGTTGCTATGGTGAGCTGTGACCCAAGCAGAATGTATTCCTTGGAAATGTGTTTCTGAATACTGTTGCAGAGTGGTATTCTTGAAACACTGCAGCAGCCTTGTGGTTTTTAGCAGAATTATTCTTCAAGAATCTCTGATAATCCAAGATGGCGATGAGTACTTTGAACAACTCAGCTTCTGCATTTATCTGACCAGGATATTTCTAAGGCATTTATATTATCAAGAAAACCCAGCAAAAAAGTATGAAACCAGAATGTTTGTCTCAATATCATAGTTAAGAGCTAATCCAGATCTTGATGTTGGTGGTCCGTTTTTTGCCAGAGTTTGCAGTTAATTCTCACAAATGCAGCTTAGTATTTTGAAGAGGGTAGCAGCAGTAACAGAACAGAGGGGCAGTCTTCTGTGGCCCATAGGATTTTGTAGGCATTTTCTTGTATGTGGTTTAACTGTGTGTTGTGGTGTGGTTTGATAGCTTTGTCTTTCTGGAAGCAACAGAATTATGCTGTCACAAGCAAGCTGTCAGTCTGGGAAGTGTTGCTGTTTACTGGGTGGGAAATATCTTAATGGTCTTTCTTCAACCATGTATATTCTATTTGTTTGGAAAAATTTGGGTTCGTTAGGAATACCTATACAATGAGTACAATTGCTGTAGAAAACATATGTTGATTGCCAGAATATGACTTCATATATGGAACTCCTTTCCTTTTTCTTTTTTTTTTTTCTTTTTTTTCCTCCTCTGATATTTAATGTAGTGGGGAATAAAATTCTACAACTACAACATGATTCTTCTGAATTCCAGGACAAGTTAGGGCAAAGTAGTAAATGTACTTGTTAATAACATGAGTACAGATTTCTGTGTGTAAATACAGAGGATAGATTTTGGATGAGTGTCAATTTTGCTTCAAAGTAGAATTCTTTACCTGTTATTTTAGAGTATTTGTGTATAAAATGGTGTTGTTAATAGACACCCAAGTTTAATTCCAAGTGAAATAGTTTGTGCTGGAGGCCACGTGCCAGCGTTAACAAAGTTAGTTGGCTTAGGCAGGCAGAATGCAATGCACTAGGCTGTGTAGCCATACCTTAGTCAGCAGAAACCTTACTGGTTGCTATCAGGAAATAAAATGTCCCTTTTTTGTTTGCATGAAAGATTTCCATTCAACAACTTTTCTTTTCCCCTGCTGAGACTTTGCTCTGTGTAAATGCTTTACTTAAATATCTCAAGCTCTGTTAAGAAGGTACAAGTTTTATTTGCTCAAATATTGTTGCCATAATAGTGAAGGCAGGTACGTTACTGGATGCTCCTACAAAGGCTGGGAAGTACTTACATAGCTGTCCTTGAATTTGGTGATAGGCAGGTAGGTTTAAATTCTTTCCACCTCACATAGGAATACTACTTTGAGATGGTTTACAGTAATTTGAAAGTCTCTGCTTTATCCTATATAACATGCAGAGTATACCAGCTGCAGTTCAAGGTATATTCTGCAGCATTTAACATCTGGTGTTTTTTCACAGTTCTGTGATAAAATTTAATTGTACACAGATGAAAGGCTCATATGTTCTTATACAGAAGAACTTGTATGTTCTGAAAACAAGAATTGGGAACGGTCACTGTAGGGTTTGGGTTAGACCCTACTAGCACTCAGGCCACCAGATACTTTCTTTTTTAATAACTTTTGATCCTACAAAATGTGCATTTTTTTGTAATTTTCAGCTGATGGTATATTTGTCTTCCATTAGTCTGTGTGTGTGCATGTATTTGCATATATACATGTAAATTGTAGAGATTGAATGCCATCCAGGGACCTTGACAGGCTGGAGAGGTGGGCCCAAGCGGTTCAACAAGGCCAAGTGCAAGGTCCTACACCTGGGCTGGAACAATCCTCTCCAACGAAGACAAGCTGAGGGAGTAGGGGTTGTTCAGCCTGGAGAAGAGAAGACTCTGGCGAGACCTTATAGTGGCGTTCCAGTACCTAAAGGGGGCCTACAGGAAAGCTGGGGAAGGGACTCTTTGTCAGGGAGTGGAGTGATAGCACGAGGGGGAATGGCTTTAAACTAAAAAAAGGGAGATTTAGGTTGGATATAAGTAAAAAAAATAATCTTTACTCAGAGGGTGGTGAGGCACTGGCACAGGCTGCCCAGAGAAGCTGTGGATGCCCCATCCCTGGAGGTGCTCAAGGCCAGGCTGGATGGGGCTTTGGGCAACCTGGTCTGGTGGGAGGTGTCCCTGCCCATGGCAGGGGGCTGGAATTAGATGATCTCTGTGAATGAAGATGGTCTAGCAAGAAGCAAAGACATGTAAAGCATGTGAGTCTATAATGGTTTGTGCTCCAAAGAGCATGCATAAATATTAGTAAATGTTTAACTGAGTTTGTTTTTTTAAAATGTAGCTTCATAAGTACTATAAAAGCAGACAAAGTGTTTTTTTTTCCCCAGCCTCATATTTTTGAGAATTGAAGTCAGAAGGCATTTGGAGACTATGAAATGAATGAGTGAGGGAAAGGAGGAGGGTGGACTGGGAAAGCTGCAATGAAAGTGCACCAGAAAGTTAGAAAGGATGGGTGTAGGCCTAGCGTGTGAAAGGGCGAAGTAAAAGGTGGTGTTCTGAATCTGGCGTATTTCTGCCCTTTAGCGTGCAGTATTACTTTCTCTTTTATTTAACCAGCAACAAGTTTTAAAAATCTTAATCTGCTTTTCTAAATGGGGGACAAATAACCCCTGTCTGAAATAGTTTTTAAAAACCACCACCACCACCAAAAACCGTAGCTTCATATGGAGAGGGGCAAGATGGCTCCTCTGTCTGGCAACACACTCTGGGTCTGTATACATAAACACGTAGTCTTTGGGGCTGGGCCAAAAAAATCTCATGTTCTGAGGCTTGATCTGTAGAGTTCAGTTGGTGTAGGTGCATGTTACGAGGCTGGAGAAAAAGTGCCAAATACTCCAGCTGACTGGCAAAACACCAGTGGAATACTCAGGTGTGTTTAATCTGCAGGATCTTATGTATTGTCAAGGTTTATTTTCAGAAATTGTGCTAGCCTCTGTCATTATTTGTTCAAGGCTATAAAATATATAAACCTCTGTTGGTTCAGGAAGCTTTCTTGGCTCTTTAAGCTCTGTAGATGGTTGTTTTCTGCAATTTGAAGTCAAGAAATGAAAGATTATTGTACTCACATGAGCTTTAATAATCCTTTTCGTGGTTATGTAGTTCTATATATTACAAGTTTTATGGATTAATCTTTTCTTTTGTCTTTGTCCAAGAGAAGCATGAGTGATGACCCTTTAAGGAATTACAAGTGTGTATGATAATGAGAGCTTAAAAACCAAAACAAACAAAACCAGTCAGCCTTGATGTTCTACTTGCTGACTCTTCTGTCTGTATAATTCTTACTGTTTACTCTGTAAAACAGTAGGTGGTAATGAATTTATTTTAAGAATACTAAGAGTAGTAGTATTCTTTCTAGTAAGAGTAGAAATTCATATTCTAGCATGTTGTCACAATCTCTGGAGACAATTGAAACTTTACTGAGGAGTATCCCAGGAGCTTATTTACTGAGCTTGATGCTTATGGAAAACTTACGCAGAAAACACTTTGAGAACTGGACAGAGAAATGGATTGTAGGAGGTTGCAAATCCATTTTGTTGAATGCTCCTATTATTAGTTGTTCAGTGTTTCACGTGTTGCCCTATGTTGGTGTATCAAATTGCAGAAAATGATGTAATTATCCTTAGTTATTGTGTGGAATAACAAGCCCTGCAAATAAATTATTTATATCTTACAATAGTTTTAGTTAGTTTTTTTTAAGCTTTTAGAAGGTGAAATATCTTCCCAGAGAACTAAATATGCAGACTTTTTCTTCTTTTCTCAGAAGTTTTCAAAATGAAATTTTACTGAATTTTGAAACATCTTCGTGCCAAAGATCAAGTTTTAAGCCCCCTTTTAATCTATTTATCTATTTTTCCCCATCCTGTAAGACATGGCCAATAGTACTTACTTTCCAGCCAGTCATGTTGGGCTGATGCAACATTGGTATTTTTCATTAATGTATAGCGAGGAGAATGTGCTGCTACAAAACTGAACAATCTGTATATTGCTCAGGCTCCCTGGAAATTTTAAGGACAAATATACTAAAACCAGAAAGACAGGTGGGTTGTATTCTTCTATCACGCCAGCAAGCATCTTTGCTTCATCATTGCTTTGTTTTTGAAGTACGCAGTATTTATGTTGTTACAGCTATGGTTGCCTTTGCTTTGTGCTGTCTTGATGCAGTATATATGATCCATGGTGAAGTTGTCGTTCCTTAGCAACTAAAATAGCTTACCCTGATCAAACAAAGAAAGAAATCTAATAAAATCAATCTAGATTTACAGTTGGGATAGGGAGCAGGGGGCAGGGCAGGAAGCAGTGGCATGCCTTAAGATACAACACTACAAATTTTTGCAGGAGTTTTGGATTTTTATTACAGTGTTGTAGACATTTTTCTTGTTCAGGGGCAAATATCTTTTGCAGACATTTGCTTGTACAGTTTTGTAGACATTTGCAAGCAGCAGTGAGTGGTCTAAGGATTTTTTAATACAGAAATGCTATAGCTGTATGTAAGAATGAATATAGGAACCCCCTTAAAAAAACTGTAGGCCACACTGGGAGAGAGACACAGTATATATATGTAGAGTAAATGAGCATAAAATGAGCTAAATGTTAATTTGCATCTTCCTAAAGGCCTCAAGCCATTATGATGATTGGTATGGAGAAGTGTCTGGGAAAGCTAGAGATAAGTGCAGTTAGAAGAACTATCCTTCTAGTTGTTACAAAAACTATCAGCACCTTCTTGGATTCAATAGCAGATAGAAGGAATGCAGTGACTGATCTGGAAGGCTGAGGAACGTAACCTGTTGGTGATCATTATTACATTATTAAACTCCTCCAATATCCTGGCCCTGCCCCATTTTTTTTCTCTCTATATTTGACTTTTTGAAGGCAGGTTCCTTACTGCATGTTTTAATACTTTTTTTGTACATGGTGGAATTGATGATTATTACCTTCCAAGTAAATGCTTTGTTTTCTCGTCTAAGGTTTCATTTAAATACAAATCTGAGTTGCTTTATATTAGGAATACTTCCTTCTTGTCTTTCTATTTGCCTATTGTATTATATTTCATGTTGTTAGTTTGAAATAAGTGGGAAAAATCTATTAACTATAGGACCTCTTTAAGATGTGTGCTTATCATTGTAAATAAAGGCTTTGCCATAATTTGCCCATACTCACATTCAAAAGTGATCAGATCTAAAGAGAGGAGGGAAGCTTGTCAAAGGACTTGCAATGTGGATCTGGTATATGAATGAGTATGATCCCTTCTTCTTCAAACTCGTAGCTCTGTGGTGACATTTAGTTCTTTTAAAATCTAGAATCAAATCAGCTTTGAGTTTTTCCTCTCACTAGGATGTTTTGCCTCTAATTTAATCAAACCTGCAATCAGTATGACAACCTTTTTTTTTTTTTTCACTGTATGTTTATGTAGAAAATTGAGTGTGTTCTTTTAAAATCTGTTGGATAATTTGATTTTTATAACTGTAGACATCTGACTTTTTTTTTTCTTTTCCTTTTGCCTTTGTTAGTGTCAAATCAATAGTGCCTTGACTTCGTTTCATACTGCTTTGGAACTTGCAACAGACCAAAGGGAGATTCAACATGTCTGCTTATATGAAATAGGTAAATTGGATATTTTTATGCTATAAATATGTCACTTTCAAGTTTTGATTAGTAACTTCAATAAAGAAACTGGATTATTTTTATTAGGATTATCAAAAGGTTTTGGAATACTGGTCTTTGTCTTGGTTGGATTATGTTGATGATAATCTTGACACCTTGTTTAGGGGAGTAGCATTCAGCAATTAGCTTATATTTGCAGAAAACTTTAAAATTATAAGTGATGCAAAAATCATAGAATAGATTATGGAATCAGAAGCGAACTGTTCACCTACAGAAGATTCATTAAAATAAGCAATGAATTCATCTGCTTTGTCAGTGGAAGCACTGTTTCCATGCCAAAAACTAATAGGTCTAATGGAGCTTCATAGATTGCAAGACCTATATTTCATTTCATGCTACTGATGCAAGAAAATGAACAACAACAACAACAAAGTTTAATTCTTTGTTTTTAGTTTGCTTAGAAGTCTTTAGAGAAAATATGTTGAGTCAAGCTTTAAATGTGTCTGGTATAGGTATCTTGTCATAGTCAGGAGGAATAAGGGGAGCAGGTGGTAACTTTGTAAACATTAGCATTCTACAAAACAGCCTTTTTATTTCTATTTTTTAAAAAAGGAGCTTTTGGTGTCTGTATAGATTTGCTGTTGATATGAAATGGATTCATCTTCTTGTATCACACCTATAATTCAATATTTTCCAGTTAACTTGAACCAGATTTTTAAATGATTGTTTAGTTTTGGTTTTAACTTTTCCAGTTATTGGTACAATTGTTAAGCTAGCTCCAGCTCTCATAAGAAAATTTTATGTTTCAGTAATATTTGTTTATACCATGTTTGAATTACTGTGCTCTCATGTTGAATTGGTCTAATTTTTAGGTTGGTGCAGCATGATAGAGATGAATTTCAAAGATGCATTTGAGTCCTTTGAAAGGCTTAAAAATGAATCCAGGTGGTCGCAGTGCTATTATGCTTATTTAACAGCAGGTGAGTATTTTCAGTGATGTGGGTAAGTGATTAAATCAGTGATGTGATATGGCACTGTTTTGTTTCGGGTGAGTTGATTAGTGTACCTAGTGTGTTCCACACTGCCAGCTGCTTGTGCAGCTATCTGTCAGACTTCACTTATGTAATTTTATGTCATTTATTAATGCATGTGCATATGCCCTTGTCCTCCAGCTATAATTATGATATGACCTATCACTACAGTGAAAATGTATTGCAAAGATTTAGGTAATAAATCATTAGGGTTTGGGTGGTATTAGTCCTTTAATGGATACGAAAAAAGAAATGCTGGCTCGTTAATGATCACAGAAGGATACCTGGGAGAGCTGGGATTGTGTTCAAGTCCCACTCTAGGTCCTTTGCAGAAATGAGTGTTTTTTCCCCCCCCATAATTTAATGATATTTGATCTTTTTTTTCCTGTTTCATATCAGAGCAGTATTAACACATTTTTGTTTCTGTGTTGTTATAGTGTGTCAAGGAGCCACTGGTGATGTCAATGGTGCTCAGGATGTGTTCAAGGAAGTTCAGAAGCTTTTCAAAAGAAAAAACAATCAGATTGAACAATTTTCAGTGAAAAAGGTTTGTGTTTAGCAAAGGCTAACTTGTTTCAGTACAGTAGTTACACCTGATAATTGTGTTGCATTATTTACCAGTATTTATTATTGAATGAATATCTGTTTTCTCCTGTGTTGCTTTTGTCAACTTATTGGGAAGGATTCAGGTGGAAAAACAATAGTGTCACATATTTTAATGACTTGGCAAAGGAGATGTTAATTAGCTATTCACTTTTCAACTGAAGTAATTATTAAAGAGACAAATACACAATACCGTAGTTGTTTTGGTGATTTTTCTCTCTGGCTTTGCTTTTCTTTCTCCTTTTTTATCTTGTCTTGTTTGTCAAAGCCTTAGTTCTTTTTGAAAGCTAGGGAAGTCTTGGAAGTAGACAAGTCTATCCTAGCCCAGACTTGTCTAAGAAGTATCACCCAACCTATGATCTTGCAGATGTTGCTGGGTCAGCATCCAGTCAGTATGTTCTTGAGGTTGTGAAATAGAAAAAAACACATCTAGGATAAAGAAGCTTTAATTTTGGTCAATATGTAAGTCCTTTAATTGAAAGATTTTGATTTTCATTCTTAGTCTTTAAGCTACAATGACGTTTCATTAAAATTGTTGGGTGTTTTCATGAAACAATTACTGTTTGTGATATATTGTTTGTGAATATTATTCTTGCTGTAAAAGTACAGATGACAGATCTTCCCTCTTTTTTCTTTCTTCCCAATTTGCAGGCAGAAAGATTTAGAAAACAAATGCCAACCAAAGAGCTCTGTGTCCTGGCATCCATTGAAGTATTGTACTTATGGAAAGCACTTCCAAACTGTTCCCTCTCCAACTTACAGCATATGAGCCAAGGTATAATATGGGTCCTTGATATATTTGTTTTAAATGAGGTATACAATTTCTTCTTTTGTGCAGACTGGCTGACTGTTGTAGCATGAAAATTTAAACCAGCATGCATATGTGATAGCAAAACAGTTCGAGTAGCAGTGGAATAAGGACCCATTAAGATTCAGCTTAATACTTCATTTTTACCATTTGTATAGTTTCTTTTGGAAACTTTTTTTTTTTAACTGTTGCATATAGTTGGGTTTCTAATCAGTTATGTATGCCCATTAGAATCATAGAATCATCTGGGCTGGAAGAGACCTTCAGGATCATTAAGATCAAACATAAATAATTGCTCAAAGTGAAACAGTAGCATGGTAGTTACTGTTCAAAGTCAGCAGACAAAATTGAACTCATTTAAACCTAACTTTAAAATTAAAAAATAAAACCACTAATTTATTTCTGCATGTTAATTTTCTTCTAAGAGGGAATATGTAGCTTGTGAGGCTATCCATGATGTGGTGAGGTTTCTTTTTATGTTGGCTGCTGGGAGCAGAATCTTAGTGGTGAAAGGTGTTCTGCTCTTGCCTCTTTCTCAGTCTCCAGATGTCTTTGGATGAGATCTGTCTAAAAAAATTATGGTAGCAGTGTTTACCAAGAACTATTTACTACCCTTCCCTCCATCCACACATCAGTCTTTTATGCATCCTGCAGTTTCCAGTTATTCTCCGCTCCTTCAGAAAATTAAAAATAAAGTCTGCCACTCAGATTTCTTTGGTTCTGTAATTGTGAGATTTTGGGGGTCGTACATGATTTTTACATAAAGCTAGAAAACTAGGGTCAGGACTAGTTGTTTTTTTCTTTTTTCTTTTTTTTTTTTTTTCAGGACTAGTTGTGATTTTGTTCTTTTTTTTTTTTAATTTAAGGTAATTTGTCTGTTTAAATTATATGGTGGCAGTGGGTTGCATTCAGATCCCTAGTTTTGTAGTCTCAAAAGACAGTGGTGAAGGTTTTAAAATGAGATTTACTTGTATAAAAATAGATTCCAGTATTTTTTTTTTTGTAATTTGCCTGTAGAACAATCAATCTTATAGATTGCAAATGGTATTTACTCCTGTCCTGCATATTCAAAAGCAACATAGATTTTTTCCTTTAAGCTTCCATCTGGTGGTGCACATTTTAATGTGAAGTAGCAATATGGATTAAAATTCAGTGACGAACTTCTTGTAAGGCTTGACACTGACAGATGTGTCTGCATCAGTGATCCTTGGTTCAAGATTTTCTGCACAGTGAAAATGTTGCCATGCCTTATGTGCATCTCAAGAATGATGAGCTGATAAAGGATATATATATTTTTTTTGTTTGCTGCTTCTTCTCATGGGCAAAGGGGGGTTTACTATGCTGGAGGGAGTTTCCAGGCTTTTCCTTGGGGCTGGAAGTTGACATAATAAAGCTCTGGTTTGTAGGAATTAAGTTGAACCCTTGTGTATCTTCATAAGTAAAATGCCACGTAACTTTAGACTTTCAATAAAAATGAGAGCTGGCAGAATTATGTGTTGTGTAGTGTCCAAATACTTTATGCAGCCAATCCTTAATTATTCGTGGGTGGCTTATTTGTGATGTGTATAAACCATTTTGTGACTGCAGACGTGGTTTAAATCCATCAGAATTTGTTAGATGAGGCAGAATGCGAAGTTAAAGGAGCCCTACTGCTCCCAGACCCTAGCTCCTTTTGAAGGCTTGAAAAATCCTGCAGACCCCCCTGTTACTGTAGTCTCTGGAAGCGACGGTGCAGACAAGTGCAAATGGTTCCTCATGGAACTAGTCTTGGCTTAACAGAGCTGTTCTGAGCTGTTACTAATAGGCTTGATCAAAATGGAGCCTGACTCATCTAGAGATGGTTACGTGTATCATGATTCATTGAAAACAGCACTATGCAGCTGAAGGCACAGTCTGTCCCTAGACTGTAGACCATCAGAGGTCTGGCAAATTAACCTTATCTGCTCATCAGCACTGGGAAGTGTGATGCCAAAGTACCCTAGTCTGGGATTTTAAGTCCAGTACAGATTTCTGTGTCCGTCACTTGGCTTCAGTTAAGAACAAATTAGCTTTGTCTGGACTGCTTGGTTGAGGTTTTTTTTTTGCTGTTATCCTTGTAACTTGGACTATATATTTTTCTTTCAATATCTGGAACAACCCGGTTGCCTTTTAACACCAGGAGGAGTTGATTGTTTATGAACTTTTAACTTTCTAGTGAATACTTCAAGGACAAGTAGAGAAATGTATTCTCTTCCATTGAAAAGAGCACACCCACTACTGCAGAGGGCCAATTCGTTCCTATTAGGAATTACCATTAGTGACAGATTGCTTGAAGAGACTGACACAAAATGGGTTGTATTTTAAAGAAACCAAAGTACTCTGATGTAGATTGTTACTAGCATCTCCTTTTTCTAGTTAAATTGAACTGTTAGACTAAAAGTCACCATAGATCGCAGTTATTGTCTAAGGAAGGATTTCAATCCATCTTATTTGTTTGTTGAAATCTTTTCATTAAGCTTGTCAGGATGTTGATGATTCATCAGCTGTTGGTTTGAGGAATTTGCTTCTTGGCGCCATACACAAATGCTTGGGAAATTCTGAAGATGCTGTTCAGGTAAGTTGTTAAATGATAATTATAGCATTAATCCTGTTTTATGAACTATTATATTAAACAGTAAATATTGTTGAGAGAGTGTTAAGTCACTAATTTTCAGTGCTATCGATCCGTCTGTTATATGAATTCCAACAGAATAGGTTGGGTTCTTTTCAAATCTTGTAATTTAGTGTGGCTTTGTTATAGTATCTGTTGTAAAAATAATTGGCTAATGTTGAGCAAACACGGAAGCTAACGTGGCTTGTAGAGGAAGAGTTAAGGGGAAGCTGGGTAGAAGAATGGAAAAGTTCTTCTGCTTCTGGGTTTACTCTATCCGACAAAGAAAATTCAACTTAAATAAAAATGAAGGCTGACCTTTTGAAGGCATAGATATACTGCTCTAGAGCTATTAGACACTGAGAGCTCTAATTATTAGCACGTACCAAAAAATAATTTTGCCATTGCTCCAGACTGTAGGCACACTCCACATCTCTGTAGGCGCAACTTTTTTTTCTTCACTCCCCAAAATGGAATACAATTCACATAAGGAACCTGGGAGCTGATGCTGGTGTTAAATGAATGTTTTCTGTTTTTCTCAAGCATAGTTTAAATAATCAATGTGCTTACTCTTTGAAATTAAATTTCCTTGTTAGGCCTAATACCTTTCAATATAAAGTTGGAAAAATCTTGACTCAGTTAATACATTGCTTGGTAAAAATACAAACAAATGACTTTTACCTTGATGTAAAAGTGTTAGTGAAAACCTCTGTGTCCTTGCTTAAAGAATCTCTACCATTGGAAATTTAAACTTATTTTAGCTCTGGGCTAATTTCTAGTGCTTGAAGTTGACAGGCACTTCTGGATTTTTAACTGATCAAACAGTCTATTTTAATGTTATTGCAATCTTTTTCTTTGTATAGTTTTTTCAGCGAGCTGCTAAAGATGAGCTGTGCCGTCAGAACAATTTATACATCCAGCCATATGCTTGCTATGAACTTGGCTGTCTTCTATTAGACAATCCAGAGGTAATAGTATAATCTATTTTTTTAAACTCTTAAATATCTACTGTAGAGATTTATTTATTTATTTTACTAAGAAATGTAGTGTGTTTTAGGTAGCAGCATTTTAATTTCAGTGTTAAGAGCTTCTCTTAAGGACATTCTGAGGTGCTTAATGCATCTGTTGGTAACACTGCAATGACATACTTTGTTACTGGGTTTTATTCCTATGTAACAGAGTCTGAGACTGTCTGGAATTGTTCAGGGGAGTTGCTACATTCCTGACATTAAGTGATGTCTTACTTCAGGATTAAAATAAATGTTTGCAAACCATCTGCATTTCTATGGCTGCGATGTTTATGGACAGCAAGCACTGGAGCAAGAGTTTTGATGAACAAAGCACTATACTTTGTTACTTAGTACTTTGCACTGAAAAGCACTACAAAGACTTGTAAAAAACACTTTCTTTTCACCCCTCTGGTCATGCCATGATGCCCATTTTTTTTTTCATACGTCACTTACAGCAACAGCATATGTAAGTACTGGGGTACAGAAATACTTGCATTGCCCCTGAGGATGCAGAGAACCCTCTCTCCCTGCACTTGCCCTGTGTTCCTGCTGTTGGTGACAGCAGAGGCCTGGTAAAAACGCCTTGGATAGGTAGGGATTTGTTTGCAAATAACAATTAGTGAAATTAGATTTCCTAGGTGAATGTCTAAGATCCTGTTCTTGCATATTTAATTTTCTCTTGGATACTGTTCAAGTTCAAAGATTACCTGTAATATTTTTTTTTTCCAAATAGAAGCGGGTGTTTTCCTAAAGTATCTCCATATTCTTGAATCAAACTTATACCGTGAACAATATGGCATTTGTCAAGTCTTTTCATGTTGGGAATATTTCTGCCCACTCCTGGACAAATGTCTTCATAACCTCTGTGGTGGTTTTACCCAGCTGGGCAGCTGAACTCCACCACAGTCACTCTCTCACTCCCCCTCCTCAAAGGAAACGAGGGAGAAAATATGATGGAAAGGGCTCAAGGATTGAGATAAGGACAGGGAGAACACTCAACAATTGTCGTCATGGGCAAAACAGACCCAGCACAGGGAGACTAATTTAATTGATTGCCTATGACTAGCAGACTACAACTGTGAGAAACAAAGCAAACTAAAAACACATCCCACCCTCCCACCCACCCTCTTCCACCTCCTCCCCCTGAGCGGCACAGGGGAACAGGGGAATGGGGGCTGCGTTCAGTCTATAGCACTTTGACTCTGCTGTTCATTCTCAGTCACTCTCTGCCCCTGCTCCCCGTGGGGTCCCTCCCACGGGATGCCCTCCTTCCCGAACTGAGCCTGCGGGGGCTGCCCACAGGCATCAGCTCTTCAAGAACTGCTCCCACACGGCTCCGTACCACGGGGTCCATCCCCCAGGAGCAAACTGCTCCAGCACGGGTCCCCCACGGGCGGCAGCTCCCCCCAGACCCCCTGCTCCTGCGTGGGCTCCTCTCCACGGGCTGCAGCTCCGGCCCGGGGCCTGCTCCTGCGGGGGCTCTCCATGGGCCGCAGCCTCCTCCAGGCCACATCCACCTGCTCCACCGGGGGCTCCTCCACGGGCTGCAGCGTGGAGATCTGCTCCGTGTGGGACCCATGGGCTGCAGGGGGACAGCCTGCTCCACCAGGGGCCTCTCCGCAGGCCGCAGGGGAACTGCTGCTGCGTGCCTGGAGCACCTCCTGCCCTCCTGCTGCACTGACCTGGGGATCTGCAGGGCTGGCTCTCACTCCTTTCTCCCAGCTGCTGCTGTGCAGTAGATTTTTTTTCCCTCTCTTAAATTTGTTCTCTTTTTATTGTCGCTCTCTGGCTCAGCTCTGGTCAGCGGCAGGTCCCTTTGCAGCTGTCTCTGATCTGACATGGGGCAGCTGCTGGGCTCTGCTCACAGAGGCCACCCCTGCAGGCTCCCTGCTACCAAGACCTGGCCACGTAAACCCAATACAATCTCCCATACCAGTGCATCCTCAAAGCTAACTCAACTAGGGGCATGCATACCATCGTACTATTTTGTGATATATAAGGAAAGTGATTTTAGTTGTTTAAATTCCTGGAAAGCTGTATGTGCTTGGCACTTTGGCTTTCACTCTGATGTGAAATAAGGCTTTTGTTGTTCTGAATGAAGAAAGGAATCACCTGATCTTCATACTTGGTTGACGAATACATTTGATTGCTCAGGTCTTCGCCCATACTCTGCCTCCCGGGGAGCTCTGAGTTTCCTAAAGTCGTGCAACTTCACCACTCACTGTGCTGTTTCCTTCCTCAAACGTATCCTCACTACTTGGGAGTTTATGCTGCTTTATGTAGTACCTCCTGAATCAGATTGCAAGTTAGGGGAAGTGGTTACAGGGAAATAGCTTTAACCCCCACCTCATTGTATGTAGTTTTATAAAGTCATGGGGTTGATAGTATCTCATGTTCTTAAGATTCTGGTTTAGGTTGCTTTTAGTCTTACCTTACTTAATTATCTGAGCTGAACCTTTCCCTTGAAGAGGAAAGGAAAAGAAAGTCTTTCAATAAAGAATGACTATCACAATAAAGGACAAAACTAGAGAAAATGCTTTTAAAAATAATACAAATAATACTCTTTTTGAAAACTGTGATGCCGTATGACATACAACTCGTCTTTGAAGCCTGGTAGGGAAGTCTGAGTTCAGTAATGTTCCTGCTGCTTTTTTTTTTTTTAATGTTTAAATTTGATTATGTCAAGTGTCTCAAAAAAAAAAAAAAAAAAAAGAAAAATGTTGCAACTGCTGCTAGGTAGAAGTGTGGTGGGCAGTGAGGTTATCTCAAAGCTCTGCAAATTTAGGAGCACTCCTTCTGTCCTTGCCTTATATGTGAAACATGCACACAGAAACCAAACATACTTTATTTTGTGTGTTCGAGGGCTGAACAAGCCTTGGCTTGTAGCTGCTACTGAGAAGCTATGGTAGCACTTAGTATCTGAAAGGAAACTACCTCTCTTGGCACTTGGGTAATAAGGAGGCAAATGTTGCTTGACTTGAATAAAGTGGCATGGGGTGGGAAAAAGAAAAAGCTGGAATTAGAGGTGAGTGGATGCTATTTTTAGAAGACTGCATTTACTAGCTTGAGGTACCATGCAAGTCATATTTAAGAGCTCCGTAATGTTTAAGAAAGAGAAGGGAATAGTATTTTATTACTCACCTTTACCAGAGAGGCTAAGCATATTGAAGAATATGCACGTTAGTATAAAAAGCGTGCTTTTGTTAAATATACATTCCTTTAAAATGACTCATAATTACATGTTTGACCCGTCATGCAATCTGAATCATCTTTGTTAATTTTTAACTTGGTTAGAATCAAATTCTTTGAGATTTTAGTATGGTTACATCAAGAGTAAGATTTTTTTTTTGTAGATATTCTTATACGCCGTGAATGTAATTTAACCAATGTAAATACATAAGACCATATTTGGGTATACTTGAGTAAGAAAACTTATTTTTTCTATCTCTTATCAGCAGTTCATTATTTATTTGTAGTACTTCTACTATACAGTACCTTTTTAGAAATAAAATGTGAACTTTTTGTAGTAAATATTAATCGGCAAATACATACATCTTTTCTTTGGAGTTTGAAAATGAGATTTCTGAAAACTTTTAGTTCCTTAAAAAAACTAATTTTGTAAATAAAAGGCTTAAACTTTAATTAAGAATCAAAAATTACTCTATAGGTCAATTAGTCATGAGTCACTAGTCTCCCCGTGCACTGACGTAGCTCACCAACGTCAGCAGCAACATCCATGTGAAGCTGCAATTGCTCCTTCCTTTGTTAAAGACTTGAAATATGTAATACTTGACTTGACTGCCTCATTAGTATTTCTGGTTTCCTACCTAACCTGAGAGGTTTTCGTCTGCTTGATACCTTGTTTTCAAGGTAGAGATGCTATTCTGGACTGACCAGGCTGTATACTTGAGATACTTTCTGTAACGTTTGCGATGCATTTCTAATGCGGTATCTGTCTTTTTGTAGACTGTGCCAAGAGGCAAAACCTTACTTCTCCAAGCCAAGGTAAAAACTGAGACACTTTCAAACTTATCTTTCTGAGAGAAGGGTATTTGAGAGGTGGTATTGTGTTTGTTTGTTTGTTTTGTGGGTGTGTCAGTGTCCCTCACCTGTAGTCTACAGCGCTAACATGTAGGTACACATTTTTATATGATGCACATTTATGTTATGTAGATATGTATTGATAGGTCAGTCATGGTACAGAGCCCACGTTAGTGACCTCTGCTGAAGTGTTAGGACTTTGCCTAGTTTTTCAACTAAGACTCGGATACAGAAACGTTGAAAACTACAACTTGCAACTTCATACATGTCCTGTCTGGTCCCTGTCTTGGGCGTGAGTGTTGGGATTTTTCTAGAGCCGTAGGACTTGTGTAACTTCCCAGGTGCTGTTAATCTAAATAGATTCCAGACAGGACATTGGAAATGGAAGCTTTCTGCTCTCTTCACCAATTTGGAATTTCTGTAATTATTCAGTTGCTTTGGGTAACGCAGGGATATAAACAGCAATAAAGAATCTCCACCTCTTCTCTTCAGTCTGTTTTCCAGCGTGACCTCTTAAGCATTACTAGTAAAATCATCTTCATATGCTAAAGTGAAGGAGGCTAATAGTTGCGTGTTTTTTTGTATTTCAGGAGGAATTTACGGGCTATGACTTTGAGAACAGATTGCACGTCCGCATACATGCAGCATTAGCCTCTCTAAGAGAAGTAGTTCCACAGTGATGGACAGCAAGTTGTGTTATCCTTTCCCACAGTTTCTGCACTTTAAGATGAAGCAGAAGAAAATGCTGTTGGGAAGACCAGCTTTTCTTCTGAAAACCACTTGTGCCAGAGACACTTTCATAGTATGGTCAGAGTTGGTATGGCTTAGTAAAATATTACAATTTTTATTGGAAGTAAATCAACCAGGAAGAAGGTTAAGTGACCTTGTATATTTTAACTCTAGTTTTTATTTTGTTTAAACCAGGCTGAACACAATTACTTGTAACTCTGCAAGCGAACCTAAATAAGCACACAAGTTACTTCAACAATATTGGCAGATGTGATTTTTACTTTTTAAAGTAGATCTAGATCTAAAATATGCTAAGGGGAGCATTTTTGTTTTGATTAGAACATGATAAAAGTGGTGTAAATGTTGAAGATGGGAGTGGGCAGAACGCCTTTTTTTTTTTTTTCTTCTTCAGGTATTAGCTGATAAGCAAGAGGGAGAAAACTATTTGGCCACAAAAAGCAGGTCCTACTAACTTGGAGTGGTTTATTTCAGTGACTTCATGAGTAATGTGTGGATTTTAAACCTCCCATCCCCCTTCCATTCTTCCCCTCCCAACCCAGCTCATAGTTGCGATATAAATTATGTCAATGTTTAGGATCTATGCTTCTGGTACATTCCAGCCACGTACTTTGTTTTACATGCAATTACAGTGAGAGCAGTTTTTATTTCTGTTCTTAATATTCTGAATAGTACATTAAAACAAGTAGGCCAGATAGAGTAATTTTATGTATTTTCCATTCAAGCTGCTGAACCTTTATGGCAGTGACCTTTAAAGGTATTAAACAAACACACCTACTCCCCACCTCCAACCCTATTTTGGTAGCTTTACCAATACTACACTATCTTAAGTCTCTGTATGGTATTCCAAACCTGTGGTGTTAAAATACCAAGATACCAAAATACCTCTGAGAGCTTGATACTTTTTTCATGACCATATAATTTTTAATACTTGGCCATCTATGTGCTCATGTGTAGCTTTTTTTTTTTTTTAAACTCTTTGTAATATGTAGTATCTCCTTGTGTTGTATATTCAATTAGTATCATGTTCTAGGATGGTCAATATTTTTTTAAAGAAGCTTATGAATGGAAATCTGACCAGGAAGTTAGTTCAATTGTGTTACTTTGTAGAGCTAAGAAAACTGGGTATCTTTGGAAATAGTTATCTAAAAGCCTTATCTTTACTTTGGTCAGGTTGCCTTAAACAGTTCCTTAGCTTAAATATTTTTCTTTTCTTACCTTTTTGCAGAATACGTTGCCAAGGTTTTAGACCTTGTCTGCACCTAACCTTCATTGATTTGCTTTTGAGGTTGCATCTAAAGCAAGACTGATATGGAGGAGAAGTAGTAATATCATATTTGGTAGGCCAAATGAAATGGTTGAGACACTTTTATTTCTCTCTAGAAATACACGGTTCCTGCTATGAAAGGCATTCCTAGAGCAGTTAAACATTTCTGTTGCAGTTCCCGAAGGAGAGGAGAGACTTTATTTTTCTATATCCTAGGTATGTTACAGATAGTAGTACACTGTTGGGTTTTTTATTCAATTTAATCAGTAATATTGAGTCACACAGGAGTGTTCAACCTTATTTGAATTGGTCAATCCAAATAAGTATTGAATAGAATATAATATATATTGTGTGTGTATATATATAGTGACTGCTTAGAATTCGAATCATTATTAAAAAAAAAAAAAAGGTCTTTGATGTACTTGAAATCTTATTTTGTCCTACCTGACTTTTAACATTTTGTAGTCAGAGAAACAATCCACTCTGGGTGAATAGCTAGAGACGGTACATTTAATGACAAAATTCCTTTAAAATGCACTGCTTAAATATAACGTGAGACTAGGCTGTTCAGGACACAAAGCACCTGCATGCGATTTGTGTTGGGATGTCTAGGGGTCTACATACTTGGAGGTAGCTAGCAAATTGTAGTAAACTTATTAAAAGGCCTGTTCTTCTCACCAGGCCGGGAGAGGGTATGGAAAGACACTATATATTAATGTAACAGTTTAGCTCTGTGCAAGTTGCAGCTTTTCTGTGGATTTAGCAACTCATCTGATTTCATCACTGAAATGGTACTATCTGTTTCTGTAATTTTTTTCTCCCCTCACAGGAGAATCTCCTACCTTGTAAATGTCAAAATTATTTTTTATGTTAGATTGTGCCTGTGATGAGAAAACATTTCACTTGTATTTTGTGTAAACTGATAAGTTTTTATACTTTGGAACTCGGAGGCATGGTCTAATAGCAATAATGGAATATGCATCTTGCTAGTTCATATGTTAAGACTATCTTTACTGGGTCAGGTATTTTTGTTGATGTTGATGCAGTTTTTATCTCAATATGACTCATTTCAAATAACTAGAATTTATAGATGTCACTAAGTGGCATATTTATTGTGATGTACTGTAAATGTTGTTAATTTACAGAACTTGCACTTTTATATTTCTGAGTAAAATTAAAAGAAACGTGGACATGAGTTTTGTTCCTTTGCTCCTCAAATTTGTCTTTTAAATTGGTGGCCTCCTGAACAAGATGATATCAAGTATTGGAAAAACTTCTGGGATGTCAAGTGACTCTGTAACAGTTTTCTAGTCAGCAATTACCTCAGCTTTTGTTCTTCCAGTATAATTATAGTCTCCTGTTTTGGAAAGTGAGTTACATGTGTCATGTTGAGATCAACCATAGAACGAACAAGGTTTAACATGCGTTTTTAAGAAATCAAATTTACTCGTTCTTCATTTTAAAAAAAAAAGGAAATAAAAACAACACACAAGTGTAATTTGTTGTATTCCTACACCTTTGAAAAATGTTTCTAATTTACTCTAAAGCAAACAGTTTAATTTCTCTCTGATTTTTAATGCTTGTTTCATATTCTGGTTCTGCTTTATTCTGAAATAAAATTCCCCAAACGTTATATTGAATTGCTTATCAATTTACAACAATCTGATCATCTTCCTAATGACTGATCGTGCTGTTGTTTAAAAACTGCTCTGTAGCTGTTTGGAAGTTGAAAGGGAACTAGCATTATACTGGTGTAGAGCTATACGTGGTTTTACAAAGGTGTTGCTAGAGCTTTGGTGGTGTGGTGAAAGCAGGGTATCATATATAAGACGTGAATTCCCTTTCCAGTCATTACTAAATTTTCTTACTAACAGTGATAGTGATCATTTGCATGAAAAATCACGTGATCACTGAACTCTATTATTAAAGGTAATATTTAGAAGTAAAGGTACACTTCTAGCTGTTTTTTAATGCAATTGGGCAGCCAGTGGCATTTGACCAAAACATCTGTCATTGGATCAGTGGAGGCTCTTGAGAGCTGGTCTACGACATAAATGGTAGACTGCACTGAACTTCAGGAATAAGTAATACAGATACACTGCCTCTAATTCTTCATCCTGACAGAGCTGTACAAGAAAATACTCTATATAAAATTAAAGTTTGGGGGTGGAGGGGAATGGGGCATTGCTTCTCTGCTAGTTACAATTTGAGCAGATGCTTATACAACATTGCCTTTCATTCTGATGTTTTGAGGTGAGTAGAAAATGCTTCAAAAACTCCTTTTCTGTGAGTCTTTCTGGATAAGATGGAAATATTCTGCAAGCAGGTGAGTTCCAGTTCAGGCTTTTCTGAAGTTATATACTGAACTACTCCTATTTCACTGTATCTTCTTTAAACAAGTTTGGACCCCTTTGGATCTCTACTAAATTGCCCAAGATTTTCATGACCTGTTTAGTTGCTGTGTTTTAACCACAGGGAGTTCATGTTCTGTTGTTTTACTGTTACCTATAACTTTTTTTCATTGCTACTTTCTCCAGAATGCTTTTTATCTATTGATGTGAATTCTTCTAAGACAGTTTTCCAGTGTACAAACTGATTAATCTCTTGTGTTCGGCAGGACTGGCTGGTCCTTAGCCAGATTTTCCAGTCATTTCTTTTTTTTTTTTTTTTTTTTTTTTAGGCTGTGCTTATGTATAGGGGGTGCCCAGAGAGGCTCTGAGTCAAACAGGTGCAGATTAGAAAAGCTTGTCTGAGTTGAATATTCCAGATGTGCAGAGGGGAAGAGAGACTGTTAGACTTGGTTGAACAAAAAAGACGTTTACGTAATATACACCTACCCGTATTTCATTCAGAGCATTATGTTTAATGTATTGAAAAAAGGTAATTGTACTCCTGGAGACTCCAGGTTTCACTTGCAGCAAAGGTCCTCAGCAAGGGGAAGATGGAGTCAGAGACATGTGCATACACCTTAAGTAAAAACAGTATTTTGTAGCTTTGGTAGGTAAAGCTAGAAAGTTTTCTTGGAGATTTTCATATATGAATGCAAACCTCACTTAGAATTCTACGAAGGTTTCTGGGGAGTAGAAATACAAAGGTGGTGCGTACGAAAAATGCAAGTCCTGTTCTACCTCTTTAGGTGAAAGATTCCAAGTTTAAAAAAATAAAATTAAAAAACCTAACCATTGTGATACACTGATCTTTTGTAAACTGTCTTTGATGAAGAGTTAATGATCAAATTGTTTTTTTTTTTTTTTTTTTTTTTTTTTTCTCAGAAACAAAAGGTTTGTCTGGGACCTTGATTCACTGAACTTCTGTCTGGTAACTAGTCTCTGTCTCATGTAAGATTTTAACCTTGTCTGGAAGCTATTACTTCTGCAGATGGGGCAGAAGATGGCAGGACAAGGTCATTATCTTCAGTTAGGCAGACTGCTCTTAGGGTGACAGGCTCTTCCTTTTTGGCCCAAAGGGCAGTGTGTTTTAGTGGAGCAGCTGGTACAGTTCTCATCGTGGATTTAGTCTAGGTGGCTTCCAAAGCTGGCATTCAAGTTCCAGTGCAGTGAATTAGTTCCCAGAGAATTTTTTTTTCCTATAAGCTCCTGGGTTGTGCTCTTCCTAAGTTTCAGACAGACATTGTTAGTGGCTGAAGCTTTTTAAATATTTAAGGACACTTGTGCTTCTGTTCAGTGACCTCTAATTATTTTCTGTTTTATGGCATCTGTATCTAAACATCTTCAAAGCTTTTGATATGCAGTTTCACAGGCCTGGAATTTTGGAAGTTTTCCAAAGAAGGATATTTACAAGGTTTATTTTGATCCGTATTCATTGAGATGTTCGCATGACATTCTGCACACAGGTACGTTTAGTGTGTTTATGAAGTCCTGTTGCTTCCATATGCTCTCCATACTGAAATCTAGACTTAAGATTATTCTGACTCCAAAAGTAATACATTCTCTAGTCCCCACATGTATTCTCAAAGTATGTCCTATTCTGTAACATTCTATTATACAGAAGCTGTTTTTCCTAATTTCGTAAGTCTTAGCGTATTGATACTTAACTTTGATTTTATTTTTTTTAACATCATGGCCTGCATTGACACACTCTGGAAGCGATGAGGTATTGTATGTGGGATTTTCTTAGTGAAAAATTGTTTTCTAAGGATTCCTTCATGGAAGAAGCGTTTTGTGGTGTTTAGCATTAACATACTTTCCAGTGAAAGAACTCGAAAGTGGTACAATGTTCTGTTAATTTTGAGTAAAGTCTTACAAATATGTTACTTGTTACTAGAGGAAGCCATTGTAGGTCACCTACACACTTCAGCAGCAAGGACACCTGAACCTTAGATCGTCTGTGCCCCTGGAAGCCCCTGCGGGTTGCTGCAGAGTCGCAGATGCCCGGCAGCAGGTAGGTGGGCGACGATTTCTCGTCATCGATGGAGAAGGGTCAGAACGGACCAGTGCTGGGATCCACTGGATCTGGCGGTGATGCGGGAGAACTGTGATGTCACGGCCCCGGGGAGGCTCCGCCCGCGGTGCCCCAGCCTCAGCGGGGAGGCTGCGGTGGGAGGGGGCCCTCAAACAAGCAAGTACTGGGGCTGGGGGCTCGGGGGGGGGGGGGGGGCATGTCCTGCAAATGTCCCAGGCTCCTGTGTAGATGGTTCCTGTGCCTCGTCACAGGGGCGTTTGGGTTTGGTCTGCCCTAAGGGGATGTGCGTGGCACAGTTTTAAATAACCACGATGGTTTCCTCGCTGTAGGGTCAGACCCCGCTGCCCAAAAGGCCCCGCAGTGTGGGGGTGAACCATTTGGACGCTGCACATGGTAACTGCCCCCGTTACATTTAAGGAGCGTTTGGGAAGCATTGGAGAGGGGCTGTTGGTGGCGTGGCACGAGATGAGGTGCTGCAGTCACGTTGGACACCTCACACTGGGATGGGAGAGCAGATGCTCAACTTACCCATCTCCTTGTTGCAGATGAGAACCTGTAAGGCACCTTCCAGCGGATGAAGATGAGCCTTTCAGTGACCGAGCTATCTGTTCCAGACAGCCTCCACACCTTACTTGAGGGTGTGACCACAGCGGTCATAAAACACAAACCAGTAGACACTGCAGAGTTTGTAGCTCTCTATTTCCGAGACTTCATTGCCTTTCACAGAGGTTTGTTCCTACCAATGCTTATCTGAAGAGGACGAGCTATTCGGGTGCTAACTCCAGTTTAATTTGTGCTTCTGTTTTCAGACAATCTAAATTTGGACTTACAGGAAGTGGTGAAAAAATTTGATTTCAAGTACGGTAAGATGATTGCTTATTCTTTTTAAAATATTTTGAGACCATGTTCCAACATAAACAGATGCAAGTAGTTTTCATTTACCGTGGGCTACATCCCCTCTATATGCAGCCCTGTGAAAGAGGCGCATGGGATCTGTGCTATTGAAGAGGTGGACATCTTCAGAAAGCACCTGCTTCCATTTAGTGTGGGAAGAGCTAGTCCCCTGGGATGCTCTGCTTTCTGCTCAAGCATAGGGGACAGCTAGGGTACTCTGGGGCATTTTAAGACATTGCAGTAGGATTTATCACATGCTAAGCAGATAGCGACTTCACAAGTTGTACCTATTCTTTGCAAATAGATACTGTTTGTTTATAGAAACCCAATTTAACTCTGCATGTTACTGATTCCTTTGGAAAGTGCTGGGAGTTCTCAGCTGCTCCCTGGGTTTGGCTGTAAGGGCTGGAATAGGTGGTGCCACCTGGAGGGTTGTGTGGGAGCAGCGATGGGTGCGTTTTCTAGCCTGCAGCCTGTTGGTATCTGTCCTGCTGGGTTGGGTCTCCCTTGTCTGCTTACCAAAAGTACCAGCGTGTTCAAATAACCCATCACCTGGGGCTATGGTACAGACAGGTTCTTTACAGATCCTCGGCAGAATGAGAACGCTTCTAAGTTGTAGCTGTGATTAAAGCGTTGTTATTTCACAGAACGTTGTAATTAGCCCAGCACTGGATTTTTATAATCGGAATCATTGTAGCAGAGAATTTTATAACTAGCATGGCTTATGGTTACTTAGCATTTGTTCTGAGCACCTGGAGCCTCTGCAGATTGGGTCAAATATTAATGCTTAGCATGCAATGTAACAGTCATAATCTAGGCTCAAAATACACATAAATGAGTACAAGTCACTCGCTCAGTCATCAGAGGAAACAGTCGGTGGTGGGTGCATCCCTGACCACCAGGAGGTTCGTTGGTTTTGCTGTCCAGCAGTGGTTCTGGTCCAAGCCCTACTTAGGACTTGCAGCTGCATGATTTTCTAGGCAGGGCTCTGTGTGCCGTTACTTTTCCTTGTTCTGTGATGGGACCATCACATCCTGGTTGACCAGGTGCCTGGGACCTTCAAGATGGTGGCAGGGAGGGAAAAGTTGGCCCAGTGTCCAGGACTTTGAAGATGGGTGAGGAGGGGAGACGCCTGCCTGGTACCCAGGACCTTCAAGGCCAGGGATGAGGGGGAAAAGGGTTGGGCTGATACATGACCAGCTTGCTCACATGTAATGGCTATTTGCCTTCTAAAATGGCATTAGTTTTGCTAACCGTATTACCAGGCATCAGGGATACAGTTTTTTATCCCCATTGCTCAGAGTCCACCTTAGCTAGCTTCTGAGTAACCCTGCAACTAGCCAGCACTGGAGACAGTCTTGGTCTATAGATGGAGAGTTATGCATTGAGGAAATTACAGCAGTGATGAGATGTCTCAGCTATGAACAGGAAGTGCTATTATCTTGTTCCTAGCTTAGGTTCTCCTCTAAAACAAAACTTAGAACCACTGACTTCAGAAGTAGTTTTCTTCTTGTAAAAATGTCTGGTGGAGATTGCAGCATGACTTAAAATATCAATGAAACATGCATTTTAGTACATTTGCAAATGTTGCATTAATGATAACACAGCTGTTATTGCATAATGTCACATGCAAAAACTTTGTCTGAATACCTGTCAATGATTCGCTTATGTGACTGCAAACTGACCCCACTGTAATCACCACGCTCCAGTACGCTTCACCCAGAGGGTGGTGAGGCCCTGGCACAGGCTGCCCAGAGAAGCTGTGGATGCCCCATCCCTGGAGGTGCTCAAGGCCAGGCTGGATGGGGCTTTGGGCAGCCTGGTCTGGTGGGAGGTGTCCCTGCCCATGGCAGGGGGGTGGAACTGGGTGATGTTCAAGGTCCCTTCCACCCCAAGCCATTCTGAGAATACAAGACAGCCTTGCCCTTCTTCCCTTATGGAGCACTTAGATTAGAGAAAAGAGCACTCTGATCACTTGATCAGAGAAATTCTGTAGCAAGCTCACGCAAGAGCTTGAGCTTGCTGCAGAACTACCTCTGGAGCTTCCCTCTATGTTGTGAGCATAGTTTTGGGTCTGTCTGGGCACTAGCAGGCAGCTAGCTTCTGTAGCTGCAGGGGAGCCTTTCTTTTCTATAGCACTCCCTGATACCAACAGTGGGGCTGTGTTGGCTTGGGGACAGCAGAACAATGTTTTAATTCTGTCATCCTTTGAGTTGTTTCATTTCTGATCTCATCCAGTCGTGACTTCAGAAGACAGCTCGATGCTAAGCTGTGATGGTGTGTCCAAGATTCACTGTCTTTTCTGCTCTGTGCTACATCCACAACTGTACTGGTCTTACACATTGGCTAATGCTCACTAAACATGACAGCCGACAGCTCTTGCTCTTGTTTTTAATCAGTGTTGAGGGGTTTATTGACCAGGTGGTGGAACACTGTTCTGATCCCCTGAGTACTATCATGTGTTCCTCCCTTGACAGTTAAGCACTCAGCCGTTTTTCACTCTGTATCTAAAATTTGTTCATGGCTTACCTTCTTCTTCCTTTCGGTATGTGTTAAGTCACGCAATCAAGATTCTTCAGGAAATTAAAATGTCACTGTCTGTGCATCTAAAGTAATTTGTGTGGGTCCAAAGTGTTCTCAGGCATTGTGAAGGTGAACCGTAGTCTTCTTGCTGGCTTATCTGATGTGCTTAACACAAAAAGCTATATTTTTTTTTCTTTAGTGTTGTTTGTGGACAGTAGTTGAGCATGTAGCCATCGCTGTAGGATCAGAAATACAGTTAAGGCTTCCTTGCTTTTGAAGTCGTGCCACTGCCTTCTGAATTTTCTTTCCCCTTACTGATAGCCAAGCAACGCCCCCCCCCCCCCCCCTTAAATTACACATCTCTGCAGCCTAGGAAGCCTCACAATTATGCAGTAGAACATCTAATTGGGTTGACATTGAAATCACTCTTTGTTTAAATGGAAACATTTGCTAACCTATCGCCATTATGTGCTTTTTACTTTGCAGAAAATCCAACTGGGGAACTAGTAAGGAAGGCATCGTACCACAGAGACATTTCACTGTCTAATGAGCCCCAGAAAAAGGAAGCCTCTACTGATACAGAGGAAGATCAACTTCTTGAAGACCTTGCTATCGAGTATAGCTCCAAAGTAATTCAGTGCCCATCAGCTGTCAGTTCTATTGCAGAAAACAAACCCTCCACTGGACGTGATGGAGCTCCATCCCCTGGGGGCCCTGAACTTGCCTATGTGCCTGCTGATCCCGAACAGCTCGCTGCCCATGTGCTAGGTAACAGTGACTCTGCTTATTCTGTGAGGGATGTGGCAACCAGCGTGCAGACTCTTGATGAAGACTCTCAAGCCTCAGAGGATTCGTTTGCACTAGTAGACAATGCTGACGAAGATGCTGCTGCTGCCTTGGCAGCTGGGGCTTCTGTCGAGGCTGTTAGGTCACAACCAGGAGTGCAGCGTTGCTCCTCCGTGGCTGGAGAACCGGGGCCCTCAGACAGCCAGGCTGATGTCTCAACAGATGATGTAAAACAAGTTTCCTCAGCCCTTTTGCAGGAAGAACCATTACCTTTTCCTCCACCACCACCACCATCACTTTCTTCCCAAGGGCAGTTGCAGGCTGCACCTTCCGGCAGTGCAGCTGAGGCTATCCCCACGACTGAGGGTTGCGATAAGCCGATGGTGGATGCAGAGGTTCCACCTTTCATAGAGCAGTTCCCAGAGAAAATAATCATTCCCTTTATAGAACAAACAGCTTATCTGTTAAAGACTGAGCAGCCATTAAATGCAGGCCAGGTGTCCTGTGCTAAGACCTTAGGTCCACTTGCTGCTGCTGTAGTGTGCCAGCCTGAGAGAATGGAATCCGCAGCACACATGGAGTCAGCTGAGCAAGTTTATGTCATGTCAGGTAAGAAGGGTCCTTGTGTCATCTTCCTGTTCCAGCATCCAGCCCTACTGCCTTCATCAGCGGTCATTAAATGGAAAACCACCTACGTCAGTGCAGCGGAGAGGCAGTGACTTTTGAGAAGCCACTGTACCAGCACTGCTTGGCCACAGGGCACATCAGATCTCTGCAATCTGTTCCTCTTCTTAAAAGATCTCACATTCCAGCATTGACGTATGAGGTTTTCCATTTAAAAACAAATGGTGGTGGTTGCCTGTGCTGTCTTGGTGAATCTGGCGAGTTTCTGCAGCTGCGCTGGGTGGGCAGAGCACTGGTCATCAGTTCTGCAAACATGAAGAGAGCTGGTGCGCTGATTCTTGGCGAGGCCCTTGCCAGTATCTCTTCCCGGTGGTGATAAGTGCCTGGCTCATCCCTCGCCCAGCTGGGAAAACCCTCCAGGGTGGCGCTCCCCTGCCCCAGGTCTCCCAGGTTTTGCAGAATCTGTCCAAGCCTTACCCCAAGTGCTAGGAGAAGAAGTACAGTTGTGAGGTCTCAGCAAAGCATGTTGTAGAGGAGAGCTGAACTTGAGCAGCTCTGTAAATTAACACTATTGGCTCTTAAGAAATGGTTTTGGGGGAGTTTGGCAAGCCTCAGTTTCAGAAGCACTGGTCAGATGGCTGAGTTCTCAAATGCTCACTCAGAAGAGCCTCTCACCACGAACAGTTTCACTTTCCTAGGCTGCAGGTGTCTGTCAGGTGTCTGTCAGCTGTGTTTCAAACTGCATCTTCTATCCCAGCTCTCTTCTACCATGCTTGCCTTTACGAAGGTATGTTTGTCTTAAACATAAGGACTTAGACCGTGACTGGCATTCACTGCTCCTGACACCAGCCCTCTTACGTTTTTATCTTTGTAGCCATGGCATCAAGGGAAGCCGGACAGCCACCACCATATTCTAATGTGTGGACCCTCTATTGCCTAACTGACTTGAGGCAAGGTCAAAAGCCACCACCCCCTGGCCAGCTGTCACAAGTGTCTGCGCCAATTTACGCGATGCGAGAAGACAACAAGAGGGGAGATATTCCCGCCTTCATTTTAGTGGGCTCTGCTGTTCAGACCGGGCGGGACTGGCAGGCTCTTCCTAGCCACGCTGTCTTCACACAGCAAGGGGCCGGTGCCAGGAGACTCACGGTAGTCCCAGTCCCCGTAGCCAGGCCAGCTGATGAGGAAACAGACAGGCCGGGCATGCCAGACTTTATCTCGGTTGCCATCCCTCTGGATAACGCGATGTCTGCCAGGCAAGGCTGACCAGCTGGCGACACGCACGCAGGTATAAATGCCCTCGCAGAGGGTTACAGGGGAGATGCTGGGGTTTGGCTTTTGCTGCTGACAAGCATAATTCAACCCATCTTTAACTATAATTTGGTTTAAGGCCAGCGATTAAACTACTTGTCATGCGTAACAGAGCCGGTGCCTTTCCCAGCTTGTTACTTTGCAATTAGTACTACTGCTCCTGCTCTGGTTTTAGCCTAAAGTAACCAAGATTTAATCTGACATTTACATACAGATCAAACTTTTTTTAATAAAAATCAGACTGCAAGTGTAGCACGACAGTGTTGCAAAATACTATTTCACTTTAGAGTTCATTTAGGTAACATAATTAAATTGTAGTTCTCAGTCTATACTTTGTACTGAGTTCATGCTTTTTTTTTTTTTAAACAGGTTGAGAAGCGATGCTGGCTGGCCTTCAGGCCACCTTTGTAAGGCATGGAACAACATATTAATAACTGCTTTAAAAAAATGACAGCAGTTAGAATTGCATCCTGTGCATTTTATACTTTTCTAGCCCAGCACAACGTACCCCATGTAACTTTCAGCAGGCACTATGAAAATGCACTATTGCAATGTGACCAGAGGCAGCGGCTGCAGCTGTTGTGTTGCTGAGTGCTCCAGCTCCTTCACTGTGCTAACGGTGTATGCATAAGCTCAAACAACACAGAGATTATGGGGAGCTGAGGTTAGTTCAGTGTGTAGTGTAGAAAAGGAAAAAAAAAAAAGTCTAGTTGTAGTCTGCTGGGGTTATACTCACAGGAAAGACTGCCAAGAGAAGGCATTTCCTCTTATCTATGCAAACGCCACCGCATCACTGCACTACCTGGGTAATTCTAGTAGCGTACACTAAAAATAGAAAGTATCTCATTGCCTTTGGAACAGTTTCGCTGGTCCAGCTTCCAGCCTGGAGGTCCCGCAGCCTCCCTGCAGTTCAGGAAGGAGGCACTCCCTTCCCCACCTCTCCTAAGCAGGGAAGAGGGCACTGGAGCCCACTACACCTTCGCTGCAGCAGCTTTTGCATTAGGCCTGCTCTGAAATGCTCAGCACTACTAAACAACACTCTAGACCATATGCAAGAAGTTTTGAAGCCTTTATTTAGTAGCAATTAAATTATTCGATTAACACTAACCTCCAGACAGCAGTTAAAATATTGTACAAAGAGCAGCTTGCCCTCTCGAAGCTCTGTACACAGTTCAATATAAACTTACACTCTAAGATTGAATGCACCCCACTGAAAAGGGGTAAAGCAGCTGTGCACAGGAGGCCTCGCCGAGGTGCCTTACTATAACTGAAATGCACAAGACTTCCTCCCAGGGAGTTTGCGCAGTACAGACACAGGTCCTGTCCCCCACCACCGTGTCCCGCTGGGTCCTGGGCTGGTTCAGTTCTTGCCTTTTTGCAGGGGTGCTGGGCACCAGAACTTCTAGTGCATTGAACAGATTCTTTTTTAAACCTGTTACTAGTGTGCAGTTCGAATCAGATCTGTAGGTGTTTAAATGGCTCTTAATTCCATAAACCATAAGGTTGGTAGCAAAACAGGAGAGCAAAATTCAAAACACACTGCACAAAACATTGAATAAATACCTCTGAGTAATGTTACCAGCTTAAACAACTGCATGAATGCTCCAGAGATGGGCACGCTTCTGGAATCTGGCCAGAGCTCAGGATTCAAGGGAGTTGCTTTAGTAAAAGAAAAGTCACTTTATGAAAAATTACATCTTTACAAGAGTGACACACCCTCCTTTGCTTTAAGAACGGACTATTGCAATTACTTTGTGTGCTTTTAAACGTTCCCATGTCACAATAAATAAAACCAGTTTTTACTTGTGCCGACTTTAGCTACGAAAGAAAGTATTCACAGAACAGCCGAGGGTGTTCTAGTCCTCATACACCACAACCTAATATAGGTGTATTCAGCAAACGGGGCAGCTCTACACCGTGACGACGCACTGGCGTTGTCCGCACGGGACCCACCATCAGCCACAAAGTACTCCCTACCTCAGGGACTGCAGGCCGTGTACCACCAGCTTTACTGCGGAGACGTGTAATATTCTGTTGGATAACATGTCAGTTTTTTCAGGAGGTAAGTAAAACGAGGGGAAACATTAAAACAGATTAAGACTTATTTGTGTCTCAGCCACAGGCTTCTTATTGCATTTTAATAAATATCAGGCAAATTAAAGTAGTTTCTGTCCCAGTAGTTGCCAGAATAAAGCCAGTCCTGTGTACCGGTGTAGGGGTTGGGGCCTTGGTGGAACCATCTGTAAGGAAACACGCAGCACATTAGGGAAGCTGTTCACACCTTTCTGTGGAAGTTCAGAACTGCTTTGCTGCATCTTCAGTGGTTACTGCTCAAAGCAATTACAGGAGCCCTCCGGATTTTAAATTCATAAGTGGATTTAAAGCAGTCTTCAGCATTTAGATTTCCCCATTCCCAACACCACTTTAATGTCTCCCAGGTGAAGTTGCTGACACTTTGTTATTTTGTCACTTGAAGCAGTGGAGATTCACATAAAAAGGACAGGTTCAGTTATACTTCAAAGCAGTTGTGAACAATCATTTTGGCATGCATGAACACTAACAGTTTTTTCAAGACACGTAAACACTGCAAGCGCCACAGTCCTGGAAACAGAAAAACGTTAGGCTCTAGATCTCCCCCTGTGTTTCACGGCCTTGTTTTGCAGTGCACTGACTCAGAACAAGCATGTTAGCTCCCCTCAGCACTGACGAAATGCCCCCCACAGGCTATGGGGGAAGTCCTGGCCTATCACCGCTTAACGCCTTGCACCCCGGTGTCACTGCTGTGGGGCTAACCCCAAAGCCAGGAAAGCTAATTCCAGCTGCAGGAAATCATGTGCAAGCTTCTGCTAAGCTGGCTGGTGCCAGGCACGCTGGCTGTGGCCTTCATTCCCCTCCTCTCTCCCCCTGCCCCCTCTGGAAGCAAGCTGTGTGTACGTGCCCACAGATGCGCACACGTGTAGCGGCGTGGGGAGGTGGGGGTGACTCTGTAGGGTACGGTGCACTTCACAAGGCCGGACTGCTGGCAAGTGTCCCCCGGTGGCAAGCAGGGCCTGTCAGAGCACCACAGCACAGGAGTTTGTCCTCTTCCCTCACGCCAATGCCCTATGGTGTTACTGAGTGCTGCTTGCTGGTTGGGCCCAGCTCGATTTTCCGCCTCACAACAGCAGACCGCACGCTACCACAGCCCTCTAGCAGTTAAAGGTTTTGCTGTGTTTTGCCAAGCCACGTTCGCAGTGCGAGGCAGGTTGCTAGAAGCCCTTTCTGTGGTTAATAAGCTCCGTAACCTCCTTTCAGCTCCTCAGTGGCCATAAAAGCCAGTTCTTGCTTTATACGCCTCGCTGCAGTGAGCGCACTTGCTTAAATCATGCGTGTGCCTGGCAGCCCACTTTAACTCAGCTCTGCCCTTCCAGGATACCATTGGGTCCTGAGCAGAAATTAAAGCACGTTAGAACCAGTTATGAGAAACCAACTTTAAATATCAAAAGCCTGAAGGCAGCCAGTCCTACAGTGCCACACCACGGAGCGGAGCAGCTTGTAGGCAAGGCTGGCTGGGCCCAGGGGTGTTGGGATGCGTATCAGAAGTAAGGCCCTGTGCTGCCTTCGCAGCAGTAAACCGAACTGCTCAGTGCTTCAGCGGTGGTTCTGCCCCGACTGAATGAAGGAGCCAACAGAAGTCACTGTTAAACTTGTACGTGGCTCACGAGCACATCACCTCCACGCAGGATGCATCAGCTGTTCTGAAGGAACGGGTGTGCGTGCGCCTGTGTGCGCCTAGCACGCGGGTAGTAGCGGCTCATGAGCACGAGCCGAGGAGACGCAGGGCCATAAGCACAGTAGCCTTCATCCCTCAGAGGAAGGAGCTTTTACCCTCGGTACCTCACTGCTGTGTCTTCAGCACTGGAACAGATCAGGACCGCGGAGTGTCCTCCAGTGCTGCTGCTACTGGCACAGGGCAAGGACAGGGGGACCCAAAGCGATCAGGCAGCTAAGTGATAGGGGAAGGAGCGGGATCTGAATCACCAGCAACAAGCACCGCTCTGCTTCAAAACTGAACCAGTCTTTATTCGAGAGTTCGGACTGCTGCTCAGCACACGTCACTTCTTCAGAAACACCAAGGCTCCCCTTCTGAAGTGGATTCAAAATAAACAGTCACTAAGCACTTTGGAGAAGTCTCTTAGGAGGGAAGAATCTACTAGAGAAGCTAAGTAATGGACCTTTCTGTGGCCTGGAGATTGCAGCAGTTTACATCAATTTACATCACGCTGCAGATGAAGACCTACAGCTGACCCGCTGGGAACAGGTAGGAGAGCTTCCCTTCCCACTATGGCTTTTTCCCCCCAAGCACAGCCCTTTACATTGAAATGGAAAGGAGCTGTTCCTACATAATTTATGTTCATCCTCTGGAAGCAGCCATACTTGGCTCTCCTACTGAGGAGATCAAATACTAGGGGAAAAAACAAAAACCTGGAAACCAAAGAGTTCTTAAAGGATACCAGGCAAGTGGTGAGCAGGTCTAAAGTTCATGCACTGCCACGTGCACTACAGCAGCTGAAGAACCTCGTGAATGGTTTCTGCACTAATTAGAGACCCTGTAAAACTATTGCGCTGAATTGTGCTCTGAAAATTCCCCTATTCCTGATACTCAAAGTCCAGGTGCTTTGAGCTATACCTTAAGGTACTTCAGACACCTGAAATAACCCAGTGTAGTTATCCCTTGCTTTGAAAACATTTGGCAGGAGCTAGAACCAAAGCTTATAAAGCCTCTGAATTCAGGAAAGGAAGAGGGAGGTGCAAGGCTGTCCAGCATTTACTCGAAAGCATTACAAAGATGTTATTTTGCACCATTTTCAGGGCAAACAAACCCAAACACTTCAAGACAGCAGACATAAGAAAAAGACAGTTCAGACATAACCAAACCTGGGACTCTGGGATGATGGGTGACTTCATTTGGAGAAAAGAAAAAAAGTGATTTATAGTTACAAATAGACATTTTAAAGACATTTAATCCATAGTGTCTGAATGTATTAATAGCTAATTCGTAAAGAAGAGATGAAGCTTGCTTACTTTTAGAGTTTAGCCCTACTGTTTCTTTTCCTTTTTTTTTCCCTGTGAAGGGATGACCAGCCTATTGCTATAAATTTAATAGACTCTGGTCAAACTAGATTTATATGGTCATGTTTTCAAGATTTCTGTTCAGCTTGTTGTGCCTAAGAGCTCCCAACTGACTTCCCTCACCTTATTTTAAAAAAATATCTCGGCAGATGCCCTGTAAGCTAAATTTTCCCTCAGTTCTAATTTTTTTTGCAGTTGGTCACGCTCTCAGAAAGGAGGAAATGACTCGGAGAGGGAGGTGAGAAAGCCATTTCACCACTTTGAAAACAGCTGACTGTGGCAGGAATGCAATACTGCCAACACACAGCACCTGATCTGAGAAGTGACAGCAGTCAATAAGCTGTCAAGTTCACTGGAGGAATCATTTCTTCCTCCCTTTGGCCAAGCACCCAGATTTGAGGTGATTATAAGTTAATCACCAGCAGTCCTTACAAGCAGCTATCAGAGGCAACGTCTTTGCCAGGCCAGAACCAAGAGATGCCCAGAAAAGACAACTGCATGAAAACGTAGGTGAGCGAGCAGCGAGCGGGAAGGACTGGAGACAAGCCTGACGCACCCCTCTGGAAGCGCTGCAGCCTGCACAGACCAAGTCTGCAAATACGGCAGCAGCACCACCAAGCCAGGTGCTTTTTTCACACTGACACAACTCTGCACATTGCTGGCATGGACTGGCAGTTAACCCGAGTGTTCAAAACCTTTATACAACTAACTCCACGTGTAGCAACGCGGGCACACTAACCTTGTCTTCCAGTCTTCCTCTGACTTTGAACGATTTTTGCGGGCAGTCCTTTGCTTTTCTTCTAGCCTCTTCTTTTCTTCACTAGCTAGATCTTGAAGGAATAAAAATACACAGGTAAGTAATTATTCACAAGGCCTCAAGTACATACATGTGTATATAAAAATTTACATATAAGAGACAGTCATCACTCCATCTGACAGAGCAAATTAACAAGGGAAGTAGAAAAGTCGTCCACTTAAAAATCATCTACATAACACAGTAGTGCTCCTGTTCTAGCTCGAGAGCAGAGCCAGGCCAGCTGTGGCGCAAGATCAGCCACTGACATTAGCGGTCTCGTGACCACTAAATACACATTTATTCATGGCCTGAGGACCATGAAAACGTTTCCGTGACAGCAAACGTGAGCTAGAGTAGGCAGCATATCTGCAATTTATTTCAGTAGGGAAACTGATAAAGTACAACATGATGCTGGATTTATTGCCAAAGTCTGGCCACCTGCCGGAGTTTTGGGTAAGCTGTTACTGGTGCTTAGTTTCTGGTCAATAAGGGTTTGGAATATTCACTTCCAAACCATGAAGAATAATCTTTGCAACATGCCTTTTTTTTTGTTGTTGTTGTTAATGCACTAAGGTAGCATGGGTCATGGTCCTAAAGAAGCTTCCATTTGGCCAAAAGGACAATCTTGTTTTTCCTTCAGAACATCTCAGGAATAAGTCAGAAGTCAGACTAAGAAGCAGATTAAATGAAAGGCACAATCTCTTTCATCCTTGAATCCTGAAAAAGCATTTCACAAACAGCTCAAAAAGAAGTAATTGAGAGAATTACTTTTGGAAGACTAACTGCATGTTCCCAGTCTATCTGCTAGATCAACGTTACGCTGTTAGTATAGTGTAGGAACATGGCCTCTTGCCAAAGGCACAGGTACTGCACTTCAAGTTTAGACACACAAGTTATTGGCGGTGCTGTGAACCAGGAATGTCCTTCTTGCTGGCCACAAAACAATCCAGCAGACAGAAGAGACTGCTCGTAGGAATTCACTGATCTCCTTTTCTATAAGCCTCAAAGAAGTTGTTATCAGCTTCTGAGAAAAAAACTCCTGAGTACAATCACACTGTAGCATGCCTGTTTCATTGTTTTTCGTACCTAAATCTCAGACTATTTATCAGAAGTAGTCACAATCATCGTACTATTACGTAGGTGAAACTGAATCAGCGGTTTCATGACTTACCCAAATCACTTAACAAGCCAGAAAAGAAAAAAAAATAAATCAAAAGCTCCCATGCTTTCAGCCTACAAATGTGGCCACCCTGCTTTATAAGTAAAATGACAAAGAGAAGGGGGCAAAAAACGGCTGGGGGAGGTTGTTCCACACCATAATCAAGTATTTAACACCAAGTTGCATGTCAGAAGACTAAAAGACACATTTCACTCCATGACATTACAGTAACAATCTCTATGAGGTTTCTAAAAAGCACACAATTTCTACTCGTTGGAAGTCTCATAATGCACTTCTAATTCACTATTCTAGGACAACAAAAGTGTTCAATTCCCAGCGAAGAATGATTTTGCATCAAGTACGTTTGACGTTGCAGTTTCAACTTAAATACTTTCGACCGCATTAGTCAGAATTGGCACATCAAAATATTCCTTTTGCACTGGCTGATGAAAACAGAAACTGAGAAGTTCACAAATACTTTTGATGCTCTGAGACTTTCAGACTAGTCTCCAATTATAGGGCTTGACTACAGAGCACAACGAAGGTCTAAAATTAAATAAAAAGCATAACGTGAAGTTTAAGAGTCCTGCTTATATGTAAGAACACACCCAAGTAGGTGGTGTGGCGTGTTCCTGGCCAGGAGCTAAGCCACTCATTCACTCCAATCCACCCCAGAGGGACGGGGGAGAGAATCAAAGAGCAAAAGCAAGAAAACTCATGGGTCAAGATTAAAGACAGTTTAATAAGTGAAGGGGAAAAAAAAGAGGAAAAAATGATGCAAAGGCAATCACTCACCACCTCCCAGCAGCAGACCTATGCCCTGCCAGTCTCCAGGCAACAGCTGCTTTGGGAAAACATCCTCCCTGTCGAAGTTTTGTTGCTGAGCATGGTGTTAACAGCATGGAAAACCTCTGACCAGCTGGGGTCAGCTGTCCCACCGCGTCCCCCTCCTAACTGCGCCCATCCCAGCCCACTTGCTGTGGGGCAGGGCGCAGTGAGACACAGAGGTGGCCTTGACACTGCACAAGTGTTCAGCAGCAGCTAAAACAACGGTGCGTCATCAGTGCTGCTTTGGGCACCAATGCAAAACGCGGCACCATAACGTTAGGCTGCTAGGAACAAAATCAGCACCTGACCCGGTACAGGTGGGCAGCATACCTTTCCCACTAGAGGCGTACCAGTTAAAGAGTTACTGTCTTGTAGCGTGGGGGGAACGTATCTTTATGGGTAACTACTTATTCTAACAGTTCATCTAACAGTTGAAAAGCGGAATTTGTTTCCTTTTTTTTTTTCCCCTCCAGTCCTTCAGTTTTAACGAGAAATAAAAACGTACCTATTTCTCCATTTTCCATGGCTCTGATATCTGGTCGTAGCCGGCAGTCAGTTTTGGGAATGACGCTCTCCATTTCTTTGTCCAACTCATTCAAAGCCATGGCAAAGCTAGTGAAGTTGTACATCTGAAATACAGAGACACGGATGAAAGGTGACTTCCTTACAAAGCCTCTAGCTGCTATCCTTAATACACGAAAAGCAGCTGTCTAAAAACAAACATCCAGATGCTTTTATATTATTTAATCACGCAGGATAGGAATACACAAGACACCAGCAGAACTGCACTGTCAGGAAGAGTGCAGCTGATCCTTGGTGGTTCTGTTTAACCAGGACAGCATCCAATTACTCAGGGCACTAATTCTCTCTTATCTTCTTTTTCCAGTCCTACTGGTATTTTCCCCAGCTCTGTAAAGAGACTTCCCCCTTGACTAACCTACTGAGGGCAGCTTTTCTTGTTCCAATCCTTTTTTTTTTTTTTTTTTCCTCCTGCAGTTGCACACATACCCTCATTCCCTGCCCACTGGCTCTCCAGCTCCACAACCCTTCACACACCACTGAGGTATGTGCCTCAGTCGGGGGGGGGAACAGAGTGGAGAGAAGAAGTGGGGAAGTTGCCCGTACCTCTGGCTGCATGAAGCACTCCATTTTGCAGAGAAACCGACCTAACTAGAGTCATGCCTGTGGTGGTTACCCCTCCAACCCCACATTACAATTACAACTGTAGTGGGAAAGTTTGTTGCTGTGACCAGGCAAACCCACACCCACTAATGAAAAAGAGGACAAATTAATTTGCTTTGTGTTGACCAGGCAGGACAACAGGATAGCATGCACTTTTCAATGAACAGAAGCACGGCTGACCTGTGCTGAATTTGGAGGTCTTGGAGTTATCTTCCATAACAAAATACTTCCAGGAATAACATACACACTCTCAGAATCTGGCAACGGCATCTCATCGGGTTCCTCAGTATTGCCCACCTAAAAGTAGCACATAAAGAAAAGAGAAATATTTTACTATTTTTTTATCATCATAGAATGGTTTGGTTTGGAGGTGACCTTAAAGACCACCCAGTTCCAACCCCCTGCCATGGACAGGGACACCTCCCACCAGACCAGGCTGCCCAAAGCCCCATCCAGCCTGGCCTTGAGCACCTCCAGGGATGGGGCATCCACAGCTTCTCTGGGCAGCCTGTGCCAGGGCCTCACCACCCTCTGAGTGAAGAATTTCTTCCTTATATCTAATCTAAATCTATCCTTTTTTAGTTTAGGCCTTTTTAGTTAGCTGAACGCAGGGCTCCAGGTGGGGTCTCATGAGAGCAGAGCAGAGGGGAAGAATTACCTCCCTCACCCTGCTGGCCACATAGATAAAATCCAGATGATCAATATTAAGGAAGGTCAATTTTTCTACAAGAAAACGTCCCATTTAATAAAACACAAGCACTTCTGTACCTGATGACATTAATTCAGCCACACAAGATTATGTTACAGAACTGAACTAAAGCCAGCTAGACAACCAGCAAGACCCTCTCAAAAAAATTTGGTGTCGCTATCACAGCTAAACGCAGCAGCACATTTCAGAGACCACAGGAGAGCAGAGCTGAACTTAAAGGCAACTAATGCTCTAAAAACCCTGGCTAAAGCCAACAGCTTTAATCCTGCTGCTATTAAGCTTTGCTCTCTGATGGTTGCATCAGATAATACCGACTGATGTTTTAGTACAAAAATCCACTACCCAGAATGGACTCAACTGTCCTCTGAGCTGAGTCAGTCTTCCAGAAATTAGGAGTCTGAGGCAAAACAGATCAGAAAACTACTCATATAACAAAACAAGGACACTTCAGTAACAGACTGTCAAACTCCAAACCAACTTCTATAGAAAAAACTAGAAGGCATGCTACAATTTGAGCCTGGTTTGATACATGATCTTAAAGATGCCACAAGAATTACAAGGAATTAGGGCGAAAAAAAGGATTTTCCAAGTGCTCTTGCCACAACATTGCCTATTTTATACTCATCACTGCTCAATGTCTCTTTCATAAGCTATACTACTAGAAGGGTAGTAACAAACTTGCCAAAGCAAGACCTCTAGTGTCTGTAACCAGGCATGCATGAGGGCAGTGCCTTACAGTGTTTCCTTCCACATATTAGGACTGAAAATTCTGCACAAAATGTTTCACCTTGATTTAAAAAACAATGCTCTAGTTCATTCAGAGCTGAATTATCTTGGCCTAACTCAAGGGTCTACTCTTATCCCAATGTTGGTAAAATACCACCTTTGTATACATGAAGACTTATGCAGCACCCTGCAAAATTATATTTCCAGTAGCTTCATCCCTATAAAAATCAGAGATTTGGATGGAAAACGTGGGGCATTTTGAAAAAGGACTTGCATCCCAGCAGGTCCCCTAAAGGGAGACAGAAAAAATCCTACATTAGCAAAAATGCAGCAAGAAGGAATTGCTGGAAAACAACTAAAAAAAACCTGAAAATTCTAATTAAAAGGAATTTGAAAGGCAATGTACCTTTGTGCCTGAATAACAGCTTTATTACCTTGAAGGGACAAACCACATCCAGACATTATACTTGATACTTGTGTCACCTAAAAGGTCAAAAACTATATGCAATATCAGCTTCTCGAACACAAGGGGGCAGCGGGATTACATATTCAACAAAGACTAAGCTGATTGATAGTGTGCACTACAAAGCTTTCAGTTTTCTTCATAGAACTAGTTCTGTTAAACGAATAGGAAACACATGCTTTACTGGTGTCAGAGCAACACGTAGCTTGAGGTTTATACAACAGCGTGCTTCATTTTGAAGTGAAAAGCAAGGGTCATCTTAAGCTTTGTTGTTCAGTGGTAGCTGAACAAAGACACAGGGTATGTTTTTCTTTGCTCCTTTCTCCCTAGAGCTCACCAGGCCAGACTCAAGGAGAAGCAGTAATCCCCAGTGCCTTAGTACTCTCCTGATGACAGGCACTGGAGCAATCTCAGATACAGCAACAGTCCAAACCTGCACAGGAACAACCGCTTTTAAAAGTTATCTCCCTTGTTTTTATATTAAAATGACCAACACCAAAACAAGAATGTGGCTATAGTCACCAAAGGGGAACAATTCCTATTATAAGTAATTGTGAATGATTGTTCTTCATCAAGCTGCATGGGAAAACCACCATTCACCTTAAACAAAAAGGTGCCAGAAATCTGAAACAATTAATAACATTTCTATTTTTCTTCCAGAATAAAAAAAAAAAATGCAATTGTGTGGGGGGAAAATTAAATGATTCTATGGCTGGGGCAATGTAATAAAAAACAATTCAATGGAAAAGCTGAAAAACAGCATCTCCTATCAAGATGAGAAGCTAGCCTATTCTGCCTCTAGAAGTTCAAGTTCTTCTACTAAAATACAAATGTTATCATACATTATCAGAACCACAGTCCAACTAAGAAATATGCAATACTTCCATTTGTCTTGGGAGGAAGGGGCAGGTATTGAACCAGCCAGCAGCTAGAAAACTCCAGTATTTGGGAAGCTTTAATACAAATCCGTGACAGCACAAGCGTTTTATCCCTTAATACCGATACTCATCCAGTCTGGTTTTGTATCCCACTAAGAAAGACAGAGCAAGTGAAAAGTAATCTTAATGCTCTTAAACGCTACTAAAATATTTAGCTGTCCTATCACGCCTCTGAGCTACCACCTTTATACGTGACTAGTACCTGTTTACTGCTTTTCTTCTCTTCTGCATTTTTCTTGTCATTTTTTTTGTAAGCTTCGAAAGTAGCTGGGTCAACACTGTACAGACACTCCGTCCACTTCCCATACAGCGCACAAAGTTTCTTTTTGCTGTCAAGAAAGACCAAGCTTACAAAGGAGCTTAAAGAGATTTATTTCATCATTTCAGACAAAAATAGATGAAAAAAAGAACTTTTGAGGGCAATTCTTTTAAACTGCACACTTCGTGTTACACAATTCACAACCTGCTGTTTCAGGTTTATGCCCTTGGCACAACTATGTCAAGGGCACTCAGGCCTACAGCTCCTGTTAGAAACAAAGGGCAGCAACTTGTTTCCTATTAGGATCGAAACTGTTACCTTTTGTCCTGAATGTATCCTTCAACTTTGTGCAACTCCTTCCCAAAGAGGCCACAAGGCTTGAAGCTTAGTACACACTTCTCGCCAGTTCTGCAGACAGAACAAGAGGGCACTAATTACTTCCAAATATTTCTCCTTTTTAAACTCCCAGCAAGTGAAAGCACTCACATTCTTAACTTACTTGTGGTTAGTTATTTCCACATTTCCGTACTGCTCAATCCAAAGTTTGCCCACAATGATGTTATGCACACAGCAAGTAGGATTTGTCCATGTGTAGGCTTCATTGTGTCTGTGGGATATAAAAATAAGTTATTGCATCTTTGTATGGAATGTCACTGCTGCAACAAACCATCTTCTATAAATGGCATCAAGTCTTGAAACAGACATAGCAATAAGCCCGGCAAACTAAGAGTTTTATTAACCTATCTCTACTGGTTTTATCAATTCCTTTAAACAGCAACTTCAGTGTAGACACTGAATGACATTAGGAAAGCCAACAGGACTCAAGTGTGCTAGTCGTGGTAGGACTGGATGCCCAGGCATTTGCAGAACAGACATAAGCACTAACTATTACTACTATTATTACACAGTTCATTAAGGCAAGTGATAGCAGTTCCTTTCATCTTCTCATTCCCTCCACCCCACAAAGCAATCTGCCATCAAACATTAGGATGTGGGCGTTAAACATGCTCATTCCTAAGCCATGAGACTCTAACGTGCACTAATCATCACAAATGTGGCCATGTACCTACGCAATTTTTACTTATCAACTTACTCAAGGAGCTCCAAAGTCATTGTGCCTTTTGGTTCCGCTTCCACGCTCTTGCCCCAGAATTTGAGTTTAGGATAAATTGATCCATGAAACACAAAATCATTATTTAAACCTTCAGCATAGAAAGCGCTGATTGGTGGATGATGGCTAACTTGCTCTGAGAGAAGCCTAAATCCAAGATCATCTCTGCAAAATAAAGGTTCTAAAAATCAGTATTCTGAAGATACAAAATAAAGAGGACTGAAAGCATGTATCTAAGGTATCTGGTACAGTGAAGTTATTTTCCCTGTGGTGAAATAGATAGTTGGACCCACACACAGTTGCTGTACTCAGTGCAAGACTTAGATAAAACCCTAAGGTAAGACAAAAAACGGCTCAACTCATACATAAAATATCCTCATTCTAAATAACCGAGGACATCGTGTTAAATGTAGCAATAATGACCAAATCTGACCAGTCAATGTGTTTACTTTTGATAGTGACCTCTTCCTTAAACTTTTGCTTAGTTATAGACCAGATACTCACTTGTTTTAGAGAAGAGTTTGCCCTCAGTGCAGCTGCACACTACCATATTAGCATAGCCTATTTGTATTCAGGACACTCATATAATGAATATGATACTTCTAATGTCTCATGCATCTTTTCATTGATAAGGCTTCTGAAAAGTCATTTTTGTATTAAAAAAAAAAAAAAGAAGCTTGTTTTTCGGACTGACAAATTGTATAGCCTCCTCTGAGCTGAAAAGTTCAGCAGGGGTTGAAATTTCCCTGAGGGGTGCATGGCTGAACACCAGCCCATTGCAAACACCTCCAGCAGCTGTGAGAACAGGCAGCATCTTATGAGCCATCTGACAAATCTAATCAAACATTAGTACATCAAATACCACCCTCTGTTCTTCAGTGCATCTTCTGTTCATTACCTGATCAATTCATACGTCTCTCCAAGCAAAGGGTTGAAGGGCTTCCCTGTACGTTCCCACTGTGAGGCTACAGCAGACACAGCAAAGGCAGCTACACACTGTTCAAAAGAATGAGCACAAAGTTCATCTCCAGGATTTTAGTCTTTAATCAAACATCAACAGTCATGGTATTACAGAATGCCTCTTCTGAAGTAGCACAGAAAGCTTCTAGTTTCAAGGGAGGGGAATAAATAGTTTTTATCACAAGGGCTGAAAAAAAAAAAAGGCAAGCCTCAGGAAAAGCAAAACACTTTCCTAGATAAATAAAACCAGTTAACAAGTAAGAGCATCAGACATGAGACACATTATAGCAGTTCCTCCTATACTGAGACCATCTACAAAGAAAAATGCCCAAATGCATTTAATATATCACAACCAAAGTACCTGCATTCGCTCCGTTGTGCTAGAAAGCGAGCTGGCTTTGTGGATGAGGTATGTATGCTCCATGTACTCTGTAAGTCGCTGAAGGAAGCTCAGGGGCTCGTTGAATATAACTGGCATCGTGATCTTGGACAGCTCCTGATGCACAAATGAAATTTGCGTGAAAAATCAAATGAGTAGATACACTGACCTGCAGTAACCCAAACCTAACTGGCTTATTACAAAAATAAATTATGCTCTTAGTGCTAATGCAACGTACGTGACCTGGCTCTGCTAATGCCAAAAGGAAAAACCCCTCTACATCCCTCGTGAGCTCGGTAAGCTTGTGTTGGCATGTAAGGCTACTTTAAAAAGAAAATCAAATATCAAATACACTAACTTCCTACTAACAAACACATTAAGAAAAGTAAGATAAAACAACGGAGTGAAGTATGAAAGGCCCTTTCAAAGACTAAGTTATTTATTACTCTTAAGAAGGATATAGGCCACCTAATTACTTAAACATATTATCTATTTTGGAGGCAGGTGGGCAGGCTGGGGATTAGAACAGACAGCAAAATGTCGCTGTACAGGAATACAAACAGGCATTTTTCAGAATAGAAGAAAAAGGGAATTTCTATAACAGGAGTACCAATTTAAGAGAAGTCCTGAAGTGCTGATGCTGCTTATTCTCTTTCACATTTTTAAACAAGCATGCCCTCTGAATGCATAATGATGCAACGTTTAAAGCTATCTGCAGTAGCAAATTAAAAGCATAGTATGACCGCTGGCAATGTGTAGTAAACAGCACTGTTCTCAACAACAATAGCAAGATCTGGCACCTTTGTGGATTTTTTTTTTTTTTTTTTTTTAATTCTTACACACATCTTTTGCAAGACAGGCTTTCAATCTGTTCTTTGTATTTTAGGGATATAACACTTCTCTGCTAAAGCCACTGTGACAAGCGTCAGATGCTTCACAACTCGGGAGGCCTGGAGCTACCGATAGAGGCATTCCCTAGCACTTCCACTTCTCCTTGCTTGGTGTTGTGTGCTGTTTCTAACTAGAGCAGGGGAGGAGGAAAAAGCAACAGTGACTAAACACACACATGCCCTTCTGTAGGCTAGTGTTACAGGATGATTGAGCTTTATCAGCGGTAAGTACTTTCAGCCCACTGCAGGATCTAATGGGGAGAACAACTCTTCTCAATTCACCCTTAGCTGGAAGCAGATCACATGCCAGCCAGCTAACCTCTGATCTGTTCACTGTCTGGCCAGTAACACTGCTAGGTGTGAAGACTGAAATACTAGGGGAGCAGGGAGAACAGCAAAGTTAAAGTTTCTGTGAAAGTTAAAAACAACAAGCTGCTACCACAAAGTACTTTAAGGCTTAAATTAAAGAGAAAATGCTCTTACTCAAGCAGTATTACATGAAGCAATTCTTATTTTCCCTAGTTAAAAATAAACAAAGAACAAGAAACAAATTAAAAATAAAAAAATCCCTCTCCCCTCTCACTTAGGCCTCAAATGAAAGAGTAACTTCAGATCTTTTATCACAGCTTTCTGATTACCCACCATTCCAATGCATTTTCTTAAAATACTCCAAATACTGAAGTCATTTCTGGAAAACATTGGAGATGGCAAGCTTGTTCTGTGGAAAGAAATGGGGAAGAAAGAGAAACAGTAAGAGAAGTTTTCCATTACTAATGATGAGTGATAAACCCAAATACTCTTCTTTGAAAGTAAGAGTTTTCCAAATCACCCAGTAAACTGTAAAGCCAAACCACTCTTAGCAAGCACAAAAGGGCTGGGAAGCTTTCATTACAGATACCAATCTCATTTAAACTTTCATGTCCATAAGCTCATTTAAACAAAATTCCATTTAGTTATTTAAAAAAAATAATTAAATAATACATTTAAAATTAAAACCAAAAGGGGAAACAACAGTCCTACTTCGAAGCATATACGCTGTTTTACCTGACCAGAAAGCTGAATTTTTCCAAAATCAGTACCAGAACCATTCTCTTCATTTTGTATAAAAGCAATGGAAAAGAATTTATTTTCATGAAGGACACTGCAGGTACATTCACTATGTCTGAACAGATCTGGGAGTTAAACAGTGGGGTTTCTTCTTGCTAGTCACCTGTGTAGCAACAATGACGGGCCATGGCATTTATTGCCTACAACTATAATCAACCCTCAGAAAGAAAGAAAGAAAAAAAAAAGAACAGAAAAAGAAGCTTCATTAAAGAACTGAACACATAACAACCTTTTCTATAGGGGGCTGACATATCCGGAAGCAGGTCTGAAACATACTTTCAAGACCAACATTTAGGCTGTGCCATACAGCCTGTATTTCTCAGCATTACTTGAAATTGGGTAATGATTTTGTTCCGTTTTTGTACTGCTACCAACCACCTCAACTATTAACCCAATTCACCCAGAGAAAGGCAGAAATATAGGTCAATGCCTTTTGTCCACAGCAACACTAAAATCAGTGTTTGGATCACGAAGCTATTACCAGTGAGGAAAATCCTCTGTAGGTAAGAACTACCTAACAGCTCACTCAAACAGCACAAACTATTTAATCTCAAAGTTTAGACAACTCTGCCTCACAATTGGCACCCTCCTAACCAGGAAGGTGCTGTTTCCCCCCATAGTAGCTACAGCAATACATTATTCTTTTCTTTTAAGACTTGCAGTGTGTAGGATGTAGGTGCCTCCTCCATCCCACTTTTTTGATAAACAGAAACATTGCCAAGGGGAAAGAAAAAAAAAATTAACTCAGGCTAAGTTGTCAGTTTCATTAGCCCTATTTGCTAAGTTACCTTCCATACTTATCTGTTACTAAAACACCGTTACCAAGGTTGACCCTTCAGTTTTCAGTAAAGACAAACAAAAAATGTTCCTTAAAATACAATCCCTATCCTATCAAAAAATAGGATATGCCTGAATTCCTTAAAGCACTAAACTATGTTTCATCTTACTTGCTAGCAGCCTAACATGGACTTGTTTTACTCAGTCTCCCGTGCAGAGAGCATGAGTGGGTAGTAAGATTTATTTTAACTGATCAACATGGTATCATTCATTCCCTATTCCAACTTTCCACTGATAGCAAAACGTGGTGAAACAGATTGTTTTGAATTTTATTAGGTATCAAACACTTCTGTGGCTGCTTTGATACAAATGTCCAGGAGAGGACAGTGTCCACCAGGCAGTCAGCCTTACTTTCATTTGCAGCGTTTACTTATTTTTCCTGTGTATCCTTTAATGAATGGAGTTAGCAGAGCATATATTTTTAAGTCCTGCTGCATGTAAAACACTCACGTACTTCTGGTTTGCTGAAGTATACATAAGGATTGCTTGCCTTAAATATTAAAATTTACATTTTCATGGAAGTTAATCTCCATTCAATTTAACTACTTGGAAGCTGGCATTCAGTTTGAGGCATTCACCCACATTTCTTCCTATCAGTGTAAGAGCCAAAACCGATGTGATATTCAGTTCATTCCTCCACGTAACGCATACACACTGAGGAAATAGAACAGTTTTAAGCCACCAAGAAGGCTTGTGGGGGACAAGTGAGGACACGTGCAAAAATGACAGGCAGCCAAGACCTGAGGCCTACTAACCTTGGCCTACTCCCTGTGATTAAGGGAAAGGTTCGTGAGTGCAGAAATTTCCTTCCAGATGTCAATTTTAGAAACAACTCAGAAAGTTAATTTTAGCTGTGACAAAAACATCTGCAAGAATTTATTTGCAGTAGAACAGATAAGATGCATTTAAAGATCGTTCACTGAAAAACGCTTGTCAAAGCTTTACCTTTAGCAGATTAACTACTACAGGAATCCTGCTGGGAAGGAGACACAGGGCATGAAAAAGGCACGTTCAGCTCGCTCTTCATGTAAACCTGACCAAAAGACCTCCTGGCTCATAAAGAGCCAAGCACAAACATCTTTGAAAGGTTTCCCTAAAGGAAAAGCTGACTACAGAAACACAGCAGTAAGAGGGAAACAGCAGCAATAAATAGATGTTATAACAAACATTGGTAGGTATTACAGAACACTTCTGTGGGAGGGTGTTTTTGTAAAAAAAAAAAAAAAAAAAAAAAAAAAAAAACCACGACTTTGGTTCAGATTTAAACATTCCCCCTTAAAGAAAGAAATGATTTGAATGCCTCCAAGCTAGTTATTTAATGTACTACTCCCCCTAACTAGTCAAATCCTCTCCCATGAAGTATACTCTCAAATCAGCCTAAAACTACAAGAAGTCACATCACCCACATTCTCTCAGGCACTATGACCACTCCCGTAGGATGCAAGCCATATTAAGAAAACCAGACTTAAATGGCCAATTACAAGTCATAACTAAACCTCGACTTTTTCATTTCATTACCTAGCACCTGCCTAGAAAGCTTAAAAGGTAAACAGTCTGTTGAAAACCGGGTTGTAACTGCTACAAACAGCACCTTTGGTAACATATCTAATGGCACTGGCTTCACCTGTCTACATCTGTATATCCCAATGCTGGTATTTGTTTTTAAACCAGCTGATTTATTCCTGCATCCCCAAAACAACAACAACAAACCAACAAAAAGCAACGTCCACCTCCCTGCAAAACACACACCACTCAAAAAAAAAAAAAAAAAGAGGCAGATGGTAGCTCAGGTTTTCTAAATGGAGGTAGGAAAGAAAGTCTTATTTATACTGACAGGCAAACAGTGTTAGGTACTCTTATGTGCAACCCAAATGCAGCTGCAGATCCTCTTTCTATACATGTAATAAACTACAGGAAGGTATAACGATTTTAGGCAAAAGAAATTTATCTAGTCTATTCTATAAGCAACTTGCTTCCGTGTGGTTAACATGGTGTAATGACGGAATTAAGTGCTGTCAAAGAATTCTGTTCCCTTCACTTTGCGTGGCATGAAGAAGGTAATGTTTCTGCTCTGAAAAGGACGCAGGATGATGCATATTTGTCTGCGTGCACTCCAAACTAGCCCCAAAACAGGCACAAATTGAAGCCAGCAGCTCCAGTTAGGTGGCACAGTTCTGAACTCAGAACTGCAGCCAGACACAGCAGGCAGATCCCTTACCACGACAAACACCACTGCCACCACGAGTCTCAGAAACAACGCCAGAAGCACCGCACAACTCCCATCCCCTGAGATGGCTCTCATGGAGGTAAAGTTTAAATTGGCAGTGCTCTGGGGAAAAACAGCTTGCATCAACATACTTGCAGACAAATCCCAGCGTGTCACCAAGGTGCCAGGTAAAAGTTTGACGTTACAGCTCAACCTAAAACACGCTCTGGCTATCTAGTCATGTAAAACATAACCACACATTCTTATCTATATGCAACAGGGAGGCTTTCACTTTCCTTCTGCAGTATAATAGCCAGCCAATTTATGCTCTAGCTTTACTGTGATATCCTACATCTTCTTTACTACTAAAACACAAGCAACTCAAAGAGAACAACCTATGGACAGACACATACAACTTTTCATCTCTCATAAAAATAGATCTTAAATGTTCCTCCAGTCACCCGCTCCATACAGTTCTGATAACGCTGTGCAGCATTATGGAAACTTGCCAAGTTTTTTCTTTTCACACTAAGTAGATTATCAGTTGCTGTTAAAACTGCTCAGACAATGCATGTCAACACGCATCATCCTTTTTATGTGATCATGAATTGCCTCCTTTCTCCTCCTGCTTTCCAAGGCAGTGAATGTAATTCAGATGTTCACCTTCACCTAGTGCTTCCCCTCCCTAAACTTCCTGTGCTAATTAGGAAAGGCACTTAACCGAGGCCATGAACACCACCCTGCTAACAGCACAACAGCGCAGAGCAGCACGCTTAGTCAGCTGCTTTACATTACCTTCCCTAACCACACTGCTACTCCACCCAAGCCCTCCTTTGCCTTAGTCTGCCTGCTGTGGGAGGGACATGCGTTCAGAGGTTGAACCTTGAGACATCAAGTCTCTGACATCGCCACATGCTTTGACAGTCGCTGCAATTTAGCTAGTTAAGATCCCAAGTGATTGAAGCACGTCTCGCTTGCTTTTGTAAAATTAAATTTTAATTCCCTGTTTTTACTGAGATCTGGTGTCCTCATCATCGTTGTGTGTGTCCAAACCACTCCCAAATGAGACTTTCTGAAGCATGCTGAAGTCTGACTTTATCTGTAGCACAAACATCACGTTGCCCCTTCACTGAAACTTGAGAATCATGGTGTCTATTACATCTCATTAACTCTAGACCTATTGTTCTCTTTTATAGGCAAGGAAACAAACAAAAATGGATCATTTGACAACACAAAATAAGCACATAAAACATAGATGAGACTTCTAGAATAAGACTCCCTTTGTTCGCATTTGAGTTTCTGATGGCAGGCTAGCAATATTTTTCATTCATTCCTAATACTAACAGAAGGATCAAATGACTGGAAATTAAAGAGGCAATGGGAGGCATTAAAGATACATGAAGGAATTAAAATCCACATAGACTTCAATAAGATCTACTCATTTTTACACAGCACATTCTATTTTATTTTTACTTATTCAGAATTGATCATCAAAAAGCAAGATGCAAAGGAAAACACTAGCTGTGAAAAAACATTCTTCATTAAATCTTAGAACGACTACTTTCCAACCATCCCTAGCAAACCTTTAGAAGTTTTCCACAATGAAGTTTTCAGAGATTCTTGTGGTCTTTCACTTGCTGTTAACGCATACTATAATACCTTAAGAACAGGCAACATCCTACCTGTGTTTTTTGATGCCGTTAGACATGGACTCTCCGCTGCCACAGACCTTTTCTTCAGACATGCTTGAAGTTATTGTGTCTTTTGAATCCATGCTGTCCTCTAGCGAGTACGCTGTAGTTGTTTCAAACCCACTTAATGATTTTTCAGATTCTGAATCTGCAAAAGAACAGGTGCATGTTAATGAATCTACTGCCGGTGCTGGACTTCAGTCACTAACAGATCTTCTCTCCTTGTACAAAACTGAAACCTAAGTCGGCTCCTGTGTCCTGATGACAGCATCCACTTGGGAAGCAACTAGTACTGTCGCAGATCGCTGCGGCTCTATATCTAGATACAGACTAAAGAATACAGTAGATTAAAAATCCTCTATCCGACAGAGCCCAAACCTGATGTTTTCATTAAATTGAAGCTACTACAACTTGCTCAGGACAAATGCCAGTGTCACAAAGATGCCAGTAGCTTACCTAACAGTTAATGCAACAGTCAAGTACTGGTGGCTCCTCCTGTGCAAGATTTCGGTTTGGTCAAAATTCTTAGACACTCGGTGCTTTTCAGAAGCCTTCACTTCCCAACTCACTGAACAAGTAACAAAAACCAAAAGGAGGTATTGTACACAATACACTAGCCACGCAAGTCCCAGCAAAGTCTAAATGATAAGCTCATCAATCAATAAGATAAACTTTGTACTCTGGAAGGTAGGTTAATAGTACAATCCACATCACAGCTACAACTGAGAATATCAACAACACCTTCCTTCCAACCAGCGTCTTGGTCAGATAGTGCTTAACCAGCTCGTGAGAACAGATCGTCTTGGCCTAAATTCAAGGGTAAAAATCTCCTGGCACAAAGTCTCAATGTGGCTGAGGCTGGAAAGGACCTCTGGACATCATCTAGTCTAACCCCCTGCTCAAGCAGGGTCAGCAAGAGCACATTGCACAGGATCATATCCAGGTAAGTTTTGAATATCTCCAAAGAGGTCCCAAACCTCTGGGCAACCTATGCCAGTACCCTGCTACTCTCACAGTGAAGATTTTCCTCATGTTCAGCTGGAACTTCCTGGGTTTCAGTTTGTGCCCACTGCCTCTTATTCTGTTGCTGGGCACCACCAAAAAACAGTCTGGCCCCATCCTCCTGACATAGTCCCTTAAGATATTTTTATACATCAGTAAGATCCTCTCTCAGTCTTCTCTTCTCCAATCTGGACAGGCTCAGATCCCTCAGCCTTTCCCCATAAGGGAAGTGCTCCACTCCCCTACATCATTTTCATAGCCCTCTGCTGGACTTGCTCCAGGAGCTCCATGTCCCTCTTGTACCGGGGAGCCCAGAACGGGACCCAGCACTTCAGGTGTGGCCTCACCAGTGCTGAGCAGAGGGGCAGGATCCCCTCCCTCCACCTGCCGGCAACGCTCTTCCAAATGCACCCCAGGACACCAGTGGCCTTGGCCACAAGGGCACAGTGCTGGCTCACGGTCAGCCTGCTGTCCGCCAGGACCCCCAGGTCTCTCTCTGCAGAGCTGCCCTCCACCAGGTCAGCCCCGAGCCTGTAGTGGTGCTTGGGGTTATTCCTCCCTAGGCGCAGGGCCCTGCACTTGCCTTTGTTGAACTTGATGAGGTTCCTCACCGCCCAACTCTCCAGCCTGTCCAGGACCCTCTGTATGGCCCCACAGCACTCTGGGCTATTTGCCACTCCTCCCAGTTTTGTATCACCAGCGAACTTGCTGAGGAGGAACTGTGTCCCTTCTTCCAGGTCAACTCTCTTTCAAACTTGACAAGTTTGTCAAAGGATTATCCAATTGCAAGTCCCAAGAAGCAAGGGAACAGCTCATGACAAGTGAAGATGCACCAATTTCTGTCTCATTTAGGAAGCCCTTTAGCAGAAACCAGGTACAACAACGAATGGTAGACAGCCTAATGCAAGCCTCATCTTCCGAAAAAAGCAAACCCAAACTGTCACAGACACCATTTCTGCTCTGCACTTCCTTCAGCATATGTTACTGCTCTTGGCTGCAAATACCCAGAGAAATAATCACAAAATTAGTCACTCTCATACACTGATTCTTATTCAGAACCAGCAATCAAAAGCCACTGAAGTAGTAGCCCATCCAAACCAGTGTCTCAGCCACAGTTGTCCATTGCCAGGGACTGTCTTGCTTTCTCTTAAAAAGCAATCCCAGTGGCTTCTCCATAACATGTCAATTATACATTGCTTTGGTGAAGGGGACAGTGACAGGAGGACTTTCTACTATATCCAGACCACGGAAGTGTCAAGAAGGGGACAAAATCCTGATTAATAGACTATGACACAACATCTCCAACCGCTAGAGAGGTTGAGATCTAGAAACATAAAGGAGATCTTTGCTTTCGTTAAAAACATCCATCTCTATCCTCATCAAGTCAGTGCTGAAATGAAGCCAGTTGCTAGGGAATGAAAAGAAGTGCCAGCTGGTGCTGAGGATATGCTAAAAAAGTGGACTGGCACTCCACAAAATCTTCTCATAAGTTTCCCCAAATTTGTCGTTCTAGTTACATGCCAATTTATGACGTAACGTATCAAAGCATTAGTTGGGTGGGTACTGTTTATAAAAAGTAGGATAAGCAGATGATTTATTTTTTTTTTTAACCTGTGGGCAACTGTTACATGAATACAGATTTCTTCAGAGACCAGAAGCCTGGGTAGTCAGAAAAACACTGCTGCATATCCAAATAGCACAGGGGAAAAGACACGCTAGCAGTGTAACACAACTTGGCCCTCACCAGCCTGACCACCTCGTACAGCCAACACATAACAAGCCATAAATCCCTTTAAGGTAAGTATTCTATTTAAGTAACTGCTTAACTGTGCCAACAGTTATTGTGACAGGGAAAGCATGAAACAAGGACCAAACCCCGTAACACAACAGAGGAGTCTGCCTGCCATAAGGCTCCTTTACACCATCAGGGGCTGTCTTGCGTTCAGCTGAGCGTCACGACAACATTCCCCACAACTCCCTCGATGGGAATTTCTGCAACAGATCTAGGACCCCTGAGGTGGAAGGAGCAGAATAGGTAAGCTTCACCAGAACCACTGATCATCCTGATACGCCTCTCAGCATAATGAGAATTTTTAAAGACTACACGTGCTCAGTTCTCCAAATGGCTGGCCGTATGGAGATAATTATGCTGAAGTGACTGAGCTCAGCACCTGCAAACCTCTCCAGAGCTGGACAATGACCAGCCTTCTCCAGGGCACATGGCTTACTTAATAAAAAATAATAATAAAAAAAAGCATGCAGTACAATGAAGAATGGTAAAACCAGAATGAAACCAGACACTGTTAGAAGAAATTCACTCTCTATAGATGCTCCTCCCATTTCTCTGAGAAAGGGCTCTCATTGAGAAAGCATGTCTACAACAGCTCCTGCCATTAAATAGCTCAATCACCAATCCCTAAAACCTCAACTATCTCTTTAGCAAAACGAGCTTAACAAGCCTTGAGAGTTCGCTTAGGTGTCAGAGTGAACAAAGCCGGTACTGTATCACAAGCCTGATCAACAAGCAACTCAAACCAAATTTTCCCCTATGTACTTAGAGCTAACTCTTTTCTGAATTAAGATTTGCATACTCCCCCGTTACTGTAAAAAAAGGATTTATATTCACAAGTTGCTACAGAGCAGCTGTCAAACAGATGACTAGGAGAAAATGAGATTTTTTTCTAGTGAACTGAAGGGGGTGGGGGCCGAGGAGGGGGGAGACAGAATAAGACTCCCTATTCAGAAGCCAAAATTTAAGTGATCTTTAAGACAAGAAAAGGCTGAACATAAAGCTCTCCAGCTCAAAACCCAAAGAGTCAGGGTAACAGTAAAAACATCAGCTACCTTTTGCAAGAGTGGGAGAGCAAAAGCAATGATCACTTAAGTCAAGAGAAGGTCATCTCCTATTGCAACGACCGGTCTGTCTCCAGTTCCCAACACAAAGATTGGTCAATGTATTAGAGCAATAAATACGCCTTCAAAAGGTATTGTTTATCCACTGGCAAGGTTGTGTTTCAGTTCTGACCAGGTAGTTCCCACCCTCTCTCTGAGATGCTTGGATTTGTTCTTTTAACTATCTTTAAGGCGAGAAGCCCACAGCCAACAACAATATTCTCGCAGAGGTGGAACTTTTTTGGTACACATTCAAATATAGCATTTGACAAAATACCCTAAATATGGAAGGGAAGAGCTGTAAGTTCCCATGCTTTTTTTGTCTGACTTTTAAGTGAGCTGATAACTGGAAACAAACTAAGAAGTGAACAAAAGCACCAGAACTAATCTACCACTTCTAGCAGAGCAGCATTTAAGTACAGTATTTATGAACACAGCACCCCTGAGCAGCACGTAACAGCTGAAGCTGTACTATGGCAGGTTAGGTTTAACATAGTCTACATATGCCTGCAGCTAAGTAATTGCATTTATAGTAAGATTACATCTGTGTAAAACTGTCGATGCACGCTTCAAAGCACACAAAAGCTTTGTTTACAAAACAAAACAAAAAAACCCTCTTGGATAAAACCTTTTACAAAGAAACATCAAGACCTTTTTAAGCTCTTCCTAAATTGGGTCTTTGATTTGCAGATAATAAGGGACAAGGCAAAATCAAGTACCTACACCCCATAATTCTTGACCTGCTTAGCCATTGTGCAGCATTGCAGATGACTGCATCTGTATTCTGTCTTCAAATGCTTCCTGAGGCTTGTGTACTTGAAACTGATAACATCTCCAACTCTCCAGAAGATGCCACTGGTCTTTGTAAATTTTGCCACTTGTTCAGTGCCTCTTCCCTTCCATGATGCCTCCCTTGCCCCACTCTGCTTTAAATGTAGGAGAGTTTGGCACATGTTAACCATTCAAACCTGCAACCAAGAGCTCAGGTGCTTCATGTGCTACCAACATTTCCACCACTCCCAGGATGAGAAGATGAGAGCACCAGGAAGCACTGTTAAATGACCTATTACTAACAGAGTTCAGGTTAACAACACACTTAATTTTGCTGGTTTTAAACACTGGAGATCATGCTTTTGTAATACAGAATAACTCCCAGTTCCTGTAGGTTCTTCCTTTCACGTTCAATATCTACTGCCCTCCCACAGCAGGGGATTCAGAATTTACTGTAACAGCCAGAAAGCACTGACAGCAGCATATCACTTCAAATTAAAAGAGAGAATAAAAAAAAAAAAAAAGGAAGACTTCAGCAAATAAACTACTACAATAAGCAGTCTTCCCAAATTATAAACATCTTCTTCACCCCAGTTTTGGAAAAGAAGTCGGGCATTTCTGTAACAGACCTGACAATTCCACTATACCCACAAACAGAAATAGACAACACAGACTGATCAGTGACCAGTTTAGTCTATGCCAACATTAGCAAATAGCATGCCTCAGCTGGAGCAGATTTGTACACCAAGCAGATGGTGCTGAGGACTTGGCACTTCAACTAGTTACATTTCTGTTGGTTTTCTCCTCAGATTCTCTCTACTCTCCTACTATGGATCGAATGTCTAATAGGAACTGAACTGCATCTTCTGATTCACCTTCATTCAAGAGCCCAATTCATGTATTCAGATTGCTCTGCAGCATGAATCAGAGCATGGTCAATGGGGACAAGATGCTGCTGCTGTGAACATGCTCTTTCTATTACATCTCATGTTCAAAAACATGTTTGAAAATTCTTGCGTTGCTCCAAATTGTCACAGCTAGCGATACTTTTGTTGAGAGTAAACAAGCAGAAGTGTCTAATGCACATAAAACATTTTGGGAAAAAAAAAAAAGAAAGAAGCGGCAGTGGCTCCTTCTTTCAACTTGTCAAGTCAAAGCTAAGGATTCTTCAGCTCAAAGTGCAAGCTGAGTTATGCAACACTCTCACTTCTGTAAACTCACTCCTACAGTGAAAATTTAAAAATTCAGAGAACTATAACTAGGCAAAAACATAACTGGAAAAAGATGGTGTACTAACAGAAAAAATACTCTCCAAGTAGTGATATTTTGCCATTGATACACGTTATAACCTGTCGCAGCACCCTGCTAAAATACATTGGTGTTTGCTGAATCTCTCCTGCAGACTAATAAGATGATTTGTGAACACGCCCATTTATCCAAAATAAACAGACATTTGCAAAACAGATTTAGCAAAATCTTCGAAGACCCAAAGTCTGAGTATTTTAGATTTCTAAAAATTGTTGGCTTGTGACAATTGGGTCCATTGTTCTCTGTTAGGAAAATATCACCCTATCCCCTCTCTCATTAGCCCAAGAAAGGAGACCCACATTCCCAAACTCTGAGCCAGTGTCATGTGTCCCCAACCCCTCTGCCCTCACTATGTTGTTGCACTACAGTCCTTCTAGCTGAAACTCCACAGACGTGGCAGAAAAGCAAGAGGGTTAGAAAAGTATTATCAGGATCCCAGTGATTAGCTTAAAAAAAAAAACACAAACAAATGAAAAAACAAAACCACCCACAACCCGCTTCGTATCACACCCACAAACATCTAATTCCTTTTGTGCTCATGGCAGAAGTCGTAACATGCATCCAGCAGCCAGGAAACTATGTCACATCTGCCTTTCTCTAGCCCACAAAATCAGAGTGCCCTTCCCCCAGACACGTGCCCTCAAAGGCAGAGAGGACCCAAATCACTGCAAAGCACCGAATGTGAGCAGCCTAGAGAAGGGAATCTAATGCAAGTCTGATGAAGTTGACAGACAGTCAAGAAAGTGAGTGTGTCCTGGAAAATTATTTAAATTGCAATCAAGATGAATTATGTCATGTAACTCTCTCCTTTGGGAGAAAGAATTAGCATATGTTACACTGAGCACATATATATATGTATACATATAAATAAAAATTTCACAGCTACTTGACTCGGTGTGATTTGTTTGCAGCTTCAAGAGGCAGAAACACCACCTCTCTCAACGAGACATGCACCTTTGTCACGTTCATTCAAGAAAAGGACTTAGGAGAGGTATAGAACAACAGATCTCTAAAGCTGAGAGCTCTCTCATACACGCAAAGCAGGTCTGGCTGCAGAGACTACATTCCAGCAGCACCATATAAACAAGTATTCTCTGCTTTGTTACAACAAGCAAAGAGCCTGAGGCCTTTCAGCACAATTATTCATTGGGTTCTAGTTGAAGAACCTGTTTCTAGAGTTCTTCAACCTCTTCCCCTTGCCAAAGATTTGAATTTGTTACTATGCCTAGGAGTAGTCTGTTGTTGATCCACTGTGTTCCTGTGCTGTACTTGAGATACTCTCGAGAACTTGACCACAGAATCCACTTTGCCTGTTTTTATTCTCTGCTTAGGTAAGTCGTGCATGACAGAACAGCCATTGAGGAGACTGGGAGTGCTGCTTTTCCTCATCTGTCAGAATCATCAGACAGCTGAATTTTGAGAAAAGTATTCCCAAACATACTTCCTTGTGAAGTATGCCAAACTAATTATCTACTACATTTAGACTATGTTCACCCTTCAGATTTTCCAGATCCTTCTTAGCTGTAGTCAGCTTTGCATTGTGGGATTACCCAATTAGAGCTATTACTGAGCTCCACTATGTACAGCCTCTATACCAACTCATACTGTAACCATCTTCACGCAATTCAGAGTTTTCCAAAATCACTACCTGCATGTTCTGTGAACAAAAATATGAAAGATTCTAAACTGAAGAGCAGACAGTAGCCAGAAAAGATATTTCAGGAATACACAAAATATTTTGTTTCATCCTTTTCTTCCACCTGTGACACCTAAGGTATACAGAAGTGAAATAAAACAAGCCTTTCTTAAATTCATTATCCCTCAAAACCAGTGTTTTTTACACACATCTTAAGAAAAAACTAGCACCACCATGAAGAATGCAAGTCATAAGGCTTCCAGATACAGTTACATCTCCCAAAATAGGAGTCTTAAGTTTTGCTATTTTAAAAAAGGGCGTAGACACCCAAGCAGTCAGACCTTTTACGACTGTCCTAAGTTTTGTAGCTTTCTGTCACACTCAGATGAAATGATACCATTCTACACGCGAAATTGGGCAAGATTTTAGAGGCCCACTCATAAAGCACATGAAGCATTCTCCTCAAAAACAGTTCCACGTTAGAAAGACAAAGATTTCACTTAAAGTGAAACAGTTCCCCCCACCCCTTCAATGCGATCACCATGCTGGCTACACACTTGCATTCTGGACATAATTACTTACCTGAAACAGCATCATAGAACTGCTCTTCACTGATGATGCTGAGAGGAGGAGATCCCTTAACCAGAGACTGCTCTAGTTCATGGTGTTCAGTAGCTAGCGTCTCTAATGCTTCTGACAAGATCTTGTTTTTCTCCTGCTCATGCTCCAGTTTCAAATTCCTCACCTATAAGTAGATACATGTATGAATAAAATCTCATCTCTCCGAAGAATGTGTAGCTGAAAGCTATTCAGAAAATAGACTCAAATAAATAACTGGTTCGAAGGCAAACAGCTGGAACGGAGGCCACACTGATTAATGAGAATATTACAGCATGTCTGCGACCACGATATGGCTGTTACTCATCGTTTCTCAGGAGCTGAGAAATCTTGTCAGGTAAGATCTGATATTATAAATCAAAAATCCACAAGCAAATTCAAACCAGATACTTGTACCTTAAAACTCAGGGGAAACATTTACAACTCGGACAACCTTAAATATGGAGTTACAGTGATCAGTTTCCACATGCACCAAGCTCCTTGTACTAGTCTGCTCTAATTTGGGCCAAGAAGAATCATCTGAATTGAATTACAAAGCAAATGGCAATGCCAGCTACAAATAACTGCAACTGAACTGTGAGCTGTAAACGTTTAACCCTGAGGATTGGAGAAGGAGGTTAAAGCAGAGATTCCTCTACTAACTGACTTAACTTCCATATAAACAGCTCCCCCCCCACCCCCACCCCCCCCCCCAAAAAAAAAAAAAAAAAAAAAACAGTTTACAGAGGAGCCAGAAGCTGACAAGGAAAGAAGACCAGCCACCAGATGGTGGAAGGTTTGTTGTTTTTTTTAAGCCCACACATGTAATCACCATCAGAGAGGAGAATGATATCTGCATATTGAGTCCAGGACTAGTAACAGGAGAGCAACATGTCCTTCCTATTTCCTCTTTTTTTTTTTTTTTCCCCTGCTGGTGCTTCCTGTCTCCTCCTCCTCCTCCTCTCAGGGGAAGGAGGAGAGCTCATAGAATATCCTGAGTTGGAAGGGACCCACAAGGATCATTGGGTCCAACTCCTGACTCCACACAGAACCACACAAAAATCAGACCATGTGTCTGAGAGTGGTGTCCAAGTGCTTCTTGAACTCTGGCAGGCTCGGTGCCATGACCACTGCCCTGGGGAGCCTGTCCCAGTGCCCGACCACCCTCTGGGTGCAGACCCTTTCCCTAACACCCAGCCTGACCCTCCCCTGTCCCAGCCCCATGCCGTTCCCTCGGGTCCTGTCGCTGTCCCCAGAGAGCAGAGCTCAGCGCCTGCCCCTCCGCTCCCCTCGTGAGGGAGCTGCAGGCCGCCATGAGGCCTCCCCTCAGCCTGCTCTGCTCTGGGCTGAACAAACCAAGGGACCTCAGCTGCTCCTCGTATGTCTTCCCCTCCAGACCCTTCACCATCTTCGTAGCCCTCCTTTGGATGCTCTCCAATAGTTTTAGGGTCACTCTTCCTCTCATCTCCAAACCACTTGTGCTCTCTTCCTTTCTCTTCCTCTCTCCCTTCTTGTACCTGTTTAAAAAAGCTTCCAAGCATCCCCAGCCATTGCCTCGTACTCCGGCTTACTCTCAACGTCAGGTTGCAACTCTAACTCCCCCTCCACTACCAACATGCACGGACGTGACACTCTTGGAACAATTACAGGGACAACTTACACATGTTCCTAAGCAACTTGCATATATACCAACATTACCTTTTTGAATCTAATTTAAGAATCCTTTGTATGTCCCTATCTGGTTACTTTTTAATTACAAAAGCTCTGCTTTGGAGGATTCAGCCCCCTCATTTGTAACCACCACTCAAACAGCGTATTCAGAGGTGGGCACAAATGAGAATTCATGGGCTAGAAAGGAAATACCAGAGCAGATTTGCCACTTCCAAAGAAGAGTTTCTATTTTGGCAGTAATGTATCCTCTGGAGAAAGACTTATGGAAGAGATGTTCACCCCCTCAGTTGTGCCAAAGAGTAGATCAGCTGGTTTTGCTGCCAGGCTCTGAGCGTAGAGGGGTAGTCCAATTAAATGATAATTAAAGAGTATAAAATTGGGTTGCTAATTCAAAGCAATAAAATCAGTAATTCACCTACTGGCTAATAGTTTTACCTTGAACGAAATGGGAAAAAAAAAATCTGGACTAGTTATTGTCACCTTCATTTAAAGTTCACTGTGGAGGTTCCGGTGAAAACATTTACTGCAGTGTTTCATAGAAGTCAAATGTGCTGCTGCAGGGGTTACATTTAGTAAGCAGGTTCTGCAGGGGCTACATCTGTATGCTATCAAACAGTTAAGGAACTGCCCATTTACAGAAACAGCATTAATATTTCCCTCTCCTGAGAGAGGTAGCATGAAGGACTGATATGAAGTGGTGCTTTTCATTATCACTGAACAGCAACAAAAGGAAACCAGTTACTGAAATTTATTTTTTTTTAGGTGTAAGAGTTAGATGCTCTTATCCTTTAATGTTTTGTTTTGATAGACAATTTGAGTAATTTGATTATTTATTTAAAACTTTAATTTCAACATTACTGGAAAGAAATGAAAAGAAAATCAAAGTATATCAGACAAAACCCAGACAAACCTTTTTTTGCTTCCACAATAAGCATGGTAGTGTGACTAAAGCAACCAACAGATATAAGCTTAAGACCAACAAAAAAAAAAAAGTCCTTTATTTTAAGTTTCCTCTGTCCTGTTGTAATAGAGAACTATTCAGGATTTCAGAAGGTATACTGAAAACAAATCACCTTTTTGGAAAATAATTAGCCAGCTTTATAGGAAGGTTCACTTTTCTGTGTACTTCCAGACTTCCTAGCTGCCAAATGCTTACTAGTATAGCAGTTACACGCTACTAGTAGGTAATGAAAAAGCCTTTCCATCTGTTACATAAGCAGTACAACATTAGCCAGAAGCTAGGGAAAAAGAAAACGTGAAATCTGTTGCTTGCAGTTCAGGGGTGTTCATTCATAAATGAATGACCTGTTTTTAAAGCAACCCAAACTCAATAGTTGGGGACAGGACAGAAAAGTCCAATCTAAAACCTTTGTCAAACGTACTGAGCCTGTGGGATGGCCTACACATTACGAGAGCCCAGAGGTGGCCACGCAAACTTCTACAGCCTGGAGCTCAGTGCACAGTAAGAGTTAACTCTCACAGCTCTGAAGGTAGTGGTTTGAAAGTGATGCCCTTCAGCACCAAATCAGTTCAACAGTGTTAATGTGAGAAGTGAGGAAAAAAGAAGTGGTCTTACTACCATTATTTGACTAATTTCACTTGTAGAAAAACAATGCTTTCAGAGATAGAACTAGCACAGCCTTCATGTAATCTACTTAAAAATGCAGGTATCACCGGAGAAATAATATGTGTATTTTAAATGATTATTACTTATTTTTATAAACATAAACCAGCTTTAAGTGATACCACCATTTTGTCATCTTGCCTATTGATCAGCTATATGCCTTTAAATCTTCCTGCGGTAATTTGACTGTGAAGTTAGGATTTTTATTTTATTTTTTTCCAAAACTACACAATCCATGCTTCTAAGCTTAAGAAGAAAGATGCAAGCAGATCTGTGGTATTTTCAAAGCATATGTTTATTTAAAACCATAACTAACTGAGCTATAGGTTTTCCCAAAGTGTAAGTAGTAGTTTGTTCTTATGCATGTTTTTCCCCATACCCTGTTTTTTGATTCACAAGACTTGGCCAATACTTAAGTTCTGAGATGAATGCTTCCATCTTCCTGCTGGCTACTCTACCACCATCTTTGGAGGTGATACTTCAGCTTTTATCCCCTTTCCCACCCCAGTTTTTAATTCCCTATCCTGACTTTCCTCAGTGTCCCAACACACAAACAACTGCAAGATTACAGAAGGAACATCCAGAGTAGTTTTTAAAATGCTTATTAACACAAAATCTTTAGCATTCATCTGTAAAGTGGAGAACTTTCAGAAGAATTTGCATTTCAGTATATTAAACTGGATTCAGAGCAAAGTTTTTTTGTGGAATATCATCTGATTTTGTGAAGTTGCGTTAGCAAGTACTTCACTGCATTTTACACACAGTGATAAAAATATTTAAATAAAAATAAGGTAGTAAATATTACCACAAAATGCTGCAGGTGTCAGTGTATATGCAGCTCTGGAAATTCAGTTCAAGCATATCCAGAAAAATATCAGAAGAGACACGCTACTGACAGCCTGTGTAAGGCGCAGCTTGTGATACAGCCATGGTTTTTGTACCTTTTGTAGTTTTGCCTGAGCTGAGAGAGAGACAGATGGCAGTTTGCACCACACTGGGTTCAGCTCCTCATCCTCCAGCCATGGAATGGCTGTCATCTTTCTGATCCCTGCTGCTGATCCCCAGCAATGCCAGTGCCAGCGCTGTAAGCTCTCAGAGCTTCGTGGGGACAGCAGCACAGAGCGCTCCAGTGAGACCAGCACGAGGCCAGCCGAGTTCTCAGTGTTCAACTGGTCAGGCTCCGTACCCAACCCTTGTTAGGAGCTATTTTGTACAACAGCAAGTGCAGTTGATCAAGAAGGTTGGGCTTGTGCTTGCCCTGTTAGACAATAACAGTTGACATCAGCTTTGTTTTCATCTCTAAAGGAAATTTTATAGTGAAGCATCGTATTTGTAATTGCTGATGGAAAACTTTTAGCTTTGTCTCACAGAAATAAACACACAATCATTAACCTTGCAGCTACAAACACAGCTATAGCCTGATACATTGACACAGAACCACTGAGACAAGATTTCAGTATCTAGGTCAGCACAGCAATTTATTGTTATTATTTTTTAAATACATCTCCAACTGGAGAGATCTGATACCCAAGTTCTGGTAACTGGTTTCACTTCTGGTTTAGCTGAAGGAGAGTCCACCCTGTAGACAGTCAAGTTCTTCAGGCTGTAAGTGCTGAATTGCGGATTTTAGTAGTAGAATCTAGTTATTGTAGCAATTAGGCCTCTATCTATTATTATTTTTACAGGAAAGCAACAGGCTGTTTGCAAATATTCTATTGCCTTTCCATGCCACTAGAAATCTTGCTAAGCCCAAGAGCATGATTTTAAATTAACTCTTTCACTGCATGTTTCTGGCAGAATGGTCATGTGCCTATTCCAAAATATCAAATAGCTTATCTGTGTCACAAACACCAGTCTCGTTCCTTTCCATATCTTCAGCTAACATGAGGTAGGTGGGAGACCAGAAACGTGCCTGTGACCACTACTTTTTTTTCCCTTTTTTTTAAAGGCTGAACTCTTGAAGTATATCTGTGTAGCCTGTAACCAAGGCTTCTCTGTCCATCCTGAAGACATCTCAGTACAATACACAAAATACTTGCTTTGTGTGGTGCTAGATGCTTTTAATTTAAATTGAGGCCCAACAACAGTGGCACTTTTGTACAGTAGGAAAGGGTCACACCACTGTACGCCCAGCTAATAAATGATTATCTCAGCAACATGCTATTGCAGCTGCAAGTAAACCCTCTAAAGACAACACAGCAAGCAAAGCACAGAACAATTCTCAAGTGTGTAGGGCTACCTGCCTTTACCATTAAAACAGTAAATTAAAACACAGCATACCTTAGCTCTAGGTTCTCCTGGACTGAAAGACAGAAAAGGCAGACTTCACAACACCACAGGATGATTTAGTTAAATTTTACATTCAAAAAACCACCCAACTTCAGTGCTAGGAATAAGAATGTCCAAAATATGCAGGCTTTCGAGTTGTGTAGGAAGGAAGAACCACCTCTTTCACATAGCAACCACCAGGGGATCCGAAGCCAGACTGCCGAGTGTCAGTACACCGCGTACCACTTCTGCTCTGCAATAAGCTGACTGCAGGAAAGCCGCCTATGACACTGTCTTACTGATGTCTCTGGTGGCTCAGAAGTGGAGCTTTGTCTTCAGAATGAATGGCTTTGTCCATTTGCCCCAGAAACTCCATCCTCCCCAAAACGTCACCACGTATGGGACATCTATCATGAAGCACAGGCACACAAAGATTCAAGTTTTCAGTAGCAAGCTAAAGGCTAGTCTAATATCTGGCTGAAAATTAACATTTAAGCAAACAATTTGAAAAATGCTGCTGCAGCAGAACTGTTAGCTTTCAGTAGACACCTCCTGACATTTAAAAATGCAGTCCTACTTTCTGTAACAAAGTAAATGCCAACCAAACCTGCAATCTGTTTCATGCTACACCTATTTATATGCAACTGTTAGTTTCCAAAATCAGCTACTCCAACACAACACACGTGGTATCCTGAAAGACCTAAGCTAGTGGACAAAGCTGTGCCTTGAAACTCGTTAGACTATAGAAAACTATTCACAAGAAGCACTGGGAATTAAAAATGAGGATTCTTTCCCTTGTTCTGTGATCTTCATACCAAATGAAACCCCCCCCACAAAAACCTGACACTGGCAGAGCAAATCACCACCTCAGTGCAGTTTGTGGTATGTACACTGTTTGTCTATTCTAACAGACAAGCTCACAATTGCAGTTTTGCTGTTAGTACAATACTGTCCCTATTGCTAGCGCCTCCATGCATAAGCCAGTTCTTTGTGATGACCAGTTTAAACTAGTACTGAGTAAAGCTGTTATTACTTTACATCTAATGTGGAGTGAGAATACATGATTTCAATAGTCAGGTCTACCTCTGTGTCTTGGAGAAAACCTGTCTTTTCATTTCATCAAGGAAGAAATCTAAAGAGTTAGAATAACCTCCCCAAGGCATATCTATTTAAAAACTGGAACGGTTCTATGTATTTTGTTAGCTAGCTTTGAAGCATGCTATTACAGCACTGTAATTCTACAGGACTCGTTTCTGTGAAAAAGTGTTTTTTAGACTTTCCACTACCTACAGTGGGACTCAGTTGTTGCCTAAGCAGCTACTGAAGTGGAAACTGAAACCAGTTACTTTCATTTGGAGTTCTTGTAGTTTAAAACATGCTTGAGCCTTAATAGAGGTCATTTTCCAGAAAAAAAAAAAAGAAAAAAAGCTTGATTTTTACCTCTGCTTATGGGACTTAACCCTCACTAAGCACAAATTAGTAGTATACAATACAAAAATGCATAGTAGTGCTTTTCTCCTACCCTCCCTCACTAATTCCCACCCCCCGGCCCCCACCCCCCAAAAAAACAACGATAATGTAAGCATGCCCAAGTACAGTATTTGAATTACCAGAGAAAAGGCTCAAGTGCATTATGAATACTCTTATGACACATCATAAAACTGCAAATGTGACAGCTCACATTGGGAACACTTTGTTTTTTTTCCTTTAACAGATCCAAACAGTTTCATGAATACATCATTAGATTCCTACGGCCCTAAAACACGTAAACATTTTCTACAAAACCTTCTGAGCTCCTATCTGTTTACACACAGGCCCTTCCACAGAGTACCCCTGCTGACTCACTACTCCCTGTCACCATCAGCCACAGGGAACTTGTGACAAACATACGCTACCTTAACATACGTTAAGACGTCGTATCCTAACCCCCCATCTCCTGGAGTAAAGCAGCTCTTGTAAACTTGGTCATAGCCTTTGCTCACCCCAGGGTGCAGAGAACTGAATAAAAACGTCATGCTTTACTTCAACCATTGCTTTTTGCTTAGGTTCTCTCTCTGTGCTATAAGCTTACCATTTACCTGGCTTTTAGAGATCCATCAGATCTCTAGCTAAATATAGAAAAGTCAGGCAGCACTTGCCAGTGACTTGAACTACTGCTAGTGCAATTACTGAAATGCAAAATGAGACGTGAACGCTTAATCAAAGAGATACTGATCTCTCTGATGATTAGTAAAGGGTTACTTACTGTATCACAAGACATCACCAGTCTTCACCACAGAAGCCTGGCCAGCTGAGTCTACAGCTACAGCATCTTATTGAGGTCATCAAATTCAAAAGAAAAAACCCCAGATGCTACCATAACATTTTGCTCTCTTTCAGAGTCATATACAGGCAACATCACCATTAAAGTTCTTTCCTGGTCAAAGGCTGAAAGGCCCCCAAACACACAAGCAAATCCCATATGTATAAATTCCTAGTCCTCGTCATCTATTCACTCACATCCCAACTCAAAGCCCATAGAAGAAACCAAAGGCTTTGTGATTCGAGTCACAAGACTCTGCCTCAATCATTCCCCAGATGAACAAAAGGATTCGTTGTTAGTCAACTACCAGCGTTCACCTCAAAGTTCAAGACAAGGAGTACAGTGGTGCTAATTTGGAAAGGCTACATTTCAGTCTTCTGAGTGCAGACTTACAATAGCTCCCCATACTTGATTAATTAATAAAATTCTGCTAATGAAGGACAAAATACAATCATAAAACTGCAAAACCACTGTCAGAACCAAGACCCAAGCTGTTATCCAGAAACACAGATTTTAGCAGACCTGGCAGAGGTAAGTCCACGTCAACACCCATAGACACTGAAGTATCAAGAGAACTGTTACTCAAGAGAAGAGCTGGAGATTCTGATCTTCTTCCAGGATACAAATGCATTATGAAAAACCCTAATTTAAGACCACCTAAATTAACAGTTTCTGAACCATTCACATGCTAGAGACAAATACCTTTTGTCTCCCACCTTTCCCTCCTAGGACACTGACACTTCCCCTTCAATGTGGAGCTTGCTGCCTTGCTTCCCATCTCCTATTTCCACATTTGGCTATAACAAAGTTCATCTGTTCAGAGGCCAAGGAAGCACCCCAGTTCTACCAGCGGAGAATGTTGCAGCTCTGAGCCAGGACCCCATCCAGGAGTGCAGACACTAACTGCAAAGACTTCATTTCTGATTACAAATTCGAAGCACGGCTTTGGCTTAAAAGCTTTGGCTTAAGCTTTTCTATTATAAGTTCTTCTGTTTTGTTTCTAACATGAAACTTTTTGGCAATTCCAAGTCTTCTTCTCTAAAAGTTTTTTCTTTTTTTTTTCTTTTTTTCCCCAGCTGCATTTTATTTAGATCATTCAATGTACGCTGATAAGTCTCATAAGGAATCTAGTTAGGTTTGAGAGCTGCAGAAGTTGCCAGCTTCCAGAGCACATTTGGTTCCTATTTGTGTTCCAGTATTATTATAATGATGATTAGTCAAATATCAGGAGTTCAGACAAAAAGCCTTCTGATTCTGTTTTTTTTCTGTTAAGTATTGTTTCTATTCTGAGTCAAGCTGAAATTAAATATGGCTGCTATTCATATTTGCCAATAGCTTAAGCCAAAATAAGTTAGGGCTGAGTGACATCGGTGGTGATGTACATGTTTGGGAGGTTCATTTCAAGTTGCAGAGCTGCAAGATTACAAAAACAAAAAAGCCCCACACCCCAAGATACTCTGCTGCCCCAGAGAGATTAAGCATCTGTTTCCTCAGAGGCATACGCCACAAGTAACCTTACCCAGCTAAGGGCCTTGTTCAACCAGATCTATTGCCAACAGCAGTAGAACAGTATATTGATGCATGCTTTCAGATCTGCCAGGGACTTTTTTGGTCTTTTCCTTTTGAGAGGCTCTGGACATCTTTGAAGACTGTTAGTCTGGCCTCTGTTTGTGAGACTAAGATGTAAGTGTTCTTAAGAATGCACACAGGAAACATTTCCTTTTTTATTCTCAAGGACTGTTTTGAAAACGGGTCTTAAGGCAGTTTTGATCTAGCTACTTCCCTTAAGTATTTTTCAGTATACACCACTGACTACTTTGATCAACCTGTTTGTATCCCCTCCCTTCCCCCACACTTCTTCCCAGCTGGATCGCAGCGCACCCATGTATTAATGTTTTCCCTTTTGAAGTAACTGTCACATTTTTCCTATGTTTGTGTTGGCTTTTACCAGCTTTCTAGTGCTACTACACAACTGGACATATTTTTGACTCAGAATGAGAACAGCTTCCTATCAAAAAAATTAACACTTCTGGAGCTGGTTGTCTGTTCTGCAAGCTCCATATTCAGAATCCTGTTAATTAATTATACAGAATAAGTAACTTTGTTTTAAGAGCAATTCCAAAAACCATGCATGCTGTACAGTTATTTCACGATTATGAAAAACTCACATGCTTTCATTAGCTAGTTCTTACTTCAGAATAGGAATGCTTAAACAACTATGGACGCTAACCAGACTAGTTTAAAAATAAAATAATCTGAAGTCCTACCTAGGCCAGAAGTCAACAGTGAGCTTCACAACACAGTGCTGGAGTTGTGACCTCTAAACAAAATCCACTTTGGAAAGCATTCTCATTTCCTGTCTTTGAGAACAGACGCTTCTCAGCTTTCCAGTATGAAAGTCTCAGACTTCGCAGAGAGACACAAACACAGAAATCTCATTTTCAGTTGACATTTGTGAAGGACTTACAGCGTTAAGAAGCTTGTCTCTTTCTAGGGAAGTTTTTCCTCTCGGGCGCTGTTTTGACCTTACCCTGAAGCAGGCAACAGCAGGCAGACACACGCTAGGCCCTGGGTAGGCTGATAAGGCACTTCCTGGAATTTGAGCACGTCATACTGAAGCTCATCCTGCATTTAGGGCAGACACAACTGCGCTTCTGGGCTACAGAAATCCAAAGTTCACACCCTTCTATCACATCAGCAAAAAGACATTTGCATTCTGAGAGTATGAAATACCTTCTCCCAGTTCACAATTCTGCTAGGAAACATTGCTAGAGTCTAAAACCACTACAGTCATCCTAAAATATGACACCTACTGTTACGTTACAAAGAGACGCTACCCAACACACCACCCTTGCCATGTCGAACAGCTAGATAATCCAAACAAATGTTCACACTTGGTGGGACAGATCTTTTCTCATTATGAATAATTTTGGTCAGTTTTATCTTTATCTGGGGGATTTTAGCACTTTTTCCTGTGGCAAGAATTCAGTGTGCTATTCATTGCTACTCAGGTCTGTCTTGTACAACACGTAACAAAGAATTAAGGAAATAAAACAAGCTTGCTTCTGAGTTAATATGCTTCCGTGGACAGCTAGCTCATCTAGCAAACTTTTTAATGATAAATAATTTATTAATCCCCGATATGCAATCCAGTGGCTCCTGCGCTTCAAAGGAAGTAGTCGTCTCAGCTTAAACTTCTGGTAAGCTCTTTTATGAACTTCTCCAATAAAAACCACTGACTCCTAGAAGAAAACTAGAAGGTAGATTTGATGAAAGTATAAACTTAAGGAATGCCACCACCACCACCCCCCTCCCAAAATGAAATAGGATCTGACAGCTTAGAGCGACGGGTTGCTTTTAAGATTCTTAAAATTGTATGTGGAAGCAAAGACAAGAGTTAAAAAACACAGACTGTATGTTATCAGCTGATTTATGGTTCCTTCAAGTTGTCTCCAATAACTATACTACGCTACCTCTTAAGTACTATGTGGATATTTCAGCAAAGATAGCAGCATCAAGATGACTTTTATACCCAACTAGTTGCCTCTGGTTTTGCCTCCTCTTTCCAGTGAAGCAGTCAGCCTCTGGAAGCAGTGTATAACTGAGAGTTATGCACCAATATATGCTGACAGCCACCCAGCTGAAAAGCAGCTTTGCAGAAAAGGACCTGGGGGTCCTGGTGGACACCAAGCTGAACATGAGCCAGCAGTGTGCCCTTGCAGACAAGAAGGCCAATGGTATTCTGGGCTGCATTAGGCAGAGCACTGCCAGCAGATGGAGAGAGGAGATCCTTCCCCTCTACCCCAAACTGGTGAGGCCACCCCTGCAGTGTGGGATCCAGTTCTGGGCTCCCCAGTAAAACAGAGGCATGGACACACTGGAGAGAGTTCCACAAAGGGTCACCAAAAGGATCAAAGGACTGGAGCACCCCTCCTATGAGGAGAGTTAAAGAGAGCTGGGACTGTTAGTTAGTTAGAGAAAGCTCGCAGAAGAAAAGGCTCAGGGGGATTTCATCGATGTCTATAGATGCCTGAAGGAAGGATACAAAGAAGACAGAGCCAGGCTCTTTTCAGTGGTGCCCAGTGACAGGACAAGAGGCAATGGGCACAGACTGAAACATGGGGGGTTCCCTCTGAACATCAGGAAGCACTTTTTCACCAAGCAGAGTGACTAAGCACCAGCACAGGTTGCCCAGAGATGTTGTGGAGTCTTCATTGTTGGAGATGCTCAAAAGTTACCTGGATATGGCCTTGGGGAACCAGTTCTAGGTGGTCCTGCTTGAACAAGGGCATCTTGTCCAGACGACCTACAGAGGTCCCTTCCAACCTCAACCATTCTGTGACTCTGTGAGAGTAGAATTTATCCCTGAGCACTAAGAGTGGCTTTAGAGGTGGTGAAGAAACAGAACAGATAAAGCTAGATTTCAACTATCCATAGGTATTGCAACTGCCTCAAGTTTCAAGCTGTGCTAAAGGCTCAGCCAGCTCATTTTCTCCTCTATTTGATTTGTCTGACCTTACAGCAAGGTGTTACGCTGGAACAGCAGACAATCCAATCTGCATGCGTAGCACAGAACACTTCCACAATTAATAGTCTTGTTGGCATTGCCAGTAAGGTATAAACTACTGACATATATGGATTAGCACATTACCCAGAGGAGCTATACCATTGTCTTGACACATTCTCCATCAAAATGATGAAATTGTATTGTATGTATGACTTTGTGCCATTATCTGTCAGTTCAAGTTCTCCACGTTCCTGCAGATGCACTTCTGCTTTCCAGAAGGTGAAAGCAGTTTTGTTCTCTCTAACATTTCTGCCACCATAGCTCATGGGAAGGGGGAAGAGGGAGAGAGAGAGACAGAGAGAGAGAGAGAGACCTAACAAACAACACTAAATTTCAAGCTTAATGGGAAGGTGTATTTCTATTCAAGAGTCAAACAACATATCCAAACAAGCTTATGTTATAGAAGCAGCATAGCTGTGGCAGCACGAACCTCTCTGAAGCAGATGAGCAAGCATATAGCCTGCTTCCAGTTATAAGCTAAGGACTACTCCTACATTACGATGCACGCTGTGGACTTCCTGCAAATAGGCATGCTTTAAAGGCATTTTCATAAAGTCTTGTAGTATATCTATGGATCTAACAGTTATTGCATTGATATCTGAGTTTTAACATTAATAATGTAGCAGTGATGAGTACAAGACGAGAGAAAGCACTCCTGTTTAAAATACCACTGACTGAGTCCACATTTACCTTACAAGTGCCTTAACATAAAGCTATGCAAACCAAGCAAACACAGCACAGGTGTCACTCCCGAATGCATTCTATAAAGACAACAGAGATCCAGATGAGGGCTATCCTTAAATCAAGGCTAGACATCTCTTGCACTGGACTCTTCAGGATATTCATATCAAACGGACAGGCTTTATTCATCAGGGGCCATGTGTCTTACCACTCCTTTGCAGCCACATTCAGCTCAGCTCTTTACTATAAATGAAGTATCATTTGCTTTGTGGGTGCTTATCATCTGTCCTTGTGTGAGCACAGGCCTGCGTTTCCGATTTGTGCATACCATGGCACACATTATTTTTTTAAGTCTATTATCGATGCACTTAAAAGGCGATGATGTTAAGAACAGAACAAGCACTCTTTGGAGAAACAGGTTACTAACATTTGTTAATGCCCAGGCCTTGCATGTACCTTCAAGGAAAAGTATAATACCAGTGATTTATTTTCAGTCCATAAACACTTTCCAAATATAGTCCATTTACCAATTCTAGAGATAACCTCAATGACTCAGCAGTCAGCATTACACAAATGCACTTCTTCACTGGGCAGCACAGCAAGCAGGGATAACACAGCTCTGAATACTAATATTAAAACCAAAAATGTTTTCAAAGTCACCGGCAGTCTGAGAGAGACCAAGAGGCCAGCAAGTACATGTTTAGTTTGAGAGATTAAAAATATCAGAGAAGAGGTCAAATTCCACAATGGCTTACCTCTATTGTGAAAATGCTATCAGCTCTGAGGAATCACTGAATAAACAAGTGACAAGGATAGTTTGGTTGAAAAGACAAGGTTGCAGACAGGTGAAATTAACTATAAAAAGTGACACCCACGCACACACCACTAATACTGCCTAAATGGGAAACCATCCGTTTTACTCTTCACACCCGAAGACCCCGGTATTTCATGGAGCCAGAAGCGAACGACTACACAACTGAAAGCACAGCAAAGAACATGAAAAGTAAATTTAGACTCACCCTCCCTTACTCAAGGAAAGGCCACACAACTGCACACTGACAGCCTGCTAGGCCACCAGGCAAGAGATCTTAACTCTTAAATCAATGACATTTAAGGAGGCCAAATAAAACATACCAAAAAATCCCATCACATGGCAAACTAAGAGGATTTCACAACAGTTAAATGACATTAAGCAGCAGAAATAACTTCAGGCTTCAAAACAATATTTTTAAAACAACCTCACATAAAACATACAGGTAATAAAAAGTCAATTATCAGATCTCCCTCAAGAGCATGTGTTAATATCCAGTACTAACCAGGGTAAGTGAAATTTATTTTTCAGATGTGAAGAAATATATACTTTTCAAAATTATTTCATGAAACTAGCTTTTACCAGCTTTACAAGGAAAAAGGCATTATTAAAACCCTAAGTTCCAGGAAAGAAAGGTCAAGATGGAGAAGATATCTCCAGAGAATTAGTAAGCGTGTGTGACTGCAGTCACCCGGTTCAGCATCCTAATGTTTTATGCAACTGAGAAACAAGAACAGACCACACAGACAGACTGCCACTGCAGTCAAGTATCTTACACACTTGTCGGCAAAACCCTGGTCATCAAAGTATCATAGATTCAACCGTAAATCCTGTGTTGTTTTTTTTACTGCTTCATTTTTTTTTTCCTGAAACGTTACCAGTCCTTAGCCGACAATACTAGATCTGGGACCTAGCAAATTTTAGAGCTCTGCTTTTCATCTCTGTTCTTCCAACACACATCAGATACACATTAAGCCAGAAAACTAAAAACAAGCTGATCAGCTTTACATGCCATTATGAAATCACAATGACAGTAGAAGGATAAAAATGTGCACCCTCCTCATTCCAGTTTGTTTTCCAAGCATGGTGGAGAGGAAAACAACCACCATCCTTACTGCAATAAGGAACAAAAACACCCAAATACAGTTTCCATTCTGCACATTTCTTTTTGCTCCTCTGTCAGCTTGTACACAGACAAGAGCACCGTTTTCAAATACATTCATAGAAAATAGAACTGGATGATTTCTATTTTAAAAACTTACTATATTAAATACTGTTCCATTAAACTTGATTGCTGCTTCATCTTTCCTCTTTGCAGGCTCAGCTAAGCCCCCTTTCTCCCTGTGTATACGTTAAAAAAATCCACAATTTGTATTCAAGACTCAGAAGTAAACCTCAGACTTGGAGCTGCAGAAGCACAGAGAGAACGGGTTTAATTTCAAGCTAATATGCTTTTACACTGTGTTTCCCCAGAGGCCCGCGAACTCATTCCACGTTAGTTTACACAAGGCTGCTTAACAACTGCTGAGAACGACAACAACAACAAAAAGTCTACAAGCCAAGCTTTGAGAAAAATACTAATCCACTCTAGAAAGTGCAAGAACAGGTTAACAGTGTGCTTTGAGTCGGGCAATACGGTTCTGAGTGGAGAATGCCTTCAGACAAGTTGTGGGACTAGCTTGCACACAGGCCAGTAAGAGAACAAGTCACAAAGGGTTTTCCTGCCACTAGAAATTGTTTAGATTTGCCAACAGTTTATATTCAAACACATCATTACCTACAAAGAAAAGGATTAACTTTTGAAGCATACATGCTTAAGGCAAAAACCTTTGGGACCCTCCTGCACCAAATACCAGCAGCATTCATCTTTTGTCCTATAGTAATACCCAGGCAGCCTTCTGTCAGCCAGGACGTGTCTGATGCCCAACAGCCTTTCATATAAGCATTTGACCAAAGATCTTATCGTCTGCTTTGAAATTGAAGCACTCTGTCAATATACATAATACCCTTTCAGAAAAGAAAAGGAATCATATTTACTTATCTTCTCCCTGAACGGAGTCCCAGTATTTGTTATTTTACCAAGCCTCCATCTGGGCTGCTGTTCAGCTTCCGTGCCCACTCTGGTGACCTATGAGTCTTGGCTGCTCTAGGAAAGTCCCGGCAAAAAAGTTGTTTTGAATCCCCCTATCTCATGGATACTTCGGACTTGCTTAATTGCTTCCTTTACATAATGCTGACAGGGATGCTATCTTCACAGACCTTTACGTCGCTTTCTATCTGCAAAGCTGCAGTAAGTAAAGAAAATGCTTCCAGTGGAAGAACATTGTGCCATCTGCAAACATTTCACTATTGAATTGCTTTGATTTGAATATCTCATCTTTAGAGCTTTAGCACAGGCAAAAGACATATATGTATGTAAAGCACCAAAAGATTAGCACAGCAAGAATCATCAAGGCATGACTACAACCGTTGACATGACAAGTAAGGAGAGAAACAATCTGCCAAATGACTTCTGTCAGCAGCTTTGTTCTCTTGTATTCCATGCCTACACGCCATTCCACAGCACGTTACATCCCATGCTCTCCTGTTTAAGGGATAAATACAGCCTTTATCTCAGCATTTGTTTTAGCACAGAGAACCTTCCAATTAACTTGTTACTTCTGAACAAGATTCAGGCTTATTTAAACTAATTAACACAACTAGGTATTCCTAGTACATTTCTACTTATTTGGAGGGAGAGGGGATAGTGTCAAGTCAAAGACTCCTACAGCCAATAAAGATTTACTCAACACCTCAAGTCTCTCACTACCAGACACTTCTTACCTTGTCCAGTGCAATTATCAGTCTGAAAACTCTTCTCTTCACCAAGTTTACAAGCTGAGCAGCATTTCAGCTGTTTGCAGTGTTGCCTACAGGCCTTGACACACCAATGTCTCTCTCACCTTGGTTTCCACTACCTTCAACAAGAGGCTCTGAACTGAATGGATAACAGAATCTATTGTGCTCCAGTGATTGACAGTAACAACAACAAAAAAAACAGGACTGCCATCTGTACCTGAGCACAAGAAAGAGCAGAGAAAAAGGCATCGGTGCCATGACTTGAAGGACTAAGGACTGCCATGGTTAAGTCTAGCACAACGGTCAGCCAAGACAATCCTGTCCCCAGCCCTAACCAAAATCATGAAGTTTAATCCCTTTTTTTGCTTCCCTAGTTTCACTCCCTCAACCCTCTTCACCTCTCCCTCCCCCACTCGGAGGGCTCCTAGGACCTGACAGAGGTTAATGCAGCTGAGTATTTGGCCAGGTGGCAGGCAGGACAGGATCGCTGATCGCCTCCAGGGCTTTTTCTATATGGACTCGTTCAGGGTGCCCGTATCAACCATTCTCCCTCAGCTGCTAAGCATCATTGCTGCTCCCTCACCTTCACCCACATGAGGGAACTGATAATGAGAAGTCTCGTTATGAAGTCACCTGGCCACAGCTCACAAGCACCTTCTTCATTCACAATCCAATAAGCTGGTCTCTGTTACAACAGCCATGCTGACGCGTGTCTTCCAGACCACGTAACAGACACTTAAAGACAATTTGCATCCCAAAGAGCAGGCACACATTCATTCACCGAAGCATGCATGAACATACCTAATCCTTGGATGCTCCATTATGCTCTCACAATATTCAGGAAATACGAAACAAACCAAGGCAGTACACTGAAATTCTAAACTAAGATTAATATTTACTAGTTGAACTGCATGAACTTCTTTTTTTTTTTATTTGCAGTACAACAGTTATACATACAGAAGATAACATATTACGCCATGGTAAAGATAACTAAATCCAAGGACTATGACCTACAGCTTGCTGACCTTAAAGTCCCTGCAGAAATGACAAGCTTAATATGTTACAAAAAACTCTGTCCGAGTATACAACTCATTTATCCCAAGAGATGAAGAAAACAAGAACTTTCATTTTCTGAATCCCATATATCAGTGGCAAACGGTTTTCATCAGCCTGTAAACAAAGCCCCTTTTGCAAAAAGAAAAAAAAAGCTATAAAAAAAAACCACCTACAAACAAAGGAAGAAGATCTAAGCCACCAACAGACTGCAAATAAAGCCGACCGCTATTTGTTCTAAATTGGTACTGCAAGATCCAGCATTAATGTTAAATATAGGCTCTGACGGTAAAAGTGAAACTTAAGAGAGTCGAGGCACTTATCAGTACACTATCTATCGTCGGTTAATGAAGAAGCAAGCTTAAAAAAGAAAAGAAGCTGATTCCTTTTCTGAAGAAAACAGGATAAACCATACCTCTCAGGTTCGTATGGCTTCAGTGCATGGAGCTCAAATAGCAGGGACAGATTTTAACCTTACCCCGTTACTCTAGCAAAAATAACTGTGCAAGGAAGGAAATCACAACCTTCAGTTAAACTTCAGTTATATAAAATCGCCACGGACTCCAGCAGTACGAGAATCAGGCTGCTTCCCGAAGGCAGATCCTGCTACCTGCCAGAAATAGTCCAAGGGAAGTCCTGCTCCGAAACACCACTTCCTAACCTTGTGCCAAAGTCACTGCAGAAACCCTTCCGAGAAACCCGGCAAAGCCCCGGCTCGCAGCGAGCAACCGACCTGCCGCCCCCCCCTCGCACCTTCCAGCGGGGTGCCGAGCCCAACCCTCGCCTCCTCCCGACCCGGGGGTGCTCACCCCGCTGTCAGGAGGGGGTGAAACCCCCTCGGGCAGGCGCTACGTACCGCCGAGCCGCTCCTCCGGAGCCCCGTCCTTCAGCTCGCAGCGCGCCGCGGGCGCTCCCCGGCGGGGCCGGCGCCTCCCTGCGAGGCGCGGGGGGCGGCGAGGGGCGAGAGGGGGGCGGCGAGGAGGGGACCCGCGGGCACCGAGGGGGACCCGCGGGCACCGAGAGGGGCCGGAGGCGGCCTGCCGGGCCCCGTCGGTGCCGGTGGCGGTGGCCGAAGCCCAGGGGGGGCCGCGGGCAGGGCGGGAGCGCGGCTCCCGGGGCGGGGAAGGCCCCGCCGCCAGCGGGCATGGGGCTGGGAGCTGCCGGGGCTCGGGGCCCGCCCCGGGGGTCGTGCTGGGAGAGCACACACCCCCCTTCGTCATCATCGGCACCGTCATGGTCCCTCCTGTGGCGTCACGGTGCGGTGAGGTCACGCTGAGGAGGAGGAGGAGGAGGAAGCAGGCAGCGCCTGCTGCACCACAGCCGCAAGGGGAAGGGGGCCAAGCGTTGCCCCCTTCCTTCTTTTGGTGCTCTGCGAGCGGTTTCCTTGTGCTACGGCTTACCCTAGAGAGGGGGAATCTGAAAGAAAACTCGGCTCCAAGAGGCAAAATGGGGTTGCGCTGCCTAAGTTAGCAGCCGGGCTGCAGCGCCTGCTATGCTGACAATTTAACTCAAAGAATTCTCCTTAAAGAGGCAAGATAAAAGGGTGCAAACGTGCTTGTTGCAGGCAGAACCAGGTTTCATGGGATATTCACTACACGGGCAGAAGGCAGTGTGGAGCTTGCAATTCCTCTCCGGCAGAGGAAGCGTGCTCAGGGAGCTGCCCTGAGACAAGCTGCAGGGAAACAGCCCACCAGGCAGTGGAAGAAGCCTGGAAACAGCAGGGCAGGCACAAAATAAGCTTTTAAGCGGCTGTTGTAGTTAGTTACCCTTCCCAAAGCTAGCTGGGCAGTTTTAAGTTCACAGCAGTGACTTCTTGCTAGAGCAGAGCATCCAGAGTTGTTTCCAGTTACAACACCTGAGCCTTATTTCATCACCAAGATCATGGTAAGAAGAAAAACAAATGAAGGTATTTTTGTTCTTAAGTATTGTTTAGACAAGTGTTCTTATATTAGAGTACGATATTTCAGCAGTCCTACTTTACTGTTCCATATACTTGAAGGAATATTAAAGGATTTCTGTGGGGGTCGCTTGCTAACGCAGAACCCAATATATTGCTTCTGCAATGCCAGCTGAAGTACAGCCTAGACATCAACGCCGAATGGTAAACAGCAGTACTCTGTCTTTCAAAAAATGCTGTGGGTTTAAGAACAGCAACACTTTAGGGACATACTTTTTCAAGAAGCTCAAGTTTTAGGGAGAAATCGCTGCTGTAGTTCCCTTCCTTTATGAGATTATGGTGTCTCTACAACCCTGGATTCTATTTTGAGCCAAAACTCCCCAGGATCACATCTCCCCCTGTCATGACTGACTGGTTTCACTAGCTATGGTGGAAATTCAAGTTCACACCTCTGCCTATCCCTCTGTGCCCAAATCCATGTGCTACCAGATTGAAATAAGGCCTTTAACGCCTACTAAGACTGCTGAAGTTCAAGTAAGGTAAAGTTACAGTTTCACCATATGTTTTGCCATACTCCACTCTGGAAACCTATTTTAGTCTTGCTCGGAGCAAGATGCCAACACAATTAAGGAATACTAACCAACACTATACACCCACTGCTGTAACAATTTCCCCCTCATCCACAAATGGAACTGCCAACTTCACTATTAGATTTTCTTAAAGGAAAAAAAAATGTAAAAAAGCAATGCTTGTTCCCCTCTGCTAGAGCTTGACTCAAGTAAGTCTAGAAGACTTGTGACTGGAGACAAAAAGGCTTGGAAAGGAATGAAAAAAAAATTAAATCAAACCTAGACAATGGAGCCAGTGTTTGCAGCTCACTGTTAAATAACTAGAAGACTAACAGCAACAACACAACCTCATTTTGATACATAGCTTGCTGATGACAAGAGCCAAAGGGAAGCACTACTGTTACCACAATACAGGAAGACAAATTTATTCCATGGCACTAGGGTGTCCTCTGGGGGATGAAGGGGGCGGGGGGGGAAATACTAGATCTTCCACCCCAGGATGTAATGAGTTTGCCATATATTCCCAAACTGAAGCAGTTGCATTATGCTTAACACCATACAAGATATTTGTCCCTGGAAAAGCCACAAGTTCAACAGATATCACTCATACACCCACTAAGCACATGGTCTGAAAAAACAAATTCAGAAGCAGTACTGTTCAACACTTCAGCTAGCCAGCATAAAAAAGAAAAAAATTAAATATTTTAACCTTTGAATAAGCAAAGCAACTGCTTCATTGAGTTCAAGCATTCAATTTGAACATTATAAGCAGTAATTTGCAAGCCAGATCAGACTATTGAGCATTCAGAAGAGAGACTAAGATATCCGTTTTTAGAGGAACTTAGCTAGTCTTTAGAAGAGCAAGCTTTCATTAGACATTCAGCATGTGAAACGACAACCTGTCAACAACATGAAATCCTAAGGATGCGTTGGTGTTTTGTTTTTTTGTTTTGTTTAAAGCAGGTAAGCCAGGGAGCTAGCAAGACATACTAAGCCATTCGGACCCTTTATAAAACCCCACAGCACAATACGTACCCCTTCCTGCTTTGTGAATAGGTTGAGGCAGTCAGCCAGGGCCTCACAAGTTTCCTGGGATACTTCAGAGACTACATCGACTTTTTGTAGGAGAGGAGAAGGTATTTCTGAAAGCATCAAAGGATTAGTAGCTTTAGGGGGGCATTATGGATTCTACAGGATTCTTTTAATTGTTTTGTCTAAATAATACAGACATAACATTCATATTCTACAGAAAGCCAGCGTGAGGAAAGAACAAGTAGCACTGAGGGAATATAAGTTTTCTTTTGCATCCTTTACCCAGTACTGGTATAAGCGACACATGAATGGATCAAGTTTCTCGTTCAGCATGGCTTGGAAAGCTGAGGTGGCAAGCTATGGCAGCAAGACACTGGTAGACTGACTAGCAACCATCTCTTTAACCTTCGTTTAGATTTAAGAGACTAAAGAGTTGCCAGGAGCCAGAATTCAAATACAAAGGACATTGCAGCGGTTTAATATAAGTTCATGTGAGAAATGTAGGTTTTTTCCTTCTAGCATGGTACTTACACAGGAGGCAAAAGCTTGCGACAATGCAGCTGGAGATTTAGTTTTGAAAAAACAGATGGGGAGCTACAAGGATACTGATCAATAAAAGGGGGAGGAGATAATATTTTAATCGAGTCATCTCCTAGATAAGCAGCATGGCTTACATAGCAATGCCACCTCACATTGTGCTATGGCCAGTTATGGCAGGGGCTATGTCTAGAACCAGAAGGGCACTACGGTAACCCAAAGAGCAGGTAGCAAGTCTTTAATAGTATTTGAGTTCATCTGTCAAGTTTTGTGATGTGCAGCAATTCCTCAGAAGTCAAGCACACCCTTCTCTGAGTCAGTGTATTTGTTGCAAAGAAACTAAGCATTCCTTTAGTGGTCCCAGCCTTTAGGATCTGTTGAATCCACGTTATAACACAGGTACTTCAAGCTGACGTCACATCAGTAAAGATTATGAGGTTCAGCGGTGACAGTTTTAAAATACCCTCTTGAATTTATTTTGCACCTTGTGCAGAACACAAGGTACAGCACATATCCACATACTAATTGTCTTTGACACCAAAGCTCCCACCTGAATGGAATTAGGAGTCCCCACTTGGAGCAGCCAAAAACAGCTAGCACCTCTAGAAGGAGGTGCAGCACACTGAATGCAGGAGCAGACACATTTGCAATAAATATGTTTAAATCTCAACGATACCTAGGTTTATAATAGCATGTTGATAGACATCTAGAGAACGATTTTTAAGTATCTAGTCCCCACTATAGCCATTTTTATATTACTCGAAAGCAAGTTCAGTGGCTTGCTCCAAATATTTTGTCAAATACTGTGAGAACGGGGAGAGCTGCAGCAGTTTTCTGTTGAGACCTACAGAGATTATGCATGAATGTGTAAACAGTTCGCTGACCCATGAAGTTACAAATTCATTAGAAGAAAAATAGGAACTTATTACTGCTATTGGCCAAGACTAGCAGTTTCTTGGAAACAGATAATATCTGTTTTTGCTTTACTAAGGGTTTTGTTTTTTTTTTTAAACTGTATATTCACAGAGAAGAAAAAAGTCAGTGTCTTCCTTGGTTCTTCAGGTCAACACTGTGGGGTCAGAAAATGTTCCCACATCTACCAAAGGGAATTTAGCCACCTCAATACTAATTTTGAAGCTTTGTGAATAATTATGTAACATCTTGTATTATTCAACATCTTTGTCCGTGACATGGGAAGTGGAGTTGGGTACATCCTCAGCAAGTTTGCAGACAACATCAAGCTGAGGGATGCAGTCAATGTACTGGAGGGAAGAGATGCTATCCAGAGGGACAGGGACAGGCTCAAGAGGTAGGTCCATGTAAACCTCATGAAGTTCAGCAAGGCCAAGTGCCAGGTCCTGCTCCTGGGCTGGGGCAATTCCACGACGTGAATACAGGCTGGGTGATGAGTGGATTAAGAGCAGCCCTGCACAGAAGGACTTGGGGGGTATTGGTAGATGAAAAATTGAGTATGAGCCAGCAATGCGTGCTTGCAGCCCAAAAAGCCAATCACATCCTGGGCTGCATCAAGAGAAGTGTAGCTAGCAGGACAAGGGAGGTGATTCTCTGCTCTCATGAGACCCCACCTGGAGTACTGTGTTCAGCTCTGGGGCCTCCAGCACAAGAAAAACATGGAGCTGTTGGAGGGAGTCCAAAGGAGGGTCACAAAAATGATCAGAAGGAAGGGACACCTCTCCTGTGAAAGGCTGAGAAAGCTGGGGATGTGCAGCCTGCAGAAGAGAAGGCTCCAGAGAGACCTTATAGTGGCCTTCCAGTACCTAAAGGGGAAAGCTACAGGAAAGCTGGGAAGGGACTCTGTCAGGGACTGTATAGGTAGAATCATAGAATAGCCCCAGTTGGAAGGGACCCACAAGGATCATCGAGTCCAACTCCTGGCTCCACACAGGTCTACCCAAAAATTCAGACCTATGACTAAGAGCACAGTCCAAATGCTTCTTAAACTCTGACAGGCTTGGTGCAGTGACTACTTCCCTGGGGAGCCTGTTCCAGTGTGCGACCACCCTCTCAGTGAAGAACCTCTTCCTGATGTCCAGCCTAAACCTCCCCTGCCTCAGCTTGACACCATTCCCGTGGGTCCTATCACTGGTCACTAAAGAGAACAAATCGGTGCCTGCCCCTCATGAGGAAGTTGTAGACCACGATGAAGTCTCCCCTCAGCCTCCTCTTTTCCAGGCTGAACAGGCCCAGTGACTGCAGCCTCTCCTCATGTCTTCCCCTCTAGTCCCTTCACCATCGTTGTAGCCTTCCTCTGGACACTCTCCAACAGTTTAATGTCCTTTTTGTACTGTGGTGCCCAGAACTGCACACAGTACTTGAGGTGAGGCCGCACCAGTGCAGAGTAGAGCGGGACAATCCCTTCCCAGGATACGGTTGGCCCTCCTGGCTGCCAGGGTCTCTGCTGGCTCATATTCAACTTGCTGTCAACCACAACCCCCAGATCCCTCTGCAGGGCTGCTCTCCAGCGTCCCATCACCCAGTCTGTGTGTATAGCCAGGGTTGCCCCGTCCCAGGTGCAGGACCCGGCGCTTGCTCTTGTTAAACTTCACGCGGTTGGTGAAGGACAAAGACAAGGGGTAGGACAAGGGGTAACAGCTTTAAACTAAAAGACAGTAGGTTTAGATTACATATTAAGAAGAAATTCTTCACTGTGATGGTAATGAGGCACTGGCACAGGCTGCCCCATCCCTGGAGGTGCTCAAGGCCAGGCTGGATGGGGCTTTGGGCAGTCTGGTCTGGTGGGAGGTGTCCCTGCCCATGGCAGGGGGCTGGAACTAGGTGATATTTAAGGTCCCTTCCAATCACATTGTGATTCTGTGAGTATTGTTTTATTGTATTAAGAATTAGTCTTCTCTATGAGTGTTCCCAATAAAAGACTGGCATCTGTTATGAAATGTTACTTTTCTTTGTGAAGCAAAAACTCAGTGTATCAAGTTAGAGCAAGTGTATCCAGTAGAGCGAGATAGGTTAATGCCACAAAGTAACTGACCCCAGCGGCATATGGAGAAAAGACTCCTCATTGCAAAGGTACAGACATGAAAGAAGAAATTTTTTCCTCCCCAAACTGCTATTCTATTGCAAGGATATAGATTTGTGCAAATATTACAAATTCGTGCAAATATTACAAGGGTATGGACTTGTACAAAAACTTGTTTTCTAGTTTGAGCTTCATAAATTTTAGTCACAATGTTTAAGATGCACTGAGGTTACAAAGGCACAACAGTTAAACACACAAAGGCATCCTGTAAGAACATTTAATATATGAACAACAACCGTACACATTTAAGGTGTTCTAATCTCTAATAAGGGAGATCAATTAGATCAATAAGAGTGATCAATTTAAGATTTATTATTTAAAAGAAATCCTGAAATCTTCAAAGCTGGCATAAAACTCATGGCAGAAGTCCGTGGAATATATCGCATCACACCACGCCTCCATTCCCTGTATAGTTTTATAATTTCACTTCGTGCCCTGTTTACTATGCCCCATGCTTTCACTGTTTCTACTCACTACAACAGAAGTTCTTTAAGGAGGAAGCTACTTGAAGAGAGCTAGCTGTTTGTACCTTTCAGGAGGCACACTCTGCCATAAACTACCAACTACAGATTTTAAAAGCTCTGGGAAGTAAACCTTTACCTTATATTCCTGTGATACTACCCAGTAAGCACTATATCTAAGAGTAGTTTCACTTCATCACTTCATTTACAGACACTAATAAATTGAGGAAAGCCGTCGTAAGTTTTCAGAAGTTTGAAAATATCATTTCAGTGAAATAAAAGCACATGCTGCTTAAGGAAAAAAAAAAAAAAAAAGAAAATTGCCTGGTAACAAACTGCATTTTATAAGAATAAGTTTTACCTTTTGTAACATCCAAAGATTTAACCATTGCAAGAAAGTCTGAAATCTCTTTACTGAGTCTTTGTTGGCATGCTTGAGCTTTCTGGAAGAGAGCAAGGGCAGCAATTTCAGAAGGGCCTTGTTCTAGGGAAAGCATACATCTATTCTCTTAAGTACATTGAAACTTTTTAATTTGGACAGCATTACATATTAACAAATTTGAACTTGTTTTTGAATTACCTTCAAAGACAAAAGCAAACAGAAGATTTATGCACATTTAATTGACCAGCTTTTGTTTAAATTAGCATAACAAACAAAATCCCAAAGTTATACAATCTGTTCTGCTTTTCCAATTTTTTCTCCCCTTTTTTTTTTATTAAAAAGCTTGAAAATCCAGGAAAAGCCATTACTTGCCCTTTGATAAGGAACACAAGAGTGAGCAAATGCATAAATTAGCTGACATCTGGCAAGTACAGAGACTTACAGGAACACATCCCAAGATCAAATCCCAAGCCTGCATTTGAACGTGCAGTTATCTGTTGATAACATCACCTTCTTGAGCAGGCTGCTGGGAACTGCCAGCAGCAGTTATCCTCCCATGTCCTTTCTGCCATTCTCTTGTTGTAAGGAAAGGTTAAGGTACAAGTCATATGGTGCTCAGTCACATGATTTATTTTTTTTGCATTGCAGTGTCAGAAATTGTGCCTACTCCCCATTAGAGCAAAAGGGTTTTAGAAGCATGTATACAGCAAAAAACAAGAATCACAGCCTCAATGCTAGAATAATCACAAGATAACTCATTTACGTTGGAAGTCTGAACAATCGCTGTGCAATATACCTGATGTGACCTGAGGTGTTAAAGGCTCATTTCTAAGCCATTTCACTGCCTCTTTTATAGAGGTACATACAGCTGAAGGTTAACTTTGGTAACATCAAAACTAGAGTACAAGCACAGTATACAAGGCTCCCTCTCCTGGCTGAAAGACTTAAAACAACTTTCTACTCTGTAGTGCTGGTAAAATTGGAAAGAAAAAAACACCATCCTATAACTAGAATAAACATGCCATTTTATGCATACAGTCCAAACAGGAATATATCACAATAAAAAATGCAAATACAAGCATCATTTACGTACCCACGGAAAGAAAGAACCATTACTTTTGGCCAAAAGTACTCTGAAGTATCCCTGCACAAAACAGTGCAACTGCAACTGCCTAGATACACGAAACAAGTATTTAGTACGTACTTTCAGAGTTTCTTGTAGGTCTGTAACAGATACCGTATCATCTTCCTCATCATCACTACTCAGCTGTTCCTGTGTGCAGTAATGAGTGCTATAGGCAGAGTGGTCTTCTATGGCTTCCAGCCAACTCTGAACAGAAAAACAGAAGTTAATACATTTCAAAGGTCATCCCCAGAAGGCAACAGCATATATGCAAAAGAACAAATTAAATTGTTCTATATATATGGCATTCATTAGAAAAATGTGACATCTTTGGAAGCAAAGACTAACAAAAGTTTCAACATATTCAAGGTAAGATGCAATGTGGTCGTAGTGCTGCTAGAACTTAACTGATCAGACTTGAAGCACAAATGCCAGCCACTCCCGAAGTCTATCCAAGCTCACATAAAAACGTTGTATCAATTAATAAAAGACTGTAGAAATTGTATTTTGCACCTTTGGTTTTCTGTTCAGACAGCAAGGTCCCTGTGGCAAAGTCAGCCTTCTTTTGCATGACAAACTCTGTGTACAAAACTTCAGGCACTATCATAATCAAGAGGTCGATTCTTTTCCTGCTCACAGAATGACAGAGGGGTTGAGGTTAGAAGGGACCTCTAGAGGTCATCTGGTCCAAGCCCTGCTCAGGCAGGGTCGCCGGGTTGGCTCAGGACCAGATTTAGACGGCTTCTGAATATCTCCAAGGATGGAAACTCCACAACCTCTCTGGGCAACCTGTGCCCTTCACCAGACTCCCTCCAGTATATCCGTATGTCTGTCACAGTGGGGAGCCCAGAACTGGACGCAGTATTCCTGATGCCTCCACCTCTACTTCATCTCTAGTTAGCATACCTGTAGAAGTACGATACTAACTACACTACAAAAAGCTCATGTTGTTCCCCCCCCCCCCCCCCAAAAAAAAAAAATTAAATATCATCTGTGAGATTGGCTAAGAGTAGACCATATCATGAAACCTCCTTTTGTTTGGGATAACGAACTATGACGGTAAGTACAACAGAAGGAAGTTGCAGTAGAAATCTACCGGATGGAGAAGTTAACGAAAAAGAAGAAGTTAGACTACAAGGCATAGTACAGACTCAGCTGGAAAACAAGGAAATACTAGTTTTAAAGATGCTAGCAACAATATGCCCATTTTTGCAATCTACTCTATAGTCGTGCTAAGAGATTCAATACATTCACTTACATTACCAAGTTCTGATAGTCCAGATACTGAATCTGTCACTAATGCACCCATAGCTAGCTGTATGCAAATTATTTTCATTACAGAAATCATTACATCTTAAAGCCTTTATTAAAGACTCATTTTTACCTCTCTTGTTTGAGAAGGAAGGCTGTTTTTAGGGATCTTGAAACGATGAACAGTGTCATCAAAACACCTGACAGAAAAGAAGCAACTGTCTGTAGATTTTACCTAAAGCAATGGGGAGAAGAGGCAAAATGAGTATAAATAATCAGTAAGAAAAGGCAAAATTGTGTAAGAGTAAGCAAGGTGGAGAATTACTCTCAGAAGTTTTTGCCTCAGTTTTGATGCAAAACAGGTACAGTTTACAAAAAGCTTTCTCAGAGCAGCTGTGCGGAGTGTTGCTGACTTGCACTTTACCTCATGAATGAAAAGACAGAAGTTCTTTATGTCAAGACATTATATTTGCATAGCATTGATTGATGAAGACAGGATCTCAGCAATGGTGCAAAACCACCGAAGTTAAGGAATTTGTAGGTATAGAAAGGCAAGAATCACTTTTCATACAACAAGAACATATGTAACACAGCTTGTGGTGCCAGTTTATAGACCTAGAACAGGCTATCTAAAGAACTATTGAGATTATCCTAAATGCATTCCCCTTGAGCACTTCATCTTTCTGCGCATTATATGCCTTTCTTTCCCTCTCATACACTTCAGCAGTAAGAACGTCTGAGATACAATTATTTTTTCTTCCGAGAGGTGGATTGTCACACCTGGCTTGTTTTTACTGTCTTCCCTCCATCCCTTCCCAAAAAGGATTCCAACAAACATAACTGAATTTAAGGAAGTGTTCAAAAGTTGACTTCAGAACTGATTTGTTCTCATCTGAAATGAATTTAACTTACACATTCAGTCACCAGGAGTCAGTGACAGCTACAGGAGGAACTAGTTATTTGCTGTTCTGTATCACATGCTACAAACAACTGTTTTGCACAACTCAGGAGGCATACTATCAGGAAGTCTTATGTTTGTTTAAATCTTCAGGACTTTGGGAAGAAGCGAAAGAGCTAAAAAGCAACACAGAATACTTTGCCTGACAAGAACCGCTACGGTTTTTGCAACAGCCCAAGCTTTTTCACTTAGTAAAAATCACAGGCAGGCTTGCAACCTAGCTGAAGCTTTCATCGTCTAGGTATAGAACACTATCACAAAACAACAACAAAATTTAAAAAAAAAAAAAGCAGACAGTAGTTACAAATCTTATTTCACTTCCTACCGTGCACACAGCTTGTGTTAGATGCTTGCATCCCTGACGATGCTCGTTATTTACAGCATCAGCTCTTTGAAAGAAAAAGAGATTTAATAACATAAAGATTGGAATTATTTAAATCACTTATCAGAAATTTAAATAAAGAACTTACTGTCTCCGATACCAGGAAAGGACTCCATGCTCGAGTACTATCCAGTAGAGTTTCCAACCAAAAAATCGTGAGCTCTAAGAAAAACAAAACCAAACCCAAAAAAAAGTAAGGTTAAAAGCTGAAAAGTTACTAGTCCCAGTAAGCTTGATTGCTTGAAGGTGGCTACATAAAACCATCAGTCGTGAGGAAAACATTTTACCTGCTACATGTCATAAAATGGCTTGGGTTGGAAGGGACCTTAAAGGCCATATGGTTCCAACTCTCCCACCATGTGCAGGGACACCTCCCACCAGACCACGCTGCCCAAAGCCCCATCCAGCCTGGCCTTGAACACCTCCAGGGATGGGGCATCCACAGCTTCTCTGGGCAGCCTGTGCCAGGGCCTCACCACCCTCATAGTAATGAATTTCCTCCTAACCTCTAAACTAAATCTCCCTTCTTTTAGTTTAAAACAATTTCCCCTTGTCCTATCATTATCTCTCCTGAGCAAGAGGTTGTTCTCCATCTTTTTTATAAGCAGTCTTTAAGTACTGAAAGGCTGCAATGAGGTCATCCCAGGGCCTTCTCTTCTTCAGGCTATCTTGGTGGTCGCAAACATCTGAGAAAACTTTACAATTATAGTGCTATTTTCTTTTCTAGAATATGCCATAAGACAAAAGTTTTGATGAGCTTGCTATTCAGTCAGAACTGACATATTTAAACGGTGCATTTTTTAATTTTACAGGGATTATTAATCACCATACAATTCTACTTTGTAAGAAAATCAAAAGAGAAACAAAACATCAAGATATCTAACTGCAAAATTTTACCTTTCACAAGCCTTGGTACACAGTTTCAATTTAAAAATCAGCTCTTATATTTGTGTGTGTGAATAGGAAAATTTACACTGAAGAAAGCTTCTACAAGTCTTCAAAGATTTCATGAAGGAATAGAAAAAAAAATAAGCACTTGTACAAGATTTTTAAAAAAGCTCTCAAGGCGAAAAAAGTTCTTTGAATATCATAGAAAAACAAGCATTTGACTGACATTTTCCCTGAAAGTTTTAAAGATTTTCAGAAGGTGAACTTGTGGCAAAATATTAGTCATAAATTAAACACACACCTATTCAGGAAAGGAAAAGTGTTTTGCCCATCACAGAGATGAAGGCACAGGCTCCCTCATCCATCATCTGCTACTTATGTACACAAAATTACATACTAGTATATCTTACACGCTATTTTAGAAAAAAAAAAAATGACATACCTTCCACAGGAGACCTTCGTAACGTCTCAAGGGTTTGTTGGTAACCTGCACAAAAATTAAAGCTTATATAGGAATAGCTCAAAACTAGCCAACCTTTGCAAGTGGCATTTTAAATGGGTACAAAAGGTCTTACCTTTCCAGTTTTACCTCCCAGTATCAGTTTCATTTCTGCACCTTGGGCTAAATCAAGGGGTGTCTGATCTGTTCAGTAACCAAGACAAAGCATGAGAATTTGATGAAAAAACTAGATGCAATTGGCTTAAGATAATCACCCCTAACACTGTGTATACCCATTGGTCCCACAGATATCTAAAGTTTACTGGAAATGGGGAACCCAAGCTCCTCAGGGGCAGAAGATGAACAAGGATTCTGAACTTTAGTGCGCTGAGCTGCCCTACAGAGTTCTACCAGCCACAGAGGGTGCCTTTGCTCTTAGTTATTTAAGTTTGTTTTCAGCACTTCAGCTATGTAAAACAGTTCAGAACATTCACAGTTAGCAAGGTGGAGGTATCTTTAATCAGATGACGTCAAGTACACCATAACATCTGCGTAAAGATTTCCTGGACTTGCTTTCATGATTAATCTAATGATCAGACGCCTTTTCCTGAAAAGGCACTTTGTCTGGGTCATGCCTTCAATCTTAGCACTTTCGTTACCAGTGTCTAAAGCTCAGTGTTTACACCAAGAAAACAAAAGCCAGGCTTGTTTCATGGTCAAGACAGATAACAAGTAAGCTTTCTAGAAATTACTAAAGTAGGAAAATAAAAGCTTATATGAGAAGTATTTTGCCACAGGTTGTAAGTCTCCTGCAATTTAGTCAGTGTTGGACTACCTGTATTACTGATGCAGAGCTTGTAAAGCACTAAGTTTTTCCCTGAACATTAAGTTGTAAGTAACATACCTTATAGAAGCTGTTAAGTTTTTGTTTTCTCTTAACACACTTTATGTACTTTCATGTGGTACTCACCATTTTTGTTTCTTATTTTAGGATCTGCTCCACTTTTCAGAAGTTTTAAAGCACAGTGCTTATGGGCACGGTATGCTGCACAATGCAATGGTGTGTTCCCCATCTGATCTGTACAGTTGATATCAGGTGGTTTGGGCTTATTTAACTGAAAAAAAAAAAAAAAAAACAGTTTGGTTGGCTTACCAGTTTCCCCTCCCTCTCCAGATGTCACCTTCATCCTTTTGAAAGCTTGAAGTATCCTAGTTAGGAACAGTTGCGCAAGTTTGGCAATGAAACAGGCAGGTAGCAGATGTTCTGAGAAAGGAAAAGACTACAGCTATCAAGGAAAATGTTCAGCTGTAGTAAGGAACTCTTTTTTTTTTTTTTTGTATGCTATATCCTTCTCACCTCTTTCTCTGCTCAGAATCTTGCTAAGCTGCACAATGCCAGAGAGAACTCCCCAACACCGCAGTCAGTCATCTATATTGCTACATTATCTGACTTTTGGCCTGAGCCAAAACTTACTGTTTTTGTGCAAGACAATGGTCACAGTCTGAAAGTTAGTACTGGCCAGCACTAAATCTGGAACAAGTTCATGTAGCCACCCTTTTTCAGAGAATAAAGATTTTGTATAGTAGGGTGGTAGGCCTGTCATTCTCAGCAACAGCACTACTCTGAGCCATTTAAAAGTTCCTGGTATAGGCAGTCTGTCATACAAACAGTTCTGCTACATTCTGAAGTCTAACTACCACAGAAACTTAAGATTTGAGCAGCTATGTAACTGAGGGGAGGAAAAAACAGAGTTTTAACTGGACATGATTTTGAGAAACTGACCCTTTTGTCATCAAAGAAAAAGGTTATTAAGCATGACACCACTAACACCCCTAAAATACCACTATACTTCTGCAATATGTGGCTATTTGATGTACACATGTAATTATAGTTAAGCTTCCAAACCAAATGGAACTTCCTTAATAAAAACACTAAGTTGGTGTTCAGCAGTTTTAGGGGACTAGATTCACAAGCGCCTGATGACAATTCTAGAGAAACTCAGTTTAAGTCTTCTACATTAGCCACATGCTACATTAGAGAAATTATTCCTTAATAACAGGATTCCTGTGGCAACAATTTAAGTTAGCATCAGTATTAGCCACCTTAATGTGCCTTGTAAAGGATAAACTGTAAATAACAGTTGTAGCAGTTTAACTGGAAAGAGAAGTCAAGAAGAAACAGCTTGTGAAAGTATAACCTCATCAACACCAAGATCTCAAATACCCGAGTTCCTGAGCATGCACAGATTTTTACTCCTTCAGAGCAGCTGTTATATATCTGCCCTACCACTGCCCTTCAAAACACCTTTTAAGCCACGTGCCTGTGCTTTCAGCTGCTTATACCTTGTTACAAGGTACTTTTTGAAGGAAGTTTCACGCATAGACTAATTGAGATAAAAAACCCTCCAGCCATTCAGTGTATGTACAAGAAAGTTTTTGAGAAGTCACAGGAAGAATGCTTACTGTTTTTGACTCAAGTAGACTGAAGAACCCTGTTTAAGACAGCTACGAAACGTCTAACTTTTAGTACTAACTTTTAGTAGATCTACTGAGAATCTCAACAGAAGGAAAGCACAAGAGCCACTAGTAGGTTGACTTCAAGAAACCACAATAGGAGTAACTAGAAGCAGGAAAAAGAAAAAAACAGTCTGAAGTCCAATTAGAAGGTATGGAGAAACTATACGATTAAGTTATCTCTCCCAGACAATTGCGTTAAAATATGCACCGCAGTATTTTTTAGTAAAATTTTCAGGATAAAGGAGAATTAACAATAAAAAGGTATCTTTCAAGTAAGTGCCATTCTGTTCCAAAAGGAGGGCACTAGAGAACAAATTCTTGTCTATTATGTCTCACAAAAGAAGACTTAAGCAGCTAAAGAGGTTTCAAGAGTACAATAGTCTGCTAATTAAAGGAAAAAAAAAAAGGAGCAGAAAAAAGTCCTGAACATCAGTAGGCAAAATATAAGAAATTCTCAAGATAAAGGGCCATTCAGGAGAGCTACACAAGCTCTCCATTGAGATTTTACCTAAGGTTAGAAAAGTCAAGCAGGTTGTAAGTAGAAAAAAGTTCTTTGTGTTTCTTGAAGAGTCAGCAGTAGTTTTAAAATTGTAATGCAATGGTCACAGGTCCAATTCAAAGGATTCCAGGAAAAATCCATGTCACTACTAAAAATTCTCAGGCTAAAAAAAAAAAAAAAAAAGGTACTTTGAGATGTTTTAGAGGTCCACATATAGCTGTCCTCACAATCTGCTAAAAATATATACATATTTTAAAAACAAAAAAAGTTTTGTTACATGCCATATGAGAGACAGCACAAAGCTCTTTTTAACAAGAGATTACTATGAGGAGTCACCTTTTTCTATATTTTTCCCCCATATCACTTTAAGGCTTAGTCAACAGGCACACAACGTCAAATGCAGCAGGTGTTATGAATCACCAGAATCAAGAACAGACCACTTATGCCAGTGTATTAATTACAATTAGTACAATTATGCCAGTATATTCATGTACTATTCCTCTACATGAGGTACTCCCTACATCTCTGGTTCTCTCTCCAGTTCAGAGAGGACAGTACAAAAAGTACAGATAAGAATATCAAGGCTGACCCAAGATTTAAAAAGTTTCCATGCAGGGAGTTAGATGGACAAGGGCTCTTTAGCCTAAAAGGGATCAATTTAGATGAGGGAAAGATAACAACGGAATGCCAAATCATTAAACATACAAATCCCACAGTTGTGAATTTTCCATTAAAAGTAAATAGGAGCATTCAGACTGCTTTAATGTGTTACCTTTTAAGACTAAAGGCGCTAATCAGATGGAAAATGTTCCACACTGCACACCTGACATCCAAAGAAACTCTTCAGTACTCTCAAGAAAACTTGAGTTTAAGCACTGAGACCCTGCTTCAAAATCCAACTGGTTCTTGGCAGCCTGCTACAACTGACTCTGTTCTGCAAGCAGTTATCTAGCTGGACTAGGTAATTTGCAGAGGCACCTTCTGGTCTCAGTTCTTCGGTGATTCTGCTTCTCCCATAGCCTTACTATACCATGGTATTGTTCAGTTTAAATTACTTTCAATGTGTGTGCACACAGTCTTCAAGTGTTTCTCAACCTGGAACTGTGTTGTGCAGATTACTGTTCATTAAAAACTAGAGACTTCAGCTGCAGTGGTTGGTGGGAACAAAAGCTTACTTTCAAGACTGAAAATAGGCCATCCTGCAGTGGAAACACACTGCTATGTCGAGAGATCCAGAACCATTACACTGGAAGTTACAACTATATGAAGATTACTCAGAAAACTAACACGAAAGACGTAGAAAACCACTGTTTTGCAACCTCCAGCAAGGAGGCTAACAAACACCTGGGGCTTCAGCATCTTACTGATATAATATGGTGCACAGCACTAATATTCAGAAGTCACAGCACTTTGAAATGCAAGGCCCAATGTCCCTTTGTTATACATTAGCATCATACTTTCAACCACATGACACTGAAGTATTGCAAATACTTGAATCCTTACCAAAGCAGACAGTTTCCCTGTTTCCCCATCTCTTGCTGCTCCTAAGAGTTCTTCTTCCAATTTCCTTTCTTGTGTCCTTTCCACTGCTGTTTGGGAAAAAATAAAAATAAAAATAAAAATAAATACAATCAGTCTCAACGACCTGGCAGATATGTCTGAAGTACACAAGCCTAGGAAGAGAGAAGCATTTCCAGTATTATTTATTTGGGATAGGTATAAATGGATTATTTATTCAGAAACAACTGTGTCAAAGGCAAAAATCTGATGTTCAGAAAACTAGTAATATTTGACAAGACATGCGAGTATGTATACACACATGCATTAATTACTTTTAAACACTTATAGCCCAAATCCAGCCTCTAGTAAAAGAGAAAATGTGAAAACTACATGCCAACCCCATTATATCTTCCTTGCATTCCTTTCAATTTCTCTTCTATTCTTCCTATCATCCCACAGAAATTTTATTCTTCTCTTACAATCAGCAAATGAGCATTGGTAAGGACTGTTATCTCTGCAACTGAGCGTCAGATCAGAAGAGATCCCTTTTCACATATATAGTCTGCAGCATTGGACACAGCTCTTCAACATTATTTAGGGGCAGTACATAGTAACACTTGGAGGCAACAGTTCTTGGACTCTCCAAAACTGTAAATAATGAGGCTATGTGGGTATTTGGACACCACTTCCCTCACTTTCATCACCTTCGAGATGGTGGAAGAAATGTGGGGAAGGTTGGTTTTTGTTTTTAATTCTTCTTCATTTGGGATAAGCTCCAAGACTGCAACAGCAACCTCTAAATTTGATCTAACACTGAGTCACCTTTGCAAGCTGTTCAGAATTTTGCTCTTTATCAATCCTGTTGACAAAGCCATTTTCTATTCTTGACTTCAGCTTTTCCTTTTCCAGAGTGCTGCAGCTTTGACTGCCATGTACTATTCAGAACTGTATCAAGGATCAGCCCAACAAGATTGAAATATTTACTTGAATAATGCTATTAACATTTATAATACACAGCTCTCCAAGTCACTTGCAGACATACCATAGAAAAAATAATCTGTCAGTATTTTAGGAAACAAAATAAGTTGTATTTTTTCTTTCTAATTACCATATTTAGATAGAAAATTCAATTCAGCTTCTGTAACTTGCAAGAAAATAACAGATTTTAGAAAGTACAAGTGTTTAACAAACAATCTATAACCTATTAAAGTTACCTTCCAACATATTCCTTATGTCTTTATCATGAGTAACTTCTTTTGCTGTCTCTCCACTCCCATTAACAATAGAAGTATCAGCATTACGCTGCAAGAGTAACATCACCACCTCCTGGAAAACAATTTGAAGAACACTGCTTATCTATTCCAGTTGTGGTAAGGCCAGAACCCAGCTTTCCAGTTTTTGACATCCCGTAAGAGGAGTTGTACAATAACCTATCACCACTAACAAAAACAGGAAGGAATGTTTCCGAGAGATTGAAGAGCAGGACTAACTGCCACCTTCTCTTTCATAGCAGCCAGGTTGAGGGAACTAACAGGGTTATGGCTGAACAGACCCACTCTGATTTAAAAGCATATATGTGTATCATATAAATACTGAATTTGACAGATGAAAATAATATTACCGGCTCTTGGTAAGAGAAACCTTGTGGCTAAATAGTCACTCTTTCAGTAGGGCCAAGAGATTATTCATAGATGTAGTGCTAGTTTGGGAGTGATGATAGGAAGCAGGGAACAAATCAAACTAGTCTCACATCACAGACATGTATGAAGCCCGCTAGTTCTACTTATCTATGAAAAAACAACCGTTCCAGACACCGAATGGTCAAGTCTGTCCTAGTTTATATTTCCGCCCCTCCAGAAGCCACTGAGATTAAAATAAAATGTGTTTTCTATCTACGTAACTATACATTTAATTAGGAGGAAGAATTCCTACTCCTCTTACTCAAACATACCAGGCACAAATTGACCTGTTGTACTTTAGCAGTAGATGAGATCTGCTAGCAGAAATCTTTACACTGTCTTCCACATGGTAACTAGCACCTGCAGCTACAGATAGTGCCACACTTAAGCATTTTCTCTGGCATTAAGCAGAAGCAGCGCAGAAGCACCAGTTAGTTACACAACTGATGCACAGTACGTCAGTGGAAGACAAATACTACTATTTCTTTCTCTGTCCGCTAGCAACACTGTCACCACCAAAAAGCCAAAAAAGATATGACAAAGCATACCACAGAAAACCACAGACCAGTCTTCTCTTGCCTTCAGAAAAAAGATATTTGTACCATGTTTTTGTTTTGGACAGAGTTATAGCAACTACGCAACGTGCCCAGTTCTTTTGAACACTCTGTACCAAAACAAATGATAAGTCTTTTTCAGAGAGATGCTGTATCAATATCTTTTTGAAGTGATCTTACTGCTAGAGTTTCCTTAACAATCCTATGAGTGAGGCTTAAAAAAGCTAACACATTTTACCTTACGTCCTGTGAAAGCTGCACGATGGAGCGGAGTGTCTCCCATGTCGTTCAGCACATTCACATCTGCACCAGCCTAAATGGCAAGAGCAAAAGACATCTGAATGTCCTTCCAACAGGAACTGTGAAGATATTCCCTCTGACTAAAGGGGGCCTCATGACAAAACTGGATCAGAACTTCATACAACCATACTGGAAACAAAGGTGAATTATGTATGCAAGACTCACAGCCAGAATTGTACAAATTGCTTCAAAAAGAAAAAACCTCTTGTGTTTTTTCCAGGCATCTCTTTCGCTTTTGAGAAGGTAAACAGAAAAGGTTAACAGTTTGTAGGATTGTTTTTTTTAGTTTGTCTGTTTTGGATTTTTATTGTAGGGTATTTTTTGGTTTTTTTTTTTTTTTTTTTTTTTTTTTTTTATTCTCTCTAGCAAATACTGTTGCACTTTCACTTGAAGTGAAAACATCCTCGTCAGCATTAAGATGGTACCTATCTGAAACGTAACCTGTATCTCCTCCCTTCCCTTCTATAATCTTTGGCTTGAATACCACTTCCTCTTGTCACACGCCTTCCCCATCTCATACTGTTTCTCTGAAAGGAAGACTGCTTGGCATCCTGCATTGGAAACCAAAAGCTCTTACCAGTCTTTCTGTAAGGAGTTTTTCTATACTTCTTTACCTAACCCCTCAGAAGGTCAGAAAGTGGACAGGACATATTTACCTTTATAGCTTCCATCTAGATCACATAATTTAAATCAGACCACTGCTGTCTGACTCTGGTTCCAGGGCCCTGTTCCTGACAATTCCTCACTCGCTAAGTCATTGAGCACAAAACCTAGGCACAAGTACAGAGAGCACACTACATATGCCTAGCTTTCAGTGGGGCACAGCCTCCTTTATTATTCCATTTATTCTTTAAATAATACCCTTTCAAGAGCACTACAAGCTATGAAGAAAGCACTTAAAATTACACACGGTCTTTCATCTCTGGAAGCGCTGATAAATACGTTAAGTGACAAAACTTTACCTTTTGCTTTAAGTAGCCCTCTTGGATTGAGAACAGCATTATCTACTGAGCAGGCATGTAGGCTAGAGAAGAACTTCTCAAAGAAACGTCAACTTTGTTTCCTGCTTTAGAGTCATGATTATGGATGGTAGCCTTTATTCTGAATGAAATTCAAGTTTAGATTAGCTACCTTTGTATTTGAGACTGTTCAGCACATTCCTACCATCTACAGCAAAATCTTTCAAACAGGAATAAGGTATAATACAGGTAGGATTGGTTGAAGATTCTGTGAGAGATGAGGGGAAAAAACTCAGCCAGAAACAACTCAAAACACAGCGCAGATGTGACTACAAAGATACGAATAGGTTAGGTTTGACCACAAAGGTTAACAGTTCATCATTTCAAAGATGTAAGAAAGAAATTATGAGTCAAACTACAACACGTGCCTAGAAAAAAAAATGCATACAAGTTACTCTGCACAAAATTCTGCAAATACTTCTACACAAAACTTAGCTAGGTAACATAAGTGCTTGCACCTGAAACATTTTGGACTTTCCTACAACTCACTAAGTGAAATTTCCTAAATTATACACTTCATGTACCACATTAAGATAGATCAGGCCCTCAAAGCATTTTAATTACTAGTATGAGATGCTGCTTACTATCTGCAGAAACCCATCGCTCAGACTTTCACAAGCACATGCCCATATACCACACAATGTCTTTCACTCCAACATTCAGATGGTTACGTGGATGGCGCACACGCTTAACGAGAAAGTCAGCTTAGTACTGCTAGTTCTGATAAACACTGTTCAAAGTAACAGCTGTATACTACTGCAGTATCTCAGAGACTTCCAATGTCTCTATTTTGGATCCTTGTAAACTGTGCTGATCTTAATACTGCAACTATTTCACTCCTTAGTTTTAAGGATCAGCTTAGTTATCTCTGTTACCTGCTGATAAACTGTAGGAGTGGCTCCATCTCTCTGCAACGAAGACTTTCTTCTATTGCAAAAACCTGAATAAATACTAAGTTCTTCTACAATAACAAATATTTTTTAGCCTTACACATTGAGGCAAACAGAAATATACCTTCAGCAAATCCTCTACCACAACAGCATGTCCAAAGTAGCATGCAAGGTGCAGAGGCGTCCAACCCATGTTAGATTTACTTCTGCCTAAAAGACACAAAACACAGTCAGGTAAGTTAACTTTTGGTCTCACAGCACGAAAAAGACCTTGTCATGTGCTCGGTGGTTTGTACATATGCTCATTCTTCACAGTAACAGAGGAACAAAGAGGCTGGAACCATCAGTATTATTCATGCTATCTGAACTACTAAATTACTATGTGGTTTGAGAAAGTAACAGATTACAATCCACAAAGTCTTTCTTAAAGAGCATTTAAAGCACGTCTTGGAGGATTGGCAGTATGATTGAAAGTCAAGAACCGTCCTACAATCACTTCTTTAGGATCAAGATACTAAAGCATTACAAATTACTCCTAAGTTGACAAACCCCTGTTACTTGCCCATTGCAATGCTCATATGTGTTAAGAAAAGATGCTTTGTGCTATGTTTTTACTAAGCAACAGACCCACAGCACTCTGAGTGCCACCTAAAAGCTATCACTCTGTTTGGAAGCAAAATGAAAATAAGGCATTAGAAAATAATTTAAGTTACTTCCACCTTCGTGTTTCCCTTTTCATGTATGCTTAAGTGTTGAAGTTGGGAATGTGCACAATGTGTTTGCCATGAGGAAATAGGCCACTTGCACAAGTTAAAAAGAACTGCTGGACTTCACAGTTTGTCATTCTCTTTCTGCTCTCGTTTTACAAATTAACATTAGAATGTAGTTAACAGCTGAAATACTTTCCCATTTCTTATGATTGTTTCCAGCTAACACTTCTATCTTCTATTGGCCATTTCTCTCGTTACTTGTTTCCTCCTTCTCTGCTCCTTCTATTGTTCCAACCCCAGATTTAATACCTTCCCCTCATCCCAGTCTGGCCTACAAAAGAATTCCTGCTCTATATGACTGATGGGCTCAAGTACCACAGAAAATAAATGCTGCGTGGATCACTAACTCTGGGGCTATGTATGCTGGATAACACACTAAATGGACACCTCACTTCAGTAGAGCAGGAGGTTCTTTCACAGACCACAAAAAGGGGCCTAGCTGCACTGAATTCATACAGTTAGCCCAAGACAGTTCTTAGTTTCAGCACTGACAAGGCAACGCTGCTGCCAAGGATTTCAGTCATGAAAAATTCAGGAACCTGTCCAGATTTGCAGTTCTTATTCAATAAAGTGCCAGAGGCCCTTGTTCTGCACCCACTCAGTGTTTGCATTTTTGATGTTAGCCAACGTGTTACTTCTCAACCTCCAGGCATTTGTTACTCCTCTTCAAGTGACCACAAATGTTTGCACTTTGATGTCCTACTTTATTTATTTAACAACAGGACTTCATTACACTGGGAAGAACACAGGGATAGAAAAGTAGACTAGCACAACAACAAACAACCTCCCCTACCCAGTTCTTTGCTTTGATGGCAGTTAGCTGTAACTCTCAAATGTTACCATTTATTTACAGAATGAAGGCAAACTAGGCAGTCACATTTTGGTTGGGGTCTGTCAGGCTACTCTACAGCCATTCAAATGCATATTGTGGCATGACACTATCGACCACTGTCTTTATTTCACAGTTCTGTGGTGTTTTTTTGTTTGTTTGTTTTAACTTTGCAAAGTCCTAAACATCCTATTTTCTTGAATTTAAGATGGCCATAGCAAACATGACCATTTTGGATGAAACCGTTTGTTGGTGTTTTAATGTGGATATTTTTTTTTGAAGCTGGTGAACTGAGAAAACTGGAAATGGAAGTTCACACCACTTAGCTGGATCATCATCAAGCAAATCGTGCTTATCTGCAAGCACTGACTGACTAGAATCCAGCCACAGCACAAAAAGTGTGAGAAGTCTAGATTTATTTTCCCTTCCTTCACTTTGTCTGAAATTGGGATGCTTGGGACCACTGTTGTTAGACTTCATGCTTGTGTATCTAGAGAACAGCCTCAGAAATATGGTCAGCCTTGGAAAGACAAGACAGGTTTTATAAGATGTTGGAGGAAGGCTTTGACACCCAGGCACGTTAATCTGTCAGACTTGAGTCTCCAAAGGCAAGCTCAGGAGAAGTTTACGCTACCTCCAGTACAGCCTTCCACCTGCTCCAGAAGTACTTTATTCCAAACCAAGTGTCATTACCACATCAGATGCAAGTCCTGAAGGAACTGCGGCAGTATTGAAGACAATCCCCATACCCTGACTTTCTAGGGAGATCCAGAAGGCAATGACGGAAGGACAAGAGGCTGAAGAGAGGAAGATTGAGGGTTGCAAAAAGTTGGTTACAATCTACAACCTGCATTTTAGTTAATCATCATGTGGTTATGCAATTACTATCTGGCAGTACCCAACAGATCAGGATTTGTAGCAATACACAGTGGTTTTGGTAATGAGGAGGCAGTAGAGGCTGGCTCGCTGGAATTTGTCTTAGACTATTTTCAATGGGATACTCTACAGGAGGAGAGTTAATTGAAACAGCCAGTCTCCAAAGAGTGACTGCGGAAGAACGGAGATTTAACTCAGGTTTCACACAACCAGAACAGTTCCTCCAGAGAACGCTTTAGTTGCACTTCTGCCCTCTAACATTTAGAGGAACCATTTAGAGGTCATAACAGAGATTTCACTGCATATAGATTCCCTATCCAGATTTAGTTTAACCTAAACTATCACCAGCACATTCCCTCTAGTTTCCTAGACATAATACATTTGCAAGCATGTATTAGCTGGTTGGCCATGTATTACTGAACTGAAAGAGCAACAGCTAAGCACCATCTACCTTGCCTTTCATTAGGTCAGTCTCTTCTACCTAGCTACAGACTTTCACAATACCAACACTCAACTGTGAGCAGGAATGCTGAACAGAGACCAATTTGCTTGACATAATGTAGGACTGCACATTATACGACTTCATTATGCTTTCTCGACTTCAGATTATGTTTAGGAACACATCTGAGAAGCTCTGCAAATGCCTCCAAGCACTTTTTTTTTTTTTATTCCAGCTGTTTAGACTACACACAATGCCATGAATATTTACAAAGGACACGGTTGTGAGGGAGCAGGATTCTAGTTCCTTCAAGCTCTGTCTAGCTTCCTTTTAAATTATGAACTAGCTCGCTGAAGATGAAGTATCAAGGGTCTGGGTTTTACACACAACTTGTTTTTCCTGAGGTGAACACATTAACTATTGGAAAAACACAGCCACGAATGAGTAGCCAAACAAAAGGATGAGTAAACTGATGATTAAGAACTAGAGTTGGGAAAGGGACAGAGCTTATTTAGATAACAGCCCTCTCTGCTCTCTAGGGCAAGGTGTTCCCTCTTTTGAGGCTGAGAGGAAGCATAGCTGCTCTCTCTCCCCTCAGTGCAATTGTCTCAGTGTTGCTTAACAGTTAAACATTGAATTGCCAGGCTGCGTAAAAAGAGTGGAATATACATCCACCGTTTTGAAGCAACCAGGAACATACTCGTGTAAAAAATATAAAGCTGATAAATGAATAAAGAAATAGGGCAGTCTGCTACTGCTAGCAAGCTTGCTGAGCCGGCCCCGGTTTGAAGTTTTAACACTCAGCAAGCTTAACTATGTGAGCTATGCATATGCCAAACTTTAACACTGGCCAAAGACCCAGACGCAGACAACTGGCAGTTTTACTTTCATTTCCCAAGTGACCTAGTACACTACACAGCAAAAACTATGCCTTTATCCCAACTGTGCTCACACGTGACAAGAGATATAGCTGCTGCCATTACACGATAATGAAACATGGCCCTAAAAATCATATCTAGCAGAGCACAAATACAGTACCTGATCTTTTCTGCAGCCTTGATGGAGACTCTACCTCCCAGAACCATCCCATGGCACCATGGTAGGTTTTGTTTAATATTACAGAGCTCCGAAGCTGACATAAGCTTGAAGGTAAGTAGAAAGAGGTACTGATTTTTTGTCTTGTTGACATTTCTAGCTTCCGCGAATTACTCAGAGTTTCTGCACATACTTCTGTACTCTGCTTTTATGCTCTCTCCCCTATGCAAGTATGGTCTTAAGAGCCACAGGGTAAAAACAGTTGTATAAGGTTTTTTTTATTACTCTATTGAGCACTCCAAAGAAAACAAGGTTATACTGTCAGTGACAATTCCACTCTCTGTGGCTTCAACAGTGAGGTTAAACATTTGAGGAGGGCTACTAACCTTTACAGTTGATATCAAAGATTATTTCTCCTTTGTTCATGGTATCCAACAGCTGCTTAACTTCTTCAGCATTTCCATTTCTAGCATCATGGAGAAGCTGCTGTTCTGCTTCAGTACTCATCTCTGATAAAGACATAAAAGAACCAATTTTGCAATGTCTTTGCTATAAGATACGGCTTACTATTATCTCACTTTTCTCCCTTAGATATCAACACCAGTATGAGAAAGATAATTATTTCCTATGTTGAACACATTTAATGCACAAGCTGTTCTCAACTGTCCAGCACCCAGTCATGCCCCTAAGAGGCATTAAAATTCTTCATATTAGCAAAGCACTTAAGCTTTTAAGAGGCAGTGGGGGGTGGAGACAGTGGAAAAAAAAAAAAAAGTTGTACACTTTTTAACCCATATCTTCAGAATTAACTGAGACTTATTTTACTGCTAACCTTGGGGAACAGAATCCATATTCACATGGAGGCCTCAAATACCCATCAGGGACTAGTATCATCAGTTCCTGGATCTCAGATACCTGACCCCACAAACCTGACTTGAAGGGGAGTCAGATACTCGAACATTTTTGCAGATTTGACCTTCTTTCTAAGAAGCACAAGAGTACAAAAAGAGGAGTCAAAATTTCAAAGCAGCCTCAGAAGACTCTGATACACAATGTATTACTGCCAAAACCAACAGTAAGAGAAAAGCTTGCCCAAACTTAACGTCTCCAGTTTTGGTATCTTCACCTGACACACCAGGCTTACCAGAGCCTGATGAATCAAGATTCCTAAAGTCGGTTAATGATTACAAGGAACATAACTGGTCTAACACAGTTAGTTTTCCTATACTAGCCTTAAAAAAGAAAAATGCAGTCCCACAACTTGTTTACACTCTGCTGCATTGGAGAGGCAGCTCAATTGCACCACACACATTCAAAACTAAAAACAGATGCAGGGAGCTCTTCCACCGCTGTAAGATGAGAAGCTACTCAGCAAGAAAAGACAGTAAGAGCACTGGGTAAGCAACAGAAAGCCTGTAACAGTAACAGATCTTGTTAATATCTGAGACTGGAGAAAGAAATCCAGAGTAGGATACAGTGCCAAGAGGCCAGCAACAGAGAGAAGAGCTTTCCTCTACTTTTTGCTCAATCAGCAGAGGAAGGGAGAGAATCAGTTTTCAGAATGAAGGCTTTGCCAGGGAGAAGGAGGCTCTTTTCTAGCACATTTCAGAAGAACAAACTGGATCATCACCTGCAAGCTATCACAGACACAGCATACAACCTTCTTCTCCAGCAGTGGTTAAAATACCCGTTTGTGCCTGCTTTTCAGTTCTGCTAGGAAAAACAGTGCTAGTCCTTCTAGTAAGCCTTCAAGCCCTAAAGCTACCTTCTCCTTTAAATAGGAGTCTACCCACTTGTCTGAGGCAACACAGCGGTTTGTTTTTACTGGGACAGGTATAATTTTCTCCAGTGAATCAGTTCCACCAGTGTCTAGAGAAAGATCGAAATCAAGTATGTTAATGTATTAGCAGTCTGCAGTGTTTTTTCTGAAGCTGAGCAATGCTCTTTCAGTGGGACATGGAACGCAGCACTGACAATCACACAGGCAGAAGCTTCAGAGGATAGTTAGAGCTCATGCTGCTGGCTTACCCAGAGGGGAGAGGGAGGGAAGGAAGCAAAACTCATCCTTCATTACACACACACACAGTATTTCTTTAGCAATTTCTTAAATACATCAGCTGAGAGAAATATACTCTTATCATTGCTCCCTACCATTTGTCAACATCTCACACACACAGCAGGCATGAACAGCAATACGCTTCCAACACATTAAGAACCAGCTGTTTCCATTTGATATTGACGAGAAGGAAAAAAAGACTGCTTGGGAAGGAAGCAAGGAACTGATCCAAATGCACAACTCTTGTATGCAGCAAGGCCAGTCGTGTGCATGAGCAGAATGTTAAACGGCTGCGTTCAGCAGAGAGCTGAATCACTCGGTATAACTACTTACATGATTTCCCCCTCCCCAAGCGGTCATTCAGTTAAAATCCCCGTGACTTGTTTGTACTCTTACAGCAAATATTACCAGTAAAGCGATGTGTGTGGTAACACAGCTGAGAAAGGTCTGTCTGCTTCGCTGTTTCAGTCCCCAAAGCTTTTGCTGCTTAGGCCAAGTCTCCGATTTCAATACACTTTGTAAGCTTGGAGCATGCAACGATGCAGAAGAATGACCGTCTGGCTATTAGTCATAGTTAGAAGGATCATTCACATGAAATTGTTCCTACTTCTGGGGCTGGAAAGTGAATCTGCGTGCAGTTACTATGTAAGTGATACAGAGCCTGAAGTTTTAGCTAACTAGCTAAATTAAGTGCCTAAACGAAGCCGACAGCAAAGGGACTCTTAACAGAACTCAGCATAGTCTTCAAAACACTGTTTTAAGCAGTATGATTTGCTCCTTAATGGAGACGAGCAACTGCCAAGAGAATTTTGAGTGGCAAGCTTACAGTACTGAAAGAAATCAATACATAGGCACTCAAACTCTGTGTGCTTACCGTTAAATTTCATATGCCTGTGTTCCACTGCGGAAGGGTATTTATTGTTTGGTCACAACACCTACCATCAAAATAGCTCCAAAATCCTCACCTACCAGCTTTGAGGTACTGAAACAGATCACCAAGGCAGAAACTGAAGAGTTTAGTTCAGATTTATCACTCATGAGACACTACTACCAGGTTAACCTATAAGAATCGTGCTGCCTGAACGCAAAGCTACCAGCCACTTCAAAGAGCAGGCATCTGTTCACAGTCAGTGATGCTGCCAACATTAGCTTATTCCATTCATCAGCAGATACAAGTTAAACTGCCTTTCATGGCTCCTCGTTGTGCCTCCTACTGTTGAAAGGCTTGTACACTAGTCTATACGGTCACTGCTATACCATAAGAAAACAACACAAAAATAACACTTATTGCCTCCAAAACAGTCAAGATGTGACTGCGAGGCACTCCCGTTGAGCTCGTTAGTACCACCTGAGCAGTACTTGACTGCTGCTTCAATCTTATTCATTTAAGAGGGTAAAAGAAGAGCATTTAAGATGCTCTGCTTTTATCTTCCTCTATGAATTCTACACCAGAGTGATTTTCTCACTTGATTACAGCACCTGCCTTCTCATTGAATTTGTTTCCTGACACACACTAGAGAGCCCAGGTTACCATTTTGTTTGCACACATGCTTAAGGAGTTTTTCAGGTACCTAACCACAAAAGGCAACCTAACAGATGCTGATATACAAATTGCAGTTACTCAACTGCTGGAAGAATCCAAGTGAAGAAAAAAAAAGTAGCTGCTTTTCTCACCAAATAGTCCACGAAGACCTAAAGCACTGTCCCTGACCGAGCAGCAATACTGCTGATATCAACCATTTGCTTTTACGTTTTTTGTCTCCTGCCAAGGCCTTCTGCCACATGTATACAGCCCAGAACAGCAACAATACATGCTAAGAAGAACATGGCTGGTTTGCACTCTGCTGCAGCTTGACAGGGTTGCAAGCAGCAGGAACAGGACTGGCACTGCCCAATTTAACGTCGAGGCTCTGAGTCAGCACCTACCGGGAGTGTAGGAAGCTTTCAATTCATGACAAGCAGGAAGGCTGGCAAGGAGCACAGCGTTGGCTAGTATTTCAGGAGATCTCCCTCTAGCAGCGAAGATCAGACTCCTGCAGGAGAGGATGATACTTGCTTAGGAAGACTTTTTACGTGTCCCAGCAAGCACGCCTCATGGAGCGATGCTCGTAAAAGCGGCGGACAAGAAGCACCCAACCACACCGACAGAACCAGTCTACAAACCCACACGGCAGACTGCACAACAGGGGAAAGAGCCGGGATGTCAGAAGCGCCTGGCGATGTTATAGGGGAGCAGCAGCTACCTTAACCTCCAGCCAGAGGGTTCAGCGCGTCTCTGTGATATGTCACGGTGCCTCACGTGCCAGCACTGCCTACCTATCACAGAATCACCCAGGTTGGAAGAGACCTCCAAGATCACCGAGTCCAACCTCTGACCTAACACTAACAAGTCCTCCACTAAGCCATATCACTAAGCTATACATCTAAACGTCTTTTCAAGACCTCCAGGGATAGTGACTCAACCACCTCCCTGGGCAGCCCATTCCAATGCCTAACAACCCTTTCGGTACAGAAGTTCTTCCTAACGACCAACCTAAACCTCCCCTGGCGCAACTTTACCTCCCTGCCTGCTCAGCAGCAGCAGGTGCAGTGTGCTCAGCACCCTTGCTGGGGCAGCAGGCACTAAACCGACCCCTAATTTCTGGCATCCCACACGCGGCTCGCCTCCGTTCTCCAAACACTTTTTCCAACCCAGGCACCTCAGCCAAGCTCGCAACGACCGACACCAGGCCAAAAGCAGGCGGGGGCAGGCGCAAAGGGGCCACAGCTCCAGCAGAGCCCACCGGGCCCCCGCTCCCCAAACCCAAAGCGTTGGGGCTGCCCCACGACGGGGCCGCGAAGGGGGGCTCGACCCCGGGGGAAAGGGGCGGGGGGGGGGGGGGGGGACGGACGCGGTGATAACGGCAACCCGAGCTCCCCAGAGGCCGCCTCGCCTCCCGCGGAGGTCAAACCCACCCGGGGCCGGGCTGAGCCCGCCGCCAGCCCCGCTGCCACCGCTCCGCAGCCTTACGGTCCGGTGCGGTCCGGTGCCCGCCGCCGCCCAGCCCCACGCGTGGCCGCTGCGCGATCCGCACCGGCACCGCCGGCCGCTCCCCCACGGCTCGGCTCGGCTCGGCTCGGCTCCGCCCCGACACCGCCAGCCCGCCCAGGGGCCGAGCGGGGCTCCCGGCGCCCCCTCGGTGTGTGGGGACGGGCAGCCGGCTGCGACCGCCCTTCGTGGGGCGGGAGGAGGAGGGAGAGGCGCGGGGCGGCCTCACGGCTCCGTCCCCCCGCCGCGTCCCCTCAGGCCGCCATGGGCGGGGAGTGAGGGCGGTGTGCCCGCGCAGCGCCAGGCGGCCTCGGAGCAGGCCTGTGGGCCAACAGCAGTGTTGTGTCGCCTGTGGGGGGAGAAGGTGGTTGTGGAAATCGCCCTCATTTTGTATACAAGTGTGAAAACGAGTAAGCACGCAGGTCCTACAAATAACACACGGAGAAGCACCCTAAAAGAGGAGGTGGGGTGCAGGCTGAACTACTCCCCCGCTTCACCCACCATCCTGCCCTTATTTAATCTCTCCTACCTGCTTCGCCCAAAGCCCGTATCTTGCTTTTCTGCCTTTAGCACCTAAGAGGGGTTCTGCGTTTTGAAAGGTCCCACGGTGCCGCTGAAATCCTGCAGGGACTTGGAAAGGAAGCGGGGAAGCTCTGTGGTGTGGAGGCATGGCCAAGGCTGTGTCACATGCGGGAGGAGTGCTGAAAAAGCAGGGCAGGAGTCACAGGTGCCATGAGAAAGTATCTCAAAAGATTAGGATGAAACTCCTCTTCCAAAAACGGGCAAGTTCAAACCTGAGCATTTATTGTGAAACTCTTAGGATATAAGTAAAGAGGCTTTTTTTTTTTTTTTTTTTCCCTTGTATGTAGCTGTGTGTATCTTCACCCTCCTAAGAATGAAGAACCAAAAGAAAAAAACAGCAGCTCCATACCTACGGACATCACACAAATCTACTGTGTTTGGATTTCTCCTGCTTTTCATTAGTTCAAATTAGTTGACCATTGTTAAGAGACCTGCTTCCAGGGATGCTTCAGCAATAAGTGCACAACATCTGAGAGGCTTCAGTGAAGGATCCCATTGACCTTCCTTTAGGAGCAGCTCTTCAGGTTGCTGTCCTTACTTTTAGAGCACTGACAGTCTCATACTCACATTCCTATTTTTTCTTACAAGCTCAGCTGCTCCTGTCTAAGCTTTTTTTCCCTTTATTTCTTCCTCTTGTTTCTGGCTTTGAGCCACCTTTCATAACGCAATAACTGCTCCAAGCAGCATCAATAAAACCAAGCCTCCCTTTCTTTGCCTACTTTTATTATATTTTACATACACAAATAATATGTATATTTATATACTTCCCCATATTTATCATATTTTTTGGTGACAAGATGAAAGTATCAGCAGCCCGCCTGCTCCACAACCCATTGCGATGCAGTGCGGTGTTTATAGCATGGGGCTTTACCCTTCAGCCAGGAGTTAGTTGTGTTGTCTCTCCCTGTCCTGCACTGGCAAGTAGGGGCAATGAGTTGAGAAAGAGCAATCGTGCAGGGGGTTTGCTGGATGTCAGCAAGAAAACTAAGCCAACTACAAATGGCTTAGTGAAATACCTGTTTTACTAAGAATAAAAAGAGTGATATATATAGTGTGTAAATCTTACACTCCTTCAGATGCTGTGAACCCCACTTTCATACAACATCAGACTGACCCTGGAGGGATTTCTCCCATGGCACACTATGCAGATCCCATCTGTGGAAGAAAACTTCTTTGGTTACTCAAGCTATTGTATAATTTCCTTACAAGAAAACAGCTATCACAGAGGATGTTTGCATGAGAACTTCTTGCTGCACTGTCAGATAAAGGCAAGGCCACGCAGGTGGCGTAATCGCCAGCACAAAGAGGGAGCTGCCTGCAGGCTCCTTTTTTGTAATGAGCTGGTGGAGTTTATCCTGAGGACAAGGGATCAGTGCAGCACAACGCAGCCTGAAGGACACAGCACAGACCTGTGCCTGTTCATCTGAACTGTATCATGGATCAGTGACTCCATAATGTACAATGGTCTCCTGGTCAGCGTCACTAAGCTCCCCTCATTTCCAGAGTCTTCAAGAGGCATGTGTTATTTACCAGTGCTTTGCCTTCTTGCACACCCCGAAGTAGTAATCCAGTGAGTTTTGGACTCTACAGTGTGGAAATGCAAAAAACAGTGCAGCCTATATCTTTTTTTTTTTTTTTCTGATTTATCTTTTATATTCTCTTGTCTTTCCCTTTTCAGACAACCTGCTGAAATTAGTGATGCAGAAAGCATGAAACTTCCCATGTTAAAGTTGAATGCGCTGACAAGCAGCCTTGCACAGAACTCACCAAACTGTTTTGTCAATTATTTTCACAGCATAGTGTATTTTACATCATCTCCAGCTCTGGGATGGGGCGATGGGGCAACCTGACTGCAGAATTTGAAGCTGTAATGCCATAGCCTTGCCTGAGGATAAGCTTATTTAAGGAGGGAGCTTCCACTCTGTGTAGTGCATAATCAGCTAGCTGAATTCACTGCTGCAGGCAAACAAATCATATGACTAGAAGTATCAGAGCTGGAAAACTTCAAATAATACCACTCTTCATTGCCATTACTTAAAAAAAATAACTTTAAAAATATAACATTACTTTAAAAAATAAGTTACTTAAAAAAATAAAATTACTTTAAAAAATAACGTTGTTGTTGATGTCATTACTAACAACTATACAAGCCAACATACTGATCATTTCTCATTTTGCGAGGTACCATTGGCAGCTGAGGGAAGACAAGAAGTATCTCCCTATACTCTCTCTGGCTCTGCATAGTTGACCTAGGTTGCTAGTGCATTAACCAGGGATGAAGTAAGGACTTTTGGAAAACATTCAGACTGGGAAAGGAAAAAGAATAACTGGGCATTTATATTGCTACCCCCCATGCAACTTCACAATTTTATTTATGACAGCACTTTAATATGCTGACAATTTTTTCTTCCTCTTCAGCTCAGCAACAGAATGTACATGTGAAAATGATTAGCAAAGTAAGAAATTACACATGATAGGTGTGTATGTAGGCATGTATGTTTTTACACAGTAAAATGTTTAACAGCTGAATATTCATTAATTTACCAACAGTCATTAAACAGAAAACAAAAATTTGTTCCCTAACAGCTTGCATGCTTCTTGACTCTGTTTGGAAAGCAGGACAGCAAACACAAGGCCGGGTTGTTTTTCTGTACCTGTGCATGCCAGGCTGCCAGAAGACAGGCACAGCACACAATTAACAAATGTGCTGACTCTCTCTGACATGATCCCTATGGGTCTTCTTGGATTACCAAGGGCAACTTCCAGTGACTGATGAAAGCAAATTTTCATGTTGTTCTGTCTGCAATAGGAAATTTTACAGATGCAAATCTGTTGCTGGTATTTACGTTGGAGGAAATAGCCTTGTAAAGTGGTTAATCTGTAGATGGTGTGAGCCTGATTAACTGTTGAGATTGCTCTCTGCTGTTCAAAGCAAAGCTGTAACAAGCTCAGACAGTTTTTGGAAGTGTTCTTCAGAAGAAAGAATCAAATGAAAGAGAAGAAATCATTTAACATGCTTCTTTTTATGTTAATGCATGTACAGCAGGAGAAAATGTGAGGATTCACCGTTACTACACTGTATTAAGGCTTTCATGTTTCTCTAGCTCTACAGAAGACAAGTGTGTGCTATTACAGTCCACACACAACTGGATGGTAACTAAAAAAGGAAGAAATGTTCTTAACCAAATTGTCACAAAGTCGCTTGTATATACACTTCTTCTGTCTTACCAGACAAGTAGCTTTAGGCAAAGATTAGGGCTTGTTTAATGCACATCTTTATTGTGATTGAAGCAATTTGGTTTGGTTTTAATTCCAGAATGACAAATTAACTGCATGTAGAGAGATTATAACTGTGAACCTTACAGCTAATTTTGTCAGTTTGGCTCCCAGTCTAGCAAAATACATCACTATACAATTTAAATCAGATGAACTACTTCATTCTTAAAGGTGTGTATGTCCCTTATTGGGTGGCTCAGACTGAGATTTACATCACATGATGAGTGTAAGCAAACAGATCATTAGAGAAAATTCAGTCTTGTTGGTTAGTGTAGCAACCTGCTGTCATTGAGCTATTGCTAACATAAAGCTTCAGTACTGACAGAGCCTTAGTGAAGAAAATCCTATACAAAAACAGAATACAGAACTGAGTGTGTTAATTGCTAGTACATGGCCTTTGTTCTTTATTGTTCTAAATCTTCCTCCTTTTTTTTTTTTTCAAAAAAAGAGAAATTGGAAATACATAGTGCTGCTTGAACTTTTGTATGCAAAATCAAGCAGAGTTACTGATATTGTACTCCAGTGTTTTAGTTCTTTTTATACATTTCACTTATTTGTGATTCATCCCTGATTTGTCCTCTTATGTTTACATACCAAAGTTAATAGTCAAAGTCTCATCAGCTTTAATGTGGTTAAGATTTCATGATGTATGTCTTACATGTGATTCTTGATCACAAATCAGAATTCTTCACTTGTATCAATTGTGGCATTTTACTCCTAATTACTCCTTCGCATTTACTGTGTGCTGTCAAACTCTGTACAGTTGTTGTGACTTCACTTCTGTACGAACTTGGTTTATTCTATAAGTCAAATGTTTATAGGCTTTGAATCAGAAAGTTAAATAAAAAAGCAAACAACAACAACAACAAAAAAAAACCAGACTAGTGAAGATGAAAGAATTTGCAACAACAAATGGAGCTCAAGTGAGCTAAAGTTACATATGCAGGGAAAACTCTGTTTTTCAGTTAGTTCCTTTTCCTTCATAGTAACATAAAGATGTGGCTATTTACCTCCCCCGTCTGGACAGATTTGGTAATGGAATGAAAACAGTATATTAAAAAGCATTTCTGAAATTTTGTTAATTTTTCTTTCAAAAATGTTGGTATCTTTTACATACATTGCATTTAAATAACATTCTTATTTAAACTTTTTTTTTCTTCTAAATTTTGCTTCCTTATCTACATAAGTATTATTTATATCTGGTTTAAGGGTTTTGTAGTCTAGGATTAGATTTTGGTTTCAGAAAGGCATCAGTAAATGACCCAGTTTATTATCTTGTCCTGACAAGACAAATGCAAAAAATCTACATTCTCTGTAGTAATCGGGGCCACTTCCTGACCTTCAGGTTCTTTATTTGCTTAATTGATTTGATTTGATTTGAGCTTTAAATATTTTTGTTTGCTATCACAAAGGAAGAACTGATGGACCAAAGGTTAGCTTTAGTAACCTTTTTAAACGCCAAAGTCCATTTGTTGCTGTGAAGAACATCAGCTTGAGAGACACTTGGCTATTAATAAGAACAGTGAGGTTCAGTTATGCAATAAAGAAGACCCCAAATGTTTCAGTAAACTCTACTATGCTGGAATCCCAAATTTGAGAGCTAAGGATATATGTTTCATATCCTGCTTTAACAAAATGTTTACTTCAGACAAAAAAAATAATCAGCTGTTAAATACTCTTGTGCACCATATCAATTCAGCTACTCTAACATTAGTTATCCATAAACATGTTGGAGATTCATTAACTATATTTGTATCCATTTCAATTCAGCAAAACTTATCATAATTATAACTGACAATGAAAGGAAATGATGGAGTCCTCAGAAATCCCTCATAGATGTCTACAGTCCATATAGTTTTTGTGATTTATTCTTTGTGTCTTCTTATCTGGTACAGTTTCTTCCTGGTCCAGTGATAGACTGTTAAATTCCTTCAGATAAGGAATTATAAGGACAACAACAGTCAAAAATATTGACAGTGATAATCTTAAATTATTTAATAACAAATACTATGAATACTCATGTAAATTCATTTGTTCAGCTAAGTCAAAAGTAGCAACTTATAAAATGCCAGCACTATGTAGAGATTGCTATCAGAAAATTTCAAAAGTCCTGTAATGTCATAGTTCTCTCTTTAAATTTATAAGGCAATTTAGTATTAGGACAAACAGATGCAGCACCATCCATGCAGCAGGTCCTTGTAAATTAAAGCTTTCTGTTATATTTTGTTCAGAAGGAAATTGCTTTTCTTTCTTTTTTTTTTTTTAAAAAAAAAAGAAAAAAGAAAAAAAGTTTTTTTTTTTTTTTTTTTTTTAAATGTAAGTGGAGTATGTAATTTTGCCTGATAAAATCTGCTTTTTTTGTCATGTTCTGAGACTGGGTACATTCTTTTTATTACTCTTTAAAAACAATTAAACCAACTCTGCCCATGACACTGAAGGTAAATGTAGAGTCAGAAGCCTCATTGACCTTGGAAAAATTCCCTTTCCAGTTGTCAAACATGGGACAACCATTATTCATAATCTCACAATTAGAAAATTATGTATTTAGCTATGTACTCAAACAACACCAGGATAGAGTTCTATTTTATTTTTCTCAATTGCTACATATTGGATTCACTAAGAAAAATGATTTTTTTTCCAAGTTCCATCTCTGAAAACTGACCATGGAATTTAAAATTCTGAACTTAGCACCACTAGTATTGTTCATTAAGTACTGATATGCATCTAAAAATATGTATGTTCTTATATACTTCCAAATTGCGATTGATTAAAATTTAGGAGGCAAAATAGGAGTCTGAAAATGATTTTCTTGAATCTAGGACCAAAAGTGGAACCAAAGTTTTCCTTCTTTACCACCTCTGTCATACTTTGCCCTCAAGTTAAGGTCATAGTTAATAGTGGTAATCTAATTTCCACTAGAACTACAAACCCAAGAATATGCTCACATAAGCATCATAGGAATTACTGCTTTCACAGTCATTTGTGCCATTTTCCTGCCCGAGACAAGATTAACTGTGTCCAGGACTAACCACTCTTAGAGCTTCCAGTGATGACAGCTCAATAAACTCCTCAGCGCTTAGCTCTTCCTCATAATTACCTGAATCTTTCTTCCTCCAAAGATAACAAGTTGCTTCATCAGCACATAGTATTATCTCCATCCCTGCAACAGATTTTTTTGCATAAATATATCACTCCTTTTTACTCAGGATGACTGACTTTGTTGGCAAATTCTCTGTAGCGTCTGGTTTGAGTCTCTCAAACATTCAAATTAAATCTTTGTACTTATATTTTCCACATCAGAAAGGGAGAAAAATATATTCTTTTCTCTGCTGCAATGTGTAGCATGTTAAGGTTGCCTACCTCTCTTAAACTACTCTTTACATTAACTCCTTCTCTCAACTCTTTTCAGATGTCTTGTGGGAGAGTGGCTCGAAAGCAGGGCAGAGGAAAAGGATCTGGGGGTGCTAATAGATGCTTGCCTGAACGTGAACTGGCAATGTGGCTAGGTGGCCAAGAAGGCCAACGGCATCCTGGCTTGTATCAGGAATAGTGTGGCCAGCAGGACCAGGGAGGTGATCATCCCCCTGTACTCAGCTCTGGTGAGGCCGCACCTCAAGTGTTGTGTTCAGTTTTGGGCCCCTCACTACAAGAAGGACATCGAGGCCCTGGAGTGTGTCCAGAGAAGGGCTACGAAGCTGGTGAAGGGCCTGGGACACAAGTCCTATAGGGAGCGGCTGAGGGCACTGGGGTTGTTTAGTCTGGAGAAGAGGATGCTCAGGGGAGACCTTATTGCTCTCTGCAGCTACCTGAAAGGAAGGTGTGGGGAGCTGGGGATCGGCCTCTTCTCACAGGTAACCAGTGATAGGACTAGAGGGAATGGCCTCAAGCTGCACCAGGGGAGGTTTATGTTAGAAATTAGGAGAAATTTCTTCTCAGAAGAGCAGTCAGGTATTGGAACAGGTTGTCCAGGGAGGTGGTGGAGTCACTGTCCCTGGGGGTATCTAAGGAAAGGTTGGACGTGGTGCTTAGGGACACGGTTTAGTGGGTGACATTGGTATTAGGGTGATGGTTGGACGAGATGGTCTTGAAGGCCTCTTCTAACTTTAATGATTCTGATTCTATGATTTTTTTCCAGATTTGTGATTGATTTTATTGCTTTAATCCAGACTTTAGTTAGTGCACATTCTTCTTAAAGTGCAGTCCTAAAGTTGACACAGAATTCCAGATGGGGCTTTAGCAGCTCCACACAAAGCAGGATTACCTCACGTTTCACATTATCTCATGTGTGTTTGGACATGATTGCATGGTGGTTCGTGTGTAAGCAAAAGCATAGCACTATTGGTGAACGCTTAGTTTGGGATTCACTATAGCTCCCAAATAATTTCTGTGGAACTGCTGTCTAACCAGTAATTCTCCGCCCTGAATTTCTGCAGTTGATAACAGTGCTGAATTTGTCTCTGCTCACTGGCATCCTGTTGTGTTGTGTTGTTTTGGTTTTGCCTCTTTGTTTGTTTTAGAATGTGTCCTGTTTGTTACAAGTATTCTGGATTTGGATTCTGTTCTCCAGAGCAGGTACAGATTTTCTCAGCTTCCAAGAAAGGGGAAAACAAACCTTAGTTTCAAAATTTCAACACCAAATCAGTATAAAAATACATCAGAAGAAAGCATATAAACTTACAAACAGCAAAAAAAGGTGATGCCCATACTTTGCACTGAAGCAAAGGAAAGATCTTTATTGATCAGTCAATGCTATCTATAAAAGAGATATGTAAAACTTGTCAACATTGAACAAATGAACTGCATTTCTCTAAATGTAATGTAAACTGCTCGCCACACCTATTATTTTTTTGCAATCCTCTTTTAGAGGAAATTATGTAGTTATAGAATGCCATTTGCTCATTTCAAATGACAAAAATGCAAAGTAAAATGACTGTATATGTAAAGTTGTCACTGAAATTTAACTGCTTATACAGTTTATTTTTAAAATAGTATGTCAGGAGTAGGATGGAAATACCACCTGACGTGGAATCTTAATTCTGTGTCAATATGTGATGGAAGCAGATTTTATAACAGTTTATTAGTGCTGTATCTTGACCTAGGCATTTGGCACACTCACTGTATGAATACACCAAGTTTCCTTTCCACAGGACAGTACTTAAATATATCCTGGGAATAAATACAATGGCTCGTTGTATTTGAAGATCACTCATTCTTTCAGAAGGATGTAAAAATGGTGCAGGGAAATAGCACTGCAGCACTCTGGGGATGGAAAGGTTAGAAGGAGAAGCTACTTGAGCAGTTATGTGGGAGTCAGATATATTGATACTTGTGCCTGAAGGTGTTTTGGTCAGGGGATAGCTCTGCTTAGATAATAGAGTTTGTACATAAGAAGCAGAGGTCACAGGAAGGGAAGGTGCTGAGAAGAGCTGGGTAAGCACAACCAGACCTGACAGGACCAGTGCCAAGGGGAAGGACAGGTAGGGCTGCAGGAAACACCTCACAGAGGAATAAGCAACGAGAGGTGCCTCTGGCCCTGAGATTGAGACACTGGGGCCTTGGCTGCTGTGGCTTTTGGGTACAGCTGGCTGAGGCAGAAAAGGCAGCACGCAGGGAACCCACTGCACCCTGCGGGCAGTGACAGGACACACCAGTGCAGGGCTGGGCAGGAGGCACAGCCTCGTCCTGTCATCTCAACCAAAACCAGCTGAGGTCTGCAGCTGCTCGGTTTGTCTGTGCCTGCTCAGCACCCCAAGCTGACGGCTTTCCCTGGCAGCACGCAGGGAATGGCGGCCGTGAGGCAGCCCTCAGACCGGGTGCGGCTGGGCTGGGCGAGCAACGCCCGACTCTCCAGGAGCCCGTGAGTCTGTCACACCGCCGTTTCCCTCGGTCCCTCTTGCCAGCAGCCATCGGGCCTCCCCACACAAGCGATAGGGACGGGACGTAAGGGCACCTGCCACCGGGGAGCTTGCGCAGTGAAGCCGCCCGCCCTTTCCGCCCTGCCCGCCTCCCCTCCGGCCCCCATGGCGGCGGGCGGCCCCGAGGCGGCCCAGCAGCAAGTGAGCGGCGGCGGGGGCGAGGAGGGCGGCGGGGCTGCGAGTGAGGGGCCCGCCGGGGCACGGCCTTCCCCTACAGGGCGGGCAGCGGATGGCTCCGTCCTGCGAGGAGCTGCTGGCCGGCTCCCTTCAGGCACCGGCGGGTGGCTGTGGGTTTGTAGTGAAGAGCCACTGCCGGTGTCATCCTGCTAACGCTGCAGCTGCTCCCTGCTTCATCTCTGCTAATTGCAGCCTCATCCAGGGAAACAAGAGACCTGGGTGCCTGTGGAAGAACAGAGTGAAGTTTACTTGTTCTGTAAATCAGGACTGGACCCCCCAGTTTTTATGACCGCCTGTTACACTGAACCGTGTTTGTAAATAAGCAGAAGGGGAGCCAGGCTTAAAACCGTGGCTGGCACGCAAGGTTGTGTGATTTCTTCTTTACTTCTTTATTCATCTTTACGCAATGCTCTTTCCAGATTGATGAAATTGAAGCCCTGTCATCCATATATGGTGAAGACTGGTGTGTGGTTGATGAAGATGAAAAAATCTATTGCATTAAGATTAGTGACTGTCTGGACCAGCCAAAATGGACGCTCTGTCTGCAGGTACAGTGCTGTTGAGGAGTTTGACACAGAAATTGCAAGTGGACTCCTGCAGGGAAAAGCTTGTGCCTGCATGAAGGCCTTTGAAGTAGGATTTGATATCTCCTCAAACACATTAAGAAGTTTTTGGATTGAAATCTTTGATACACTTTTCATTGGTGGTTCCCATAACACATCAATGTGCTTGTGACGTTGGCAGTAGTTACGTATCCTAATTCCACACCTGATAAAACCACATCTCAGTATTTTTCTCTGTCTCATTTTAGACAAACTGGTTATGTACATTATCTTTGTATAGGACACCTGAGTGAGTCTGGTGCAGCTGCTTCTAGATTTACTTTCTGCAAAGTGTGGAAACACAAAATTCAGATCAACTTGACCAAGTAACTTGCCACTTTTATTATTTCCAGTTCTGTAAACATGCTTCATTTAGTGGAAGTAACACTGAAATGACAACTTGTGGAATTGCAGAGCCCCTTAAATTTAAGTACAGTCACCACGCAGGCAGCTCTTTTCACATTTCTTCTGCACTTCATTTTGCATAACACTTCATCTGCAAAAAGTATGCCACGAAATATGGTATTTGTATGCATTACCGTTATTGGAATCCTAAATACAGATATACCTGTTTTTCCGTCATTCTATAACAGCGTAGCCAACTGTTTTTTTCATTTGTAACACTGATTGTAGCCCAGGTGCTCAACATTGGAATCCATTAGTAAAACTCAGGTAGCTGAGCGCAGTAGTATAGTGAATATTTACCCTGAATTTCTTTCAGGTGATTTTGCCTCCAGGATACCCAACTGCAGAGCCACCTATTTATCAGCTAAAGTAAGTGAAGTTTCTTGCTGAGTTTTTTTCCTTCAGACACTTGTATTTCTTTCCTGAGTTACCAGTGCTAATTGTTTAAAGTGTAAGTTGAGGTTTAGTGGAATGTTTCAAGCAATCATATTTTATTCTTTCCCCCAAGTCAGCCTCATGAAGTTCACTATGATAGTCTGATCTCTTGTTTCAGAACTCTAATTCTTACACTATTATTTTGTGGCAAGGCAGCAATTAGACCATGGAGGTATGGTAGCTGCTACTTGACATATTGGACAATATCTCACCACTTTCTAGAGCGTACCACCCTTGTTTCTGCCCTTCTTTCAGCTTGTAAGGCACGCTTTTCACCTGAGCACTTGCTCTTGTTAGGATGGAACCAAAGAAAGTGCCACTTTTTTCCTTCTCTGCTCTCCCCATTTCCCTTGGTATGTAAACCAGATGGCAATGGAGACATGTCAGCCAGACCCCTGATTTGGGTGATAGAGGGATCAGGCCTGCAGGGCATGACATGCTGCATATATGCTAAATTTTGGTCAACAGCATTGGCAAGGGAATGCAACACAGTGCTGGTAAAATTGAGGTAAAATTTATAGTTTAACATGAGACTAAAAGGGTACAGGTACAGAACTGAAGGATCATGCTAAATATAGTAAGCAAGTTTCTTCACTATATTTATGTCCTTCACTATATTTAGATCCTTCATTATAATTCGTTTATTACATAATAAAATATAATCGTTACATTTTAATATAGTAAAAAGTAGTATGGTGCTGAAGGAGTCAGAAAGGTATGCTAATAATATGTAATGTGACTCTGGAGAGACAACGGCCTACCATGAAAAAGATGAGTCCAGCTTACTTACCTGAGATATGGAAAGGCTGCCAAAGTTGGGAATCTTAAGGGAGAACTAGGTAATCATGCTTTTAGCAAGATGTTTACATCTGAAATTTTGTAAGTGGGGATGATTGACAGTGTTTATTTTCTAGGTGTTTATCATGTTTATTTTGAAATGAGTGTTTGTTGAGATGATGGAGTCAACATACAGACACCATTTTCATCATATTTCTCTTCATTCTAGTGCCCCTTGGCTTCGAGGAGAGGAGTACACAGAACTAGCAAATAGCTTGGAAGAAATATATATGTAAGTTACAGATTGGGGAATATAGAAAAAGATGATATATTTCCAGTTTCATGTTGTACTCAATGTGTGCTTTCAAGTACCTGCTTGAACTAGTGAGTGTAATAAGTGCTGCAGTAGCCATAAAACAGTAAGTTTCTTTTACAAATCAGACAGTTAATGCTATGTATATACTATGTTTAACATTTTATGAGAATGAATTGTCTTAAATGCCAACAATTTTCCTTTATGTTATTTTGACCTGGATCTCTAAGGACGGAGGTCTTCATTTTGGCTCCTAATCTTGAGATACTTTCAGAATTCGGTGATATTTCAGTATGAGAGTATATTTCTGTATTTGGATGTTAAACTGCAGGATGTGAAAACATTTCTTCATGTCTTAGAGCATAAGCGACAAAACAGTTTTTCTTAAAAGACAGCTAAGGGATAAGTAGGTTTTGAAGCAAACACAGTTAGTAGAGTCTATTAACTAGAATCCGTAACATAACAGACCATTTATTATCACAGCGTGTAGCTAACAACTCACGATGCATGAGAATAAATATAACATTTAGAAATACTCAAATTATATGTTTTTGAATTGCTGTGAAATTGGGGTATTAAGTGTAGTAATTATATGTGGCTTATTTAATCCTTTCAGATTTCAAAGATAACAAACTAAATGAAATGAAAATATGTCATAAGCAAGCATGGTTGTGCCCAGAATTATGACATCTGAACTTCTTGCTTAAGAGATGTGTTTTAATGCCGTAAAATAAGGAAGACAGCACTTAGCTTGCATGAAGTTTGTTTTTGTCTAATTACGTAGTTATTTTGGGTAACTGGATTTCCTCTAATTTAAGCAAGCAAAATTAAATTAGAAGTGTCAAAAAAGCACAGTGATTTAAAGTTAAAAGTTTGATGGGATCAAATTAACCACAGTGGAGGAAAAAGAGCAGATTATCATCGACTCCGTCCAGATTCATTGGAGTCCCTACCAGAGTCAGAGCTGCTCAGTGTCCTTCACGAGCTCTGTTCTGAGCATCTGGAGCAAGTTGCCACATGAAGACTGCAAGGTGGAATAGCATGGTTGTGAAGCACTCTCCCTATTTTTAATAGAGTCTTGTAGGTTATTACAATTTGCTAGTTAGATAAATCCCTGGCAACTCTGTTTTGTCACTTGCTGTTGAGAGCCCTTGTTGCTCTCCTGTCATTTTTGTTTGTTCAGCAGGAAATGAATGCGTTTGTACTTTAGACCATATATGTCAATTCAGATTGCGTTTAAAACCCTTCTGGAGTTGCCACTGATGTGCACAGTGTTTGTGAAAGCCTTTTATCAATCCAATGTTGAAACGGTTGTCAGGTAAACATAGTTACTCTGCATTGTTTACGATGTGTGTTTTAGTGATCTAAATTGCTTAGTTTTGCAATCTAAAACAATATGAACCATACTGTTAGTCACTCACGATGTCCTCTTAAGGAGGTGGGAAAAGCAGATAACGATTGATCACAAATCTGTTTTGGGATGCACAAAGTGCTTAAAACTGAAAAATATAGGAAATGTTTGGATTTTTTATTATTTTTCCAGATATTCTTCTGGTATACTTACTTGTATACAACAGAGAAATCTTATTCATTGTCTAATCTCTCTCATTCCATCATTAACATAAATGTAGTTCTTCATGTTTTAAAGTAATGCTTCTGTATGATGAGCAGCAGCATGAAATCAGGCCTTTGACTCATTCTGGAGTCTGTTTGGATTTTGGGGACTAAGCTGCAAGTTTACACATTCTTTATTTTTGCTTGAATATTTTTCTTAAAATATGTAAATTTGTTTGAATTACTGATTGAATTTGACAATAGTACTGTGTACACTAAGCAATACAATTTTGTTACTGATGTGTACTTACATGCTGCCCCAGATGGTGGCAGTAAAAATAAAACTATTAATGAGAGACCGTGAGTTGACTAAGGCCCTATACCTTCAGTTCTGGTTTCGAGACAAAATATGTCTCGAAATATGTCACAGTTCATAAGCATGTTAAAATATAATTTGGAAGATTATTTTCAGGATACCATTTTCAATATATTTAGGGATGTTTGGGTCCTGCTGCACATAAAGGCAGTGTTTCATAACTCTGGATGTGCACATAAAACCACTTATCCCATTCTTCCCCAGTACCATAAACATGCCTGTGCCTGCTAATTAAGGACTCATAAGCTTAATGATTACCTCTCCTATAGGACCCAAACTCTGGTGTATTAGGACCCAGTGTGTCTGCTACCACTGACCTACTGTCACAGTCCACCAGGTTTATTTAGCCCCTACTGAGTGCATGAGGGGAAAGAGAAGGGAGGCTGTTCCATGGAAGAAACATCCAAAACATAAAGGAGAAACGTCCCCTGCAGCCACAGAGTGGCCAAAGGAGCTCACCACTGGCAGCAAAGAACTTTTTGAGGAGAAAACTGATCAAGAACAAGCTCAAAGGCTGGAAGTGCTGGCTTAGTGTTCTTTCGAAAATACCGGGAGCTGTCCATTTTTCTCTTCTTGTGGTTGCTTTCACCTTCTTTATATGCCAGAAAGTTTTCATCAGTTACCTGTTTTCCTTTATTATTGGTGTTTTTAATATATATATAAAAAAAAAAGCCATAAGGAGGCAGATTTTCACTTGTTTCACATGGTGAGCTGCTTAGATAGAGTATTCCACAGGCCTCTCTAAGCTCTTTATCTAGACTGTAAAATTGTTTTTCTGCATGTCTGAAGTCTGCATGTTATTTAACGTAGATACTTTCCAAGTAAAATCTGAAAAAAAAATATATATATATTCTTCATTCACTGTGACTTTTATCTTCCAGACAGAACCTTGGTGAAAGTATTCTTTATTTATGGGTGGAGAAGATACGGGAAGTTCTGGTAGAAAAGGCACAGTCAGCAGATCCAGGTATTTCAGAAAATACATGGGTTTTTCAGTTTACTTCTTCATCTGCAAAGTAAGATTTCATTGAAAGTTAAAGATCTATGCCCAGTTTCGTTTTGACCTAGATAAGACAAAACAGTCTCTAGTTTGATGGCTTATTGTTCTACAGCAATGGCTTCCGTCTTCAAAAAGCAATAGGGGAAAAAAAAAAAGGAAGGAGGTGGTTGCAATGAACTAGAACAAGGTTCTCAATTCTCTCAGATATTAAATTACTTGCGTGGAAGCAGAGTGCTGCATGCAGATGCATTACGCATCTTCCTCTGTTCTGCTGAGAAATCATTCATAGCAGTAATTAATTTCTGGAGCTGAGTGCACTCTTGGAGGATTGGGATTAGCCTGAAAAGGAGATAAACTTTAGTGGAATATGCAGACAAATAACCAAGTATGCCATCTCAATTGCATTGTGCTATACTGGGATGAGAAGTTACGTCATCACTAGAATTGCAGTGATTTTTCTGCTTTTATAGTGACAGTTTGTGTAAATTCACAGCTGCTCTTTCCAGAAGTGGTGGGACCTTTTTTTTTTTTTCCTTTCATTAAAGTGCTAAACTACCATGAAATGCATGAGTGATGTGCCTGCTTATGCTTGTGGCAGGAGGAAATAGGGATATTATTAATGGGGAAGATGTTAGCTCATTCCTGTCAAGAATGAAAGACTGAAGAAGAAAAAAAACCTCACATTTTCAGTGCTTCTTCATGACAAAGTCTAGTTTTAATCTCTCAGTAAACTGTACATTTGGCTGCTACATTGCACAAATTAAAAAGACATTTTTCACTGACAGGACTAAAGGAGTGGATACTGAGAAGTGAAAGTTTTGGTTTAAGTATTGGAAGTTTATTGGGTATTTTGACTGCAACCTTGGGGCTTTTATTTCTAATAATTTTTCTAGGCCTTTTGAACATGCATCACCTTCCTCTCTCTTATTAAAAATACTCGTGTTACAAAAATTGCATCATCACGACATCATAGGTCCTCCAAGGAGGAAATTAGATAGTGATACATTAACTTATCTCTGTTGTAGGTTCTCTCTAAATCCAGTTGCCAGAGTGCTAGAACTATGATATTTACTCTTTTGCAGTTGACTGTTATTTTTCATATGTCCTGTGCAGAAAAGAAAATAGGATTTTGGGAATCCCAGAATGCTTGAAACATTTCCAGAGAGACGTTTCAAATCTGATGTTTTCCTAACCTTGTTGAGTACCATTGAACAGCAGTTTTACATTTTTCCAAAACTGACCAATAACTTACTGGAGAATTTGTGAAATACCAGATTATTTTATTAATCTAAATTCAGATTAAATTACCCTCAGTACCATGAAATTAACAATTAGTGCTACTGTAAATGTTTAATGGAAATGGTAAGCATGAGTGTGAGTTAGTATTAAAACAGAAGATACTGTGGATGGATTTCATGATGTGAATATTGTATTCCTAATTCTAAGTATGATTTTATTAAATACTGGATGAAGTATTATTCTGCATTTCATTTATTCTTACTGGCAAGCTGATTTGAACTGAAAAGACAGACACGTTAGAGAGAAAGAATTAGAAAATTTGTATTACTTGTCTTGCAAAAAAAAAATTTGTAATAAATCTACTGCTTGTATGTTACTAGAACCAGATATTAAGAAAACCAGTGAAGAAGTTGACGAAGATAGTGGAGATGATTTTCTCATAGACTATCAGCCTGTTCAGGAAGATCCAGTTAAATTGTTAAATTATATCACCTCTGAAAATCAAGAAGGTAAAAAAGGTTTCCTCATTAATTGTGATGAAATCATTTATGAGAGAGAGGCCCTACGTTTCTGTTTTTCTACTAAACTTTTGAGTAAAATTAGTAACATTTAAAATTATAATAAAGATTAATAACAATCGCAAATAACCCTGCATGGTTTTGGTGGTTCTCTGTTATCTTGCATACTTAACTTTAACTAATCTCTTTTGAAAGTTAAGACATTCTTTCCTTTGGTAGCCATATATGTTGTTTCAGTATCCTTAAAAAACACCCAAACACTTCCTTGTTTGTGATCAGTAGATGAAGAGCTGCCATCCATACATCATGGAAACCCACTCACAGATAGGAGGAGTACTTTCCAGGCACATCTGGCTCCTGTGGTGACAACCAGACAAGTTAGTAGAGATCAAGCCTACTCTTTTTGTCTGTACTTTGAGATTGACAAGATATTACTGAAATAGTTGCAATTAGATGAATTTGTCTTTCTTTGCATTTTTGTGTTGATATTGTATTAAGTAGTCTTCAGTTTTTGGTTTTCAATGTCAGCAAAGTAACTTGTTTCGGCTCTGCAGTTCTTCCTGGTAGCTTTCCAGTTCTATTGTGGAAGTGGGTGGATGTTGCTATCCCTTACTTTTAAGTGTGTTAGATGTAGGGCAGAGAATAAGAGCATTACATTTTGACTTCTGGATGTTTGCGAAGTTTTCATATGATACATGGAAGTGACTGAGTCTGTTGTGTTACTTGTGAAAGTGAATTATAATTAGCTTATAAATATTTTTCCCTTCTTCAGAAGGCAATTCTATTGAGAAATACATTTGGATAATGCATAAGTAAATACTTAGACGTAAATGAGAGGGGTAAGCATGCTTGCAGAGTTGTGTATATCCACAACTAGAAAAAAATGTCTGCACTGGTTCCTGTCTCTTATGGGAATCGCTGTTAAATATGGATCTAGATAGTGTGCTAGAAAAGGACAGCTGTATTTTGTTTCCCATCGTGCTTCTCTTCTTTCAGCAGTTTAACACAAGGTAAAGATTGTGTCATTGTGGTTAATATTAATGTGTTTTTTTTGGGGGGGGGTGGGGTTATCCAGTTGCTTTTTGGACCAGAATGAACTTTCAGAATCTGTGGTATTGTATGAAAATACACCTTGTGTTTGCTGTCAATCAGTTGCTTGTAACTTCCTTTCTTGCACCTCTCTGCTTTTGTATGTAGTTGGATTTTGTAGACATCTATCATGTTTCACAGACCTTACTTTTCAGTTTCCCAGGCTGAAGACCGACTTCCCCAACTATTTTGGTACTTCTTGGATGAACTTCCATGTGTGCAATCATTTCTGTTTTCCAGCTGCTTCTGCTTTCTAACCTTTCTGAGATGCAAACCAGAACTGTACACAATGCTGAATGCAATCACACCAAGGATTTATGGAGTGATATAAAGAGGTTTTTTGTTTGTTTTCAGTGTTCTTTTCCTGGTAATACCTTTCAGTTTGCTTTTTTAATCTCTACTCGGCACTGAGCTGGTGCTTTCATAGAAATGTGTGTTACAACCCCAAGATCTCTTTTTGTGAATGCTTGTAACAAGTTTGAGTCACTTTGTACATCAGTTTGCATCTGTTAACATCTCTCTCCTTTGATGATCCCTGTTCAGCATGGAAACTACTGATCTTGTCTTGTCATTAGCTAGCAGTTACACCCTGGGAATATTTTCATCTTTCCTTGTATCCAATTCTAGTTTTTATTTAAAAAAAAAAAATTACAAATGGATTTTGTCAAATATTTTTTGAAATTCCAGGTGGGCTAGATCAACTGGAAGCACGTGCTCAGTGACTCTGAAAGAATCTTGACAGATTGACAGATTTTAGAGGCATAGTTCCCTGTACAAAAGCTGTAGTATCTTAAGTTTTTTTTTTTTTTTAAATACCATCAATTAATTTGCCTAGTACAGTTATAAGACTTGTTCTGCAGTTCTCTGAGTAGTTCCTGGAGTACTTCTGAAATGTTGGTATCACAGCAGTCACCTTCTGCTGCACCAGGCGGTTTTAACTGGCAGGTTAGATACCTCAGTTACAGTTCAACACCTTCATGCTCCAATTCCTTTTAAACTTTTAAATACACGTGATCTCATTTTGCTGATTTGTTTCTATTCATCTTATCAGCTTGCTTAACATTATTCTGTGGTAAGGCTCCACTGTAGTGTCCCTGCCTGACCTTTTTTCATAAATACTGTACATTCATTTATTATTATTTCTTGGTGCTACTGCTGTATATTTTTTGAGCGATTCTTCTGTATTATATTTATCTGCTGGCAGTACAGATTTCTGGTAGGCTTCAGCTTATTGTGTTTGAGAAAATATTATTATAAAATATAAATATTATAAAATATTACTATAGCTTCTGTTTTCACACCTGCAAAAATACGCCGTGCCTTTCACATCTATCTTGACATCTATCATGTTTTTCTCTGTCCGAATACATCATAATGTTTTGAACATGCCTTCAGCTTTCTTGAGATGTTCTCTTAGCGCTTCCAAAGCAAAAGCAATTTTATTTGTTACTCTTAATGTGGAATAACTCAATGTTTTAAAATACTTAATGTGTTACCATTTTCACTAAAGTAGCATTGCGCTTTAGGGTCTTTCTTAGCAGTGCTCAGTCCCTATGAACTGTGAGTTTTTATGAGCTGTTTTGCTTTAGAAAGAGAGGGAATTGGAATCATTGACTTTTTGATTTTTAAAATATTCTCACTCTGATTTGTGAGTAAGATCACTCCTATCTAAAGGAAGTTCATACATGCAGACACAGGTTTCAGAAAGGGCAGGTCTGTGTCAAGAAATAGTACTTAAAGCAGGTTAATAACTTCCCTTTTGCATGCGGAGATGTTCTTAATTTCTTCTTTTATGACTTCTTTTTAAAAGCAATGTATACTTAATAAACCTAGGAATTTCTGGTCAAGGCTTCTTGTTACTTGCATGGTATAAAGGTAGTGTCAAATCCATCTGCTTTGATAGAGTCATACTGTACAGTGTGAGGGGATCAGTCTGCGCTGCAGGGAAGCTTTACCATGACATGGGCTCATTTTTATGAAAGAAAGCAAAAAGAGGTAAGGAGTGAGGTAAAACATTGTACATTTAGAGAGCACTAACTTGTTTATTAACTGAAGTGATTAGTAAGTGCATTGTCGGTACGTTACAGTGATGGCTGTTGATGTTTAAGACAGTACACAGATTGCTGTGTAAATTCCTTTATTGAATATTTTAATGCAGCTTTCAGTAATGACAACCAGCATAATACTGTAGTTATTTACATAAAATAATAGGTTACTATAAATTTTATGAGGGAAAAAAAAGCGATAGGTATATTTCAGGTAGCAAGCTAGATTTGATACTAGATTTGGTACCATTGCTTTTCCTTGTCTCTGTCTGGTGTGTTTTGGCATTTAAAATGTATGTGGTTCTTGGACTTGACATTGATTTAGAAAGGTAGGACTAAGAAGTGATCTGTTGTTTAAAGATCGTTATGAACAGGTGCTTCACTGATGTGTAGGGAGTTTTCCCTTAATTCCCTAAATCAAGAAGAGTAGAAAGGGGAGCAGGGAAAAAAGGTTCATGATCTGCTATAGAAGAAAAGATAGGTTACTGCTTAGCTGCGAGATGTCTGTCTTAGAGGTTTATTGCTAATACAGACATACAGTGAATATTTGAGAGATATTTTCTGGAGCGTGGTAGCCAACATATAACTAATATCAAAGGTGACAGTAATTTCATATGCTTTGTACCCTAAATCCATGTATTAAAATGTTTATGAAAGCATACTAAGTAATGTGAGTTGTCTTTCTTCAACATTCCACTTCAGGGAAGGGGACAACAGGAGAAAACGGGTGTCTGAAGCAATGTTCTCAGTTCATAATAGCATTTTTTTCATTGAGGTATCTTATATTTGAGATAATCTTATATTTCTTCCAGAAGCATTGGAAATAGCACAGTGTAGCTATGACAGATATTAAATATGAACACTGATTACTTCTCAGAGACCTTTTTCTTTGGAATGAAAAGCAATTTACTTACCAAGCATGTTTTTCCAAGCTTTCTCAACTTCAGTCATACTTTGCTCAAAGTAATATTAGTTATGCATTGTCTACTAAAACAATGTCTTGATCAAAGCTCTTTTTACTAGACCAAGTTGAAGTGTTGAACAATTGCTAGCTTGTTTAATTAGAAACAGAAGCTGCACTAATATTGATAAGTGTTTTGGTACTTCTTAAGAAGAGAGATCAATATAGTGGGAACATCATTTTTTTGTGAAATACTGACTCAGATCCACAGAGGAAAGCTGGTTTTTTTTTTTCCAGTTCTTTCTGTGAAATGGAAACTCTGAAAAGCAAGTAAGTTTGAGTAAAAAGAAAATCTCAAAGTGAAATGTGGTAGAACTTTCCAAACATCATGTTACTGTGGTATCAGTAAAAGCAATGCATAATATGTGTAATGTAATAGGAAAACATGTTGTGCCATTATTCCAGCTTAATGTTACACTTGAAAAAAGCAAGTAGCTGTAATTGATCCTTAATACTGATTTAAAGTGTTTTCTAGATCTCACTCTCTCTCTTGTTTAGTAAATCAGTTTGATGCTTATACGTGTTCAGCAATAATATGAATGCACTGATTCAAGAAACAGATGTTTGCAGTATCCCGGAAAATAGCATGGGGGTACTGAGAAGCTGCTTGAGTTAGCAAATTGAATATTTAATTCATTTTATGTCAAAATGTAGAAGTGTTTCCCTATAGTACTGAAAAGGAGGTGTTTGTTTAGCAGTAATATTGAGATGATGTGTATGAAATCCCCTTACTGAGCTTATTTCTGTGTGTTTTTTTAAAGGTAAAGAGAGTTCTTGAAAAATTATATGAGAATAAGAAAATTGCAAGTGCCACCCACAACATATATGCATACAGGTGAGAGATTAATAGTGATTTTTTTCAGTGTTCTCTGTCAAGTGAGTGCAGGGCATGAGAAAAATAAAATGCATCAAAGAAATTCCTTGCTAATAAGAAACTACTCCCGTGAAGATTTATTTGCATGTTAAAGGTTTCAGGCTTTATTTTGGACTTGAGATCAAGAAAGTGCAACATACAGTAAGGAAAAATATTAAGATAGTGAAGCAGCACTAGGAATAAAAACCAAAAAGAAATAAAAGCGGATTTGAACATGTGTTGTTAGACTTTGTATAGGAGGTGTGAGCAAGGAAATGCTACTTCATCCTGAACTAAATGTGGTTTTATTTAGGCAAAGTGACATTTTTCAACCTGACCTTGCATTTATAAATGGCTCAAAGATTTCAGTTGAAATAAGGGCTGAAGCAGAAACCTGATGCAGACACCTGGCATATGAAATTTCCTGAAATACATAAAACTTCAGGGAAAATGGGGAACAGGTAGTAATGAGTTTGGCAGTGGTCTATCCCTGGCAACTTTTGTGAACATAGATTATTTGAAATGAAACAGTCTCAGTCCAGATAGCAATGTAGGTTTTCTGAGGAATGTGACAGTAAGAGGAGCCCCTTTCATTGCTGGAGGAACTGGTCATCTGAAAAAGTGCGTATAGAAGGTGATCCCTTCATGCACATCCTGGAGTGATCCTAATGAAGCATGAAGTGAGAGTAAGTGAAAGCTTACCAATATATCTACCCAAGTTAAAGGTTTGTATAAAGAGAGGATTTCTATTGTTGCTGCTGCTGATGTGACACCTTCCACTCATGCTATGTAAATACACTTCAAAAAAGCAACAGAAACATAGTTACTGCTTCATATTTTTCATCTAAAACTAGCTGCCTCTTTGTCATTGCGTCATGTGTATGTTAACTAAGGGTGGAAGTTATGAAATCAATTAGGTAACAAAACAGTAGAGTTCTGAGCATTACTTCTGTACATTTAGACCTGGGCAGCTGTCCTTCATTTGAAACAACATGCCCCAAAGTCTCCCGGAGTGCCCCCAGTGTAGTTCCTCAGGCTTGCTATATTCTGTCACAGGTCTGCTTTGAAGGAAGGCTCAGTAAATGGCACGGAGAATCTGGGGCAGAATTTCAGTAATAGTTTTACACTGCTGCTGCTGAAATACAGACCTAACTGATTACTAATAATCACTTCTCTCAGAGTTCTTCTATCTTGTAGGTATGTATCATATATAATTTGAACCTGCATCTGATGGAGTTGGTTGAAACTACATGTAATTACTAGGCTAAAAACCTAAGGATTTTTCTTACTGGGGACTTTACACTGGTAATGAATATGGAGTTAACCTGAAGTAGTTACGGTATATGTAACAGCTTCTCAACGCTTGTTCCACTGTAGAGATAAATATTTGTGGTTTACCCTAAGCCACATCCTGTTTTCATGTCAATGTCCTTAGTGGAGAAGCAGATTGATGCACTTGCTTATGAAAGATCTCTGAGACTTCGTTAATCACTTAAAAATGTTACTTGATTGAGTTTTTGTTAATTCTTTATTATTATTATTATTATTGTTTTGTTTTAGAATATACTGCGAAGATAAGCAGACGTTCTTACAAGACTGTGAAGATGATGGGGAAACAGCAGCAGGTGGACGTCTTCTTCATCTTATGCAGGTTATAGCAATTAGTCTTTGATTTCTGGAAGTCTTGAACAGATTTGAAAAAATCACTACAATGTGACTAATAAACTTATACAAGATTACTTGAATTCTTGCTTTGCTGTTGGCCCAATAGGTGATTGCTTACTCAGAAGTCAGAGAACAAAGTACAGACTGTTGTATACATGTAATGAATTGGATTTTCCAAGTCTTGGATCATAAAGATTCCTGTGCTTCCTATATGGTGTAAGATGGATAGAAAATGAAGACTGGAATAATCTGATTGACACAACCTTTACTTCAGTTTCCTTATGAATATTCGTAACATAAAAAGACACTTCTATTAGAACTTGCAGAGTAGAGCTTCAAATGCAAAAGCGAATGGGAGTGAAGCAGTTAAGTTGTTCTCACCATTGTATGTATATCTTTGTGCTATTTCCAGGTCTGATTCTTTAGCCCTTGTATTTGCATATATTTTAGTTTTCAGATGTGGAGCTAATATTCCCTCTACAAAGTTACTACTAAATGTACATTGATAAATTTTGATTAGCTGGCATGATACAGCCCCTTGTAAAGCCATAAGTAAAATACCATAACTACAGGGAACAGCTGGATACAGTTTATGCCTCAAGTCTCTTAACTATATCAGAACACTAATTAATGTTTTTCATTTTGATTTTCGATTCACATCACCTTCAGAACAAAGGTTTTCTTTTCCCATCCTTTGCTTGCTTGTATATTCTGTCATTTAATGTGCTGTACTCTTATTACTGGAGACTGTTTTAAAGTTGTTGTGTAGTGGGTTTTTTGCTTTTTTTTTTGTTTTGTTTTAAATTTCAGAGGTTTCTTTATTCAGGAAGAAACATTATAATTGTAAATATTTTAGCACTTTTCATTTAGAACTTTTTGAAACTTCCTAAGTAACTCAAACTTGACTTGGGAAGGAAAACTTAATTTATATAATATATGCAAGTATATGTGGTAAGTGTGAAAATACTAGTGTAGTAATAATAATGTAAAGAATATCTTTGCAGTTACTGTACCTCAACTTACTCTGAGCTTATCAACTCTTTTTCAGTATATTAATGTAAACTCTTGAAAGGTGCCAGATTTACTGTGTCTGCTTAATGGTCCATAAAAATCCAGTTTAGAAAATGACATGAAATTTCACCTTTCAAATGTGAACTGATAGTAGTTATTACTGGGAGTACTTTCGTTTTGGAATTGTGATTCTGCAGAGCTCAGAAAAGTGCAATTTTCACTCCTGGGAAAAATTGAAGTAGTTTAAGGACTAATTTCTAGGTGTTCATGTAGTTCTCTTAATTCTTCTCTTGCAAACTCTTAAGACACGTGATATGGGCATGAAAATCAGGTGGTTTAATACAGTTATTGTTGCTGTAGTTATAGTTCTTCTTTTGCAATAGAAATCTTATCTTGTTTCAGATAAACCTAGCACTTCAGTCAAGATATCACTTTCCGGTTACAAGAAACAGTATTTTAGATTAATACTTTTGAACTCAAAGTTAAAAATTTCCTAACTGTTTGACATCCTGTTTACTCTGAACAGTTGCTATAAATTGACTTTATGGATGATGTGTAAATGTAGAGTAGAAAATGCTGGTCAGAAAAACTGCCCTTCCTTTGTGTTGTTTGTTTGTTTGTTTTTTACATTATCCCTTAAACTTTCAAATTCTAGTAATGTTTCTGTTTTCACAAAGGTAGAGTCTTCTAAGAGGATTTTTCAAATTAGTCATATATATATATATATATATAAATTTTTTAAAAATTTTTTTTTTCCTTAATGGAGATGATGAATGGTTGTTAACCTGCTTTATAGATAGCTGGCTCTTAAGGTGTTTTCCTCACCTTCCACTTCACCAGATCGCCCTCTGTCTTGCAGACCACAGTGGTTTTGCTCAGCCTTATGCAAATAAAGCTGTTCTTGCTCTGTCTGGCCATCTGCACGCACTAGTGGAGTACTTCACAGGACTTGAGAGTAAGCTGTTTGTGAGTGAAAATCTTTCACAGATATTTTAGATGCTTTAGTTTGACGAACAAATTCAGGATCATGGTCACAAACCATGTCAAAAAAGCCAACTTGTGATTGTCACTACGTGTTTTCGTGCAGTAATGTATTTCTTATATTTTGGCAAAATGTGTGTGTGTGTGTGACATTTAGTCAGCTGGAATCACTCTGTTACTAGCATTTGCTGCTGCTGGAGATCTTCTTGAGGGTAGAATTGCTGTAAGGCAGAATAAATGCTGGTTTTCAAGTCTAGTCAAATCACATTTAGCTGTCAAAAATAAAGCTGTTGAAGGTCTGTGTTTCTTGCCTTTAATTGTAATAAAGGAAGTCATTGCTTCTGTTTAAATCTCTTCTTGACTTTGTTACTGATAGTCTTAAAAACACTATGTAAGAGTTATTTAGTTCCTTTCTGTTTCCTCCTTTGCTAATACAATTATTTCATGTTCTGTGAACTTTATATATGCCTTTTGGAATTCAAAAAGGAACTGCTCGGTTGTAAGGGATGCTAACTCAGACCAAGAAAATACAGATGTTTTTCTGTGTTATCCAAGAGTTGTTGCTAAGTCCTGCACTTGGTAACAGTAGTAGATTATTCCACAAAATCATAGAATATCCTGAGTTGGAAGGGACACAAAGATCATCAAGTCCAGCTCCTGGTGTTATGGCATTTTAGATATCCATATGAACCATGCCTTACGTACCTGTTCCCTGGCTGTTATTAGCTTTATCCATCATCATTTCCAAAAATGTGGATAGACAATCTACGTGGTGACAGAGGTGCTTTGGAAATAAAAAGTGTCTTATTAAAAATAATGAAAGTAACTCAATAAACGTCCCTTTAAATAATGCCTGAGGCCTTTGATACATGGATGAGCAACTGTAGAGCACATGAAATAACTTTTCACCATTTCTAATGGGATATATTGACTCATTTTACTTTCAATTTACCTCTGAGTAGAAGCTTGGACAGGGAAACTTACCACAACTACTGAATTGTTATTATTTGTTACCTTCTGACTTCTGTGCTATGTGGTACAGACATGAATGCAATTTCATCTTAAAAAGTAGGCTTTTTCTATTAAGAAAGATATCAACAGTAAAACTAGTTCAATAAAAAAACTTTTTTATAGTTGTTTGTTTTTGTTAATTTTATTGTTGTTGCTGTTGTTTTAAACAGATTTTGGATGTCCACAATGTGTTAGTCGTGGTATCCCGCTGGTATGGAGGTATTCTGTTAGGACCAGATCGTTTTAAACATATCAACAATTGTGCAAGAAACATCCTTGTGGAATACAACTATGTACATTCAGTGGTAAGTTTCTGTCACTTAAAATAAAGGTGTTTATATGTGAACTTGTGCAAACTGTCACTGTTAGATGAAGCCAGAAAAATACTACTCATGCCATCCTCCGATTGCTTTGATGCATTGGTAGGGAGTCTTTGCACTGATCTTATGACTTACTAATAACTTCCAAAGAAGTTAGTGACCTGTAAATGCGAGGTGTGCAACGGAGTGCGGCAGGAGTGGAGGGCTGTGGTCCAGAATACCAATTTGAGGCTTGAGGGAGGGCAGGAAGGGGATACACTGCTTTCTGTGCGTTCAGAAACCAGGCAGCTGCTGCCTCTCATGCTTACACGTGTGCCTGGTGCTAGCGTGTAAGCAGACAGAGCTTGGGAATCACTGTAACTAGTAGGAATTTTAAAATGCAAATGCTTTAATAGACACAAATCATTTTCAGAAACATAGCATATAACATACAGCATCATAACAACAGCAAATACTATTAAAAAATAGATGATAGGCATCATTAAAAAATCAAGCTAGACTAGAAGAACTCAAACCATCTAACAATAAGTGTTACAGAAAAGATGAAGGGAAAATGTTTCAAGGGGGGCTTAAATTACTCAAGTGACAAAGTTCCAAATGTCTTTATATGGCATTTTATGTCAGGGATGTAGGTAATTTAATTATCTATTCCTGTTTTTCAACATTCTTTTCTTCATCCTCAGAACAGTATATTAGATTTGTGTATGTTATATGCAAATACTAACATATACTACAATAGCAGAGTTCAAACATTTTGTTAAGGTCTGTTTCCCTTCCACATGGAAGGGAAGAGATTAAAATGTCCCATGTTCAGTCAGATTTACATCTGGCAAATTCCTTCACCATTTTGAGAAATGCTTGAGATGAATGCTTAATGAATTTAATTACATGGATCATAATCTACCAGTGTGTTGAAATCCAAAATAAATTGTAAACCTCTAACTAATACAGGAAAGTGTAGTGAGACAGTATAGCTAGAAAGTAAAAGTACAAAAACTCATACATTGATTGACTTTTCACATGTGAAGAAATATCTTGTTTTTCAGAGTTGGCAGTCAGAGTAGTACAACAGGGTGTTGGTCCATTAAGACTGGTAAAATTTTGTTTTTCCCCCCATTGTAGGTTTGTTTTGTCTAGGGAAGTGGTTTTATTGTGCTGGTGTATGGTATATCTCTTGATAGGGCCACATTCCACACTAGGAGCAGTTTTGCAGTATAGTGTAGAAGTATTCCTATACTGGTAACGTCCTTCTTGAACAGAAATGGCTTAGATTATTTTTACACTTGTTTTGTTGTTGTTGTTGGCATAGCTATGTGTATAATTTTAGCATTGCTGAAGGCAGAAGTTTCTAGATAGCAAGCAGACAAAATAACAAAACTGGTTAAATACTTTACAGTTCAAAACTGTATCAAGTCCCAGTGAACTATGAACACTTCATATTAAAAATAATTATTGTGAGTGACTTTGAGAGAATGTTAACAATATATAAGAATGTTGTTTTAAATTTTGATTTGCTTGTTTTTCATTTCAGGATGAATCATCTAAACAAGCAGGAAAGAGCAAAAAGACAAAGAAGGACAAGAAGAGAACAGAACACTAATTTATTTTTAAAAACTATAAAAAGATTACTTTGCACATATTTATACAAAGGAAACTTGTACATTATTGTCTTATCAAATACAACAGACATTTTGTATTCAACAGAGAATTCAGTAAAGCTATAGATATGTTTTCATCTTGTTTTGTGATTTCTTCTGCTGTTGAGAAATAGAGCTTAGGCACAAGTTTTCTCTGTTCTTATACATCTCAGCATCTTTCTGTGAGGGTGTTGTAACATCTAGAACCATTTCCCCCCCTCAGTGATGGCTGACTAATTAAAAATGTGGATTTTACTCATTGCTGTGTTAGAACTCAAACATCTGTCCTGTGTTAGAACTTGAACTCAGTAGTTTGTTGTGTTGAGGATGAGACTGAAGCCATTCAAAGGCCGAGGTCACTTATGAAGTTTTAAATTTTTAGTACTTACAGGTAAAGCTGGTGGTCCAATGCTATATGACGTCGGAGACCCTGGTCCTGCTTATGCAGTTCTTACTCATGGTATGTAGGGCCTGCCTGATGACATAAGAAGAATGGAACATGGCTGAAGAATTATGAAATTTCTTCCAAAATTCTTTGAGGATCTTTCTGTGTCTTTCAGACTCTGGGAGCCTGTCAGAAACTTGAGAGTTAAGTATTGTGTAACTGAATAACCGGTGATTTCATCAAAGAATATGGGGCTTTTGAAATCAGACTGTTACAGCTAGTCACGAACATTAGTAAATGTTCTGAAATTAGTTCTGTTGATGCAAAGTAGGAAAAAAAGGTGTTAAAAATATTATTATAAACACTTGGGTTTTCTACTCATTTACTAATAGCTTCCAGACTTTTCTCTAAAGCATTACAAAAAACTAACTGGTAAATCGCTGCTATTTTTCACTTACAAAGGATGGACTTTAATTATCTCTTGTTTCTTGTCTATTTTGTTATGTGTTTTTTTTTTCTTCCTCAAGTTAATTTCTAAACTTTGTGATCTTTGAATTATTAGCACGAGTCACAAATGTGTTCTTAGGTACAACGGATATATTTTACTCACATAGTAATGTCAGGGCTGTAAGTATTTTTAATGTCATTTCTCTGGTGGCAACTGCATAATTTAAAGGTGTGTCTGTAAGACTAGCTTATTTGACCACCAGTTTTGTGTATGCCTTTTGGCTGATATGTTTTTACACTTAACTGTTCATCGCAGTAGTTCAGTATGGGTTCCTCAGAAAACCTTCTGCAAGGCAAACTTCATCTAATTAAAGTAACTGCTCAAATCTTGGTTCAGCAACAGAAATATTCCCTAAAAATTTAGGTAACTTGAACAGTACCACTGAAATACGTATTTAAAAAAGAAATTAAGGATATTATAGACTCTCTGGCAGATAGATCCTGCACTAATCTGTTGAAACAGTTGTATGCAGTTCTACTACCTTCTCTGCATTTTAACGGTCTTTTGGGTTCAGACTTAGCAGCTACACTTGCTATTATTAAAATAGCAGTCCTTCTGGGGAAGGAGTTCCATATATTACAGTACAAAGAAGTCTGGGCACTTTTTGTGTCATGCTTGTTGTTCATAGTTTGTCTATCTTATCTATAGACTCTTTTGTAGTCAAAATTTTGTCGTACACTTACAGTTCTTTATTGACCTAAGTATTCCAAAGTTTCTAGTGATTCTATGACGGTCAGAAATCGTCGAGATGACTTACTAAGGAAAGCAGGTGAATTGTGAGATGTTCTGCTGTAGCTGCCATAGATTCAATTCCGCTCGTGGTACTGCATGGGCTTTTCAACAGCTCATTTGGAAGGTCTGAGCTTTTGTGTCTTCAGTCTGAGGTTTGTGGAAACTTAGGTGTAAGACTTTTTTTTTCTTCCAGAAATTACAGATCTTTGTCAAGATTTCACATTTCAGTGTTGATCGCAAGAACTAAAAACCCCAAAATGGAAGAAACATGTTGTTGATGACTGCTGTGTGAATGTAGTAGACCACATAGGTCGCCCAATCAGTGAGCAAAGTGAATGCCCTATAACAAAATGACTGGCAACAGAGCATTAAAAGTAGGTTGTCATAATGGAAATGTGTTCTTATTTTCATATTATTTCATTCAGTGGGAACATGAAGTGCTGGCTAGCTGTGGACACTTTTTGATTAGAGAAGTTGTAGTCTCTTCCTTTTTTTTTGGTTTGTTTTGGGTGTGTGTGTATAAGCATAAGTTTGAACTTCCTTTATTCTAAGAATAAGTTTTCATCTGGCTTTCCAGAAGAGTTTTGCAACACAGGAGTCTGTCCTTTCCTTTGAAAGCAATGCCTCAGTTTGCCTGATGGCCTCAAGAACTTGCGATACTCCTACTTGGATTATTAGCAGTGCTGCAGGGAGGCTGCAACCCGGTGCTCAGTTGAATTGAAAATTGTTTCTCCTTTGTAATACAGAGGATGTTAGATTAGCAGTGGTGTTACACGGCAGGAGCAAAAATTTGGCACTGATACTGCAGTTGAAGTCTTTGAGATGTGTCAAGGGTGTATTCACACCAGGACTGGTGCCAAGGGACGCACACAACCTATTGTGTGTAGGGTGAAGCAGCAGCAGACATGTGGAGAACATCTTGATCCTTACACCTTGATTGTTGTGTATAACGTGGTTAACTTGTTAACACAGAAACCAAGAACCTTGCTTCTTTAGAAACTGGGCTATAAAATGTTTGGTTTCTCTTACTTACTGGAGAACGCGTTTGCTTCTGATGCTAATTGTGTTCTGAGGCTATAAACTAAAAGAAAAGGGGATGGGGGGGGGAAAGCAAACCAGATCTCTTAAAAGTAGGTGAAATTATTCTTTGTAACAGTTGTGGAAGCTGCAGATTCCTATAGTCTAACCTTAAATAGACAGTCACAGAATAACAGAATGGTTTGGGTTGGAAGGGACCTTAAAGATACCTAATTCCAGCCCCACTGTTGTGTGCAGGCACACCTCCCACTAGATCAGGTCTCAAATGGACTGAAATTACTGGCATCTCTTGTCTCTGGACTATAGTAATTTTAGATTGGTATTAATTTGTTAATTAAAAAATGCTGTGAGAACAAAACAGGTAATTAAGAAAGGTTTGCTTTTTCTGAAAGGTACGTGTCACTATTTTTGCAGGGTTCTGTGGTGGAACTAAGTTAAGCAGAATCAGCAAAACTACCACACTTAGTGGGAAATAGAATTACTTTTTTTTTTTTTTACTTCACTGAAGTTTGCTGACACAAGATTAGCATTAGATATGGCAGTTTCCTCCTTTACCAGGTGTAGCAACTTAACTTGCTTTTGAGTAAGTTGAAGATCTAACTATGAGAGTTTTATAGGGGCACAATCTCCATGTTCCTGTTAAGTGCTTTACCATAAATTCTGGCACTGTAAACTCTTTCTTCCACACAATGTGATAGTCTTATTTATCAATGTAAGCTATGATGATTTAATACTTTCCTGCTAGTTAAAGGTTTTAAATAAGGATCTAGAGGAAAGTTTTGAAAAATTAGGTAAATCAGAATGCGGCACAATGTTCATTCCAGAACTTGATGGTGTGACCTGATGAGAAGTCAGGTTCTGTTGAATAAATTCTGTGTGTTTGAACTAGCAAGTGAGATCCAGCAAGGGAAAGATATTTCCAATTATTTCCTAGTAAAATGTATGATGTTAAACTGAAACAGCAGTTTTAGCAGTGAGTTTTTGTTGTCAAATATTGTAAATTTGTTGAGAAAAATATAGGCTTTATATATATCCCCTACTTGTGGAATGGTTATAAATTTCATTAGAAAAAAAGAAAAGTATTATAGTGATCTGTTTTCACTTCACTGGAAATTAATCAGGACTACAGCTGAAACCTAAAAAACCATTACAGGATCCCAGTCTCCTACGAGGTAGTATCAGAATGATTTGTTTCTTTCTTGCTCAAACGTGAGTGACGGGACCAAGAGCTGGAGTTCATATGTGGTTTCTCTGATCAGGTTAGTTGGTTAGCAATGTACCTTTTAAAGAAATGCCAGGTGATTTCTCTGTAAAACAGAGACTTCGAATAGAAAAGCATTAGTAAATTCCAGCCATTTTAGAAATGAACTGTCATCCTTGCTGGAAGTTGTGATGACAGAATATTTCATCCAAATTTCTCACCACGTATCTAGATTTATTCCACGCCAAAGTATAGAAATGTCACTTGTTTTCAAAACCTACCACCTGTAACATTTTTAAATGGAGACAAATTTCTCTAACTGCAGCATAGCGATTTTGAACTGTTCATAATTTCTTTGTCTTCAGAACACTTCAGTAAATGGGTAATTCAGGGTGATTCTTTTACTGTTTACTGTGTGTTTTCGTTAAATGCCTGGGGAAGCAGAAGCCATAACATTTGCTTGTGGATTGGTCTGTGCTTATGCATTTATTGTCTAGCACGCCTATTTCAATTAAATTCTGTATCTCTTTATAGGATTATCACCAAATAGTTCATATCATCCCTGACCCCAGTAGAAAAACAGAAGTTTATTCAGTACCTATTAGACAAGTTTTCCAGACTGGTTTAATCACGGTTACAGCCACGCACACAGATCTGCTAAAAGCAGATTTTAGTAGCGGGTCTTCTATTAAACTTTACTTATGCTGCTGATATTTTTAAAAACAAACACACACAACCTTGCTGACTGATGTAGATTATCCTTTGGATGCGAACAGGTTAGTTACCTGTCATTGTGACTTGTGCAGAATGGGTTTGTGATCTTGGGTGCATCCCCAAAGCACGTGAAAACAGCATCCATGGTCACAGCAGCCCTTTCCACACAGACTTTCCAAGCATGGTGTGAAAGAGTTGGGTGCCCAAGACTGTGGGAAACCAATTTAGATCTAAGTTAGCTCCAAGGAGAAATGCTGAGGGAGAGGAATGGAAAGGAATTACGTAGCCATATGTTCCCACAAAGCACATTCAGATTTAAGCCATTTAGCCATTTGTTAGCTCAGTTGTTTCTCATGAAAGACAGTGAGGCTGCTGATTCTCCTTTGCTATTGAATAGTCTGTGGGTAAAGTGCTCAGCTAGGGTGAGTCTCATCTTCAACTTCATTTGGGAGGCTGTGAAATCTGACTTTTCTTGCTTCCCAAATGAGTTAACTAATAGACTAAAGGGATTTTGGAGAGTGTACCATACTTTTCATTCTCTTCCACTGACATACTTTATTAATTAATGCACAATTCCACTCAGATTTTGAGAAGCTCAGTAAGCATTGCTTTTGTCTTAGGGTTGAGGAAAGTGAATCAAAGAAACCACGTAACACGCTGAAAAGTTATGAGGGGAGTCTGCTTGGACCAGAAGCGGAGCCCAGAATTTCCAGGTTCGCAGGGGGGCTTTAGGGACTGCCAAATGTTATTGTGCTGGAGCTGATGTTCTAATTCTTGCAGCAAGACTAGGGAATACAAACATCAAAGGAAATCAAGGAATTCAAAGCGATGCCGTATTTATTAGCTTGATTGTTTAGCTTTTTCCTCTACATCTTACCTTTAACAAGGTCTAGCACAGCTGTTAGATACGTGTGCACTAAAACTGTGGCAATCTGTTGCATGCTACAAAATTGAGGATGTGGTCATTATATGTTGGAAGCAATTATATGAGTAACCTCATTAAATGCTCATAATACTCTCCCAATTCAGTTCACTCAGCACTGACAATTTTGGGTTAAGATACAGTGACAACTTCTCTGTTTATACTTCGTAAAGCAGCTTGAGAGAGAAAAAAAGAGTCCAAAACGTTACATTAATTTTTTGCAAAGAGCTGTAATTGCAGCTTCCCAGCTCTGAGGCTGAGTAGTTGCAAATAGTATCAATAACATAACTGTCAATGTAGCTTTAATTATTTTATCAAAGATTCTCTCTGAATCAAAAATGCATAAACTTGTATGGGGTTTGCTAATAGGAGAATCCAGTTTTAGCTGTATTTGTTACAGTAATTTTCTGCTTTATGGCTTGCCTATTTGAATGTTTTTTGCATGACAGTATACTTTTGGAACACAGTTTAGATCTATGATTTTTTTTCTGCTCTTGTAAGATTTTTGGAGTATTTTGATCATCGTGGGGCTTTGGAGAAATTGTAACTAATGCTAATAGGTCTCTAATAAAAGAAAACTTTCATGTATTTTCCTTTAGATGTGGATCCTCTAGGCTGTGCAGTTTCTGTGCAGCCAGTTATGAAGGTTTGAAGCAGGTGTATTGCATGCAAGTGGATTGCTGCTCTAGGTTTGGTGCTTCTTTCCACAGGACTACCACTTTGAATGCACAGGGGCGAGCTGTTTCTCCTGTGATAAAAAGGTAGTGAAAAAGAACTGGCTCAAAAAAGAACTGGCTGCCTAAGGTATGAGGAAGGAGACACTAAGTATAATTAGGACATGGTAACTTCTTATAAAGAATCAGTGATTTGGCAGCAACCATGGCAATTTTCCTGCTGTTCTCTGGCTTTGAATGTACAGAAGGACTGTTGCCCTCCTTAGAGGCTCGTAGAAGCCCTGTGATATTATTTATCGTCAATAACATGCAGACGCAAAAACTCCTGGAGTAAGAAATTGACTGTTTATCAGAAAAAGTGAACATAAAATAGTCAAATGTCACTTCTGGTTACCATATCAGTATCTTGAGCCACAAACCATTGGAGGAAAGGGGAGCACACCAGTGGTATATTTTCTATTTTCTTACACTCTTCATTAGGCTACAGGCTGCTGAGACAGACAGGATATAGACTTAGCTGAACCCTTAATCTGCCCTCAGTTTTATTCACCACTTTATTTTCTTCTCAACCATGTAATATCTGAGACCTCTAAAACTTCACGTAGATCAGCCTCCATATTGCTAGCAGAAGAAAGGCTAGTGGCATTACTTAGTAGCTGTTGCCAATCTGTGTTTTCTATGTTTCCAGCCTTACCTGGAAAGGAAATATAACTTAAAGCAGAAATGGACATGCATGCTGTGCAGTTATTTGTATGGATAATAAACTTTTGTGCTTTTGTACTGCTGCCATTTAAACATTCAGTAAAAACACTTTGAGAATGCTAATGAATTTGTTCCCACAACGGAAGCACAGACATGACGGCCAACATTTTTCAAATTTAAGTGTCTAAAATTAGACACCAAAGTGTTTTTAGAACCTATAATAAAAATGATTGAATTTTTACAACGGTGGAATACTCAGCTTGAAGCATGTGAATGAATGAAAGAATGAAGCAAGTGGCTTCATTACTCATACAAAAATACATACACTTGTGGAAGACTCACAATTCCTCCCACCAGCGTGGAAAGAAAAGCCTAGTCCTATTAAAGTTAATTGCAAAGCTCTCATTCACACTCAGGGAGTCAGTATTTCGTTCCTTGGTTCTGGGATGGTAGCAGCCTGTGTCACTCAGGCTGCTATGAGTTTTAAAAACCTGATTTCTGAGGATTAGGCCATTACTGGTTGATTGCTCTGCTAAGCAAGTAGGCATATGCTTACTCAGAGTACCAATTTTTAGCCCTATGCTCCACAGAAAGAGGAACAGCAACAGCAACAAAGTCCTCTACTCCTTTGGTCAGCAAAAACATACAATGCAGTGCAGAAGGACTGTAAGCTTACCGAAATATGATTACAAGAGATAAGCAAGTATGAAATTGGTAGTGTAACATAGATTAAATTCCCATGAAGATATGTAACCAAAACCAAGAAACATTTTCCAGAAAAAGTTGAGATCCATAATCCTAACAAGCAAAACATTTCTGAGAAGAAGGGTGGGAGGAAGAGGGAGAGGAAAGAGAGAAAATCGTGAATCAGCCCTCATGACCACCCCAGATAATTATCAGGTTGCATAAAGAAGAACTTACATTTTAAAATACGAGCTTGAAAATACTGCAGGTTTTTTCCTGGTAACTCTTCTACAGATACACGTGGTTGCAGATGTGTTGGTGTTTATTAAAATTTAAATATCTTACAAAAATAGATTTATCTGGTATCAGAACCTTTTAATTTTTTCCTTTTGACTCTTTTTTTTGTTGTTTGTTTGGATGTTTGTCTTTTTGGTCTCAGCTGTTAATACTCCTTATGAATCTCAGCTTTTTGGATTACAAAAGTTTTTTTCTGGACTGAACTGACCTGGATATACAACATGCACAACAGCACTGCTGAAGCTGATGGGAACATAACGGGACCATGTAACGGGACTTCATCCCCACAGCCGGAGACCTCAGAGTTTTCCATGGGTGTCTTGGTGCTCCTGGCTCTGCTTATGGTGCTGCTAGCTCTGGTCACAGTCCTTGGAAACGTCCTGGTAATCCTTGCTTTCATCATGGACAGAAATCTTAGGCATCGGAGCAACTATTTCTTTCTCAATCTTGCTATTTCTGACTTTGCAGTGGGTAAGTTGCGATGCTAGAGACCTGTAGTATTTACTTTCTAGTAATGTTAAGAGGTGCAAGGGGGCCTTATTTTGGTGGGCAGTTTCTTGTAGAAATATTTCCCAGTCGTGTGCCATGGGGAAAGGTAAGGAATGTTGGAAACTGTATTAAGTGTTTTAGCAGCCTATTATGTCTCAAAATATGAGATACATAATGCATCATTTCTCATATAAATACTTGTAATGTCGCTTATCTTTCAGAAACACATTATCATAGGAAATAGGTCCTTTGTCATGCAAGTAGATGTTTAATGTTTTTGCTTCAAGAAAAAAATACTTCTGTGTGTGAATCAACATTCACTAAGAAAGAGTGGGAGTTTTTTTGTAGTAAGTTGACTGAAGTCTAGAAAGCCAAATTACATACAGTTTACAATATCTGGTGCATCTTGCTTATGTTGTTGATATCTTCCATTTCAATCTACTGTAGCACAATACAGATAATAACCTCAGGTTTGCAACTAAACAGTGATGCATAATGTTTTTCTACATTTTGTAGAACATTGTGCTATCTACAGTCTTACCTTAGGAATATGTGTCAGGTAAATAAAAATAGCAAATCAAACAATTTCTAAGAAGTTTAATAATATACATGTCCATTTATACATAGGAATACAAGTCTGAAACTTGTTTGGAGAAAAAACGCAATTAAAACAGTGTGATGTGCAATTGGAGATTGATGTATTGAAATGCTCTGAACTGTTGAATGGCTCTGGCAAAAATCTTGCTTAAATTACTGTGTATGCAGATGAATGCTTATGAAGAAGGGTGGCTCTTTCCTGAAGTCCATATTCTGAATTGCCACATCACAACAACAACAACAACTTCTGAAACTGTTTTTATTCTGTATGATGTTTTGATCCCTTTCCCCATAAGGATGATGACTTCTTCCAGTTTGTAACTGCCTTGTTGTGCTGCAGAGCTCTTGCTGCCTGCGGTCTGGATGCATGCCTAATCTTTTTGAGGCACCCCTCTGGTTACCCACTGGTCTCACTCAAATAGCACGAGCCTCTGCACAGAAGCTGCAGCAGTCTGAACACCCAGATAGGTGCTTCTGAGAGAAAACACCTTGTTGCAGCTGTACCAAAATTCAGATCATCCCCAGGGCTAAGAGTCCTGCAGATGTCACCTTGAGCCCATCGTGTCCCCCAGTCTGGGATTTTTGATTCTTGCCTGTAGCTCTCAAACCCTATTCTGCCAGCCAGTGCCCTGCAACCGGGACCTTTGTCAATGACAACAGTTCCCTCCCTACAGTACAGGGTGCCTTGTGGTACACAGGAGAAGAAAAACAAACAAGAAAACAAAACAAACAAACGAAAAACCCCAGCAGTGGAAAAAAAAAGAAAAAAAAAAAAACAATTGATGGCATACTGTCATCCTGCTCATAGTCTAGCACCATGTTAAACAAGTACTGTCTTCTAGTTGAGAAGTTTGAAGTAGGAAAAAAGTACAGCTTATTTGGCATTGCCTAACTTCCATAATTTCGTGTTTGATGACATTTGTCGAGTTTTTCATTCAAAACTTGGTTAAAAGTTTTGCATACTTTAGCATCACACTGACTTGTAGTTCTGTAGCTACACAATTTAGAGTCAGGATATGCATAGATTATCTTTAGTTTCTACTGGATCCTAACCGCTAAAAGTGTGTTTTTAAGCTTGCAGAGTCCTTTGCTTTTTACTTCTAATATATGCATTCTGATTTTTGACCTTCGACAATTTCTGCTTCATCTCTATACTTCTGGATCTATAGCATACAGAGGTCTCTTGAATCATGGTAGAGAGGGAGAGCAACAGGTATTCTTCTCAAGATTTTTAGGGAAATGAAAACTCTCAAGATACTCTTCAGTACCAGTTACAGCATCATAGACTATTATAAAGTAATTCTAAAATTGATTTATTTTTTTTTCCTGTGAATGTTAAAGTACATGATGTAACCTTTTGTTCCAAGGAGCAGGTATTAGTTGCTCTGTAGAGGCATTTAATTGCAGCCTTGATGCTGTTCATTCTTATGGTTTGCTGCATTTATCTGACATAGCAAAGTACGCTGTTAGCTCTTCAGCCTTGCAAGTGTGCCTTGTGACTCTGTGTGTAGTAAAATCACCTAGAATATTGTTACAATGAAATTATACTGGCAGTTTCATGACATTTGGATTTAACAGCCCGATTTTGGGTAATCATGGTCACTTATGTATGTTCCCACTGCTTGATGTGTTCCCACAGATAATACCCTGTCAGTTCACCACTGAAAAGTGGTTATGATGATATTATGACAAAAGGAAATGTTAAACAGGATGTACATAATAAAACCTTGCAGTTTTGTTAACCTTCTGGTTATACGTTTTGAAAGATTAATTTGAAATTCATATTGTGTTTCTATAAAACTTACTTCTGGAGCATTTTTGGATATCATATAGTGCTTCTAGGAGGATAGAAGCATGGCAGTTAGACCATATTTTTGGAAAAAAGTGAATTATAGTAGGGGGGAAAAGGTTTCTTTTGTCTTTATTTTAATGTCAGTAGCTTAATATAGAATGTTCATTGATTGCATGAGAATACGAAGCCTTCCACCTAGCAGTTCCAGTCAGCATCACTTTTTTGTTAGATACCACAGGAATGTTTCTATGTTTGCATAGTGCTGACTGATGCATGTGTTTCCTTTATTTCTACAGGTGCGTTCTGCATACCACTGTACATCCCTTATGCCCTGACAGGGACCTGGTACTTTGGAAGAGGCCTTTGCAAGCTCTGGCTAGCTATGGACTATCTCATGTGCACAGCTTCAGTGTTTAACATTGTCCTTATCAGCTACGACCGTTTCCTGTCAGTTACAAAGGCTGTAAGAACATTTCTAATTACTTCTTTATATATTTTGAGTTTTCTATAAAACTCAGAGTACTCACAAAAAACACTAGAAGTTAAGTAGTCCTTCATTTTCCTACCATTTCATTCTGGAGAAACTCTGATGCTTGAGTACGTTGTAATAGATACTTAAACTCTGGCAGAAAGGTTGCTTAGATATGCTTTTTCTTAGCCTCTGAGAATTTACCTAAGTACGCAAAGTTTGCAAAGATTTCATAGAGATTTGGCAGATGTGGGCAGCTAAGTTCTTTGGAGACTTTTTCTGTGCAAGGTATTTCTCAAGAAAGTATACTGGAAGTAAGATGTTTCCTTCCATTTTCCTAGCTGTATGTGCCGTGGCCTTGGGATTTAGAGACAGGGGATTTCCTTGCTCACAATTTCAGTGTTTCCCTCCTTCTGCCTGGATTAGAAACTATCTAATTGCACTACAAAGGGAGGTGGGGAGGTCAAGGTGGGAAAAAGGCAGTGGGAGTATGGGTGACCTGGTCTTTGGTCATTAAAAGAGTGGTAATGAGAACTAGGTTGAGTCAAGGAGGCACTTAGGGTTGTGACAAATTTTTAAAAGGAGAAGAGGGTATGGAGAGAGACATGGGATTGACTGCAGAATAGGTGAGGATTTGTTTCCCCAGGGGAGTGACTAACACGTGCTGCCAACAGGCAGCTGAATGGAGACGTCGCTTGAAGTAAAAAGAAGGGATCAAAACGTGCAGAGAGGGGAGAGGTGTTTCATGAGTGTTATCATTCATCTGCTTCTAAAGATATCTACTAAATATTAATACCCACAATTTCTAAGCTTTACCTGGTGGTTGGTCCACATGGAAGACAATCAATATCCTTTGCTTTTGATGAGCCTACTAGCTCAAGGGATGTGAGCTGTGTGTTAGATTGGGAGGTTCTTGTTTGGGACGTGCTGATACAATGCCTTATCTCTTTCTCTTCTTCCTTGGTGTTGTGGTTTTAGGGCTGGTTGTTGTTGTGTTTCTCTTGTTGTTTGTTTTTTAAAGCTGAATAATAAAGTATGAAAAACCCTGTATTTATGGAATTGCAGTATTGAAAAATATTAATGAAGTCGTAGAGCTCAGGATGTGAGAAAAGTAAATTAAAAAGGCTTCTGCAACCCAGCTGGGCCCCATGTTCTTACATGATCACCTTCTGTTTTTTTTTTTCTCTCTAGATAATTAGAATGGAGTAAGTCCAGAAATGTGTAATTTTTTATCCAAAATTAAAAATATCATGTGTCCTCATAGACTTGGGATCCACCTCTGCTGCAGCACTAGCTTGTGGTCAGATGCGAGTCATTTCAGACTTGAGTTTTTGTGAAGATGCACTGAGCTTCCTGTTTTCTGACTACTAAATTGAGATGCTTGTGGTCTTGCAGAAGGCTGCAAATTCATTACTGCAGATGAAGGGAACTGGAGTGGTACCCTAAGCTGATGTTTTAAGATGTAAAGGAGTCTGAAATATCAGGCCCAGATGTTTGAGATTCTAAAATAATGCTTGTAAAACTGTTCATTACTCTGTTACTCATGATAAAATAGGAACAACAATGCCCCTCAGGTCATATGTGAAAATTAATGAAGATACCATTTATTAATAATTGTGTAACATGCAGTTACTACACCAAAAAACAGCATAGGAAGTTGGTGAGGAAGATAGTACTTCTGGGTCTCAGTAAAGTCTGGGATGAGAAACGTTGAACAGTATGGCATAAATAAAATTGACCAACTTCTCATTAAGTGATCATCTTGAGTGTTGAAAGATGCGGGGGTCCAAGAGCTAGAATTATGTATTTTACATACTGTCCAGGCTGTTAAAATGGTGGTTTTAACTCATATTTCCTAACTTTGGATGATATGACTTTAGCTCCTAATATCTTTTCAAAGATTTTTACAGCTAGAGAGTAAAATAAATTAGTGCAGTCTGGGTAGACATAAAAACATCGTTTGCAGTAATACAACGAGCTGTTTATGAGATAAAGTGAGTGTTAAAACAGAATGTTTCAATAAAATAAGGGATGTTAAAGCATATGTCTGGGATAGATTGTTCTATTATGGCAAGAGGAAATAATATTTAAAAATATACTGTCTAGTGTTTGCAGTCTCTCATAGCATCCTGTCTAATGCAGAAGTCTTCTACTTTTGCCTGTGCAGGAAAGAAGTCCAACAGCTGCTTTGACTCTCCTCGAAGTCTGAGCATGCATTTCATGAATCATAAACTGATTCACTGATTCCTTATTACTGTCTGACTGTGGTGGTGATGAAAACAAGCCACGTCTCTGTACCCCTAGAATGGTAGTTTAGCCATCGTAATTTCTGGTCCTTTCCAATCCTAAGTATTAAAATTAATTACAGAATTGCAGTATTTGATGAGCAAGATTAGTAGTGTTTTTAGGACCTTACAGAAGTGAAGATGCTCTATGTGTCTGGGAAACTGCAGAACAAATGTTACATCTGATTTGATTGCTTATTTTTTTGAGATAGTTGTTCCAAAATGTTACCTGAGTAAGTGACAGGTCCTTTTCTCACAGGTATCTTACAGAGTCCAGCGGGGAATAATGTCCAACCCTGTTGTCAAGATGGTGGCCATCTGGGTCTTTGCCTTCCTCCTCTACTGCCCAGCAATTTTCTTGTGGGAACACGTGTCTGGCTACAGCACGGTGAAGGAAGGGCAGTGCCACGCTGAGTTCTTTGACAACTGGTACTTCCTCCTTTGTGCATCCACCCTGGAGTTCTTTGTGCCGCTGCTCTCAGTCACCTACTTCAACGTGCACATCTTCCACAACATCCAGAGGCGCCAGAGACGCGGCAGCATTCAGGACTCTGAGCCTCCAAGGAGCAGCAGCTCGTCCTGGAGGTCTTGCTTCTTGCCAAGGCCTGATGTGTCATCTTCGTTGGAAGTGGAGGACAGTGTTTCATCATTAACGAGGTCGTTGAGACCATCACTGGTTTCTACCTGCGCATCTCCACCACCAATGAGTCCCACGCCTCTCAGAAAGGACTTCTCTGCTTCTTTCCGCACAAATGCTGGGTCAAAACTGCAAAGAGACAAAAAAATTGCAAAGTCGCTTGCCATAATTGTTTGTGTCTTTGCCATTTGCTGGGCACCATATACTTTACTAATGATTATTCGTGGGGCCTGCCAAGGACGGTGCATTCCTAGAACCCTGTATGAAATTACCTTTTGGCTTTTGTGGCTCAATTCCTCTCTGAACCCATTTCTTTACCCACTCTGTCACATGAGGTTTCGAATGGCCTTTATGAAAATATTATGTCCCCAAAAGTTTGCAAAGTTGAGATCACCTTCTATTTAGAGAGTTGAAGTAAATAGTTTACAAATAAGGTTTGTCTCTTACTTAGTGATTTTTTTATAGGTATCTTCAACAGAAACAGAGAAAATATTTTGTTGGCTAGGGGCATTGGTTGAGTGCAGTAGAGGCATGTACTTGCTCTGATTTGCTAGTTTTCAGATTTTTTTTGTTTGTTTATATGGTTCATGCAAGGGTAAACAACATCTAATGCAACGAATTACCTGGTTTTTGCTGGATGTTCTTCCTGGTTTGTGGGTATGATGTGCTCTTTTTTTTTTTTTTCGTTGCTTTTTTAAAGTGCTATTAAGAAAAAACTCTTCTATGGATATCTCCACAGAAGTTCACTGGAGGGAGATACCTCTTTTTGTATGTGCTGAGTAAAACTTTTATATCCAATTTGTGAATCTGAAGCTATCAGTGAAAAAACATTTCTGCTATATTTTTGAAAGGTCATGTAAAATCCTCACAGGAGCAGTATCACTTCCTTAAAAAAGCGTTATGAAGACAACATAGGGCTCTGTAGTGATTATGTTTACCAGGCAGGGCAATATGCAAGTGAACAGACTGCCTAATCTGGCATATCTGTCCTTTTCTAATTATAATATTGTCCATATTTGATGTTGCAGGACATCATACATGTAAGTTAGTAACTCTGGATCTTTTAGAAAATGAACGTTTCCATGGTAATGATTTTTGGGATTGTTTATCAAAATTGTAAGACATAAACAGTTGTTGTTCTTTTCTCCTGATAGTGGCTTCCTCTTTGGTCATGCTTCAATGATCTTTAGTGCCAGATTTCTGCACTATTAGATTACCTAAAAGATAGGCCACTCCTGGGCACCCGATCACATTGCTGTTGAATTAGCAGAGCAAGCAATACAAAGCTTGTGCTGGATTTGTGATTTTGACTGGCTGCATGAGAACAGACAATACTCTCTCGGGTGGAAAGGTTTGCAAGTACAAAGATATTCCATCAAAATGACTGGGACAAATTTGAACTGACAGAGTGATTTTTATTCTAGATCAGTTCTTTTGTGCCATGTTGCTGTGATGATATGTGGATTTTCTCTGCCACTGAACCAGCATCAAGCTGGATTTTCTCTATAGCTGAGCAAGCGCCATATTCACTGCTTGAGAATAGGGTTCACAGAGATCTGTCTGAAAGCTGACACAGAAGTGTCTTAAGCAGCTATTAACAAACTGTGGGTGAATAGGCAGTGCTGGAAAGAGCAGGTAATGTGTTGGGGAGGGTAATGGAGTTTGACTGTAACCCATTCCACATGCCAAATTTTGCTACCTTATGTTTGGTGTTGGAAGTCGCAGAAGGCTTTCACAGATAGGTAAGTGAGAGTTACTGGTTATTTTTTTCTCTTCATGTGTGTATACACACAAATGTATAAATTAAGGAAATAGGAATTGAATGCACAGAATAATGAAGATTTAAGTAGTCTTCTTTTGAAATAAATATCTAATTTGAAATGGGCTGTAGAGGTGTTGCAAAACCAGAGGACTCATTTGTAAGCACAATTCAAATGCATGTAAACAGCTCAAACATAGCACAGAAGCTAATTTTATTTTTATTGTTAAATCATATTCTGTTTAGAGATCTAGAGCTGAAGACTTCTCTTGACAGTTTTCATGCTGGCAGAGGATTGTATTTCACAACTTATTATGCTTCCTTCCCTTACATAAGTAGTAGTATGCATTGTGAGCCTGATTGCAAAGAGAGAAACAGCTTCAGGAGGTCATTGATTCAGCACAGCAGTTTTCACTGTTATGAGCTAAGGTGCTGGCATAGATTTCTGTAGGATGTGCTTTTTCTGTAAGGCTTTAAAAAAAAACAATCACAAAACACCCACACATACACATTTGAAACATTTATAGAACAGCTAGTGTACTAAATAAACATCTGTTCAACAGAGAAGCTGTAGGCGGGCCCAAGCTGGGAAAGACTTGAATTGTCTGCTTTTGTATCTTTATGCTTTCAGTATAAAAGAATGTTGTGCAAGAAAACGGTTTGCATTTTATGACTAAATGTATTGATTACTTTGAAAGAATAGCCTTACACAATTATTGACTAGGTAAAATGGATCCACACTGTAGTACTGGAAAAGAAGAGTTTTTTGGGGAGAGAGCACAGTGTGCAGCAAACTTGAAACCTCAGAGTACTGAAGTTACTAGTGGTCAATGTTTTTGATGTTCTGTATTACACCCACAGTGTTCAAACCATTTTGTCACACCACCTCTGTTTGGAGAGTTCTTTTTATTTTTCTAATTGCTCTACTGCTCCCAGGTCAACACAAATGCTCAGCTGGTGTTCTCACAACATTAAAGATGTCTGGCTCAAAATGGCATCCCAGGTCTTCCCCTCTCTAGTAGACCTGTTTCAGGCTTCTGCTAATATGCTTATTCAGTATTTTTTCTTGTGCATGCTTTTCGTGCACTGACACAAATGTACCTTCCTTGCCAAGTTTGTTTTTCTAAGCAAAATCTCCCTATCCATCCATCACTCATCCATTTCCTCATTTCATGCCCTTGCACTTTTTCCTGTCTTTGCAGATGTCCAATAGCTACTGTAAATACACTGTGATCATAGGCTTATGACTGTGAGGTTCAACTCAAACTGCAACAGCATTTTTCTAAAGTTACCCTCTCATGTCTTAAAATAAATAAATAAATAAAAAATAAAACATGCATGTTGGAAGAAATGGTGTTATCTTTGTTTATTTCTTAGACAAGTCCTTAATCCTAATGATTCTCTGAATTTCTGTCCTTTATGTCAGGTTGTGGTTTTCCTCCACAGGGAAGAAGGAAGGAGAGACCACATAAATTTTTCCCTCAGTCCCATGAAGGACTATGATAAAACTTCCATAATTTTCCTATGGATCTTGTGGCATCTTTTGAAGATTGGTGCAACGTTTGACTTTTTTTCAGTGATTGGGAACCTCCCTTCATCTCCATGACTTTTCAAAAAAGATAAAAGACTTTCAAGGATGCTGGTTCTCTCAGCACTGTTGAGTGCAGCCCATAGGGTTCCATGGACTCTTACAGGTCAAGTGCTCCCAAGTAAATCCTGACTCAGTCCTCACCTGCAGGTGAGGCAGATTCCTTCCTTGAGTTTGCTCTCTGAACACAGAGGTGGGAAAGACCTGGTTAGTGAAGACGGAAGCAAAGAAAGCAGTGGTAACCTCAGCCTTATCTACATCTTCTATCGCTAGGTCACCAGGCCTGTTCAGCAACAGGCCCATTTTTTTCGTATTCATGTTTTTACTGTTAATGTGGAGGTGGAAGTTCTTGGTCTTTGTGTCATCCTCAACGTCCTTTACAAGCATAAACTCCAGCTAAGCTTTAGTTTTCCTAACACCATGCTTACATGACCAGGCAGCAGTTTTCTTTGTAGCCTGTCTTTGCTTCGTATATCCTCATGCTGCCGTTTTACATTGTAGATCTGCTATGAGTTCCCCGGTTAGCCAGTCTCCTGATATACTTATTTGTTTTCCGGAGAATGGAGATGGACGTATACCTACTTGTTTTCCTGAGAATGGGCATGGACTTCTGTCGTGCATGGAGAAAGCTGTCCTTAAAGGTCTGCAGGTTTTCTGAGCTCCTTTGTGCTTTAGAGCTGCCTCGTGTGGGATCCTACTACCGCTTTCCTGAATAAACTTCAGTCTGCTCACCTGAAGTCCAGGAGGTGTGCTCTGCTCCTTTTTTTCCTCGCTAGGATCCTCCTCCGCTACTTCATGGTCACTACGGCTGGAGCTGGCGTTGATTACACGTCCCTAACCAGCTCTTCTTTAACAATGAACAGCTGATCTGTGCGCTAGCATCTTTGACCCATTGAGAACTTGTATCACCTTAAGCGGGCATCTGTTTGCCATGTTTTATCATTCCCAAGGTGTCTTCTGTTCCTATTGCCCTACAACTTTTGCTTTAATTCTCTTTACAATATATTTCCCTTAGTTTCCCAGACATGATCCGAGCACTGCACATCTCCTCCCCACAGTGTCCCCACCCTCCCTTTCCTTGTTTTGTGCCCTGTCTCTCGTCGAGCACCCAGCATTACAGCCCCGGTCTGAAAACCAGTTGCAGGGTGTGCTGCGGAGCTGGTGACCCTCAGGCATGAGTCACAGCCCTGGCCTGCTCACGTCTGTGCCACCCTTACCAAAACAGATGAAATTATGATGAGGAGGGGTGGGTATTTAGCTTACTGTTCTCAGGGATAGACTTGCTTCCTGCTTCGGATAACTTCAAAAGGTGACACTTCTGCAAGTAGAACTGAATTTTAGACACTCTGTAGCCAGCAGCAGTGAGAAATACACTTCTCTGTTTCTAACTGTGTAGTTTAGTAACAGCAAGCACAATGGTGCGTATGTTTACAGTAAGAGAAATAGAATTGTAGTAATTTACATCCTGTTGACCACTAGGGAAGTGAAAATGAGTTTTTTTTTTTCTTTTCTTTTTTTTTTTTTTTTTCTTTTTAGCTTCAGCTGAATTCAGTGAGTAAAACAGCTTACACAATGCTAATATGCAAACTGCCTGACTTCGAAAAGAGCTGTTTTCAGACTAACTTTTCTGACCTCAGTAGATAAAGATCAGCCATCAGGAGAGAAAAGAGATCATCATTTGCTTTAAAGTGTGCGTTTACTGTTGCTTATGAGGTATCTTTTTTACAGACTTTTTTTTTCAGGCCAATAGGTGCATTCAGATCAAATAGCATGAGACTCCAGGCTTTGAAATCTTGTGATCTAGTATGCTGATATTGAGAAGTAGTCTGGATGTTTCAGTATTCAGCCCATCCTCTTAAAAGGTTTGTCTCAATCTATTGGATAAATCTGCCAGATGCAAGTTTCTTCCCAGACTCAACTGACCTGGCTACACAACATGCACAACAGCACTGCTGAAACTCCGCACACGATACGACCGTGTAATGGGATTTTGTCCCCACAGCCAGAGACCTCAGAGTTTTCCATGGGCGTCTTGGTGCTCCTGGCTCTGCTTATGGTGCTGCTAGCTTTGGTTACAATCCTTGGAAATGTTCTGGTGATCTTTGCTTTCATCATGGACAGAAATCTCAGGCATCGGAGCAACTATTTCTTTCTCAATCTTGCTATTTCTGACTTTGCAGTGGGTAAGTTGCAATGCTGAAGATATGTAATACTTGTTTTCTAGTAATGTTAAGAGGTGCAAGGGGGCCTTATTTTGGTGGGCATTTTCTTGGAGAAATTTCCTGTGTGCCATGGGGAAGAGTAAGGAATGTTAGAAACTGTATTAAGTGTTTTAGCAGCCTATTATGTCTCAAAATACATCATAATGAGATAAGTAATGCATTCTTGGTCTTGTAAATGCTTTTAATGTTGCTTCAGAAAAAAAAAGGAGCAACTACTGTATGTAAAAAATACTGATTGATGGAAAGAGGTTCTTTGCCACAGTTTGTGATTTACTTTTGCTCCTCATGTAAAACTGCTCATTACACGTCATCATAAGATCTTTACGTTTGACAGAGTAACTGTTTTCTTATGCAGCTCTCTGAGGTACATCAAGGTAAATGGATTACTTCTCTATGCAGTGCTAATGGCCTATGAGTGTATTACATTAGAACAAATGCACTTTACCACTGTAACTTTTCACTGGATGTAACTCAGTGCAGGCTATGGATCAGAAGGATTGTCCTGATGCCAGCAGACTATTGCTTGCATCTTCCATCTGTTTTCCTTATTAGCCTCCTTGTTGCATAGTGTCAGTGCAGTAGTCCTGGAGATGCAGAGGATCCAGTCCTAGTGGGTGATGCCAGGCGAAGAGGCAGGGGCTGTCAATGCCTTGTGCCACGCTCTTGCAGGGTTCAGACCATTAAAACAGCAACAAAAGTTGGTCCAGTGGGAGATGTTCCAGCAAATAGGAAAAACGTCTGTTTTTTAAGTACTTCAAATTACTGAATATGATTTTTTTAGAAGGCTTTTGGTGTTTCAGTGAAGGCTTCCTGGCTCTTTAAATGTAGCAGCTTCAGCACAGAGCTGTAAGTTTTTAAACGTGGGTCCTAGGAGCAGAGGGAGTGATTGTATCTAGAGAAGCATGATAAAATCTTCCTGCATCATCTTGACTTGAGGCTAGAAAGGAAGCATTTCTGCACACGAGTGCTTTCTCTTTAGGACAGTTGCAGAGATCAGTACTCGCTGGTCCTTGAAGAGGGAATAACACTTACCAACATACTCCACTTCTGGCAATACCACCCCTCCTAAATGCTGTTGCTTTGCCAGTGCTGAATAGTGAAATATATTAGGCTAGCCTTGAAGATTTTGCTTCACTTATGCCAATTATTAAAAGTGGTCCCTAATTCTAGTGCCTACCCAATGGGCAGAAACCAAAGGAGCTGGAGCCTTTGCTTTCCTGCTCCTGGCAGACAAATTACTGGAGCTGTCATTTCATTGCTCCAACCTTCTGCAAAGATGTGTTTCTTCTGATATCTTACAATTTAGTCAAGAGATTTAAATACCTGCCTTCTACATCAGCTCTTGTTGTGACTGGCACCCTATATGGTCTTAAGTCAGCCATCAGGAAATGATTGCTCTCAGTATTTTGCTGACCCATAAACCACCTAAATCTAGGACTTCATCTCTGGGATCAGTCTGAAGAGGTTTTATTTTTTGGAGCTGCTGTAGCATTTTTTAAAGTTCTTAGATGTCTGGAAACTTTCCAGACAATGTGACTCATTTTTTTTTGCATCATCTAATTAGTAATAATAAGAATGGTTTCGTATATGAACTCTTAAAGCTTGGTTCTTGCATCTGTATTTATACCTACAGATAAAATCCTTCAATAATCATTTTTTGACACAGTGCCAAACATTGTTTTATCCCACTGAAGTTGATGAGAGCAGTAGTTGTCATCAACAACTCTGAAAAATGAGGGTTATTTTTTGTACAGAATTGATGCTGCTTACGTTTAAGGTGTATGTTAAGACAAACCATCACCACACCATCCTGAATGTTCTGTACATTCTGAGATCTTGCCAGACATTAAAAAAGAATAATCTGAAGAGTTTAAAATGTATCTTGAAACTGTGTACAGTTCTGTATTTGCCTTTGGTGGATCAGCATTTTCAGAATCAGATATTGCAGTATACTTTTGAAAGAATATTAGTGGTAAAATAAAGAAGTTGCTGGCTTAAAAATAAAACACAAGCATGACTTAGAACCATAGAACCATAAAGTTATCTAGGTTGGAAAAAATCTTCAAAATCATCGAGTCTGACCATGAACCTGACCTCCCATCAGCAAACTTCAGTGCCATGTCCACACATCTCTTAAATATCTCCAGGGAGTGATGTTCCAATGCTTGACCACACTCTCCATGAAGAAATTCTTCCTAATGTCCCATCAAACCTTCCCTGGCATAGTGTGAGACTGTTTTCTTGCATCCTATCACCTGTCACCTGAGAATAGAGTCTGACACCCTGCTCATTGTAACTTCCTTTCAGGAAGGTGTAGAGAGAGATGAGCTCTCTTTTTACTGGATGCAACTTAGTGCAGCCTATGGATCAGAGGCATTGTCTCACCAGCAGACTGCTGCTGGCATCTCCCATCTGTCTTCCTTATTAGCCCACTCTTCCCATAGCGTCATTCTCCCCATATCTCTTGTAGAAGTACTTCAGTAGAAGGTCTTCTGGACAAAAGGCAAATGTAATAAAACAAAAAATAGTTCTGGGGTTAACCTTAGTTGGAGAAGCAGCATGATTTAAAACACCACTTAAAAATGGAATGGCTTTCATATCTCAGTTGTTTCTGCTCTATCTGTGGTAGAAGAGGTTTCCACACACCACGCAGCCTCTCCAACATATTGTCTGTAGCATACAAACACTAACCAATCTTACATTAATAAGCTATGCTAGCAGTATCTGTAGATGTGTTTGGGGGGAAAACTCTAACAGAGATAAAAGATAAGAAGATATACAACAATAAGTTTACATTTTGTAGCATAACAACGATGCATAGAATGCTGCATACTTGCTGCAGTACTGGCTTTATATTTTTAGAGACTATATAGTTGGTTAGACTGCAGTTTTCTTCTGTGGATCTTTCTTTGCTGATTTGCCCCAAGTTTATTCCCAACAATCAACATACACTAAGATCTAATACATAGAAAGTCTTCATCAGATTTCACAAGAATGTAAAAATTTCTTTATATAACTTACATATACACCTTAACAGTATACCTTTTTCTTTTTTTTTTTTTTTTTTTTTCCACCTAAATATCAAAATATTGTCTCTCTTTGCTTCCAGGAGTACTGTTTGCAATCTGTAACAACGGCATGGTGTCTCTGTGATTGCTTTCCATAGGTGCATTCTGCATACCTCTCTACATCCCTTATGCCCTGACAGGGACCTGGCACTTGGGAAGAGGCATGTGCAAGCTCTGGCTAGTTATGGACTATCTCCTGTGCACAGCTTCAGTGTTTAACATTGTTCTAATTAGCTATGACCGTTTCCTGTCAGTTACTAAAGCTGTAAGTACCCTATTTATAGTCTCTCTCAGTTTTGTGGCAAGACTGTGGGATTTGGCAAGGCCATATCTTGATATTGGTGATAAGCCCTTTGCCTTATTGGTGAGTACAGGGCCCAGATTAATCGAGATAGTAGCCCTGAGAAAATATGCTTGCGTGTGGAGATAGTTGTGTCTAGATGCAGTGCTGAGCATGCTCCAGCCCGGATCTGGTCAAACAGATCTTTTCTCACAATCTCTGCTGCAGGTTGCTGTTGTGTTGCTGCTTTAAGGAAAGCAGGCTGAGGAGTGAAAAGGCTGAGACAAAAGGCTGGCAAAAAGGGACCAAAGAAGGAGAAAATCTGAAGTAAACTGGATTTGGGTTTGGACCTAAATCAGACATGGGATGAAAAGGCTAGGGTGGTGAAGTGAAGGACAACAGGGAGGATGGCTAGGCCTGAGACGTGGCTCCAAATGACCCTGGAGAAGACTGGGAAGAAGTGCAAATGGGGCAGAAAGTGGGCCAAAGGACAGACTGCAGAGAGCATCTGTGGGTATGAGGCAATTTCCTCTCCATGTCCGAAGCAGAACCCCAAACTTCAAATGCACTCTATGTCTCTGCTTTCTGCAGAGCATCCAATGCACCTCGTGTGTGCTTTATGTCTTGGTTCATACTAAGGCTGGAGGCCAACATTTCACGCTCATTGCACTGTTGGCTGAAGTGGCAGAGAAATGTGGGGCTGAGCTAGGAGTTCCAGCTCTTGCGTGACCTATGAGAATGTCAATATTATGCCATATGAAAAAAAAGATCGGTTGTATTTTTGTTAATTATAATTACTTGAACTTATTACAAATGCCTTTTTATTATTATGTATTTCTGTTATTTAATTTTGTTTTAATGAAAGAAACTGGGAAATCAAACACGAAAACATTTTGTTTTTAAGTGAAATTACACTGGAAAACCAAAGACTCAACATTTACAAAGTACAAACCAGGACAAAGATAAGGGTGATTTTCTGGTTTCATCAGCTAATGTCTGCATTTCAGGGTTGGATTCTGCTCCTATGTGTTCATGGAATGTGCAATAAATGATTTTTCAAGGGTGCACATTAAGTTTGTGACATAATTTCTGTTGACCACTGTGCCACATTTAGTCCTGTATCTTGTGAAGTGCTGTAAAAAACAGTGCAGTTGTCAGTGAATGGGAGTCATTCTCTGAGCAACTATAAAACGTTAATTACTCTGCCAATTCATGCTGCAGATGTTTCAAACAAGGCGTACCAAATTACTAGGTACTTCTAACTCTGATGGATGATCATGTTTCATTGCCTGGACCAGGACCCTAGCACTATGACTGATACCTAGACAACCCCATGTTATGTCAACATCAATAAATTAAACATACCTGAGTGGGCTTGAGCTGATGAGCAAAGATGCAACTCTATTAGCAAATGCTATGCTAAGCTCGTCTTTGGCTAATTCTCTTGGTTCAAATATTTGCCTCTTCAGCTGCAATATTTTCTTTTTATTTTATTTATTTATTTATTTTTCCCTCACAGGTATCTTACAGAGTCCAGCGGGGAATAATGTCCAACCCTGTTGTCAAGATGGTGGCCATCTGGGTCTTTGCCTTCCTCCTCTACTGCCCAGCAATTCTCTTATGGGAACACGTGGCCGGCTGCAGCACGGTGCAGGAGGGGCAGTGCCATGCTGAGTTCTTTGACAACTGGTACTTCCTCCTTTGTGCATCCACCCTGGAGTTCTTTGTGCCGCTGCTCTCAGTCACCTACTTCAACGTGCACATCTTCATCAACATCCAGAGGCGCCAGAGACGTGGCAGCATTCAGGACTCTGAGCCTCCAAGGAGCAGCAGCTCGTCCTGGAGGTCTTGCTTCGTGCTGAGACAAGGAACATCTTCCTTATCGGAAGCAGAGGACAGTGTCTCGTCCTCCATAAGGCCAAAGAAAGAGTCTTTGGTAGCTGAAAGCTTATCTCCATCCAGAGCCAATTCTGTAACCCCAGAAAATGACCTCTCCATTTCTTTTTGTGCAAGGACCAGGTCAAAACTACATCAGGACAAGAAAATTGCAAAGTCGCTTGCCATAATTGTTTGTGCCTTTGCCATTTGCTGGGCACCATATACTTTACTAATGATTATTCGTGGGGCCTGCCAAGGAACCTGTGTTCATAACTCCCTGTACGATGTTACCTTTTGGCTTTTGTGGCTCAATTCCTCTCTGAATCCATTTCTCTACCCTCTCTGTCATGATAAATTTCGAATGGCCTTTATGAAAATATTATGTCCCAAAAAGTTTGCAACATTAAGATCAGGCTCCTTTTAGAAGTAGAAGAAGGAAAAAAAGAAAGACTGAATCATAGAATTATAGAATATCCCGAGTTGGAAGGGACCCACAAGGATCATTGAGTCCAATTCCTGGTTCCACACAGGTCTACCCAAAAATTAAGACCATATAGTCCAAATGCTTCTTAAACTCTGACAGGCTTGGTGCTGTGACTACATCCCTGGGGAGCCTGTTCCAGTGTGTGACCACTCACTTGGTGAAAAACCTTTTCCTGATATCCAACCTGACTCTATTCCCTCGGGTCCTGTCGCTGTCCCCAGAGAGCAGAGCTCAGCGCCTGCCCCTCCGCTCCCCTCGTGAGGGAGCTGCAGGCCGCCATGAGGCCTCCCCTCAGCCTGCTCTGCTCCGGGCTGAGCAAACCAAGGGACTTCAGCTGCTCCTCGTATGTCTTCCCCTCTAGGGCCTTCACCATCTTTGTAGCCCTCCTCTGGACACTCTCCAACAGTTTAATGTCCTTTTTGTACTGTGGTGCCCAGAACTGCACACAGTACTTGAGGTGAAGCCGCACAGCACAGAGCAGAGCGGGACAATCCCTTCCCTCAACTGACCAGCAATGCCATGTTTGATGCACCCCAAGGTGTGGTTGGCCCTCCTGGCTGCCAGAGCACACTGCTGGCTCATATTCAACTTGCTATTAACCACAACGCCCAGATCCCTCTCTGCGGGGCTGCTCTCCAGCGTCTCGTCACCCAGTCTGTGTGTATAGCCAGGGTTGCCCCGTCCCAGATGCAGGACCCGGCACTTGTTCTTGTTAAACTTCATGCGGTTGGTGATCGCCCAGCTCTCCAATCTGTCCAGATCTCTCTGCAAGGTCTTTCCAACCTCGACAGAGTCAACAACTCCTCCAAGCATAGTATCATCAGCAATTTTACTCAAAACACCTTCTAGTCCTACATCCAGATTGTTTATGAAAACACCGAAAAGAACTGGCCTTAAAATGGAGCCCTGGGGGACCCCACTGGTGACTGGCTGCCAGTCTGATGTAACCCTACTTACCACAACCCTTTGAGCCCTACCTGTCAGCCAATTGTTCACCCACCATATTATGTTTTTATCTAGCTGTATGCTGGACATTTTGTCCAGTAGGATCCTATGAGAAACCATATCAAAAGCTTTATTGAAATCCAAAAACATTACATCAACTGGCTTCCCTTGATCGACTAGATGGGTGATCTTATCATAAAAGGAAATTCAATTTGTTAGCAGGACAGCTGTAGTACAGCTTAAGTACAGCTGTATCTGTAGTGGTTGATGGATGTAAGTAGCCAAGGTTTGTAACTACTCTTTTCAGAAGAGTAAACTAGTTACAAAAACTAGGTAAGCCTTTGGTGAAATATATTATCCTTCAGATTAATACACGTGCCCCAAGTTTGTGGACTTTTTCTGGGTATTCCAATTGGCAAGGAAAAGGGTATTGCCTCTGCCTGACTTTTCTTAGTATAATATTCACATTATCTTCATTCTTATTGTGGAAGATACTTTCTTCTATTGCAGTACAGCTTGTATTTGTGTTCATGGGTGATATTATTTAGCTATACGATAAAGGTTGGTTATTTGCCATAAGGTCAGTAGTGTTCAAAAGTTAATATCTTCTCTATTTCATTTCTTTTGAACAGTTTGTAGTGCATTCAGAAGTATTTTTCCCCTTATTATAACATATCCAGGTAATTTATGACTTTGTTGTCAGGCATATAGCAGGATTACTTTCTCTCATTAATGATGTTTGGATATCAGGAGAATACAGGGATTACTTTTTAAAAACAGAGTGCAGATGTTCTCTGCAGAAAGGCATTAGTCTACATATCTGCTCAGATGAAGCAGTAGAGAATTTAGAAGTATTTAGATGCATTAGAAGTATTAGATGCACTTACACGCATCTCTAGCTGTTCTTCAAGAACCAAGACTTTTAAGCTATAGTTTTGAGAGATCATAGAATAATATTATTTCCTATTCAAAAGCATTATAGATATGAAGGCAAGACCTATAATAGCCTGACTGTGATGAGAGAGAGTAAGGAGAATGCATCTGTGAGTGAATAATCCAACAGAGCACCTTTCAAACTTTTGGAACTCCTTGGATCTCATTTGATTGTGTGTCCCCACAAGAGCAGCAGCACAGCCTTGCAAGGGCAGAAGACACATGGCCTGAGTACTCCGATGCAGGAAGACATCTCCTCTCTCCTTGAAAGCACTGAGCAGCTGATCATGAATGGAGTCATCTGCTGTTCTCTCATTTGTAGTTAGTAAGTACGGCCTGCCCTTACTCCACAACAGTGAGAAAATTTGTGGCTACCAGCCCAGGGGGAGATGTGTGCAGTGGTCAAAGCAACTCCATCTTTTTATACTCCCCTCTGGATCATTTCATGACTCCCAGTAGAATTGTAACCTGTGCTGTGAAAAGTGCAGGTCTAACAAGCCTTGCTGACTTCCAAATATGACATAATGCACAGGCACCAACTCAGCTCCACAGCTGAGCAAATCCCTACTCAGTTCAGGGTGCCAGTGGGTAAGCATTACAAATAATTGAGAAACAAAAGTGATTTTTTTTTTTAATCTCATTTGTCCCCTTCCATGCATCTTCTATTTCTATTGTCAGAGGTTATGATAAATGGATAATTTTCTTACATGCTGAGGTTTTTTGATTTGCTGCATGAGCTAAGAAAATGACTGACACCAATGACTACCTATAGTTTGTGTGGTGATGTAGCTGAGAAAATATAAGAGGTAATAATAGAGGAATAATATGAGGTAATCTTCTTCCAATATGCAGTTTCCAAGCTGTTAAGGGTTATTTAGTTACAGAATTTTGGAATTTTAATGTACTAGGTTCCTTAATAAATAAACAGGTGTAACTTTTAAAAATGCAAATAGTTTCTCTTCATCGTGCTGTCAGTAAGTATAAGACTAGCAGATAAATGAACAATAAACACTAAAGAAATATGAGAAGTAGCAGATGTCCCTTTTAACTTCTGGCTTTATTTAGTGCATACTCATATAGTATATTAGTACATTTTACTTATCTCTCTTCTGAATATTCTCCTCCTGGGCTGAACTACCATTTAATCACAGTTACTTGTTGTGCTATATTATGTAATAATCTAAACTCATCTGCTTACACCAAATATGTATATGTATGTGCTGTGGTTTAACCTGGCAGGGAGCTAAGTACCACAGAGCTGCTCACTCAATCTCCTCAGGTGGGATGGGGGAGGGAATCAGAAAGGTAAAAGTGCAAGAACTCATGAGTTGAAACCAAGAGAGTTAACTAGGTAAAGCAAAAGCCGTGCACACAAGCAAAGCAAAACCAGGAATTCATTTGCTACTTCCCATCGGCAGGAAGGTGTTCAGCCACTTCTAGGAAAGCAGGGCTTATCACAAGTAATAGTTTCTTGGGAAGACAAACACCATCACTACAAATGCCCCCTCCTTCCTCTTTCTTTACCCAAGCTTTTATTGCCAGGCATGATGCCTTATGTTATGGGATGTCCCTTTGGTCAGTTTGGGTCAGCTGTTCTGGCTGTGTCCCCTCCCAGCTCCTGGTGCACCCCCAGCCTCCTCGTTGGCAGGGCACCACGAGGAGTAGAAAGTCCTTGGCTCTCTGTGAACACTGCTCTGTAAAAACTAAAACATTGGTCTGTCATCACCACTGTTTTCATCGAAAATCCAAAACACAGCACCATACATATCTCTCTGAAGAAAATTAACGCTATCCCAGACAAAACCATGACACTGCTATCAATCAACAGATATATCCAAGGCAGGTCAGAATACAATAAACATGTGCCCACTACACCAGTCTATTTTCTTTAAATGCAGAGTGTACAAGCTTTTTGTCCTGCAGAGCTTCTACCATTCTTTCAAAATGCAACTTATAAATTCAGTAATGTTGAATATATGCAAACAAATCCTTTTGTGTCAGCCTTAAGTGCAAATGGTTCCTTAATGCTAAAGAAGACATGCTTTTAACAGTGTTAGCAGTAGGGAGTTGAATATCTCATTCTGGTTAGCTTATCAGAGGATATCTGAAACGAAGCCATTGTCATGTGTAGATAAGGACACGCACAGTTATATCTATGAAGTTATATATGTATATACGTATTTGTTCTTCCTCCTCCTTGCTCTTTTCTTTGGCTTGCATCTCATAGCAAAATGATCTCTGGTACAGGCCAGAGCTAGGGCTGAATGCTGTTATCAACAGGGACTTAACTTTTTTTTTTTTCAGCCTGAGGCGTCTTGACATCTCCAGCAGAGCCCTGTGCAAGGCCTGGGAAGAGCAAGGAATTCAAAAAACCCAATAAACGGTGTCAAATTTAGGTAATAGAAGATACTGAGCACAAGGTCCTCGGAAGGATGGTGAAGCACCTAACTCTGCCTCCATTTTGGCTTACTTGGCATGTTGGAAGTTTCCAACATAATTACTCTACCTGGGCAGTGCTTCTTGGTGAAAACTTTGTTTCAGAGGCATGGGCAGATAGTTCAATAATACCCCTGGCTTATTTTTGGCAGCTTTTTTAACTGTACTGGAAAGTAAGTTGGCAATCTGGTTGGTTTTTTCTTCCCCACACTTTGTGAGCTATGGTTAGTGGGATACAGAAGTAAGAAAGAAGCTGATGGCTGGGAAAAATTGAATGGCTTAAATGAGGGGTTAGATTAGCCTCTTTCTTCTTCTGGTGTAGAAGTTACTTTCAATGGAGAAAGACACAGGACCTCTGTAAATTGTATTCCTTATCCTTCAGCCTGGCAACAGAAATATTGGGAACTGTCAGAGGGAGGGTTTAATCTAAGGAGGTATGATCATGGGGGTACCCCATTGACACTGCTGATCACTATTTCTTGTGAACCGTGAGTCCCTGTGGAGGTTGCACAAGTAAGCCACATTACAGATCTAAGTGTTGATGGTATGAAATTCTCCCTACCCCTGCTCTGAACTCGTGGGCAATGCAGTCCTGTAACTAGACAAATAAATAAATAAATAAATACATCTGCATTGCAATGAGAAACAAAGCTGTCAGGAAGCTGGTGTAGCTCACAGTTTGTGTGAGTCGAACTAATGCTTTGTGGCACTGATGCTTAAAATATAACAGAAACAAGGAGTCAGTGCTTCAGGTGAGGCACATGAGGTCTGCAGGTACTGGAAAGGTCACTTACAAAAAAGTCCCAGCATTGCAAGAAGCTGTGTGCCAAATGAATTATTAGGGTACTTGTTGCAAATTAGTCTCAAAGCCAGCTTATCACCCCACACACCCAATACTGTGATGTGATCTGTTAGAGCAGAAAAACAATAATAAAGCTAGTGGATGGTTAGGCCTCAGCAGTTAATGTTTCATTGGCGATTCCTCTGGTGCTGTGCAGTTTTCTTGCTTGGTATGTTATCTGATAAAAGGGTAACAGAATAGCTTTTCTGTAACTGCATCAAGCTAATGACTGGAGAAGTCAGGAACTCCTGGGTGATGGGAAAATGGACCTTGGAGGCAAAGCTGTTGGCAGAGTGAGGAAGTGCTCATGTCCTTGAAAGAAAGAACCTAAAACAGTAATGAACTTGGAAGAGGGAAGTCAACTTGGAAAATTCCAAATGGAAATTTCCCCTTGGAGGAAATTAGAAGAATAGTGGTCGAAGAAATATTTTTTTGAACAACAGGAGGAAAATAGGCCAACAAACACAGCTGAGCTCAGGTAAAAAAGAGATACATCTTAATTTCTCAAGAAGATATTTTTACCACTGAAGACCATTTAGTCAATATAAAGCATACTTTTAACGTAAAGAACCAAGCAGTAAATTGTATAATCTTATTTCAGAGTCCCTGTGTCTGGGGGGCTCAATCAGCCAGCATCTCCAGACAAATGTTCTGGTGAGGGCTTGGATCTTGCAAGCCAAGAGGTCTGTGCTAACAAAAGGCTTAAGTAAGTATGTTGGTTAGAGGGAAAGGTGATACTACGTTTAATGCAAATTTCATTTCTTCCTTTGATTGACAGAACAATATAGGATTTTTCACATACACCTTATTTGGTAAGTGAGAGTGACCAGGCAACTTCCTTTGTTTTGTACAATTTTATATATTTTTTAATCCCGTTTCTAAATACCAGAGTACAACTCTACTTTAAAGTACATAATTTTGTTGAAATTGCTATGACAATGTATGAGGAAAAGGCTTCTATAAACAAAACTCAGATGTGTATCTAGGTGCAAAAGCTGGAAATGAATATAAGGCAGTGTCACATTTTTTTTAGGATGAATATATCTGAATTCTGGAAAGATGGCTTTTTAAGTTTTATTATTGACTTTATTATTTATTATTGATTTATTATTAGTATAGTCCTTCATAAAAAGTCTTCTTTGGGCTCTAACCAAAATAAGTGAGGGCAGGAAAGAATGTCTCATTGAGAAAATCTTAATGAAGATTGATTATTGAAGATTTATTGAGTCTTATGGTTATTTGTGTGACAGTCCTGTGGCCACGAAATAGGCCTTCGCTGCAATGGCTGAACTCACCTGGACTCTCACACCCAGCATTAACCTTGGACCTTGGAGCACTGTTTGGATGGAGGAGGGTGTCCTGCTGTGAGCTACATCGGAGCTTGCAGCTCAGGTTTTGGGTGGATTTCTGAAACTGACCTTGGACCCAGCTTATCACCTCATGTTTATCTCATGATCTTCTACAGCTGCACCTGAGGAACTGAAGTCTTCCACAATGGCATAATCTGTGGTAACATTTGTCTCTCAAGGAAAAATCACACAAGTGGAGCAAATCCAGTCTGATCCCAAGGAAGTTCCTAGCTCTGCCTTACAAGGGTTGTTTACTCTTCCTCCCCAAGGAACTAGAGATCTAGAACCCACAGTTTCTTTTTATTTATTTTACCAAGTTGGCATGGCATGATGTGTAATGCTATCCGACTACTTTATTATTATATTGATCTTCCTTTACCAGCGGTAAGGGGAACATCCTTCTACATATAACATTATTCAGCACTGGTTTTTTTGGTCTTGCAAGCTCAACACTTTTCTTGTATCCTGTAGAACCTGGTTTCCCATTTTGCGTCAAGTAGTTCATGTTCCTCCATACTGTTGTACTGACTGTAGATCTGCTATGGCACGTGTTTCTGGGTGCCTTGCTGAACTGTTCCCAAAGCACACTGGTACAGTTTTTCAAGTATCTCAGAAACAATTGCTGTTCTCACTTGCATTACCATTTTCTTTTTAATTTCCTATATTCTAAAGATATCATTCTCTTTAGAAGATCTACACAGAAATCAAATATCCCCTGAGTAAAACCTGTTGTTAGTAAGTTAGCAGTTTACCATAACCACAAATACCTTCCCTTGCCTTGTAAGAATTTCACCATTTGTTGTCTTCCTGTTGTTGGGCTGCTGTTATTTTTAGGTGGAAAACAAGTGTTCTTGCAAAACTTTTATTTAAAATAAAATGTGAAAAAAAAAACAAAGCAAGCAAACAAAAAAACTGTAATCAGAAATGAAAGAAGTTTAAGCAAAGAAACACAACAAATTTATCCAGAGCAGAAAAAATCAACTCCTCTGTTCTGTTTTTCTACATGTGTTCCTTTGGTTTAAAAACAGTGTTTTAACAGCAGTGATAATGAAGTTAGAAATAGGTTTTAAATAGCATAAAGTAGCATGGCTGAGTTTGTGTGTGGCAAAACTGGAATAGCATCATACAATGAAGGAAGGCAAAGCTCTATTATTATTATTTATTTATTTATTTATTTTACTATGTAGGAGAGACTGTTTTTCTTTAACAGAGTAGAAAATCAAAGAAGCAGACTGTCTCCTTCCTTACATCACCACATTTAGGTATTACACTACCAAGATTTTTCCCCTGTAGCTCTTTATTTTTCAGGATCCGGCTACTATACTTCAGGCTGGATCAAACTTTCTTGCCTGTAAATGTTTGCACAGTGCTCTGATCTTCACTTGGGTGCATACTCTCTCACTCGTTTGCTCTCCTTGCCAAACAACTCTGCCCAAAGTTTTTATCTTGAGTGTATATATATATATATATATATATTTGTGGGAACTCCCCCTTATCGCTCTATCTTTAAAGAAGAAAATTCGTTATACCTATCAGTTGCAACAAAACTCAGTGTAACCAATAGTGACTCTTCACTGATGTTTTCTCTCTTGAGCTGTGGAAAATTTTTAAATTAGCTGCTCCCTTTCCTCCATCTTCTGCAGGACAAGGCATGATGATTTGTGGTTGCCTCCTTCATGCTGGTATCTCTTGGCTCACCCTCTTCTAAAGGAAGATCATTCCTTTACTTTTCACTCCTGCTAAAGAGGGTAGTCACATTTCTATGTAAGTGACTTGTAGAATAGGAGGCCAGCTTTCCCTAACCACCTATATTGGCAATGAAATGAGAAACTCCTCCAGAAAGCAGCTTAGAGAAGGGGTCTGATTAACCCCCCGAGGCAGCAGTTCAGAGGCCTGTTTGTCCCCAGTGCACTTGTGAAGGCAGGCGCTGCGAATGCATCTGCTTGTTTTCCTCTCACCAAAGCCTGATTTTTGACATTTTCCTGTTCCAACCGACCTGTTCCTGCAGATGTCACTAGTGCTACACAGTATTTTTAAACCTTGCAAATCCGTGGATTTTTCAAAAGGTGCCATTGGTATGTACAATACTACGTGATATCACACCAGCGCCTTTCTGCCAAAAATGCCACTAGATCCATTATATTACATCTAATATTTACTTTGCGGTAGAAAACATTAGTGGAAGGGCTTATTGCCTTGACAAAGAAAAGAAGAGTTTAGTCATACAGATAATCATCAGTCAGTGCAGGACTTCTTCCTAAGTTGCTCTGCATAGAAACTGCCTTGTGCTCTGCATTTAAAACAAGCTTTCTATTGCCTGTGAAAAAAAGATACTGAGTTGAGAGCAGGTTCCTCAGTATTGCCTCATGGTAGAAAAAGGTGCCCTCTCCTCTGATGTAAAAGGCTTTGCTCTCGTGATTGCTTTAAGCTATTTAATTGTGGACTGCTGTTAAAAAAGCCATCCAGCTCTCCTACCCTTCCCGCTGTTGCTCCTGCTCCTGGCTATGTGGTCCTGCCCCGCTGTCACCCTGGGCAACGGCTTGTGCAGCTGCACAGGAAACCAAGTCTAAGAGCTGATCCAGGTGGAAAGCAGCCATTTCTATTTTTGATTACTTAGTTTAGGTCGAGTTAGATAGAATACCTTTTTTAGCTTACCACAGAAGCATACAAGTGTTAGATGCTTGTCTGACAGCTGACCCTTTGTCAGCAGTTTGGTTTTCAGTCAGATTAAAGCAACGAAGAAGCTGCAGCTTCGGATATGAGTATTTGGATATATTTCTCAATAATTTTCTACAGGGCAGATCTTTAGCTTGGCTGACTTGGTAGACCTCCAGTGACTTTAGCAAAGTTGTGCCAAAATAGACCAGAGTAGGGTCTTGCCCAGTCTGCACGGTGGACATCTTCATGGGGATCTGCTCAGATGGGCTTTTGGGGATGGAGCATTTCCACGAGAGGGGGACAGATCTCAATTCCGCCACTTTTTCTGTCATGCTAAGGGTCTTAGCATCATTAGCTCTGGCTGAAGCCCTTTGTCTGAGAGAAATTGTAACTTAAAATTAGTGAAGTTCCCTGCTGAGACATTTACATTCAACCAATTCTGCTGCTTTTGACAACTGACTAGACTCTGTCCTCAGGTACATACAAAGACAATATGTCAATGCAAGTGCCTGCATTACAGGACATAGGCCGAATTAATTTCTGGAATAATGCCATGGAAATTAAGTGATCGGTATAGTCTCTGAAGTTTAACTGTTTACATTATTTGTATTATATTTCAGCAATAGTTTCTGGTGTATGCTTATCAATTGGTTTTCAGCCTGTTCTCCTATTGCTGTTTTAGGTTAACTCATTGCCTGGCTTTTCTGGTGGCAGGCACAGTGTTTCTGTTCTGTTCTCCATCACTGGTTTCTTCACACTGTTTAATTTCATAAGGTACTTGTTATTTTTTTCATTATTATACATCAGATTTTCTTCGCTGTGTTCTGCCCGAGCAGTTGCCCCTTTGTTGATGTCTGCACCAGGCCTGTAGGCTCTGTGTATCCTGATATGAGCAAACAGCACTGGCCTCCGACTCACCTCCTTTTACAACCTTATACCTAGTGTTGTTCTCTTCCTCCCTATCATGTTGGAGGAATTAGAAGCAGGGTCCTTTGAGAACCTTTGTGTAAACACTTGTTACTTTTACTTAATGAAGTATTATCTTTATATATTTATATTCCTCCCATCCAGCATGCAGGTTTATGTCTTCTTTGCTACAAGAATTTATGTGTACAAGAGAATGAAGAAAGGAGAATTTAAAACAAAACTGCATCAAAAAGGTACTTTAATTTCATTCTGAGATTTGTGCTGTGTCCAGAGTCTCTGCCTCCCTACAACTTATTTCTTGTGCAGCCACTACGTTTGTTCTCCCTCGGTACTGTGGGAGGACACATCTGTGCAGGGAGGACAAACAGAAGGTTAAGATTAAACCTGTTTGAGCTTTTAAGCCTTGAAAGGCAGACCTAACTCCATTCAGAAACCAGTGTAGAGAGCAAATCCCCAAGATATTAAGCCTGCAAAAACATGTGATGCTGAACTGAAGAGCTGCTTTGTTTTTTAAAATATGTCATAAAACCATGACCAGCTTGGAGAGGGCAATGAGCTTTCCGATGGAGCTAAGGAGATTTCTTCTGGTCCTGTGCTGAGCAGGGCCAAGCTTAATAGGGAAAACTCAAGTCTAATTTGATTGGGCTCACAGGCTGAAAATAGGGGTTTTACTGATATTCCTGCTGATGGGACTTCAGGCTCCCAGTACCACTGGGGGACAGGCGGGGAACAACACTAACACTGTAGCTCCTTCTGAGGAGTGCATTTTTTCATGTTGCACTTGGTGTGAAGCCAGTACTGTTGGTCACCTCTAGTGGAGTTTTGCTACACCTCATTTGGCCAAAATATTGTTTACTTTTTTAAAAACTGCCTGACCTGAGGGGGAAAAGTGTGCGTTGGACTTTCACATTGCTAATAATATCGCAGCTCGATGGTCAGGTCAGGAAGCGGGGACTGCCTCACCCACAGTGGAGCAGCTTAAAATCTGCCTGTAGTGATTAATATTCCTGGCCTCAGACTGTTTATTTCTTGCACTCGAAACCACAGTGTTCACACAGGCCATTGCCTCCCCTCTTTCCTCCCCCCGACCCTCCCAAAGCAAAACTCACCAGTGTAAGAGCTCCCGTGGGTGCTTTTCGGCTGACCTTGCTGCTAGGATCTTTTCATCCCGGATTGTCTGTCTTTCTTGCTTCAGGCCATTAGCCTTTGCCTTGTCCCCTTTGACTGCCCTGAATAATTCTTGCCTTTCCACGGCTCTTCCCAGTGTAGATTTATTAATTGAAAGGAAAGCTGCCACCATGGCCCAGCCACCTGAAGGGCTGCTGGTGAGCCTGCGGTGGGGCAGCAGGCTGCAGAGAGGAACACTCCGCTTCAGACTGCCCTGGTGGCTCCTGCCATCAGCTGTGCTTTGCTGACAGTCAGGGCACTTAGCATCCAATTTAGCTTTTCTAATAAGGGAAAACTGCTCCACAGCTAGGAGGTGAGTTTGAAAGCTGTACCCTGCCCCAGAGAAAGGAGGGCAGAGATCTGAGTTAGCAATGCGACACCATGCCCAGGAGGCAACTTTCAAGAGCTGGGTACCCACTGGGAACCTGGATGTCCAGTCCTGCAAGGGCTCAAATTCTAAATTTTCTTTGTATCTAAAAAAGAGAATCGAGGCCAGGTTTGCCTAACTTATGATTCTGCTCAGACCCATGAGTTCAAAGTTTGGTGATGTCCTCTGATTCTTTTGGTTTTGCATTAAATTTGAGGCTTTAAAATTTTTATTTGTTTATTTATTTTGTCCTGCAAACTTTCATTAAATTCCTGCTTCAATTTATGGCCAAAAGATAATGACTCTTTTAATACCTCAAATGAATGCTATGAATGCTGTGTCAGGAAGTTTTTGACCTATAATCCATCTGTTTGCTGGTCAAGAGTGAATGCATTTGTGGTGTTTGCGTGGAGGGGGAACAAAGAGATGGGGGCTACCCTGAAACAGCTTCATCTGAGCAGATGAGGTGGTCATTAGGCTGCCCCATCACCACTCTGATGGGGTCTGGGGTGCTCCAGTAACGGAAGCTGCTGGTCCTTCAAAGGCACCTTCTTTGCCTTCTCTGTTCCTTAACTGCCCTAAACATATCTTATTTCTGTGTAACATCTCTTATTTCTGTATATGCAAAATTCTCTCTCCATCTGTGTGGTTTTGTTAGAGGAACAGAAAGAAGAAGCAAAACTATCTTTTTCTTAAAGCAGAAGATGTGGTAGGAGGAAGTTCAAGAGGGACATGGCTGCTTAAAACTGAGTAGGGACAGCAAAGTTTCCTTGGAAAGTGAGGGAAGACTTGAAAAAGAAATCAGATGAATAGCTGCCGGTCAGTCTGTGTTTCAGAGTATTGGTGAACATTGTGCAATGCGTGACTAAAATTCCACCAAAGGAGAACCAAATGATACCATGAGGTTATTCATGCAGAAAGCTTCAAATACTGAGGGATGCATTCATTAGTCATAAAATAATGCCATGACATCATTTTATTATTCCTTTCTATAATTGCCCACAACCTCATAAATGACAAAGAGGGGTCCCCAAACTTAAGGAATGTCTACAATACGGAGAGTAAACCACCTCTGAAGTTTGAACCTTCACATGAATACTGACTTCCTGTGTGAAGTCAGCCGAGAGACACATTCGGTCATGACATTTTAAAAACTTCACTGCTTTTTAATAATACAAAGTTTATACTTTTATCTACATACTTAAGTTCAATAAATGTTGATCAGATTAATGTTTGATACAGTGACATGTGATGCTTAAGCTCTTCTATTTTAAAATCTTAGGTGAGCATCAGAGTTTAAGGTGATTTAAGGATTTAGATCAGTAGAAAATAATAAATTGTCCTTAAACCTTCATGCAGCTTAGCTACAGCTTTGCATGCCATCCCTCAGATATTTTAAAGATTTTTTTAAGGCTTCCTCAGCAGCAGAGCTTGCTTCAAATCCATCACATTTCAAAGCTGACTCAGAGTTTCAAGTAGTGTCCCTCTTGAAGTGCTCTATTTTGTGGAAATAACCATTTCCCATTTTTTTTTTTTTTAATTTAATTTTATTTTTTAGTTTAGGCATGCTGTAAGCAGTTGTCTTACGGCTTGGTCTGGCAGTATCACCCTTGTAGGCAGACGGCACATGGCACTGAACAGAACTCCCATGTGCCCCGTCATTGCCAGCTTCAGTGAGAGTGGTCAGCTTGAAGATGAGGATGAAGGGGCCATTAGTACCACTTCGTATAACTGCAGAATAATTTTGGTTGGGGGGGACCTGTGAAGGTCACTTAGTTCAAGAGAAGACATTTGAAATGAACAAGCAAGTTGTACCTTTTTTGTTTTATTTTGTTTCGGTTTGGGTTTTTTTTTTTCTCTGCATTCGTTCCTCTGATTCCCTAAGGCTGTGAATAGTAAGTGAAAGCACACAGAGTACGATGTCACAATTTATGTTGTTTTATTTAAAAGACTTCTAAAGAAGAACTAATATAGACAAACTGTAAATGCTGGGGAATGTTTTATGGTAGTGATATAGGAGTCGCTACGCATGGGATCCACCACAGCACGGTAAATGCATCCCCATAGCACCCTGCCCCATCAAAGCAGGCAATGGGCTTTTGTAGGGCCAGGCTGTGGGGAGACACAACGCCTCCTTCCTGCCTCGCTAACAGACCCAGTTTTGACAACTAGTTACATGATAACCTAGTCAGTGTTTAGCAAAAACTGAGGTGGCAAGTGTTAGAAGTGGCAGCAGATGTAATACAACTTTTTTCTCTATTGTACTTTTTTTTTTTCCCATTGTTTTACCTCCTTTTGTTTTTTTAATGTCTCCTATATTTTGTGGACCTACACATCACTCTGAGTCACTACAATTTCCTTCACAGCCTGGTCACAGCCTTTATAAAGTTTTAATTGAAAATGCCATCCCCTGTTACAGTGCTAGAGGTAGGGAAAACAAAGCAGACTGGCGGAGTGCTTGATTCTCAGCCAGCTGATTTAATAGCAAACAGGATCAGACTCTTTGTATCTTCTTCTGCTCATGTGGAAAATCTGTATTAATGATCAGTAACATCCAGCCTATACCAATAGCTCTGTATTGGTGCTGGGCTTTATTGCCTTCCCTAATTTTATTAACTTATAATCAAATACTAAATAATTTTCAAGGTAATATTCATTGACATTAGAATACAGGAAACTTTTAATACAAATTATGTGACATATTGAAATTACACAGATATTATTGGTTTTTGAGTAATACTGCATTTTATTGACATTTTGCAAATTTACAATAATGCTACTTCAATGCTCTGTTCCCTAACAATTAATCTGAATAATTTGATCTGTAATATTATTCAGAGCATTTTTTTTATTTTATTTTATTTTATTTTATTTTATTTTATTTTATTTTATTTTATTTTATTATTTTATTTTATTTTATTTTATTTTATTTTATTTTATTTTATTTTAATATAGCAATGATTGAAAACCGCTGAATGGTAACAGAAGAAATAAAGAGTTCCTGGGTGTCTTACAGTCCTCTGCTCTCTCATGCCACTTCGCTGGGCCACCCCTTCTCAAACACCTGAGGCTCATCTTGAGGTGTAATCAACTTTCTGTCCCACAGCTCTTGGAAACTTTGCCTGAGCTGCACTGTTTTTGCAGTTAGCTTTCCCTCCAGCCTAAATTTACTCTTGAACACTCTGTACACACAGGTCCTGTGCCAGCGTTGTCTTTTGCTTTAGATAGGACTTTTTTTCTCCGGGGTGCTTGTGACTCATAGCCAGATCTCTGGCCAGCATCCCCCTAGTTAGCCTGAGCAGCCAGACTTCTCACATTGACTTTCCTAACCTTCCTGCTGACCTCTCCACATCTCTTCCAGCTGGAAGGTATCTCCCTGAAATGCGGGCGACCAGGATTGTATGCAGTTTTCCATATGGTATCACCTGGGCCTCATACAAAGCCATGAATGCTTCCCTACATTTCCTGGAAATACCTCCTCTGCTATGTTCAGAGTTACCTTTTCAAGAAAAGAAATTGAGTGAGTCTGGCAAGGTCTACCTTCAGTAAACTCATGCTGCATTTTATCCCATATTGCTTTTACCTCTGCGTACCTCTGCGTTAGATTCCCCACAGACTGCTATTTTAAAGCCTGGTAAGCTATTGGAGTGCCTCTAATAGACCTGTAAATACGGGTCATATTTTTCACCTTCTTAATTGCAGGTCATACACTTGGGGTTCCCCAGTCCTATGGCACTGTCCACAACTTGCTAAGTTTATCAAAGAGATTTGCTAACAGACTCCAAATATCATGTGTTAGAGCTTTCCTAACAAGGCAGGATGTTTTCTCATCCTTCCTATTTCAGCATACTCATCGCCTTTGTCTTAGTAGGAAGTTGCACTTTCAAGATTCAGTTCATCTGACTTACCTACTCTTTTGGTCTTTGAAATCTATAATCTTAGTTACAAAGAAATCTTGCTGTGTTTTGCATCCCATTTAAGCTGAATCTGTTTGCAATAACTTCATAAAAAATATTTTCTATGCACACCTATCTTTTACAGTGCTTTAATATGAACCAAACCAAGTCTAGACTGTGATCATCTCATGTTTGCTGAAGGAAGGTTAATGAGGATGAAGACACTTGCTGGCCATCCAGCTAGTGGTATTGTCAGGCCATACTATCATGAGAAGCATTTGGTTGCTAACCTATATCTAGGCTGTGATAGTCTGACAGCACTTTCCTCTTGAACAACTTCGGTGAGGTTTCTGGGCAGAGCCAAATCTGGTGGTGGAATTTAGTGGCTGTTTATTGGAAAATTCCCCCCAGAGTGATTTTTTGTTTTTTTCTCTCAGGACCTTATTGTATATTGGTGCCATACTTCTTTCTCATCGTGGATTCCTTCTAATATAACTGTGTTATAAAGTTCAGGTTCTTTTTCAAGTTTCATGGTGAAATTCACTCGTCTCAAGAACAAAAAAGAAAATAAAACCAACTATATTCTTCTCAGGAATAATACTGCATGCTTTAAAATATCCCCCTGCTGTAGGTTTTGGAAAGATCAGTGAGACCAAGCACATTGTATAAGCTATTTTCAAAGTGGTTTTAGTTGTCAAAATGAGCTTCTTTTATTTATGGCTTTGATTAACTGTTATTCAGTTTAGGGACTGAAAATTTGGGAAGAATGGAAGGCTATAATGAATGGCCAAGAGAACACATTTTTCTAAAATAGAAAAAACACCAACCAGACTATTCTATAAGCAAATGTGCCCAATGGAGATAGTCCAGACAACTGCACCTGGACACCACCTGGATATAATTAAAGTCCCACAGTGGAAGATGGGTTAAACTAGATGCCAGAAAATTTAACACTGTCTCTCCTTTATTCACCTGCAGTGAAGGGATGGCAGTTGCTCTGAGCTGGATAGCACAGTAGCATAGGCTTTCCTGATTCTGGATACTTCAAAGGGATTTTTTGTTTGTTTGTTTGCTTTGTCTTTTTTTTTTTTTAATTTATTTATTTATTTATTTATTTGGCTCTAGCAGTGTCAATATGCATTGGACTTTCTCTGCTTCTTTACCCTTAAAGGAGCAATTTTGGTACATAAAAGTATAAGACAGCTTACATTGGCTGTGCAATAAATTTTTTTGGTCTTTTCCTTGTTCATATCCATGGGCCAGGCACAGTCCCTGTATGTCTCCTCCTTGAAAGTGTTGATTCTCCTTAAAACAGCATGCACTGGGCCTTTTCTTTCTCTTACCCATTACTGTGTGTGTTATTTATTTCTGAATGCACCATTTAACACTACACTTCAGATACACTCATTTCATGTGCTGTTTTATTATCCTGAGATGGAGAAAACATAAGGAAGTTTGCATGTATTTATATTTGGCCTATTCAGAGACTGGTTTGAAATGAAATGTAATGCTTAAGCTGAAAAAAAATTGAAGGGGAAAAATTAAGTTCAGCGATACAGAATATAACAATCAGTTGGTTAAAAGCTAACATAGTACCTTCATTAAATGTTAAAAATCTCTGTTGAAACATTATTAGCACAGCAGGGTTTTGAAGAGCCAGAGGTAAATAATGACTCAGAGCAAATAGCAAGAAAAAGGTCTGTTTGACCTTATTGTGATCAGAAACTGTCCTCATATATGTTCACAATTACGTCTAATCTCACTATCATTATCATTATATGTGATCTTACTGAGTTTCTGTAGTAAGAATAAATGGATGAAAAGCACTCTGAGTCAAGCCTTTCTATGTATTATTCTGTTTTGAGTTTTGTAGAGGAGCTTGGGACAGAGGTCTGTTGCAATAGACAATGCAAAGGGTGAACTGGTCCCTGAGTGACTTTCTCAGACCTGATGCTCTAAAGAAAGACAAAGTGAGAGGCATGAAATCAGATATTAACATGATTTCCATAACTGGAGGCTGACAGATAAGCTGGATGTGGATTTGGCTGTGCTAGGTGCTTTGTAATCACAGGATGGTCTAGTCCTTGCCTGAAAACCTGTTAACATCTTTGATACACAAACAATAAAATAAAATTAGTACATGAAGAGCATCTTAGCCATATGGAACTCCTTTTCAACCTTCAGGTATCCTGGAAGAGGAGAGCCTGAAGAAGGATCGAGGATGGTGGCTCAGACCTATCTTGTCTATCTTTCTATTGTTGAATTCAGTATTGTTCCTCATTAAGAGAATATATAGTAATATAAATGTAAAACATGCTGATACATATGTAAGAAAAATAGCAATGCTAAAGTCCCTGCCAGTGCTCAGAGTCTTCTGGTACTTCCTCTCCTCTGGTGCTTAAATCTCCCCAGAGTGCGGTGTTGGTGATTCATCTTTACTGGAGCAGCTTGGGGACATGAGGAGCAGTCAGCGCCGTGGTGGGGAGAGCATGCTCCTTGAGAGGGGAAGGTGTGAAGAAGGAGAGGGGAGGGAGCAGTCGGTTGATTTTGCTGCTTGTAGCTGGAATGAGAAGAAAAGCAGAGAGAGGAGTGGGACCCTCGGGAAGAGGAGGGTGGCAAAGGGGGTCTGCACTTTGGGAAGACTGGAAGTCAGGATGTGAACTCGAAATTTGGGATCAGCATGAAGAAGAGGCCAGGCAGTTACAAAGGTGTCACAAAACCTGCTTCAAGTAGGCACACGTGGTAATGTGTATCCGGGATTTTACCTCAGAGAAAAGCTGCTGTGATCAATGTAAATGATGATGAAGAATTCCATCATAGATGGATAGAGGTGTTTCCATTTTAAAATAAATTTGAAGTGACTGTATCTTTGGATACAGGCAAGATCTATAGGGCAGAAAAGATGGTGGTGGTGTTAGGATTTTCCCCATCATAGGGAATAAATGCTGAGCTTCCTCACACGTAAGATGTCTGTGTAGAAAAGAAAACCAGTCTTCTACCTTTGTATGGAAGCGTGGCCCTATTCCCAGCCAATCCTTCAAGTAACAACTGAAGTTAGAACAAAAGAGAATCAAAATGATTAAAGAAAAAGAACTTAGGCAAAAATAAGTCTTGAAATATATATATTTGGGCAGAGTATGAATGTTTAAAAGATATTAATGTACCCTCTGAGAGATAAGGAAAGGTTCTGCCATCTCTTATTATCTGGCTTAGTAGGCTGAATAAGTGAATAATTCAGAGAGCAAAGTTTCTCCAATGAATGAGTCACCTAGACTCCAAACTATTAGCATGCAGCCAAGGCACATTGGAAAAGGAGAGTTCATCCATGCTGGTTTTAGTAACTGCTCCACTCAGTGGGGGAATAAATCTGTTTTTCCTGAGTTAACACAAGATCTGAATAACCATCAATTCCCTCCACAGTATCTGCAGCACAAATGGTATCACAGATGCTTGATTGTGGGTATAAATTAGCATATTATGCCCATAGGGGGAGGCTAGATGGTGATGGTTTAGTAGCTGAAGCCTGCTGGCCTCTGGGTAAGTGCAAGTGTAATGTCAGATGACTCAGCTCACCGGGTGAACAGGAGGGGCTGTGCCTCTGTGAAAGGAAAGGGTGAAAAATGCAGACATATCACAGAGCCGTGCCTCTGCTCCTAGGTGCAGTGGGTGCCTGACAACAATGCTTGCTGATACTGAAAAGGGAGGAAAAAGCATCATGGAAAATTAAACCATTGAGAAGGAAAGGATGGAGAAATATCCAGGTAAAATGTCACTGCATGCTAAGTCTTTCCTCTCACCAACTGATCCATCCTTCTGGAAGCGGTATGACAGCTGCTTGGAGGTTTTGCAAGTTAAACAAGCTATTTTACAAGTTTATAAGCTATCTGCAGAAATTCAGGCCTCCATCTAGAAAGCAGTGTCTGTGACTGAAGAGCCTGATATGATTTAAAAAGGAAAGACAAAACAGGATAGCAGATCTGCAGTTTTCTGCTGGCTGCAGAGAGTTAGGGAGAGGACAGAATGGCTATAGCTTCATCTTGTCACCAGCCCAAGTTAAATACGGACATATACAAAAATCACAGGTTATCGCATGCACAAGCGAAATTTCTCAAGTTTCCCACTCAAACCCCGGTGGGATCATGATTTTGTGAAGCATTGTTGGGCTAAGTACACTAGGATTCAGTAGAATTGTGCCTGCAAAGGCCGAGGAGAAATGGATTTTATCGGGGTTTAACTAAAATCCCATCACAACCCTACTTCTGGTTCCCAGGGATATTAAGCAGCTTCAGTGCTGGACCAAATCAGGAGTGGGGACCAAAACCATCACAGAACAACGATTCACCATGCCAGCCTTTCTGAGACACTGTGTCCTCTCCTGCAGCTTTATTTTGCTTATTGTACTTCCTCACAGCAGGCTTTCCCCCCTTCTTTTTTTCTGTTCCCATCCTTTATCAGCAGGATGTATCAAGAAAAAGGGGAGTTTTTCATGTTCTGGCTGAGCACACAGAGATGTGCCTCTAGGAGTGACACCTTGCAGGCTGTCCTGTGCCATCAGTCACCTGCTGGTGCCGTCTCATCCAAGACAGATCCAGCTCTGCTCAGCAGTCTCATGGCATCCTCAAAATATTCACTGCTAGGTAGGAATCCAGCTGCAGGATTGCTAGAAATGAAATGATTCCTAGGAGGCATGAGCAGGGCTGGAGCAAGTGAAGGGCAAAGGGAAACATCTCAGGCACTGTTGTGAGCTCACAAATGGAGAAACAGACAATGATTTGGGGTAAAACTGCAAGCTCCTGCTCTAGCAGAGGCCCCAAGGGACCCTGTACTTCCCTCAGATCTGCTGCGTGGCAGGAGGAGGTAGCCACATTAACACCCTGCCAACGTCTTTACCCAGCCCCAGGGATGGAGGTCTTACAAGAGCAGAGCTTCCCTTCCATGGTTTGAGGTTGCAGCGGATGACCTGGAACAGCAATGTTTACTTCTCTATTAGTTATTGACTTTCTTCCAATTCGCTGACAGTCCTGGAGGTCCCTGGGACTACTAGGAAAGCTAAAAACAAAGCTACTAGTTACCTTAATTAATTATCTGCTTTTCTTTCCTCCCAGGAACCAAGAAGCCACTTCTCAAAATTCACAGGTCATGCATTCCTCTCTCAGCATCCATGTAACTTATTTAAATGTTAGAGCTACGATATCTACTGTGCAGCCAAGGATGATGACATTGGGAAGTGGCTTCTCATGTAGCCACTCCAGTTTTTGATCTTTAATGCAGAAGCAATCACTAAGCTACACAGAGCCCTTTTGCCTGCATTTGATGGCATTTTCCACCTGATGAGTATTTTTACTGTTAAAGGGGAAAGGTTGGTGTAGCATTGCAGTAAATTGCCTTGAAACGCTCGTAAGCAGTACTTTTTACTGCAGTTGCTTATTGCTAGTCAATTGATATCCTTGGAAATACTGGGTGTTGCTGTACAAGGGGCTCACAGGCCAGGGTGTTGGAGGGCTGGTTTGCAGCAGGACAGCTGAGCTGGCACAGCTGCAGAGCCCCCCAGCAGAGGCACAGCTCGCAGGCAATGGGCTCAGTGCATCCTCATCCTCAGTTCAAGAGGAGGAAGGTGAGGAGGAGGAGAGGACACTGAAGCTGAGCCAGGGCTGCCCCAGGTACAGCTACAGAGCGGAGAATGCTGCCTGTTAACTTGCCTCCCATCACTCCTTCACATGAGCTTTTGCTAGTACAGCTAATCCCGCTCTAGGGATTTACCAGGAGTAAAAAACAGGAATAAAAATGTCACTGCTTAAACCAATGTGGTTCCACAGATAGGGATTTCCAGTGCAGACTTAGCCTCAGGTCAGTTTTGTAAGGGTAGCTCTTGTCATCGTTTACAGTAAAGCGGGACTGTTGGGAAAAAAAAGTTGGAAGGGTTGCAGCATCACTGACTCTCTGATTTTGCCAGTTTCCTGGTGCTCACTACTCTGGAGCCAAGGGCCCAGCAACGAGCAGGTGTCAGGACAATCACAGAATTTATTTTTTTTAAAGTCCCTTGACTGTAGATGGAAGATTTGCAGCTGCAGTTTTAAGGTTGGAAATGAGGAGGGGAAGCAAAAATAATCCCAAACCAATTTCGGTGACGTGGGGCTACACCCCGTCAAATTTTTGGCTTGGGGTTAGTGACCAGGGGGAGGCATGGAGCTGACCTTCCCCTCCCAGAAATACCCTCACCAAAATATTCCCAGTCTGTGTTATTTGTGCAGTTTCTGGTCCCAAGCCTCCCCACATCCCTGGGCTGACCTTCCACTGTTCATCCTCAGTCGCTCTGAGTAACGCAGAGTTTTGCTGCTGAAAAGAGACCTGCGTTTCCAGTAATATTCCTGTCTCACCAGCCTTCAGTACTTTGCAGGTCATTTTTTACATCACAAAGGCAAGGCATCCTGAGCGATGCCCGTGGCAGGAATTAGGCGGCTCAGCTGGGTCTCCGTGGCCGCTGGATGTCACTGTTGTTCCGCAGAAATCGGCCGGCATGGCTAAACGTGGAGGAGAGCGTTATCCTTTCCCACCCTCCGCAGGAGCCGATGCACAAAGTAGCTCTGAGCAGCCCAGTTACATGCAAAAGGTCCGTATGGATGCTATAGGTGTCATAAGTTGCGGGTGTGCCCTGCCCGTGATGAGTGTTTGCCATAGTTTTTGTTCCTCATTGACGATGGAAGGAAATGGTGATGAAATTAGCTAAGTTGTGGGACTGGAAGGAAATCAGGGTGCTCCCCACAGAGACGGGTTTGACCTGAAGACTGGTTCATAGGACTCGCAGTTTTCTGGTGTTTGTCCTGTACTGGGAATCGGTTTCCAGGTCTGAGAGTCCAACACGGAGCTGTCATGCTTTAGGGAAGGTTTTTTGCTCCCAATAACCAATCTGTCTTTAGATTAACCCTACTGAGATATTAAGATTTGTCCTCTCATGCAAAATTTTGTACTATTCTCAAGGCATAAAGGGTCATCTGTTGTTTTCTATCTAAAACCTCAATGTTCAGGGCATGCAAAGGTTCCTAAGTTTCTAGCAAAAGGAAATAGTGAAGTGGTAAGAAAATACCTCCTCACAAATGACTTACTGAAATAAGACTCCAGGAAGGCATTTTTTCCAGTCCCCAAAGAAAAAACACTCTGGTGAGCATGGTAAAATATCTTCAAGTATGTCCTTAGGAGATACTTATTCTTTTTTTCAACATGTTTCTTTTCCCTGGCATCTTGACCCAATAGGATACCTTAAGATATGACTAACTTTATGTCATTTGGATCTGATTCCCTTGGGTTTCTGTCAAAAACAGATGTTCCTGTGAATGATACCCAAATGTGACCTCAATGGTACTTTAATAGTAGCACTATTGAAAGAAATGAGGAAAATGCCATGGAGGAATGAAGAAACAAAAACAGGATTGAAAAAGTTAAGCTGGCTAAAAGAAAATGGATTGCTAAAAATCCATTACTAGCAATGGATACTGAAGAAAGTCTGGAAAACATCCAGCACATAGGAGATCACCTAGCTTATTTGGGGAAATGGCAATCTGTGCACAATGCAGGCATCCATCAGTCAGTGTTAATCCCCCAGAGAAACTCACATGGCATAATCCCAGCTCAGGTCCAGAAACAACAGAGCCACTCCTCAGCATGTCCCACTTCTGGAGGAACCGTGTCCTTCCCAGGCCCCATGTTTTTGTGCTCAGCCAAAATGGGATCCTGGCTGTGGCAGGCAGAAACTCTCCAAGCCTGTCCCATGCTGCCCACAAGCCTTGCAGCAAAGCTTGGAAATAATGAGTGCTAAGGTTGCTACCTGGCCTCTGGGTAAGGTGTGACTCTTTTCCAGCTGGTGGGAGCAGGGTAATGAGAGCACACAGGGTCTTCTTTTGCGTGCATGAATGTGCCCTACAGATGTTCTCCCTCACTTGGGTGCCTCTTCCCCTGGAGAAGCGTATTGCACCCCTAGATTCTTGTAACCCAGGAGACTGCTTTAGTCATGACGGGCCACTTTAAATACAAGGAAATACCCAGACAAGTGACTTCTTAAGCTTTTTTTCTCCTTTGATCTTTTCTTCCTGGAGGCATTTATTTGATCTTGGAAGGATCTTAAGGCTATATTCTGCCCTAGCAAAGATATGACAGAGAGTGGAGGAAAGAGATTTTGGGTCTTTTCTTCTGACTATTCCCCTATATAACACGGGCAAAATATTGGCATATTTTTCCCAGGAGCATAGGAGCAGGACATAGCAAATCTGAACTGAGAGAAACTAAGTGAAATTTTGAGGATAAAAGCAATAGGAAAAGATTAAGTCTATGAAGAGTAGGATGCTTTTCTAGAAAGTATGACATGTCTCTCAGAAGACGTGGATTCAGGAGACCCAGAGCATGTGTAACTATATAGAGGACACCTGACTGTTTTGTTTCTCTAACTCCCTACCTGTAAAATGTCCCCTGTCCTTTATCTGTTTAGCCCTAGAGGAACTGTGACTTTTCATGTTAATGCAGTGATGGACCAAGGGGTCTCGCTTTCTGCTGGAGCCACTAGATGGGACCAGAGTAAAATAGTGAAAAGAATTACATCATTTAGGCCAATAAAGACATGCTATCTTTGTCCTTTAGATACCAGTCTTGGGATTCAAACCAAAAGTCAGTTAAGCTTCCAGATTTACCTGCCAAAAATTATGTATCTTCTTTGATTCTCCTTTCTTCCTTCTTTGAAATAAACTCCATCTGCATATCTGCCATTTGCATTGCTGTGTTAGAGGAATCAAACGGTGTAGACACAAAATCTGCAGACAAAATACATGAAGGTGCCATTTGGGTTTCTGCAGCACCTCCCTCCCTTCATTACACATTATTTTCTGATAACACCAAGAGGTTTGTTGAAGACTGTGGAGATCCAATTCAGACTCAAATGGAGAAAAGCTGGGCAAAGCAAAATGAAACACCATATTTATGTTTCCCTCCCCACACACTGTGGCTGGGGAAAGAAAATCAGAAGGACCTCAGACTCAAACCAACCAAGTCGAGGCATGAGCTAGACAGCATCTAGCACTCCTGCCCCATTATTTTTCCCTTTCCATCACCCCGGTCCTGACTGCCCACCGACGTGCCACGTGCGGTGATGGTGAGCCAGGCAGGGCAGGGAGCGATGGGACCCTATGTTCATCCATACTCCGCCAAGGGCAGCACGCAGGCGGTGCTGCAGGCGTAGCAGTCCCTCCTAAACCACATTGCAGACAATCCTCTGGAAGCTGAAAGTAAGCAACTTATTTACATGAATTTTAAACACAGCTTAGTGCCCAGCAGCCTGATTATTTAAAAACTGGGTTAAAAAAGCCACTGTAAGGCAAGGACCTTACACACCAAGCTGCAGCCCTCGGTGCATTAATGTAGCTGAGTGGAGATGCTAACATAACCTTACCTGTAATGGCATGAACACACCACTGTAATAATTCATTTAGAATGATGACACCTGAGACCTAATTTAAAACTCCTAGATGAATACTGTTCTCACATTCAAACCCCAAGGCTGCTGCAAACATACCTAAGAAATCCTAAGAACTATAGTGAGCCTAATTGAATTGGACTTAAATGGACCATTGAGGTGGCCTCACCGAGCTCTGGGGAATTTATATTGTCTATACTGTATCAGAATCACAGCTTGAGCTGAATAACGGGTTACATTCAATCATGTTACTGTAACTCATGCTTGAGGAGAGGGGGAAACCTTTTGCTATCAGCAAGGCTGTATGGAAAACAATTTCAAATCACTTTAAACCCAGTTGGCAACTACTTTGCCAATTACGGAGTCCTTTGGGAAAGGTGTGTGCTAGGGCTCGGGACTAAATGATTTATGTCAAGCGCCCCAGTCCCCTGAGGCACATACAGGAGGCTGGAGAGGAGGTGCTTGTGGCTAATTATTTCTCCTAAGAATACTTTAGCAAGGTAATTTGAGCTTGTAGATGAGTCACGCAGCACGCTGAATGCAACACAGGGAAAGCAGGGGCTGCAGCGGTACAGCACGCGGGCAGATAAAAGGGGAAAAGGCATCTTCACTCCTTAATCTCGTATGCAAAACCCTGTTCCCCCCCCGGACCCCCTGCCCCAGAGGGCCCCTGGCTGAGCTGTGCTCGGGGGGGACACATCAGATCCCAATCACTGCGCTGAGTTGCAGAGGGGAGGGCAGCATCGAAAAAGGGCGATGGAAGCCTGCTCCCTGGTGATGTTGGTGCAAACCTGCTCACGGAGGGGCACGCAGAAAGGAAAAGCTGGGCAAAGAGGAGTGGAGAGCAGCCAATTGCACCTCCAGCACATCCCCTCGGCACGCCGGTGGTTTCTTTGCTCCTGTTTTCTAAAATCTCTTCACAGGTGTGTTGTTGACACTGTGTTATAATTTATGAAGCTACAGATGTCTGGAATGTGTAATTCATTTTGTGGATGCCAAGTGTAAATCCTGTTGTTCCTCGCATGGCACAGTCCTACCTGCTAATAAAAACACCGGCCTCACAGGTCCTGGTTACTTCAGGAGGGGTGTAGCAAACCCCGTTTGGACGTGCTGCTGCCATCAGTTAAGGCATAAATAGCATTGATCTTACAAATGATTCAAGCCTGGTTTCAAGATCCTCTCTTCCCCAAAAGACAGGGGTGTGAAGATGGGACTGGCTCTGAGCAGGCTGAGATACAGCCAGAAGTTTGGGGTTGCTTTGCAGCTGGAGCACACGTTACATGGTTGTGCGCTTTCTGAACTCTACCTCCCAGGTTTCCAGCTGATTTTAGCATGTATCACAGAATTCACCTTGATTTGGCTCTTCTCATTCATGCTGGCTGAGGTGCTGGCTTTGGGATCTCCAGCCTGGTAAGGAGATGGACTGGTGACAAACGCTGTGCTGCTTTTATTGGTCAGGAGTTAGCAGAGATTCAGACACACTCTCCTTTTTGTGGTTATCTGCTGCTTTGAAGCAGCTGAGGAGACAAAAAGGTTCTGAGAGCCCCAGTGGAAACACCACTCGTACCTTCTGAGCTCCCAGCTGAGCCCAGGGTTCTGCACAGGAGATGCACTGGTCGCACTGGTGCCTGCTGGTGTGTGGGTGGGCAGTGAGCCACCAGGGGCCTAACCTGCAGCTGCAGCACTGTGGGTGGATCAATCTGCAGTAATAACCTGGGAAAGATCTAAAGCACCTTTCTTTTTTTTTTTTTTTTTTTTTTTTCTGCAGTGACATAGGCAATAACACAGCTGTCATCGATGGAGAGGGGCCAGCGAATTTGCTAACCCATAGCAAACAGATGAGTTGTGAAATATCGAGTAGCTAAACTGGCTGGCTTCAAAACAGCAATCTGACCAAATGTGGCTCCTGGCTAAGTCTAGCTTGCCCAAAGGATCTGTGGGCTTCTGTTCTGCTCACGCACCAGCCTTTCCCTGGGAGTGTGATGCAAAATCCATTCTTGTTGACCCGATTAAGGCTCGGCTGCAAGGAACAGTCCCTGCTGCGAGGACCCTATCTCAAGCACCAGCCACAGGGGAAAGCCAGGGCAGCAAACATGAAGCCTTAGCAGGTATTGTAAACCTAGGGCTGGCAAGAAAATGGTCTGTAGTTTGTAGTGTCCTGGGCCATATATACTGAAGTGAGCAGGCTCCAGAACAGCCTTCAGCTGGGGTTTGATTTTGTTTGGCCGCATTTGAGCCCAGGAAAAAAACACTCTCATCATGCTGAAGAAGATCCTGGCTCAGGGATCCTGATAGGGATGAGAGGAAGGGAGGCAGCTGAGTGGCAAACACCCTGCCCCTGCTCACTCTTCCTCCCCTAACTGCAAGGCGTGCAGTGGAAGCTTTCTGTCCCCTGGCATGTTGGCAGGGTGTTATACTCCACTGGATATCTCCAGACCCTGTTTTTTTGGGGGCACAAACCTACCCCAAAAGCCTGCCTACAGAGAGCAGCCATGGCACATTTAGCTGGGAGCGTGCACAAAGCAGGGCACTGGTTCAGCAGCAAGAAAGTCTTTCACTTGCTCTTTTTCTTCTTTTTGATCCACTTCCCTGGAGTCTTTTCAGGCATGCTCACCATCAGGCACACAAATCCCTGCCGCAACAGCTTAAGAGTTGTTCTTTCTGTCCCAGCTGATGAGAAAAATCATTATCTTGCAATGTGGTCAAGATCTTCCAGGTCTTTTATTACCCAGAGAAGGATCACAGAAAAACTCCTCACAACTTTTCCACTTTCAGGATGGGGAGTTTACAGCTGTATTATGCAGATCTCCTATGTGTTTCTTTCTATTTTATTTTTTATTCTTCCCATTTTCTTTTAAGCTTCTTCCCCTTTGCACATCTGAGCTCTGCTGATCACAGAGGTCAAACAGATTGAAAACATGTGTGCAAGTAAAGTGGCTTCACCTTTGACCTCAGACTATTCCTCCTTGGGAATGTTTAATTTGCTCTAACCAAATGTATTTTTATTTTAATGGAATGCTCTTTGCCTGAGGCAAACTGTGTGGAAGTCCATCAGATGTGTTTTCATTTTACCACTTTGTAGAAAAGTGTATTAATCCGTTTTGCTTTACATCTGGATTTTTTTTAACACAGCGCTGGGATTTTCCTGCTATCTGCAGAACTACCCATGGCTCCTGTGCAAAAAAAAAATATATAATAAAATAAATAAAAAATCAAAAGAGAGTAATAGGAAAAAAATGGACAAAGAAGTGTTTTTAAATTCACTTTAAGAACAAAAGTTGATCTTGATTGCAGGGGGTCAACAAGGGGTCAATTATTTGGCATCCTGGGTCTACATATTTCTTTTTCTTGTGGATCCTGTATTTTCCAAGGATGATGCTATGAGCAGAGGATGTTTAAATTTAGGCTATAACACTATCCCAGATGCTTCTGGTGGGATGAGGTAAGCTTCACATTAAGATCAAGCCGAGGCTACAGCTCCTTACTTCTGGCCTGTGCCTCAGTTATTTATTTCAAGGCTCATAGCCCTTTGTGGCAGAACGCAAAACAGAAGACACAGCCATTTCAGAGTTTGTCAGGGTTTTGTTTACTTTGAATGTCTTACGCATTAATTTCTTCCCAGCAGCTCCCTTAAGCCATTTGGAGCAGTTTTCAAGCTGGTACCCAATCTATTCATGCATGCTCCATGCCTATATGTCTAGCCTACCTGCTATCAGTATAATAGCCTGGAGATATGGCTAGCTTCGGTTTCATTTTATTTTATTTTCTTGCTTTGTGAAAGATAATTTCCAGCTTGTGTAATCGTCATCGCTAGCTGTCTCACAGTTCTGATCCTGCCACCTCTCATTTCTAGTTTGAACACTGAAACCAACAGGACATGACAACCCGACATGAGAAAGGCGGAGGACGTGTCAGCCCCTGACAGGCCCAAATGGCAGAGCGGGTCTGTGCCTGGCCATCTCCATCCATTTTGCATAGTCCCCACGTCCTACCTGAGCGACTCACCACTTTCCCTGAAGCCCCAAAGGGTGCACGAGCCCCGGGGGGCTGCAGCATTGCCCTACTTTTCCCCTGTGCCACCACTTAACCATCAGCTGTCAGAAGAAATTATTGCAGTGCTGCTACTGTGTGGAAAACTACAAAAGGCAGTAACAACGGCAACAACAACAATGAAAAGCATGGTGTGTAGGTATATAAAGCTACATTTCCCCTCTTGTGGATCTAAGGGGGGGTTTCCCACAGGTACAGGGACATGGAGCCAACTGATATTACCCCCTCTGAGTAAACTCAGTAAATTGTGGGCAGGGGGAGATTACATTTTTATTTTATTTTTCTTCTCGTGTGTGTGTGTATCAGTTACTCCTCAATAAGATCCAATTTCTATCAATGGGAATATTATTTCTAAGTATTTGCTAAACAGCTTGGACAAAACATTTTCAGTCCGCTGAGAGGTTCACTTTGGCTATTCACTATTCATTATGCATGGTGTGTGAGTGTTCACATAAGTCATATGGCATTGTCTCTGCTCCTTACTTGAATAACTCTGGTTAAACAGGAGACTAATGAATGTTGGAGCACACATGGTGAATAGCTAATAATGAAGAACATGTTCTCTCACTTGCACCTGTATTCAGCAATAACCAGGGCTGTCTTACAGCATGGGGTGGTGGGGCCCATAATCTGGACCTCCCAGCTCCAAAGGCCTCTTTGCCCTGTGTCCCCAGACATTGCATGGTATTTGCTGTGTGTGTGTCATATGAAGTCACTCAGGGTGTGCACCATGTCTCTGCGTGCCATGAGGCAGCACTGTTTTACTCAGATGGACTTGTGGCCACAGGAACCCATGTGAGAACTCAGCTGGTGGGCACTGGCATATAAACCAGGTGACTTCTCAGTACTGGGGGGAAGGAAATGGAATTATACATTTGTTTATTTAAATGTAAGGAAACAGGAAAGAAAAATAGGACAAATCTATCACCAGTCCTGCCCCTTATACTTCACTCTGGCAGGAAATCCAGCTCCCTCATATTGTGGTTCCGATGTAGAGGAGACAAGTAGTCGTACCACAGGTATACCTCCACAGTGGAATGAATGATGGTGCGATTTTAGCATAAGAAGAATTAGTGCCAGGTTCCCGTTAGCTAGCGTGACTTCCAGTACTGCTGCAGGTGCCCTGCACAGGCTTCAACACATGCTGGCAGCCAGGGACTGGGGTGGCCAGCTTGTAGGCCAGACATCCACAGCCAGACTAAAGGGGCTGTGCACTCATATGGTTGTGACCTCCACCTTTGATGAAGCAGACAAAAGCACCACTGATCATGTCCCTTTCTCCTTCTTCCCACCCTTAGTATATTCATCCTTCTCAGGGTTTTTCCCTTCTGACTTCTATGATCTTGTGCTGGCACTACTGTGTTAAAGCTGGCATCCTCATCATATCGCTTCTCCTGTTTGCTTTGCAAACTGAAACCCAAAGATACCTGAAGTATCTGAAAAGATGCTAAATATACATCATATACACTATCACAGTCACTGATGGGGGAGTATGAAGGAAAACATTCTGCTTGCAAAAGCATCTGTTCTTATTTCTCTGTATTGACATCTTCAGTTTATGCCCTAGTATATGCTCACCCCCTCGTAGGCTGCTCTAAGCCCCTCTCTCCAAGGGGACCAAAAACGTGTTTTGAAGCTGTATGTTTTGAGCTGCTCATAAACTCAGAGATTTAGACAAAAATGCATGTGGTGGAGTCCCTGTCTGCTAAGAAAGTCATTTTCCATGTCCTACCATCTGGTGCTGGTCAGAATACATCTGGGGAATGGATGCCATTGTGAATTTCACTTTTTGGTCCAGAAAACTTTCAGGATTGAAGGAGAGTTTACTGAAGTAGCATTTGTGGCCCTCCGAATATATGAGGTGATTTATTGTTCCCAATAAATAGCAAATTGAATCATCACTATGGATGTGCTGAAAATATCTTCAGGATTGTTTGTACTCATCAGTGAGTACATCTCTGAAATCTTCAAAAAGGTGATAGGCTTGAGGGAAAGTCTAAACATTTTCTGTTGTTGGTTTTGAGAAGCAGAGGTGGATCTGCCTTTGTGGGTATCAGTGGTGGTGGGGAAGAAGGTTTGGTTGTGGCCCCAGGGGATGGTTAGACCTTGGATTTGTTGGGTTCCTTCTGATACCATCAGCTTACAATGCTGGTCTTCACAGTTTTAGGGGTTGTGTAGCCATGAATGAGAGGTTTATACCTCCTTTTTTCTTACGGTGCTGGTAGGGCAGGACTATATTACTATGTTGCTTTTATCTCTTCATAGTCTCGTGCTCTCCTATCTGCTGACTGCTTCTGCCTTTTTCATTTCTCTTCGGGGAGACTACAAGGTCTTTTGGTGCTGGGAACATTATTCCTCATGTGTTCACAGTGTCTCACACAACAGAACCCTGATCTCTGCTGGTGGATATTAGGCACTCTAGAAATACAATCAATAAATAACACTCATTCCTGCTGCATTGGTCTACTAGTGCTATAGATCAGATGGGAGAAGAAGGCTTTTAATCTTCTTACTGTCAGGACTATACAGGTATATTTCTGATAAAGAACTTTTAAACTACCATACAGCGAAGAGTTGGAAGGTCTCTTATAAATCATACTATATTCATATATAAACATAACTTAAATCAAGCTGATGAGCAATACCCTCAACAGGATAAATGTCTGATATTAGATTTCAGATCTGTTTACACAAAGGATTGATGACAATCGATATCTGCCCTTGGGATGAGTGGGGAAACAATAAAGCTAGCAATCTGCTAAGCTAGACCACTTGATGTCACTATTGCTTGATAATGTGCACATGCAACTGCAAGAGTATAAATGGGGTTAGTTCAAAAGAAGAGTGGGACATGGGGTTTAAAGAAGGCCTCTGGGCCATCTATTTAAAAAGAACGAGAAAGATACACTATTTAGGAATGCGCATAAATTCTGTTTCTGTACATTTTGCACTGTTAGCAGAGAACTCTCTTCCTTGCTCTGTGGAAGGCTGAAAGCCCTCTGTCTTGGGTTTTGAGTAAAAGGATTTGCAAGCTTTTCACTTGTGCATTATAAGTACAAGACACTTTCCTCCCCTTTCTGACATTTCTATGTGAAAACATTGCTATATTGGACAGAGTGCCCCTCTGATCCAGTAGCCCAACTTACATTAACAAAGCAATAAATTTTCTGTAAACCAGTTAAGATTGGGCCCATAGAGATAACTATGAAGCAAAATACTACTTTCATCCACTGCCGTGAAGACTTCTGGTTACTTGGTCAATTTTTACAAAATCCAGCCTGGTTTTCTTCTGATGAGTTTGGGACCTCACCTGTGTAGTCGACAGAGGAAACGTTTCTATTTGCTTACTGCAGAGATTTCACCATTCAGCTATCTCGTTAGTCACAGTTGAAGTGGTAAATTATTTATCAAAGTCCATGGTGAATAAATATCTAATACTCCTACCCACACAACTTCATCTAAGTCCCATGGAACCGGGCAATGAGTTTCTTCTCCTTTTGAAAGGTCTGAGGTTACTAAATAATTCAGAAGATTCACTCCTGGCTGTGATAGGATACACAGCTTTAAACTACCTCAAAGTGCTTTTGTTGGGAATTAAGCTACGCTGGTCACTCATTTTCCTTTGTTTTCTGGTAATTTGGGTATTTACTTGGAGAAAAGGTGGGTAAGGGCCTTTCTACACGAAAACCTGACAGCAATTAAAAATAGGTCCTTGGTTCTTGGAAGGACTTAAACCACAGGCAGTTTGGGTGTCTCTTTCCTGGATCATCCTCTTAAATGGAGAACTCTTGCAATCGTCCTGTTTGTCAGGAGTTGCAAGCGTGCTGTGCTGACTCTGGGTATGTGTATTTTATCTGGTGGAGACTTTTTTTTTAATCATCAATAATCAATTAACTTTTCTCTGACTATTGGCTTTCTCCATCGCGCGGCAGAGCTAGTTTGAGCTTCTTACATATCTCTGATTACAGAGAAAGGACAGAGATGGGCAACGTCTAAATTATTTGCACACACAAATTGACCATCGGTGGGATTTAATCCACATTTCCTAAGCCCTGAGCCAAGTGCCTTTACCATGGGACAAGCTTGCCTTACTCTTAGGAAATCAAAGCTTGAATCTCACCAGATCTGCAGCAGCTCCCATTTCTTCATAAAAGAAGTTCAGCTGCAAAAACAGTGTCTGTTGAAGGACCTGATCTTGTTCCTTTATGTTCCCTATAGAAAACATATGTGGGTTACTAAAGTAACTGATGTGGTATCTCCCTCGCAGGGAAAACGGAGGTGAGCCCATGGAAAGGGGATGATCTTCCATCACTTCAGCAGCCTGAGGACTCAAACTTCTGAAACTTTAGGAATGGGCTCGGGAGTCCCTTAGCCCTTCTTAACAAATGACCAAGATTCAATGTTGAGTAAGTTTTAAAGCTGAAGCAATTTGTAGCAGCACCACTGACATTGTTGGATGGTTGCTGAAAGTAGAAGATTCAAAATAATAGTACACCAAAAAAAATAGTTTTTATAATTTATATATTTTTTTCTTTTGGCAAATCTTTGAGCACATGCATCACATTTTGTATAAGCTGGAATAGCAGCACCTACCAGAAGAGAGGTGAGATCATAGCTGGCACGTCAAACAGAAATGTTGAGGACAAACCTGTGCACCCTTATGGTGCAGTGAACTCTTTGCTATCTGCCTAGCTGGCTCCAGCAAAACTGCTCGTGCTCATGCTGTCACAGCTTAATCATATTAAAAGTGATGAGCAATTGAGAAAAGCATAACAGAAAAGACAGAAATGTATGAAAAATTTCCTTTCTGCAAAGCACTGTATTTTTTGTACAAAATATTGCAGCTTCTTGTGAATTTTAAACCACCCTAATGAATTTCATGTTGGGGAAACTGTTCTTTACCAAGTTCTATAGCCTGTTTTCAAAATATCACTGGAAGGTAGAAAAGCTATTTATCTCTATTAAACTATATATATATATCTAAGAGTATTTTCCATGGACTTCTTATGAATTTCTACAGATCCCTTTTTTTCTTTTTTTTTTTCTTTTTTTTTTTTTTTTTCATAAAGAATATTGTAAAACTCTAACTTATGTGATTGGTGACCAAGTTTCAGGGATGTGTCATGACATCTTTAAATGAATTGACTTTCATTTCATTCAGTCAATTCTTTGGCAATCTACAGCCAACTATACAAGAACAGAAGAAACACCTGAGTTTTTAAGATGAATTGTCAGTGCGAAGGAATTGGGAAAGGCTTTAATGAGCTGTAGCTGTTTGGTTTTGCTTCTCTGACAGCCACATATACTGCAAGTAAAAGACCAAACCGAGTGTTTTAAGAATTTTCAGAATCACTCTACAATTTTATTGTTACCTGGGCATTCTGGTGTGCTCTCCCACCACAAGACCATTCTGGAATTGAATGGTCAGTGATAATAAACATTGATAATAGATTACAGAGTAGGGGGAAGGTAAGAGATATTAATAAGGTAAGATTTTTAATTAATTTTTCAAGTTAATTAAAATGTCCAAAAGCACAATAAAACTGCAGAAAATCTGGCAAGGGAATGGCAGCCTGTCTGATTAATGCAAGTCAACTGTCTTCTGAGGGTAATAGTAATAATGATGAGATTATGGATATGGAAGAACCTGCTAAAGAGATATGAGATGCATGTAGAATACAAACTGTGTCCTAGTTACTATTTTATGGTGCACAATGGATCTTATTAAGGAGGAATAGCAGTAAGAATTACCACTGAATTGCTCAATAAAAGTATTGTGTAATTAACAGTGCTGCACCATCAGCTTGAGTGCTACCTCCCATTGATACTCCATATCCTCCATTTACTTTTGGTTTTTAACTAAAGTATGGGAGTTTCAACGGCAGTTGCATGCAGCTTGAAAAACATGTTGTCTTGCTCATGATGATGCTTGAAGGAAGGGAGATAACTGCTGAAGTGCTGGAGTGGAATACAATATTCAGAAGAGACTCTGAAGATCTTCCAGAAGTGAGATTTTGATACTGCATTCCCTTAGTGAAAATAACAGTGAAACAAAATCCTAACAATAAGCAAGACAGTCAGAGAAAATAAAAATACCTTTTTTTCTGGCATCCTTAGTCTAACTGAGTTTCAGTTTTGTAAGTATGTGCCCCCCATCCAAGCAGACAATAAATCCCACTGAGATATGTCAATGCAAAAGTGATGAAAGGGATTCAATGATGGATGTTGTTTCAGAAAATTATTTTTTTTTGTTACATATACATACCATGTGCCTACACCACTAGTGTTCTGGTTGCGTGTTCTAGACATTCAAACAGAAATACTGTAAGATACTAGTTAGATGCATCAGTATCATAAAAGAGAGGATACTTGTATAGTTCTGTCCTGGTGGAAAGGGAGCAGTCAATGTCATCGTTTTGCAGATCTAAGTGCTTGAGGTAGTTTACTTAACTCTCAAACAAGTATCGTCGATGTTGAAGGACAGATGCAAACCAAATCTCCTACCCTTCAAGCTTTTCCCATCGTTGTTTTTTATAGATAAACACAAGCTGCAGGCTGCAAAGCCAAACCCTTCAAAACTAATATTGAAAGATTAGTTTGACTACAAATTTGGCCAGACCAGAAATGATATCTGAACTGCCCATGTGGTTCAGGGCATTTGGAGCCTGCGTTATGATAGAGCAGGACTGTGCTCATAATGAATTGCTTGCTTTTTTAATTTTTTTTTTTTTTTTGCTAGCTAATTTTGCCAGGCTCCTGGTGAGGTTATGCTGTGTCCAATGTTCATTTTATTCAAGCTTCTTTCTGTCAAGAGCAAAATTCTTAATTCCATCTTCAGTGTTTACCCAGGCTGCTCTTAAAAATGAAAATAGTACCGGGAGGATTTTAGTCTTGGTGAAATAATAAAATAAAGTAAAAGCCTCCTGTCTTGAATTCTGAGTAGGCTGCATCAGCACATGCAAGAGAAATTGTTGCTATAGATTGCCTTGTTATTAAAAGGGGAGGGTGGAGAATGGCAGGGAAGGTTTGAAGCCTGTTGATGTAAACCAGAACCAGTTTATAGGGAGCTGGCTGAGGACTGAAGTTTTATAAGGTGCACTTTAAACAACCATGCAGTGTACTAAAAATACCATAAAAACTATAGCTTCCAGCCACAAGTTTCAGAAAATGCTTAGTGGCAAAAAGTGAAAAAGCTGCAAGATATAGGACATAAAGAAAATCTGATACTCGGAATGGAGGAACATTTAGGTTTTGCTTCAGGCTCCGGTACAGTGCAAGCACGAGAAACTACTGCTAATACTGCCATAATGTTGAGAATGACAGTATTTATCTCCTTAAAGGCAAAAGTATATAAATGCCAGAGAAGAGCAATCACAAATCAGTATCTGAGACCGATGTAGACCTTTCTCCCCACCCTCCAAAGATCCCATTAATGCCCATGGAGATGCTGCCACCCATTCTGCTATTTTTCTCCTGACGCCCCATGGGAGTCATCAGAGCAGCCAGATTGCTTGATGCTTACCAAAGCCCTTTGCTCCTTTTCATCAGAAAACCATCAGAAAAATGTCAGTTCCCTCTGCATGACCCAGTCCCTTGCCCCATCAGCTGTCACATTCATCACCAAGCGCAGAGGGGAGAGCCCAGGGGCAGCTGAGCCTGCACACCCTGGCTTAGAAATGCAACACCCCCAGCAAGGGCTGCCCTGCTGCTGGGAGAGCAGCCAGCCTGAGAGATGCTCTGTCAGGTCGCAGGCTTGGGAGCCAGTCCTGAAAAACATCGTCAGAAAGAGCGGCCATTGGTGGTGCTTGCACAGGAGGTCTCTGAAGGATTTTCTTTGTGGCTATTTGTCCCCACTAAAAGGAGAGTGATGGGAAGGTTTGTTTGCATCTCATGTTTAGGTGTGAGCTGGTCTCTGGAATTTACTGCTCTTGGATATTTATATAGGGAAAAAAAGGAGGAAGGAGAGAGAGAGAGACCAGAAAGGGCAGGGAGGTGGAAATGGAGGGGAAAAGTTGCTGCACTTACCCAAGCATTTAAATGCTTCATTAGAAGTGCTTGGCATGGCCCTGTCAATCACAGGATTTTAAGGGGCCCATCAGAGATGCCTCTGTGAGGCACGCTACCTGCCTTGCTCCCCTCCTGCCTGCACACCGTGTCAGGAAGGTATTAACCTGCCACTGAGCTGTGACAGGAGCAAACTACAACGCACCAGTGCCAGCTCAGCTGTGCTGCCCGGCACGTATGGGATCAGACAACGGCTCCTTCCCTTCCACCACCTTCCCGAGCAAACCTCTCTGTCCGATTTACGGAGAGGGAACGATACCTAGGTCTGCAGCTTCAGTAGCAAATCCCTTCCAGCAGTTGTAAGGCTACAGGGAGAAAATAGTCGTTCTGAAAAGCATCACAAGTCTTTTTTTTTCTTTTTTTTTTTTTTTTTTTTTTTTTTTTTTAACAGGATGTTAAAAGCCCGCTTTTAAACACTCTTCTCCCAGTCTTCACTCACAGTAACAGGAGCTGGGGTCAGACATCCCTTCTCGCAGTGATTAATACCTTGCTACAAGAGGACTGCCATTAAAGGGAATGAGACTTCCTGCCGAGTGAGGCTTTCCTCTGCGGGAGGAAGAGTGGCTCTGTGTCTGCAAACCATGGCAGACACCGAACTTCCCAATTTTCTGCACAGCTCAGGCAGCCACAGCTTTGACTGCCATCTCTTGCACCCTCGGTTTATGGCAAACGTCAAACAGGAGGCCATTTAAGGAAAAATAAAATAAATCAGGCCTTAAATTTAAATTGTTCTGATATAAATCATTCATGCAACAGATTGCATTTATTTATCGCCTTTGTTTGCAGTGTGAGAAATCTGTTAGATGCCCCTTCAAGAATTCATAGATTGAAAAACAAAAATCCTTACAAGATACAGGCTCTGTGCCCAAAATGTGGTGCTTTCCTATTAAAAATCTTTATTCGTCCTCAGTGGGGCATCACTTGCCCTAGCCATTGTCTTCCTCCTTCCCATCCCTGAGATCCCTTCCCAAGCAAAGGAACCCTCTCCCTGCCCCAGCTGCCGTGGCCCTTCCAGCCTGCCCATCTCCTGCCTGGCCGACCAGCAGATCCCCTTGGGATGGCAGAGATCCAGCAGCAGCCTCACAGGCAGCAGGGCAGTGGGGAGGAAGAGGTGACCTGTGTCTACTCTTGGGACCAAAGAGAGAGGACGAAAGTTCATCTCAAAAAAAGTTAAGTGGGGCAGTCCTTCAAAGACTCAGATTCACCTCTGAATAGTGGGACATCTGGTGACATTAGCCAAAGTTTCACAAAAGCTCCCCATGGCCTTTTCAGAAACAGAGCAGGTTTCAAAAAGAAAGAAAGAAAGAAAATACAGAGCCTTATCTATTGGTGTTGATTTATCTCCATTTTCTATGATAAGGTACTGCTAAATCCAGCAACGGATTTTAACTTTATTTTCTTCTTCTCCAAAATAGGAGAGATGGCTAGTCACAAATGTATGTTATATACAGAGACGTGGTTTTGTCCTGCTTTCTTTCTTTATTTCATTATTTATTGAGTAAGATAATAGCTTATGGTACTTACACAGAGCCAGCTGTTTGCAGGATGCCAAGAGCAGGTGGTCTGGGAGGCCTCTGATGAATTGCAAAAGACACTTACCAGCTGCTATCACTGTGTGAAATGAGCAAACCTGCAAAATCTTTATTTTCAATTGGATTGTACTTTTAAGTAAGCAAGGGAGACAGCCAGTATAACTACAGACCATGACCAACAACCCACATAAAGCGTGTGCAAACACAAGTGATTAATGTACCAGGATTTTGAAACATCTACGACTAACGAGTTGGATTTCACAGGGTGCAGGAAAGGGAAGGGGAGAAGGAGGGGATGGGTGGGAGCAGGGGTGTGCATGGGTGCAGCAGGGCAGGGGCTGTTTGCAAGTAAAGAGGAACAAGGAAATATTTGATGAGTCTTAACAGCCTTTCTCAGATTCTTAACAGCTCCCATATTTCTATTCCGTCAACCAACCTTGTAAACAATGATGTTGGACTTTAAAGTTTTTATGGTCTTTTTCTTTCTTTCTCTTAAACACCCCCCAACACACATATACCATTTTTTTCTTTTTCTCTCTTTTTTCTTTTTTTTTTTTTTTTTTCAATTATGTAGGGCACTCCTGTGTGCTACCTCACCGGGGCACAATCCTTTGGTGGTAACCACATCCTCAAATGGTCACTGAAGAGATGCAGGGATAATGGGTTACAAAGACAGACATTAATAAGGTAAGATAAGAGAGGGGAGGTTTATTAATTTTTCAAGTAAAGTTAGGATGCCCAAGGGCACCGTAAAACTGTAAAGAATCTAGTGAGGGATGAGAGGCCTAGCTGATTAATGCAAGTCAGCTGTCCTCAGAGGGTGATTGCAATAATGATGAGATTATGGAAGAACCTGCTGAAGACAAATGAGATGCATGTGGAATAAAAACTAAGTGTCCTAGTTACTCTTTTGGAGTGCACGATGGATTTTATTAAGGAGGAACAGCAATATAAATTACTGCTGACTGAGATGCTGAAGCGAGGAGCTGGGCTTGCTTTGCTGGAGTTTCTTTGCCTGAGACGTAGCATGCAACCCAGGGTGCCTCGCTTGAAAACAAGCCAAAGAAAACATGGAAAAGTTAAACTGGGGCTTCCTCCCCTACTGAATAAGAAAAGAATATTTCTGCTTTGTCTCTTTGATGTACATTTCTCTCTGCCTCCCCTGCCTGCCTCAGCTCCATTACCTCCTTTCTTTCCTGTGTCAGGGTAGATAATTCAGGGTGTCTCAGTTTGTCTCAGGAGCCCTTACTCTGTCCAGAGGTGGCTCTCCTCCAGGCAGCCTGGCCACGGTGCACAAATGAGGCAATGCTTCTAAGGGCAGCAGTTTTTCCCAGCTGCCTTCCTTTGTCTTCAGAACCACCTTTCCTATCTCTTCATTCCTTGCCTTTTCCTGCCCTTTCCCTTCGCCACCCTTTCACCTTCTCCTCAGCGTCCCCAACTTTTCCTACCACCATCTCAGGCTATTTCCCCTCTCCCCTTGGTGCAGTGCCTCCTGCTGCCCCTCAAGCAGAAGACCTGGTGTGGCAGAGCATCCCCTGCAGCTCCTAAAACATGTAGGATTAGCTGCCCAAAGCAGGAGGGTAGGGGATGGCTTCCAGACGCAGGAGGTTGGTGAGCCTGTGTTGAGTCACTCAGTGGGAACCAAAGTGTAATTAACAGCACGGGGACAAATAGCACCACACAGTCTCCTGTATAAAATTTGCAGGTCCTCTGTTTCTTTTCAGTGTATTAACTGTCCATGGTAACAGGAAATAAGAAATTACACTATTGACTGCTTGTGTTGTGGTGCATAGTCAGCGTTTCCATTAAAAAATCTGTTTCTAATGGGTTTCAGTAATACAGTCATGAGCACTCACTTCAAGATTAATTCTGGTATTTCGATGTCCCAGCCAGACAGCATTTTTTTTCTCCTACAAATCTTGGTAGGTCAGTTTGGGCATTATAGAGCTTTACTGCCTCCCTGCAGCCCAGAGACTGCTTTTGCCTGCTCTCTCTCATCTTTCTTTTATTGTTCTTTTAAAGCCATCATATCTTCTGATCTTTTTTTGTTTTTTTTTTTTAATGGCTGCAAGTTAACTAGTAACTACAGGATGTCAAACAGCCCTTTCTCCCAGACTAAACAAATATAATTACCTGATAGATTAGCATTTCTGTATTATTAAGATGGTCTAAATACATATTTATGGAGCAGACAGTAATTATTTTAGCAGCTCCCTACATATATATTTACATGACAGACCATAATGTTCTGCAATGTCAACCCCCATAAAACTCAGATGTGACATCAGAGCTGCACATGTCCTGAATCTTCTGGGTTTTGTGCCCCATGCTACAGGCATGTAGCACAAATTTACATGGGGATCCCCTTTTGCTGGAGGAGTGGCCACTGCAGAACAAACAGAAAATGACGTTATACAAATAAAATGCATTTTGCAAATAAAAAAAAAATCACAAACAAACAAAAATAACAGCCCTAAAAGATCATGTAAGTATCGTGCCTCTGATTCCCAGTAGCAGATGTTTCGGGTGTTGAAACTCCCACCAGAACAGCTGCAGGAATGTAGAATCACATCTGGGCTTGCGACGGGGCTGCATCATTACCCACTGACAGCAATGCAGCCAGATGCTTCCAATTCATTTTAGGGACAGAGCTTAAAGTTTGAGCCCGTGAACATCCCTGCTTTACGATCGCTACTTATCGTTTCCTGCGGCTGCTCCTGGAAAGGCAGCAGAGGCGGTGGCTTGAGCAGGGGTGGCTCACCAGCAGGCTCTGGCATGGGGGCAGAGCTGGGACAAGGGGCTCATGGAGAGCAGGGATGAGCTTCAGCAGCTGAAGATCATCTCTTCCACCCCCCAGATAAGGGCAGTGGAGATATTCAGTAGACACGGGATGTTTTGGGGTGGTTACTTGGTCTGCCACGTACCTAACGTATGACTGGCTTGGTCGCTCTCCAGCAGTGTTTTCTCATCTCTCTAATGGGACTTCAAATTCCGTGGTGACAGCTGGGCTGTGCTAGCTCATTGTTTTATGGAGGGCTGCTCTTCCTTACCCACCACACCGCATTTCAGCACTGATGCCTGGCAGTGGTTAGCCCTGCTGTTACGATGAAAGAAGTCTTGTCTCCCTCATTTCTGGCTTGTCTCAGTGGGAGTGCAGGCATCAACAAAGAAAACCACTTTCTCCGGGCTGATATCCAAGAAAGAGATAGTTTTAAGACATAAATATACATCTTGGGTATCAGTATCTAGATTTTGTATGAAATCTAGTTTTCTGGAATCCTGAGTCTGGACCTGTTCAAAGCTAGGTGCTGGGCTGCTGGGATAACACAGACAGACAGACAGAGCTGCCCTCACCACACCACAGCTGTTAATAAGATAATTTATTATTTTGCACGTAAATACTTGCAAATAACTGGAGGTAATTAGCTATGAGATTTCCAATAAAGCGACTAATTTAATCAAAGGTGGTTAGTGCACAAGTAAAGATGGTACTACATCTTTAAAAAAGAACTAGTAGAAAAAAAGAAAATGACAGAGAAAATATTTACCACAATGATCTTGTCTGTCATCTTGTTGTCACTTGCCCAGTAGCCACAGACTAGAGGAAAGGCAGCAGAAAGTTTTAATATGGTTTCTAAAATGCCTCAAGAATCACACATGGACTCCAGCTGACAAATGGGGAGGGGGTTGTTTAGTTAGGCTTACCAGTGTCAAATGTTTTAAAGCGCAGACATACGAGCAGATGGATTTCTCCTTCCAGGAGAAAAGGGTGGAGGATTAATTGTCAGCAAGGTGAATGGCATCCATGTTCTTGCATATGGGGGAGGCAATTCTCTACTTGAAAGCTGTCAAGTAAGAGCATTTTTAGAGGAATTTATGTTGATCTTTGGCTTAAAAAAAACACCTTCTAGTCCACAAATCAGAACATCCCTCTCCCCAGGTGGTATGGCATTGTTTTGATTATTGTTGATAAATGTGTATTATGACAGTAGCAATGAGGTTTGATAGGGTTAGATAAACTCCAGGTATTACTGAGAATGTGAATTGCTTCCCAAATTGATCTTTTAATGAAGACCTTCCTGCCTTCCCATGTGAGGGTCAGAAACAGAGCAGCACTCAAGTTAAATGGGAGGAGGATGCAGTGAATCCCTCCTGGAGAAGCCCCAGGGGAACGGTCTCCAGCCCATGATTTCTGCACCCCTGCATTGTCCTGGATTTCCATGACCCTTATTTAATCTCTTTGTCTTTTTTTAAATAAATGTTTTACTTAGTGTTACTGACTGGGAGGAAATGCTTGGAGGGAGGTTCATCCCTTTGAATGCTGTGAAACCTACATGATGGTCAAACACAGGGTGACCCCACCACCTGTGCCCCATGCCCAGGGAAATCTGTACTCACTTCCAACACACAGGTGCTGTTCTTCTGCTTCTGAAGGAAAACTGAATAAATAGTGGATGGCACAAAACCCCAAAAGGGTTCACAAGTGCCTCTGAAATAAATTAGGAGTGTGAACTCCCAGTGGCCCAAGGCTGTTGTTGAGGTGGCAACAACAACCAGGGTAGACACTGCTTAAAAATACCTGTAAGGTTTCTTAAGAGATTATCTAGGAGTGCAAATCCTTTCTCTGCCTGCAAGGTTCATTAATGTCATCATTGCATTGCATGGAAGCAAAGTAGCAATATAGAGCAACTAATGAAAACAAAGGTTAAATACAATTTCTCTGCTTCTCAGGGGAACAAGTTTTTCATGAAAAAAAAATCTATGTGTGAGAACATATGTCTCTTTTTTTTCCTTTCCATAAAATTTTATTCAAAACTTTAAGATAACCAGGAGGAATATATTAAAATAGCATCTATTTGAAACATAACATGCTATAATAGACTAGCGTACATGAGAAAAATCAATAGCTTTGCATAAGCGTGAAGTCCATAATCACTCTACAGATATACCTCGGAGAATATATGCATTTTAACTGTCTTTGTATAAAACCTTCCAGGGAACTGAACATAATAATAATTAATAATGTAATTAATACTTAATTTATAAAGGGCACAGTATGCCCCGCTCTCCTGCAGAGGCACTTGGGGTGATAAGCAACTGAAAAATAGGATCCAAGTTAAAATAGCTCATTAAAATGAAGACAAGAAAGATAATAAATAAAAAGCCTATGGAAGCAGTACAAAAGGAAAAAAGATGTGCTACTGTGAATGCATTGGCAAAACAGAAAAATACTTAAAAGCTCCCAGCCTTGTCCTGCACCTATCAAGACTCTCATTCACTTTGGTGGAGCAGATACTGGAATATTGCTAGGATTCTTAGGAAATCCTTGTGTGCTGCCTTATAAAAACAGAAAAGACATCCATCTTCCATCAGTCAGATGCTCAGTGGGTTTGTAAGCTTGAGGTTCCATCATGTTTAGTAGTCACAAATAAAGCCTATGTAAGTGAACTGGTTGCCACTTACCTGTGTGCTCATGGACTTCTTCAGAGTTGATTCAAGAAGATTAATAAGTGCTGCCTCTTTCCCAGATTTATTTATTCCTGGCTCTGCTAATTCCACTCTTTTTTCCTGGTTCAAAATTAGGTTTAGTGGTCTGCCGTTCTCAGAATCACGCCTGCAGGACTTTCCTAAAGACTGGTGTCTCAGCTCCCATCATTCAGTCCCCTGTTAAGAAGCAGGAATGATGGATAACCTGTTATTCAAAGTAAAGTTAGTTGTGATGCTCCATATCAGAGTTCACTTGGAGCTTTTGAATTTAAATAAATAAATAAGCACAAAAAACAACCAACCAATCAACCCCCCCACGCACACTTATTTCCTGATTTGTTGCCATTTGATTTAATTTTCTCTGAAGCCTCTTCATTGATGCTTTGTTTATTATTATTAATAATAATATTTATTATTATTATTATTTTATTTTATTTTTTGATATATCAAATTCATCCCCCATTTAGAGTTACTTTGGTGTGAAAACTTCCTGGCTTCTGATGCAAATGCTAATACAAAAAAAAAAAAATTAGCTTTCTGTAATATGCTTGGCTTTGATGACCAACTAACTGTCTTGTGGGCTTTCTGCTTGAAGTATCTAGGTATAGATGCTACTCAGTTTTTCTTGTCTTGCATTAGTATGTTTTGTATTTTATCATGCCTATTTTTATTTTAGATACATATTTTATATTTAAAATATCATATTTTTGTTTATTTCCTCATCTGTGTACGATTTTCCTTCTTTTGACAAGTGCCTTTTTACTCATATTAGTCTCTTTTATTCTGACAATTACCCATGCTGGCATGTTTGGATCTTTTGATTTTATTTATTTATTTTTCTAAATCAGCAATATACCTTTAATCTGAGCCTATTAAGTAGAGTCTTTAGGCAGATTCACCTCACCAAAAAATATTTTCTCTCTTTTAGTAGCTCATTTTATTTTATTTTTTTTCCTCATCTTTGTGTAACATCACTTCTAACAAATATTACATACTATGACATTTTTGACATGGATTTAAATGCATTATAGTCACTATTATAGAGTCACAGTTGCATACTGAGCCTTTGTTGAAGTTCCTATTTAAAACCAAGTAAAACTAAAAAAACCCACCACCACCACGAAAAGCCCATCTTCTTGCAAATTCCTATAAACCAGTTGCTCTGAGGAGGAGATATTTCTCATGTCTGAAAATTACCCCTTGTGTTGCAACTGCCTCAGAGATTTAGCATGTTTATATGGGAGCTATGGGAGTATCTAATCATTGTGTACCTTCACAGATTTGTTAATCTTCCATCCTCACTGGCTTGTGGAAGGCTGTAACACTGCATCTCTAATTGTGCATGGGATTCCAAGCCATAGAAATCCCAAGTTATTTCTGAGATGATTATTTAGTCTTATACTCCCCAATACTTTAAAAAATGACTCCACTTGTTAACTGAGTCTCCTTTGCATCATAGTGTTACAATGTGCTGCTGATCACCTTTATGCTTCTAAGTGGTAGGTATGAATATAGGGATACTTTCATTTTAAAACAGGTCTTTCAGTTCACTCATTTTAGTTTTTAGATTTCTGAAATTCATTTACAGTCATTGATACATTTACAGTGATCTCGTGATCATGATATCTGTAGTGATATAGACAGTCTCACATTATCTGGGTAGACTGAGCTTCACTGTGGATTTTTGTCCTATTGCTATTCAGAAGTATTGAGCCCTTGTGACTTTGTCACTGCATCTCTCACCATTCTGTGCCCATCCACCTCATGCTTTCCTCCTGAGCTGGTATTTTTTTGAAATCTTACTTTTTCAGACAGCCCCTCACAGGTCTTTTTCCTCAATGCTTGATTAGGTGGAGAGATCTCTTGCGCACAATGGCCAGCACAAAATGCATGAAGTGCTAAAACATCTCCATCTCACTCTGAAGCTGACTCGGGGGGCTCTCCTAGCTACAGAGCACGTATGTGTGAGAAGTTAACACCTACCACACCATCTGAAATCCCAGAACTTGTAGGCTATATTGGACAACTGTGGTTAGATGCTTTACGTCATCCTTTGGACAGACACAAGATAGCACATACCAAATGATGAAATCAAATAGACTTTTTTTTTTTTAATGTATTGTTTTTCTTGAATTTCTGTATTTCCTCCAAAAGCAAATAATACCCTAGTGAGGCATGAGAAAGAAGACAGAATTTGCAACTGTGACAGAGAAAAAAATTAACTGTTTATAAATAAATGTTTTTATTGCAAGTGCTGCATGAGCCAGTACTTTCTGAGAACCACATTCACATCAAGATGGGTTGGGGGACTGTGTTCAGTTACCAGTGATGATTACTTGGAAGTATTTGACTGGGAGATGTATGCAGTCTTCTCAATATTCTTATTCAGCTGTATAATTCCAAGCCCTGCAGTGTTGTTATCCCTTAAGAAAACTACTTTCTATTTCAAAAGCACCAACTCTGAATGTTAAATTGAAAGGAGATAAAAGAATCACAGTGGTAAAAACTGAACAATTCCACCCTCTTCATTATACAACAAGCTGATTCAGTATTTGCTTCTTTACCTTTTTATGCAGAAAAAAAGTCTACTTTGGGAAATCTGTGACACTATTATTAAATGTCACTGAGCAGAGCTGAGTATAGTGATGACTCATCCTCAAAAGATTTGATTTAGTTTGCACAAGCTTCCCAAGCACTGAGTTCTCATTTTGGGCTATATCAACTACAGTGCCTGGATCTAATGTAAGGACTATTAACATCAGCAGGAGTTCTTCCTCTAGCTTCAGTGACCTTTGGATCAAGATCTTGGTGAGAATGTATGCTCTAGAAATTTTAATGGTGTTAATCATGAGTAATAACTACCCATAGTTCATAAAGGCCAACTGAAAAGTCAGGCCTTGTTGTCCTATACCATGAAGACATTGGAATATAATCTGTGCCATAAATCTATGAAAACAAGCCAGATACAGTATTTGGAAGGGATATGGCCCACCAAGAGGTTATATGTCGCAGCAGTGGTAAATGTCACATTAATTCAATTTCTTTTTTAAGAGTTGGTTGAAAAAGACAAGAAGAAGGAAGAACAGAGAATTCTGAAGGAAAACAGGATGAAAGAATGCACTAGGAGAAGGAAGTTCAATAATTTAGAAGTGAAATTAATGCAGAAAAAAATAGCTAAGAGTTCCAAATTTGAACAACACTAACCCAGAATGGCTTGACAAGTCTCATTTACAAATGGATTTGCAGCAAGTATGATAGATAATGCTCTCCCCACCTGATAAGATGGCTTTCAAGTCAAATAATCCTATGGGTTAGATAGCAGCTAACTAGGCACCAGACCAAGAGGCTTACATGAGAAAAAGTCCAATCTTAATAAATAAGTGGGCCACTTTTTAACTTCTTAGAACTTTGGGGCAGTTTGGGTTTATATCTATAATTTCAGGCATTCTGTGGTCCTGGAAAGGAAGGCTGGATTCATTATGATGTTCCAGGGATATTTAAATTACAGACTTACACAGGAGAATTTTAGCTATGAAACTCCAGTACAAGGCTAGTGAAATAGGAAATGTATGTAAAAGTCTAATGTTCCTGCCCAATTCAGGCAAGTGTAAAAGGTCTGCATGGATAGCTAAAATGTTGGCCAGAAAGGCAAGGAATTTTCCATTTAACCCTTTTAAAATTGAACATCAACGTCTACTCTCAATTTCACAAGCTACTTGAACAATTATTTCTATTAATAACATGGACTTGAGCCTCTGCTCCTTCAGGAAACTTTAGTATCAATTTCCTTAAGTTAAGGAGCTTTGGTGGCAGTGGATCTTCACAGTAAGATGTAGCTGTGGCACTCAGGGACTCCCTGCTTTTCGTAGATATGCATTATGATTTCTCTGTCCCTTGTAAAGTCCAAGAGACATTAAGGAATGAAACAGGGAGAAGAAATGGGACAATGCTGGAGAGCTGCTCCCTCAGAGGCAGTGGGAAGCATAGAATAAATTAGAACAGCTCTAAGTTTTTGTAATTTTCACAGCGGGTTGGACATGCAGAGTTGCTGAGAATTAACACCTGTGCTTCTGCAAAGCAAATCCTCAGGAGAAGTGTCACAGACTTCGACGGAGATGGAAGCAGCAGGGTACCAAAGAAACCAAAAGGCGTCCCCTGGAAATGTGTTCAATACCTCTAGGATTTAACGAGAATGCTATTCTCCCTGCAACAAATATATTAATTTTAGGTTATCATAGATGCATGGAGATAAGCATATAAATGCAGAGGTATGTGTTTGTGCTTATCATATCCTCCAGAAAATTTTAAAACCTTATAATGTATTTCATTTCAAAGTTATTTTCTGAGGAGGAATCTGGGTAACACAGCATGGAATTGCAGGTGATAGAAAGATACCACTCATTGACCAGCTTCCTAGGGATCTGTGAAGGTTTAAATCTATGGGAAAATTCCTCAAGTTCAGAGTATGTCACAGAAAAGGTTATTTCAGTATTTAACAAGAAGGTAAATATAAAACAAAACTGGCTGGTGGCCTGAAAATCCCCAGGGGCTTTGTGATGCGTGATACTGTTAAGAGCAGCTTCTGCCTTTCCTACCCCAGCATGCTGCTTGACTGCCAAGGAGCCCTCATGCTATGAAAACCATGCCTCTCTAACTGGACAATACTGTACTTGAACCTCTTGTCTGCTACCTTCAACAGAGGCTGTTTTCTGCTTGCAGATTTCCTTCCATTTTTTCTCATGCGGTAGAGACATTTAGTGATTTTGTCCTGTACTTCACTTTTGTGATACCCAGGGCTGTGCTATTATTTTATGTGAATTTGGAAACGTACTGGTGCTGAAGAGTCCAAGGACAGGACAACTTGCCAGATGAAGTTTTCTTGTGATAGGCTAGAGTTAAGAGTAGGTGAGGAGTGTTTTGAGAGAAGTGGGGAAAGATGGCAAGGAGACAAAAGAATTTATGAGATGTTATAAATACAATATATGATGGCAGTAGAGGCTATAAGAATGGAGGCAGGACTTCCAAGAGAAAACAAAGGGACAGAAGCATTGTTAAAAGACAAGAAAACAGGGAAGGTGTGCTACACATTGGGCTTTCAAATGTTATTTCCCTCCATCCCATCCTTGAATACTTTCAGCACACTTAATAATACAATGATTGCATTATAATTCATTAATTGCACTCACTGTAAGATCTTGCCGAGGAATTATTTAATTCCTCCAATTTTGGGCAACTGTTATACCATATCAAATGTGGGCAGAAGGGAAAAAAAAGTCCACTCTTCCTGTGTGGCATTAGTGATATATCAAGCAAAAGAGAATCAATTTAATACATTGCCACTGCGTTGTGAATTTCCAGAACCATTGAGCTGAAAAGTACAATCCCACCAGTCTAGTACCATGAAAATGAAAGTTGATGTCTGCCTGGATCAATTTTATCATGAAAATAATGGCATCACTCTGGGCACAAGATTTAAAGCCTTCAAGGCTTTGGGGAAGACACACTCAGTAACCTACATACAAAAGTAGATTGATTGAGAGTGGCTGGAACACACATAAAGCTGACATTTTTACCCATCTGGGCCTTTATCAAGACTGATAGGCTGAAACATTGTCTTTCTGAACATTCCTGCTGCTTTCATATGTAAGTTTCTTGGTTTGCATTACTCTTGAGACTCTCACAAGGTGTGTGAACAGTACGTTTGATATACCACTGGATATGTCTTGATGGTGCACAGAAAATGAGATAAATTCACCCCCCATCTAGATTTCTCAGAAGGAAGGCAATTTTTTCACTTTTTAATCTTTTTTTTTTTTTTTTTCCTGAACAGAATAGTCTACACACCAACTTACCTGGTAAATATCCTGAGAACAATCTTTTCTGTAGATATAATCCTTAGGTGCCTGTCCACCCAGCCTTGACTACACAGGACCTTTAAGCTGCTCCTGGATGCCTGAGCCTGGCAAGCGATGCACCTGGCTTACAGCCTGCAAATCTTTGGCGCTTCTAGCCTCTTGGAGATGTGGTGCCATTCAGTAGATGTTTGCCCTAGCTTAAAACAAAGCAACCCACTGGTAATTGCAAGCTTGAAAAAAAATTAAGAAAGTGTGGCAATGGACTAAAATGAACCAGGGTTCATTTTAGGAAGTAAACAAAGGCTAATGAAAATGCTCATAAAGAAGAAAAAAACTTAATATGCTGTTATGAAAACATATAGTAATTATGAACATTAACAGCATCAGAGGCTGGTGCAAAGAGGATTGCTTGGTATTTCCCTGAAGATAAAAAGCCATCTGTGTGCTTCAGGAATCATCATTTTTTGCTTCTCCAGGGTAGAGGATGATATGCAATTGCTAAGCCTCCATTTACTACATACAAACATTACCCTCTGCGACAGTGGCTGTTGAAAAACATTCTACACCTAATGGCAAAAAACAAACGGTCTAATAAGACAGATTCACAAGTTACCACTTAGGTGAACAAATCCAAGGGAAGCAAAAGATTTCACATAAATTAAGTGAATTTTGTGCAATAAGCTACTTATCAGCACAACTTTCTCCTACTTCACTCCAGAACATTAACAAGTTTCTACAACATTTGATGGAGGAAGAAGCAAGTCGAACTTACATCACTGAGAGCTTTGACTCCCAGTGGTCAGGCCCTGCTCTGCTAGTCAGGAGCACCTGTGGTCAGATGGCTTCAGTGCTGGAGAGAAAACCTCTGAAATCTTCTGAATTACTGGCTCTTGCAGTTGTAATATGGAAGTGCCAACTTTTGGCTAAATGTGCCCTGAATTATTTACTTATGAAATATTATAATAAAAATTAACAAAAGGTTTGTAGAAAGGAATGGCCTTGGAGAAGGCAAACTGGTTTTCGTTTGAATGAAACTGAACCGGAAACATAGATGCTCTGGTTGTAATGGGCTTTTGGTGCTTTGAATCAGACTAGAATAAAATGCACAGAACAAAAATACGCTATGTAAAACAGAAAATGAATAGCGTGGCTCTTGGGTCCCCCAGTTCTGACAGTTTTGTTCTGTGGTTACATACCTGTTGTGCTAAGTAACTTACTATGTAGTTTGCTCTGCCCCAATCACCTTTAAATTCAAGGAGATGAAGCAAGAAGAAAATACGCATAGGCACACAAAGAAAAACATCAGAGAGGTAAGAGAATCATTATTCATACTGTAGGTAAGCAGGCAAGCTAGGAATAGTTTGTCTTCGGGTTTCTTGCCTGGAGACCATCCACTAGATGAATGGTGTTTCTTTTATCAGTTGTAAGTTATTACTACATTTGAGATGGTGTGGGTATAACAAAACCGAAGCAGGAAAGGTCTTACTTTGCTGTATGGGCTAATTAATATTATCCTGAAAAATATGGACATAATAATACTTTCCCAAGTTCACCACTCCTGTTGAACAAATACACTGTCCAAAATACGTATTGACAAATAAACTGATGTAATCATTTCAGAATAGTATGTTGTTTAGAAAAAGAAGATTAAAAAGTGAAAAACAAACAAACAAACAAACATAAAACCAGAAGACTTGCTTGTTCATGTATTAAATTAAGAAGAGATCAAGGGAATGTAACGACCATTTTAGAACTGTCACCGAGTAGATCAGTTCTCCAAAAGTAAACTCACATATCCCCTTTTCTATAAGCAATTAGCCTGACCAAAATGCAAACTCAGAGGCTTAGAAGTGAGGGCATTATAACTGTTTCTTCACCAAAGGTCTTGCCATATATTCTTGGGTGTGTTTTTAGAGCCACAAGTGGGTTGAGAGCCTTTAGGGGCTGGAACCACATCTTATGTTCCTAGATATATAAGAAGTTGGGTAAACTGCTATTTATAAAGAGTGAAATGGTTTTAAACTGGAATGTTGCATACAGTTTGAGTCACCCCGGTTCAAGAAGAATGGATTTAAGATAGAAAATATGCTGTGAAGGGATTCTACAATGACATGAGGAGTAGGGGAGCTTGTAATAGAAAGGTCTGGAAGACTTACTTATGCTCAGGGAATGAAAGCTGAGAGGGAATGGAAATGTACTGGTGGGAGGGAGTAAAATGCAGAAAAGGACTTTAGCAAAAATATAATCTAGATCAGACCTTTAACAGTGAGGCTAGAAACCCCAGTGAACTTGGAGATGGCACTTGGTAAGCTTCTGAAAGGACTTTTCAGATAGTAGTGTCTGAGAAAGCTGTGGGCTTGAGCTGTGATGAATGAAGAAACTTGATCACTCCTAGGTCTCTAAAACTGTTATTTATTTCCACATGCAAGACCTGTTTAAACTGCCTGCCCCAGGAGCAGACCGTGGCTTCCACTCGCACTACCCCTGCTCCAGGGAGGCAATAGTCTGAGATACTCGAACTGCTTCTCCATGGCAGCATCATTTCCTGGAGCAGAAGTGACGTGAGAGTTGTAGATCAAATAATAAGTTATGATGCTACTATAATAACAGTAACAGTGGACCTGTTTCATAATTTTATAAGCCAAACTGCAAAGAAAAATGAGTCCCAAACCCAGCTGGTCAGGGTAAGCTCTTCCAGATAGGAACCATCTTCTATTCTCCATTCAACAATGCCTAAAATGGGTTTCTTCTTGGCTCTGCCTGGTACAGTATCACACAAACTTATAAAAGTATGTATTGCTGCCACTTATTTTCAGATTGTCTTTTGGATTTCTATGGGCTATCATATACTGTTTCCCTTCTCCCTTTTGAGCAAGTAAGTAAATACATGTTGCTGAAACAAAATATGAAATTTCAAAACCAGTCAAATTCATATTTTCAGCTGACTTTAATAAACAATCAAATTTATAGGCTTTTTAAAATCTACATATATATATATATCATATATTTCTAACAGACTGATTTCTGACACCTCCCCTAAAGACAGAAAAGGGAAAAAAAAGTTTTTACTGCCTTATAAATTTCCTCTGGGTATTCAACAGTACCAGTCACTATTGATGGAGTTGTCTGAGTTCCCTTCAAACCGTGGTTTTTGTCAGGGAAATCTTGCATTCTAGATCTGTATGTGATTTATCTGAGATGCTGTCCGATCAATAAAGTTTCACTTCAGCAGCCAGAAGAAAATCTATGCAGCGGTTATCCCCACGAGGATTTAACTAGTCGCTGTGTAGGTGCTGTTAAGTGAAGAGAGAAGAGGGTGAAATGGATCTAACACAAAATGTCTCTTAACTTCATCCTTTCTTCCGAGCTTGTCTGGGCTGTGGACCCTGGCCTTTTCATTGTGGCTCAGTTCAGCTAAGGGTTTCTCTTCTCTTTCATACCTAGGGAAAAATATTTCAGCAACATGGGCCCCTGTACCAGGCTGGTCACCTTCGCAGCAATTACATTTTAATGTCATTCTGGTACCAAAGCCAAGCTCTGCTGGGTGCTGTCACAGCAAGCGCTAGCACCAGAAGGGGAAAGGCATCTTTTCCAAACAATTCAGTATTTCCCTTCCACTATATAATGTCTCATACTTTTTTACTCTTTCCTCAGGCAATAGGACTGTGAACTTCAGAAATGTGCAGGTTTAATTCAGAAGCTAATATTGAGTTTAGCTGATTCCAAGATTATTTACACATTTGAAATGAGCGTGTGTGAAAAGTTCCAGATTAAGTGCCTTGACTGTAAATCCTGCATCCATACTGTAGTTATTGCATGCCTGGGATGAAGCCTGCATAATCCCCTACCAGTTCTTTTTAAAAAACATGAAGGAAAACTTTACAAATGGAAACAAACTCTTTTCCCCCTAAAGAGTTGTAACCTTTTTTTATTTTTTTTTCAGTGAAATATTGTGTTTTTATCATGGATAAAAATGTGAAAAAACACCAGACAATTTTCCCCAGTAGCACTAGGTAATTGATGCAATTTAGTCTGTGGACTATCTGTGTACCTGAATGAAATCTGACAACTCAGGGGCTACCTGAGCACTAAATGTGAAATTTGAAATTCATTTTCCCCGTGTCCCCAGTGAGTTGTAGAAGGAAGAACAGTGGGTCCACCGATCCAGCTGGAGGTTCAGGATGAACTGATGGCTTTCCTGCAGACTTTCAGCATGCCCCAGGCATGGGAAGCTCCTCAAGACCCAGATACAGAGCTCTCAGTATGGACCCAAAGATGAATTTTCAGAGCCTGTGACGGCAGCTTGTTGTAGCCTCCAAATGTCTGCAAGGGAAGGTCCAAGGCAGCCCAGTTCCTGCTAGGGGAGCACAGAAGAGCTCACACTTGGCGACACACTTTTTCCCTCTCTCTGGGACCCGTTTCTTGTATAGGTAGTACACAACACAGGGGTCTGCTTCTTCTGCTTCTCCAGGAGGGGATGAGTGCTCCTCTTCCCCTGCCCTCAGCTATCACCTGCTTGTCTCAAGGCTACTTTTGAGTTTTCTCTGGCAGGGGAAGGATTATACGTTTGTCTCCCCCTGACAGCTATCACCTCAGTAAAGAAACAGGAAACAGTGCCCTCACTACCCACAGGCTCTTTTCAGTGGCCTTTATTTAGCATCCAGCTTGCTGGCTGGCACTCGGATGGCTTTTTATGTCGAGTCGTGTGGACAGGAGAGGTGTGCAGAAATGTCTGCTCCATGAGAAGCAGACAGCCTGATGCATGAGTTGGTGCCAACCTGCTCAGCTCTGTCAAGAGGAAAGTGCTCGAGGGCAGCTCTTCAAAGCTCTTAATGAAATTAAAACTGAAGATGTAGACACTTCTGTATAGAAAACTCTTAAAGGGTTTGAGACAGGAGCTGAGAAGCCACTGGATGATCTAAATGTAGGATTTTGGTACCGACAACTGCAAATCTAAAATCTTGCATGAATTTTTGAATGGATTTAATTTATAAACCTTGGTGTAAATGGCTGGTCAGAGTTACTTGTACGTGTTTAAGAGCCTTCGCTTTAGGGCATCACCTCTCCACTGGAAACATGGGACAGTATATAGCAAGGTACTGTAAGGAATAGCACTTCCCTGACTCGCCATGTGGTGGGAGGAGAACATGTGAGGTGCTCAAAACTAGGCAAGAGGCGACAAGAGACTTGAATGACTTCAAAACAAAACATTTAACACAAAAGAAATGAGTGTTTAAGCCAGAGTTACTTTAAGAGCAGATTTTCAACTTGACTTGGGCCCTGAGTACATCTCATAGACTGCACCCAGACACGAACTACCTCCTGTAATCCTGCAGAGATCTTGTATTTCCTAGCATCCTCCCTGTCCTGGAGAAGAACTGCTGGTTGCTGTCAGAGTTACTGGCCCTGAAAGTTAACATATAGTGGCTGCCATGGTGCTTTCTGTAAAGCACACCTCAGCAAGTTAGCCAGTAGACCTCAACAGAAATTAATTAAATAGCTGTTTCTGAGCCTGTAGTATAATCAATAGTCACATCACTGTGTTATGTGGATATAACTGTCTGCTTGCAGAAAGATTGTCCAATGCAATGTGGTTTGTATTTGTACGCCCTTATTTAATGATCATTAGCCCCCCAGGGATCAAAGGCTACCTTAAAAATCCTGGCAGTGATGCTGGAATGTTTGTCCTTCATACTAATGAACAAGTGGTGAAAGTTTCTACATCTAAGGATCAGCTTTGAAATCATTTACTTTCAAGTTTTCATGTTACAGGAAAGTATTTTGTACATATTTTTTAAATGAAACTCACCTGCTGGTGGTGGAGCTAACAGCTGGCTGCACGTGAAGAGTTTAACAGAGTGCTAATTAAAATCAATTACATGTTGATTGACCTGCCTTACCACTAAAGCATCCTAGCCCACTTTAAATGCCTCATAGAGCTCAGCTGGGGCTTGTCTACAGTGGGGGCTTGCTTTTGCCCCACTGTAGCTATCACTAATCCAAACCATTATTGATGGCATACCATCTTTTGCAATTAAATCTGGTAGGAGGATGCTCATGTGTAGCCCTGCTGGCACGCCAATGCTGGGGTGAAAGATCACCTGAGGAAGGGGGACTGGCCTTCTGTTTTAACAAGGTGGAAGTTTTTGTTGATGTGGCTTCTCCAGGGGTTCCTACTGGTGTGATCAATGGCCTGTAATGAGCACAAGGTGCAGCTGTCTGCATTGCACTGTGCTGTGCCGCCACGCTTGCCACTTAACAGGGTTTGCGTAAGCACAGGAATTTAGGCCTTTCTGACCTCTCTACATTATTTTGGATGAAATAAGATACAAATTTAAAGAACAGCTTCTACTCCTGAAGACCTCCCTAGGCAAATAAGTCCGTAACCATTTACAGATGCCTCTGCAGCCACTGCCACTGTCAAGGGCAAAGGTTTCCTTTGAAGCAGCACTCTTTACAGACTTCCTTGATAAATGATGTCATGTTAAACAGGAACTATGGCCTTCATGTACAGTGCAAAGAAGCAGCTAAACATCAAGTACTGCTGTTATTTGTGTATACTTGCTTCTGCATCATATACTTTCTCTAACAAGTCTTAATACTTTACAACAAGCATTTCCATGTTCATTCTAGCTACAAAGCTCAGATTCAGATCAGGAGTTGGACTCTCTAAGGTGTCCTGTTTTGGATCATACTAGTGATTTACATCAATATTGTCATACAGTGAGATTAATTGCTGGTAATGTAAAAGGTATTTCCTTACACCAGCCTTTCAGAATAATTCAATGTACTCTGTGATAACTGTGAGCATCTCATTTCCCTTTTTTTTATAGCATACTACTCCAAGTACAGCAGTTTGTCTGTTCCTATTCATCTCCCCTCTGTGTTAAACTGTCCCATTCTCCTTGGCTCCTTTCATACAGAAACCACATCAGGCTCCTATTCATCTTGTTTCCTGCCTCTGCTGTATCCTTTCAAAAGCTGGGTGTACAGAATGCTGTAGCTGCAGCATGAGCGTGATTGATACTTATTGTGGGACTGTGTAATCACTACTTTCTTTTCCTCTCTTTAAAAATCAGGATAGTGTTCCACTATTTTTCTTTTAAAGGCAATTAAATTCTGAGCAGACTTTTCATTAAATGATCAACAGTGCAGCTTGGGGACTTCTCCTTAAACATCCGCATAGTTGCATTCCTCATGTGCCAGTGCAAAATGTCCAAGATTGCACTACACAGTCCTCCATTTCCCTGTGTCAGATATTAACACTTACAATTTAACAACTGAGAAGTACATTTGGGAATTGGCTGCATTTCTCCAGTTAATTCTCTGCTGGGATTTTGATATCCCTGGCTGGGGATGTAGGAAATGAAGGAGACAGTCCTTCAGACTGTGAATTATCCAGGAGCAGCAATAAGGCCTGTAATGTCTGTGCATCAGAGGCAGAGGAGCAGGAGAACCACTAGGCATCCTTTTTAGTTCAGCAGGGCAGGTCACTCTGTAATTACCCTAAATTTATGAAGATGAAGAGTTTTATTTGATGAGGTGTGCTGTAATAATCTGTAATATTTAAGAATAGTTGCCTTCCTGTAGATGAATATGGAAAGACATGCCATGTGCTTCTGTCAGCTTCATTTCTAGCTGAACTTGATCGAATGACCAAACACAAGTTTAAGTCAGAGGAGACTTTCCTTATTATATTTCTCTTATTTTCATTCAGACCGCATTATATGAACTCATGGTACATGAACCAAGCAAGAAAAGTACAGTCAGAACTCTGAAGGGCTTTAGTGTTACATTAGTGAGCTTCACTCCCCTTGGTATAATATAAAAATGGCAAAGATGGTACGGAATGAGCGTTTTTAATAACTCTCATAAGTGTTCTATTAACTGCCGTGTATCATACAAATGAGATGCAGAAACTAGGAAAGCATTTTCAGTTGCTGAGTAAAAACAATTTAGGGTGTAAATGTGCTTCCAGATCTGCACATAGGCATCTTGCCAATTAGATTTCTGTTTTTTTTTTCCTTTTTTTTTTTTTTTGGAAAAGTTTCGGGAGAGAAATTTGTGACACAACATCTCTGGAAATATCCTTGTATCTAGTCAAAGTGCTTTCGAGGCTAAGAATAGCTCACAATCTGTGCCACGTTGTAGTGGTTGATGGTCACCTCCCTGTGTTGGACAGAAGTCAGAGCTCACGCTGGCTCTCTGAGATGTCTTCTCTCCTGAGTTTTCATTTGAATACCTGCAGCCTCAGTATCTGAGACCTGTCAGCTGCCTTGGAGAGCCTTGATCTTCAGACACATCTGCACTCTCTCATGGGGGCTGGTGGAACCAGCTTGGAGTGGAGTTGCTGGGAGGGTATATATATATATATAAAAGTAGAAAATGCTTATGCAGCTAATTAGAGGTAGCCATGGTGTTTTGTGGCATGTTGATATAACGTCATTAAAGTGAAAGGTCTGTCAAACACCTGCTGCTGTCTGCGACCTCCTACCTGGCAGCAATGCGAGGACAGAGATTAGAGACACACATGGCAGAAAAGCAGCTGTGTGACATGTTTTTATTCCAACCAGTGTATGCCATACACAGCACAAAAGACTGTTATCTTTATTGTTTTCTACTCTTCTTTAAAGTCTTCAGCAATTGTATTTCTTTTTGTTGGTACATAAATACCAAAGTGAAGAGGGATGGTACTTCTTAATAATGTATTTCTCTCTCTTTCTCTCTTTTCTTGTTTGTTTGGGGAAAAATGGATCAAACAAGTGCGTTTTGCTTAGCAGGCACAAAAATGCACAACTATCCCAATCTTTCAGGAAGGCTCAGAGGAAGACTTATACATTGACCCACTATTGATTATCTCTTTCAAAAAATGTTATGCAAGAAAACCTCTTAGGCTTTCAGTATAGAATCTGACCTTTACTAAAAGGAAGTCCTGCTCTAGAAAAGATGCTCTAAAGGAAAAATATCATAATTTTCAGTACCAATATAAGCAGGGAAACCACTGTGAATACCAATGTGAAAGACTGTTCAGAATCTGAAGAAATGACAAGAACGTAACTGCAGGTGCCGGGATAATGTAGGTTACACCACCCAGATGCTTTCTAATGATCACTCAGACTTCCTCCAGATCCAAAGTGGGACAGTGGGCAAATGGATTTCTGACAGGGAGGAATTTTTATGATTTACATTTCCCTGCTCACATGCTAGCAGCCACTGGGCAAGTATCTCCTTGACAATAGAAATACACACAATGAGATTTCTTGAGATGGATCATTGATCATCGTACAAAACGTCTCGATGTGATTGGTAAAATGGAAAGGATAAGGATAGGCTACCATCTAGTGGATACATTGTAAAATTATTACATTTGTATTTAACTTGTTTTGTGACTTGAATAGCTAAATCAAAGAAAATCAATTCAACTCATATGAGCTGAAGTGTCACCTGAAAGCACTCTGACCATGTATCCATTCAAACTGATTTTAAAAAAATCTTGCTGTGCTTTCTTCTGATACCTCATAGTAGCTCTGCCGGTCCCAAAGCTAAAAGAGATGAGGCAGATAATACCATATTTGACAGTTGTCCTTATTCCTCGTTGACACGTAGTATCAGGATACAGACATATGGCCATATGTTAATACCTGTAAGGTAATTTAAGGCGTAAAGCAGAGAGAGGTCTAAGGCAAAATATGCAAGTAAGATATTTAACTCAAATATCATGTCACGTGTCTAAAGGGACAGCATAAAATAATCAATGTAGTAGCTAAGACTTAGCAATTGCTAAGAAAGGAGTACAAGTCCAATTTTGTTTATATCTCTGCAATGCCCAACTGGCTTCAGTGGAGTGATTTCTAACCTGAACTGCCATGGTCTCGTCTGGAGGAATAAGGCCTCAGAAGCTTCTTGATATGTTGATGTACCTCTATGTATGATATGTGCTTTATGTGATGTAAGTAAGAATAACAAGTGTATGTCATGCAAATCATGTCTCCTGAGTCTAATCTAAGTTGGTGGAATCATCACTGCAACCGGAGAGATAGAAGGGGAATGGAGCTGCTGAATGCATCCACATGTCTTTATGCTCTGAGAGTTGCAACTCAGTTATAAAGTACACAGTATTAAAGGCAAAACTTTTGGATAAAGAGCTGTGGGCCAGGCTCCTTAGAATAAGATTCTTGTTACAGAAAATACTTGCGTATCAGAAAGAAAGACAAATAGAAAAAATAGAGCCTGCTTGATCAGGCTTGTGAATTACATTGATGATGCTCTGTTATGATCAGACAATGCAACTCACTGCAATTGTGACTTCAGAATCCTTTGACATTGTCTAATGACAATGAGACATAGTATAGATCTACCGCATTAACTGAACAGTACATATGTCTAAAATTTTTTATTTTCTTAAAAAATGGAAATATTAGCTGGCCTGTGCACTAAGCCTCTTTGTGCTGTGTACTGAACTTCCCTAACCTTCCATATCTGCACAGAAAGTAAAGGGTGTGTGCTGTGGGATGTGCGCATGGTATGTGCCTCCCTGCAGGGATGTACCGAGCCTGCGGTGGCTGCTTCAGCTTCAGAGCAGATGTGAATGTTGGGAAGTGTGCTGTGGTGCCTTGAACCTCTGCTTCTCACAGTCATGAACTGGTACTGGGGTAGAGTGGGACAGACACAGCTGTTTGTATGGACCTCTAGCAGAATACTACTGTTCTGGAGTGAAAGAGATGAAGGCTGAGGATGTGACAGGGCCCTGCACCTAGGGAGCAATAACCTCATACAGCCCTACAGGCTGGGGGCTGACCTGCTGGAGAGCAGCTCTGCAGAGAGAGACCTGGGGGTCCTGGCGGACAGCAGGCTAACCATGAGCCAGCACTGTGCCCTTGTGGCTAAGAAGGCCAACAGTGTCCTGGGGTGCATTTGGAAGAGTGTTGCCAGTAGGTGAAGGGAGGTGATCCTGCCCCTCTGCTCAGCCCTGCTGAGGCCACACGTGGAGTGCTGGGTCAGTGCTGGGCTCCCCAGTACAAGAGGGGCAGGCAGCTCATGGAGTGAGTCTGGAGGAGGGCTATGAAGATCATTTAGGGGAGTGGAGCACCTCTCTTACGAGGAAAGGCTGAGGGATCTGGGCCTGTTTAGCCTTGAGAGGAGAAGACTGAGAATGGATCTTACGATGCATATAAATATCTTAATTGAAGGTGTCAAGAGGATGGGGCCAGACTGTTTTTGGTGATGCCCAGTGACAGAATGAGAGGCAATGGGCACAAACTGAAACTGAAACCTGAATATGAGAAAACACTTATTTACTGTGAGGGTGACAGAGCACAGGCACAGATTGCTCAGAGAGGCTGTGGAGTCTCCTTCTCTGGAGATATTCAAAACCTGCCTGGATGCCATCCTGTGTAACCTGCTCTAGGTGATCCTGCTTGAGCAGGGGGGCTGGACCAGATGATCTCCAGAGGTCCCTTCCAACCTCAACCATTCTGTGATTCTGACACCAGAAGCAGAAGGAGTTGCAAAGAAAGCTTGTTCATAGTCAGTTCAGGTGGGCAGTTGTAATTCTGCCAGGCTGGAGCTGCAGTTTCTCCCTAGTGGAGCCTCTTCCCTGGCCCATCATTTTCTGGCTGAAAGCTGGAGTTAGAAGGGAAGTCGTCTATCTGCATGGTTTTTGATGTTTCCTGCTATTTCCTTGTGGCAGGTGCCAGCCCAAGGAGCACTAGGGGGACAGTGAGAGTCCAAATCAAGAGTCCTTCAAGTTGCACAGTAAGATGTAGCAAATGCCATGGGACTTGGTGACAGGGCAATGAGAATACAGAAAAAGACATAGAATTAGACCTGTAGAAACCTCTCCACTTCTGATAACTTACAGATGTACACATTCCTTCCACATGGAAACCAAAAGAATACTCTTCTAGAATTTTCTAATAGTCTTTGTCCAACTGATCCTAGCCCACCAAAGTCATGCCAGTGCAGTTTAGTTCTCAAGGCAATGTTCCTAGCATTCATAAAACCTTCCCTGGGTAGGACATGTTTACACGGGTTTGCTTTCATTGATCTTCTGTAGAAGCCTGTTTTCCACATGGGTGTCCTGCTGCCTCTTACTCATTGCAGAGCTAGCACTGTAGAATGAGTATTCCTGAAACAATACTGAGAAAAACATTCCTGTTCTATAATTACCTCTAGTGTATTAGCTACCTTGTAATATAAAGAGGAAAATTATATCCAGTGCTACTAAAAAGCTTCCCAAATTGCAAGAGAAGTCTCACTCAGTCACCCAGTTTCTGCAAAAGGAGGCACAAATTAACAATGTCAGAGTATTTGTACATCTGTACATCTGTTGGTTATTTATTTATTTATTTTTTCTGAAAAATCTCACGGTTGTTATTAATACTTGAAACCTTACAATATATATATTTTTTTTTCTAGAAAACAAGTCAATGCCAATGATCACAAGCCCCTTGAATTCAATATAGTAAGGTGTAAACATAGTGTAAGTTCACAGAGCTCAGGAAACAGAGGGTAATATATATCCAGAGGACACATTATAGTGACTTGGGATGTTTTGCAAGCAAGATGTGAATAGTAAACTTTACTGGCATGGAAGGGAGCTGGAGATTACCAAATACAACAGGATTAAGGTACAGCGGCTCCTACATCTCAAGCAACAAGGAAGGAAGGACAAGGTGCTGGAGAGGCAGGAGGAAAAGGAAAGCAGAAGTCTGTACACTGGTGTTTTGATAGTAGTCATCCCAGGATAGGAAGTTTTCTTTTGACAGCCTGGTTTCTGTCTGCACTTGTGAAGATTTACGATTCCTGCATGGACATTTCTATCTGTTGCTGCGTTTGAGTTTTCACCCCATGGTTGCACCAGCTCCCAGTCATGTGCATATCTCTTTTTTGGGGAATGGAAACATTTTAAAAAGCCTCTCTCCTCTCCAGTCTGTGTGACCTTGCATTGAGCAGAGCCAGGCAAACATTCAGAAAAAAGTCCAAAAGCGAACCTGAAACCCGCCTTTGGGTTTTGTTATGAACTTGCAACTGATTTTTACCATAAGTTTTATGAGCATAGACTGAGTTGGAGGGGACCTGGGCTGATTTAAGGTTTTACAGGGAACCATTTGATACTCAGAGGCTTAATGTGATTTTGGCTTGAAACAAAGTAATCCTTGGCTGACTTCGGTCATCTGAATCCCTTACCCAAGGTGAAATCCAAGGGCTGTGTAAACTTAAGGCAAATTGAACCTAGTGCACACACACATACACACACATACGCACAGAGGTTACATTTTATCATACGTCGCTGAATTTTTCATGGGACTGGGGCTGTGCTGAGGAACATCAGGACGTGTCTCCTGAAGCCCCATGCCAGAGCTAAGCGTGCTGGCAAAATACGAGTTGTACAGAGTGAAAAATCAAACCCTGCCCTTCTATAAACAAACAGCTTACTCTCCATATGTTTGTGGAGTAATAGTGACATCCTGTGGCCAGTTCTGATTCGTCCCAAGCACGGACAGGCTGTTTATTCCTGCCAGTGTTAGAGGTGAGGACCTGCTGAAAGGATGAAGGCAGAGCCTGGGAGGGAAACTTCCACCCTTTCCTTAATCTAGATGTTAAATTCCAAAGGGGAGGAAAGGGTTACGACACGCTTGCTCTTTAGTCATAATCCAAACATTAGGGCCCTTAGCTAATTTAAATGTAAAGTGATTTTAAACATGCCTCCCAAAGCCGAGCATGGAAATGAATGCCCATGGGAGCTGCTGGGCATGGCAATTGGAGGGGGGAATGGGGAACCTGAGCCTGGCATCCAGCACAAGGAGAGCCCACCGGTGAGGTGGGAGGCAGGGATGTTTGAGACCGTCCTCCAGGGCCTTGCGAGATGATCCAAGTAAGCCGAGTATAAAGGTACGAGCAGGAGGTAGCACTGAAATGGAAGAGCGGTTTCATTTCCCAGGCACGCTGTATTTCGATGTTAACAGGCACGGCTGTGGCACTGTGGCAGGTTCGGCGAGGGACGGCTCTTTTTTCCTTGCAGTTGGCATGTTCCTGCTCAAGTACGGGGGAAATATACTGCCAGGTGAGCCAGGTACACAGCTTGCCCAGAAAGGGGAAAATTTAAGAGGGGAAAAAAAATAGGTGTAGGGCAGCCAATAAATTGCCAATGAAGAGAGAAAACAGGCAAAGAGAGCAGTTGGCTAGAGCCCAGCAGAGGAAGCTCAGTGCCTGGGAGACCTTCTTTCTGTGCTACATTATTTCAAAAGCCAAGGAGCCACTGAAGTTCAAGGAGGGAAGAAACTGGAAAGCCAAGGTGACTTTGCTTACTGGCAATCTCATTTTTATTACCTAAATTATGGTAATCCTGTGATACGGCAGATACCGTTTCTGTCCGGAGGTGTTGACTGGTATTGTCTGATCCCCTGGGATGCCCTGGACAGAGGGATCCCAGGCGTCAGAGGAAGCCAGCAAGACTTGAGCAACACTGTGTGATCTGGGATTATGGCTGAGCTGAGAAGCAGAAGGGAAATATAAAAAAGGATAGAGTATATATAGAGAAAATGGTTTCCTGTTGTATAGGGAAAAGTAGGAGTGGAGAACAGATGAGGTTGTGAAGTTTTTCTAGTGACCACAGCTTCCTCGTGGAATTTGATTGTCTCAAGGTATTTCCTGAATTGCACAGGCTTGTTGTATGGGGTGGAGCTCACATTGTATCTGGTCTTTGAGAGAGAATATTCTGTCTTGCAAATATTTGATTTGCATTTACAGCCTGGAAGGTAGTGGTGGATATATAAAGTCATCCCTTGACACTGGCTTGGAGTTCAAGTACATGTTTTCTACTGGGGTTACTGGGGTAGGAGACCTATTTTATTAGACTGCTGGCAGAAAAAAAATGATTTAGTGAACATATAGAGTTTTAGACTACTCTCACAGGAAGGACTGAATTTCTATCAATGGAAAATATTCTTCCATCTTCTTTTTAGAAAACTATAGAAAACCACAAATGTCCTTTTTGTGATATCAGGTACAGATAGAAAAGGAACATTTCCTAAAATGAAAAATAAGCAAATTTTGCACAAAGCTGCATTAGCTACAAGCCAAGCAATGTCCCTGGTGGCTGGCACAGAAAGCCCTGGACTGATACATGGGGCTGTAATTCAGTGTCTCTGAGAAACAACAGAAAAACCAGAGTGACTGAGGGAAGAGTCAGTGAGGTAAAACGAGACAGATGCAAGAGCACTACTGATGTGGCCCTGAAACAAAACAGCTACCTGGAGAGTTTGGGAGCTGAATGCTGACTAAAAGGAGCCAGGAGCTGTAAAAAGTGAAGCAGGCTCCTGTAGTCTGGTTCTCTGCCTGTGTTCTGGGAAGTGAGACTTCATGCATTTCTGTAAAATAAAAGGAACTGTATCAAAAATATTTTCTTGGGCAGCCTGCTCTAGGTACCCCTGCTTGAGCAGGACTTTGGACCAGATGACCTCCAGGCGTTGCTTCCAACCTCAATTGTTCTGTGATTCTGTGAAAAATACTAGATCACCATGATTTTCTTCCCCTAATAGAAAAAACCCACAGGGCCTTGGGTTTGAGCAGGCTGCTTGGGCAACAGCAGCTTTTGCCTGATAGACCAGCAAGGTCTCTGTGGTGAGTGTGTCATCCACTGCTGACTCAGTGCCCTCCCAACACCTGCCTCTTGTCACTGTGGTGTACAATTCCCAAATTGCCTTCCTGTGCCAGGTATCACACTCTCCCACTTGCTATTCTCTGACGTTACCAGTTTTCAGAAGTGAGGTTCTTCAATATGATCATTAACTTTCCCATTGCTCCTTGTCCCTTTGCTGTAACTCTTTTCTGCTGCAGCCACAAACTGCTGCTTCTACTGGAGTGGTAAGAGCCAGGAGTCCCTTAATCCCACCACCTTTCCAAATCCTGAGGTTTACAGAGGCAGCTTTCAGGAGCTTTTGTGCTAGAAGTAATTTGTTAAGGTTTAGCCCTCTCATTGTTGAGATTTTGCATTTGTTTGGCTGGAGATACGGCACCTCCCAGAGTTAGAATCAAACATTTGGTTTCAAGGGACAAATGCTTGCACTGGACCTTGTCTGATTACAAACCTGGCCTGTGGTAAAAATTATTGCTAAACACATCATACCAGAATAGAACTCTATGGATCTGTACAAATATATACAGGCATAGCTAACCACTAAAATGTCAGATGTTTAGCAGGATAAAAGTGTCAGGGAGAAGTCCCAGAAATCAGCTTTTCCACTCCTTGAAATCCTCACATGGGTGAAATAAATGGAAGATCCTCGTTTGGGAGTTTTGATTTTTTCCCCCTCCCTCTCCCTCGATTCCCAAAGCTCAAGGTCTGTTACTCTTTTGTGAAAAAGAATGGGGCAATTACTGCCTTTGTAAGCATGTAAGCAAAAGAGAAATCAGATTTCATGAAGCCTGGTACAGTTTGGAGATTTTCCACAAACAGACCAGCATTTCACCTATTTACCTTGTTCTGCAGCTCATTTTCACTATGACCTTGGGTCCCCAGCACACAACTGCTTCCATGCAAATATATCCCTCTCCTGGGGCAGTACTGGGTAAGAAGTGGATGTGTGACCTATTGTTTCATGTGTCACAGTCCACACTGCACACGATCCAAGACTTGAACAAATTACAACCAACTGTGTGCCTCAGGCTGCAGAGATGCAACTCCGCTGGGACACTCTGAAATCTTTGGAAGTCCATATCCAAGTCCTTACCCCTGGAAGAACCCTTTTTCCTCAGTGTCTTTTCTCTTTTACCTTACTCATTCCTCCCAAATTGTTCTGTGTGCCTCATAGGCAAGGGGATTATGAGGTCGGGGATGCTCACTGTTTTGGAGCAATGGGCAGGGATAACTATTAAGATAACTAATTACCAGCATGTCCCCATGTCAGCTTTACCAATACAAGGTGCTAATATTTCCACCTGGTTTACCCATGGAAGCTGGTGGAGCTCTACAAGAAGGAGGTTGTTCTCACACACAGTACATTTCTGGACCCCATGGAAGGCCGAGGAGGAGCAGCAAGAGCAGTGTGGTGTGCGTCTTCTTGCTCAGATCATTAGCGAGCTTTCACAAAGCACAGTCACGGCACTTGTAACACACACCCGACACTACTTTCTGCTTCAGACGATTCCTTGCTTCCTGCATGATAACTGGAGCACTGGAAAAGTACATACTAGAGCAAGATGTGAAATCTAGCAATTCTGTTAAGGTTAGAAAAATTCTGGCTGAGCTGCAGCAAGAAAGCAGGTTGTTAAATGCCAGCTGAGGCAGAAGGTTTTGTCTCATTGGAACTCCACTTATTCTATGCTTGAACAGCTCTTGCAGCTGCAGGAGCCTGAGGAAACCAATGTATACAAAAGACAGGCTTAGTAGATATTAAACTGGCATTCGTTTATTGGAATTCATTTTGGCCAGTTTTCCTATTTCTGTCCAGGAATCCTTGTTGGTGGCATGCAGGAGCTAGGACAGCTCTTTCTTATACCTGCATCACTTACCTATAGTCTAATATGAAAAATTAAGAGGGACACTTTTTCACTAGCATTAAAAAAGGCATTCGGGGAAGTAGAAATTTGGGCACCTTTTCATTATTATTATTTTTGAATCCTGAAGTAATGCTGTGTTTGATTTCTATTTCACAGAGGAAAATGAAACCCTGGGACAAATATATCGGTCCCTAGAAGGCAATTCTTGTAAACAAATTAATACAACTCAGGCCTGCCTCCTCTACATTTTGTTCCTTTTCTTGTGCAACCTATTGATTGATTTACCTCAGGGAAGAGATTCCTCTGACTCAGATACTAAGCAAGTTCTTAAGGAAAATATCAGCTTTAAAAAGGGAGCAGAAGAAAGAGCAGCAGTTGCAAAAATTGCTAATCTTTCATTTGCAGGAGCCACTGAACATCTGGATAGTATGAAGCTCCTTTAACCCCCTGAGTGCAGAAAGAATTAGCACCAAAGGGCAGCCCATGCTAATTCAGTGCCATTAAACTTGTATAAGCTAGAAGAATGTGATGTTATACTTCCATAGGGCCATATGGATACCACTTTGCACTTTGTATCCATCAGAGGGACGAGCAAAACTAGTTCAGTGCTATACTGTACAGTTTTTAGAAAGACAAAATAGACCCTGTGCAATATTCGGCAATATACCATGTCTGTCATACCACATCTTGGAACCAGTCTACCCTCTTAATTACATGTGGAAAGCTTGTCTGCTGATATGTAACCTCTGAGCTTCCATGTTCAGAACAGCAGAAGACTAAATATTTCAATAAAAAAATGGGGTTGATTTTTTTTCCTGTTTGGGAACTCTTTATTTTTTATGAATCCAGCATTTTATTCATCCTAATGGCTAGAGTGTTTTTTTTTTTCCTATTGTTGGGTTTTGTTTTGTTTTATTTTAAGATGAGCCTTTATCTTATGTCTCCAGCACTAAAATATGACTTTCTGCTAATCTTGCTGTGCTTGTCATTCTCCTTTGTCCATAACTGAGGGGAAAGAGCAGCACTTCCCTTGGAGCCCCCTTCATAGCCTTCATGTTATCCTCATTTAATCCCTATTATGGTTTTCTCTCAATATCATCTTTCTGAATTGTGAAAAGTGAATAGGCTTCACTTTCAAAGTCAACATTATATGTGCTCAACAGTAATAATATGCTTAACATTTTATAGTTACTTTTATATTTAGATGTGTGACTGCTTTAACAAAGACAGAGAAGTTATTTTTAGGCCAGTGGTAGATAGGGCAGAAGTGCACAGATGGTAAAGCTGAGCGTTTCAAACTTAGCCCCCCTTGCCAGGGCCTGATGGCCAAGATGCACAACCCTGAGTAGTTCCTTTGCTACAAGACAATATCAACATCTTTCACCGGAATTATTTTGCCCTTACACATGCGAGAGTTAGATACGAATAATTCCTAGTAACTTACCTTTTAAATGACCTGTAAGATCAGTCAATATACACTGTGCAACCTCCAACATATGCTTTCATGCATAAGGAAAATTAAAAAGGATTATAAACCAGAACTGTAAGCACAATAAAAAATAAGGGAAACACTCTGCTTACAGAGAAAACTACTTCAGACTACATGTAATATACAAAATCCAAGTAATCCTTATCTTTCCCCATTGCTATAGGAAGTGTCCTTGCTGAAACTCTGATCACATAGGAAAAAATCTCTGGATACCTCTTCAGACACTCAAGGATTGCCAGACCCTAGGTTTTGGAGTTCCCTGGGGCTGGGGGCTTAGGTAAGGACTCCACACTTGGATTGAGCCTCAGGATGTGCTTGTTTTCTCTCCTACAGTGGTGAGTCAGATCAGATCCGATTCGCAGGCTCAGCCTCCCACTGGGCAGTAAAAACACCGCTCGCCTTTTGGGTATAGTTTCCAGCTCCAAAATAAACACTGAGAGCAGCCAAACTGGTCAAAAAACATCTAGAATGAGCACACTGGGTTGCAAGGGGGATGTCATGAGGCTGTCGCTTCAGACAGTGCACCCTGCCGAAACTTCTCACATGACCTTCAGCATACAGACAGGTCTCTGCTCCCGTCAAACCCAGGAGAAATGTTTGTACATTCCAGTTAATTGCAGAGCTTGGCAGAGGAGCAGCAGAAAATGACTGCAAAGCACAAAAACATCACAGAGCTGTAGAGTGGCCTGCAAACTGTGCAAGCTTAGAGGGTCTGTAGTCAATACAGCCAGGCCCAGTTCAGAAGAAAACCCCAATATTATGACAACCCTACCCCATGTTATTAAAATAAATGCATAAATAAATAAATTAAAAATCTCAATCTGAAGCAGGATGGTGATTATTTTTTGTTGTTGTTGTTGGGGGGGAGGGGGGGGAGAAGGGGGGGAGGAATGGGGTCAGGAAATGAGCCTAAAGAATAAACCCTAATTTCTTCCCCTGGATTGTCTGCATGCATTGTCAGACTTGCCATACAGCCCTGCCCTCTAAAGCTGTTTAACGTAACACATGTTATTGTTGTAGCATGAAAGTTATCTCACAGATCTCAAGGGAAAGACCCGTGACTCCTTTGGCAGAGGGACTCTTGAAAGTCGTCCCTCACCTTGCAGCTTCTAGGCTACGACTCCTGCCCTGGAGGGCTCCTAGGGCACACTACGCTGTTTTAATGACAGTATCAAGGTGATTGCACTGCAGAAGCCAAATATCTTGTTTTGAACTGTGTTTCTGTCAGGTGAGTACCCAGCCGAGATACTCAGTCCCACAGGAGCTTATTCCCGATGTAGCTTACAGGTTTTGCTGTAAGTGCACAGTCTTCAGTCCAGGTATGCAGAACAGATGCCTTTTTTCCTTTTTATTCTTTATTTTTTGTGTCCACAGCCCACGCAAAACTTAGTCATTTCTTTAACAGCAAAGGAGAGTTGACAAGTAAACCACAATGGGCTTCCTTTTTTTAGTGAATGCTCCATGGACTTAATCAGACTCTGGGTTTGTCCATAACAAGTTCAATAGTTGCTATTTGCTCTTAGATCCTCAGCTTCATTAAATGTAAAAGTTTCAGCTTTTGCCAGCAGTTAGTTGCATCTAGATCTATAAAGGCTGCTCTGTCTGTCTAAGATGAGACATAAAACTGAGGTCTTGACCATCTGTGGTCATTAAGGATCCCATGGCATGCTTCTAAAGGTGGAGGTGGTAGCTTTAGTCTCAGGACCAAATTTCAGTCTGAGCAACTAATTCTTTCCACCCTCATATTCACCCTGAGCTTTTAATATGAGGTACAAGGTTTCTCTCCAGTGTCCATAATGTAGTGGTGGACTGCTAGCTGGTTGCCACATTCTACCCCAGAAATTACAGCATTCTAACAGCGGATTAAATGAAGTGTACAAGCACACGTGTTGTTCCTGTTGGCCATGTCATGGCACAGACCAAGCCCGGCTCAGCACAGTGAGGTACACACACATACAAAAACACACAGTCCACTCAGCATTGCAAGGCTTTCATTTTTGCATCCTTATGAAATTATAAATCGGGCATCTTAGAGACCCCTGGTCAGTAGAGAGACCAATCCCACTGGAAAAGAGAGAGCATTGACTGCAAAGGGAGAGCCATTTCTCCCATGTCCAGAAGCTAAAAACAGTGTGAAAAAGCAGAATAAATTATCTGCCATTACCTCAGTGAAGTGTTTTTAATTTACTGCCCTGCTAGATGCAAAGCATATACATGACAAAAAATAAGAAGGACTACATTTGTCTTAAATCTGCTTTGCATCCCATAATGCTATATGCTGCATGTTTAACTCCCTCTCCTAATGTTTTGGTTGACTTTTTTGGAATTCTCCCAAAAAGGGGACTACATTTAATCCTGAGCTACCTGCTATTGCAAATCAGCGTACCCATCTGCCTGCTTTGTTTGTCACTGCTGAGGTCCTGTTCTGATCAGAGCTGAGAGATTGTATTGCCCGTTTGTTTCAGTAAATATTGCAAATACCCAGGCCCTCTCTAACAGTTCTTAATCTATAGAGCTTCAGGCATTTTATTTATATGTATCATTCATCTGTGCATGGACCATCCTTGAAGCAGAAAGGAAGCCCTTGGAAAAATGTACGGCAAAATAGACACTTTATATGAAAATGCACTTTGAGAGCCCACCTGATCATTTCTAGTTACTTTTCTTTTTGACTCTGAAAGACAGAATGGGAGATGGACTGCTTGTAGCAGAGCATGGGAGAAATCTGGACGTTGCCTGGAAGTACAGACTTCTCAATAAAAACTTGCTGGAGCAGAGAGGTCAGTGCCTGCTTCTCTGTCTGCTTTTGTGGAGAGTGGAACCCCGGCTCTAACCATTGGAAACAATTTTTCTATAAACTTCAGTCATTCGTAATACAAAAACTCTTCACATGGGCTATAAACTTTTGGTTCCCTTCTCTTCCAAGTTGCGAGATCGAAGCAAAACTTGGCAATATTATGTTTGTTGAAATGAAAGGCCCTAGGTCAGATTCTGATCTCCCGTTGGCCTTACACCTGTGAACTGACTTTGATGGAGTCATTTTTTACTTACTCCAGCATAAGCAATAACAGGATCAGACCCTGCATATGCTTTTTATCTAAAGCTGTGTTCCAGATGTGTTTATGTAAGCTGTTTTCAATAAAATGTGTGCATTTTAAAATGTAAATGGGTTTTTCTTTAATTATAACCATATGGGCTTTTATTAAATTTTCATTTTAAAAAGTGCAGATATAGCTGGCCCAGCCACGCCGAAGTGTCACAGAGGGTTCGTTTGACCAATGCAGCACTTACACAGGCAAATGCAAGACTCTTAAAGCTAGGAGAGATGGAAAAAAGTGAGATGGCATCCTCGGGATTCACAGTGTGTGAGTACATCCTTCAGAAAACCATGCCTTCTTGATTTTCCTCCTAGGAGAGTGCCTCAGCCCATATTGGTACTTTCCTCACTCCTTTTTAAGAGGAGCCTTGCGCTGAATAAGACCACAAAACCAGAGAGTTGCATGGCTGGATCCTTGCACATTGGGGGCACACCTCTGAAACAAACAACCCCCCACCTTTCCGCCCCTGTGCTGCAATACCACACGCTGAGGCTCCAGGAAGGAAAGGTCAGCCTGCTGCTGCCCCCAAACCGGGGAGCAGGTTGTGCAAAACATCAGCGGAGGTGCCTGAGGGGATGAGACCTCCCTGGCTCTCCTGCTTGGCGGTGCCCGTTCCTGGGGGGCCCGTGCCCCACGCACACAGATCTGCTTCCCAGCCCAGGCTGGGGGCTCGGCTTTTTGGCGACAGAAAGGTAGGGGCAAGTAAAAAAAGTTCTGAAGGGTGGATTTTCCATTAAAAAAAAAAAAAAAAAAAAAAGATGGATTTGTTAATGAGTAAACGTTTAGGAGAGAGATGTCAGTTTTGATGGACTTTTTCATGTGATCTTTTTGAAATGTAGCATTTCAGCAAGGTAAAAGAAAATTCATTTGAATAAATTCTTTCAATTTCACATCCACAGCTCCATGAAAGATATTCCTAGTATAGTCAACACTTATGTTTTTCCTTAGCACATTTAGACATTGCAAAATGGAAGGTTTTCCACTTCTGTTCCATAAGAATTTTTTATTTCTTGTTTTTGTGTGTGTGCTCTGTTTGTCAGGTTGGAACAGCTCTTTCAAAGTACAGAGATATCCTCTGACACTGATTTTTTTTTTTTTTTCAGCCAAACCTAATAACAATTAGGAGTTCTGTCATGCCTCTGTGCTGTAAGGGAGCTTTCTTCCTTGGATGACTGGGCACCACAGAATGTGCTTCTCTCCTACTATCACCATTATTTCCTCACCCCTTAGTTTCTGTGTTCTGGGCACACTGGACGTTTGATCCATGTCTTCTTCAGAATATGGCTAGCAAACAGTGGGGAAATTCAGTCATCTCAGCTTGGGGCAAGTTAAAAATTTATTTATTTATTTATTTTCCTGCATTCAGCTGTTGACAGCTCCTGGGTAATTTTCAGCTGTGTCCCAGTAACATGTTTCAAAGGAAAGATGCCCACATATGACAACTGTGCTGGCCAGAGCTCTCCTATGCTGCCTTGAGAAGGGAAGAGTTTGACAAAGGGAGAGGATGTCTGCTCCTGCAGCGTGGCTTCCTTCACTGCTGGACCCGGGCCTTCCCAGGGCTGCAATCGTGAAGGCTTGGTTTGGCTGCACCGCGGTGTGTTATGAAGATGTGAACAATGAGCTAGATGGCTAGGCTGCCCCATCTGCTTTTATTTTTTTTTTTTTTTTTTTCATTTTAAAATTTAATAAAACCCCATGTGGTTACAATTGAAAAAAAAAATCCATTAATGTTCCCAAAATTATTCATATCTAAAACAAAATGTATATTAACCTCCCATCCCCCATCTCTAGTGAACAATAAGGTATATTTTCCATTAAATCCATGAAAATCATTAAATGACTTATTACATCACCGACCCAAACCATGCAGTTTTTTACTTTTTTTTTTTTTTTAATGACCAGCAACTGAAGTTTACATATCAATGGCTTTACATACATCAGGGAAGAAAGGGTGGAGCATGTGAATGAGGACTCTGAACAGGGATTCCTTCGTATTTTTATATATTTTTAATAGAGGTAGGTGTTTCTGTCTGGAGACCATATGTTCAGTTATTTTTTAACAATCTGTATGTATATAAAAAAAAATTATAAATGGTATGGACTGCTAGAGTACAGGCTCCTCTGCAGTTCTGGTGAGGTGATCTAGATATGAAGAGTTGTCCAGATGAAAAATCATTTTCCTGCAGGCACATGCTCCACTGTTTTGATTCTGTCTGAACAGTATCAATCCCACAAAATCTTGGCATTCTGCAAAAGCCTGAGCAACTGGATGTGCTTTTGGGGAGCAGACCGAGAATGGAGTTGTCATCAAAATGTTTAGCAACATTAGTCAGGGTGATGGTATGGGGCAAAAGGCTCGAGGACAACTTAATGAATGGCACCAGCGCTCTGCACATGGAGACACTGAAGTTTTGTAGCAGCAAACAGGCTCAGTCCTTCAGCTCCAGAAACTCGACCGCTGAGTGCAGGAGGGGTTCCCTGGGTCTGCCGCCCTACCAGGGCGCAATGCATACAGCAGCACGGGTTTGATTTCATCCAGTCTAGACAGTGATTAGTTCGCTGCGGAAACAATACCCCTAGAACAAAATGTCACTCCCAGCTGCCGAAAAAATGAGGCGGCCACCTTTGAAGTCATCCTCAAGCCTGCCTGGTAAGCAGCCTGTCTGGAGACTCAGTGCATCATCAGGTTCATCTTCCACCCCTCTGGGAGTTGTGTGTCATCACCTCTGCAGTGTGCCTAAGCCCTAAAGAGGGCTCCTGGGCCCGTGCGTGCCACATTGCAATGTGCAGTGCTGCTGCCAAAACATGAGACCAGCTGGTTTATTCATTTTACACAGTGCAAAAATGTTATTAAACTGCACCATACAGATAAGTACTAGAAAAATTGCTAGGTTATTTTTTTTCACATAAAATTAGCCAATTTGCTGGTGTATGTAATTGTAAAGAATGCAAAGCATCCCATTCAAATGATTAACCTCTTAGTTAATAAAAGCAACAATCGCATGTGTATAAATAATATAATAAAATGAACATTCGTATCAAAGTAATATAGCCCATACTATCCTGTTTCTCTCCTTAATTAGTAAATAATTCATCAAATTCTGCAATGAATTGTGCTCCCACCCACATTTCTTCATCCAATTATCATGAAATAGGAAAGCAGGAGTCTTCCTTCTTTGAAAAGAATGCGATAATGAAATTGTTCAATAGCTCTTCTCAGCCCTCTGCAAGGCTAAACTAGTACTTCCGTGGGCATACTGTTTCTTTTGTTCATTTCTTCCACCATTTTTTTTTTTTTTAATTGTAGTTATCTCCTATGTTAAATGTCATTTTACGCTGGCATGCAAAAAAAAAGAGAGTGTTCATCACATTTTGTTTTCAGCAGACACAGAATGAAATTAATTCTACAGTACAGATGAATGGCAGTGCTTGCTTGCCAAAGTGATCCTTCATGCTTTGGATTGTATCACATGCACAAAATTAAAGTAATGTTATAAAATACAAGATACAAAAGAATATGCAAAAGCAAGCACTCATAAGATCTCAAATCCAGAATTCAGACTGTCATTGCATCAATATCATGTTTAAATAAGATACTTCATTAGCTGATCAAATTCTATTTCTTCCATGGGATCTTTGCTGGATTCAGTGCCTGAAGGAATGAACAGCTATACAGTGCTGTCTTTTAGCTATTTGGTGTGTGGCCACATGTTTTATATAACTCACAACACTCAAATCTTTCTCTGAAGAATAAATTCTTCATCTCCTTGTGGATGCTTCTATGGTACTCCTTGCTAAAGTACTGGATGGCCGTGCACATTAAGGAACTTATTTTTACAACACCGAAATAAAATAGGGAAATACTATTGACTGTGCTTTATGAATGGTGAATACAAGTGCACAAAAATGAAGATCAAAAGTATTCAAGAGTTTCAAATACTGAATTTGAGGTGTCAAGAATCTGATTTTTCTGAACAATCAGCAACTGTGTATACACATACAAATATTATAATATATAAATGCTTTTTATAGTGTGCATATATGTGATTATGCACACATATATTATACATAAGACTGTGTATATTCAAAGCACTATTCTTGTTAGGATCATCAACAGCTCTGAGTGCTCTGATATTCCCAATGTGACGGGAAAACGAGGACAGCCATTGCTGAGCCAGGCTGCTGGCACCTTGCCGGGACTCCACCATGAACATGGAAGGAAAGCGCCTCTGGGAGCTCGTGTTGAGCCTTGACCCAGCCCCAGCCCATCCGTGCCAGGAATCTGCAAACTTCAAGAAAATCCTGCTTGGTCTTTGGCTGGACCATGCCTAGCAGGGACCAGATCTTGAGACATGAAGCTCCTAAATTCTTCAGAAGCTTGGCGCTTCACTGTGTTTTGAAGGGTTTGCATGGTAAATTACCTCTGATTGGAAAGATCACTCCCTGCCAAATATCAGATGTCTGTTTTGAAGCTTAAGGCCTTAGAAAGTAGCCTTAGAAAGTATCAAAGATAATGTTACCAAAATTTTAAATTTGGAAAGAACAATATCTTCACTGGTTTTCTAATTTAGTTTAGAAAATGGCTGAAAATTTTTGACACAGATTTTTAAAACCAGTCAGCTTGGGTAGACACCTGGTATTGAGAAATTCAGCAAAAATGTCTGGGCATGGCAAGTTAATAAGCAGCCACATTTTTATTTTTAATAGAACTATATAACACATGAGGCCACCAGCTTTGCTTATTATAAGGTCATTATGGAAACTATATTTAGGGAGCTATATTACTATTTTCTTTATTTCTCCATGTGGGGAGGTAAATTTCACTATGGAAATAAAACAATGAAAAAGTGTTAGCTAGTGGGTTTTGTTGTTGTTGCTTTTTTACCTTCAAGTGTAAGCACTCTGATACTTAATGCATTGTAAGTAATATTTAGTGTATTGTAAAACAGATTCTTTCAGAATCTATTTCAATTTACCCAGTAGTAATATACTTAATAGTGAATGTTGATATGTGAGTCTGTTTTTGAAGATTCTGGGACCACTCTGTTGCACATTTTAAACTCAAGAGGCCACACAAGGATTAGAAGAGACAGACTGTCCTCTTCACTCTCTCTGGAGTGTCAGCTTTATTTTTTCTTGTTTCAAAAAGAAATCTCTTAGTGTTTTGATAGCAAAGAAAATATGAAAAATATGACCCCCAAGTGTCAGTGATGTCCACCTGAAAAAATAGCTGTATGCTGTGAACTTACTCATTCACTGCAAAGGCTGCTAAATCAGATACCAATTGTGTGTTCTTCTTTTTTTTTCTTCCTTTTTTTTTTTTAATTAAGTTTTTATTGCCCCTTAAAGCAAAGATCTCCTCTTACAGAGATCTATGCTACCTACTTTAATTGACTACTCTTTTGGATAAGCTTTTAACGTAGCACAGGGGTGCTGAAGTGAGGAATTAAAAAGAGACAGAAGTTCACAGTCGACCATATGGTTCCAGAACAGTCACTCTGTGGAGAACACAGGTACACTGAAAAAAATCAGAGATGTGGTCAGTATTGAGGGTGCCTGGTGAGGAAAATTAGGCGTTGCTTTCCTCTGTAACTGTGGAGCAGGGAGCTCTGTTTTGACGGCATCACATGTTAATCCAGTGTTTTTGTAAAGGCTGTGAGTAGGTTTTCCAGTATGGAAAACTGGGTCTCCAATCATCCTTCAGCAATTCTGCTGACACAAGCTGTGGTAGATGGCACAGGATGTTATCCTGTGTTTTTTGTTTGTTTGTTGTTTGTTTGTTCTGTTGTTGTTGCTGTTTTTGCTTTGTTTCATTTTTTCCTGTAGGTTTCATGCAAGGATTGTTTTCATCACAAAGCAGTGCTCAGGCTTCTGGGACAAAGGCAACTCTGTTTTCCATGGTCCTGTATACTTCTTATCAGCAGAATCAGACCGACGCAGGAGCCATCATCTCTTTGGCAAAATCATTTATCCCTGTTTCCCCACATGAAGTGAAGTGACACGATTAAAATTAAAGCACAAATAAAATGGCAGCTTTTAAAATACCGCATGGCATACTGAAGACTTGCTGCATAGCTTTACTATGAGAAGACAGCATATTAAAGATTATTTTTTAATGAACATGTGATCCCTCCCCCCAAATAGTTGGATCTAAAGCCTGATAAATCAAAGTATTACTCACCAAACAATGAAAAGCTGTAGTCAAAGGAATTTAAAGATGTGTTAATTAGTCAAAAGAGAGAGGCCATACAGTCTTGTAAACATCATGGGAGAAACCTATTAAAACCAGTGAACAGATATTAATTGAAAATGCTGTATAAGAGCTACAGAGTTCACACAAAGTGCATCTCACTTGATATTAAAGTCTGTGTATATGCAAATTCCATATCTGGCAGATTAGCTTGTGCTCTGTTTCGATGCCTAGCTGTGAGAAGCTGAAGAACTTCCCCACATGTTGGCTGAATATCTACCAGCAAAGCTATTATGTACTTCATAAGCACGAAGCGTACGGTAACAGGTGAAGGGCTGCCGGCACGCAGAGGCAGCTGAGAGGTTCCGCTGAGCACTGTGAAAAGCTCTTCTGACCCAGATTTCCTCCTCTTAGTTTCTCTCCTCTGCCTTAGGAAAGGGCTGTGCCAAGACCAAGGCCTTATGCGAGTATTTGTCTCCTTTCTGGAGCTGTCTTTTTGCACACCTGGATGTCTGTCCCATGGGCTCGGCTGGGGCACGCAGTGGTGGAGGCTTCTCTGGGGAGCTAAGAGAGAGTTAGTCCCAACTGTTAATCCTCAGTCCATCTCTGGTACACCCTGTGGTCCTGTGCCATCCCTAGTTGCCATTGCCTCTGCTTCCGTGCCCCTACAGAGCCGGTGCTAACCCTTATTTGTCTTTAAAATGACTCCCGGGGGGGCTATCAGACATCAGGCAGCTCCTAGGAGAGACGAGCATCAGAAGTACATAGACATCTGGGTGTCTTTCTGAAGCATAAATTCACTGAGATTATTTCCTAATAGTCCCTCCTTACCTTGCAGTAACTTGTTAGCATGCCTGAGCCCAAAGGCTTGCATTCACCAAACCTGTCATGCCACAGCCACCAGTGCGGAGCCAGGACGGAGAGACAGCTCCCAGACAGCAATCCACCTCTTAGTGGGCTTGAAGTGCCTCCTGGAAGAGCTGCTCTCTCCCTCGTTTCTTCTTGGCTTCGGGAAGTCCAGGATGTCTGCACTGCTAAATTTCTGTCCCCATATTAGCTAAGGCCTAACTACAGCCCATGCAGCCCAGCCCTCCTGCAGGCAGCAGTCCTCTCCCAGTTCAGGGATGACCGAACATTAGTTTCCCTATCTGTTTTTACAGCGGTCCTACTTTACACGTTTTTTGGAAACCTTCCTTTGGAAACCTTGCCTACAAAGGTAGAGGCTCACCTGTATGTGCCTCTGCCGCACAAGGGTTGTTAGTGCCTGAAGACACCCAAACAGCCTCGGGTTTGGTGAGTGCCCACGTTTCTGAAAACATTTGGGGAGCACCTTGCTTACCAGACGACACCAAGGGGACAAAGAAGAAGAGGGACATCACAGCTTTTCCACTCCAGTGATTTCCGCATTAAATTGTAACTCCTCTATTTTCCCCGGTGCTGAAATACACAAACTGGTCTTCAGGCAAATCAAATGTCTGAATGGCATTTAAAACCTGAGTTTTACTGCTACTACAGCGTTAGATTTCCTCATCTTTGCTGCCTGGCCAGTGAGAATGGATGTATCTCATGAAGTAGGAGAATAACAGAGACTGCGTCTTGGCTTTGCTCCTCGCAGATTTTGGCCTGGATTGGAGCCAGCATAATCTCTGGTGTAAATTACAGAAATCCCAAACCAGCTCAGACTGCAGCTGCTCAAATGCCAGGTTCCTGTGGAGTTGTGACCAGCCAAAGTCCAGCTGGTCCACCTATGTGCAATCTTTCTTCCTAAGCCTCAGGGAAGGTCTGCCTACATTATTGTATAGGACTAACCCCATCCATGGCTATACCCAGTAAAAAGGTAAGTAGGTAAGGGGGTAAGTAGGGAGGTATTGCATTTTGATGATGCTGGCTGGTAAGCTCATCCATGGCCTGGGTGGAAGACAATAGTGTTTCTAGTTCAAGATCAACGTGAGATATGCTCTCTATCTTGCAGTTCCTTTTGTTCTGTTCATGACTTCGGTGCAAGCTCTGCATGGTTTGGAGGAAGCTCATGTCTGAGCTAGAGAGCAGGTTACAGCAGCAGTGCTGTGCAGCCCCAGATTGCTCCCTTTTCAGCAGCCTTAAACTGGGCCTTGCTCTGCACAGGGAGCTGATAACAGTATTTTCTAAAACCAAAAACACTGTTATATGCAATAATATTACATGTTATCTCTCCTCCTTCAAGAATACTCTTGCGGGGACATGTCCTCTTCAGCCTGCTTCAAACATCAACACTTTGCTCCCCAGCAGACATACTGCAGGTACAAGTATATAACCAAGTATTTAATGCCTTTTTTTTTTTTTTTCAAATCTCCAGAGTCCAGAACAGGGAGTGTTGTGAGCACAACTTAACTGTCCTGGAACTGACTCAAACCTCTGGAGATGTACTGCCCAGGGTAGCTCAGATCCAGACCTGCTTTGGCAATCACCATCCTCCTTACTCCGTTTGTCCACCAGAAAACAGAAGGTGTTACAGTTCAGTACAGCCATAAACACTTCATTACCAATGGAAAATTGTGTTAGCAACTTCTTTTATACGCAGCCAAATCTAGACAAATGGAAAGGTCAGCAATGCAGGCACTGATTTTACATATGTGCATTAATTACAACACAGTAGATTTTTGGTATTCATTTCATCTGCTAAATATGTATGAATTGAATGAGAGGAAAAGATAGAAAGACAGAAGAGGGAAGCCAGGGCAAGCTATGAACGGGACTGGTCCTCCTTTTCTGGACCACACATTGGAAATTATTCAAAACTAGCCGATTGCAGGGAATGGGAGAAGTAAAAAGAAACATATCCCATGTCAGCTACAGCTTTTGCTATAAAGCATTCAAAGGAGAGCAGGTCCAGATCTAGAATTATTTAGTGGGCTTGACTCCTTGGAAATCGACTGTGGGTTTTTTTCCTAAATAAGGTCTATAGGACTAGGCATCCTGATATATTAAGTTCTTAGCTAGACAGCCATGCTCTCAAGCCAAACTCAGATTTTTACATACAAATCTGTTATTAAGTAAAATGACATACTTTTCCCACTTATTGTGGATACCTGGCTTAAACTGATATTAGAAACTAGGAGAAAATGAATTCTGAAAATTGTCACAGGACATTCGGAACATGAATTTGGACTCTTGTTTGGATTGAACACTTTTGGATATGAAAGCATCTGAAAACCAGAAAAAGTAAGTTGTGGTTAAGAGATGTGAATATAAAATTTCATTTTTAAAGCCTGCACACTGTTCTCACAGCTATATAGTAGCTGTGTACTTATCTGACAATATAGTACCCAGAAACCTTAGGCAATAGGACTTCCACTGTAAGATGTACACCAGAAGTGTTGTCAAAAATTGTCCGTCTCTCCTCAGGACAAGATGAATGGTGTGAGAAAAACACAGAAGAGTACATTGCTACCCCAAGAAACCCAAGATAGTCAGTGTATGTATTATGACCAGACTCATTGACACCAAGTTACTGAAGCCTCACTGCTACAACAACCTACTTCTTCAGCTTCATGTAGAACATCATGGTCCTGGGTTGTGCAAGTCCCCATTTCATCCATTCAGTTAAACTCCTTCAATCACAGGAACCTTGTCCAAGTAGGGAGAGCTTTCTGCTACACTGTGGCTCACCAAAACTCCTGAGCCAAGGACCTCCAGCACTGTAAGAAAAACACAGTACTCCTTGAGAGAAAAAGTTTGTGATTTGTAATTATAGCATAAAAACTTACATCCTCAGATGACTAAGACAAAGAGAGGTCTCCATAGTTTATCAAATATATTTCATTATCTAATATATGAAAAATATGTTGCATAGAATAAGCTATGTAGCCAGGAGGATATTGGAAGGTTTAATGTAAATGATTTGACTGCTGTATCTTAAATTCTAGCCCAGGTTATGTGTAGAGACAATAATACAGATGTTCTCCCCTCCTCTGCACATCCCATTTCTGGTCTTTTAGTGCGGATTACTCAACAATATGGCATTACTGATAGCATAGGTAGTACTTTCATAGGAGGACTCAATCATTTGCTGTATATTGGGTACTGTTACTGACATCTAGGGAACATGGAAGAAAAATGGCAATGAGCTAGGGGCTCTTGGGCAGGTAGATAGTTCATCTGACCCTCTTCATAAAGCTGTTCTTACCTCTTTCAAGCTGTCCTACAAGAATCCCAGATAAAACATCAAGTCTACAATGAATACAAATTGGACTGTATTTGCAAGAGTCCAGTCCAGACTAAATTAGGTTGAGCTTTCCATCTGTCTACCTTGCCATGCATGGCAGTGGGCATTTACCCCAAGAAAGGTGAAGTGTGACATTAACAGCCTCTCTGTGCTCTACATGGGTGTAGTAGCTTTAATTCCTTGCAGAACCCACCAAGAGCTGTGCTGATAAGAGATTATCAGGAGGTGTTTAGTCAGTGAGCTACAGTTTAGAGTTTCCTGATGGTGTAATTCCTGGTGTAAGCCCAAGAATAATAGTCAGAGTATGCACATAAGCAATAAAATGATGCCTCTTCCCTGTTGTCTGTAGGCTGCAATTGTCTATACATCCAGCACTTTGCTAATATTCTTTTAGTTACTGCATTCAGAAGGCTTGTAGGAGATGGATTGAACCCTGACTAGACATCCTTCTCTATTATCACAAGAAGGTGTGGGGGACTTGCAGGAGAAAGAATGGAGTTTCTTAGAGTAGGAGTAGCTGATTACTAGTTTGATGCAAAATTAAGTAAACACAGAAGAACCTAGTGATGAGCTGCAAAAGCATGACTTAATAACAGGGAAGGATTTGGACCTTGTATGCCTCCCTTACCTGCTGCTAACACAGCAATGCGAGGCAGAAGCAGGTAGCAGCTATGTGATGCCAGTGCATCTTTTTACACTGTTCACATTCCATTGCAACTCGTCACGTTTGATTCAGCATAATGCAATGTGACTAATTTAATCAGATGTGAAGTGCACTACAGCAACATGTCAAGTCAGAAATTTTGGGAAGAAAAAAAAAAAGTGTGTGTGTGGGGAAGTGCTTTTGCCAATCCAGGGTTGGATTATTTTTCTCAGCTGGAGGGCTTCATTTACTGAGCTTGGGCTTTTCTGTTCTGACCTTCCAGCCAAGGGCATGTGTCAAGAGGCTTGTATTTCCCAAAGGCAGTGACACAGTCTATTAGGTCATATGAGCTGGATCATCAAGCATTCGCCCACCTCAACTTCTGGGCCACCATTCCTTGCCCTCCCCCACTCCCCCAGCGCTAACTCATGATATGATGCCCTTGCCTTTGACAGATCGGGAAGGGAAAGAAGCATTTTATTGCTGAACACGTACGTAGCGGAAGCCAGAAACTGAGCAAGCTTACTGTGGGCTGGTGCAAGTCATTTAGTAAGTCTGCTTTTCATTAGCTACTTCTGAAACATGACAAGGAGAAAACACGAGATTTACCAGCGCAGTTGCATTTCTAACCCAGGGTTTACCATTGTTTTGTTGTAAGGTGATGATATAATCATAAATATCAAAGCAGCCAGCATCTGGCTGGAAGAAGTTCATCAAGCTTTCAGTACTTTTAGAAAGCACATCCCCACACATACACTTTGGACTATATCTTGGTCTGTGGGTCTTTGTACAAAGAGGCTGCCATTCACAGACATTGGCAGCTTTGCTCATTCAAACACAAAGTGACACTCGTTAAAAAAAAAAAAATAAAAAATCAGATGAGACTTTCTCTGGTTTACTCCTTTCTTTCAGAGAAGTGCCTTCTCTCTACATACAGCACCTAGGACACGGAAAGTTGTGCAAAAAAATTGTTTGCCACCTTTTTACTTTAGGCCTTTTTATATTTTTTTTTCCCATTTATGTGTCATGGCCCTCAAAGGGCTGTAAAAAGCACCAGAGGAATTCACAGAGTGCTAAAACAAGCTTAAAAAACACTTGAGCTCGTGAAAATCTGCCATCCAATTGGACCTAAGAGGGGCAATACAAGGGTCATACAGTCCAGAAGGAAGAAAAATCTGGGAGATAGTGCTATTAGGAAGACAGGGAAGAGTACCTTCTTTGGTTGTTGGAGCAGAGGTATACACATAACGATACAACGGAAAGAAAGCCTTAGTGTGATAAAACATTTTTGCCTATTACAAAGAAGTAAAAACTATTTATTCTGTCCCTCTCTTGTCCCTATGCCAATCATGGCTCAGCCAAGGGAGAAATTCACCCTTCCTTTTCCTTCGCTTCTTTGAGGACTGAAGAAACTCTGCCATGCTGGATCCCTTTAAGACCCAATTATCACACACAGCTGTCGTGGGCTTTTCGTTTAGCTAGGCCTGGAAAAGCTGTGCTGATTGCAATGATCATGTGCTGTGTTAGCTCCGCCTGCAGGGGGGGGTTCTTTCTTCTGGTCTCACTTCCCCTGCCTTGGGAACGTGGTGGAGCTGCCATTTTGTTCCTGTTGAGGAATAAGGAAGAAAGAAGGTCTTTTTCACACAAGAGTTAGGGGTAAACTATAAGGTAAGACTTATCATTGTGGCTTCCTTTTTATCTTGCTAGGTTAGAGATAAGTCTGGCTTGTATAGTTTTTGGAACCTGCTTCCCATTGTCTTTTAAGAGTTCTTTGCTAGTTCCCTGTTTTCATTGCTGCTTTGCTGTTGGCTTTAGGTGGAACCCAAGAAAATGTTTCGTCAGGATGACTCAAGAGATTTCCCTGTTCTTGCTGAAGCAGATAGCCAGAGCCAGCAGCATGATAGATCCCAGCCAGATAGATCCCAAACAGGATGCAGGCATCTGACTTCGGCATGGAAAGAAATAGCTGAAACCAGGGCAATGGAAGGTGACTAGCAAGAAGGGGGTGGTTGTACAGGGAGGGAGGAGAATGAGTTTAATCTGACTTCAGTTCCAGCTGGGTGCTGCTGAAGCTGATTTTTTTGTTCATGGGCATGCATATAACACAACTGAAACAAGGTCCTAAAGATATGAGAGCTCAGGGTGGCAGCTGGCCAGGGCCATTGAAATGGAGTACAGCGTTCCTGTTTGCTCCTTGAAGGCTTCACTTTCTGACCATGCACAAATGATATTAGTCTTGAGGTAAACAGTATGCCTTCTCAAAGGCTTGGTGTGGGGTGGAAATAGTATGAGAGACTTAAAGTACTTAGTGATCAGGTGTTGTAGGGAACATGCTTTCTTGGTTTTGGGTGTTTGATGGATTTGTTTAGCTTGGTCTCTTTCTCTTGTCTTCCATAGCTTACAGGTTTACAAGCCGTGCCCCACCTACCAGCACACACTCGGCTGGTGAACGTCCCTTGGGCCTGTTTGTAATTCACGCAGTGACAGAGAGTGGGAAGGCTGTGAAACTGCTGGCTGGGCTTGATAACTATCGGTTGCAGCGTGAACCACCTCGATGTTGGGTCAGGGACTGTACCGAGCAGGCCTGCTCAACAAATCATGCTTCTGGAAGGCATCTGTCGCAACAGAATTTCCCAGCTGAGGAAGATTGCTTGAGCTCCTCGATAAGAGAGGAATTTTTTTCAATGGATGAAGGCTGTGATGACTCTGGGACAGCCAGCACCCAGGCAGATGTTACCAGTGATGATGCTATCACAAGTTTTGCAAAGGAGTATTCACTAGTTCCCTCAAATAAGCAAAAGAGTTGTTCTGCTCAGAATTTTGACCAGCTAGTAGAAAGCTATTTTGAAGGGATCTGAGCTTCAGCACATCTGTTTGTAATTTGGGATCCAAATCTTTTGGAGATGCAAATGACAGTCTTCATGTACACAGTTTATAGCAACATAGGCTAAACCCTGCATTAAAACCGTGAAGGTTCAAATAGGGTAAAGCCCAGTATATTTCTCTTCGATTGGCAGCCAGCTAAAAAGACAAAAACTGGAATGAAAATAGATCCTTCATATCAGTTGCTGCCTTCTTGGGGAGTTTAGAAACCTGTAATAATCATAAGGCATTAAAAATGGGAAAATGACTTTGAGTCTAAGCTAATGTAATGACTATTTCTTTTGCAATTGTGAGGGAAATACCAAGAAATATGGTTGTATTTTGTCTCTTTCTCAGCAGTAGAGTCTCATTTTAATAACTTCTTGAAGAATATTTGAAATTCAAAGCCCTTGTATATGCCAGTATTTCCTTTCACTAAGTGCTTTAATTTACTCTATAGAGGCCTAGAGGGTTTAGTGTTTGTTTTTTTGTTTTTTTATTTTTATTGGTCTACATCTTAAAAAGTCTAATCCAATGCATATATTTTGTTATTGTACATAGCTGTTTATATATGAATAATGTGAAACAACTAGGGCACATCCTACTTAAAAATGGGGGGGGAGTAACAAACAGACCCACTAGCTGGGGTTAATTGTTCATGTGAAATGAATAATATCCTTGTAATAAACATTTATTTTTCTGTTGTGTTTGTGAGATAGTGTGTAGCTGAACACAAGTGAAGATCTAGGGACCTAGGTTTCTCAGTTTAGAACTCTTGTCTGTATTTAGTCAATGGGTGGACTTCTAGAAACGCAGCCTAGCCTAACAGTAAAGCTACAATGTGTGGTTACTGAAAGGTGGGTACCTGACTGGTGATTTGTCATGTTAGTTGGAAACTTTTACTGTTGGCAGAGCTTGGTTATGTCTCAGAGCTGGTGTTCTTTATGAGGAATGGATTTGATATAGTGGAGATAATTGAAAACTAGATCTTTGAAGCAAGACTTTTTTGGTACTGCTTTTCTTTCTCTACCTTGGTAGGTGCAGGATTATGTAGCTTTTTTTATTACTGCTTACTGGATTTGGATAGCTTCTGCTACAATTATCTCTTTAATGATGTTAAATGCTTGCACTGTATTGCTTCTTGTGTGGTTAAACTTCTGCAAGTTAAGTGTACCTCTTCTGCTTTGGATAATAGGAGCAGCAATAAAGTGGTGGCTGTCCACCTGATGCTACTTACATCCTAATCCAACATACCAAACAACCCAGTATGCCTAACCTGTAGGGAAGGCTTGTTGACTTCATTTAACCTGCACTGAGCTTAAAATTAAACGTGTGTTTAAAATTATGTATTGTGTAAGTGTTCTCATTGCACAGCAGAGGCCCTATACACGTGAGGAACTTTATATATGGTGCAAATTTATACTAGAGTGGATCAGGCGGCTTCTGCTGTAACTTAATATGCCCAAGTCAGGAATGGGCTGCTGCTTTAGTTAGATCTAGCAGTCTGTAAGATCTAAGCATTTATTCCCTGGGATCTGTATACCACCTCTCCCCACTCCCCCAAAAAGGCTAATTCTATGCATTGGTTCTTGGGAACAGTGAAAGTAAATTGTTTTCTTCCCTGTTCTTCCTCCCCAGTTAAGTATCATTCCTTTTGAGTGATGCCTGCTCACCTTTCTGGAGTATTCACATACAATTATAAATTGTGTTTTTTTTTCCAGATTATTTTAAGGCTATTCATTGAACTAGAATGAGATTCTGCGTGTAACTCTTAGTAAGGCATTTAGTAAGCAGAAACTTTGGGCTAACTGACATAGCAGTGGCTGCTTGCTTCTTCATAATTTGTGTGCTCCTCAGGAATTAGGGCTTTCCAGCAATGCTCAGAGCTGCTGCTCTCAATTCCCTTAAGGCCTGTGAGTCTAGACCAAAAAAAAAATAGTGTTGCTTCAACTGAGAAAAAGCTTTTATTTTGGTCTGTGTTGCATTAAAATAGTATAGTAAACGTGTGTAGCTCAATTTGCCTGGCAAGCTTGCCCTGTAAAGGTACTACAGGGTACAATGCAGAAATAACACTGTCATCTGGTTGTTATAGCTGAAATAGTGTAAGGCATCTATAGATACATCTAAAATAATGCCCTTGATTGTATATGTTTCAGAAAGTGATATGTTTGTGAAGTCGGCTGGCGATGTCTCATGTAGTCTTCTTCCAAGAGCATTTGTTCATAAGAGAGGCTCATGAAACATTTAAAAAAAAAAAAAAAGTCACCAGTGGGTAGTAAGATACCAAGCATTGTAGAGGTGTCAGCTTCTTGACAGCATGATTCAGTATTGTGCATTTTCAACTTGACAACTATACAGTTTTTCCTAGTGAATCTGAGATCCTGTAAGAGTTTTTGGGCATGCCTTTCTCTTTCCACAAATGATCCTACAACTGGGATTTTTACGTGTTGAGTTAAATGCAGGTATAAAGGTCTGAAAGATCAAGACTTCTGAGGAAAAAGTCCTCTCAGAGTAACTTCCTAGGAAAGAAAAGCCTGCAAGGCATTAACCTGAAATATCTTTGAAGAAAAATAGATCAAGTAAAGCTGAGGAGCAATCAGGAAAAAAAAAAAATCTCAACTTTCTCATAAAGTAGATAAGAGTAGCTAATATTTCTTGTTTGTGTATTTGAATTCCTATGTTCCTTTCCAGTTTGGCCCTCTGTTATATTTCTGTTTACATATGTAAATAATGCCAAGGACTCCAGGGCTGAAGTCCAGTGATACGGTATCAGTTATCATGAGTCCAGGGTTTCTCATGATGTTAAGCTATAAACCACCAGCTTCTTCCAGTGTAGGTGTTGGAAGTTGTCTTTATGCATTGTATGTGCACAAAGATCATTGTATGTATCAGTCTAGCTAGGTTGAATAATGAGGAAAAAGTAACAAAGTGAGATAGCTCTTGGTATAGGAATGCATCAGGGATTTGATGTATGTGCTCTTGCTACTAGTGTCTACCAACTTCCATGTCACTGCATTTTCAATGCTGCTGGCACCCTTCCTTGGTCCAGCCAAGAGGTTTTGAGCCTCTGGACTGCTGATTCTCTGTGAGTATTTTAGTTTTCATTCCTTTGTTTGGGTTTACAGGGCTTTCTTTTCTTGGTTTGACTGAGGGTATGTGAGAGCAGGTGTCCCCGTGGTGTTCTTTTACTCCTTGCCTACAGCTACAGAGGTATCAGTGCATTCTCTTCAAGTAAGAGTAGGCAGTAGGAAGAAGGTTTGAGGGAGGATAACCGAGTCAGTGAGCTTAGAGACCAGACCGAGACCTCCCATGATCAGGAGCTGTCTTTGTTCTGCCTTTTCATGATAATTATTGCAGTGGGGCCCTGCTCCACAACCGGAGCTCTAATATAATACAAATGGTCATCAATTATTTCATTACAGTAGCCTCCTTTTCCTTCACCACGTCCAACTGCCGTGTAGAAAGACACTTCACAATGGTCAAAAACAATACTGTTTTTCTGGTTCCAGCTCTAAAGTCAATAGATTATTTTTGCTGCTCTGAGAAAAGATTCAAGGCAAACTTCGGTAAAGGATTAGAAGTGTTAGTTTTGCTTTTTTATTTAAACCAGTGTCCGTGGTTACTTTAAAAGATCCAGAGAACCTGTGTCAAAGTGTTAGCTGAAGTGCTGCAAATAGCATGTTATTCCTTTCTCCCCACCTCCTCCCCCAAATAATTCTATTGTTCTTGTAAATCTGCAGCATTCCAGCTGTGACTTGACAAGAGCCCTGACAGTTGCAAAAGCCGAATCATAAGAGCAGTGTTCTTGTTTCATGAATTATTTTACACAGCTAAATTTAATACTTTTCCCCCGCTTCCCCACCTTTCATTCTGGCAGATATTTAAGCTGCAAATTAGAGATGTACTGAATTAGCCTTCAAACCTCGCAAATGCTGTCAGAAAGCTGACTTCGTAATGATGTGACTCTGATATCAAACAGGTTATTGCTTATGTATAGCGGCACTTACAAACATGTGCGTACTTGTAACTCTTGGCCTTTGTGCTGCTAGGCAGCCAGCAGGTCATTAATGTGTGGTACAAACGGGACAGAGCCCCATGGACCCCGCGGTAGGAGCGCCTGAGAGGAAGAGTCAGAGTTTCCAGCAACCACTTTCAGTTGGCAGAGCTGCGATTGGAACCATGTGACACTTGGAGGCAATGTACCACCGGCAGCCAATTTATTACATATGGCAATATGATTAATGGTATCAAATGTGGGGTTGTGTTATTTTTTTTTTAAGTTCAAGAATACTACAGCAGCCAACTGCAGGGAGTCCAAGGCAGTACAAATCTGTTCCATGAATTTAAAGTCAGGCAGATGAGGTTAAATGAGAGGGGGCCAGAGCCAAGATAATGATTGCAAAGTAAGTTGTTTCAAAAAAAGCAGTGTTTAGAATGTGTTCATGAGCAACAGCCCCTCTTCTCTTCTGTCTTACGGCCTTAATGGATACAGGCTGGAACAGGTTTCTGAAACTAAACTGCCTTCTGCTCTTAGCTTCTCTTCCTGTAATCCGAAGACCTGTTAATGGTATCCAACAAAACTTAGAGTCCCAAAGCAAACAGCAGCAAGTTAAGAGGCAGAATGGACTATCATTTTGCTGAAGACTGTTCTTCTTTATGATAGTGATGTGTGGCTCTGGAGGGTGACAACAGATATAGGCCTCCTTGTGCTGGTGGGCCTCCATGCCACTGAGCAGTCCTGAGCACATTTCAGTTGCTAATAGTGACATAGCTAAAGACCACAGTGATAACAGTCAATTTTTATTTTTTTTGTGTAAAGCACAAATACCAATAATGCACTTAAGTGGTGTGGGATGGGGGGGTGTAGAAGCAGGAGTTACGACCATCTAAAATGTCTCATGCACATCACCTTACATATGCTTCTCTGGCCAGCTCCTTACATACCTGGGTCTTCACGTTTGTAGGGCCATGCTATTTTTCAGTCTCCTTTTACATACTGAATGCAGCTGGGCATCTTACCTGTGCTGTGCTGTGATCCTTCCTTACCTTGGCTGTGAAGCAAGTGAGACAAGGAGCTCAGCAGCAGCTAGAGGGGTGAAGTGGGAGCTGCTGCCCCCCAGGCAATGGTTCGCGTGCACTAGGGTGCTGTGGGAAGATACCCTCCCAGCTACAGGTACTTGTCATCTCATGTAGCTGGGGTCATGCTTGTCCAACATTACCCCAACTTGCATGTGCAGACAGAGCTGTCTGACAAGCCACTGCTGCACTGAGCCACTGCCCACTTTGCTTCTACGCAATTGCATGATGACCGTGTGATGAGACATGCATGTCGGGAATCTGTGCAATTGATGGGATTGATGTTAAAGACTATGCACATGTTCAAACCTAAATTTCAGTGTTCTGTGCAACACAAATCCTATGCCCCAATACCTTTTGCATAATAATGGCAGCAATTGTGAACTGCTGCCTTCCACAGTGTAGCTTTGAAAGTATAGAGGTGCAAGTCCTGAGTGAGCACAACTGCAAATATTTAGCATCCAAGTATGATTTCTTTCAGTCTACTACTTTTCCTCTTTTCACACCCTGCCACTATTCAATAATAGTGGAAGAACAAACCTTTTGTTAATACCCAGACTCTTTCATTACAGTGCTGTCATACACTGCATGAGGAGCAAGGCATTTATATCTCTCCTGCCTCAACACAAAACGTACAGCGGGAGGTCTGATATGGCCTAGTGCTTCACTTCATATGCCTTGTGGCCACATGGTCTCTCTTTTATGCGCGTGTATGTGTGTTTGTTATTGTTGGATAATGCTGAAGCATGCACTGATGTGGCCTGCCAAGGGGTTTTTAGAGGCTTATTTGGTCTTTGGTCAAGAAAAAGATTTCCTTTACTTTCTTTAAGTTAAAGGGATAGTTGTCTCAGCTAACTTTAGGCATCTGATGTAGGTGCTGTGAGCTGCCCCTCAGAGATGCCCACCTCTCTCTGCTGATCGTGGAGGGAGCTGAGCACCCTGACTTCAGGTCGAGCCCACCTCAAGCACCAAAGGTGGGTGATGTGAGTTCCCCCTTCCCACGTGCAGACCTGCCTACGCCTTGTGGCTTGCACAGCTCCTGCCTACGGATGGCAGCCTGGCCGGACATGTGTTCGTGTTTTAACAAGATGGGGGAAACCTTTGAACAAATTGCCAGCAAACTTTTTGCAGGGCAAGCGTGGGAGAAGGCTGCCTGCACGAAGTGACCCTCTTGCCGGCAGAGAGGGAGAGACAAAGTGCGGCACAAAGAACGAGCAAATGAAAGAGCTGGCTTGCAACTCTGATCCTTATGGACTTTTCTTGAGCTCTCGCAACAAAAAGTGTAACTCTTGTGATGAATACAGTCCTACTGTTGTATTCCTCTGTTCCAACAATAATTTCAATTGAACCCTACTGCATGTGGAGTCCTTTTGCTTTTTAGGTCATAAAAGCAATATGTGGAGTAGAGACTTAAAAAATGGACTTTTAAAAGACTCCAATGCCTCAATCTCTCCAAGAACTCAACTGATAAATCTCCTGTGTAAAATGATCACATTTTATAGAGAAGAATCTTTGTTAGACATTCATTAGCAATAACATGTGAGCCAATTTAAGGAATGAAACCTTTCTTCTATATAAAACCCACTGTGGTCACTAAAACTAATGACTTTTTTGGCCTACCACCCTTTAATTCAGTAGCAAAGCACGTGAATTTCCCGTATTGCTTAGTTCTCCAACAATTTGTTTATCTTTGAAGAGCAGGTCCCTGACTGTGTGAACTCAGGCACATCCAAAAGGTTAAGTAAGAATAAAAAAAGTAGATCAGGGCCACAAATGTGGTATTTAAAATCACGACAAAGTTCTGACTGTATTGAGGAGGTCTGGAAGAAGAACAGTTAATGGGCTTACTTCTATTTCAGCTCATCTCCACATGTGAAGCAGCTGGGCAGGAGAGAATTGAAAATACAATGTGAATTTAAGTGCCCTGAGGCTGATCTGAACCCATCAAAGTTGGTGCAAAAAATCCACTGACTTCAGTAGCCTTTGGAGCAGTTGATGCATGTTCTGCTAATTACCAAAAAAAAAAAAAAAAAAAGTGTTAGCTACCATTCACTAAATGGAGATGGGAAGAAGGAACACTTCATGTTCAGATTTCTCTGTGTGTGTGTGTGTGTGGCTTTTCTTTAGATCCAAGTTTTTTTTTTTTTTTTGAACAATGAGATAGCAATGAGATATACGGATAGTAAAACTGCCAAAGAACAAAGCAGGCTGAAACACATGCAAAGGTATTTTTTTTCCATGTTTTAAAAATACGGTTGACAATGGGAAGATTTACTCCTAGGTTCAAATATGGTAAGTTGTAAAGAGGAGAAAGCAGTAATCGATCTAATAATTGTTAAAAGAATTCTGTACCGCATTTGCCAAAGCTGTATCTGTGCTTCCGTGGACATGGCTGTAATGTGCCTTGCCTGGAGGGCTGACTGCAGTGTTTTGGGTCTCGTTTTCAACCTGATTGTGGGAGTGTGGCCATGGGGGTCGACAAGCCCCATGGTTGGGGATAACATCGGACTCTTAACCATGAGGCCATAAGGAATGTAAAGAGTTTAGAAGGAACAAAGGAGGGTGATTCAGGAGATGCCTTGTTGTCTCGGGTTGCTTGTTCTCCAGCCTTTAAGGCATGGAAGTTGCTGGGTGTTTGCTGTTGCTGGGCAAAGTGGTTGACCAATGAATAGTTTAGTGGAAAAGTACTGCTGTGGGGTGAATGCTATAAGAAGGGAGCCTGTCCTCACTAAGGGGATTGAGGAGTGAGAGTTGAAGTTATGCCCTCAATAAAGTGGTAGCAGTTATCCTAAAAGAACCCTGGTGTCCGTGTGGTCATTTTGCCACAGATGGTGCCCGAACAGGGAGAGACATGAAGAACAGGAACAAGGACAGGCTAGCAGAACAGGGACCAGGGAAGGAACAGGGACACTGATTGCCTCATGAAGATAGGTTTGGCTGAACTCAGCAAACCGCTCAGAGAAGCTCGTACTGAAAGATGCTGGATGAAAGCACACTCAAGCTGAGGGGAAGCTCATACTGAAAACTGCTGAAAGGAAGGGCATACTTTAAGTCTCTGGAAAGAAGCGCACCCGAGCTGGAAGCTAGCTCAAGCTGAGAGAAGCGGACCCGCGCACACAACTGCTCCTCACTGGCTGAAGGTAAGCAGTGGCACTATGGGGAATCATATGGCCTTAGAAAAAAGAATTTCCTGGTAGCTTTCCAGCTTATTCCCTTTATTATGAACCAGACAGTTTATGATCCTGAAGCACGGGACCAAACTGAGGTCAAGCTTTGGAACCCTGCTACTAAAAATGACAAGGTTGTGGCGGGATTGCTTGGCACCTGGCGAGCAATCTGAGGCCTTAAAGAGCCATGTTGGGACCACAAGCAGAAACATATGGTTTGCCAGACAGTGAGGGAGCTGCTGGCTCGTCCACTGATCCACCTGCTACACCATCGTCCCCTCGCCGCTATTGCCAGCGCAGGCTTTTGCTGTTACGCCCCCTGGTGACCTGGGCGTTCCTTTTGATCCAGGCCCTGTAAGCCCTGAAAAGGATCCATGTCTGTTTCCCTTCGATCTGGGAGGAATAGGATACATAGGGCCTGAAGGCCGAGTTGCTTAACAACTTAAAGCGAGACATAGTGTTCCCACAAGTAGCCCCTGGAACTCGCCAGCGCTTGTAATCAAGAAAAGGAACAGAAAGTGGAGACTGTTATATGATCTGAGAAAAATTAATGAAGTCATGGAAGATACGGGAGCGCTTCAACCAGGATTGCCATCTCCAACTATGCTCCCCCAGTCATGGACATTAATAGTAATAGACTTAAAGGATTGTTTGTTAAACTTTGCCAGAATTTGGAAAACTATGTTTCAACTGACACAGTTTTTGCTTTTATTTTTGCGTCTGTCCACGCAGGAGAAAAGGCAAAGGGTGTGTGTAAACATCTTTCAGCTTTTGCAAAATTAGAAATCCCCAAAAACGATTAAAACAGGTAATGGGCCAGGATATGTGGCCCACACAACCCACTCCTTTTTTTCAACAGTGGGGTATTCAACATCTGACGGGTATAGCTCATTCTCCCCACGGGTCAAGCAGTTATTGAACAGGCCCATGATACCCTAAAAGCTATGCTTCTAAAACAAAAAAGGGGGAGTAGGGGTGTGACCCCCAGGAAAAGACGGCTAAAGCATGCTATGTTCTTAAATATTAAAACTGATGGACAGAGGAAGGTCCTTGCATCTGTCCATGCAGGAGAAAAGGCTACAGACAGATCTGGGAGAAACTTAGTTAAAGAAAGGGCACAAGTCATGGTAAAAAATTAAAGCACCAATCATTGGGAAGGGCCCTACTCTCTAATAACTTGGGGCCGAGGTTGTGCTTATGTTTTAACAGGAGCTGGTCCTAGATGGGTGTCAGCACGATGGGTCCGTCTGGCCATCTCATTATCTGCCTTAACGTGATCACAGCACTCTCCTCCGCGGTTTGGACTCCAGCTCAAACAAAAACAATGTATGGGAGGGTCCCGCTGGCATATGCAGGACTCACAAACGAGGACTCCAGGAGCTGGAGGGGCAGCCAGAGCCCCCCTGGCTGGGCAGAACTCAGTGCCTGCCTCTCCCAGGGAAGTGGTTACAAAGTTTGGTAAAGATAGAATTAGTATGCCTGGTAGTCTTTCTCTGTTTTAATTTGTGTTAATTGTGCTTTCTTAATTTGTGTTATTTGCGCTTTTTTATGTTAATAAAGAAGGTGGAGATGTGGGAGTGTGGCCACGGGGGTCGACAAGCCCCATGGTTGAGGATAACATCGGACTCTTAACCATGAGGCCATAAGGAATGTAAAGAGTTTAGAAGGAACAAAGGAGGGTGATTCGGGAGACGCCTTGTTGTCTCGGGTTGCTTGTTCTCCAGCCTTTAAGGCATGGAAGTTGCTGGGTGTTAGCTGTTACTGGGCAAAGTGGTTGACCAATGAGTAGTTAATGGCAAAGTACTGCTGCGGGGTGAATGGTGTAAGAAGGGAGCCTGTCCTCAATAAGGGGGTTGAGGAGTGAGAGTTGAAGTTATGCCCTCAATAAAGTGGTAGCAGTTACTGATCCTAAAAGAACCCTGGTATCCGTGTGGTCATTATGCCACACCTGATTGTCTTGGCTTTCCCTACCATTAAAATGGAGAGAGGGATAATGTCCATGTACGCCTCGTCCAGTTGTGGATCCAAGGCGTGCGCTAGTGCATAGCAAGTGCTCTCAGACCCTAGAGCATGGCTAAAGACACTAGGTTCCTTAGGCTGAGCCTAAAAAGACCCCTTAAAGGTGCTATGTAGGATTTATTTTTCCTAGAAGAATACAAAATTTGAAGCCTGTTTTGTTTTTACGCAGTCTCCATAAGAATGTGTCTCTATAAGGCACAATTCCTTAGTGCCTAATTTGCTTCTATTATATTCTAGACAAATTAAGAACAAAACCATGGGGGAATGCATGGAAAAGTGTCAAAGTGACTGAGAGTCAATTTCCTGGGACTTCAGCTGAAATTTTAGTTCCCAAGTTGCTTTTAAAACAGGAATTAGGTTCCTGAGTCACCCAGGAACTAATGAAAATTTTCCTTTGAAATGTGATGAGGAGCTCAGACAGAGCAGAGTGATACACAGTCCTTGGGGTAGGATTGCCTGGAGAGACTGATGGTAAAGTGCATTTCATGCTAGCTGTAACATTTTTAATGCAACTTATTAAAAAATAAAATTAACAGCATTGGGCAAGTAAGTGATAGATCTGGCTGAATGAAGAGATGTTAAGGGGGACAAAAGGGGGCGTGCAGAGCATGAAAATGAGTGACACCTTGGAAGCGCTGGAGTGCACTTTAGTGCCTTTGAGAGGTCTGGCCCAGCCTCTTCCAAGGTGGCATGTTGTGATGGAGGCAGCGGGTGAGTCCTGACACTCAGAGGGCACTCTCCAAATTGGAGTGGTATGAGCAGGTTCCTTCACTGATTTCCCCAGCCTTGGGAAAGCTGGCTTTAGTTTCTGGATCCCTTGATGCCATTGTACCTACCTGTGGGCTCCCAGCAAAAGGCTCCTTATTAGCTGCACATTCCTGTGGCATCCGTTTTACTGACAGGGACTGGGTGAAGGAACCTAATGGCTGCAAACTACTCCAGGAATAGGAGGTCAATGACAAAAACCAACTTTCAACCACATCAGTTTCTCATTCTGGCGTATGCCACGTCTGTGGGGGAACTAATGCTGGCGTGAAGGAAGGGGACCACCTTTTAACCAGGAACCTGCGCCTACACCAGCTTAATCTGTTGCGAGAGTGCAGTGTAACTAAAACCTAACCCAGATGATTTTTGGATTATTTTTTCCCTTTGTTACAGCAGAAAGACTTTTAATTTACCCTCATATTATGACTTCATCATTAATAAGGAGGAAAGTAAGTAATGAGACAATGTGTACAAAATGAACAATTTCGTACCATAGCAAGTTGTCTGGCGAATTCTTTCATGAATGCTCTCTGTGTGATATTTCTATAGTATAATAGATTCTGGCTGTTCACTCTAATAATTCTAAGCTTCAGGGTAAGATTTTATTTCTCTTTTGAAAGTAATATAATCAGTGGTGCTAGCACAAAATTCCCTGTGTGTTTTTGTGCATCCTTAACACTTCTTGGGATGAAAGTGAAACTTATATTATTTAGAGCAGTTCAAAGAACTAAGTTCCTTCTCTAATGGTGGTTCCTGCTAGAATTCCTTATGAAAAAACATTAACCAAGCTAGTGGAACTACAAAGCATAGTAGGTATTCTATGTTTGCAGAAGGAATGGGTCCAAAAAGCTTTAGAAAATGTTAGTTTCTTTGCACAAAAGGCATATTTTAAAAGTCACCCAAGGACAATGTGGATATTTGTCTATCCAGGAATTTTTATTTGTGTGTTATCTGTGTGAAGCTCCTGGAGACAAGGGTAAAGGGTTTTGGCAAAGCATGAGGTAGCTTAGGACAATAATGATGCAGGCACCAGCACGTGTTTTGATTGAATTCTGTCTTCGCTTGTTAGCTTTGATTCACTGCTCCGTCAAGAGGAGCACAGAGCTTTCCTGCGCTCCCTTCATGTTCTCTGCTTGCCAGGAGAAAGGACCACTACTGCTGCATCCATTCAACTCCCAAGCTCCTGATCTTTTTCTTGATTTCCTGTGAAGCTCCACAGGTTTTTTTTTTTTTGCTTTTTTTTTCATGGGAAAGTTTATCGTGTCCTGTCCCTGTAGAGCTAGAGCTGTGTCTGTGGCAAGCCAGACTCTGCACTGCTGGAGAGCTTGCTGAGGCAGTTCTTCTTCCCAAGGCATCGAGGGGAACGAGTTTCTCATCTGCTGGCATGAGTGTGCAGATACTAAGTGGTTCTCAATATTATAGGTTCAGAGATTTTTCCCTCAAATTGCACAAAGTTTCTCATGCAAGAAGAATAACTTCAAAACCAGAATGTGGTCATCTGTGCCAGACATCCTTCCCCTGTCTTCCCACAGTTGTTTAAATCTCTCTTGCAGCAAGTAACCTTTTTGCTTAAAGACTGAGAAGAAGCTTTCCTGCTGCCTCCTGGGCAGTGGAGACCTTTCCTTATGCTCCAACAGCCAGATCGCCTTCCCCTCCTTTCTCTGCTACTGTGCTGTGCTGCTCATGCACATGTCCCCAAGGCCTTCATGGGATTTTGTTGGCCAAAACTAAGGTTAGCCTGGAATCACTGTTGTGTTTTACCATGTGGTTGCAGTCCTATGAGCTGTATTTCTTTGTAAGAATATTCACAAACCGAAGTATCTTCTGTGCTTATTTGCTTGTTCTAACCAACTTTCTCAAGCTCCTAAGGCGTTATCAGCTGATTCACAAGACCGTGAGTTCATTAATATGGAGTAACTCCTCACCTTATGATTTTTATCCATTAATATGAGCGTGTTTTTAGCTGTTCACAGCAATTAAATCAGAACTTGATATGCCTGAAAAAAAAACTGAGCATCGAGCCTTGCTGTTATGGGTACTCATTAGTAAACAAAACAATCTTTGTGATATATCATGCCAAGGGTTTTAAGGAAAAGATGATTACCTGCTCCAACAGCAATAAAACCAACGGTAGAATTTCTCTTATCACCTACACACACAGAATCCTCTAACACAAATAGATGGAAGTACTTAACAGATGGACATGTGAACCTTGGGATGAGTGTATTAGAAAAACAGAGCAATCACTGTGTTTTTCAGCAGAAATAGTGTTAACATCTAAGGAACAGGTTAGAAATATTTTGATTAGCTGGAAGTATAAGTTCTGTTTGTAGCAAAATCAGTTTAGGTCTGCATTTCTTTTACATAAATAAAACAGAATTTGTTTCACTTGCTGGGAGATTTTTAGATGGTCTGGATCTGTTGTTGGATTAAATTTTTACTTTGTCTCAGACCAGTAGCAGCCTTGCTAACATTTTTTTTTTTTTTCACCCTCTGTGCTCTCTGAGGTCCTGCAGTAGTTTGAGAGCTGAGGTTGCCCTGATGCCCTTGAGGAGTACTTTTTGCTACTCAGCTGTGCAAAATGCCATGTGTTGCTTCTTGTCACTGCTCTGCAGAGATGACTGCATTGCAGTGGACTTCTATCAGTTCACTGTTAAGCCTGTTGTGTCTTATTGATGGCCTGAAAGAGTCTGTAGAACATTGCTAAAAGCTAAAGAGACCTACAATTATGGCTAAATTAATGACTGAAACAGACCTCTAATCAAACTAAGTATTTCAGATGAGGGACTGTGTTTTTGGAGGCTGCTTTAGCAAATTTTGTGCCATACTCTGGGATGAATTGCATTACAGAAAACTGAATATTTTACCTCTCCATTTGAGGTTGTCTCCATTGAGGTTGTCTCTGCCTTCAAGTCCTTTTTGTGTGATGAAATGCACTGAAGTCCTCTTCATTATTGTGTATGTGCAGCAGTATAAATGTTAAAAAGGAACAGCAATTGAGAGATGAAACCCTCACTGGAGGACCAAGCCATGAGTCAGGGTCTTTGTGCTACCAAGACCTTGTTGAACTTCCAGCAGGATGAAAAGTGTTCTGTTCGTCATGTCCCCATTCTCTCAGTTGATTGGGGTAGCTTTTCAGTTTGGTTAATGGTGGTTTTACCATTGCAGTCAAGGGAAAATGGCTGGCTCCATGGCTTATGCAGGACTGCAGTGCTGGGATTTTTCTATGCCATTGTATTTACTATTTTACTGGGAATAAGAAGCCTCTGAAGCAGGTAACCTTTATTTCCACCCAACAGGAACAAGGAGATTCAGAATCCCAAAAATCTGTCTGTCACAGTAAGATTTCCTGCCTCATTTTAAGATGGTCAGGTAAGGTTCATCTTCACCTCTACAGTTCTAGTTACCCTTCAGATAACCAAGGCAAACGATCTTTCTGATGTTTGAAAAGTGACTATGGCAAATCCACCCATAAGTTAGGTGATTATTTAGGCTTTGGCAGTACAGTGCTCTTTAATAACTGATAAATAACCTAAATTGGTTACCAGTTACTATCTGAAAATCACTTTTATGCCTATGGGGGCTTTTTATGTCAGATTTTACACGTGAGGTAAATTTATGCTATAGAAATACTGGTTATTATTATGATTATCCTTTAATCTAGTTTGAGATGTGCGGATTTGGGATACGCTTACCTTGTTTTTCACCAGTTTACAGGTTTTTGACAGGTAAATAATTTTCTAACATTAATAAAGATCTGTAAAGACCTCACTTAGGTCAAGGGTAAAACTGTCTGTGCCGATTTCAGAGTCCTCTGGGAAGACTCCTGTGCCTTAAGTGACTGCAGTAATACCAAGAGCCACAAGGTAAGGCTTTGAATGGTGCTCCACAGTGCTGGGAAGTCCTTTGCTGCTTTTCCAGAAGATCAGGTTTCCTCACATTGATGCCCTGGCATGGATCATTGGAGGTCACCTTGCTATGATTACATTTCCAGATCATTCCTTTTCCAAAAGGCTTTTGTTCTCTGGGAAGTGCCACCTGAATAAAATAATACTAAAAGACAAAGCCACCAGCAATGAAAAATATTCTCTGTAGGATTAGTAACTGCTACAGCATCTTCTTTCCTCTCTATTCTACTTTGTTGACATTGGCAATAAAAAATAATCACTTGCTGCCAGTCTGCAAGGACATTGTCTCTAAGTTTAAATGGCAACAGCTAAAAAGACTGAGAGAAGAACATCTAAGATACATCTATTACTGTCTTGGCTTTTCCAAAAATGTCAAAAAGAAAGACTCTTTTGCTCAGCATTTGTGTATGCTTGGTGGCGATGGGAGGAGAGGGAAGATGCTGTGATGTTCTTTCTCCTGTTTTCATTAGCTGTTAGATGGGGCAATGACTAGCCATCTGTATATAAAGACAGCAGTCACTGAGTGCATGCTTAGAACAAAGGGGAGGGCTAAAAACAGACAAAAGCTTTATTTTGGCACAACCACAGTGCTTTTGGTAAAGACCTTTCTTTGACCTTCCCAAAGATAATGATCCATCTCCATCCCAAAAGCCGGAGAGGGGTATTGAAAGGCCAGGGTATCATCTCTCACCACATTTTCTCCTCTCTGTCCCAAAATTGGTTTCATATTTGACTTTCCTTCCTGCTTCTTAGTACATTTCTTTATGAACAGGAACATTGCACGGTAAATAGTCTATCTGTTGAGATGACATATTGCAGCAGATCCCTCAGGAACACTGCAGTTGGGTTGACATTTTTGTCTCATCACTGCTCTGGAGAATGGTTTTGCTTGTGGATTCTGAGAATGACTCACATAATGACCAAATATAAGTGCATTTCATAAGCATAATAGGCTAACAGTAACTGCATGGTTGGCCAATGTTCCTCTGCCTGTCCATATTTGTGTAGACTTAACGACAGATACCCTTCTGTACTGAAGGACAAAAATACTTCAGCAAAATCCTGGGCATTAGGATGGTTCTGCGTCAGACTTGGTCGTCCTTTTGGTTTGTGTGTATATAGAGATATATATATATGTAGTGGATTCTGATGGGAGCAGTGTCTTGGTTGGAGCATATGAAGACTTCAGGTTTCAAGGACAGCTGGAGCTGTTGTACGACCGAAAGTGTGAGACCCCAGTGGGGCAGCCAGGTCCTCTCTGGACTCCTGCTATTGTCTGCATGACTCTGTGGGTAAAGGGTTTTTTCTAAGTGCATCTAATTGCAAGATGGGAGCTGGCACAACCCAGGGGGAAGATGAGGTGTCAGCTTTCTGAAAGGCAGACGTATGTCCTCTCACACATATACGTGTGGGTATTTTGTTTAGCTATGAACTCGTTTCTGATTACCTGTCTATAAATAATAAGGGACTGATTTGTCCTACCTCTGTCTCCGAAACTCTTCTTCCATCTTCTGTATTAGAAATACAGCATGCTGAATTCAGTGCAGTGCTCTGCGTATCTGATTTTCAATGTTGCTTGGAAAACCCTAAGGCCAGGACTGAAATAAGAGCTGAAATCCAAACAATGTGTGACTGAACACAAAACAAATCATGGCTTTGCAGGAATATGTTGTGACAGCTCTGCCTTCTCCCATAACTGCTAGTCGATTTTCCCCCTTACTTTTAAATAACATAGTATACATATTGAACCAATAATCGAGTAAAATGGAAAATGCATAGTGAAGCTAAAAAATGCTGAGATGTAAAATCTTCTAAAACCCTTCTGCACGGGCTGAGTGGTATTCTCTCCCTCCTTGCCTCCACCCCACCCCTCTCTCATTCTCTCTAACAGCAAGGGTGCTGTTATATGCTTTGTAATATGCTTTGCTTCTTAAAAGATAGAAGGTAACAAAGCCTATCCCGTGGAATGAAGAAAACAAAGAGATGAGTTTGAGGTAAGCTTAGAAATGCCCGTCATAACTGGACAGCATCTGCAGGCATGTGAGTTGAAAAGTCTGACCTGCTATATAGCAACATTAAAATTCATTCCTCCTCACGTGGTGAAAACGTCTAATAAGACGTGTTCTTGTGGCATCTTATCCTTTCCTCCTCTGCTGCGCTCCCCCACCCCGGCTAGTGGGGACCAAATATAAGTAGTGGCGAAGACCACCAGGTGCTGGGCCAGGTTGCTCACCTCTTTCTGAAGGTGCTGGTGCTCAGAAGACTCAGCTGTGTTAGCTGCAGCTGTGGAGGCACTCATATAAGCCTGCCCTTCTGCTAAACCAGGGTCCTCAGGGAGGCACCACTGACATTTAGGTGAGTGAGTTGAGCTCTTGCTGTCACCTCTGCTTGTGCTGCATGTGTGTGCCCTGTGAGGGAATAAGAAGGCTTAGCTTGAGGAGGACCACAAGCACATGGATGCAGCTCTGAGCTCCTGATGAGGGCAATGTTGGTTAAGCAACTCTGACCTTCAACTGAGTTTTGACCAAAAGGCTCCAGCTCTCTTGCACAATGGATGTGCAAATGAGGCCTTTCCCATTTCAGCCGTTCCTCCTTGCTCACAGCAGTGGGCTGGCAGAGAGCCTTCCCTCTGGGGGTCCCCGCAGGGCTTTTTCGGGGTCAGGTGTCAGTGGTGCTCACCCCGAGCCAAGGGACATAGGCTGCTCTAGGGGAACACCAGTATTGTTAGGTTTCTGTATAGGCAGCTGAGGAAGAGGCAGATGAGGACAGAGCACAATGAAAAGGCAATGGGCAGCTCTGACTTGCCTTATTTTTCCCCTTTGAAAACATTCTTTCTTTTCCAATTTTGAGTGGTTTTTAGGGTACTCATTAATCTGGAAAACAAGAACAACTTCCAGACCATTAGTGCCATGGTGAATTGAAACACTAGCCAGGCTGGGCTAATAGTGCCAGGGTCATACAAAATACCAGTCGGTGCAGGCTATTAAGTGCCAGGGTGATTTGAGAGAACAGCTTGTCCAAGATACAAATGCCAAAGTAATTGGAAATGCCTCCTCACAAGTCGATGTATAAATCAGCAAACTGTTTTAATTTAACAAAGTATGTGTGATTATCTTTGGCCAGGCGAAGAAGCAATGCAGGTACTGAAGTAGGGATCTGCTGATAGTTTTAGTGTCTCTGAGTGCTATATTTCCTTATGCTTATGGCATTATGGGTAAAATTTCATTACAAGAGAACACAAAAGCGAGGTTGCCAATCCCTGAAAGCTGTATACTGCGTGCTCTGATATCCTTTGAAGAGTGGGGAATTCCTGCGGATTCCAGAGACCTGTCAGTATGGGAAGTGGAAACATAATTTAGCGCTTATGTCCTACAGATGATTTTGGCTTGAAGAGTATTATTCAGCACTCTCCCCTGGAGCTCTATAAAGCCCATGCTAGCTTCTCTAAGTATCTTATAGTCCAGCCACTGTTCTGGCCTGTCACCTGGCTCCGGAGTGTCACCCTGCCTGAAAAATCGATTTATGTAACTCAACACTAATGGCAGATGGGATTCAGTGTAGATTTCCAGCTCAGAAAACATGACACCCCCCCCCTTGCACACTCAGAAAGTTTCTGCTTCACTAAGGGAAGCTCTGTTAGGCTCAACAGCTTCTGGGCTGCACAGCCCAGACACCTGGATTAATGGTTGTGACAGTTCGGAGTATTGTGCTCGGTTGTAAAATCGTGATAAAGGAGGCTGAATATGAAGAAATGCAGTTACTGGATGGGACAGTGTTTGTTAGGTAACACGGGAATGAACCCGAGCCCTTCTTCAATATGTCCTTTTCTTAGATTTGATAATATTATGTTAATATTCTAAATCTTTCTGAAACTACTCTTTGCTTCCTAGTGCTACAACAAACACCCATGAAAATTCCAAAACTTAAGAAGAGATGCTTTCTTTTTTTCCTGAGACTTGCTAAAAAAGCAGCACAACTATGCTAATATTTCATCATCTTTGGATTGCAGGCTTGATTTTGCAGATTGAAAGAATATTGAGAAGTTTTGTCTACATGTAATCTCAACTTCTGATGCAGCTGAGGTTAGGTCACCATGAGCTTTGAAAAGTCTTGCAAAAGGAAGAGTTATGAATTCATCCCAGAGGGCCATAAGAGGTCTTAATTCTGCATCAAAGAGCCCAAAACAGTTAAAATGGGAAACATGGAAGCACAAAGACACCGCAAATATGATGGACATGGAATCAGTAATTGATAGGGATGTAACCAGGATAGATGAACAAAATGGGATGAAATATGCTTTCAGCAGCAGTAGCTTAGTAATAATGGTGATGATAACTTATCTCTTGCACAACAGATTGAAATCTACTGGAAGAAGTGTTCATAGCATGATCACGTATCTGACTCTGATACATAAGCTGTATAAATCCCATCACAGAGGAATAGCAGGCGGCTTCGTCCAATCAAAAGAAATCACACCAATCAACAGCTCAGTAACCTGTATGTTCCCATGCAATGGAAACTTAATCTCTCCTCACTTATCATCAGTGGTACAGTATTAGTGTTGCTGGGCAGCTTTGGGTGACTATGGACTCATTGTTTGCAGGAGAGATCCCATAGTATTCCAGGAAGTGTTATAAAATGGTTTATATTGAAGTACTGAAATATGTGTGCTGTATTTTGCAGGACATTATTCTTGCTGGTGATTCGGAGTCCCAATTTGCCAAGGCCAGTTATGTTTGATGGTCCTTCCATTTGTCAGCATGGGGCTCTGCATGCCAAAACCTTCTTCCTAACACCTTAATATGATAACCAGAGATTCCCCAGAATGCAAACTCCCTGCTGCAAAAATAACAGCGGAGGAGAACATATCCAGCAGCCCCTTTCAGGAAAAGGTAAACTCAGGATCCCAAGTATCTGCTCAGAAAAACGAAATGTGCACACTGAAGAAAAAGAAATGACATCCCCGCACTAGCTCAAACATCCACATATGATGACAGACAACTTGCACTTGACACGTTCAGCATTTTGTGGTTCTTTCATGGTTGTAAACCCACACAACAGGCTGAATACACACAGTCCATAAGCCATAGAGCTGAGACCTAATCTAAGATGAGGTGGAGATAAGTAGTAAGAATAGCCGAAGCCAGCAAATTATGGTCAAATCAAGATCCTCTTCTGGAATCTTCTACAGTATGCAAAGCAGGGTTTTTCCAATGATTGTCTTGCACGAAGCCCTGAGAAGCCATTACATACCTTAGGATTCCTGGGAATTTTCTAGGACTGCAGGGTCAGTTACTAGCAGGTGCTTGAATGATGATGGAAGAAAGAAATCAGTAGAAAACAAAACTGTCAGTGTTGCTGTTTTCTGTTTCATGCAGCTAATTTTCCCGAGGCTTTTTGGGGAAATAAAATTAGTTGCATTTAACATTATTATAAAGCAGACATATCTTGCCCAGGTTGAAGCTTTATAGAGGCTTACAGTTGTTAACAAACCTAGATTGTATTTTTACATCTCCTGAGACACTTTTCATCCTATAGTTAGATACCTACCAATTGTTGACAGAAGTGAAAACTGCACAAAGTATTCTGTCTGCTGAAAAAAAAAAAAATCAATAGACAGTATTTTAGTCTACAGTACTGAGAATAATATATATATTTCAAAGAATAAATTCCACACGTGTATTGAGGAGCAGAATCTGGCCCTTAGATTGAAGAGAATTTCAGCCCTAACTAAGACAAATCCCTGCAGTGAAGAGTGGAATAGCAAGCAGGGTCTGTGGAAAAAGGGTGGAGATGCTTTTCCTTAGCTTTCTATGCATAGAATAAGCTTCTTACAACTTCTTTGGCATTATAACTCCTATACACAAAGGACCAAATTTCTGCAGTCCTCAACTGCAGTTCAGGACTCATTACACAAGACCTACCAAAGCCTCCTGAAAGTGTGGGTTAAATCATGTCTGAAGGATTTGGCTTTCTGTAAGCGAGCTCGGCTTGTTAATAACATAATGGAGTTGGAGAGAACATTCGTTTCAGGAGTGAAAGTGTCTTATTGTCTGATTTATTTTCTGAGTGAGAAAAATAGGTTTTGCTTTTGCAAAAACCTTTAATTTCATATGGGAAGCCACCTTTAAGACTCATCATTTGGCAACATGCTCTGCCAATCCCCTGACTCTTTTTCCACATCCATTGCTAGTGGCTTGGTGTGTTCCTTATCCCCTGGGTCAGCTCATTAGCTGGATGCATGGATGCTCATGTCGATCATCAGAGCCTGCTAACAAATCCTGTAGGACTACTCTAGACCCAATAAGAGATATATTTGTTTTGTGGTTTGCGTTTTGCAGAAAACACTATGTACTTCTCACAGCCTAAAATATAGTGGTTTTTTTTTTTTAGAAAAAAAAAGTGGCAATTTTCATACAGTGCTAAATAAAATAAATTACAGGCCCCAAATGATCTAATAATTCCTAAGGCAGAGTTCAGATGCAGTAATTAATTATCCCAACATGGAATTCATAATGATCAACTATTAATATGTGCATGGGGGACTGGATGTCTCAGGATTTGGTAATGGGATAGGGAGACTTTCACCTCGAGGTTGCTGATTTGAATCTGACCCAGCTCTCTAGTGACTTCTGAAAGCTGCAAGCACGTGCTGTTTGTTCTGTAGTTCTGTGTATAAAATGAAATGATCTAAGCTGCTTCCTAGCAGTCCTGTGTCCATACCATTAGTGCCAAACAACCTTCCATTTGATCACTTTAGCTGGGTGGCCAGGGGCTCTGCAGGTAACCACACCACAGTCTGCCCTTACGGATGACTCCTCCAGAAAATGTTCCCACTGGGGCGTGCCTCTGTGGGAAGCATCCCCCACATACCCTGGGGAGAGGATGAATCATGGAAGCCCGTGTCAAGACTGCTTTCAGTTGCACGCTGTGGAGATCACGGTGAAGCCATCTGTGCTCCCCAGCCTCTTGTCCTGAGCTCAGGGTGGTTCAAGCTCAGGGTGCTTAAAGCTCCTACATGTTCCCATGAAGTGTCTACCTGGCAGGGCTGTATTATTTACTTGGCACTGGTCACGCCACTCAGCCCATCTTGCAGGCAGTGTTTGAGATCTGTTTGAGGAGTAGGAAGCATACAAGAGGCTTTGTCCCTGGAGGTTCAGGTGTGTTGCCCCAAACCCAGCTCCCAGAGCACTAAGGCATGGCAAGGGGCAACTTCCCTCCTTGACCACACATCTCAGACAGCAATGGGCATCAGTCTCTGGGCTGCCAGTCTCAGGCTTACCTCAAGTCGCAAATCCAGAGGAGAAGAATAAGTAGTCTCCCAGAAAAAAAAGGCAGCAGAGGAAGGGCTGAGACTAGGTTTCGTAGAGTTTGGTGGAACCATGTCTCTTTGATTCAGAGCTTCACCAAAATTTAATAAAGTCTGGCTGAAACAAATTTGCCCAGGTCTGAACTTCCATCAAGAAGTTGAAAAATCTGGAGCATCAGCAAGCTATAGCATAAGTGGCAAAACAAACCTCCTCAGGCACAGGTCACAGGAGAACACAACACAGAAGTGTGTATGCTTGGGAAAGTGGCCAGTGCTGCCAGGACAAGGTAAGGTCTTTTACAGCTCCACCTTGTTTGATTTTATGAATTATATTCTGTGGTACCTGTTCTGTTTTGGCAAGGAGCAGGATACTGGTAGCTGCCAAAGATTTTGATACTTTCTTCCATTTTCTTGAATGCTGGTAAAGAGGTTGGGGCACTGAAGGACTGAAAGTAGGAACTCTACAGAAAAACACTGCTGCAGTCTGCAGAATGTGAAAAAATCTGCACCCTCCAGAAACCAACATGTCAGAGAACAACTGTCCTAAAAACAAACAGTTGAAAAGTATTTAAAACAATTTAAACAAAATTTAATCCAAGTTCCATGCTGGGAAGAAACCACCTAATTTCTGAGAAATAGGAGCTCTGAGCCAGTTTAATAATGGATATTGGTCCTTTCCAGATTTTAGCAGAGTTATTAACTGCCATATGAGCACTGTACTGTGAATTTAGCTCCTCTCTGTGAATCTTGGTGAATGCTTCTGAAGCAAAAAAATGTATACAATGTCTTTCTGTGCAACAATTCTAACCATAATTTAACACTTTGTAGGTTAGTGACATATTTTTTATTAATTTCCAAGTTTGATGCAATCATTCTTAGAGAAGAAAATAAAAGTGAGTGGTAGGTGTTACTTTATAGAAAAAAAAAATTACAATGAATGGTAGAAATTGGCAATATTACAACTATTTCCAGTTATTTCTCAAAACATTTGGGATCAGAAGAGCCCTAAGGTAGAAATTAAGCAGACAAAAATGGCAAGTATGTTAAGAACATAAAATATTTTTGAGTTTATTTTCTTTTACACTGTAAATAAAATTGACAGGGGAGTAATTACTGGTAGTTCAGTCTTTCTGTCCAGTCATAAGAGGGAGAAAACCCTTTAAATTTGAAATTATCTGGAATTTTCTGTTGCTCCTAATATGAATGAATACGAGAGAAATGTTACTCTGAGCACTAATGGAGGTTTCTCGATTCTTGCTGAAGGTAATTTGGATTCATCTTCACTCTAGCCAGTCCACCAATACGTACATGTTAGTTTTCAGAGTTCCTTTGCCTTTTTCCAGATATATTTTTGATCAGATGGTAATAAAATTTGTCCCTTGTATAGCTAAGGTACTCAGATGCAGAGTGCTTTTCTAAAGTATAGTCACATCTGTGGTGGAACAGGGCAGATTTTTAGTTCAATGCAACACTATCTGTCTTATACCACAGAAAGCAAAGAGGGGGGGGAGAGTGCAAAAGTAGTTTTGGAAATAATTTCAATAATCAGAATGTAATTTGTTCAGTTGGAGAAAGAAGCAGGGATGAGACCTTGTCCTTGAAGAAAAGATAATGGGATCTATAACATCTACATGGTTTCAGGAGGGTCTTGTACTCACATGGAAACCTCTTTCTTTAGGACCTTTTAAAAAGCAATTGTGCTGATGTAGCATGTGGCAGTCATGCCTAAGGAAACACTGATAGCTGGGTTAGAAGAGATAATAGATAGCTCTTACCCTCTTCTAATGTCTGTGACTCAGGAATCTTGGCTTCCCCCCCCCACCCCACCGCCCCCGAATGATATCAGTCACAATAGCATGGTGGCTTTATATTGATCGTGAAGATTTCTACTTCTGGAAGTGGTTACTTTGCTTGGCAGGCTGCAGCGTGGATCAGACAAGACTTGACTTACTTTTCAAGCTCTAATAAGGTCGTACACTTACAGACAATAAGAATTGAGTTCGGTGCCACTATGTCAGATTACATCTCAAGATTTCTTGGGCTTTGCTTGGAGATCTCAGCCGTCTATTTCTTTTCCCTTTTGTGTAAAGAAAGCACATTACTTCCTCCACATCTTTCTCTTGTGTTGCTATAATGAATTCCTTGCTATTCCCTCAGGGGGCTGACTCACACTCTTGCATTTGAAGTGAAGTAAACTGGAATTTGTATCTTTGTGAAGGTCAGTTGCAGTGCATATGAACAGGAAAGAGGGGTCAGAATGGTAATGCAGATCAGAGATACGCCGGCAGTACAAATGCAAATGCTGGCCAACAGGACATCTCAAGGCTGTCGGCATGCCTAGCATTTGTTTGGCCAGGCGGTGCGATGCTAGCTGATGCCCATTTAAAAGGCTCCAGTCAGCGAGGGGAAGCTTGCCCGTGCTGCAGAAAACTCTTAACTTCTGTCAGGAAAGGAAGTGGATGGCTATGAAAAAAAAAAAAAGTATATATTTTTTCACCATTTCCTAGAAAATTCCTTCATATCTCTCAAGACTGATAATCCCCAAGTGAAAGGACAATGGCCCTAGGACTGGAGAAGTGAGAGAAGAGCACGGTGATGCACAGTGATGTGTGTGGCTGGTTCAGGATTGCTTTCTGCAAAGGCTTTCCCCAGTCTGAGTTGAGTGGGTTCACATAAAGGAGGTTTCTGCCCCTTCCTCGTGTTCGGCTGATCAAGGACCAAGAAATCTGGTGATCCTGGCTCTATCGCTGAGCTTCGTTCTGGATCATGAGCAAAAGGTGTGGAGAGATGAGGAATTGGTGACAGACTCCAGTTTCAATAATTAATTTGCAAGCCATAGAAAATGGCTCGGTGCCTAATTGAATAGTCTGGCCCTGTGTTTTGAGTAACTGTGAAAGATCAAATCTTTAAAATAATAATCTAAATACCATCTCTTTCCTCTCTGCTTGAGTTCTCATGCTCGTTAAGCAAGTGGTCTTTGAAACAGGAGTTGTAGAAAACAATGCTTTTTACACTGCAAAACAATATCTTCTGTTGTGGCATTTCAGCAGCTTAAAGCAAAAATGAAAGGAAAATGAGAGTCAGATAATGATCAAAGTGAACATGTAGCAGCTTTTCAGAATTAGTTGGCCAATAGAAAGTATTTGAAGATGAAGATAAAATAGTGAAAAGGAATGAAAGGAAAAACAACAAAATGTAGCAAACAAACAAAAAATATCAGCAGAAAGAGACAGGAGTCAAAGGAAAAAAAAAAAAGTTGACTTTCACTAACTTCAGGTTGACTTTTTAATTTTTTTTTTCATTGCTCCAGTGTCCCATCTGGATCTGGTGTATCATTGCACCTCACTAAATAATTCCTTCCCCACTGACATACATTTTAGGTACATTTGGATAAGTGTCACTTACTTTGTTTACGTGAGCTCCTTTATTCCTTCATGTTTTTGTTAAAGAGATGCTTCAACATGCAATATTAATCAAATCAGTCATTTTGCTTTAACCCTTCCTAAATCACTTAGAGGTGAAAAAAAAAAAAAGCCATTACCAGCACTTACCTGGTAGTCAGGCCAGAGCCTAGCACGTGAGAAGCCGTCCTGCTTTTTCTTGGCTTACTGAACTCACTGGAGAAAACAGGATCTTCAGATCTTCATGGCAAGCAGGCACAAATAGACTCATCCTGCAGCACCAACCACAACCATGAGCCGGGCCACAACATGCCTGCTTCTGAGGAGCAGTGTGCGCCACCTGCACTCTATCATTGCACCCCAAAATTAGCTGTCGCTGCAGGATTTAAGTGATTATCATTTGCTGCCCTGCACAGGGCCAGTGTGACTTGGTACAGTGAAGCCAAGAGTGTTATCTTATTTTTTATACGGATAATATATATATTTTTTTCTTTTTTCCTCCCCCAAAAACATCTATTTTAAAATAGAGAGAAAACCACAAGCTACGTAAGTCTTAACTTGTTTCAGGACATAAAAAGTTCAATGTGTTCAGAGGTTGTCCATCCTCTGTTGTCTCTCCTTGATGACTGTGCTTCTTCACTTGTGCAGGCATCTTCTGAAACTGAAGGAGAATTATTCCGCTCATGAAAAAAGCAAGAGAAATATAAACAGACCGGTACATGTTATATAAAACTATGGGAAGAAAAGAGCATCTTAGGTAAATACCAAGCTACTTATTTTATGATTTTTAAATGTCATTCTTCTGTCCAATATTGACTTTTTTATATGGAAGTTGAATTATAGATCTTACAGCACTTGGGAGCCTATGGCGGCCTTACTCTGACACAGCTGGTCAAGTGAAGGATTGAAGTCCCAGTAATTAGTTACGAGTTTCTCCGCTGGGGAGCCAGGCCAGGATGAGAAAATTTTGTGAGGTTAGTCCTCCCTCCAGGTAAAGCCAAAGCAACTGGGAAAGAGCCCAGTTGTCCTCTGAAGGGGTGCACTACAGCGTCCTCATCTTGTTGCTGCAAATAGATGTTTCTTCAGGCAGTGAATTTGTAGGCAGAAGTGTAATTTGCAGGCTTTTGCTGACTTTTCTGTCAAACAACTTATTTTGAAACATCTGTGTGTAGAATGGAAACCACACAGTGTGATGAGAAGAGGACTGAAAGTAGAGCCTGAATCATTTGGACCTCTGCTAAAACTTCAGAAGTTGTTTGTTGAGGCAGGACCTCTGGGTGGCCCCAGAGGGGCAATGATGGGGGAGAATTAGAGACAAAGAAACAGGCGACAAAGAAGAATTGACTGCAGAAGTTTGGACAAAGGAAATGAGAAAGGAATGAAGGAAGGAAGGAAAGAGGGAAAAAGAAGGAAGGCAGAAAGTGGGGACGGATGGAAGCCGTTTGGGAAACCAATTTCATGTTGGACATGCAGATTACTAACAGCAAAAATGACCTGATTCCTCTCAGAACCTGGAGTTTTCCTATCTGGACCCAGGGTGGCAATTCTTGAACACAAGTTTCCAGTCTTCTTTAAATCCCCTTAATTGCGGTTTTAATATTACCCTGTAAGTGGGAGCAGGAAATAAACATTTCAAGAATAATTAAGACAGACAGTGTAGTCTCTCTGAACACTGAACAAAAACTCAGAAGATCCGGATTTTCAGAGCCGTCGCTGTCGTAGACAAATCCTTCTCTCTTTCTGTGTCACCAGGGGGTCATTAGGAGCTCTCACAACACAAATAAATCACGGAAAAACAATACATTATGCTACCGATGGAAGGCAAGGGTCTGACATCCAGATCTGCTGCTGCTTGGTCTGGTATTCTTAACTCAGGACTAAGCTGGCTGTTTTATTTTAATTAACCTTTAACAATGAATGAAGGCTCATTTCTGACAGGCTTGAAGAGGCACCCAGACTTTACCTTGTTTTTCAGATATAATCTGCAATATTAATGTATTGTGGGCATACAATGCAATGTAGGAATTCTTGTGATGAATCCATTGTTTCTGCTGGTTTTTAACCACGAAATAATGTCTGATTCACACTGAATTTTGGTCAGGTTTTAATACTATATATTTTTTTTAACATGAGAAATAATTTATCCCTATGTGGATTTTTTTTTTTAATTTTGAAAAATAGAAAAAGGCAAAAAGCAAGCTAATTGTTTTATAAGCTTCCCTTTTGTTTTCACATGCAGTTAAAGTACTGTCACTCTCATAACATCCACATAAATGATCAGAGAGATGATAAAAATGAAGATTGGCAATATTTCTAAAATGTTTTTAATATTACTATTTTCCATGAAAATGTCAAAAAAATGAAATCATTGACATGCTTTTCAAAAGGCTCAGATCATTGTTTATATGATTTTTTAAATTAATTTCCTTCCAAAATGAAAATATCTTCATATTTGACTTTTTTTTTTTTAAGTTTTTCTTAAATTTCCTGTTCTTTCCATTTCTCCTCGTCATTTTCTCTCTTTCTATGGAAGAGAAAAGGCAGAGGAAAATGGAGCAAAACAAACCCAAACCATAGAAACCGGTTAGATGTTGATTTTCTTATTTCTGAAAAGAACAAAGATGAATAGCGTGGAAAATTTCTGCAAACTAATACAACACTGCAAGGAAGCTGACAATTCTGTGAGTGGTCACCTTTCAAAACAACTGTTATTGTTTTAAGAGATTCAGTGACAAATCCTGATGAACTGATATTTTAAGCATTATTTTTTCACTACAACGTCCTTTTAATTAACTCGAGCTAGCAGTTTAATTGGAAGTTAAATATTCTTTGCAGATTTAAGATTTCCAATGCACTGACCTAATAGTTCCAACTGGTGTCAATGGAAGAAATGAACGTCTGCAAATCTGTGCTGTATGGTTTTCATAAAAAAGGAATTAGCCAAATACCGCTTATGAATTTTGTGTATATTTTATTTTCATCTCCAAACTTCAGTACTTCAGTATGTTTTTCTTTGGTAATAAATTAATACTTTAGGAGCAATAAATATATATTACATATTATAAATATATAAGCTATATAAATATATATATATTATATTATTATTGTCTGAGATTTGTATTTAGCCATGCATGTACAGAGTAAGTTCTTATGCAGACCTTCCTGCACCTCGAGTAAGACAGCTATGGCATGCAAAGTGTTACCCTTGAAAACTGCAACTTCTCATTATGACAGAGCCCCAGCAGGTGACAGAAGGAAAAGCCACTGGCCCATGAACTAGGAGCCCAGAGCATCATCAAGCTTTGCTGCTACCCTGGAGGAGGAAAAAAGAAAAGGGTGAGGAGTGAACCTCCAGGACCCAGAATGCCACTTGGCTGGTTGACAGATTTGTTTTGTCCCTTCTCTTTGCTACTTTGCTAGTTGCCTTTTGAAGGGCATCAGTAACAAGCTGGAAATGAATGCTACTTAAGAGATTTGGAAGTAAAACTATTTATCTCTTTGCTATTTATTTCTATGTGAGACTGTTCTGGTTTGTGTGTGTGTGTGTGTGTGTGTTTTCCCCAAATCTTTAATTTTGCTTAGTTTAGCCTTGGGAGAAAAATAGGACACTAAAATAGCAAAGGCTGCAGCCACTCTGCTGTGTGTTTTCACATGTAAACCAGACCGCTGAGGTGTGTACTCTTCAATTTCTATGTCAGCATAAGGACTAGCTTGTTTCAATATCAAAATCAGAGAAAAGACATTAAACGTCTCTTTGCTTGTAGGGAACAGATATTGATTGAGATGTATACAGATCTAGGACCTGCTCAGATTACATACTATATTCAAATAAAGCATGCTTTTTGGAAAACTAGCAGGATTTCATGGCTGTGGGGTGCATTTGTGACTGTAGATACTTTGTGGTTTAGGTTTGTTTGGAAGGATGTAATTGCTTTTCATGCGCTTATCCTCTTAACTGGATGACACAGAGGCACCAGCCACATCCATTGAGGCACTTCAGCATCCTGCAGCACCCTTAAGGTTTTACCAAAACCATGTCTTACCTTCCAGAAAGCTTTTTCTGGACAGAATGGCATTCCTGCCTTCTCACTGGCTGAAGCACTGTGGATTTTCCCCTTTGTATGGCTATACAGCTCATGGGTTTTGGGGCAATGTGCGTTGCGATGTCTGAATAGATCTGACAACACTGAAGTGAACAAAAGTAGCTGATCCAGCGTAACATCTGTCTGCCATATTACACTTGTGCTCCACAGTACATCTGCATGTGTGTCCCAGGTGCACCAGATTTATTCTCTATTATAAGGTCAGCTCCCAGCATACACTGTTATGTGTCACGGCCAATTGTCCAGGGAGTGATGAAGTCCAGCTGAAGCTGAACTGTGGCTCTTGCCACACACTGTTTGGGTGATTTCACTGGAGTGATGTGTGCCACTGGTGTCAGTATAAATCCATCATGGAAGCTACACAAGAAAGAGGAACCCTGAAAACAGAGCTTCTGCTCTGTATTTGCCACAGGAGTGTGAATGTAAATAACATCGCTGTCCTTGCTGCCGGTGTCCATACTGTGCCCCTGCATTTTGCATTGCATTTTGGATTTTGTTACATGACAGGACTTGCACCTAACCAATTATGAGGTTCTGCATGGCCAACCACTGCCAATTTTTTACTGAATGCAAAACTTTGCTACAAGCTGAAAATTTTAATTCATCCATTAATGGATTTATTCCCAGAAACTGAGGGTGTGGTGCTGCTCTGAGTTGGAGACAAGTGTTCAAATGAGCTAGGAAAGGTTTCTAATCATAGCTCTGTTATTTATTTGTGGAGTCAACACAGGACATGAGATTTCTTTTTCCTTTCTATTATTAGACACACTTACCAAAGCTGCCAATCCAACACCTATTCTACCACATAAATTCACAAGTACACTTATCATTTCAGGTTTTTTGCTAATTATGAACTAGGTACCAAATGTTCTGGGAAATTCCCCTTTGCTGACAATCACAATCTTTGTCTTAACTGAATGGAATGCAGAACACATCCCAGACTCAGTGTAGAGATATTTTTGATCAAACCTTTATCCAGAAAGGAGCCTGCCTATGTAATAGTCTATGCAGGGTACCTTGAAAGTCAAGAGATGCTTGTGCTGATAAAATGAGCAAGTTTGGTGGTTATAATAGTTTTTCATCAGGGTTTCAGCCTGCCTATTCTTGATTTCAGCTTCTGAGATATCATCTTAAGGATAGGCATTGCCTGCAGTTGTCAAGAACACGGAGACAGTGGTTTTCAGCCCATCATCCAAAGACCCTCAGGGCCTACAGCTAATGGGTTCTTCAAATGGAAGCAAGGAAAGCAACTTGTTATCAGGAGTCCACACCTCTACGAGAACATCTTTAGGAATACTATAGTCAAATGAGATCAGACATCAGCAGATAAAAATAAATTCTTTCAAATAAACTTGAAAGCATGTAGAGTACCAGTGCTACACAGAGAGTAAGTATTGTGTTTTTAACATGGCTGCCTTTGCTAAACAAAAACCCCAAAGGCCATTATCTGCATTAGCAGAAGTCACTGGGAAGCGTCCAAGCCCAGTGCATCACTAAGTTGCATCACTCAAAACTGACAAGACTTAAGCATTTATCTCTACATTTATCTCTAGAACCAGTGGAGTCACAGTTATCTCCTGAGATATTTGTGTGGGGTAAGTCGCTTTATTTCTGATAATCCATACATGGCTATAAATTCATTGCAAGATCTTATTTTTATGGCGAGGTGTGGCATACTTTCAGAATCAGATGCATAAAGACTTACGTTCATTTATGAGGATTACTGTCAGTCTGTACCATATTTGTCCAGGTTGCACTGATAATATCTCCCTAACTCATTAAATCTGAATGATAAACCTTGCTTGTCTAAACAAAACAATAATACAAGCTACACTGTTTTAAAAGTACAGCACACTTTTTGCTCATGCAGAATTGGCTACCCAATGATGGCCAAGTTACTGTGGCTTTTCTAGCTACCCCATATTGGCTGAGCCCTGCCAATTGCCTGTTAGCTACCCGCTAAAGTTAAGTACTTTAGGAATAATATTGAAAATGTAAAGAGGTCTCAGATAAAATCTGTGGGAATGATGAAAAATGCAGAATACAGTATTTATAATGAAAGACTGAAAGTACTTTTAGTTTATCAAAGAAGAGGATAAGTAGATAGTTTACCACTGATTGCTAATACTTCCTTAAGGAAGAGAAACACAATAATAGATGGCTCTGCAGTCTGGCAGACAAAGAAATAAAAAGAATGTAAGTCTAGAAAATAGACAAGATCAAGCTGGAAATAAGGTGAACATTTTAGACTGCAAAAGAAATTGGTCATTAAAACAGTAATAACAGTAACTATTATTTCAGTGGAATTTTCATTATTGGATTTTTTCAAAGCTAGACTGACTTTTTTAAAAAACAATATAATTGAAATCAAGAGCAGCTGTTGATCTCAAGGTAGAAACTAACACTTGTGAGAGTCTTTTGGCCAAAGTAATGCAGAACATCATAGTGGTCCTTTCCCAGCGTTAAAATTTGTATGTCTAGCACAATACAGAAAGTGTTCCCATTAAGAGAAGAAACTTAAAACCCTTCAAACACTAACACTGTTGAAAAAGTGAATTTGCACCTTATTTCTGAATGTTTGGGTCAGCGTTACTTTCTGTAGACAGAGAGGTGACAATCCCACCCAGCCTCTTTTCTCTGTTAGTGGTTCCATTCATACTAAGCCTAATATTGTTTTTCTGCTCTTGTTATGCCTCCGTCCAGTGGACTGAAAATTTATTATCGTCTCTGTTTTCCTCTGTGAAATAAAAAAATAGTGTTTGATCAAGTTACCTCAACCTTCTCTTTGATAAGCTAAGTTGTTGAAGCCTCCTAGGTCTTCTGACTTGGAAGCATATGGGGGAGAACAGAGGGGGGTGAATTTTCTTAGGCAATGTAAGCCTGAAGCTTTTTTTTCTTAGGAGGGTTTTATGAAATTGACTTAATTGCTCTTACTAATAATTAGAACTGGCCAAAAATGTTCTAGTCAATGTATATCTGTGTTTCAGAATATATTTCGATTGTTTCCCTTTGACTCTTTGGTGGTGGTTAAGGAACAATGACTTTGAACAAATGTCTGGGTTTTCACGGTAGAATGTAAGTCTCTTCTCTGCGCTGCTCTTTCAATACTGGGATCTTTTTTGCGTGTGCATTTAGATGTGCAAAAAAAAAAAAAAGATGCTCTTCATGCAGCAATAGCAGAACAATCAAAATCCACCCAGAGAAATCCCAAAGCAGTGATTTGGAAGGGAAACGGAGTGCTCCTTTTCAGATCGTCCAGCCCCACCCCCTTGTCATCAGGATTAAGACAGCAAGGGTGCGGGTGCGGGTTGCATATTTGCAAGTGAATCAGCTGCTTTCCAGAAGACTGTTATTTTTTCAGTAAAAGCAATAGAATATCATTGTTAACTTACTATTTAAGGGAAGAGAGTGTTTAAAGGAGGTGCCTTTCTGAGAAACAACTAAATGGACGTGTACATTTTTTCATATACTGAAATATGACAGTATTTTGGCTTGAGTTGTAAGGATTGTGCTTTAATAAGTGACTGTGTTTATTTATCAATATGTACAAAACATAGAGGAGCCATCAAATTCAAGGGGAAATAATGATTCACTGCTGTCTTTATAGCCTCTGTCTATAAGGACATGTAGCACACACATGTCCTGACATATATGAGTATAAATGTATAAGTGATTTTGCATGCATCCACTTTATTCTTCATGTCTTCAGAAGACAAAGGTTGGTTCAGTGTTATAAAAAAACAGCTCCCTACAAGACTTGTAAAGGTAGATAAATGTGCAGCAAGCTCTCCCTGGTCACAGTCCTCCTGTGTATGTATTTTCTGATAAGCCTAATAGCCTTCATTCCCAATGACTGTTTTTGTGTTAGGTATAAAAGTATACTTTTGAGCATTTGAGTATTATCCATCTTCATTAAAAAAAATAAAAATAATTAAACTGCAAAAATTTGAAACTCCAAAATTAGTTCCTTCTATATTTCTCTGCAAGATCTCCTGGACAGAAACAAGTGCCTAAAGGCTGTGTAGTGAATTTGTAGCATCTAGGACCCATTGCACCTACTGTTTATGTGATGTACAATTGATCAGTGCTTACGCAGCAAGTTTAATGAGGGCTGGAGTTACCAGATTTAGTGGGTGAAAGGGTGCAACACTGCAGGGTGTGGTGTCCTGCGTGTGGGGAATTTGGTGTGCAAGTTGTACAGAGCCAGCCTTGCACACACTGACTGCCTGTGCAGGATCTCTGCCAGTCCAGCAGTCCACATAGTGCTACAATAACATGAAACATTTTTGTCTGCTTGAAAACAAAACAAGAAAAAAAAAGAAAAAAAAAAAAGGAAAGAAACCCTACTCTTGTGCAAATATAAAAGCTTCTTCCCTATGAGATGCTGCCCAGATGACCAGAGAGAGCAGCAGGGCAGTAGGTGGTGGATAAACGTGGTGGAAGTGGCAGGTATGTTTGAAGGATTTATCGAGTTTAACGTGTCATTTTTTTTCCTTCACCGCAGCAATTTTCGGTGGTATGAACAATACCAGCGCTGATGTATGGACCAGCAGATGTCAGTGTAGTTCTGTTCATTCATCTTCCCTTTTGATGGAATTCCAGTTATTTTCTGTGGTCCCCGCCGTTCAGCTTTCTTATTTAACCATTGTCTTTTCACAGCTTAATGCATCATAATATTTGTAATTCATGTCTTCTGTCAATGTTTTTGGAAATGGACATACATCTTAACAAACAAAAATCCAACCCGAGGACTGGCTCTGAAATACTGACACGGCCAGGCAGACCACAAGACAGCAGAGGAGCAGGGAGCTGGAGAGCGGACAAAGCACTGGGGTGCTGAGTGGGGCATTGCTGCTAGAGACACTGATTCCCCATGGAGGTCCAGGTTTCCCCAGAGGTCAGGCACATTGCAAGAACACCCACAGTTTCTGTGCTCCATTTTTCTGTGTCTTTTGAGGAGAGGAAAATACAACACCGGCAAGAGAAGAATGTGCTCCCAAGCGCCATGCTCTGAAATTGTTTCTCCTTCTTGGTAGTGGCAGCCAGCGTGCCGTTCCCAGCCCGACTCAGTCTCCACTAAAAGCTCATTGAGCTACAAAGGGGTAACAGAGCTACATAATTTCTACATCACATAATAACTTTTGAGACCCAGGAAGAAGGGAACAGTGGCTTAGCAACACAGTTCCAAGACTTTTCTGCAGGAGCTGAATGCATGAGATATGGAGAAAAAATTCCTGAAAAGTTCATTTAGAATAGTTTTCAGCAGTAGTCATAAGGATGAGGGGAAAAACTATGTTCTAATGCCAAAGATGATAACCACAAAAAAGAGCTTTATTTTCATGTGTGGTGATATTATATTTTTTGGATGCTCTAACATCTTGATTCCATGAGAAGTCTGTCCTCCTTCATCTTGGACTGACAGCTCTTGGATGGAAAAGCAGCTGCTCTGTCAATAAAGAGAAATGAGATTTGTTGGCAGAACGAGCAGTAATGTTTGTTGTAGTGGTACAGCCTGATGAAGCTGAGCTCCTCCTGAGCTTAAAGCCTTCTCCCAGCCTTCCAAGGACTACTAAGCAGTCATGTGCAAAGATGCAGAACTTGCATTATAGCTTATTTTTGGCAGACCTGTGAGTGAGAGCGTCAGTAAGACTCACCACAAGGCTTGGGGCTGCTTTTGCACCTCCAGCCACTGAAGGCAAAGACCCAACCCAAGAGAACGCTGCACATCCATTCCCAGCAGCCAGTGGACAAAGGCAGGTCAGCAATAGCAGTTTCACACTGTTGAGTTGGTCTGTAAACAGAGACAGGGCCCTAGTTTGAAAAGTTTTGGATCTGGATGGATATGATCCCAAAATAGATAGGCTTCTGATCCAGGATTTTGGCATAGCCTGCTACGTAATAATTGGCTTTGCAAAGAGTCGGACTGGGAGCCAAATCCCAGAGGTTGGGAGTGTTTGGGGGTTTGTTTCAGGTCCATTTTTAGTGTAAGAGAAATTTCATGAGATGCTGTGCTAAACTTGTGACATGGCATCATTATCAAGTTATAACATGATGCTATTAATTCATTGCACTCTCTGCAAGTTGCTGTGACCACAACCCTAATTGTTTCTTGAAGCTCACAGTAATGTGGCCTCTGGCTCATAATAAAATTACATGCAGAATCTCATGAAATGGAAAAGGAAAAGAAAAAGGAATGAAAAACTCTCTGTGGACCTTTCTGAGTTGTGCAAGTCATAGCTTTTGACAGGGAGAACTATTCCAATAACAGAGATTGGCAAATTTTAGAAAGTTTGGCTATAGATACTTGGAAGTTTCTCAGAAGCTTTTCCAAACCTCATCTTAAGATTATCCAAGACACTACACAGATCTGTTGGGTTACAATTTCTGGTCTTCATGAATCCAACAAGAACAGACTTATGTGAAAATTGAAATATAATATAAACAACTACCTACAGCAGGAAAGTAAATCTCTCCCTTTTCTTAAGTCTTGACTTGCTAAATCTTTCAAGCTTCAGAGAAGTGTATGCATATGTTCACTTGGATAGGAGACTTGGGCCATATCCTAATATTTAGTTGAACCAATTTGAATAATCATTCTGATCCAATAATTCGCTTTTAATAAACATGACGTGAAAGACCAGTCTCTTCATTGTGGTTAGCCTTCCCCGAGTAACCTTGCTCCTCTTTTTATGCCTGTATGTTCCTTCGGCTGATCCAGCAGCAGTGATATACCTCTCTGATCAATGCCAGGTGGCAATTGCTTTTTGGCTGGCAACGCAGGACTATGTTGCCCCCCTCCTTCATCTGTGTCCCCAACACTGCCCTGGTGGCAGATGATCCAAGTGTGAGGCATTGGGGAAATTCTGCAAGAAGAACATCTCCATGCCCACGTGGGGCCTATCAGTGGGCCTAGCTGTGTGGGGAGCCTGCCAGCGTGGGCCTCCACACGGTCACTGCTCCCTTCCCATGACGGTCCTGGTGTTTCCACCCCGATGTTATCCAGTAAGAACATAAACCACTGGGGTGCCTTAGGGACTGCAAGCCCTCCTTGAGCTTGTTTCTCATGGCCTGAGCAGAAATGGCCCCACGCCCTGTGCTATGCTCCAGCCCCTTGCATGAAATGGTGCTCACTTGGGAGGAGGGTGTCAGGGAATGGATTCATTCAATGTGCATATCAGAGGCACAAAAAAAAAAAAAAAGGTTTGGGTAGTCTCATAAGCATCTCCAGGTGTTCAATAAATTAAAATAGCTGTAAAATAAAATGGAGGGAGAGGCTGTCAGTCATCTTAACATTGTGGGCACTTCTGACAGTCAATGCAATCTCATACAGAGAGAGCTCCTTTTACTTTGTGGTCCCAAGAAATGTTTTGTTGGGTCTATTAGTCTTTGGGCATCTCAGAGAAGGGATGTGACAGGAATTTAATGTGCCCCTTCTTAGATCCTCACTGTTCTGATAATCACAAAGAGTTAAAGTAACACAGCAGAAGGTTTCTCTGGGCCTCTAGGAGGTTCAGCAGATTACTAATACACTACAGGCAGTTTTAATGACAGAGCTTCCAGCTCAAATCTGGCCTTTTTATTATGATGAAGGGCCTGGCCCCAAGTGGTACAGAACACCTGCAGCTCTCATTGAATACAATGGGATCTGATGCTGATGAAAGGGACCATTTTCAAACTTCCTTAGAAGTAGACGCTCCCCAGATGTTATGCAAAAAGCCCTGCAGAACAGGCATCAAGTGCTGTGATACAAGCCAGGCCAGCCACTATTTTCCTCAGCAGGATAAACCCATGAGTTAGTGCAAGTGGTTTATGTGATCAGATCTCCTATCCAGGAGCAAGCAAATTAAGGTCAGTGCTGACTGAATTAATGGAAGTATTAGCCATTCCTTGAGAGGCACTGGACATTCAAACAAAGAGGATTTTCTCTTGCTGGGAAGGTACCTGATGACATCTGAGTTTTGTCACTGACATTACTCACAGCAGGATTTTGACTATAATCCAGAAGAAAACTTGCGGGAAACTGGGAAGTACGTATATAGGGAAAGACAAAGGGGAGCACAAAACTTCTTATGCATTATTTTGAGACGTGTGTCAGAGATTCAAGAGAGACTTATTTTAACCGAACATGTTCATGTTCTGTAAATTTCACTTTTTATTCACCATCAAGAGAAAAAAATGCTTCCCACTCTATGTTATCATGGTTCTGCAAGTTCCCCTCTGCCGTTACCCCTTGGTTAGTGCATATGGGGACCTTCAGCCCTGGGCTGTACTGACATTTCTTGTGCAGATGTCTGGGACCGATCGCTGCTGTAGGCATGGGTGGGATTAGTGCTGGCAATTATAGGTGAAGTACTGTAAAATTGTTGGTGATGTGCGAGGGTACACCATTCTGTTGGATTCTTTACTTGATTTTATTTTGTTTCATTCTCTATGTCTTTTAGCTATCACTCTCTCCCTTACACATTTCATATATGTACTTATTATATAGAGAGCTGGTTCTAATTATGTCAATCAAAAATAAAACAATACACAAAAATCAGAATATATTGTATACTTGATTAGCCATGGCTGGGCAATAATACACAAGGAAAAATCTACATTCCTACCTCCCTCAGCTGGGGATATGATCCAGAATCATATTACCAATATAAACAGCATAAAGCAGTCTGCTTTATTAATACCTAATATATCAGGTATCACACGTTCATTGCAAAAGGCAAAAGAATAAAAGCATGCCTGCATTCTGACATTGACACAGATATTAAATAACACATGTCCTGTTCTGGATTTTCCTTTCTTTGTTACAGGGTGGCAGGGGAAGAAAGGAATAAATACAATAATAGTTAAAAAAAAAAAGTTCTGTGACAGTTATGTGGTGATGGCAACATTGGCCCATTGTATGCAGTGAGTCAACATAAAAATGCAACAAACCCCCCAAATAACATCCACATACCAGGCCAAATCCCAGCCATCACCAGCTGTCCAGGCGCTGTGGATTTGCTGTGGCAGTGCTGCATAGCTGGGAGGAGGGAGGCAATATGCGGGGACTTGGGCAAGTGATTTGTACAGCTCAGGAATGTCACAGAAGTGCTGGGTGTTGTCGGTTTATTTTTCTGCTCTTGGGTCCTCGCAGGGGCTGGTTTATCCTTTTCACAGGGCTGCTGTAGCTTGCATCCCTAGTGCTGAGGGACTGCTGTCAGGCAGAGAAAAGCTGAAGACTTAGTATTCCCTGGTGATGTTTCCTTTCTGGTCTTCTCCCTCTATTCCCTAATCCCTTCCTCCACCATCATCCTGGGGGTGGAGGAGGAGGGGAGGTCCTGAAAAGGGAATGCAGAGGCAGCGCTAGATAAATGCTGCCAGATAAACCCCTCTCTGTCAAAGTTATTTCCCTGGACAGTTTCTTTGTGTCTGTGTAGCTGGCATAAAGTGGCCAAAGCATACGACTGTCTCTCATCACAGTGATTGTGTGTACAGTGAGTGTAGTGTGTGTAGAAATGAATAAGGCTGGACTCTCTATGTCTTAACTTTAGGATTTAGGTTTCCTCCAAATAGAAAACCCAGTAGCTGTCTTCTGCTGGATGAAAATAAAATCACGAACTTTAAAAAGCAATGAAGTAAAACTTCCACAGTGGCTTTGATATGGCTGATTCTTTTTTAAGCCACTTGGATTTGGCATTGCTTCCTGATAGCTTGCCAGCCTGGGATGCTGTTGTTTTTATCCATGCTGGAGAAGCAGACAGCTTGCTGATAGCTTGTAGTGTGGTGTGCTTGTATGGGTTACCTGGCATCATCCCGAACTTAAGGAAATTGCAATTTTCATCTTTTCACATGTGCGTGAGTAGCAGCAGCACAAGGCTGAGCCATGCACAGGCACGTCAAAGCCTCTATTCGCTTTCTTCTGAACATGGCACTCCCTCCCACTGGGGCTGCTGCATTACCTCCTTCATCCTCTGCCCACCACCATCCTCCAAGCGTAGTGACCTGGGGCCATACCGCCCCTACTCCTCTTGCCCCTGAGCTGATTCAACTTTATACCTCAGCCATCTCCTTCTGCCCCTCGTGCACGTACCTCGACACTTCAGCCATTCGCCCTCAACACACAGCAAGACTCTGGGAGCTGACGAAGTTACTACCAGTCAACTGATTACCTGCTAATCTGCTGCTTGGCAGCAGCTGGTTGTGTGAAAGCTCTTATCCTGCAGCTCAACTTTTTCACAGAGGGAGGTACGGCTGAACACGAACTCCTGTACAGAGGCAATTACACGAGCTACAGGGTTACTGCCTTGACATAGGCAGCTGAAGCTTGCTGCCTCTAAGTATCATTTGAAGTGTTTCACACACCAGCAGTGGTGCACACATCTTAGCCTGGTTTGGTGGACTAGGCATTCATGAGCCTGTCAAGTTGGTGGAGATCTGTTCTTCATTGATGTGCGTGTGTGGAGGGAGGGGAGCCTGCACTGTCAAATGGTTTTGCTTCCTATTTGCAAGTTTTTTTAGGGCAGAGATTGCTTCCTATGACATTTATAGGGGTTTCACATTAGGGGACGCTTATCTTGGTGGACTTCTGATGTGCTACCGATATCGTACACACTCTGTTGCGTTCTTACAAAGGAAATCGAGACATTTCCTTTGGTGGCATTAGCTTGACTGATGTTTCAGAGTGTGGCACATGGCATTGGATTTGTTGATTAAGTATTATGGCGAGCCAGAAAGTGATTTGCTGTGACATAATAAAATGTGACTGATGTGTCCTGATGTGATACAAACTGAAGTGTTGCAGAAAGATGCACAGTCAGACCCACATGGGGGTAAAACCTAAAGCACTTTTTCTAACACCCAGTTGTCAGATATTTGACTTGGACAATTACAGATTTGCCACCAACGCTCTGCTGTCTTCAGTCACCACACTAAATCTTCCTAATTGGCAAATACATTAGTGAGAACTGACATCACCATGTTAGTCACTGCGCAAACATGGAGGTTGGCGGAGAGGTACAATCGTTCAGCGTTGTCCATAATTAATCACAGACAGGTAGTTCAAAAAGGCTATGGGAACAGTCTCCACATTCACTTACTAACACTTTATGATCCAAAACAGAATCCAGAAGTTATTCCAAGACAGGCCGTCATAAAATCTTGAAAACTTGTTCTGAGAGTTGCTTTTGTCGTGCCCTACATAAATCTGTCCGATTTTGGCTAAGTTATATACTCTTTAAAGTCAGCATTTAAAGTAAAAACAACTTGTGTTTTATTTAGAAGGACCTTTGCTGCTGAAAACTCCAAGTATTTGCAGTACACTGAGCACTGCAGAAGATTATGCCTTGGAGGAGCTGAGCTTCCCATATGAGAAAGTCCAGATGGGGCATTGCAGAAGGCTTTACGGTTAGATGCAGCCATCTGGGGTCAAACAACAAACAACAGAAGAGCCTCATCAGCAAGGGCATGTCCACCATGTGCCTGAGCTAAATGTAAAGAACAGAAACAGGGAAGACGGATCACGACCAGGGAAGGTTTGGAGGGTGCTGTTTTCTGTATCGGCAAGTGGTGGAGGCAATCAGAAGGCAGCCTCATTTCTAGCAATAACTGGTGTCTGCCAGATTGCCGTTAAGTTAAAGAGCAAAGGCTGATTATTAAACTGTATTTTAGAAACTTGAGGAGTTCTGGTGCTTCATGTAAATATGAAGCACAGGAGAGGAATGTTATTAAATAAAATGAAAAGGAAGGAAAAATTGCTGGAGTGTTTGTGGCTGGGCTCAGGCTGAAGACTAGATCTTACAATTCTGGAGGCTGCCTGAGACCTGATAAGACTGTGACTGTGATCAAAACAACCTGGAGGTGATTACTAGCAGATTTCAAATTAATCCTTTAAGAAAACATTAGGATTCATCACAGTGAAGCTTGCAGAGGACGGAGTGTTCTGTGGCACACTAGACAGGATACAAGGAAATGCAAAATTACTGTAAAACTGAAACTGGAGGTCAGAAAAGTCCAGCAAAACAGTACAGGATGTTGCCCATGCTGGGCTAACGGCACGTGCCCAGAAAAGGGCCAGCAGGTGGGAGAAAGTGCAAGAAATCCCCTGTTGGGATTTATGGTTTTATTTTTTTTAAACCATCCCTATGTTGGTTTGCCAGCTTTGCAGGCAGCAGGAGAACATTTGCAGCCCAGAAAAAGAAGCAGAAAGCGACACAGTCAAATGAACACTTCCTGGGAGCAGGGGACAGTGTTGCAGTAGACCATGGGACTGCCAGAGAGCAAACGCATCCAGTACTTTCCATGAGCTGAAGAGCATTAAGATCCCTGTTACCACAAGAAAGTTTCTTCACACTGCAGGAAAAGCTAGAGCACTGGAGGAAAGACAGCTAAGACCCCAAGATCCCCATAGGGAACTTACTCAGGGTGTTTGTGGTCAAGATCCTACTCTCACTACTGCCAGAGAACAGGCACTGCTGGGAGGCTGGTATCCCGAGAGAAACTCTGCTTGGACGAGAAGAATCTGCCCTTTCTTGAATCCCGGGCTCCTGTGGCATAAGCCTGCATGCTCGTCCCATGTTTGGGGCACATTTTGTTTCTACACTTCCAGTGCATCCATTAGACAGGCATACTTCTTTCAAAAATCTCTTCCTTATTATCCCTTTTTTAAGTAGCATTAAAAGTCTCCAAAGCTTATGTTGGGGCAGAGCTTGTAGGCATCTGTTGCCTTTTCCTCTTCTCCTACCTCATTCAGCGCTGGGTCAGTTGTTCCAATGTTTCAGATATTTTCTGCAATGTCCCTATTCTCAATGTTTTTCTAAAGTAGGACAGAAAGGCAGCATTACATCTATATTCTCACCTTTACACCCCACAGCCATCTCTGTGCACAGCTCCAGCTCTGGCTCTGTTCGTCTGGTCTTGTGTGGTTTCTCTGCTGGGAAATTCAGGCCTCCCAGTGCCCTGATTCCCACTGCAAAGCATTGTAACTGCTTCTCAGTGCTACTCACTTTGTGTGTTCATCGCTCTCCCGGCCTTGCAGCAGGGTTTGCTTGACTGAACACTGTGCCGGGTCTCCAAAGTACCTCCCAGGCAATAACTGCCATTGATCCCGTGCCTATGCACTTTCACTTCTAGTTGGGTATTTACAGAGGAAAGAAACTAATGAAGAGAGTGGTTTCAGAAGAAAGGCAGGGAAAGGGAGGAAATATGAACCGCTCGAGAAAGAGCAAATGTTTTTTACGGGCATTGTGGGTAACAAGAACCACATGTGGATGGAGCCAGATGGAAGGAATGTAAGTTGGTGGATTTTCTCCGTTTTAAATGAGAAATCAATGCCTGGCTGCTTGGAGGTGGGAGGCAATAGATATGGCAGGAGAATTGTCTTGTGATGGTCAGTGTGACTGGGGTTAGAAATTGTAAGATTATAACATTCTTGGAATAGTTAAAAAAGATCAAATCCAAAATAAGAGAGCTTCCTTTTTCCATCACCCTCAGATTCTCTGTTTTACTTCACAGTGCAAATTCTCATGAGCACTGGATGAAGACAAACTTAATTCTTTCATTTCCTGACTTTTCAGTGCTTGCTTTTCAACCTTAATGTTCTTTTAATGGATGTTTTTGGATGCAGTATAAATATACATAACATCAGCTATGGTTAGACGTTGATCAGTGGCATTTATCATACCCCTTCACTCTTTCATCCACATGTTGTCCACTAATTTATATCACTCTGGGCAAAATGTAACAGCTTCTAACAAGTCTTTTAAAAAATCAAGGCAAAATGCCTATGTATTGCTCTTCTGCACGTGTTTGTATGTATAAAATACAGTAGCAACTGCCTCTGAGAACAAAGGTAGTAAGATACCGAGGAGGGTGTGTGTGTGAAAAAGAGTTCCCAAAAGTCAGGACGTGATATTTCCTCAACTGTTATATAATATTTATATTACAGTAGTGTCAAGAGGCTTCAGTCAAGATCAGAGGTATCTGATTATATGAACTTCATAGAGACATACCAAGACACAACCCCTGCCCCAAGGAGGAGATAATCTAAAAGGAAAAAAATACAGAATACACTGCTATGAGGAGGGGGGTTCATGGGTGAGTGGAGCTGATGAGAGGGAGGGACAGCCATCTTACAGCCGAAGCTGCATTTCTTTCACAGTTATAAAGAGCCAGCTATCCATAAAGCATCTGAAGCAAGGTCCCTTCTGTAAGCAGAGTGATTAGCCCCACAGGGAATTCCTGCAGTAAGTGGTTATTCATGAAGAAAGGTGCTTGAAGAGGGGGGATGAATGCTTATTGGTTTCAAGAAAAAGGTCTTTAGGAAAAGGCTGATAGCTTTAAAGACGGACCTTGGATTTTGATGGCAAAGACAGGTATTTCGTAAATTTGTCTTCTCTTGGATCATCTGTCTTAGATCATGGAGCTAAAAGCTGAAGAGCTTTTATGGACACTGGTTGAGTTAACCAAGGGAAATTTGTAAACTCTTTGCTTAGTTGAGACGATGCTGTTTCATGGGATCAGCTGATTTCCCTGTTGCCTTAGCACTCTGACTTAGTCAAATCTTTACACTGTCTCTTATTCTCTGAATTCAGTGGCAGACTTTAATGTTTCTGTCCTATCTGGTTAGGCTGACTGCCCATGCTTTCGGCTTCATGGAGACTGTGAGAAAACTGACAACAGGGCTCTCTGAGCTGCAGGTGCCTGGGCTGGCAATCCTGAGTGAGGCAGAAATCTGTTAACTTTCACCAGTTCTGCTCTTAGGTCCACTCCAAGTGTCAGGAATATAAGTTTAACCCTTTGCCTCAGGAGGCTTTCATTGGAACTAGAAGCTTTTCTGGGGGACCTAAGTTGCTAGAGCAGTGACTTCTACTCCAGTGATGGGATCTGAGGTTTCCTCAGCATCAGGAATAACCTCTTCACTGTCAGCCTTACTGTCTTAGTAGCTCCCTGGGACAAAGAGGGTGAATGACTGACCCTCTTTGCATCTACATATGCTCAGATGGATAATTTTAGAGATTTTACTGTCCATTTGATGAAGAAGATGATTACTAGAGTCTGTATTTAGCTTAAAATAGGCATACACCAACCACTTTTTAATATAAAGGAAGTGGATAGCTTCTCCTTTTCCCTTTCTAGGGTCTCCATTTTAAATGGCTATAGCTGTTTCTATTGGCTCCAATTCTGAAGGACAGCAGGTGATAAGAGCTAGTCTATTCTGCTCTATGGAATGGTATTTTTCTGCCTGATCAGGAACAGAAAGTACAAGGAATAAAGGCTTCCAGACTAATTTTTTAAAGTCAGGTATTTCTGACTGTCTGGGACAGTTAATGGGAGTGAGTTAGAATCATTCCCTCTTCCCACTGATCTTCAGTGTTAGCCCTGAAGTGGTCAGGCAGTTGGACTTGATGATCTTTGTAGGTCCTTTCCAACTGACCTATTCTATTCTATTCTATTCTATTCTATTCTATTCTATTCTATTCTATTCTATTCTATTCTATTCTATTCTATTCTATTCTATTCTATTCTATTCTATTCTATTCTATTCTATTCTATTCTATTCTATTCTATTCTATTCTATTCTATTCTATTCTATTCTATTCATTTCCATTCCATTCCATTCCATTCCATTCCATTCCATTCCATTCCATTCCATTCCATTCCATTCCATTCCATTCCATTCCATTCTTCTACATACATTGCTGCTGTGCCTTGAAGTCTGGCTGAGTTATGGGGAGTTATGGCTGAATTAAAGTTGTTTGTTTTTTTTTTTTATTAGGAGGAAAAATTGTAGGGGAGGGGGGAATAATTATCATAAAAGTAGCAATTGATGTGTTCTGATAGTCCCTAAAGGCAACGCTCACAGTGCAGGGCCATGTTAGTCCTGATACTGGTTAAATCTGTAACAAAAGTAAAAAATAAATCTTATGCTGAGGAGTTACAAATAAAGTGAGTTTCAAGTCCCAGCTGACCTTCAGGGAGAGTTGCATGTAAAGCTGCAGATAACCATGGAGCAGCTGAACTTCAGTTTGCCCTTTCAGTGGCAAATGCAGTCATGATGCTCTTGGTAAGTCTTGTGCAGTACTGCAATGTCTCCCTGTCAGGATTTCACAGGATGTGATATAATGATGTACAGTGTCCATGTAAGGACTTCACCCTTAGAGCCCTCCTGCAAAATGTGTCAGTGAAAACCTCCCACTGAAGCAACATGGTGAAATGAAAGTAAAATGAAGGCTATGGCAAGGGGTCATTAGACTGAATTGAAAGATCTTACTCAGGTTTGTTAATCCATAATACCTTTTGATAAAATGAATAAGTATGCAGGCAGATGTTTTTTCTAGCTAAGTAAAAGAGTTTGGTGCTGGCTGGACTAGAGAGCTTGTAGGTGCCCCTTGGTTATTTTGAAGAGATCTCCCAACCACCATGTACTCTAGGGTGAAAACCAGCCAAGAAATGGGAGGGTTACTTCTGTTGAAGGTTGCATACTTCTCTAGTTCATGGCATTTAGAAGCTGTGGCCACTGTTGCACACTGGAATGACACACTGCAGGGACTAAAAAGAAACCTTTTGAACCTTGGTTAGTGGCTATTAGCTACACACTTAATTTGTAATTGTCTCTAATCCTGGCCACTTTCCTTGTCTGTGAGTGAAACACATTCACATTCATTCTAAACCAGTAGAAATGTGAAAACACATCTGATGTTGAAAGCCTTAGATGAAAAAGTGAAGAACAGAAATGATAACCAAGCAATAACAAGTCATCAGAAACCATATGTGTCAATTACTTTTGAAATAAAGAACGACAAAATAAATTAATTCAAGGGAGAAGTCATTGCAATTAATAAGCTGTCAATTTATGTAATGAATGCAGGAGAACAAAAAGGTTATCTCTATAATCAGTGCTGTGACCCTGATGTCCTTAGGGCACAATGGATCAGAAAGATTTTTTTTTTTCCCAAATGTTACATCCATTCAGAAATAAAGGTACGATCAGACCGCAATTTTACAGTCCTGCACAACTCTATTATTAATATTAAGGTAGGACAACTTTTTGCTCCTAAAGCTGTTTTCTAATTGTGTGGTTTCTCTTATTTTATGGAATAAATGTGGTATAGAATAACTGGCTCTTATTCAGTGTTTTAAGCACTTAATGGTGCACTTGGTTTTGTGAAGTAATCACAGGTGGAATTTCCTTGTGCATCTCACTCTGATGTGTGAATAACCTAATCCAAGGAAGAATAGGGCCAAACTTGCACTTTACCTTCAGACACTTTGTGCTATTCCTGTAAAGTAAGTTTCCAGCAAGTTTGCAGCAAGAAAGGGCTGAAGACTGAAATGTAACCAAACAGTAATCTCATTAGAAGAAACGATAGCACTTTCAGGGCAAAGGGCACATATCCTACAAGTCTCGACTCCAGAGTGCATTTATGCTGCATGATCTGCTTGTCTGTAGATAGTGGCATGCACTCCATTGCACAACACATCAGAGGCACCAACAAGCAGAAATTTCTGTGACCTTTTCTGAAAGAGGGGGGACACATTACATCTCACCGTAATTGTGCTTCAATGTCAGTACAACAGTTGCCATCTTGACCCTTTATCTCCCCCTTCCTCAAACACCCAAAGTTTCTGTGTATAATGTGATCTTCAAAAAAGGCAAAGAAAAATGATGAAAGAAGGGTGCTATGGCTTTTCTATCTCTGCTTACAAGTATCAATAAACATCATGATTATATTAACTTCAGTAAAGCTATGTCACTAAAACAATGACACATATTGCAAATATTATACTTACACCTATTGCATCATTAAACCAGTTACTTCTAAGGGAATAAATACTTATCTGGCACAATTAAATAAATAATCACAATGAGGACGTACAGCAGAGGTGTTTAAAACACAAGAGAAAAATACACCATAGCAAACTAAATCCCAAGAAAGGCTTAAAGGCCAGGTTTTTCTTCCACTAAGCAGCTCAGTAAATGCCTTTAAAGCCATATGAGAAAATAGAGAAAACCAATAATCTTTATATTATAGATACTACAGTGGCTGGCAGCTCTACATTGGGTAAACTTCTGCTTTATTGCAGATGGACAGCCTATTCCTAAAGAACTGTCTTGGACATGCTTCCACAGCCCTCTGGTCCTGTTCAGTACCAATGTCAGTGGGAGCTAGATATGCACAGCGTCCATCGAACCACAGTGCAGAGAATTTCTCAGTCATTCTGGGACTGTTCCCAATCAAAATTCAGAATTTAATATTAAAAATGAACTTAAAAATAAAACTAAAATGAAATTACAGTGGAGCATATGCCTAGCAGCTCCAAGCAGGTAGTGACTGGTTTCTCAGTCTTGGATACCTCTCACTATCTTTTTGTCCTCTTTTTTTTTTTTTTTTGAAACAAACAAACAAACAAACAAAAAACTGATTTTTGTCCAATTCAGTTTGTCTATCCATCTCTTCATAAACTGGAAATGGAAAATACAATGGATTTGGCTCAGGTCTTAGAAAACTCTTATTTTTCTTTGTTTCCTGTCCAAGACAGAGTCAATGTACTTGATGGGTTTGATTTTAGATGAAGGAAATTGGGAATATTTTACATTTGTTGAGTTTCTTTGCCTCTTTTCTCGTTTAAATAAGTGGTGTCTGACTTCTCAGGTGTAAAGTTTGTGGGTAGCATTTTAAATTGACATACCTAATAGGACTGATCAGCTACTCCTTCTCTGATATTAACAAAGATGGAAGCTGGCACTAAGCATCCTCCAGTCCTATCAAAGTGCACCTGTGGCAGAAAGCAATAGATTAAAATATCAATTTATGATACAAATGAAATGTTGCTACAATCAAACAGGAGTGAAAGAAAAAACTCTGCAGAGAGTGCATCCCTGATTTATCTGTGCTGCAGCCTGTGCCTGCATGTGCCTCATCCCCTGTGCAGGCACTTTCCTCACGAAGCAGCACAGGTTACTCGTGTGCAGCCTGTCGGGTGTGCAGGCTCTCTGGGGGCAGGGATGGATTTCTGTTCAGCGTTGTCAGTCACCTGAATTTCTCTGTTCCCGAGCATGCCAGCTTGTGACTCCTGACATTGCTAGAAAAAAAAATGGCACTGGAAAAAGACACAGCTGACACTCTTCAGTTGCATTAAGGTCCTGGATCTCTCCAGAGGTTAAACATCATTAGGAATAATGCCAATGGTGCTATACATTTGTAAACCAGGTGAGAGAAGAGAATCAAGGCCTCCAAATACAGCCCCTTCTTTCCCTTCCCAAAATGAACTAGTGCAAAAGAAAGCCTGGTTCGGAACAAAATGCAAACCGTCTGTCTCATGAAGGCAGAACAAAGCCCCTTCCAGCTGGGGGGAGCTGGTGGCTGCCAAGGGCTGGGAGGGAGGAAGTGAGACAGACAGACCTGCAATGAAGAATGTTGTGATTCCTCTTTTTCGCATGCCTGATTGATGGAAGTACAACAATAGAAACAAAAGATGGCTTGGATGGGCAGCGAGGTAGCAGAGACAGGCTGACACACCTTGATACCAGACTTGCACAGCTGCACATACGCCACTGCTGATCCATCAGCCCAGCATGCCTCTCACGACGGCTGATCAATCTGCACATGCCATTGCTTGACTTTAGCAGCAGTAGATGGTAAGGGAGAGAAATATTTGTAATATAATGGAGGATATATTTTTGTTTTTCTTTATTTTTTTTCCCCTCATGGAAGATCCCTATGATTGATAACAGGGCAAAAATACCCCACTGGCTCCAGTGGTTGTGTCCCACGGTCTTTCCTTGGGTAAAATTCTCATGGACATTTATGTCCACTCTGCTCTGCTAAATGCTATGCTCTCTAGTGAGTATTTGGGGAAACAAATGAGGAAGGAAAGACAAAGTGAGAACTAGTGCAGATATTGACTGTAAAGATCAGGATTTGCTTTAAATGAAAAAGAAGAATTGGCAAAGGTTGACATGGAGGAGCTGCTGCTGCAAAAAGTGAGGCAGTGTGCTTTCCAAGGAGAGTTTTGATTGAATGATCTGTATTGAAAAGATATTCTTCAAAATAATTTGTAGAGTCTAGACAATAACTGTCACATGAGAGAGTCTGAAATTTTCAGATCAATAGAAGAGTTTGCAGCAACTCTTCTTATTATTATTTATATTAATTACTGCTGGAGTCTGTGGGCTCAGCAGTCATTCAGTAAAAACATTCTTCAAGTCTTTATTACACTCTTGGCCCACTTCTTCTTTATACTAGCTGCACTATTGGTATCACACAATGCAAATTTCTGTAAGACCAAGCAATCAAAGTAGAAAATGCTTAAAAGCTCTGCATTGTAGTTAGCGCTTGCTGATTATTTGGCTGTAGCTTTGTCCTGAGAACCCAGTAGTATTTTTAATATTCAAATATCTCAGAAGAATAGCCTGAAATTTGACACAAAGGAGAAATAAGAAAAAATCTGGCACTCTATAATGAACCAACTGCCCATTCATATCAATGGGAATTTTGTGCTGACTGCAAGGATAGCCTATGCCCCTTATAAATCCACAAGCTTTATTTCATTTTGCACATGTATTTAATCCATCTGTAAATTGTTCATTGGATAGCACAGGACGATGTTCTCTTGGGAACTGTAAGGTATGTGTATTCAACAGTGGAGAATAAACACAAGATTTTATTACAAAATGCCACTGCTGCTCCTGGCATGAGTAATTTGTGCACCTGCATTTTTAAAATGTTTCAAAGTTTTTTCCCTTTGTGAATTCAGCGGCAACACGCATTATCTTCCAGGCTGCCACAACACGGTATTTGCAGGCTGGGTCACGTCAGCCCTTGTTATCCAGAAGCCATTGTTTTCCGAGCAAATAGCAACTGAAAATGACAATGGTTTGCTCCAGACTGGGGAGAATAAGACAGCTCTGCTGTATGGCCTAGTAACACAGCTTCACGATGAGCAGGAGGTGTATGTGGGTCTCAAATCCAAATTTTATGGGGGGTCCTGGGGAAAGCGGAGGCCCAAGGAAATGTGGAAGGGATTGAATGTATTAGGACAGCAGTTCTTCCAACAGTTTGTCCCACATTTGTCCCATATTCATCCTTGCAACACACCTGGAATCTGCAAGCTTGGGGAATGAGAGACTGGGTCTGGAGATTGAAATATACTCTCTGGTGTAGCTCTACACAGCCGAAGTACTGGGCCAGCTATAGATATCATTAAATGTAGAGTCCTGAATAATTACTACTGTGCTTTAAATACACCGTCACCTTCCAGAAGGCTGTGTACCCATGGGACCTTGACTGGCTGATCAAGGTTTGGAGTGGGTAAGGGAATTAGGACATTTTAGTTAGTTTAGGCTTAGTAATTTAATTTTTAATAGTTATTCTGCAGATGTCTAAAGTCAGCTCTGTATATACAATTTTTAAGTAAAAATTTCCCTTGTGTTCCCTGTAATCTCTCTGAAATGTTCCTTGATTCTCTCAGAACTCTCTCATTCAAATATGTAAAGTGTATAATTCCAAGCAATCTTACGTATTTGTACATCTTAAAGTCATATTATCATCTTAAGGTCCTGTATCACACAATTCCCCTATTTACAATGGATCTTAGGCAAAAAGGGATAGAGATCACATGTTGTACTGGTTTTCTCAACATGGACTGTCTCCAAGGGCAGTCAAAAGCAGGTGAGTTTGCAGTGTGGTTATTTAACTGATATTGCAAATGCTGATGGAGGGATGGTGCTTATGAAATCACCTTGGATGAAGGTTTTATTTTCTCCATTTGTCAACAGTTAGAGAGACAAAACAGCACAACCAACTTGTAGTTTCCAATATTTCCATGACATATACACATTTAGAGAATGAGATTTGCATAGCCATGTGCAAGAACCTCCAGCTCTGTGGATCAGCACTTGACATATCAAATGGTGCAAATCTGTGGAGCTAGGTATGCCCAGTTCTGCCTCCAAAAGGGCGAACGTCAGGAAATCAGACACCGCTGCCAGCGCTGTGTCCAATGGCCCTGCCCACAGCGATCTATCCTGACCCCTTCTATATCTGACCACGAGGTATACAAAACATGTTCAGGTCTGTATTTACCTCCAGTTCCCACAAAAACTTGATGTTCCCCTTTCTCCTTCTAGCCTTACTGCAGATTAGGATAATTAATCCCAAGCTTCATTGCTTGCTATTTTTATCATAAAGAGCTGGAATGAACATTAGAAGATAAGATAATAGAGGGGAAACAGAGAAATGGGAAACTGCTGAAGAGAACCTCAGTACTAGGCTGCTGTTTCCTTTAGACCCAATTTGAGGGGCCATTTATTTTAGGTCGGAAATGAGGAGACATTTCTTCTCAGAAAGAGCAGTCAGGCATTGGAGCGGGTTGCCCAGGAAAGTGGTGCAGTCATGGTCCCTGGGGGTGTATAGGGAAAGGTTGGACCTGGTGCTTAGGGACATGGTTTAGTGGTTGGCATTGGAAGTAGGGTGATGGTTGGACCAGGTGATCTTGGAGGTCTTTTCCAACCTTAATAATTCTATGATTCTATGAAATGGCCTAGGCAGAGGACGCTACTGGGACATTACTTCTAGAAAATAAATGGATGCCACTCCTTTGAAATCCCTCCTGGGACCTCCTAGGAAAAATGCCTAAAGCTGAACAACAGGCCTATAGGATGAACTTTTCATCCCTTAATTGACCCCTTTCAGATGTGTGTGTGCATGTGTGTGTATCACAAGAAGCAGGGAAGAAACTGAGCAAGACATATTGAACTGCTTGGGTGATGAAAGACCTTCCCACTGCTTCATTCCCAGCCATCCTGGCCCTTGCTAAGGAGTAGTTATAAGCAGAGACACAAGGTTATAAAAAGATTTGGACACCAACACAAGAAATGGCAAAAACAGAGAAATGGTTGAGAATGGAAATAGCCAGGTGAATAAACCAGCTTGAGGGAGACTTTCACAAATCAAGTAATGCAAATAGAGATTTTCCACATCTTTCCACAGCACTGACAGCTGAGATGATCTCACTTTGGCCAAGAAAAGGACACCCTTACTATGCAATCACTTGGACAAGGCATAGGACCTACCTCAGATAATATAAAAAGATGTGACAGGGAAGAACCATTGATAAAACAAGCACAATGTGAAAAAATAATTTTAGGTGCCTGTAAAGTAAAGAATGAGGAAAACAGAAAAGAGAGGGAGAGAGAAGCAAAGAGAAATGTAAGTAAAGTCCCTCCAGACAAGACTTCTTCCCTGTATCTCTAGGAGGTACCTGGAAACTGCGCTACAGTCTCTAAGCATCTGACTGGAAAGTTTGACATGTCTTCACTTTGACGTTCAGAAACACAAATATGACTTAATTTTGTGTGAATTTTCTGAAAATCCAGCCAAGCAACAAAACCAAACAAGAGGTACTTTGCCTGACTGAACAGTTTGCACAGGACCATATTTTGCTGTCCTGCTCAAATAGTACCTCACACCACCTAACGAACACATTCCACGGTGGGCTGCCATCAGAGCACTCGTGGTGAGCAAAGATGGCCAAGTCTGCTGCTCAGTACTGATACTCCCAGAGAATCAGTCCCAATGAATTCACGGTCTAAAGAAGTGTGTTAAGTAATTTCAAATAAATATGTTTGAACACAGTACAATCTGCCCTCAGATATTCCGCAGGCAGAAAAGTAGGCTAAATTCATCAGATTAATTATTCATTGCAAATTCTCTCAGCTCTATCATTGAGGTCAACAGCAAAAGTGCCACTGAGTACAATGGGATGAGGTCTCCAAAAGTGGATAACACTACTTTACTCTGCAAATATGAACAGTTTTGCTAGTTTCTGAGGGACAGGCAGAAGCAACCAAACAAGCAGAGGTATGTGCAAATAAGCAGTTTTATTTCACAAAGATTGACTTCAGTTTCAATCCATGTGGGACTGTATGTCCCATATTCTGCTCTGAGCTTTATGTTCAAATGAACCCAAATTCTCAACTCTCAGCTGAGTTAAAATATATACATATGTATGTACATATATTTATATATATATATTTACGCCCATTTATCATGTAGTTTTGCATCAGAAGTCTCCAAAACCATGTTTTTGATGCAAAACCATAACATAAATGACACTTTCTTAAAGGCTTTTGAACTATTTGGTAGGCAAGGTCTGAACTTCTTGAATTTATAGTGAAACCCCAATGTTAGGTGGTTTGGAAGGGGTAAGAGGATTGGCTGCATTGCAAACACTTTACACAGCTGTTCAAATGAAAACACAGAACACTTGAGGCCTCAATCTCAAGAATCACCACATTCTTTGTACTCCACAGAGGTCTTTCAGTCAGTACTGTACACCTGTATTTTTAAGACCCATCAATTATGTGCCCAAGCAATGCAATTATAACCTAAGCCATATCCTCTGATTAAATACATCAGCCAAATTTCTTGTTTATTTTAACTGCCTCTAGTTATCCAGCCCAATCCAGCCTCCAGAACATACGAAGAGACTTTTCTAAAGAGTCCCTTAATTTTCTACTCCCCCACTGTAAAATCGGAGTAAGTATTTTTACTGGGGAAGGGAGGAGAAGAAAAATAAACAGGGGAGGAAATGTAATTGGCAGTGGCACAGAGAACATGGCCTCTCCACTTCTTTCTACTGTTAAAGCCCTCAGGGGATTTAAAGGCCACAAATGATGTAGGTCTTCTTCTTGAACCACTGTGAACTTTATCTGCCTGGGTTTAGTATCACTAAATGTGTATTAATGTCAAAGATTGTTTGCGTGGATTATTTATAAGGCATTCACTTCAAATTAGTGCTGCTTAAAGTGTGTGAGTTCATAACTTGCCAACAGCAGATGCAGTCTGCAGCAACTGAAACAGCAAGTGGCTCCATAGATGTATATACAACAGCTGGATGCAGATCAATAATAGAAACATTAACCATGGTATTGTTTTAGAAGCAATTCTTTACTTTGGAGATATATTTTATTCCACATTAATGGTACCTTAAATAAAACGATAGAAGACATGTAAGGATGCATCTCAAAGTGGTGCACTGGGACTCCCTTGCTCTCGCCTGCCTGCTACTAATGCTGCTTCTCCTTGGGCTGTAATTCCACACATCTACCCTCCAATGCCTGCCCCACAGCAGGGGTATGCACTGGTTGTTGGGCCACCTAACTATCTAATACCAACTAGCCACTTTGCCATGCAGCATTTATAGATTTTAGCATGGGACCCATGGTGGTTTATCCTATGTGCCAGGGAAGCTGCACATCTCTGGATCAGAAGAAATGGCAGTGAGCTGCACGTTGGTAGGAGTAATGCTACCTCACATCAGCAATCATGTGTATGGTGGGAGTCCCAATGCAATGTAACTCTCATTAATGACCTAGTAGACATAAAGTTCTTTGACTGGTCATATAAAAAAGTGAATTTTCAATCACCTTTACCTTGTGTGACCATCCACTTTTATGACATGTCTGGGCAAGAAAGGGTGTCCGTTTGGCTACATGTAAGTCAATCAAGTAGAGTCAGTTCCTTAGAGAAGTGATTAGAGACACTAAAGGTCATAGGTCAGGCTTTTCAGTGAACAATAAATATGCTTTGACACTGCCTAGAGTATGAAGATGCACAGACTGGGAATATATAATACGATATGCATGTCTAAATACGCATCTAGCTTCCCCAGGTTTGATCTGAGCCTCATTTGATCAAGCCATCAACTGAAGTCAGTGGGAATTTTAGACTGTGTTGCCCATGGCTTTGGGGAATGTACCAAAGCCAAGACAGAAAAACTATGCCCTGCTGGTCTCCCCACTGTGACTCTTAGGAAGAGTCCAAAGCCAGTGAATGACCAAAATTTTCTTCTTGCTCGAACATGTGATTAATTTTGGGGTCCGTATGTAAGCTTGGCTTTCTATTGAGCATGTGGGATGGGTCTTGGCAATAAGGCCCAAGATGCTGGAATATATGCATTGTCTCTGACATCTGCTTAAAGGAATATCTTTCCAGTCATCAGCAAATTAATCTCGCGGAAATAGTTATATTTGGTTATATAGTGATCATTCTTGTTGTAGTCAGGCTGCCTTTGCATATCCAGACATGAGTTCAGCAGCATAATCTCCTCTAGTCTGACCACTGACTGACGCACTAACACAGCCATGAGAAAACTTCAGGGAACAGCCCCCCCCTTTCAAGCACTAATTCATCAGAGCTAAGCAATTAAATTGTCTTTATAAGTGCTTGGTACTTCCCAGCAATGCCACTTTAGAAAAAGTATTGAAAACCAGCACTAGTGCCCCTTATATTAGCCTGTGAAGGCATTTTAGTCATATCTTTTGAGTCTAGTTCTGAAGACGGAACATTTTTGACATCTCCTATTTTCTCTCCCCCACTTGCTCTCTGTTGCCTCCCGGTCTCATTCTTTCCTACTGTTTCTTTCTTGTTGTTCCCTTCCTGCAGTCCCTCTGTCACCTCAGAGCAGGCTGAGTCTTTCTCTGGCCCCTCACCATGGTAGCTGTGACTCTCTTCCTCTTCCTTTGAGTTACTTTAGCTCCCCCTCCAACCACAGACACATTTTATACATCTTTTATTTTTCTCTCCAAGCCATAGCCCTCTCCTTTTCTTTCATTAGTCTCCTTATTTTGCTCTTGAGAGTAACATAGATTTTCACTGAAATTACAAACAAGGCGTGACCACTTTCCAGAAGTATTTTGAGGTGCTGAGCATTGTTTTTTCGTTCCAGTGCTCTCTTTCTTTGTAGGGACCTTGAGGATTATCTGGCATTAGCAGCTGTTCCTTTGGCTCCTTAGCCACTGACAGCTATCTGTAGACCTTCCTCCTCTGCACACACAAGGACACTTGTTGTGAGCTGTATTCATTTAGGGTTACAGACTGTCCTAACCACCTGAACTGGCAAAATTCAGAGTTCTTCCTCAGAGATCCTGAGTGCCCGTCCCTGCATGTGATCTCAGGGAGAGATATGGACCCATAGCACCTCACAGGAGATAACAAGGATCTTGCAGGATGGCACTTCCTGCAGTAGGCATTGCTACATTAAGCAATTAATAAAGATGATTACAGCTCAGAGCTAAATATGGTATATTACTGTGCTGTACTTCACTTATATTACCCTCATGGCAAATGAGTCAGAGAGACAGTGCCACGTATTTTTGAGGAGTGAATCTTTATGCTAATTGATGGTATCAATATGCACATGGTGATGCTGATATAATTAGCACAGTGGATAACACCAATATAAAACAACAGAAGGAATCTCTCTTAGAAAAAAAAACACAGCACAGTGGATACATACTTAAAGCTGTATGAAAATCCTGTAGCAAAACCCAAGGAGGTTCAGTTACAATCCCTTCAACTGAGACAAGCTCACCCAAGGCTTACAGATGTTTTGGTGAACCCAGGGTTAGTTTGCTATGATTTGGACACGTGGGATTACAAAATGAGCTGATAGAGGGGGAACTGAGTTGGGGTTTGCATTGGTTCGAGGCCAGATCTCAGAACAGACCTCAGAAGTCGTCAAACACAAGAGAAACAAAACTAAAGAAATAAACTGTCTGTGGAGCCCCTGCAAAGACAGTCCAAGGTGTTTTGCACAGCTGTACTAAGTCTCGAAAGAAAAGTCAACATACAGGCTATCAGCTCTCTGTCAGTTGATATGCTCTCCAGGAAATGATATACAGGTTTTATGGGCCAGATCCATAGCTGGCAAAAAATTGATGCAACTTCACTGAAGTCACTGGGGATTAGCCAGCTTATGTCAGCTAAATATTCAGCCCAGCATCATTTGCACTTTCATAGTTCCAACATCCAAAAGAACCAACACTTCAGCATGCGGAAAGTCTGTGAGCTGCATGTGTCATATGGAAAGTAATTGTCAACACATGACTGAAATACAGGGGTAGAGCTTTTACTCTCTTCAAAACTTTCTCGTTGCTTTCTCCTTTCAGACCACCAACTGGGTTTGGTCCCTTGGAGCCTGATCCTACTGGTCTTGAATCCCTGATGTGATCCTTGCTCATGAGATTGTTCCTGTTCAACACAATAGTGAAGAGGACAAGCTCTTATGCAACAAGCAAGACCTGTGGCAGCAGGATGCTTGAGCTTGTCCATGCTGAGCTGGGCCAAATGTAGGGTCCCTAGCACTGCTGTACTGAGCATTTTCCAAAGGACTGCAAGTCCCCTCAAACCTCAGTCAACAGAGTGGGTGCTGACTTGCAGAAAATGTTCAGTCTCTCACTGAATCAAGCCTTCAGACTTTTTAATGTTTTTGTTACTCCTGTGACAGGCAATCTGCTAATTTGTGAGAGTGGTGATTTTTTTAAAGTTATTTTATTTGACATTTTTTAAAGCTAAAAGACAGAGTTTGTGTGGCCACTGGGTTTCTTCCTTGAGGGAATCAGTCTAGATAACTTTAAGATCTTTTCTTCAGTCCAGCCTCTCACTCTCATTTTGGCCACAAAGTTTTTTGCACCCAGGTAGGCCCTCATACAAGCCTACATTTCACTCACAAGGTGTCCTTCCTTACAAAACACATTGCAAAAATTAATGGTCTGTCATTTTCCTTACGTATATTAAACCAGGCAGGAATAGCATCTCCTTGTATGTTTTTATCCAGCCTGTTCACAATGGTACATAATTCCAATTGATGCTCTGCATATTACCATAAAAAAAGCCACGAACATTGAAAACTGCACTCCTATCTCATCTCAAAGTGGTTAAATTGTTCCATTTATTTGTGGAATGGATCAGGCCCTTTACATATATAAAATCTGGCCACAATGCACCCAGTGAGATATAAACTGTTAACCTGGTGTATTGGGTTTACATGGCAAAGGTTTGGTAGCAGAGTAGGGCTGCAGGGGTGGCTTCTGTGAGCAGAGCCCAGCAGCTGCCCCAAGTCAGATCAGAGATAGCTCCAGATGGCTCCGAAAGGGACCTGCTGCTGGCCAGAGCTGAGCCAGTGAGTGGAGTTGGTTATGCTTCTGGGAGAGCAAATTTAAGGAAGGAGGAAAAACCTGCTGCACAAAAGAAGCTGGGAGAGCGAGGAGTGAGAGCCAGCCCTGCAAAGCCCAAGGTGAGGGCAGAAGAAGCACAGGAGGTGCTCCAGGCACGCAGCAGCAGTTCCCCTGCGGCCTGTGGAGAGGCCCCTGGTGGAGCAGGCTGTCCCCCTGCAGCCCATGGGTCCCACACGGAGCAGATCTCCACGCTGCAGCCCGTGGAGGAGCTCCCGGTGGAGCAGGTGGATGTGGCCTGGAGGAGGCTGCGGCCCATGGAGAGCCCCCGCAGGAGCAGGCCCCGGGCCGGAGCTGCAGCCCGTGGAGAGGAGCCCACGCAGGAGCAGGGGGTCTGGGGGGAGCTGCCGCCCGTGGGGGACCCGTGCTGGAGCAGTTTGCTCCTGGGGGATGGACCCCGTGGTACGGAGCCGTGTGGGAGCAGTTCTTGAAGAGCTGCTGCCTGTGGGCAGCCCCCGCAGGCTCAGTTCGGGCAGGACGGCATCCCGTGGGAGGGACCCCACGAGGAGCAGGGGCAGAGAGGAACCGTGAAGGAGCGGCGGAGATGAAGTGCCATAGACTTGACCGATGCCCCCACTCCCCCGTTCCCCTGTGCTGTTTGGGGGAGGAAGTAGATGAGGGTGGATGGGGAGGGGAGGGGGGGGAGAAGGGTGGTTTTAGTTTGTTTTTAGTTTCTCAGTACTCTAGCTTGTTAGTAATAAATTATATTAATCTCCCTATGTTGAGTCTGTTTTGCCCATGACACTAATTGTTGACTGATCTCCCTGTCCTTATCTCAACCCTTGAGCCCTTTCCATCATATTTTCTCCCCCTTTTTCTTTGAGGAGGGGGACTGAGAGAGTGACTGTGGTGGTGTTCAGCTGCCCAGCTGGGTAAAACCACCACACCTGGAGTTCTCACTCTAACTTTGAATTTCATTGAATCTTCAGCTATAGGTTAAACACTTCAGGTTAATCACTTAAACATTTGTTCAATGAAACTACAGTGATTTTGCACAGAGATCATCTGCAGTATGTAACAATACCCAGAGCTGTGAGGCGATTTAACAGGGGTCTCTACCTGCTGCAACACCTTAGCGCAAGGGTGTGATTTAAAGGTAATGTGGCAGGTTTAATGCAGAATTTCTTTGCTTTCCTAGGTTTAAGCCTCAACCTTAATGGTATAACTTGCATTGACATTGTTTCAGTTTGTTTTGACATCATAATTGAGTCTAATCTCCACAGACTTGCACTGCAGTCTTATTTCCTATTGTAGTCTCGCAATGTAATTTTACCATAAGAACACTGTAGTGAGGTCTTCTCCAAGTCATGCCTTGAAATCACTTTGTGTGTGTAACACAGGCTCATAATGGTTTTGTGAGAGGGTCTCCAAAGATCTTTCCTGCAACAATTTGGCCATCTTAATCTCAAATTGTAATGACCTCACAATGCCATAAAGCAATTACCATTACAAATTTAAATGGTCTTATGAAGGAACTTCTGTGCTGCCTCATTAGGTGACACATTTTGCTGTGTCCAGCCTCTTGTTTAAATATAGCACATCTACTGGATATCTGCTGCTCTTTTAAATTCCAAAATTGGGCTAGGGAATGCATTTTATTATAGTTATTATATATATATATATTTTTAAACTGCAAATGGACTGATGAGAATCTACTCCAGCTGCACATTTTTGTTAGCGATAGGCTGGGTTAGTTGCATCCAGATCTGGGTGCCACTACTGTTGGAATTTTATTCACTTGCTGACCATAAGCCAAATCACAGCTAGGAATTTGCTTTGAAACCAAAATAACAGAATTCTACTGTGCTCCGTCATCACCTGATATAGCTCTACTTCCTCACTGCTTTGTTCCTAAAAGAGCTTGCTGCTGGGGCATTGATTTCCTTTTTAGTGATTCTTCTGGGAAGTGATGGCCAGCACAATTCCTATCCCTTTGTTAGACACCCAAGACAGTAGGAGCTGGTGATTTGTGTTGGGAGGTAAATTAGGCTGCCCTGGCTTTAGTCATAAACCTCTGAACATCTTGACTAATTTCCCAAGAAAAGCTTGAGCTTATCTAGGACACTTGTAAAATGGGCTACAGAAGACCTCAAGTTAGTGCTTTTCCAGTCTGATTTGGAATTTAGAGTAATTCCAATAGACCAGAGGGCTTGTCCTGGCTTTGATTTGGCTCTAGTAAGTGTGAAACTGCCATTCTTACTCCTCTAACTCACTCTTTTTTTGTTGTTATTGTTGTTTCTGATCCTCTACAGGTTTATTTTGCTTGGTGATTTTATGGTCCATGAACACCAGAGTGTGCGTGGTACACCATGAGTACAGAAACCCACTGCTACCTCTTACAGCCAACTTTCAAGAAGCAGCCGAGACTTATAACTTCTTCAGTTCAGAGACGTACTCCTGAGAACATGTTCATTATTTTAATTGAAGTCTTCATTGTTGGCTGACTGCCAAGTGGCCTACCAGATGTCTCTCTCTTTACTATGGTTGAAGCAGATTATGATGTTCCAGTTCATTTTTCCTTCACTGACAGCCTGGTTCCAAAAATGTGCCAGACTTTAAGGGCAATATTTTCAAAAGCCAGGTCAACTCACAACAGTACACCAATGACAGTGCATGCAGATACTACAAAACCGTATGATAGGCAATTAACTCAATGTTATTTATGCTAGTAAAGTAACTTTGATTTTGTTGAGAGTCTTAACACTGAAGGGGGAGGATTCTTAAAGCGCCAGTTCTTGGAGTCTCGTGAATATGGCAGAATTTGATCTTTTGCTTGGAAAATAGGAAGCTTTGGCACAAGGAGTTAAAAGGAAAAACCTAAAAAAAAAAAAAAAAAAAAGCTTATAAAAAGGGAGAGAAATACCAAAACCTCTGAATGGATTTGTTTTAAGTTGCTTTTTTTTTTTTTTTCAAGGCCATTAATTACACAGTCATGGATGCACTTCTTGTGTATATGTTTTTACACACAGATCCCAAAGTCCTGCCTACAAAGAACCTTTTTTCATATTTTGTTTCTCCTTTTTTTTTTTTTTTTTTTCCAAAGTGAAAGAGTACACAGAACAAAGGCTATTCTCTATGAGATCAAAAGTCTTTAAGACATTTGCAGTAACTAGTTTCAAGGGAGGTCCCAAAATCTTAGGACTTTTGAAGGTCTCTAATGCCCTGTAAGGAATGTTTTTTAAATATATTTTTCTTTTTTCTCACTACAGGAACTTGCAGCCATTTGCCAGGTCTTCTCTTTCCAGACTTCAAATACTCAATACTTCTTTCCTCTTTTGCATCTGCTCAGATAGTCTCAGTTGCTTCCCAGCTAGGTCCTTACCCTTTGAATATTCTGTGAATGTTTGGTCATGAATGAGCACACATCTCGTGCTGCAGTTATGCGTTTTAGAGAACATTGTACATACTAAAACTGATAGCTAAAACATGGTAGGAGGACTTCTTCCACAGTCTCTTTCTATTGCTCTTTGCTGCTGCTGTCATCTTTACCATAGTCCCCTTTTATGTACCTCCAAAATTATTTTTAGTGTGTATGTGAAATATGCATATTCCTTCTTTCCCTCTCCCACCTTCCCACCCTTTCTTTTTCAGATGAAAGGACTCCATGCAGTTTCATTTTTATGAAATGCAATTCCATAGAAATTAGAAACAAAAATTATATTAGATGGCAATTCTGACTTGAAACTTTTAATAAGCCACATGGCTTTTGAGACTGCTTGTCTGTGCACATCTTCATGTAGTTCTAATTCCTAGTTGAGTTTTGCAGTTGGAAGGTATCTACTAAGGCAAAATATTATTATATTATCGTTATGCTAGTCTTTCACTGTCCTATGTCATGGCACTGATAAAATATTACTTACTAAAACTTTAGAGATACAGCGCCGTAACCTCCAGACAACCCCTTCATAAGAAGCAGCAAGTTTGTTGTGTTAAGCAAGGGGCTTGACTGGAAAGAGGGAGTCCTTTGCTAATAAACTGCATTGTCTGAACAGTTTTACTAGTGTGAAGACCCTTGTACTGATGATTTATTTGGAAGTTCTGGGTATATTAACTTTTGCTAAGAGCTGAGACTAAAAACTTTATGGGGAATGCTACATACACTCCAAAGACCGACAAGAGAATTTAAGTTAGATGTGATTAGTATGAAGAAAGTTACATTTATTATACTCTTATGTATAATTGATCATATGAAAGGCCTTTTGTAACTATAAAAGAGACAGCACATTAAATTGTTTTACCCTGAGGATTATACAAATTTGTAGAAATCAGATTGGAATACCAGCCTATTGGTTTCATTGCTATGGTAAATCATTAAGATGTTCTATGTTAATCATAAATCTTTGTATCTATTTATTATTAATCAAATAGCTCCTCCCAGCTGCTGCTTTGCTTCATTCATCTGAGCCAATCAAACCAAAACCTGGTAGCATTATCTCTGATAAAGGATGGCTGCATACACATAATATGCATGGCACATAGCATGGATTATGCAGTGCTAGACATGGGGTATGAGAGCTGATGGGATGTTAGCTCTCCACAGCAGGGGGGCCTGGTTTCTGGATTTGAGAGAAGGCATGCCTCATTAGTAGCATGATTCATGGTGAAAGGAAGTTTAGCTGGGAATAATTTAGAGGCTGCTGTGGTGGAGTAGAAATATAGTTTGGGAAAGGGAGGTTATGAACCTGTATTTGTTTGATAAAGTCTTGAATACTGACTGATATCAACCTGTACTACTCTTACCCATTTCAGTTTGGAAAAAAAAAAGTTACAAAAACCTCTCCATTCACAGGTAAGCAAATGAAAAACACAGACCAAACATTACCTACCTAATGGTCTTGTATTATTTGTGGGTTATGCAAACTTCTAAGCAAAGATATCTGACTTTCACAGAGCTGGTGTGTCTACATAAGCAAATTGTTCATTGCCAAGTAGAAGTCAATCCCAACTCAATGATATTGCATATTGATTACTACCTATTTCCTTCTACTACATCCTGTGAGTGTAATGGTATCTGACATATAATTTTCCCTAAACTGCTGAAGTTGACATACTATTTAGATTTGGCCCACATTTCTTCAATTAGCAGGGGTATTATAAATGATGTACTGCTCCAAGCTTCAGACACTTCTTGCTCATGCCATACAAAATTAAGCAAGTGTGGAAACTCATTTTAAGAGGAGACAAAAATATTGAAAGAACTAGCTATTTGCTGTGGTGCTATAAGAAGGTGGGAAGCAAGAAGAGTGAAAAAAAAATCATTCAAAACTGAGCAATGAAGTCTATTACTATGACAGATTTTCCTTAAGTATCTTAGTGTTTAAAAGCAAGCTATCCCTACTTTAGTTTAAGTGGGCCAGTCTGCAAATGTAAATAGATGTCTTTCAAATGGTAAGATGTTCACATGAATGTTTTCTTCCCTACTTGGGCAGTGAACGTAACTGTGTATTGGGGAAACATGCACAGAATATACATTGTACACTGCAATTTGCAAAATGAAATAGGAAAATTCTTGCAATGATTTTACTCTAGGCTGCTGAGATCAGTGCTAGGTTTTCTTACAGGTAGGGAGTACGGCAGCAGTATATATCATCTGTGAGTTCTTTTGTGTGACTTTGTTTCCCTTCTGGTGTGTTCAGTAAGCTCCCAGATAGCTGGTAGCTGGTCTTGGCTAACACTCTATTAGTCTTGCACATTTCAGACCATGGGTTCATGCTTACTTGGAAAAAGGGAAAGTAGCAATTTAGTCAAAAGAGGTAGATATGTCCCGTGCCTTGAAAATCTGCTTCTTTTCCATCAGTTCCTCTCCGTGTCTCCATTTTGCTTTTACTTCCTGAGGTAAAGTTTTCCCTAACCAAAATACCAAAGTAAAACCTCTGAAAACCAATGAGTTTTGAAACATGCTCATCGGTCTGTGCAGTTCTGTGAGGTATAGGAGCATGGGTTTTAACTGTGCAGGATGTGAGATTGTGTCTTTTTTTCTTTGTCTTTTCTTTCTTTTCCTTTTCATTCCCTTAAACACTGCATATGTTCAATGTACACTATTTGAAAATCTTTCTTTCCAATTATCTGGCACTGTATTTTCAGATACAAAAAAGAGAGAGAGCTTTGTAACCTACCAAATGCAGTGTTATGTACAGGGCTGAAGGAAGAACAAACAGATTAATTTTCTGCTCCCTGTCTTGGCCCATCTGTATTATTTATTCAAAAATAACTCACTGCATAAAATTGCAAACCTACCACTTCTTAGTTTCCACACAGAGGTTGAGCTTCCAGACTAGCCTTCTTATACAAGCTGACATGGCTGTAGCAGGCAGAAATATACAAAAGGAATATGCATTCCTGGGCTAATGGATGCAGTGCCCACCAGAGATACTTTGCTTCCAAATTTGCAGATGCAAGAATATCTCCCAGCAGAATGAGTGTGCTTCTGCAAGGGAAGCAGGTGTCAAGTGTTGAGAAAGCTGCTCTGTGCTGTAGAAGATGTCTAACGATACAGATGCTCTTGTCCTTCCTTCTCAGGGAACTGGTGATAAATAAGTTGCCCTCTCGAACCCTCGTCTTTATCCTCCACTGAAGATTTTAACAACTTCCAAAGTTTGCACTGCTTTTCAGCTGGAGCACTAACTCAGTGTTCACATACTTTATGGCCTGAACCTTTGCTCCAGAGCCCCTCCCTGCCCTAGGTATTAGGTGGTTTGAGGTTGGCCTGGGTTTTTATACAAATAATGCACACTGTTTCCATATTTTGCACTTTATCTTTATTTTGCCTTCTCCCAGACAGTGGCTGCTTGTAACTGTTGTTCTGGTAGTTTGACAGACAAGATGGAGGGATGCTTCTTCTGAGTCTTTGTTTTTTTTTTCTTCCTCCAAAGAATAAGCACATCTCCCCAAATGAGCACTCTCTCCTGTATCTTTCGTCTTTGCAGCAACTTTGGTGTTGCTTTTGCTTTGTACCTGCTGCCATGTTTTCAAGAGAAAGTAATGTTCTGCAGTCTGTTTTTAAAGGCGGTGCCAGTGGAATAAATAATGAGATATAAAGAGTGATATGTCCCAAATTGCAGGCTGCCTTGGGTGTTGGTTTCATTATCAAAATACACTATCAGTGGAGCACAGTGCTGTGTGGAAGAGATCTAAAACAAATCCTGTCACAAGTATAAACTCATAAATAGTTGTGAATAAATGGATTAAAAAAAAATAATCTTAAAAGATGCCAGCTGCTTGTATGCCAGGTGAGTCAATCTAACAGAGATGATATTAGTAGAAAAAGATAACTGGATTCTGATCTCATTTATACCATTGAAAGCTCAGAACAATTCAGAACAGGGTTATATCCTGAGGACCTGAGATCGGAGTTAGATGCTTAACAGCTGAACATTTAAGCACTGCTCAGGTAGATTATGCAATCGTTTTGACTCCTTGAAGCCCAAAGACTGAATTCTGACCCAGCAGGAGAGGATACAGGCCAAGGATTGCATGAGTAACAGCCAGCCTCTACTGAAGCTTGAAGGGGCATACAGTTATCAACGGTGCCGTCAGCAAGTGTATTTGAAACCTGCCTAGCTGACAATAACTGTGCCTGGAACTGCTTCTGGATAATGTATTCTGCATTTTCCTTCTGAGATAGGAAGCATGTGGATAGTCTGTGAATTAGCCAACAGTGGGATTTGGGCATGCTTCTGATGAATAAAGAAGATGGCATGATGTCTCCAGAGGCTTGGAAGGCAGGACAACAAGTTTGCTCCAAAAACAAACGTCACGTACAATATAAGGTTAGTTGAGTTTAGCTTTGTTGTCAGGATGCTGCCTAGCAAAGCTGTTGAAACATGTAGAACCCTAAAGCTCGATGATGTTGTTTCGAAGTCCCTGGGCAGCACTGATGCGATGCCACGTGAGGTAGCCAGAAGCAACCCTCCAATTATCAGCTAGGGCTCTGTAGCCTCAACGGCGTGAACAACAGAACGTATAAGCGTTGATTGCGCTGGGGGCAGCAACAGGCTGAGCCTGAGAAATTCACCACTGGAACCAGCCCCAGATTTCAAGCACACAAGCAGGTTAGGGCGTTGGTGGGGATTGGTTGGACCCATCATAAACAGGCTGTCTGCTAAACTCAAAGCCAGCCTGGGATCCAGATCCCAGAAAATGCTGAGCTTCTGGAACACTTGCATTTATGAATTTTAAATCGTTTCTAGTAAAAGATAATGGGTCTTAACCCACAGCCCTTATTCCAGATTGTTTTTTCCACTCAACCACCTTTATACAGTATATCTCAGAGGCCAGAACGTTTTACAAACTGACATTAAAACTAGGAAACACCAAAATACATTCTTCCCCCCGGAACACAGGAACTGGTCACATATCACTGGTGAGAGTAGGAGTGGAAGGAGCATCCCAGTTTCATCAGCCCTACAGGATACTTGCAGCTGGGCAGAAAGACAAACAAACCCAGACAAGTATAGGCAGTGTTCCACAATGCAGGCTAGAAGGCTTCTTCCCCTTTTCTTTGATTGACTAGCTGGAGTGTTTATAGTTAATCATTTTCAGATGGAATTATACTTTACAGCCATATCCGGGTAGGAAGCTGCAAAGAAGCTCAAGAGATGTGATCACTTGCCAAACTCTGAGGTATAGAAGTTGTTAAATTAGGCCATGTGATGGGTCCAAAATGGCCTAATTTATGCTACTTTGAACATCATTCTAGCCCTTTTAACATGTTTCTCCCAATTAAGCTGTTCAGGCCACAGATCTAAATAGCTGTCTGCACAGGCTGCCAATTGATTAATTCCCTAATGATGGATTGAAGCTACAGCTTTTGTTTCTTAATCTCTCTTTTCTCCATTAATGGCAAATCATTCATAAAACAAATCTTATAAATATAAGTAAACACACAAGAGTACAGGGGACAGATTGCATATAGATTTATTGCGGAATTAATTTTTGATTGCCTTTGACTACTCATTATTATTTTTGTTTTCTCTTTTCTCACAGAACCATGGGAGTCTGGTAGGCAATATCCTGAACCTGAGCTTGCAGTTTTCACACTGTATTCTACGAAGAGGCTCAGATGGCTGACCATGCAGACAACACACTGAAACTGTTCTTCAGGGGGCATCTTGTAGGATCTGTGGATGAACCGTAGATGGTCAGACTGCAAGAAGATAACTGTCAAGTTCTGTCAAGCTCTGACCTTGTGCTGCTCTTGCAACAGCAGAAGCTGAGAGTCAATGCAGGAAGATGGATGAGGCCCATGCAAGCAATAGGAGTGTCAGAGAAAATGAGCATGTCTTCAAGTAGTCTCCTCTTTGGAAAGAATCCATCTCCCCATGTAATCACATATTCTTGGGGGTGTAGGAAGACTCTTAATTCTCCTCAGATGAGCACACTTGGAAGAAAGTGTCCATTTCTATAGGCCACACAAATGAGATATGGGTAGTAATCATAAAGGAAGATGTGGAAGAGGACAGGATAAGCAGAACAAGAGGAAGACTGAGGAAAAATCAGTGAGGAGTGTCTCTGATTCCTGTCACTACAGAGGCAAGGATGACTGCTGAAAGCTCTTTCACACAGCACAATAAAAATCACTGCTCTGAAGTGCATCACTCAGCCTGTCACCTTGGTGTCCTGAGCTGCATAGCAAAAGAGAAACAAAATAATGGGTGTGAGAAGTTAATTAATTCAAGAATTAGAAGAGTTGAGAAATGGGGCCCTTCAAAAGTGTGACCCAGATAAGATTCACCGTATGCCATAAATCATCCATTATTGTTTAGAATTTCCTTTCTCCACGCTTGACCTTCATCATCATTCTCTCACTTGAGTCTGGGTGTCATCACAAAAGTACTGGTATGTGGATGGAAGCACAGGAGACACGTTCGATAGCATTTCCCTGAGTGCTTGCTTTTTTATGGAATGGAAAGGAAACAATGAAAACTGAACTGAGTTTGCTGTCTAATACTTCTCTGAGCACCATGTGAGGTAGACAGCTTTTCAAAGAGAAGAAAGTTTAGCTTGTGACATTCCCAATTAAGCTCTTTATATTTGTGATAATTAGCCAGCGTTCGAGACTTCTTGGTTCTGGACAGCAAAGGATACATCCTCCAACAGCAGATGCCCATTTGAAAATGCAGTGCTTTTCCTACTTGTACTTGTCCTGGAAGTGCTGGCATGGGCTGACACAGGGAATTCATTAAACAGGCAGTTGCTTCTGTACATTTCAGATGTGGGTCCAGGATACATCTGTGAAAAAATTGCAGTGGCTCTTCTGGCAGAGTTCTTGGTGGCTGGTATACAGAACATGCATGGTCTTTTCTTCTGGGCAAAGCGGGGCTAAAGGACCAGGCTTTGCCCCCTGCTACAGCACTCTGAATCCAAACTAGCTCTGTGCAGTTCGCTCTCAGATGCCCTTGAGTATCAGCCAGTTTACCACAGAGTGGGGGGATAGTGGGCTGCGCCACAGTGTATGTACACCCCGAATCCTGAGGCTGGCTGGAGGCAGGCTTAACCCCTGGTGCAATTCAGAACAGCCTCAGGGTTGCTCTGGGTTGTGCTGATTTTTGACAGTCCCTCTGGGGCTGCCCTTTCTTGGCATGCCTCCGAAATGCCACCTTGGAGAAGGAGAAGAAGGAAAGGGTGAGGGGGAAATGTTGCTTAGACATACCTACTTGCACTTACTTACACGTACTGTAATCTAGCTGAAAGTTGCTCCAGCTGACATCTTCCTAAAAACCCACCTACAGACAGAGAGGCGTAAGAGACTTGTATGGGAAAGACCCTACAGTTGTTCTGATGTTTTTTTAAGGTAGTATTTTATGAGATTTAAATGAATTTATTTAATTCTTGTATTTAACATTTTATATAGGAATGAGTTTGTCTTATGAGGAATGAGTTGTCTTAAGGAATGAGTTTGTCTTATAAATGGATATATAAACTCCTTTGTAGAGTGAGTACATGTCCATCACCATCTAGTGTCTGTGCAAGCAGAGTCTGTGACCACTTCACAAAATGTTCCTCCAAGAGAAAAATTCCTGGGTCACCTCCTATTGCTTCATTACCCAGCTGCATCACCCAAAAACCAGGGAGCTGCAAATGATACTTCCAAATTACTAGCCAATAGTGTTGGCAATATTACTATGATTATTAGCAGGCTTAACAATACACTTGATTGACAGTTACTTTCATCCAAGTCACTCAGAGTACTTACAGAGCACAATGCAAGACTTTATATACAAACAATAATTATTTATTCCTCTATCAGTCTTGTCTCCTGTTGATTTATTACCCTATTGACATCAACAAAGATACAGTAGACAGACCCCTTATTTGTTCTGTTCCACTCATTCATTCTGTTCATCAGTTTTAATTTGACGTTTGAACATTTGGAATGGAATATTCCAGTCTTAATCTCCCTAAAATTGACTGTGTCATAGCTAGATAGATCTTCTATTTATTGCCCCTTAGGCATTAGCCCCACAGTGTTAAATCTCAACTCCAACTCTAAACTTCAGCAGCTCTAGTTGGCTTCCCTGTCCACAGAAAAAATGAATGGGAGTTCTTCAGAGCAGGGATTAGGCATGCTTTTGTGTTTATAGAGTGCAGAGTGTAATGGGCTCTTCATAGGATCTCTGGTTGCCACCATAATATGAATGTTGAATACTATTCTTCGCAGTGCTAGATAGTGGGAAAGGTTTTGGGTGATTAGAAACACAGGGAATTCAGGCTATCTGGATGAGCATAGAATGAAGTATTTTAAGCAAGCTCTCAAATTCTTACTTGTCTTTTCATCATATATTATGTTGTGACTCTCTATAACAGGTGATTTGCAGGTTAAATCCCATTTTCCTTCTCTATAGACTAAATTCATCTTTGATATAAGTGGGTGCAAGTCCATTAACTTCAATAGAGTTACATTCACTCACTCCAACATTGAATCTGTCCCAGTGGGTTTATGCTGTAAATCTGTCCTAGAAGCATTGGTTCTGCTCTGAAATTCATACAGCCTTTTCAAATAAGGCTTTTAGAGGAGCAGGGAAATGTTTTTAGCTTCTGTAGAAACAC